>NC_133896.1:63440307-64839474 GCF_964199755.1 Larus michahellis | reverse complement strand
ATCAATTTTTAATCACAAAACTGTATCAAAGTCCATGGATCAGGGAAATTCCTACCTCTTATTACCTGGTGATCAATGGTCCATAAGTAAGATAAATTATGCTCTCTCTGAAAAGAAAGCAAACTAACTTAAAAAAAATAGAAATCAAACTTCTATACTAGCTCTTCCTCTGCCTATTTACATATACAGAAGTTTCCCCCAGGCTACAAGGGATTATTCTATTTTAATCATAGAGCATACAAAGTACACATCCCAGCGTTAAAACAGAGAACTGAGAGACAGAATAATCACTTCATCTACCATTATAGGTAGATGAATTTGTGAACACAAAGAAAAAGCTGACTGAGTTTCTCATTTTGCCAAAAGAAAGCCTGGAAAAACCCTAACTGCCAATAACATGTTAGAAAGTGACAATGTTTCTTACTATTAACCTGTCAAAAAATAAATTTAGCATAATTTCAAAACCTCTGTAAGACAAGCTTTTGTTTTTATTTAGTCAAACCCCTTAATAGGCCAACTCCCTTACTAGCTATTAGCCTTCTCACTGCCGCTCTTACATTAAATAAAATTTAACAAGAAACTTGCTGCCCTCTCAGTCCTGCATCCACAGAGAGTGTCATTGCTTTTCTTAATGCAACTGCTGTCAAGAATGACAAAGGCAGCTTTAAGGCTGCTGGTCTCAGCCATCAGCTTTTTAACAGCAGAACACAAAACATTTGAACAAATATCCCAAATCCTCAGTAAATGGATGAGACAACATGGCCATTCAGTAGGTGCACACAGCTACTACCTGGCAATGGTCTGAACATTTCCTCGGGAGAGGATCTAGTAGAATACACCGTTTTCTGAAAAGGTTTACACTAGACAGGTCGAGCTCATGTCACCTCTTTCAAATCACTCCAGTAAATTGTCACTATGTGAAAAGAACAATAATCTGGTTGAAACCTTTTTTTAAAAGGCGATAATTTTCTGCCTAGATGGCCGTGAAATTATTGATGGGTTTTCACAGCCACCAGTGGGAAAAACGCATTTGGAAGTCACAATGTGTCACAGCTGCTCTCTGCCCGGAAAATGCTTGTGCGTGCAGCAGGCAGCTCCGCATTGACACGGGCCTCTGCTTCACAGCAAAACTCAAGTTCAATAGAGCAGCATTTCTCAGTCCAAATGGCTGAGTAGCACCAAACACCTAAGTTTTTCTAAAAAAAAAAAATTAAAAACAACAAGAAAAGAAATCATAGAGCATGTTGCATCTATCATTTCAGAGCAGGAAGGCAATAAACAGCATCTTCAGCATGAACACACAGAAGTGTCACAGAACATTGTAAGTCAAAATATATGAAATGCCAATGAATTTCAGTCATTGGGATTACAGATTATGTCTCACAAATGCACACACAAATCTTATTCATAAAAATATCAAATGCTGGTTTGTTGAATGCAAAACCTGAATGTAATAGCTTTCTTTGCCTTATCACCTCAACAACTATTGCCCACCACCACCACCCCCAGTCTGAAGTTCAGATGTTTATGAATTTGGCTTATAACTGTTATCAAAAATGTTTTGTCTCCAATGGCAATTGTGAAGAAGTGAGCTCAAAATAGAAAATGGTCTAGGAAAAACTACTCAATCACTATGGGATCTTATTTTCATATCCTTCCCTTACCTCCTTTGTTTGTTGGTGTAAAATTCTGCAAGGCCTACTCCAGCTCCTCTCCGGCTTCTAGGTCTGTCTTTTTACCCTTCTGCATTACAGCTGGTCTTTTAAATGCTGATCTTTACTATACCGTTTTGTCTAATTAATTAAAAATAAGATATCTGTTGCTGAGTCATCCTGCCATTAAAATGTCGAACCTTGGAGGGATGCAATTGCTCAGGTATATTCTGTATTATGCTCTATCACAACTAACAAGAAAATTGGAGTCGCAAGGCCAACTACACTGTAAAATGCAGTAGAACCACAATACACATGATGTCTTCTGTTTCTGCCAGCAGTATGATGTATTAACCATCAACAGTTCAGTATGTAAATTAAGTCCCTTGCAAGTTTAAGAAAATTATATTGCTCCAAAGGTCGAAACAAAATAAAGAGTCATTTACATTCTTCCTACCTACCTGTAGCATTATGAGAGAAGCAGTCAAAAGGGTGTCAAGCACTCAAACAATGTGTAGGTTAAAACACTTGTGTTACATCCACTTTACTTCAGGGTAGCACCAAGGATCCCTGTGGCACCACTGATACTACTGTATTTTGCAACCACTTTGTCTTCCGGTAGCATTCAGAAAAAAACAAAAACAAGGAGCAAGTAAATCATATAATTCCAATCCTCCAACTATTCAGTGGACACCTGATGTGAAGAAAAGCAGTAAGGAGATAAAACATCCGATAAAAAAAGAAATAGGACATGCTACCGTAATATTTAAAGTGGAGAACAAGCCTGTAGTAGTAAGGAAATAGGATGGGAAAGAGTCTTTACTTAATTCTTCCTCTTATGCTTTTAATTCCTCCTTTCCTGTTATAGATGACATACAGCCTTAGATGGAGTATTTTCTAGTAACAGCTACAAAAAAGTTCCCTGCCTACTTTCTAGGCACCTATTAAAAAAGAGAAAGCTGTGATGAGGGTAAAGTACAGCATTTGAAAGCTGTACATTCAGGAAGGGCACATAAAGATGAGAGAATGGGAGCACATGTCACAGGTCAGCTCTGGCATATGAAGAACAAATGCAGTTGACAGAACGTGACCTTTAGAAACCACTCAGGGAAATTCTGACATCAATTTATAGTACATTTCACTTTCTGTAAATCTCACCTCCGACAGTAAAAACACCCAACCTTCAAACCCAACCTCTGAGCTTTGCAAATTGGGAACAAGGGGATCCTCTTTTCCCCAAAGCAACCATCTGTTAAGTAAGTGCTAATTTATTTCTTTTTTAAAAGAAAAAAACCACAAAAACAAACCCAATATATAACCAGCTCTTTATAGTGAGAACACAGCTTTAGATGCATCTCCTTAAGTATACAGGTTATGCAGCTTTATTGCTGTAGGCTAGGTCTTTTTTCTTTCAAGTTATTATTTAATATGGCTTTGTAAGTATTTCATTTATAGCTGTCATCAGAAATTTCATTAATTTATAAGCTTGGGTTTTGTTCTTACGTTTTAACCCTCTGACACTAGAAACTGATGTACTTCCCATCTGTTTCATATCTCTCTTTAAATAAGCTCTTCAGTGCTTTTGAGAAGGTTATTGACACCAACTGCAAAACACACAAAAAAAACCCTTTAAGGCATGTCAGGTCCTGAGAGATAACCCTTCAATCAGCTTATAGGTTAAATGCACAAAAGAGAAGGAAAGAAATTAAGTTTTCCTGCTGAGAAGTGAAACACAGATAAGTTTGTGCATGGTCATAAACCAAACCCATTGCTGTTGTATTCATCTCAGTTCTAATGATATCTCATCACATGCCTCAAACGGAAACTCAAACATTTCCTCTTATATTCTATTTATGCCTACTATTTAGGATTTACCTACATGTAGATATTGCTATCAGGTGTAGGACTAGGTTTTCATTACAATTTGTCAAAAGTATAGTTGTGAAGTATCCTTCAGTACAACTCTTCTTAGATAATAGATAAGCACACACTAACATTGGCTACGTTTTTCATTTAAAAATAATGTAAATGATACATCTCTGTTCTAAAAGGCAGAGTTAGAGCTTTGCTTTATGCAAAGAAGTATGCAAAGGGACAATGAAAGAAAACTAAAAACCATTCTTGTTTTAGGAAGCTTCCTAAAGCACATGCAAGGCCCAAACACCCCACAAATAAAATATATACAAGTAACAAGAATAAATTTGGGAAAGACTTTTGGAACCTAACATTAGAATATTTTTTCATTGTAGAAGGTTACCATGTTATGATGGCCATAGTTCACCCAGTATACAATGACAAATTACTGTTTAACAGCCTTTAACAATGGCAGCTATCCTCACTCTCTGCGTGCCAAGAGATAAGATACCGGGAAGTCTTTTGCATTGCAGAAACTGAATTAAGTAATAACAACCCCATTCAGATATCTGTCTTAATCTTAGTCCTAATTCAATTTCTACACCTGCCCTGTGCTATAGTGGATTAGGAAATACTACAAAAGTTTAGGGCATCATGCAGCTCTCATGCAGGGCTATCACCACACCAAACACAAACCAAGCTGAATCATTACACAGAGACATGCGAATACTCATCTGGTTTGGTGGCTGCACTGATAAATTGGAAGGGGGAAAAAAACCAAAAGCCAAACCCACAAAGTTTTGTGTCAACCTGGAACGTATCTGTTGGTTTTCCACTGAAAATAAGTGAAAAAGACCTGGGTGGTTGGATTTATGTCACAATATGCTGCCACTCTTTAAATAAAAGGCTGTATTTCTTAATTAAGCGCATTCCAAAAAGAAAGAGGAAGTATAACTTAATTTCCATGAAAAGCTACATGCTTTTCAAGACTTCCCACCTCCAAACACTTTTAAGGCAACATAGTTAAACATTGATCCAAACTACAAAATGGTTTCTTTTACTTTGAAACAAAGCTTTGCTGAACAAACTGCATTTTCTTCTGAATGTACTGAGGAATTACTTCCAGTTAGAGGAAAACGATAAGAAACACACATGAAGGAATGCTTCAAAGGTAAATAATTTTATATAAGAACCAAACCTGAATTTAGTGTAGGTCAAGAAATTATTTTTGAGACTGAGTTTTGTATCCTTCAAATTTATGCTCAGCTTGAGACTACTGAAAGAAATTTTCCCGTTGCAAGTTTGATAGATGAATTGAAACACACAGCCTATTGTGGTTTTGGCACACTGTCCCACCTCTCAGCTTCAACAGTCATGAGATGAACCTCAGTGCATGACAAGGAAGACCTCTATTCATAATTTTGAAATGTTGCAAAATGAAGGTATATTTGTGAGAAACAGGAACTCACTGAAAAGTACGGTACTACAGTACACACTGTATTCTGTGGTGGCCTGCAGTATTCATAAAACCAGTAACATTTAGGACAGAGGAGAATGGAGATGGGCACACAGGTGCTTTCCAAATGCAATCTGAACAGTGAAGAATCAAGACATTCCAGGACTTCTCCTATTCGAAGCACGGCTCTCCAAATTAACATTAGATCACGATAGAAAGCAATGGTACCTAAATGCAGCTTTCTTAGTTTAAAGTTAGAAACATTGTTTTGACTGCTAAGGCAGGGAGAGAGGAGCACTGTCCCTAGGAAAAATGCAAACACTGTATGTTTTTGAAGCCTTTCAAGGCACCACATGAAACAAAGTGCTTTCCAAGCAACACATCTGGTAAGTTTATAGCATAACTTAATTGAAAGCTGTTCCAAGATGTCAGATTATAAGTAGAACAAAAATATTTTGAGAATACACTTTTCTGAAAACAGAGAAACAATCAAGTGACCCAATTGAAAAAATTGCTTTCTTGAGCCAACTTCCTTTTGGAAGGGAGCTGAGAAATCCATTTGTTCCAAAAGATCAGCCATAAACAAATATTAGGAAAAGTGCTTACATGTAAAGACTAATTTGGTTAGCCAGGCACTGAGGAAAGTGAGTGAAAGAAATCTGCGTTCTGAACCTTAACTAGTATTTACTCCTACAGAAGAGCTACCCATTAAAAAACAAAAACCCAGTAAAATGAACACAGGAACTGAAGCACACACATCAATCGCCACTAGCCATCACACTGTTTGAACTGCTTTCGTATTAGTGATGAACTTGTCCTGAATTTTTCCAATATTTGACTGAAAGGCTGTGCATACAGCATTAGAAGTCCCTGTTTTCCAAGTTTAGCACTGAAAAAGAGACAAATTAAGTTTCTTTTGAAATATTTTTTCTGTATTTATAGTTTTCCCTCACCTTCCTGTACTTTTTCTTTAAAAGTGTATATTTTAAAATAAATCTTGTCAAACAATTCAAGCAATTTGATCTAAATCTCCACTGACAAGCAAAATTATAATAGGAAATTCTAGCAAAGTCACCATAAATATGCAACAATAATAATAAATGCACATTTTATTTATAATTCAGCTGTGCTTTTTGTAAACAAATGTTTCAGTTTCTTTGATGAAGTAAAGGACAGAGTGAATTGCCTTAGTCTTCACAGGTAATGGGCGGAACATGCCTCTATCTGCAAACTGTCTCTTAGAATTTAACATGAGTAAGAGATCTTCAACATTATGCGTTACCATTTAAGCTGGAAATGCAGACTACAAGAGAAGAGAATCAACAAAACCTTTTTTAAATGGATGTAATAAAAAGGCAAAACAAAACCAACTTTGTACATTTAGTTCTCAAAGCAGCTTCCATTCCACATTTAAGTCTTATAAGTATCTGAAGATTTTAATCACGGTACATGTGAGCTGGACCTTAGATGCCTTCCATGCAAATAAAAAGTTGTAGCCAGAGATTAATAAAACACAGGAGCAGAAAGCAAACTAAAACTCCACATTTTCTTATCGCACAATTCAAGTTTATTCCATTCATTCTTGCAACACAAACTTAAAAATACAGTATCATTTAGCATTCTGATGTCTGAACCATGATAATGATGAACCCAACTGTGTCAAAACAGTTAACAATGGTGAAAAGAGGAAGTCAAATATCAAAATGCACAGAGCACTAATTTTCTTCCATCACTGCGTAGAAAGATGATTGTTTACCCATTTACAAAATATAATTAAGACAAGTTCATTTTCAAATTTTGCATGCAACACTGCAATTGCTTGACCTAGGACACTCCATTCTAACCAGCCTCTTCTACAAAAAAATTCGATGTTATGTTCAAGGATAAAGTTCCATTTAACTATCATACTCCTTTTCCCATTTGCTCCCCCTTAAGAAAATGGAGCAGAATCCAGAATATACTTAAGGTTATAACTTATTCAGCACAAATTCCAAAGGAAAAGGTTTAAGAACAGAGTGGATTTCCAAGTATATGTGATTCCAGTCTGACAAAGTATTTAAACTCTGTTTATAGAATGCAAAATAATTTACAGTTCGGTATTTTCATCTAGTTAGGACCTACTCAAAGATACAGGCAGCCACCCATTATTTTTTCCACAATAGAGCTATCAAGAAGGGAACAAATAAACAAGCCCAGTATCTAGACCGTTACAAAGGTATAAGCTTTTATTATCACATTATTGTTTGGGTTTTTTTTTTTTAAATCCTGGGCAAAATGCTCAATCACCTCTGATGTAGTGCAAAAAGCAAAAAAGTATTTCTTCTTTATGAGCCAAACATTAAATGCCATCTTCCAACTATCTCAAAAGGCAGCTTGGGTATATATTACAGCCAAATTAAACACTTGTCTCACTGAAGTTTGCTTGCATTTTTTTTTTCCTCAAGTAAAGTAAGAAAAAATCAGGTGTCCACATAATTGTAGAAAAAGGGAGGCAAAATTGCCTCAGTGAATCACCAGAAGAGTTAGTACAAAGATGATGTTTCTTTACTATGATAATGCTCACTTAAATGAGAATGGAAGGGAAGGGCAGGAAAGAATACAGAGAAAAAAAACTCAAACCCCAAGAACACTATGGCCAGACAACTTGACACTAATCAACACAAAAAACTTGAATAATCAAGTTTTCCACATGAAAACAGATTGCAGTTTTCTAGACTAGTATTTTAATAGCTAATTATTTAATAGCATAATATGGAGGCAAATTTATGCCAAAGATGGTTACTTTCATAGCTGAATAAAGAGTTAAACCTATAGTCTGCGTTCACACTATTACAATGACATGACAATCCAGCACTGATCAGAGATAAGATTAAAGAGTTCTCTTTAAATAGTCATTAAAAGCACTGTTCACCAAACACGCTTGTTCTTTTATCAGCAGCTCACCAATTGATTTATCACTGATTTCCAACTCTTCTGCTCTTCCTTGCCACCCATCTCAAAGAAGCAAACAGTAATTGCACTGTACAGTTTATGGCCAGAATTGATTGTTTTCTCCATTGCTTTTCTTATGGGATATCTACATGTAAATCAGTTTCTACTCTCCTTTTACAGTTTAAATGCAAGGCTTTTTATAGCTGAAACATTCCATCATAATATGCAACATGATTCAAGTAAAACTAAGTCTCCATTAAATATGAGTGGTAGTCACCAGGCTACTTCTACATATCATATTCTCAATTTCAACAGTGATATCAAAATAATATCAGCTACTTTTGTTTAAGAATTCAGCATGAAACGTTATATACATTTGTTTTCTGTATTGTGTATGTTATCAGAAAACTTGAAATCTATATTCCACAAAAGAGAAAGATGTATAGTTTGTGGTACACGCTTTTCTGTTATAAAACCTGTTATTCAGTTTTGGGTGAATCTGCAGTCTAATGAAAATTTTCAAGATGAAAGCCAGAAGCTCAGACATTCCTGAGGATCATAAGATGTGACAGGAATCCCTATAATATCACTAAATACCTTCCCATGAATTATCAAGACTGTCATAGTACTGACATACTTACTGGTTAATCTTATCTAAAAGTCAATGGTTCATGTGGTATGGTTGCATTGGGAACTTTCAGAACAAGCCCCATGCCTTAATGAAATTTAAGAGGTTCATTCAGCCAACACTGAAACACTGATTCTAAGATCTGCACAGTTAAAAGGGTTTTTTTCCTCCAGTAGTTAGAGCAAGACAAGACTTCTACTTGTACATCTTCCCGTTCCTAACACCTGAGCTTAGAAAGCTTACATGTAAGTTTACCAGAAAAGTTTAGCAACAATATTCACCTGATAGGAATGTCTAAATAATTAGCATCCATTTCCACATTTGACTTGATTATCTTTGTGTACCAAACAGCCTGTAGCTTTCACATGCGTCTATAAATTTTATGCTGACATGGTGAGTAAAGAAATTTTCTCTTACAATCCTTTTGGAAATAACTACAGTGACATTTTGAATTCTCTCAAAAACAGTTGCTTAAAAATCTGTCCTAGACTAGAACAAATATCGGAAAGAAAAACCTCAAATTCAAGCATCCAAAAGTACCTTGGCAGATATTATGGAGTGTAACACCACCATGCCCCAACTGATCTTTCCTGGTTTACTCAAGAGTCAGAAAAACATTAGTGTGACATCCAATTAGTCAATATAAAGAACAGCCCCAATAACTAGTATCAAAAGTCCTCAAAACTGCAACGTAAGCTTTAGGCAGAAGAAGAATAAAGCTACCCACGGAGAGAGAAGAGAGAAAAGCAACCCAGCCACCTACATTACTACACTTCAGATTATGGCAGACACTAATAGCATGGGACTATTGTCTCCTTCACAATTAGTTTCAGGTACATAGCACAGTACTTCCACCTATAGGAATCTTTCAACAAAAATCTTAGTACTAACCTAGGAGGTTTACAAGCCAAAAATTCAAGATTATGGTCTGTCTTCCTTCTTCCATTTTCACTAGAAATGGGAAGAGATTGTGCACTGAAAAGAAGTCCTAGAGGGACGCTGTTCGTAATAGTTTTCAACCCTCTCCAAACAGATTATCTTTGATACAAGCCCCTAACTAGTCTGATTCATAAAGAATTTCCCTCCCCCCAAAGTATTTAGCTGAAGAAGCTGGAAGATGCAAAGAGTGACAGACAGGCAGCAGTGTGAGGCCACAGGAGAGACATTTAAGATATCAGTCCATCCGTCACTGAAGAAGAGTTTTGATTGCCTGGTTGTCAGTGGCTTCAAAGGCAGTTAGTCCATCTGGGCCTTTCACAGTCTTATCAGCACCCTGTAAATATATTGAGAAGGACTGTTAATTCATAAAGCCAACCTGTATGAAGTGTACCAGAAAAGTTACTTACCTTGGATAATTATATTCATTACATTCTTAATGCAGTTATATTCATTGCAATATTCATTACAGCTTCTTAATGCAGTGCATTGTTTTCATTTAGACATCAAACAGGCAAGATTTATGTACAAAACTATTCGGTATGCAGCTAATATAAATTTCAAAGTTTACTTTAGAATGAGAAAAAAAGTCACATAACCTTTGTCACACAGCAAGTTGCATGATCAACAAGTTATCAGTTAATCTTGGATAGAAACAGCAGGATTTTTGTTTGTTTCCAGCAACTACTCATATGGATGTAAAAATTCAGTATTACGCCCTTCTTTCAAATCTATGTTGCAGCAAGCTTTTTCACATGCTAAATTAAACAGGTAGCCTCTGGAAGAGCTTACTTACTAACAAATCATACTATTTCTTTCTATATCATAAAAGACTACATCCATCTAGGACTGTGCTTCTCTCTCCCATTTTGAAAAAAATCGCTATTGCTACATAGAAAAAAAGCCCAAATCATTCCAAGTCTAAAACTGATCAAGTTTGTTTTGAATAAGCTATGCCTACACCTAAAAGGCAACAAAACAGAATAGGGAGGCAACAGGAGGATAGAGGACAATAGAAATGCACCAACTAGACAAATAGCAGAATAGTAAGCACAAACACAGCCTCAGTGCCAGAATTATGGAAGGAGAGCAAAAGAGAAGCAAAGAGTGATTACCTAGTCACGTTTGTTTTGAGCACTGCATGGTCATACACATAAAAGTGAAAAACCAGACTAAATTATCTAAATTATAAATAGAGTAGTTAAATAAAGGGATAAAAGTTATTAGAGAACACAGGAGTGACTGCAGAGATCAAGAGAGATGTTTCCTGAAAATAAGTTATATTCCAGAACACCTCCTCTTGAGAAGATATGCAAGTCTCACTTTAAAATATGCTTAATCAAGTGACAGGGAAAACACTGTGGGTGGCAAGAGCAGGTACTGCAGAGATTTGTCTTTAGTTTTATGTATAATCTCCCCATTGAGCAAGTACAAATCTCTTCTCAATTACAAGGAAGGAAGTGCACAGATTAATAGCAAAGGACACCTAATAGTTTTTAAAAAAACATAACGGACCTAGAATTTCAAAAGCTTCTTTACTGATAAAAGATGATACACATTAAAACCCCACTAAACTTTCATACATAATACCATGTCTGTTCTTAAGACAACTCTCAGCCCCCATAATAATCTAATAAACTGGATCTGGCATTACTATGATTTGCTGACAATACTACTTTTCATAACATAGAATACTTTCATCTTTGAAATCTCTACTCTCTTTACTTGTAAATGTTCAATCTGTCACTCTAAAAAAGATGGCTTTACAGTGGTTTCTAAGGCAGCAGTGCTCATCCTGTGGTCCACTAGCCAAACTGATCCTCCTGCAGCCATTCATCTTCCTTGCAGCCCCCTCACTGCAAGACATGAGCTAACAGACTATTTTATTTGGCAGCAGTCAGCTATGGGGCAGCGAGACAGACTTCTGTCACGGAAAATAAAATCGTCTTGAGAACTCCAGTAAAGAATTCAGAGAGGGATACTTATAATTGCAGTAATGCGTAGAACGACAGAATGGTTTAGGTTGGAAGGGACCTTAAATATCACCTAGTTCCGACCATGGGCAGGGTCACCTTCCACTAGACCAGGTTGCATTCCAGAATTCCTTCCTTCACTTTCTCTAGTACCTTCCGGGTAGCAGAATACAGGCATAAGTTTTGTGCATATTTTCAAAATATGCACAAAGCCTTCAAAAAGGCTTCTTTTGCAGATGTTGATTATTTCTATTGCTTAGATAGCACTCTCAGATTACAGTCCATGTGGAAATCAAGAGGGCTTCAAAGCTGTTCTTTGATGGTTACCTCGGAAAACCTGAAAGAACATAGGCTTGAAGAAAAAAGGAATTATGCGGTAACTGACCTACCAGTATTCATCTTGAATCATAGTTTAAAGAACTTTAACTTATAAAACTCTCCACCAATTTAGAGTATAAAAGATATAACTGTTAACTGAACTAACTTTAAAGTATAAGGAGAACTTTTAGTTTAGACATAGGACAGCTTTCCACCCTTATACACATTTGTTACAAACTCGCAAGACCTGAGTTTCTAAACAAGCTTCACTGAATGTAGGCAAAGAGGGTCATGACTACCTAAGGAGGACACCGTTTAATAAACTCAGTGTTAATAAATTAGGAAAATGGGCCCTTAGCTAGGCACAAAGATTCTTCCCTGCATACAATAGAATGAGAAGGAAATAATAAAGCTTGGGTCAAGAGGGCTTTAGTTTTCAGAAGTACAATACTGCCTGGAAGTTTAATGAAAAGTGCATAGAAGTAAAGTGATTCCACAGTATTGTCTACTTCCCCAAAGTAAAAGCTATTAACACTTTATGTTTGTGTTATATTGTTTTCTTAAAATACACACACATATATTTATAAATATATATATATATATATATAAACTCTCTTTCTTTGGTAGGGTAATAACAAACAAGAATGTTTGCCCTCTTAAGCCACTGGGCAAATTACAAATGTTAAACACGCTTTGAAGGCAGCACAAGAGTGACTAGGATACAGTTGCAGTTCAGAAAAAAAAAATAAAAGTAAAGCCAAACATGAAGGCAGCAGATAAAGGCAATGCAGAGCTGTCACCAAATCCCGTGAAACTGGAGGCACTTATGAAGCTGGTAGCAGAGTGGTTTACAGAGCAAGCAGCAAGCCACCAGAATGAGTTGTCAGATGAAGTTACAGAGGAGGATGTCAGCTTGTTCCAAAAGGTTACGGATGAATTCAGACAACAAATCTATAAACACTTCTTAAATGGAACAGATGTAGGCACCTCTAAAATCCCCAATACAACAACTATGAGAGGAATAAGTGAGCAGAAATGGTCAAACTCACACCTCTTAGCAAATGGCATCCCTTTTGCCATTGTCAGAGGAGGAAAAAAAGGTGCTATTTCTTATAACACATTTTAAGAAGAAAGCAGAGACCAAATTGCATTAGATATTTTACAAAAAGTAGAACTATTTTGAAAGATGAACAAATGGATGAGATTTGTCACATCTTTCACAAGAAAATTTATCCTCCATTACAAACATTCAAAATAGTTTGTCTATTATAACACAATATTGGTTTCTCCTACACTAGAAAAGTATCTTTTTACTTTATGAAATCAAATGTAAGATTCTTAAAGAAAAATGTGGAGCAATTTGAATTTTATTATCTATCTATATATATGTGTGTGTGTCTTTCTGCTTTTCAAATAGCTATCCCTTAAATCCTCTATCCCTGAAAAAAATAAAAGCCAACTGAAATACGGTAACTGATGTTGCTTCAGGCCAGTTCTTAGTACTCATTACTTTATCTGTTATTTTGTTTCGTAGAAGGATGGTACATAACATGAGCAAAATAAAAATGTGGTATTTTGGAAGACAATTCAGTTCTGACTTCTGTCAAAAGCTACTAAAAATTCAATTCCTCCCTAACAGTAGAATATCTTCTAATATTATTATGTCATTTAACATTTTTAATAATATTGAAATGGCAGAAGTGGAAAAATGAACACAAGGTACGACATTACAGCTTCACTTTGAAGTCAAAACACGCTGCAAACCAATTTACTGTTTAAAATTACAAAGGCTATTTTGATATGCCTCAAATTCCCAGAAAAATATTTTAAGATTAATAAAAAGAATTAACTACTGTTAATGTAGTAGTAAGACAACAAAGTCTACCTTTGAACTTTATGCAGGAAGTGCTCTTTAGACTAAAGTTAATTACTTGCATGTATTACAGTAAGTAAGAGCAAAACATTTTCAACTGAAACTCAGATGCTGATAGGGTAGTTTTAGGTATCACTCTGCAAACCTCCATACGTCTATTCCTCAGGATGTCTACGGTACGGTATCCCATGCATTTTCCTAAATTTGAAAGATATACTGAGATTTTCCCAAAGGGATTTCAAGGCTATATACTGTATAAGTAAGGCTGGATAGTTTAAAAAGGAAGGATTATTTAAAAAGGGTAGTTTTGTAGAACTATGCAAAACTAATACTTCAAAAGATATGTTTTAAGGATACAGCATTCTGATCTCCAGCCTGACCAAAAAAAGTGGTTATTAGAAAAGCATGTTTCAACTCTGACCTAGAGCGTTTATGCTACTTCTAGTAACCATAATACCTTAAGACTGAATTCATTCTACTTTAGTAAACTTAACTGTCCCTTGTTGAGGGCAGTAAAAATCATCTTCACCCATTGAGTATTTCTGTACTTGGGATCTTTCAGTTTTTGAGGATTAATATGATGCTCTATTATTACCTACTGGTAATAGTAGGTTAATTTTTTCGGAGGCTGATCTAGCACACACGTAGCAGTAGTTTGTTAATCTAAACATTAAAATCTTGTACCTAAATAGAAGGTAAAGCCTTTCATACTGTAGAGAAAAGTTTCAAGTATAAAGCCTCACATTTTAGGTTTTTTCCCCACTTAAGTATGATTTAAGTTTTTATAATTTATGGGCTATGTCATAGGATCATAAAATATCTCAAATTGGAAGGGACCCATAAAGATCATCAAGTTCAATTCCCTGCTCCTCACAGGACAACATTAGAGCTTTAATCCTTATAGGTTTGGAAGGAGTGACATGGTTTGAATATTTTAAACACACCAACAAAAACTTTGGTTTTGATCTTTAATTTACCACATTACTGATGTTTTGGTTTAGTTTATATTGGGCAGGCCCGAACCATCAGAGATGACAACTGTGCTATAGTGAAAACCATTTAATGAATCCAATCTGTCAAAATCATGATAGTAATTGATTGTGGCTGATCACTATGATTAGTGCAACAGCAGTGCTTGAAAACAAGCATCTAAGTTTCCTTACAAACTGCATCTAATTTTCCTATAGTGTAATAAATCAAACCAAGCATTGCTGATTCCAAAATTAAAACATCTGAACAAGGAATCAGGCAGTCCTCACTGAAATGCTAACTTCAGAACAAAGTGTGTAATAATGGCCCCTTTGAGAAATGACATTTTGGAAGAGTATAACATATTTACCCTTAAGTCATGTTAAGTCAGTAGTCCTATGTATGCACTGCAATTATGAAAGAAAAGTCATATTACTGTTTCATTTTGTTTTAAACAATGCAAGTTGTTTTATTTATGCAAAATCACTGTATATTGTTTTCATATTGGAAGAAATATCTGAACTTGAATACCAACACAAATTATGGTAGTGTGTGAAGCTACAGTTCAAAGTACTTTCATAGAACTGTAAGTACAATCATAGAACTATAATTCAACAAAATGGCTTTTTTTTGCTACGCTTCATGAACAGAAAAAAAAACAAGTAAACCAAAATATTGGGGATTAAATCCATGTGACCATTACAATAGGTCAAAACTTATAAAAACACAAACCAAAAAACCTAAACCATTGTCAACAACTTCAATACTGAAGAAAGGATTTACCAAAGAGTAAAAACAGCATTAGAGAGCTGTTTGCTTTCTGAAGTTGCAAAATTACTATTTCAACCTGCTAGAGTACTCATTTGTAACCACTATATGATTATTAAAATCAAATTTCAAATACTTCCTGTAAAACACACCAGGAAATTCCACCAAATTATTCTTCACAGTACTTAATTCATCATTTTTGACTAATGTACATTTCAAGGTCAAACCTAATGTTGTGGGATTACCTGCCTTTCACAGAAGATCTTTAAATGCTTGCAGGAAATTCCCATGGCAGCAGCTGAAGATACCTCCATTCTGTCTCTTGATTTGGCACCAATGTTTCTCCAATTCCATAAACTAACATTAACGAACTAAATCCGCAGCAGAACTTTAATTTGGAGGCCTCGACTGGCAGGAAACTAACTACAGAAAATTAACTTGCAACAGGGACAAATGAACAGGGGAAATGCCAGGCCTATTGCAAGGAAGCAGCAGGAATATGCAGGTAAGAGTATTAAAAGACTGAACAGCATCACCTGTTCTGCAGGCAACTAACCTTTGCACTGGCTTAGCTATAACATGTTACTACAGCTAAACACTGGTAGACAGCATGCTCATCTCACTCACTGAAGTGACAGTACTGCAAGACAGACTGCGTAGAAGCATTCCTTTGCTCTTACGTAATTAAAACTGCTGCAGAAGACCACAAATTAAACTTCTGAAGAAAACTCAAGTATCTGGCTGGGCAGATTTAAATGTGACTGCATATTGGCTGTATGTTCATCATAGAATGGTTTGGGTTAGAAGGGACCTTAAAGATCATCTAGTTCCAACACCCCTACCATGGCCATAGACACCTCCCACTAAACCAGGTTGCTCAAAGCCCCATCCAGCCTGGCCTTGAACACTTCCAGGGATGGGGCATTCACAACTTCTCTGGGCAACCTGTTCCAGTGTCTCATCACCCTCACAGTAAGAAAACCCCGCTTCCTAACATCTAATCTAAGTGTACCCTGTTTCAGTTTAAAACCATTACCCTTCATCCTATCCTTACACTCCCTGATAAAGAGTCCCTCCCCATCTTTCCTGTAGGACCCCTTCAGGTACTGGAAGGCTGCTATAAGGTCTCCCTGGAGCCTTCTCTTCTCAAGGCTAAACAACCCCAACTCTCTCAGCCTGTCTTCACAGGAGAGGTGCTCTCATCATCTTTGTTACAAACAAGGTGTGACAACAGATATTCAAACAAGGGTCATATGATAACCGTATTAAGACAAAGAACTACCTCTTAATACAAGATCTCCCTCAAACAGAACAAAATTATGAGCAAAGTTGCAGTTCATAAATATTTCATCAGCTAGCCCACGTGAATGGATGCAAGCAGATGTGGTACAACATTTAGCTCTGCATGATGAAATCTGAAAATAATACAAGCTTTCCCAAACTACCCAGTTGCAGTAACATTTTTCTAACCTCATCTCCTAGTCCAAGTTCACTTTCTTATAACATTCTGCACATCTTTGCAAGATTTCCTTATCTTTATGATTGTTAAGCGTAACCAATTCCATTCAAATTGTAAATGGTATAGAGATCAATACATCTCCACAAGCTGCGTGAAAAATAGCTGGTTCAGGAAGCACCTTAATGCCCTTGCCAACACATACTACAATGAATGCACAACTCTTACTAGCTGACAGACAATTAGTGTGTGAACTCAACTTTTGAGGCATCTTATTTATTATTTGAGCAACTTATTTAGAATGCAAAACACTTCAAAATAGAAATGGAAAGAAATACAGCATGGGATAAAGGATACCTTTTTTTAGGTAACGTGTATAGTGATCCTAAATGAAGGATCAGTCCTCACAAAAAATTTAAGCAAGTTGGATGCACCATTTGTATCTTAAGATAATACAGCATTTCTTTACAGAAAGGCATAACTAACATTAGACAGGATCAGAGAAGTGAAGAAAGTAAAATTCATGCACATTAAGGCAGTTAAGGAAAACCATTTTACATTGGAAGTGGCATATGAAAACATTACACAGCATGAAATCCTTTGGCAAAATGATTTAAATTGCTTCATATACTGAAAATGCACTGTTAACCTCCTCTTTTCAAAGTAAGTGAGGTGTAAAAAGAAGCAGCACATAATGAATGGAGACAAAACATTGCTTGAATTCACTAATGCTTTGTAAAATGGATCACCTTTGTAATATGAATCAAAGGGAGAACAGAAACAGATTAAGTTTATTCTCCCCAGGACAAAATTTACAAGCTCTATAACAGAGAAAGGCTTATCTACCTACTTTTACTTCCCCTTGCTCTGCCAACCCAGATGGATTTTCAGTCATCTGGCAAAAGCAGAGGGAAACCACACCTCTGAGCAACTTCACAGTGGAGATTCCATCACATGAAACACTTAAACAGCTGCCAAAGCTAAATCCCACTCCTCCCTGACTGCTGAAGGAATGCCTTTTTTTTTTTTCTTTGCTGTTAATTGCTCTCTAGCTGGAGTTCACAATACTTTCTTAGTGGTCACTATTACTTTTGCTACACTGCAAGTGTCCTGGAACTTTCTCCTTCAACTACCTTCACCATAATCAGAGTACCCTCTCTGGTTTGGCAACGTAAACAGCATTTGTTTGATGTTCTGAACTTACCTGGAGAATCATCATCTTATTAAAAAAAATAAATCATAGTAATACACTTTGCTAATGGATAACTTGTTCTAAACATTTGTATCTCACCTTTGACAGAAGCAATTTCACACAGGAAACATGGCCCTCATAGACTGCTGATAGGAGTGGTGTGATATTATGTTTGTCTGGAGCCTGTAAATTGAGACACAGTTATTTGAAGCACAGTTTCACACAGTGGTAAAAAGTTTTACTTAACTTTTTAATTTTGGTTTGTCAATAGTAGAGTGAAGGTAAAGATTTAAGAATACTATCCAGAAATGCATGCCCTTAGAATTTTTTACTCTCTTTTTTAAAAAGAAAAGTCATTGTTTAAAAAACAGTCAGTTAACAGCAAGATATTTCTTCCTTAAGACTTCTAGGTATCCCAAAGTTTGTCTGTTTTTTAAGGCCAATGCTCGAAATTGCAGGGTTTCAGCTGACAAGTTTTGCCCAATTTAAAAACAGTACTCCTAATTTTCCCATTTCTCAGCCAGCTTGACTTCAGAAACCAGTTTTGGCTGAAACATTGTGCTGTCTTCTCCTCTCTAAACTACAGTCCTGGAAAGAATAAGAAATGGAGCAAATGAAATTGACTTATTTTTTCCCCCCTCTCCAGTTAGAACTCCTAAGGAAGGCATAATCTTTGCAGACACCAAGAAAAAATCCAAGACATTTTGTTAAGGACTAAAGCTGTGTTGTACGTTAACCTTCAGACAAGTATTCAAAAGCACAGCATTTGGGATATATGGTTAGAGTATTTAGAAACTTCACTTTACGGAGAACTACACTATTTTGAATTGCCAATACAGTGCAGCAAAGTCTTTTCATGACAAAAAGACATGCATTCCAAGCTACAGCAAAATGACTAAATTTGTAAAAGTAAAAATGTGTCTAAAAAAAAAAAAGAGAAGCATTATCAATTTAAACAGAGTTGATCCTGCGTTGGCCAAGGACGCATTGCACTGTCTTCTGAAGCCCCTTTCCAATAAATGTAATAACGCATTTCATGCAAACTTTCTTTAGATGTGATTATTGGATTTATTCTTCTAATCACGGTCAAATTAAATTTAACTTTTTATAGCTAGAAACAACTTTTCCTAGAGTGCCCAAAAAAGAATAAAAGCATTTCATAAACATAATTTTGAGCTTCTAACCTGTAGGAGACCACCTCTCAAATATTTTTAAATGCATCAAATTGTTTAGCTTGATCTAAGTCTTTCAATAACCATTTAGGCACTTATACCAATCCCTTGTATGTGTGCGTGTGTGGGGACAGAGACCCTAACACCCTTAACATCTGTTTATAAATTGATGTACATACATTAATATCAGCTCCTTTCAATAGCAGAAATTCCAGAATCTCAAGCTGTCCACAGTCTGCTGCATAGTGAAGAGGCTTCCTCCCACCTTCAAGTGTCCGATTGACATCTTCACCCTTCAATGTAAACATAAACCTAATAATCAAAATTTTAGTGCTAACACATCAATAAGAGCTTAAAAAAATCCATCATCTTTAGATATGCTGAAGAATATTCCATCCAAATATTTAAGAAATTGCCCAAGGAAAATGAAAATTAAGTTGCTCGCTTTCCTTTCCCTCATTTATGTATTTAAGACTGTAAGATAACCTTTGTCCCTTCTTCTACACTGCATCTCAAGTGTAGTGAGGACCCAAGTGCACTAGGTAACTCATGTGATTAAAAAAAAGAAATAATTAAAAACATCAGAGCTTGTAAATATGCTCACATTGGCTCATTTTGCTTCTCCTTCACCCCATCTGGGATTCTAGTTTTCTGGCTAAATTATTTTACTTGCTTCTACACATATTGAAGTTTTGCATACTGAGATACATAGAAGTCAGCATCGTAACTACTAGCAAGTGAGTACAGACCATCCATAACTTAAAACCCAATTATGAAACCATCCATTCTGTTTTATAAATAGCACCTGCCAATTCTACATGACACAAAGAAGTCTGAAGACACTCAACCAAATCAGAACGCAGGAAGTTGTATTCTAATGCCAATTCTAACAGTGGATTGAGACATCTCTTAAGGCGTAAACAAAATTTAATTTAGTGAGTGCCTAATCAGCTTTGTTTCTTCACCTTGGGTTGTGCAACTAAGGATAAACTGATTTGCTGCACTTCAGTAATGACAAGAAGTTACTGGAAACCAAATACTGACACAGTACGTGGTAAGTGACTTCTTGTTCTTATGTGCAAGTAACATTAGTATTTTAGGGACTGGGTAAATTTAGCATCATACCTCGAGTGCTGCATCTACACAGAAAAAGAAAAAAGAATTTCAGCTGCAGCACCAATTCATACTTCTCTGAGCCCCTGCAGGTCCCTCATTCCTGCCCCAAATCTCTAGCAAGTTCACAGAACAGAGGACTTGAAGTATATCTTCCAGACATCGCCTCCCTTCTAAGAACAGAAGACTAGACTGTCAGAAGGAAATCTTGTTCTGCATTTGATGTTGTATATTACCAGTTTTATACTACCAGCCAAATAACAAGACGACCTCAGAATTCTCCTCTCCTATCAATACAATTTTCTATTTTTCTCATAATATACCCCTGCTGAAAGTCAAAGAAAACCAAGTGTTTAACTTCAGGTGTTTAACTAAAATACTGTGGTCTCAGAGGTCAGGACCTGGTTTTGACACCTATTGAAGGTTTCTGCTTCAAAGTAGCATGAAGTAGCAGCAAGTAGCACAATGAAAAAGACTCTCCAACTCCTGTTACTGACCCTGAAATATGGCTACGGCTTCTGAAGTACAGTGGACATCAGGACAAAGATAGCTTTACTTTTATCTATGATTTTCAGAAAAGTAACAAGTTGTACTTCTAAACAAAGTCCAACACAGCTTTAGCTATATGGACTGTCAACACTGTACAATAGTTTGTAACATAAAATTTCAATACGACTAACCGAAGGTCTAACTCTATCTGCAACAACTGTACTGGTAAACAGTATTGTGAGGTAACTTTTCTTCTCTTTTTCTGAATTTCAGTACAAAGTGTTGGTGGGGATATGTTAATAACTGTGTTCCAATTAATATATATATATATACAGATCACAGTACACTAACAGCATACAAACAGCCACACTGGTTTGAAAGTGTGTAAGGAAGCAGAACATACTTAGCTTATCTATGAAGTTAAGCTCTACCCATATTCTTATTTGCACCTTGCTACTTCCCATCAATTTAAAAACAACTAGCATTTAAATAACACGTGATGTTTGCAGATACATAAGGATTGGAACGCTTAAGTTTAGGAAGCAAACCATGTAAGAGCCATGCAGTTACTACCCCAAAACAGTCCCTAAAAACTCCTGTAATGTCTGACACATGCTAAGACATGGTAAATAAGGGGTTAAGGGACAAGGACAAACAAGCTAACTCCCAGGACAGCACACAGTAAAGCCACAAAGTTCACATTCAAAAAGAAATTTAGAATCATCACATCTTCAGATTAGGACAGTCCAACAAAGCTGCCCTTTCTTAAGCTTGTAAATATTATGTGGCTCATTGGCTTACACTATAGGATTTTTTTTTCCTTTCTTTTTGAAGAATATACCACAGATCCCTCTGTTGTCTCCTAAGCTGGTTTTGGAATAAATTCCTGCAGGAAAATGAACTTCTAGAAGGAAAAAACACCCCAACACACAAACACCAAGTTTTCTAAGCCTCCCTTAAAGACAATGAAAGCTTGTTTATAGGGTACTATCTTGCAAAAAGGCTGCAAACAAAGACATCAGGAACACAGTCTATGTGGATTTGAATACTAGCACTGAGAAAATATATAAACAGCATTCAAAGTCAAACACCAGAATGTTTTAGTCCAAATTAACAGAACAAGTATATCCAATAATTACAAAAATAAAAAAAAGCAAGTACTCCTAGATTCTGCAATAAAGAAAGTCAAATATCCACTTGTTTCATGGGTGTGAAAAGCCACTGTAAAACAGACCACTGAATGTTATAAAACTTAATTTGGCCTTTCCTACTCCCTGTCCATGACACATAGAAGTAGGAAGGGAAGACAAATCAAACCATTTCATATATAGGGATCATACCCTACCACAAGCACCTGCTTTAAATGCAGTCTCTAACACACATATGTCAGAAAACTTGCTGACTCTTCATAGATAATTCCTCTCTGGCCTTTACATGTCTTATTTACTTTGCCTGGAGTATCTCCCCACATGAAGAGCAGTAATCTCCAAAGCAGGGTGTGAAAACCTGGAGAGGCATGCAAGACAATCCACTGAGGTGTGAGAAGAAAATATTTTTTGCACTGTAAAAATAGCGTTTATTTAATCTTTATCACATCTTTAATTTCCACTTATTGGTATGTTTTATAGTGTACATAATAGATTAGTACAGTAGTCCATGTATGATTTATAAATAAATATCACACAATGGTTCAGGTTGGAAGGGACCTTAAAGGTCATCTAGTTCCAACCCCCCTGCCATGGGCAGGGACACCTCCCACTAGACCAGGCTGCTCAAAGCCCCATCCAGCCTGGCCTTGAACACTTCCAGGGATGGGGCATCCACAATCTCCCTGGGCAACCTGTTCCAGTGCCTCATCACTCTTACAGTAAAGAATTTCTTCTTGATATCCCATCTAAATCTACCCTCTTTCAGTTTGAGGCTATTACACCATGTCCTGTCATAACACTCCCTGATAAAAGAGTCCCTCCCCATCTTTCCTGTAGGCCACCTTTAGGTACTGGAAGGCCACTATAAGGTCTCCTTGAAGCCTTCGCTTCTCCAGGCTGAAGCACCCCAACTCTCTTGGCCTGTCCTCATAGCATAGGTCCTCCAGCCCTCTCATCATCTTCGTGACCCTCCACTGGACCCATTCCAACAGGTCCATGTCCTTCTTGTGGTGAGGACTCCAGAGCTGGAGTCGATACTCCAGGTGGGGTCTCACCAGAGCAGAGTAGAGGGCCAGAATCACCTCCCTTGAGCTGCTGGCCGTGCTTCTTTTGATGCAGCCCAGGATGCGGTTGGCTTTCTAGGCTGCAAGTGCACATTGCCTGCTCACATTGAGCTTCTCATCCACCAACACCCCCAAGTCCTTCTCCTCAGGGCTGCTCTCAAGCCATTCTCCACCCAACCTGTATTTGTGCCTGGGATTGCCATGACCCAGGTGCAGGACCTTGCACTTGGCCTGGCTGAACTTCATGAGGTTCGCACAGGCCCACCTCTCAAGCTTGTCAAGGTCTCTCCAGATGGCATCCCTTCCCTCTAGTGCGTCAATCGTGCCACACAGCTTGGTGACATCAGCAAACTTGCTGAGGGTGCACTCAATCTCACTGTCCATGTCACCAACAAAGATGTTAAACAGCACTGGTCCCAGTACTGACCCCTGAGGAATGCCACTCGTCACTGGTTTCCATGTGGACTTTGAGCCATTGACTGCAACCCTTTGAGTGTGGCCATCTAGCCAGTTCCTTATCCACTGCGTGGTCCATCCATCAAATCCATGCTTTTCCAATTTGGAGACAGGACAGTGTCAACCGCTTTGCATAAGTCCATGTAGATGATGTCAGTTGCTCTCCCCTTATCTACCAATGCTGTGGCAACATCATAGAAGGCCACCAAATTTGTCAGGCACTTCTTGCTTTTGGTGAAGCCATGTCGGCTATCACCAATCACCTCCTTATTTTCCATGTGCCTTCACAGAGTTTGCAGGAGGATCTGCTCCATGATCTTGCCAGGTACAGAGGTGAGACTGACCGGTCTGTAGTTCCCTGGGTCATCCTTTTTTCCCTTTTTGAAAATGGGGGTTACGTTTCCCCTTTTCCAATCAGCGGGAACTTCACCAGACTGCCACAACTTTTCAAATATAATGGAAAGTGGCTTGGCAACTTCATCTGCCAGCTCCCTCAGGACCTGTGGATGGATTTCATCTGGTCCCATGGGCTTAGGCACTTCCAGGTTCCTCAGATGGTCCCGGAACCTGATCTTTTCCTACGGTGGGTGGTTCTTCATTCTCATAGATCCTGCCTTTGCATCCTGCAACTCGGGTGGTATGGTTGGAGCCCTTGCCGGTGAAGACCGAGGCAAAAAGAGTCATTCAGCATCTCAGCCTTCTCCATATCTTGGGTGACCAGGTCTCCTGTCTCCTTCCTGAGAGGGCCCACATTTTCCCTAGTCTTGCCTTTACCCCGACGTACTTATAGAAGTTTTTCTTGTTATCCTTGATGCCCCTAGCCAGATTTAATTCTATCTGGGCTTTAGCTTGCCTAATCTGATTCCTGGTCGCTCAGACAGTTTCTCTGTATTCCATCCAGTCAACCCATCCTTGCATCCGCCCTCTGTAGGCCTCCTTTTTGCTTTTGAGCTTGTCCAGGAGCTCTTTGTTAACCCATGCAGGCCTCCTGGCATTTTTGCCTGACTTCCTCATTCTTGGGATGCACTGCTCCTGAGCTTGGAGTAGGCTATCCTTGAATACTAACCAGCTCTCCTGGACTGCTCTTCCCTCCAGTACTTTTTCCCATGTTACCCTGCCAAGCAGGTCCCTCAAGAGGCCAAAATCTGTTCTCTTGAAGTCCAGGGTAGTGAGCTTGCTGCATGCTCTCCTTGCTGCCCAAAGATCTTGAATTCAACCATTTCATGATCACTGCAGCCAAGGCTACCCTTGAGCTTGACACTCGCCACCAGCCCCTCCTTGTTGGTAAGGACAAGGTCCAGCATAGTTCCTCTCCTTGTTGGCTCCCCTACCGTTTGAAGAAGAAAGCTGTCATCGACACATTCCAAGAACTTCCTGGATTTCTTGTGCCCCACTGTGTTGTCTTTCCAACAGACATCGGGGTGGTTGAAGTCCCCCATGATGACCATGGTCTGTAAACACGATACTGCTCCTATCTGTCTATGGAGGGCCCCATCCGCTCTGTAGTTCTGGTCAGGTGGCCTGTAGCAGACCCCTACCATAATGTCCCCTGCCCCTGCGTTCCCTTTAATCTTGACCCATAAGCTCTCCGCTGGGTCTTCATCCATCCCCAGGCAGAGCTCCATGGACTCCAGCTGTTCACTGACATACAGGGCAACACCCTCTCTTCGTCTTCCCAGCCCGTCATTCCTGAAGAGTCAGTATCCGTCCATTACAACGCTCCAATCATAAGAGCCATCCCACCACAACTCTGTCATGCCAATAAGATCGTAGCCCTGTAAGCATGCACACATCACCAACTCTTCTTGCTAATTTCCCATGCTGCATACATTTGCATAAAGGCATTTCAGCTGGGTGCCCAATTAAGCTGTCTCACTAGCTGAAGCATTTGCTTTTCCTTCATGCTGCTCTTCAGGTGGTCTTCCTCTGGGGTGTTTTATCTGTGACTCCCCGGTTCCTATCTCCCCAGGAGTGCCTGGCTCATCCCTATAAGACTTCAAGTGTGCTGCAGCGTACCCAGCCCATCTTGGACCAACAGGCTGAGGGCCTTCACTAGTGAGCCACCCCTCAGACCTTGAAGCATCGCCCCTTGGCTCGTCACAAGCAAGCCAGGTAGCATCCCCCTCCCCCAACAAGCCTAGTTTAAAGCACGGTCAATGAGCCCCACTAGCTCATGAGCAAACACCCTTTTCCCCCTTTCAGAAAGATGAGCCCCGTCTGATGCCAACAAGCCTGGTGCCGTGTAGGCCATCCCATTGTCAAAAAACCCAAAACTGTGGTGGTGACACCAGCCACGGAGCCACGTGTTGACAGACTGCACATGTCTGTTTCTTACAGTGTCCCTGCCTGTAACTGGGAGAACAGAAGAAAAGATAACCTGTGCCCCAGACTCCCTTATTAACCTTTCCAAGGCCCTGAAGTCTCTCTTGTTGTTCCTCGGCTATGTGTTGCCACCTCATCACTACCCATGTGAAAGAGCAACAGCAGGTAGTAGTCTGAGGGGCAAACCAGGCTGTGAAGTCTTCAAGTGACATCCCTGACTGGGCCCCGGGGAGGCAGCATACCTCCCTGTCAAGAAGGTCTGCCCAGCATATTAGGCCTTTTGTTCCCCTCAGAAAGGAGTCTCCTACTACTATAACCCGCCTCTTCTTCCTTGTAGAGGCAGTTCTTAAACTGGGGGTAGGCCTTGCTGGTCCTGGCATCTCTTCTGGTGTAACCAAACCATGTTCCATGCCATCCATAGGTTGGCCTACCTCCTCAAAAGCCTCATACTTGTTGTGCAGCGGCACCTGATTAGGGGATGTGGGCAAGGAGGGAGTTCGCTTGCCTCCTCTAGTACAGACTAGTCTCCATTCACTAGCCTTCTTTTGTCCACTGCCTTCAGTCTGGCAGGGAGAAGGTACCAGATCTCTTTCAGCTTCAAATATATAGACATTGGTGTTGCACGCCCAATTTTTTTTTACTGATACACGATCAAAAAGCGTTAGAGACCACTAGCCTAGAGCTCTATCTGTATTCATGGAAACAAAGTAATCTTTTTCAGAGGCAGTTTCATGCTGGAAAACTAAACACTTTCAGTGGAAATTTTAAAGGTCAACTAAAAAAAACCCCTAAACATTACCCCTACACAAAATTTATTCAGATTAAAGATGAACTGTTATAAAACTCACAAGAATATCCTTATAGTTACACTTTTGCAAAGAGAAAGTGCCTTTAGGCATGGAAACATCAACTTTTAATAGGATTTAAATTAAACATATAAAGTTTTGATCTTTATCTACACCAGCTGCCATTTATGTGCTTAATTAAAAGTCTCCAAGACACAAGTTGCATATAAAATCACCTATAAAATGGGAAAGTCAGAAAACTGCTTGAACACTTATGATTCAAATTGGTAATGCATTGGTGCCAAAGACAGTAGTTACTACAGCTGCAACAATAAACCTTTTACTTGGCTAGACAGTGATCTGAAACACATTTAACATCCTAGATAAGGTTGTCAAAGATTATCTAAACAAGCTGCTGTTGCCCTTTAAGTTTAATATATACAATCCTGTGGCTGTCGATTTCTGTCTTCACTGGATGAGCACTCCAAGTTGGATTCTCTTGGTCTTCTTTGTCTACTTGAAGTATCCTGTTCCGCTAAGTCAGGGAGAGATGTTGACTTATGTGGGCAGTTGGGTTCTCAGTTCTGACAGAATGGCCAGCCATGACAGATCACATTTTGTATAGGAAACACATCATCTCTATATGGTGGCATCTAAAAAGTGAACGACTAGAGAATGAACTAGGGAATTCAAGGATTCACATTAGCAAAGAAATTAGATATTGTAGCTATAGCAACAAGCTCCAAATGCCAATTCACATTTTCATACAATAAAAGAAAATCTGAGCATAAGGTCAAGATTTGAGCCCCCTCTCATAAATAAGGTTGCTCTGATGAAGGTGTGGCTATTTATGTCAACAGAATCAGACAAAGCGGTCTCTCAAGCCCGTAACAGGTTGAGGCAGGAAACAGTACAGGAAGTACAGATTCAAAGGAAAGAGCTATCTCTATATGAAGTTTTCTGAAGTTACTGTGGTTTTAGATAATATTGGCCAGAGACACTACACAGAATGCTATGACTTGGGTATCAGCAATTTTACCAGGTGATGACTCTCAATACTGACCTCTGAGACAGTGAAGTAACCAATATTTTGGTAGGCTGAAACAAAGACTGAACCAAATAGCTGCTAAAGATTTTCTTTAAAATAGACCATACTCTACACAGGCATATGGTCAGAACCCACAAGAACTGCCAAAGAGGAGCATGATTTTTCCTTCAAACCCACAGGAAGAGAGTCTTATGTATATTAGACAAAAAGTGACAGAAGAATTATCCCAGGAATTTTTATGGGACTTCCACCATCTTCTAGAGTCTAACAGAGCAGCAACAACATTAATAGTTATGAGGGCACTTTGAAGGAGGCTTAAGTATGTCAGAATCAAAGAATCATATCAACTTCAAAATAAAACATACCTTCAAAGGTCACACTTATGAAGACTATTTCTTTTCACTTTCTAGAGTGGACCTACAAATTCACTAACAATTGTGTAAATGTTTGTGCACAGCCTCAGAAAAGAATTTGCCCTTGCAAAAGGAAAGACACGATCACCTCTTTAATGACCTTACAGAATACATTGAGTTTACTTAGTCAGACATTTAAGGCTAAGTCTGGCATAAAACACATCAGTAATGTTTTTCTTTGCAGACGAAAGACCTAGAGCACCAGCTATGCAATAACACTAAAAATCGGTTTGACACGTTAAACACGAGAACCAGCAGTTAACAACTATCTGCTTTAATCCTCTGATTACAGGTAAAGAAAAGCTTCTCTGTGAATCTCCCATTTCTAAACAAGACAGCATGAAAAAAGATTTTTGTAACACATTGATCTTACGTCCTACTTAGAAAACTCACATACATGGATAACAGCAGAATATTCATTTAGAAAGACTAAGTATCAGCTTCAGTTGAAAGCTGGGTATCAACTTTTCACTGAAGGACAGGAAAATAAAAACTTGGAGCTCAGTTCTAAATACTTTCAAGACTTTTCTCTGCTTTTTAAATAACTAACAGTAGGGTTCATTATAGCACTCTCCAAATACAGCTATCACCCACTTTCTGGGTGGATGGAGCAATTCAATCCATAAAAAGATATGTTTAACTAATGTCTTAAGTGAGTACAGTCAAAATTAGTTACTCTTGAACTTAATTCTTCCACTACCCTCTATCACACGCATTTGCCTTGATCTACCTTTTTTTGTATATGTGTGTATACCTACACAAAACCCCTGGTTGTGTCTCATGTCCTTTTGCAGTTTAATTCCAGTCAAGCTTTGGCTTTTTTAGTTCCATCCCTGCACACCCTGGGAAAGGGCCTAAATTATTCCTGACTACCCACGCCAAATTTCACTCTTCATATTCCCCCATTTCGTATCTGAGCTCAGAGAGGAGTTCTGTGACAGCCAAGCTGCCCTCCTGTCAAGCCTGCTGGATGTCCCAGAGTAATCTGGAAGGATCTGCACCTTAACAGCTGCCTTGAATAAGTTCTGCCAAATTTAATTCCTTATTCTTTTGCAGCCCTACTTAAAAGAATGAATCAGATTTCACTCACTTTGTCCCTAATGCACATTATGACATCAGCTCATTGAATATATTGCATGAACAAGTTTAGTCATAAATTACAAGTTTTAAAGCTCATTATTTTCCAGGCAGATCATTTAACCACACCAAACTAACACTGTCCTCGAACAGCCCCTGCCTTTTCTGTAAGCTCTATTACAGAGACTGTATTCCATGCCTTCCTTGGTCCAGCTTTACCTACTAGCTCCCTCTTTTCCCAGTTCCTGCCAGTTTCAAAAGTATCAACACTTAAAGCCAAATGAGCTAAACTAAACTCATCCAGTGCCACTGTAGCATCCCTACAGTGTACTCCACGTGCTTAAATCACAGGCTCACTTTGCAGTGGCACACCAACTGAAACCGAATCCAAGCCAGCTATTCAATTGGGCACCATGGTTTGACAGTAGTGTTGCTCTAGAACATTACTGCCATGCTATTAATGTCACAGCTCACCCATCAGTTTAGCACCAATTTTCTCCTGTGTAGCAATTATAGTATCACTACTCCTAGCCACAGTTTGATTCTTTGCACCCCCTGCATCAGAATTAGTAGCTGAATGATGAATCCAATGAGGGAACTAATCAGTCTGAGAATTAACTTGGTCATTTTCTTCTTTCCATATGAATACGTTCCTTCATCTGATTCACCACTTGGCACCTGGAACACACCAGAAATAAGTAGCTGGGACTTACACTGCAGTTCTACCACAGGAATCAAAACTCAAAACTGTGACCTCATTAAATCCTATTGCATAGGTTAACTGTATTAGTAGAGCAGTATCTGTAATACTGGTGACATTAAGATGCTCTTTCAAATTTGGAAAGAGCTTCATGTCCCCATCTGTACTTATCCTGTCATACAGAAATAACTTCAACTCCACATTTCATGCACTCCTTTCATTCCAGTTTTAATGAAGGAAAACAAATTCCATGCAATCAGAGGTCCTTAGAGCACAGGGAAGCATCCTACAGGAACTACACTACTAGGTAATTCCTGTCTCCATTATTCTGGAAAAAGATAAACTCACTATACAGTCTGTTGCATTACTTTGATCTCTTTGCATACAAGAGACGGCCATTCTTACAGAGTCTTAGATAACTCTGACATTTTAAATACAGCAATAACTTTATTGTTGTTGTCTGAGTGGAAAAGAGGAAGAGTGAAGAATCCTCTTCCTACAAAGAAAAGTTTAAGTCCTAGGGATGAGATACTTGCAATATCTTACTATGTATTGAGAATATTACTTCTGAACACTTCATATTTTTCTATCTTCCCCACAGGCTTTTGTTCACACTGTTGTATCTGTTTTTAAAAAGTCAAAGAGACTAAGTGAAATAGTTTATCAGAAGTATTTCCAAGCAATCTCACTGTACAGATCTATAGCAAAAGATGTTAAGAATTCAATGGAAAGCAGCAGCATCTCAGGTTTTGGGCACTTAATGTTACTCCAGTGTAGGAGCAATAGGCAAATATGTGTGAATGAAAGAAAAAGTAAAATTAAGGTATTGTGCCTTTTTGTTTCTTTGTCACAGCATAATGCATGGCCTTTATAGCAGAAAAATCACATGTAATATCCCTTTATGCAACATTCTTCACTTTAAAGTGCATGTTGTAAAAACAAAAAAAGAATCCTCCTGGGATTTTATGACAGAAGAAACATTTGAAATCAAACAGATGAAATTCAGTCTAGCATCTACTTTCTATGCTCATCTTCATGAGCATGAGTTGTCTTTTAAAATAAATCCAAATTCCTAGTAGATAGCTAGGTAAGCTTTGATATACCTCCATCATTGCTATTGGATGTAACTGAAACATAAAGATCTTTCTTACACTGTGATATTCTGAATGCAGAGTTCCCCCTCTGATTGAAAATACCACGGTCAGGTGTCCCAATTTAATTTTAACTTTGTAAAATGAAACCAGCAGAAGTAAACTGTAATTTATGCTGTTAGATACATTTTGAAGACATATTTTGCCATAACTGAAACCATATTGGTATCCACTGAATGAAATCTTTCCTTCCAACTTAACTCATTTTTAGTTTTCACACCTAATTGCCTGAAAGAGTAAGTTCTATGTTTTTTAAGTGAAACATAGATAACCTGAGCTTCGCAATCACTTAAGAATGTATTCCTTAGTCTTCTGAAGGAGAGCAAGCTTGGACAAACTACACCTTGAAAAAAAATTATCAGCCATATACTCAAACAGGGTTCAACAGACAATCTCACACTTCCACAATGGGGACGGGAGTGTGTGTGTGTGTGTGTTTATGCTTCCCCTAATACTCTCTTTCCTTTTCTCAAAGTCTGAGTCAGCTCACACCCCTTCAATCATTCCCCAGTATAACTTTTTCTGGATTCACCTGTCTCTGGAAAGACTTTAAAAACGAAAAAAGAAATGACCAAAACAGAACCAAACAACATATAAGCACTCTGAAGATAAAAATACACTTAGCTATCTTTGTCATTCTACTTGTATTCTCAAAATGGTTGTGTCTTAAGTATTTAAGCTAAAGCTCACTGCTTAACCTGTGTTTGTTTCAGTTTTATGTTCACAGACTTTTCAACTGTTTACTGTTGTCACATGTCAGCTCTGGGGCTCATCTAATCGAAAAGTTACCTCTCTAGCACTGCAGATCTAAACACCTTAACTGAGAATCCTTAAAAACAATACAGCAGAAACAACTGAAAAAACACCCCTTTGTTCTATATACTTTTATTCTTCAAGGTCAATCATTCTATAATTTCTAAAACAATATTTTCAAGCTCACAATTTTAAGTCAAACAAAAACTTTTGCCCTTATTCTACTTGCTGTAACAGTAAAAACATAAAATGATATTTTTATATAACTAATCCATGGGTCATAAACACTGGTGGTAATGAGGGAAAACACAAATACCACACTTCCTGAGACTTGACTAATAATCTAAAAATATAAGGACAGTTTAATTCTACAAGCTTGTAAATCTAATGACTCATGGAATCACAGACTATTTAAGGGTGAAAGGGACCTCTGGAGGTTATCTAGTCCAACAACCGCTCAAAGTAGGTCCAGTCAGATCAGGCTGCTCAGGACATTGCCCAGCTGAGCTCCATACACCTCCAAGGATGAAGGATCCCACAAGATCTCTAGGCACAAGTCCTTCCCAGGACTTGATCATCCTCACAGTAAAATATTTTTCTCTTATACCTAACTGGAATTTCTCACATTCCAACTAGAACTGTTGCCTTTTACACATTCACTGTGCACCTCCAGGCAAACTTCTCTATATCCTGCCCTCGGTATACAAAGAGCAATAAAAATCTTCCCTTTATCTTCTCTTCTTCAGAGGAAAAAAAAAACCACGCCCACAACAACAAAAAAACCTAAAGAGACCCCCAAACCACCACAATTCTAACAGCATCTCCTTGTATGTCCTCATCAATCCTGATGGTCTTCAAACTCTTGACTCTGAACATGTTGCAGTATGTTAGTGCCCTTTCTTGTACTAGGAAGCCCAGAACTGGACACAGTACTCATATGTAGCTTCAGAAGTGGTAAGAAGGGAAAAATTTCTTTCAATCTGCTGGCTGTTTTCTTGCTAATAAAGCCCAGTATGCTGCTGGCTTTCAATAATGAAAGGGCACACTGCAGACTCATCTGCAGCTTGATGTCAACCAGGACCCTGAAAACCTTTTCTAAAAAGCTCTTACCTAGCCAACTAGTCCCCAGCTTGTACAGGTGCCTGGGTTTACTTCTTTCTATCCTATTGTCCCTATTGGTAAAGGCATCCCATTGTCTAGGTCACCAACAATAATATTAAGCAATAATACCAATCCCTGATAGATGACACTGGTAACCAGGCACCACTTAGAAGCGATGTTGCCAATGACAATGCTTTGAGTCCAACAGCCCAGCCAATTTTCCACCAACCTTACAGTCCACTTACCCAGTCCATATACCACAAACTTCAACTTGGTCACTCGCTGTATCCTTACAGGGTGAAATGGGTTTTAGCAGGAGGTGGATTTGCTCCATAGCCTTCCCAGAGACTGAGGCTAAGCTGACATACCTACAGTTCCCCAGATCTTCCTTCTCATTGTTCTTGAATATAAGCGTGATGTTTGCTTTCTCAGATTCATCAGGAACATTCTCCTTTCTTCCTTTATCAATGCACTAGCCCCTTCTATTGCCCTTGAGATTCCTTGCCAGTTTCAACTTCAACTGAACTTTGGCTGTCTTACCTCCAACCCTGCACATTCGTGCAATATTTCTACATTCCTTCCAGTAGGCCATTTTGCTTTCACCCTCTGTGTAACTCTGTGTATCAGTTAGATTCCTCAAAATCTGTGACCATAGACACAAGCTCTATGCCCAAGTAACAGCCTTGAAAAGCACTCTCTCAACTCAACACTTCTCATGCTGTCATGAGAAAGTCCCAGAATGCAAAGAAAGGCCCCTAAAACATCTTAACCTTCCTTACTTTAGACAGGCTGCAGTATCATCTCATCTATATTTAAACATCACCAAAAAAGGAGGCAATCTGATCTTCCATCATAGAAACGGAATTTTATAGCTCACCTCCCCTGAATTCTTCTTCCACCAATCAGTTGCTTAAGCAGATAATTGGAACCTCAAATACCCTGGTTTTAAATAAGCTTTCTTGAAAGACTCAAGAGAACTAAAATTGAATGCTATGAGTTCAAACACAAAAACCCCTCTTTTTACTTTTGCCAGTACAAAAAAAATAAACCAATGTTTACCATGGAAAAGTCAAGTGCTACTATCTCAGTTTTCTTACTACTGAAATTTTCTCACTATTGAAACATTCTATGGGCCTATGTGCAGAGAGCCCAGATTGCTCATATTACCTGATCAAAAGTGCTTTCATCCTCCTCAGTCTGTCTCTGGAGTGGCTCCGTATGTATTCTATTCTGTAACCCTAGTTCTCACCTTATGACTGCCAACAAGTTGATTCACATACTGCTAACCTTAAAGTTAGATTTGTAGGTGTCCTTTGTTCCAATATATCTATTTCTGTAAAATACGTTGAAGAAATCTGACAGCATTATAGAACACCAGTTCTTAACAACAGAGGTCACTATATAGAACTATTCACTTGGTCTGCACTTTAGGTCTTCACTTCAACAATACCACAACGTTCCAGTTTTTTTGAGGTGGCATTGTAGTTCAACTGAGCTTTTCCCCCCCATAGAATAGTATCAGGGTCTAAAAAGCAGCACTGACTTTGAAGAAGCAGTTTTCATTCTTGACAAGATATAAACTGATTTAGCCAACCAAAATCGACGCCACCACTTTCAAAGGTGGTTGGAGATTACCGACAGAAACACCCTTAAAATGAACTCAGTAATTCAGGCCTAATGGCTTTTCCTAAAACCTTATTTCTAGTTTTCAAGGGTTAAAATTAACACTACTCAAAATACTCTCTTTTCCCAAGCTGGTTACACAATTTTCTCTAGAAATTTTGTCATGGTAACTAAATGGAACGCTAGCCTGAAGCGGTTTCTGCTGGCTAGAGCAGAAGGGTTAAATATCTGCATCCATTACTGAAACTGATTCAGTTTTAAATTGCTACAGTAGACACACCCTCACATCAGCTGTATTAATACAAACATGAAGATAACTGAACTTCTAGTTTAGTACTTTAGTCAAGAAAGCCAATTTTGTAAGCGTCTGGGTATTTCACCATAACCCTAGGCTAACCATACCATTTTCACATTCCTGTCCATTTTTACTAATTAGAAACAAGAACAATTCAAGTGACCAGCTCATAACACAAGTCAATGCAGCATATTATTTAAGTTTTCATACATTATTTTTTTTCCTGTAAGAGGAAAAAGCTCTTGACATGTGATGCTTCAGGGATTGCAGAACTAAGAATTGGGCAGAGCAGATGAAAAGATAAATTCCACATTTCCACTCAATCTGATGTGTTGAAAAAACTCCTCATACAGTGCAAGAGGCCTAAGGAGAAGCAACAGTTTTCTATATATTCTGCTCAGCAAGATTATCGAGTCTCAAGTTTTCTTGTCTCATCTTCTGATTCACACGAAAAATGACCTTGTTGCCCTGGTCAATGTTCAATCTAAAAGTAACAACACAGTGAAGTAACTAGTAAATCAAAGGCTGGGTGAAGTCCAAAGAGTAGAAAGGAAAGGAAAAAGATTAAGTGTTGCAATTTGTGAATTGTTTATGATTTTGAAGCAGATTTCTTCAGTTAAAAACCAGCAGTAAGTTCCTGCCAAAGCTGAGAAATCAACTCATTGTAACTGCAAGCTGGCAGTTTCCCATGGCAACTGCAAAAATTTTGTCCAGGATTCAAGTTTTCATTTAAATCCTCTATATTTTCAAAAATTACTTACTGTCAGTCCATTAAATAAATTAATGTAACCCTGTCTCATTCAGCCTGCCAGAGAGAGACTAATGCTGCTGTTGGTTAGAGGTTCAGCAAATTCTGACCATTCCAGTAGTTTTCCAGCTGTAGCCCAAGTGGACCACAGTTGTCTGTGGACAACTGAACAGAAGCAAGTGACCTAGATTTATTATATGGGATAACTATTTTCAACTTAGAGAATTTCAGAAGATCTGGAAGTTCCTTGGTTTTTGTTTAATGGCTGAGAGCAACTGCATTAGCTAAGCCTTTCTACTGATTATCTTCGTGTTCACAGCAAGAGATATTTAATAGTGCCTTTTTGACACTGCTGGGTTTTTTTATTCCCTGTCCTCTAAATTTCATAAATTGGAGCAACAAGGAATTTTCTCAAAGCTGTCTTCTTTCTACCCTGTATGCTATGGGCAATATTTGGGACAAGCGGTCTTTATACCACCTTCTTATCACATTTTACTGAAACAAACAAAAATAGCAAAAACATCCACAAGAAATCCTGCAGATGATCAAAAAGTAAAATCAAATGAACAGATGTTGAGAAGGGAACTTCTTGAATACAGAAAGTTAAATCTCTGTGTCTAAGAGGCCGAAGACATCAATAGCAAGTTTTCATTGCTGTTCTGGATCCACATCTAGTCTTTGCTATTAGTTTTGCTTGCCACATCCACCTGAGCTTCAATATTTAAAAAGCTGAAAAAAGGTTACTCAAAGAATTTCAGCATAACATTCCTGCTAAAGGACCCTCAAAGGTTTATCAAAAAGAGGTATCTTCTGTTCTGATGATAGTGTGACTCTCTCCAGTTGGCATTTTGCAGCAAGTTCTATAACCACAGCAGGAAGATGTAGATGTCCATGTATGTTTAAAATCAGTATCTACTTTGCAATTCTCTACTTTGACAGAAGCCTCAGCTGCTAATGATAACATCAATACTTGGTCTACACAAGTTAAGAAAATGAATTATTAGCCTGATGCTGGCTTTTGCCTGTCTTGATATGGCATTTAAAGTACTCCGAAAAGCTTTTATAAGCACCTCTACACTTATTTTGGCTTAAGTCAACAAAAAGGTACTTATCAAGCATACTTTCAGGTTTTATTTATTAGTGGTAAACAAGTATTTAGCTTATCAACCATAATCAAATGCAATCTGAAGTCTTTTGTCTCAGTCAAAAGAATACAAGTCCAGAAACAACTGCCAAATAAACTGAACTACTGAGCCGTTTGTGCTTCAGTTGTTGTATCAGCACTTTTAGAGACAAACTAACCTGATACATGAGTTGTTCAACAGAACAGTAACGAACCTACTGTTTCCTAGCTACAGCTTCTAGAAACTTATGCTACAATCCCAGCTTCAGAGATGTGTCAAACATATGCATTATCGAAAACAGTTGTTCTCCCCCCACAAATCCTTAATCTAAGACTTAAGTGAAAAATAGTGGAAACCACTCACCATTTCCATTAGCAAGTGATGAAACAGGAATAAAAGGACCAGTTTTGTGGCTTCTCTTAGCTCTTATGAATTCCTATTTAGAAGTTTCATCCAAAAGCACTCGCCTGTTAGGCAACAGCTCACAGTAATGGCAGCAACTAGTTCTGACAGAATAAGCTGTAGCAGACAAAGGTATTCTAACAAGAGACTCTCCGTCCAGACTACTATTTTAATTGCTGAGTGTTACTGCACTAAATATTCTAGATCACAAACAGAAACAGTCAATGATCAGACACTTTCCAAGCTACCTCTGCTTAGAAGAATTGTTAGAGTTTGGAATTAAAATTAAAATGCTTTAGTTATAGCACGAGGGCTTGTCTATCATACATGATCATGTGTCACAACCAAAAATAAGAATTAGCGGTTAAATGGTTGTAAGGAATCACAGACAGGTCTAATGACCGTGTACCTTGACATAAAACTAACGTTCATTCTAAAGAGATGTGTTAAGTACTGTATCCATCGAACACAGTGCAGCATCCATTTTCACAGGCAACACTGAGCTGGCTTAAAAGGGTTTTTCCTCCAGAAGTGACTGGCCAGACTCCATGTTTTAACACTGCTGCATTTTGATCCGATTTGGATGATCTGATTTCTACCCACTGATGATATCCTCTCTGAGGGTATACTAAGCAGAAAATACTCCAGCCCACGTGCGTGCCAAATGATTGCTAAACAGGAGACATCAACCATACTTAAACCACAAATCAGATGAGGGCTCAGTGATTCAGTACTATACCATCAGCAGACTGACAACAGACAACACTATCAAAACAGAAAAATCTACAAAACACCTATTCATGTAGTTTCATACAAACTCAAGCTTAACACGTCAGATCATCTAATCATGGAATTCTGAAAGCAAGTTTGGACAAATAAAAATACACTGTACCATGCTTCACTTCCTTGGTGCCACTAAGTTTGTATTAGAGTAAAATATTAAGTTCAAGGATAAAGCAATCCAAAGGTTTAGTAATAGGATTCAGGCTATTTCCATCATTAGGTCATTGCTCCAAAAGTTAACCATCTGAGCAAAGAATCAAAGCCATTACCATCCAATCTGCACTTGGTTGCTAGCTCTGAATGAAAGCATTTTCAATTACTGTAAGAGCCTCAACATCTGTATTAAAATGCTCAGTACATGTTGTCCAAAGAATGTCCAGGAAGTGACTGATTTCCTTCTAGGAGAACAGTAGGTGCCAGCTATTTGGTTTCAGTTTCAATAGATGCCAGCTTGATATTCTGACTTCTATGCATGATCTAAAAAACTAACAATAATAATAAAAAAACACCAACCCACAATAATAAACACGAGTTCTCAAAGTTAGGGTTGTACTCCATGAATTCATGAAAGGATAAACAGGAAGATGAGTATACCTTCAAAATATTACTGCTATAGTTTAAAAAATACTGAATTCAAATGTTGTAACTGGGGCTTAGCATCATAAGCATGACTGATTTCTCTAGAATCTGAACAAAGGATATGTCCAAGGCAAGATCAAGTGTTCTGTCAAACCCAAAGCAATGAAGCTTAGCTTCTAAGGAAGTTTTCATATTAAGATTAGCAGTCATTATTTTCCTGTGCACACTGAGTTTACATTTTCTTCACACAGCAATGCATAAAAAGATATGAAATATTAAAAGTTCTATAAGTTTTGTGCCTTAACACAGATTTTTGTTGATACATTGAAGCAGCTGATGACTGGAATCACACAAAACATGGAAGTAAAAAAACTTGATCAGGAAAGTTATTTTTAAATACATAAAATAAATGCTGCTTTCCAAGCAGTATATACTTAAAAAAACCATACACATTAATATCCACAGAATGGCTCTGTAAACTAGTTATATACGCTTTGAGTATTCAGTTCACTGTAATACTGTCATTAACACTTACCAATATTGATATTGCACTTTTATAATTTAAACAATCCATCTACATAAGTTAAGCTATTTTCTCCAGTTTTTACCAGGAACTACTGTTGACAGTGCTTTAGTAAGTACAGTCTATTAACTTGTCACAAGAACTGAAGACTGTTATACTCTAATACCTACTTTGAGATTAAATGCATTTACTGTTGAGTTAGTTACTATCTCCGAGATAAATTTAAGTAACAGATAATTAGTGCTTTATTACAGGCTAGATTCAAGTTTTTTAAACCATGCTAAATATCCACCCCTTTAGTCAAGGAAGAGTTAATAGTATTATTAAAGTTACTGAGAAGCCAGAAATCCAAGAAATAAAGATTCTCCTAAATGCCCCACTTGAAAACAGAGGATCCCGCAAAATTTTTTATACAGGCCATACACAGAAATGCAGATTTCACCTCATTGGAACTCTCCTGACCAGTCTTTTTTATATAAGAACCTGAAACCTCCTCCTCTCAATTGGATTACTTGAATCAAGTACTGGAAGCGTTTTTGAACAAACATAAAATCCTTTTAAAACATTTATTTCCTATGGTATTTGTATTCATAGCATCATTAACAAAACAGTTTAGAAGAGATATGCTGACAGCAACTGTTCTATGGACAGCTCTCTACCTATTGTCTCAAATGGCCTTCCAGCTCATCTTTCCTCCTTGAAGCTAATCACTAATTTATAGGCCACAAGTGTGTTAAAAAGCAAGTTCATAAGTTACTGCAGTTTGGGGAAAGAAAGTGTCAGTCATTCGACAATAACTATAAAGACTTGATCTTAGCTCATAAGAAACTTTGAGCACACAACTCTGTTTTATAAACTGACTCCATAATTAGATATGCTTCAGAATATTCTTTGAACTTTGGTTGGAAGTATGACAGGCAGATCTCCAGAATACCTTTCTAGTGATGTTTTGGTCTGTTCAGCTTATTAGCCACTGCATGCAATTACTCTGATTTTCAAAGTGTAGCTGAAGGCTAAGTAAAATGATTTCACCATTTCCCTTTTGGCCTGTAATCAGTGAGGAAGGCAGCAATGGATATAAGCAAAGACAAAAATCTAGACCATTCTTGTTGTAGCAAGAAAGTTACAAAAATTCTTTCTTTGGAGAAACACAATAACCCTTGGGATAATATGTATCTGTAATGAACTACAAAACTACACTGCACACGAAAAACTAATAGAGACCGTAAAAATGGGCAAAGTGCTAAAAAGCACCAAAACCCAAGTCCCTCAAGCTACTTCAAAGCCATACTCACATGTTTATTAGTTTACAAGACCATATTTCTCTTTCCCTTCCTACTCTCCTTCATCAGGATTTCAACTACTTTCAGGATAACATCAAGTTACTTGCTGTCCCTTTATTTATATAAAAACAAACAAACACAACAACAACAAAAAAACAAACAACACACACCAAAATACACACAAGTACATTCCAGTCAAACTGAGAATTAAGACAAGAACCGTAGCTTGTTCAATAGGACTTATTAACACTGTATTGCTTTCCAAGTCAGAAAGCTACAGAACTGCACTGTGTTGAGAGCACAACACAGATACCAGTCCCTTAAACATTTAAAGGAAACTGTTGTTCCTCTCCCCACCTGTAGCATGTGATTGGAGAATTCACCATTGGTGGTTGCAATCAACATAGGCTCTAACATCAACCTGCAGTAAAAAAAGCCAATGGTATATCCAGCATCCAATAAAGATTTCAAACTCTTTAATATGAGCTGTGCTAATTTGCACCTGCCCCTCCGCATAACAAGCTAAAGGAGAAAAATATCCAATTATTCAAAACTGCTAAAACTGCAACTTGTAAGAAAAACAGCTCTTGTATAACCAACTGGTCAGTTATTGGCATCTAGTAATTCCAGCTACTGCTTTTGTCCTAGTAATAGGAGATCTGTCTGCACAAGTGACAACTGTCTCTTTCCACAGAATTGTATTGATTGGTAAATACAACATACAAGATGGAGCTTTTGCTAGGGGAACTAAAATTAAGAATAACTTACTACAAACCTTCAACTTCGGAAGTGTACAAATTAGGTACAAAGATGTAATTTTTTTTTCATACTTTTGTCTGGACACATACTCAGAAGTTCAAACAAATATAAACACAAAGCCATAGAAAAACAGCTAAGAACACTCAGCTGGAGATATGTATTAGAAAAATGAATATGTGACATAAGCAATACAATTTTATACATCCCCTAGCTTTCCATATCTTTTCCTAAATTTTCTCTTTGACATTTCATCTACTCCTTTGAGCCTTTCAGTCTCAAAAATTCTCAGACTTGAGAATCCTGCATTTGTGAGTCCACTATGTTCTCCTTAAACTTGGGTAGAACGTTTGACCTTTAAGTCCTGTCATCTCAACAGTTAAGAATATGCTCCTTCAGAATAGGCATACAGAAGTTACTTGGACTATTGTGAACTGTCCACGTGATTCTTTATTTATGCATTTTGACACTGTGGCAACATCCATTCATTCAGTATTTTAACTTATGTGGCCTGCGTGACTTACCAAGTCCATGGTACCCAAGTCAGCATTCAATGCATAATCTTCACAACTAAAACAACTTTCCGCACATTATTTTAAATGGAGACAGAATACAAACCACTACAGAATTGTTCTCTTGGACTTCTAGAGAGCTTAGCTCACCTTCCGTATGCCCTCCTATTGAAATCAAAATTAACTAACTGAATTGCAAGACAAGAGCTAGGCTTGAAAAACAAGGATTTGGTAAAGATAAAACTGATACCAGAGGGACAACTGAGGTTAGAATAAGGCAGGGTGGGAGGAAAAGGAGCAGTACTAGAAGCAAATATTTTCCTCACACCACTGGATTCTCTGCTTGTTATTCATAACTTATTCCTTAACTTTGTGCCATCATACTTATTATACTAGAGACCACAAACTCAGACAAAACAGGAATTTAAGGAACGGAATACATTAGTAAAACTTTCAGCAGCAAAGATTTAAATTCAATAGCTTATTAAAATCTGATTTCGATCACTCTCTCTACTTTTTGTAGCAAACACCAGTTAGACACAGGACAAGTCAGCATAATAAGAACAGCCCAAACAGAAACAAATAAGGAAGTACTTAATTTTTTTTTTTATTTAAGCACAAAAAAGTGAAACATGAGTCACATACTTAGGCAACCTCTTAAAGCCACCAAGAGTTTCAGAGCACAGAAGCCAATTGACCAAACTACCAGGGCTACCGAGATGATTAGGGGACTGGAACACCTCTCTTACGAAGAAAGGCTGAGGGATTTGGGTCTTTTTAGTCTGGAAAAAAGACGGCTGAGGGGGGACCCTATCAACACTTATAAATACTTAAAGGGTGGGTTTCAGAAGGATGGGGCCAGGCTCTTTTCAGTGGTGCCCAGGGACAGGACAAGAGGTAATGGGCACAAACTTGAGCATAGGAAGTTCCACCTAAACATGAGGAGGAACTTCTTTACTTTGAAGGTGGCAGAGCACTGGAACAGGCTATCCAGAGAGGTGACGGAGTCTGCATCTCTGGAGACATTCAAAACCTCCCTGGACGCGTTCCTGTGCAACCTGCTGTAGGTGACCCTGCTCTGGCAGGGGGGTTGGACTAGATGGTCTCCAGAGGTCCCTTCCAACCCTATGATTCTATGAAACAAAACAATCATAGGCCTGACATCAACATCTCAGAAAGATACTACTACATTCAACAGTTCCAGATTTGTGATCTGTCTTATGAACTCTGTGTACATTGCAGATGAAAATGGCTTCAGAATCAGTTATATCTGTACCTTCACAAAAAGGACAGGTTTTAGAATTCTGGGATGTTCATTCAGTTAGCAAGTCATACATTCCACCACAACGCCAGGTTTACAGGTGAGTTTGTAACTCCATGTTGCTCCTATAAACTACTTACAGAATTGATGCACAAACTATTAATATTTGTGAGCAACTCTTTGACACATGTCCTCAGACTCTTTCGGGTCAGACCAGGGATATTAATTAGCCATCCTGAAAAGGTGTTTGTCCATCAACCTTATACGTCTTATTGTACTCACTACTAAAAAGCAGCTGCCAAGCTGTGTTCTTCTGAAAGTTTTTCCAGTATATTTATGGCATTTTAGCTAAGAGTAATTCTACCACAAATATGGAACCTGCTAACAGCAGGTTACTATAGCAAGCAACTGTCTTGTTTCTTAAAAGAAAGGTTTAGGTCATCATGTTCAAATTTACAAACAGTAAATTGAACACCAACTTCAAGTAGAACTAAGCAGTAAACCAAAACTGTATCTTTAGAAATCACACTCCAGCTCACTCAACAGTGATCAAGAGGAAAACGACAGAAGGCCTAGAATACTCCAGATAAAGAAAAACCCATATAGTACAAGTATTAGCATAAAACTGAGGAGTTACAATACAGAGATATCCAAGAGGCTCCACAAGGGATAAACTCAGTCCAGCAGCTCACAGGTCAGTGCTAGCCCTGATATGCCCCTGGACAAACTGCTAAAGTATACTTGCACTGCACTGTAATCCAGCAAGGATTGCAGGCTCTCTGTCACTTAAAGGCAAGAAAACTGTTTCCAAACCAGAGGCAATTCAGATATCAATGCAGCTATAATAATGAAGTGCATTTCAGCATTCAACATAGCGAGGCAGGGTGAATTTCAATATATCCATGGTATGGTTAATCTGTAGCTCAGGTAATCCATCCAAATATAATAACCGTTTAAGTGTTCCTTTTCATTTACTTTGTTTCTTAAGGAGTAGAAGTCATTTCAATGGACACCCAAAAGAACAGAGGTTACCCCTCAAAAGTTATTTCTCCATTCTAATCATTCTTCTCGCAGACATATTTAAGTATCTTCTCTTTTTCACAACACTTAAACCTTAACTATACCCCTGACCGCTACCTCTTTTTCAAAACGGTATTTCTAAACAATGTTTTTGGTTTAGTCTCTTCAGTTAGTTTTGCAGTAGTCAAGTTTTCTGCATTTCTCAAAACATGTATACAAACATCATTATTCCCCAAAGAACTGCAACTAGTATCATAATTTTGTGAAGGATGCACAGGTAGTTGCTGTTTTCTAGTTGAGTTATTGAAGGTCCTCTAGGGATTTAGTTTTGTTTGTTTTGTCCTTTAAAAAAACAAGACTCCACACCGGAAATGCCTACTAGCCAAGGATACATGTACATACTTTCTGAAAACATTTGTTTCACAGCCTACCATCACTTCAGCTTCCCAGTAGGAAAAATCTGGTGCTTCCAGTTTGGTTGACTGTCCTATATTCTTATAGTATTAGGTTAGATGATTTATCAAACATAACTGTAAGCAGTGGTGTGTTTAGGAAGCAACGATATAAGGGATTACGGCAGCTCACAAAGTGAGGAATTCTCAGTTAAGCTATGGGAGATGAAATTACTGTAGAACAAACATTTATTGTAACCTCTTTCTTACAAATCCAAGTTTATCTTGCCAAAAACTTTGTGTGTAGAGACTGAACAGGAATTATACTTAGCCACTGGGGAAGCAGGATAAAGAAAAGGAAAAAAAGCAAACACCATTCACGTTAAGAAGTTCTGCAGGTTTAATATACCCTGCTCTTCTTCTAACTAGTACTTTTTAACCTCTGTTCCCTCCCTTGAGGGAAGCAAACGTCTCTAGTCCGCGTGGGTCCTCCTTACGCATTTAACTGCACATTTGATTCATCTATTCCCATGAAAGCTTCTGCTTTCTTGGTGAATTTCAAGAATTTGAGTGGATGTACGTGGGAAGAGTGCAGAATTCCTTCAATCCCCTCAGTTCCTGCAAAGACACCTCTGAAGACAATATATGTTGGCTATATTCAAAAGGAAGACATCAAAGAAAGCTAACAGTAAGAACTACTGTTTAATCTAGTTATCATAAAAATAGATGACACCATTAAGTGTTAGCATAACATATTAACTACAGTACTTCAGTAGAAATTTAACATTTACCATAAAGAAAAAGTTGACACAAGTCAAGAAACAGAGACCAATAAGGTGTTTCTTACAAAAGGCAGACATCTTACAGGACTATTCAAACTTTACAATTAATCTTTCACATTTTTATTGAGTAGAAGACAACAATGTCTTCCAAATGCACAGACTGGCAGCACTAAGATCTCTTTTACTAGGCAACAAAACAGTATCATTTGGCATTGGTTTGTTTCACTGCCACCCTCAAAACTACTGTTTCTGTGAAAGATTCTTTCTGAATAAAGCATCTTTAGGAGAATGCAAGATCTCTTTACACAGAAATACATAAAATGCAAATGGAGACTCTTCTGCCTCTGTAACCTTTCTTTGTCCAAGAACTACTGAAGTGGCAGAAACTTTTTCTACTTACAGAAGATAAACCATGTCATTGAAAAGAAAGGTTTTCACATTGTACTTTAAGTAAGTTTCACCTGCTGTTTGAATCAAAGTCTGAGAGACATTAAGCTACCATTTTCTTGGTACCTACTAACCAAATCTGAGATTAAAAAAAAAAAAAAAAAAAAGAGAGAGATACTAATGGCTCCAAAGACAGAACCTCCACAATTTATTACACACAAGTGAAGATTATCTGATTATCAGAGTTCAACTCTTCTAGCCTGAATGACGACATCCATTTTTACTATTATTCTTAAAGTGCCCAGGGTCATCTGGTCAGCATTTCAAGCCCTGCCATTCAGGTATGAAACAAAATCAGAGGTCAAACCCTTTATGTTGTAATTGCCAGTAAAACGGCAATACTATAGTCAAAAGCTGTATTGTTTTCAATCAACTAATGAGGAAACAAGACTAGAACAAGAAACAAAACAAATGAGAAGTTGGAAATCAAGTTTCAGGAAGACAGACAAGAAAGAATTTTATGAAGAAGCAGACTGTAAGATATATAAGACTGCCTCCCACATTACAGGCAGAGGAAATTTCTGCTACTGCAAAGTTTATATAAGTAAAATTCCTGAATGTTAAATCATACTTAGAACAGGAAAGCAGCAGGGAGCAGAAGCCATACAGCCGATAAGAAAGACAGTCAAAAGAGAACATCCAGCATGGAAAAGATACTTTTCTAAGAACTGTAACTATGAAAGCATGATTTGCCCTCACATATTTCATTAATTTGGGAACGAAGAGTGTGAAGTTCCAACTGAGGCTTCTCGTACAGTCCAAGGATTTATAGAGTTCTCTTGCCCCTCCTCAATGTACATTTCCTGTTGTGCAGTGAAACATAAGCTCATTCTTATACTCTTTTCTTCCCTGAAGGTACCTCCCTTTTCTTCGTTCAGTTTCACAAAACCCACCAGTACCCCTATAAAACCAGAAATTAGCCAAAAAATTAACAAACCACAAGGAAGGAAGAGGAGCAGTCCAAACTTGCTCATATAAGCTTTGTTTCCACAGGAAACCATGCTAAGAGTTTACTAGCCCGCAATCTGTCAAGAAAACATAATGAACTGAAAAGAAAACATTAGACTTCTCCTGTTACTGGCAAGTAGGATGCTGAACAGCTGATGACAGAAAGCATATTTGCACATGGGAGAAAGAAATTAACAAGATTTGTTTGCAAATAAGCAGAAAATTCCCATAGTTTATTCCCATTCTACGTTAGAAGCAGTTCTAAATTCCCATAGTTTATTCCCATTCTACATTAGAAGCAGTTCTAAAATGTAAGATTGTTCAAGGATCGTAGGCTTCTTTTACTGTAATCATCTAACCACAGACAGTATCTCTCTTTTAAGGATTTCTGCCTCATTAGTACAGTCAGATGATGCCCTTCAGCCTCTTTACTATAGCATCATCGAGGCTGGCTCAAGCCTCTTTCAGTAGAAGATAGAACTAAGTATTTGACTTTGCACTGAAGCGGATGAAGAGTGATCACATAAATCCATTTGCTACATGAGTTGCAGTGCGACTCTTCCACAGTGGGAATACAAAGAAAAGCTTTGTAATTAGTACTGCAGTGATCTTGTAGATATAAACTGATTCAAGATGGTTACTGCCAAAGTTTTTGCCTCAGCAACAGATACACAAGTATTGTGCAGTGAGCTCTCTAGGTATACACGAAATTCCTGTAAAACCTGTAGCAAGAATCCAAATCTGCTGCTGAAACACTCTGGAGGCCCCCAAAACGGAGAAGAAATAAGACGCATTAACGTAGTATTCAACTTCATTACACACACATAGGTACATGACCCTTATCAAACAGATGAAGTGGGATAATTATATTATTCCCAGTTATTACCTCTAGCACTATACAAAGAGAGCAGAGTATGTGAGTGCACAGCCACTTTGATGCAAAGTCCAGTAGCTGAAACTGTCAGAGAAGACTATTCAAGCTAATCTGTTGGACTTTGTACTAAAGCAGCTGGAAGTACTTGCACACATTTCTTTTTGCCAAGAGCGCTATAAGTTTGGGTAGTGCTTTTCAACCAAAGTTGACAAGTGGAGCAGGAAGAACTCAAGTCATCACAGCAAGATACGTCAGCATGTGTCAAGCTCCCAAAGACAATCATTAACTTGTTCAGAGATCTAAATAATTATAGCTAAATTACATGTAAACCTCTGCTCTGATGTAACAGTTTCTAGACGATATTCCTGAACGCTAAGGATTCAGTGAAGCGGTATCTTGCCCTTATGTACGCTTTTCCCACAAACCTCATTGACAACTGAAGGCAAATGAGGACAGAATCCAGCCTCCAAATACTACAATGTACCTGAAGATTATTCACCCATTACACGGGTGCCTACTGTTCCAATAGCACTCACCCTAACCAGACACCAAAACACTTTACAGAAGGTTAACGAATTAAGCCTCAACACACCCGGTAGCTTAGCATCACCCTATTAAGGATGAACCCTGAGGCACAGAGATGAAGGATAACCAAACCAAGGCCACACATATGCATATACACGTAGGATCAGGGAGGCAGGACTGGGATATGGACTGTCAATCTAGAAAGTTTCACGTACTGCCAGCACATATGAACGCACAAGAGTCGACCCGGGGGGCAGGAGGGGAACAGGGCGGCGGGTGAAAAAAGGAACCCCAGGAACCGAGAGAGCAGCGAGGAGGGGGCGAAGGAGCGCGCCCTGCCGCCTGGACCCTCACCGCCACCGCGGGAACTTCCCACAGAGCCTGCCCCCAGGCATGTCGCGGTTCCTGCCACCCCCGCGGCCCCGCCCGGTCGACTCACGAACGGAGGGCCCTGAAGGCTCCCTGCACATCCTTCCCTCCTCAGCCCGCAGCGCCGCCTCGCCCACCCCAGGCCCTCGCCGCCGCTTCCTCCTCCTACCTTGGCCACGTAGTCCTTCACCTCATCCAAGTCTCCATTTTTGAGAGCCCACATGAACTCCTTGTCAGACATCGCGGCCGCCTAGCAGAGACGCGGGCGGGCGAGGCGGCGGCGAGGGCGACGGCGCGGCGGGCAGGAGCCCCTCCCCCGGCTGGCGGCAGCTCGCTGCCGGCCGGCGGCTGGGCCGGCGAGCGGTTGGGCTGGCGGTTGGTCGGGGGGCGGCGGCAGTTAGGGCGGTTGGGGCTCGGCGCCGCGCAGCGAGGCCGGGCGCGCGGGCAGAGGGAAGCGCGGCGGCGTCCGCCTGACTGAAGGGAAAAGCGGTTTACTTGCGTGCGGCGCTTCCGCTTCCGGTTGCCATTTCGCTCCCCTGCCCACCCCACTGAAACGCCCACGCGGGACGGGGGGAAGTGCGGGGGGGAGACGGCGGGGGGCGCATGCGCCGCCCACTGAGTGCCGCTTTGCGCATGCGCCACTGTAAGCGTCCCGCTGTTCCCGGAGATACGGCGGGGGGGGAAGAAGAGGGGGAAGCGGCTCGGCGCATGCGCCGTCACTTCCCACCGCCTCGCCCCGCCCCGCCGGCGGCCCCGCCCCCGGCCGCCCCGGGGGGTTGCCATGGTGACACGGCCTGCGCCGGGCCCCTCAGGCCATCTGGCCCGCTCGCCGGCGGGGCCGCTGAGGCTGCCGCCGGCTGGGCAGGCGAGCCCTGTGAAACTCAGCCGTGGGCAAGCCTACGCTTACCTCACCATGTGCCCGGGACCCTGCGGAAGATGCGCGTGGGGCGTTGAGTCTCCGCCCGGGGCGCTGCGGCATGGCCGGGGGCGCGGCAGGCCGCGCTGGGGGTCGGCAGACCGCTGGCTCCTGCCTCCCACCCGGCTGAAGAGCTTCAGCCTGTTGAAGTGTCTGTTCCCACTGAGGAACTGAGTGTCTAAATAGCTGTTCTGCAAAACCCGAGGCACTGAACATGCTGCAAATAATTATCGTAATGCTTCCAAAACATGAGCGGGGAGACATAAAAGGAAGTATGTGATAATTAATTAATGTGTTGGCACTTGTCGGTTGCATCTGTTTTCTGAAACCACATGTTTTGCATGTGGGGCATACAGCCTGTTGTGTGAATCATACCTGACTGCTAACAGGCAGACGCTCTTCCTAACCCCCTCTGGCAAGCATCATACTGAATCATAGAATCGTAGAATAGTTTGGGTTGGAAGGGACCTTAAAGACTATCTAGTTCCACCCCCCCTGCAATGAGCAGGGACATCTCTCACTAGATCAGGTCAATCAAAGCTCCATCCAACCTGATGTTGAATGTTTCTGGGAGTGAGGTACTAACCACCTCTGGGCAACCTGTTCCAGTGTTTCACGACTCTCATTGTAAAAAAAATCCCTCTTTTAGGTTAAAACCATTACCCCTTGCCTTATCGCAACAGGCCCTGATGAAAAGTTTGTCCCCATCTTTCTTATAAGCTCCCTTTAAGTACTGAAAGGCCACAATAAGGTCCCCCCCGAGCCTTCTCTTCTCCAGGCTGAACAACCACAACTCTCTCAGCCTGTCCTCACCGGAGAGTTGCTCCATCCATTGTCTTCGTGGCCCTCCTCTGGACCCACACCAACAGGTCCATGTCTTTCTTGTGTGAGGACTCCAGATGCAGCGCTCCAGCTGGGGGTCTCACCAGAAAGGCGCAGAGGGGCGGAATCATAGAATAGTTTGGGTTGGAAGGGGCCTTTAAAGGTCATCTAGTCCAGCCCCCCAACATCCTGAACACCATTGGAGCTGCTCCGCTGTGACTGTCCCCAACACACCCAGTCTGGCAACAGTATGAAAATGTACAGATACTGTTTAAAGTACCAATGCTCTTATTAATGAGAAGGAGGGGGCACTCCACCATACAGCCAAAGAAAATTTGTAAGAGGGGGTGGTGGTGCCATACAGCTTGTGATATTTCTGTGTTTTCTTTGTATTTCTGAACCACAGAAATGTTAAATATGTAGGGCTTTGCAGATTTTTGTCAGGGATTAAATGGTATTTAAATGAAATATCTAGAATGTTGCTTGCAAAGAAATAAAAATTATAACCTTTCAACTTGGATTAATTACGGATTTCACTTATAAACAGAATTTTTGAAACACATGATTTTGTCCCCATTCCTTTTCCTAATGTTATTAAAGAAAAAGAAAACAAAAAACTGTGAAAGACAAATGGTCAAGTGCCCTTGCATTTTTTTGTAAATGCTCCCACAACATGCATAAATAAAAATTTTCAGTGCTGAATTTTCAGTCTGTAGAAATGGTAAGCTAGTTCGGATTTTTTAATAAGTTAAATCCAATTTCTTCCTTTTTTGGCAGATTAATCCTGAGTTAAGTCTGGTGCAAACATATTTAAAATTCTGTATACTTAGATATTTCAGTATGCATCAAGGAGCCAAGTTGTGACCATATTTTTTAAAATTCTGCTGAACACTTCTGTCGCTATATTTCTATTCACTAGCCTGTGAATCCAGTCTTTCAATTTTACCAACGATTTTCCTATGGTATCCTTACCCCTGTTTCATCACTGAAGCAGAAAAACTTTCACACTTCCCTCTTGCTCTGTGTCGCAGGTGGAGTGATTAACTTCACTTGTAAGGGAGAAGCAGTGAAATGTTTATTAACATAAAACAGTGATTTAACAAAGTTAGCAGTGAATGCGACAGTGTTTTACGAGATTCGATGCCAGGGTACACCTGATTATTTACCGCATAGAGGCCAGGGTCAGACCAGCTGTCAGGGAGACCCTCCCGTTGAGTCACGAGGTTCGGAAAGGACCCCCTGGCTTTCTAAACTCCTTCTCAGGGAGGAGTCTGGGTGCGGCTGGATCCAGTCCTAGTCCCAGACTTGGTCAATGGTTTATGTCTAAAGGATTATATATGCGCAATCAATCCTTGTATCACTTAGCTAAAATTTCAAAGTTTAGCATGCTATTAGTCACTTACTGAGAATCTGTTGCGGCGAGGAATCTCTCAACCTCGAGGAGAAGAACCTTAAGCGAGCGTCCCCACTCAAGGGGAGGTCCTGTCGTGCAGCCCGCTGCCGTGCAGGAGAGCTCAAAGGGCTCTTGGGCTGTCCGCTATTTATGGAGTAAGATAATTGACCTATAGTCATATTCTCACGGGAACAAGATAGCTAGGTCCCCACTCCAGACAGTGTTTTGGTTATGTTGCCAGCCATCTCCCACAGTTCAAGTGCAACTCATAGCAACTCCTGCTGATGGCCATGGCTTGAGCAGGAGCCGGGCAGGGGGAAAGGGGAGAGTGCACCGCCACACTCCACCCCGTGACTATAGTCAATTCATCTTACTTTCACAGAGTGGTGGTGCGGTCACCTCTTGCCTCTGTGCCATAAATAGTGTGCTAAATAGGTTTTGCGCTTAGAGATTCATGGTAAGTAGACAGTGAAGCTCTGCTATTTGTTATTTGTTAATTTGTATCTTTTGGGTGATTGAAGTTGGGTTATTTGTTTGGTCAAGTACCAAACTTTTATATACCACATAACTATAAGCAACAAACATATTAAAATTAGGACTAGCAAGATCACAACTGGGTGAAGCATACAATTAAACAGTCCCATTGCTGTTGGTGACCATCCAAGGAGAATTTCCCACCGATGGTGTTCTCCACCCTTTTTCACTCTTTCAAAGACACAGTGTATCTCTTCTGTATCATGCTGAACCGTGATTAAAGTTTTGTGTCCATTATTTCGAATTCATTCTAGCAGCTGACCAGGTCATCGTGCTGTAGTAGTTTCTTCACCAATGTAAGATTCATTCCGATAGGTGTAGGCAACAAATCTTGAATCAATGTATAATTAGATTGTAGCAACTGATAAGACGTAACAGGAGCTAAATAATTGAAGTCACATTCCATAATTGTAGTGAAATTACAAATACAAACATTTGAGTGATTACTTGTATCTACAGTGACATTATCTATGAATATAGTATTACAAAGGGTTCTCATACAAACACATCCTTTTCCAACATATATGAGTACAGTTTCAGGATTTTCATCAAGATGTATCTCAAAATGACAAACGTTCTGTTCAGTGTCAAGACAAACATCTTGGGCTTTGATGGTGTTACTCTCACAAATAAATCCTTGTTGTTCTCGTACAATGCATGCATTAACATCAACGGTCTGCCATTTGTTCCCATTCCATTGGGCCCACACTCTATGTTCTAATGGATAGTGTATAGTTCCATTGTGATTTAATCCTAGTGCAATGATGGGGTATATGGTGTATACCAAAGCATTGCATATTGTTAGGACAAAAGCTGTAGCCTTGTTGTTGATGGGGTCGTAAGTAAAATTGACTAAATACCACAAGGATTGAAATTCCCTTTCAAATTCAATTGCATTATCCCAGATTACTTTTTGAATTTCAGTGGGCAAGGTACCTTCTTCACCTTCTCGTACAATTGCTGCTACCGTAGATTGCATCCACAGCGGAGCTTGGACACAACTAAGAGCTAGAGAAACATTGGTTTGGGCTACACCAAGGGCATCCACAATCAATTGGTGATCCCTCTTATTAACTCTTTCCCACTGAGGTAATACGTCAGATAAAAGCCATTGTTAGTTCCGAGTGCTAATAGGGAAGATTGCAATGGGTGTTCCAATTTGTTTAAACCACTTATTGTTGTGCTTAGTTTATTTGCAAGTACTTCAGCTTCTATACTATTTAAGACTCCCAGTCTTCTCCCTATGATACCAGTCGCATCTCTCCTTGTTCGTCTTGGAGAGGTGAATGTTTGCCCATGTAACCATGCTAACCATCCTGCGTACGATGTACTCAGGAATGATGAATAGGCTGGTTTGATGGTAGAGATGTTAATTTGCATCACTAATTCTACTCGTTTAAGAGACCATGATGGATTAAATAACACTTGTTGTTGGCCTGTATTTTTGATCATATATGGTCCAATTTCAGAAATTTGTGGGGATAGAGTTTTCTCATCATTTACAATCGGTGTGGATGTTGTCATATGAGGCTCAGTAATGTCAATTTTGAATTGAAATGATAGCCCCACACTACGGCAAGCCCAGAGACAGACTACAAAACCAGGTTCTACTAAGGTAAAATTGTACCAATGAAGGTACAATTTTACAGAGGCCCACTGTTTCATACCATTGATTATTGGATTTGATACAGTGCTATACACTGAAATCTGAGATGCTTTCTCATGGGTAGACCCATTGATCATCTGGCACCCTATTTGAATTCTTTTCCCTGCTGTTCCCTGAAGTTGGAGAACTCCATTAGTTCCATCTGTATCCCAGCTCCATTCATTTCCTAAGTATACTTTGCTTCCATGCATGACCACAGTGGAAAGATTTAAATCTCCCTTCCTAGAGTGTATTCCCATGCTCCCGGTATACTTAACACGAGCTTGAAACCATGGCCACTCTAGGGTTCTTCAACCACAGGTTAGAAGCAGCATTGCTGAGGTTTGGAATATTAACAGGAACACAGCACTTCCTTTTGCCATCCTGCAGGGTGCTGTAAGAGAAAACAAAGACTTGTTTCGGTGGGGAGAGTCCGAACAGATTACCCCATTAACAAAAAGGAAAAATCCATCGTGCACTAATTCTGTGTTTTGCACCACTGCTATCGGTAGCTTCCCAGGCACGTGGGCCACGAGATTTAATTAAGGTCATAGGCACAATACCGAAAATCCAGGCACATGTTTCCTCCATTATCCTAAAGTTCCCATTCATTGTTGTAACTCCTTCCTTGATTGTGGCATTTGCAGCTCTTTAATTGTTCTTAAGGTATCCGGAGGAATCACAGCACCGCCTGCTATCCAGCAAGTACCTAAAAATTTTACTTCTTTACTTGGTCCCTGACGTTTTCCAGGTGGAACCTCAATTTCTGCTTTATTTAGTGCTTGCCACACTGCTGCTGCTGCTTCCCCCACTGTCTTAGGAGAAGTTCCTCCAATCAGAATATCATCTATATATGGGTACAGTTTCACACCTTGGGGGAGTGAGACTGTCTGCAAAAGTTCGGCGAGCGCGGCATAAGCAATTGGGGGTGAATGTTTATACCCCTGTGGGAGTCTGTTAAAGGTATATTGTATTCCCTCCCGAGCGAAAGCGAACTTGTCTTTATCCTCCTCCTTCAAGGGAACCATAAAGAACATAGTGTTTACATCTAATGTCGCCATCCATGGGCGGGCAGCTGCTTGCAGAGTAGCTGTTGAAGTCGCAACGTTTGGTACAGCGGCCGTTAGCGGGGCTGTATTAGCATTTAGACGACGGTAATCGACTGTTAAATGCCACCTCCCATCCGGTTTCCGAACCGGCCAGGCAGGGGAGTTATATGGGGAGTGGGTTCTGGAGATAATGTCTTTTCTCTAAATCAGCTATGACTTCGGAAATGCCCTTTCGTGCCTCAGCAGAGATCGGGTTCTGCGGTACGTTTGTCATCTTTGACTCGGGGAGCGCAGGGGCTGAGCGGGGCACCCGCACCGCGGCTTCCTGGTTTCCGCACAGGGTACGGTCAGTGCTTGAGCCGAAAGACCACACGCTGCCATCCAGCAGACACCAGGTTCGGCCGTTTAAAATATCAAAACCTAAAATATTTTCATGATGAACTTTAATTGCAAAGCGAGTAGATGACATGCGCTTCTCGCCCGGGAGCCATAAACTAGCCGCAGCAGTTTGACGTACATCAGTTCCCCTGTTCACACCTGTAATTCTAACTCTTTGCCGGCCGGATTGCACGCCCAGCTTCTCGGCATCTTGTTGTGTTAGTATCGAAATTTGTGCCCCCGTATCTATTAAAAACTTTACTAATTGTCTTCGAGGACCAACTGGAATTAATACGTATGGGCCATCATCAGCTACCCACTGATAAACCTCCACTTGCCGGACAGGCAGGCCCAATTGCCTTCCGGACATTACTCGTTTTTTGACTTGGTGTCCTGCAATTCCTCCTTAAGAGGGAGAAAGGGATTATCCTCCTTTAAAGAAGTTGAAATACAGTCTCTGCTTCCACCGCTATCTCGTTTCTGGAATGCTTCAATCGGACTCAAGATAATGCCAGTAGGCCGACCTTGAATCGCGGCTCTGGGAATGCCTAGTGCTAATGCTTTCCTCCACAATTCATTCCTCTTTTCTCGAGACTCTGTTTGCAAGTTTTTATTTCCCTTTGATTTAACTCCTGTTCCCTGTTTAACGGGTCTTAATTTGTGATCTCCTCCCCGGAATTTCTGGCTTTGTTTTTCGACTGCTGCACCGTCGTCCCAGCCCATTTCACGGCACTAGTTAACCATGCTGTGCATTAATTCTGCCCAGGTAGGGATTTGCCTGGGAGGACGATTGCCCTGTGTATTAAATTCGGTATCTCTTCTAATCTCATCCCGTTTTGCAGCAAGGTGACGTTTAAGAACTGCGGGGGCTCCTCTGACCAGTGGCTTTAATATTGCAAAATCTACTGCAGCAGATAGTGGGACCTCGTGGTGTCCTCGTTCGTGCATGGCTTGTGTGCAAGCGGCTTTGGTGAGGGCTGTGGATAACTCACCTAGAGATCTGATGGGGATTATAGAGGGCTCACCCAGCTCCATGGTGTCGATTCCTCCCGCCCAATAAGCTACTCGGCTGGTGATAGAATGGGGTGGATCTGCCGGATCAGGTCCTAAATTTAAGAAAACTCCTGGACCCCAATAACCACTGGCTTCATCCCAGCTTAAAATGATTCTGTCGCCGCCAGTTAAGCATACTCGCCACAAGTATTCAGTTTCACCGGGATTTCTGCTATATCTCTCTTGCAAACTTGTCAATTGCAACAGATCCCAGGTGCTAGTTTGTGTAGAATGCCGTGGATTACCACTCCGAGGTCCCGCAGTTACTTCTGTTTTAACAATGGGTCTGGCTTCGTATGTGGGAGGATTTGTGGGAAACAAAGGAACGTCTTCTTCTGACTTGCTATCATCGGGATCACCCCAAATGTTTCCGTCCCAATCTTCAGGGGATACTATCAGTTTTCTAATCTGTACAATGTCAGGGGGGTGGGGAGCCTGTATAAGCATCATTTCGACCTTTTCTCCCAATTTCTGCCTTTTCCCCTTTTCTTCCTGCAATTGTTTTCGCAGCTGTTCATTTTTAAAAGATAGTAGTAACTCAGTTGCTTTCCTGCTCTCTATTTCCTTCTCTAGGTCCTGCTGTCTCCTATCTCTATTCTCCCTGTCTTGGTACGCGGCTTCTAAACAAGTGCCTAACATCTTGCAGGTGACTCCCTTATCTTTTCCATCCTTTATACGGCCCCTAATTGCTTCTAAGTGCTCTTCAACGACTTCCCAATTGTACCAATTATCACGAGCCCATTCCTCTGAGAATTTGGGGCTCGAGTTCACTCCATGCCTCCGTAAATAATCAGTGATAACTCCTGACATCCTGCCGACCACGCCAGGTGTCGCGGGCGGAGTGCTTAACTTCACTTGTAAGAGAGAAGTAGTGAAATGTTTATTAACATAAAACAGTGATTTAACAAAGTTAGCAGTGAATGCGACAGTGTTTTACGAGATTCGATGCCAGGGTACACCCGATTATTTACCGCATAGAGGCCAGGGTCAGACCAGCTGTCAGGGAGATCCTCCCGTTGAGTCACGAGGTTCGGAAAGGACCCCCTGGCTTTCTAAACTCCTTCTCAGAGAGGAGTCTGGGTGCGGCTGGATCCAGTCCTAGTCCCAAACTTGGTCAATGGTTTATGTCTAAAGGATTATATATGCGCAATCAATCCTTGTATCACTTAGCTAAAATTTCAAAGTTTAGCATGCTATTAGTCACTTACTGAGAATCTGTTGCGGCGAGGAATCTCTCAACCTCGAGGAGAAGAACCTTAAGCGAGCGTCCCCACTCAAGGGGAGGTCCTGTCCTGCAGCCCGCTGCCGTGCAGGAGAGCTCAAAGGGCTCTTGGGCTGTCCGCTATTTATGGAGTAAGATAATTGACCTATAGTCATATTCTCATGGGAACAAGATAGCTAGGTTCCCACTCCAGACAGTGTTTTGGTTATGTTGCCAGCCATCTCCCACAGTTCAAGTGCAACTCATAGCAACTCCTGCTGATGGCCATGGCTTGAGTAGGAGCCGGGGAGGGGGAAAGGGGAGAGCACACCGCCACACTCTACCATTTCTGTTACCTAAAGTACATGGTTTTGTCGGGCATTTCTCCCCTTCTACCTCATACATGCCTTTTCTAGAGGTACAATAATTGGTTAGCTTCAGGCCCAAATTCTAAACGGCTTTTGTCTGTGTAGTGACTAATACTGGATCTTTCAGGCATGCATCCAGAAATAAAAAACCCATACCTGATGCCATTTTCTCACTGTGGGATGCTGTCATATATGCCTTAGAAGCTGCATGCACTGCCTTAGTCCTCTTTCTTTTCCTTTTTTCGAGTTTAGTTCCAACTCCTAGAAATCTGTTTGCATGTACGAACTTTGGGTTTTAGACATATTAATTAGAAAAAAAATGAGAAAGAAATACAGTGAATAAAAATTTAGCAAAGGAATTTCTTAAACAGATCTTTTTTCTCTTGAAAGCACTATAAAGTTACAGATATTTAAAAAGAAATGTAGTACTATTATTACAATCCTGAAACTCAGAACTGCTTTAACACTGGTAGAGATACAAGCCAAATGTATTACCAGCAAGAACAGTCAGCATAGCATGTCTTTATATGTTCTCTATGAATCTCTGCTTCATTGTCTGATTAAAAACTGTTATTTCTATTCCGCAGCCTGCAAGAAATTTTAGAAGCAGCACGAGATGCATTGCCCCATCTTTTAAATGGCTGGAAGAGACAGGGAGTGATAATGAGTTAAGGTGGAGGAAGACTGCTAGATCGACCAACTGTGCCTTCTCTAGCCCAGTTATTTCCATTGAGATGAAATTCATCTCTCTGCTTATTGGTTAAGCCCTGTTTTGAAGGGCTACTTACCTGCTAGCGTGTCCCATAGACTCATTCTGCTCTGCTGACCAGAGCTTCACTTCCATAAGCGAATCTCACTTACGAAATATAAACATCATTAATTTTTTTGCATGTATCTTCACGTATTTGTCGTTATACTTTTGCATAGAAATGTGGCTTTCTATTTATCTGTTTCAACAAATCATAATTCATTATTATCAACTGTATTCAGTTATACAATGTTGTTATTATATAGTGCATATGCTTGTATAAATCATAAAGGCAGTACACAAATAGACTGGAATACAAGACAATTCAATGAATTTAGCTATCCAAATAAAAAACAGAACAACATAAAAACCCAAGCAAGAGACTTGAACGCATACTGGTACCCTTGCAGGTTTTATTGAAAAACGCCTGCTTGATCTCATATTTACTATATTCCCTTTGTGTAGTGCCAAATAATTCATACACAACAGCTGTTAGTTCAGCAACAATAGCCAAGCTGTAATATAAAATATCATCATATAGAATGCATTGTATTGAGGAGAAAATAATAAAGTTAACAGCAGACTAGATAAAGGTATGGAACTGACAAGAAAGATCTAGGATTGAGAGGTGAAAACTGGACAATTGATTGTCTTTCCGTTTATTCGTTTATCACATTTGTACTATTTGGTGCAGTTTGTCTGTGGTGGTGATTACCAGAGAAGAAACGTCAATATCTTCGCCTTACTTTTTGAATTCAGCAACAGTTTTACTTCATCTTAGCCAAAAAATTTTTGGGCTTTGGTCCATGCATCTCAAACCTTATTGTACAAGATATGAAAGACAAGAATGTCTTCTGTCCCTGACTTCTTTCTTTAGCTGTGTGAATCTTTGGTGAAATAGGTTAGTATTTGCTGACATTACTGCAAATAAATTTCTTCCTAACTTTTAGAAAATCTGTGCAAATATTTGAAAAGTAAATATATATATATAGACATACACACATATATATATATAAACACACATATATATGTGTGTGTGTATATATATGTATGTATGGGGCCAGGTTTAGCTTTGCCTGTCTGTGATATGAAGTGTCTGAAGGAAGAGGGAGTGGAAAGGAAAAGGAAATAGGAGTTATTTTTTTCCCTCCCAAGGTCACACAGGATTGCAGCCAGGGAAACCCAACAACTGTTGGCTGTAATTGTTGTGGTCCTTGAAATAGCAGGGGAAGCAGACAAAGTCAGACATATAGTTCTGATTCTTTGGTGCTTGTTCATGAATCCCAATGAGGCTGGACCTTGGAAAATAATGCAGTAACTCGAGTGCCAGCCTTTGGTAGTGAGGAAGGGCAGCATGCTGTGGAAATGCATCTTCCCATGGAGTGGAACTGCCTTTTCCTTGGACACTATTTAGTAAATGTGATCTAGCAGTCAGTTTGGCAATTGCTAAAGAAGGGACTGGCTCTGAAAATTTAAGCAAGGAGTGAATCAGTGTTGACAAATACGCTCGGAAAGATTAGTAGGTGAATGGTTTGGAAGTGTGACCCATAAATAACCCATAAATTTATTAACACAGACTACAAATCTCCTTTTGGCTGCAGACCTTCTCTCTTTCAGTATCATTTGAAAATGCCAGTAGGTTTTTATAGTTTTCTTTTGTTTATTTCACATTTAAGTTCTGGTATTTACAGGAGTATGGGTAGAAGTCCTTATTACTGTCTCCATGGCTAAAATGAACTAAAATCTTTGTGCCGTCACCCAAGAGAAGATACCCTTTTCCTATAACCTTAGCTCTCTTTTCAGGAGCAGTTCATAGGAAATGGAAGTTCTAGAAATTATCTCTTGATAATCTCAGTTATTTCTCTAAGCTAAAATTATTGCAACACAGAATAATTTAGGTTGGAAGGGGCCTCTGGAGGTCATCTGATCTAACCCCTGCTCAAAGCAGAGGTAACTTAAATGAGGTTGCTCAGGGCCTTTTCCAGTCAAGTTCTGAATATCCCAAAGTGAGATGAAACCACAGCTTTTCCTGGCAACTTGTTCCGGTGTTTGACTACTTTCACAAAACAAATAAACAAACAAACTAAAAATCCTTATATCTAATCAAATTTTCCCTGTTGTACCTTTATATCTGTTACCTCTTATCCTACACCTACCTCTTCAAGAAGAGTTTGGTTCTGTCTTCTCTCTATATTCTCATGAGGTAGTTGAAGACAGCAGTAAGATCCCCTCTCCCCACCTTAGCCTTGTCATCTGAACACTGAACAAGCCAATTTCTTTCAGCTTTTTGTCATATGTCAAGTGCTTAAGTCAGCTTATCATCTTGGGCGTCTTCTGATGGACTCACTCCAGTATGTCAATGTCTTTTTTACTCTGGGGACCCCGAAACTGGAAGCAGCGCTCCAGCTGCCGCCTCACAAGTGATGACTACAAAAGGTCAATCACTCATTACTGATTATTCCTTTGAAGGCTGAAGTTGCCTTCAAGCGAACTGTTGCAGTGAAGGGTTAAACGCTGGAGAGCTCATGCTGGCAGGAGTGACAACACAGTCTCTGTTCCAAAGCAAGGGACTGTTCAGTATAGCTGAGCATCACAATCAGGAGAACTTCGCCCAAAGCTTTGCTGATGGTGCAAGAGTCTGAATAGGTTGCAGTTTGCCTTTTCACAACAGTTTGGGCTTTGCAGTGCTGACAAAGGTTAAATCTTTTGCTGGTAAGCAAATCAGAGTTGGGCACATTAGGGACCGATACTAACAAAGAGGAAACATAAGCAACATCATTTTTCTCACGGTACTAGTTGTTAAAGCAATAAACAACTGCCTACTAGAAGTGATACCAACGTGATTTTCTAGTTAAATGAGAATAAATGGCTATTGAACTTGCTCAGCTGCATGGAGACAATTCTAAATTCTAGTACTATAGGTGAAATTCTAGTATTTTAGAAAAAGTTAAAACAGTGAAATTGCGTGGCTCTGTAGAGAAGAATTGCATACAATCAAATTCTGCCTTTTTTAGAAAAGAGAGCCATTGAGGAAAAAAAAAGACATCTCATGCATTTTTTCCTAATTCAGAGAAGGTGTCTGTGTGAAAGCTACAGTTTGGAAAGTGAGCGTATGTTGGTGTAGCTTATTTGTTGTGTGAATGAACAACTGTAGGGGTTGGGTAATACCGTAAGTAGAAGAAACAAACAAAATAATGTTTTGAAGTTTCAAGATAAGCCAGAATAAAGCATTTTACACTTCAGCCTTTCTTTGCTTCCATTTGCATTTCCATCCAGATCAGTGCCTTGAGATAGCAGACAGCTGTGTGCAATCTTCCAGATTTTAATTTAGAGAACAGTCATAGGTCTGCTTTTAGCTGAACGCTTTGAGTTTCTACAAAACCTGCCTCTGGAGCTGCTGCTTCTTAGATCTGCAATATTCCACCTGTTGACTGTGTAGTTCTGTGTGTGGTAGGGTTTCCTTACCATTAGTGAGCTGAGAATTTCCTGGGACCCCTTTTTTTCATGGTGGCGAGATTGCAGACAGGAGAGACATTGACTGCTGGCTTCCAAATGTTGTTCATTTTGAAACAGTGTCATAATTTTTTTAGTGCTTTAAGCACTGTCTGAAAGCCTCCGCTTTCAACCCAAATCACAAAATGAACAACATCCCAAGATACAAAATGAAACTTAAACATAAGCATTTATATCACCCACATAAAAAAGCTGAAATACGCTGTATTTCTGCCATTTGAATGTTTTATGGAACAGTATTTATGGATCTAGCTGTAAATAGCAGAAGCAAATGCAACTACCTGAGTATTGTACACAGATTTTACAGTGTATATAGCCTGTGTGTTTACTGTAAGCTATCATTGTTCTAGGAAGTACCTACATTCTGACATATGGAATAAATCCTCTTTAATCAAAACCACAGTTTTCAAGTTTAGAATGTCCAATTTAATCATACAGATTCTATACAGAGAATTTAGTGTTTGAACATTTGAAAACACTGATGAAACATGTATGTTACTATTCCATTCATTACCATAATAAAATTGGGACCACCGGTTCCTCCGTGAGATGTACCATTTCAGACCAGTATGGTCCTGGCTTTATGTAGGTTGTTCTGCAAGCGTCAGAGGATAAACAAAAGACCTTCAATATAATATAGGAAAATTCATTCAGTTATGTATGTTTGTGCTAATTTAAATACTCTAATACCTTAAGGAATATTTTGCATATTCTAATGTGTTTGATAAAATGAGTGTCTGCTTATAAATACAAAGGCAAGGACAATAACTTCTTTATTTTCTTGGGGTTTGACATTTTCAGCAGTGATGTTTAAAAAACAGCAAGCAATAACAGTAGCAGTCACAGTGCCACAGGGAGACACTGTTGTCCAAACCATCATTTTCTATGACTTCATTTTCCCATCCATAATCCAATGCTTCTCTACAATTGTGAAGAGCCTTGAGAATCTCAGATGAAGGATGCTGTATCAGTGAAAAAATACTCTAAGTATGTCATTGATGGAATTGTTCCTGACAATCATATGCTGAGAAGCAGGATAGGTAACTGTGAGGAATCAATTATGATTGTTACCACTCGTCTTTGGTGAAGAATTAATAAAAAACAAAAAAGAGTTGGGATGCTGTGTTGAAAAGTAGATTTCTTCACGATATCCTGCTTTTGCAGACTATTTGTGTCAAAAAATAAATATGTTTGGAAACAGATGTAAGAAAGGCCTTAGCTGCACTACAGATACTTGTTCCTGGCACAGCACTGAAAAAGTTTGGTTTTCTACATTAACAAAAATGGCTTTTTTTCACAATAATTATCCATGTTCTTACATAATTTATATTGCAATCATGTATCCAGTTGTGCCTTTCTTGTAAAAATATGGACAGGATATATCAACTAAAAAAGCTGTTCTTGAGATCTCTTTTTGGTGTTTTTCAGATACCCATGTGACGTGGCGTTTAGTTTTTATCAGCAACCTTTTTCTTAGTTTGAAGCAACAACCTTTTTTTCAGCCTCTTCCTTGTCATTCTTGATTTCTTTCTTTTGTTCTTTCCATGTTTCACTCTTTCTCTTGCTCATTTGCTGTTTAATACATGGACTATCCCTTCATATTAACAGAGGCAGAACTGTGGTAATGCTCTTACCATAATCTATTTATGTAACAGTTTGGGTTAGGTTCTCCTTCTTTTGCAAAAGGGAATAGCTTCCTTGAGTGGGTGTATTTCTCTTCTTGTTACATGGATCATATGGATTATGAAACCTTTTGCTCTCAATTTGGTGAGGATCTCCAGTACAGCACAGTCTGGAGCGGTGTTCTGTTGCAATGCCGCCCCTTCCCTCCTCCCAAGGTATGTTTTTTACTGTATTCTCCATGGTCTTAGCAGGGGGTGGGAGGAATAAATGACGTCCTAACTTTAAACAGCTTAAAATTATATCTTTCACCTTAAGTGCAGTTACTGAAGGCCCTGGCAAACCTATAACATGCATTGTTCCCACACAACGTGTGGGAACACTGCAGGAGCCTTACAATAGCTGAAACAGGACAGCTCAGTAATGCTGAGTGTATTCTGTCAGATTGCTTACGTCCTGTATATGTCATACTTCAGAAACACAGCTGCTAATTTTTGTGGTTGTAGGTACAGTGACACAGTACACAGCCGTCATTACTGTTAACAGACTGTAACTCTTCCATTACCCATGTACCTATAGACTCAAACATCTGCATTGCTCTTCCTCATCCTAGGAGATGCTTTGCTGGAGCAGGGGAACCAGCTCAGGTGCCTCTGCACCGTGCTCTCCAGTGCCTCCCAAAGTGTCTGCATTACCCTCGATAATGGAAAAGACTGTGTATTGTAACCCCTCCTGATTCTGCCACTTACATTTTATTGGTACTTTTAATTAACTGTGCATGTGCTAATGAACACCTTTGTTTAATTTCTTAGCAGATTCATGAGATTATGAAGTATCATATAACACAGAGAAGGAGAGGGAGAGTCCTATGCCCGGAGTATTTCTGCAGCTATAGCTGTTTATAAAGCTTTGTGCTCATCCACCATGACTTTGCATAGCCACTTGTTGTCCATGCTTCGCGCCATTCAGTCAATATGCTCAGGAGCTCTGTCGCTATTCTTGTGAAGATACATACTCTGTTTCTCCCAACGGGGATGGACTATAGAAGCAGCCTGTCAATACAGTCTACCTGGATAAATCGACACATGCTGACCACAGACTGCGTGTGCGTCATTCTGCGTCTGTCCTCTGTTTTTGATATGGTCTTTATTAACTTTCAGAGTCACTAAGAACATCTTACTGAGTACTGGCAGTGTTTTCTCACAATTCCCATTTGAAATGCAATTGCAGATTACATTGTGTACATGCTAATAATAAAGATTGTACAGTCCTATGCACAAAGCTGTGACATTTATTTCTCTCTCCATCCACCAGATGTTACTCTCCAATTTCTTGCTGCTGTGCAACGTGAAATTCAGGGCTTTGCAGGGGAGGTGGTAATAAAAACAAGAGAAAACCAGTGAATTTTCCTATGTATGTCTTTAATATTTCCTTGTTCCTCTCCATGGAAACTGGTAAGTGCTTGGCCCTCTCTATTTTTTTTTTCTTTAGGAGTCTAAGGAAACTGAAGGATATGTGTGTATTTGTCTATTCATTTGGTATAGACTTACTAAACGAGCAATGTCACATATATAAAAAGGATAGGGACGCAGGACCCAGAACAGACTTTTGTACCACTCACTTTACTTCTGTAGTCCCTATTCAGAGCAATCAGAGGTAGATCACAAATAAGCAAGTCACTATGAGCCACGGTTGCAGAAACAAGTTTGCTCCATTACAGGTAGCAATTAGACATTCATTTTTGTTTATCTGTTCAGATACAAATCCAGAACAAAAGGGTTCCCAGTTCCCAGTTTTCCTCACTTTGTGTGAGGGCGGTTCTGACAGTGACACAGCTGCATAGAAGATGCAGGACCTATTTTTTAGTATCTGTTAAAGGTGACATCAGCTGTTGTAGGACGGAAAGGTCTATCAGAAATCAACAAATATTAAAAGATTAGAAGATTCTCTTTTAACTAATTACACCTATTACACGTCTTCCCTTTTTTATTTCCTATCATATTGTTGCAAGTAAGTCTAAATCTACTATATATCTTTTTGCCTAATACCATTGAGGTCTTATGTAGTTAACTATCTCACAGTCCAGTAGAGGGCAAGTACCAATACTGATTTTGGCTAAAAGAAATAACTATATTCCTGGTGAATGTGCTGGTTTTGACAGACCTATCACAGAGAGGTATCTCAAAGTATAGATTTACAGATTTATACTAAATTGGGAATGTGGAAGATACAGTTAGATGTGAAGCTTAGTAAATATTACCAAATTTTCAGTCATTTCTTCTGTTCACTCTGGGTATGGTATCTGATAAAACAGATATTTGTAAGTGAGCTAGCTAACTAAACCCACTGTAGCCTTTTTTTGGTTTTTTTTTGGATAACTGAGCCTACCTTAATGTCAGTGTTGGTGGAATTGTTTTAAGTGCTTCCAAGAAAATGCTCTTCCAAGAAATAAAAAAGTTCTGTCAGGGATGTGTATGCACTCAGCTGCAAACCAGGCAGGATGATGAGCGCAGCAGATAGCGAAGCGGTATATGGGAAAAAGAAACTTGATTGCTCGATGAAGTGCTCTAAAACATACTCTGTGAAGTACAAATTGCTACCTAACCCTTCAGCTTATAGCCCTACATAGGCTGCAAGGGAATATGAGCAGGTATATTGGAGGGGAGAGGCATTTTGATCAGTTATAGCACTTTTGTGGACAGGAAAAGCCTGTGAGGCAAAGGAGGCCCTGGCAGCTGCAGATCAGCTTTCCCACTGAGCGGTGCCACTGGTTTTGTGACAAAAAGTGGTCATCTGTGTACCCATTGAGCTTAACTCATCTATTCCCACTAACGGAATAGATGTTCCTGAGGAGCTCACCAGAAGAGTGACAACTGAGGGAGCGATTCAGGGAAGTAGCTGCTGAACTATTTTGAGTATTTCAATATGATAATCTGCATGTATTCCAAGTCTGGGACTGCATATCTCATTCAGCCAAGAAAAACGGAGTGTTATAGTGTTTTCCTACTTCATATTCTCCTCCCTACACACACCTCGTATAATGAAACCAATGTGGAAAAACTGCCTCCCATAACAACTCAAGATCCAGTAAATGTGTAAAATTTGGGTAGATTTGAACACTTGCTGAGTGAAATGATTACGGTGACCAACTCCTATTTATACAGAATGCCCATATTTGACTGCACACCTGTTTTCTAGCTAATAAAATTATTTCCTCAGCATTACCTTCATATCAGTGCATGTGATATGCCTTGAATATGCCAATTTCAAATAGCATGGTTTTCCTTTCTGACATGAAAAGTGGCGACTATTTAAATCTCCTCACGTAAGTGTCGGTCTGGTCACTCGTTTCCCTTGCTGACCGCACTCGGGAAAATCTCCCGTCTCTTTGTGGCCATGAATTATATTCTGCCTGACCTCTAGTGGTTATCTTCCTGAATTGCGTCTCCTCCTGCCTACGGAGGAACTAAATTCACTTAACATTTGCCAGTCAGGAAAGGCATGAGCACAGATTTAAGACTACCCCGGGTATAAGAGGGCGCAACGCAAAGAGAAACCACATGGGATTTCAGGACCAGATGAAAATTGGTTGCACGTCGCATGAGGGATTAGTTGCGTGTGGTTAAAGACTTTAAGATCACCGCATGAGTTTAGGCATATCTTCTATGCATCTGTGAGTTGAAATAATGCCTCGCCATCTTTATAAAGTGCTTTCAGATCTGTGGATAAGTTTTTAATGAACTTAGGTAGACTTGATCTGCCAGTGGTAAAGACGTAGGGCACAAAAGAGATGCTATCCTGACCTGATGTTATAAAGCAGCAATGATATCTTCCGGATCTATGCAAGGGTGCATGTAGTCTCAGTGCATTGTTCTGTACGTATTCATCATATACCAGTGCCCATATACTCAAAGGTTATCTCTGTTGCTTGTAAAATCAAATTAAGGCATCATTTTAGCTATAAATCTTACCTCTTTGCAGGTAATTATGAAGCATGCCTTTATGCATGCATGTACATGTAAATTATGCAGATATGTATGTGTGTGTACATATTTCTGCATGCTGAATCTGCATGCAGACTTCTGTATGCTGTAATCTTATTTTGGCGGGTGCAAAATCAGTCTAATGTCCCAAAACCTGTTTTTCCTTTGAGCATTAGTCATATTCCTGTTCTGTGCATTTAAACATTTCATAACTGTCTGCTTACTTAACAATTGCTGTAACAAGCTATGGATGAAGCATAAATAATTCACGATCACCGGAACAGACATGGAAATAACCAAGAGTTACCTGAGAAATGAATGGGCATGAATTCACACTGCTGTTCCAGTGACTTGTATCTCATCAAATCATCTCCACCACATTCCCAGATGCTGCTGCAGTTTTCCATCCAGAATCTTTTTGGCTTCATTTGCTATGCTAGTAGAAAACCAATCTTGCTGTTAAATGTGCATCCACTTCTAAAAAATGGTCCACTATATATAGCTTTTCTCCTAGAAGAATGAATGTGGCTTTAGAATGTTTAATGTCAGTGTATATGCCAATTTCTCTTGGTAATGATTTTAACGCAAGCAGTTCTGCTTCAAAATGTTGACATTACACATTTTTTTACCCTGATATTAATGTTTCCTGTCTGTATTACAGATACTAAAATTGGTAGGAGAAGCCTTCCTGTATTTCAGAAGGGGTTTCTGGTTAAAAGATCCATCAGATTGGGTAATGATATAAAATCTCAGTGCACCATTGTCTAAGAAGGAAATTTGCATTTCCTATGCAAGTGGCAAAAGCAAATAGGAGAAAGTGTGGGAATGTACTCTGAGTAACAGTAAACAGATTTTTTTTTTCTTTTCTTTTTTTTCTTTTCTCTGGAGCCTGTCACTAAGTAGTTAGTTGTACCTAACTACTGCTTTAATAGATTAATTTTTAAATTAAATTTGCACCTTGTGTGGTCGATGAACCAGCCATGGCATTTGAAGCATTAACTTCGTAAACTGCAGTTTTGGAGCTGAACTGAAAGTCCTGTGTAATATTCCACACTACCACCAGCGAGTACCTGTTCCATTTGCTTATGGTTAGGGGAATTTTACTTTGTGATCATCTGACATAAAAATAAGAGCAGTAACTAATATTTCAAGTCAGCATTATAGAATATCAACAGAATAGAATCTGAATTAAAACTCTTTTTAATAAACTATATTAGTGGATTAATAATGAGATTGGGGGCAAGAAACTTCTGTAATCCATTGGCAGTTTTGATATTACCTACTTTTGTAGCCTTGGGCTAGTAATTTTAAACATATTATGTCAAGATTTTCTGAATCTGCAAGTTATGAAAGAATAAAATTACATAGTTTAGATATATAGTGTCTGTGCAGAGTTTTGACCATGATAAGTAGGCTTTACCTGCTCAAGATAATTATTAATGAAAGTAGATTAAGATTGCAAGGTCAAGCATTTCTAAATTAGGGTGTACCAGAATGATTATTGTTCACTTTACCATTATTAACCAGTGGCTAAAATTTAGCAAAATTAAGAAGAATTGGGATGATGGGCAGGCAGCCTTAATTAAAATCACCATTCACAACTCATCTGAGAAAAAGATCTAGATACAGGAAAAGGGTAAAATCAGTTTTAGCCTTGCTGGCTGAGATAGGTATCCAAACAGTTGGGTTTGATGGTACCGTAGATTCTCTTTGTAAGAATCTAAGAACTGGATTTAATCCACACTGGTGTTTTGAAAGGATTGCTTATTTCACTAGTGAACTTCAAACAAAACATGTTATTCCCTGCCCATGGTTCGTTATGTATCTAAAAAGATACCGGGCACTTTGTTTGGGAGTCATATATTTTTCACTGCTGTCCTTAATGGAGTGATTCCAATTGAAGGAAACAGAAAGAGTTAATTTATAGGTGTCAGCGCAGCACCTGTAATGGAATGCAGATGGCAGGTTTGTGCTGGTATCCTGCCAGTAAACTGCCTGTGCTTTCTTCAAATAGAGTCACTACTGCCTTCCTGTCAGAATGGATGGAGGCAGCAGTCAGCTCATCCTCCTGTCCTTAATGCAATGTTAGAGCGTTAATTTTGGAGGAGCCAAAATTGTGATTTTGTACCTTTTTTTTTAATGAGATATTAGACTGAGTTCAACTGGAAGTTATTCTGCACTGGGGTAGAAAGGTGAGGGAAGAAAGGGATGGTGCAGGATCCCGTCTGGACCTCAGTAAGAAAGACCCAACAACAAATGTCTCAGTAAAATAACTGCTTTAATAAGAAGAATATAGACAGCAAGTAAATCTTACGTCCTTTCAGATGCTGGGCACACTACGTTCGTGCAGCATCGTGTGGAGCATGGATAGATATTCCCACAGCACTGCACAGAGCAGAACAGATCCTGTTCGTGGAGAGAAGCTCTCCCTTTTGGTCACTCGAGCTAGTGCATAATTTCCTCACAAGAAAACAACTCTGTCCCTATGCACTTTTAGATAAAGGCAAGGCCAGGCAGGTGGTGCCAAGTGGGAGCTGCCTGCGGGCTCCTCAGTTGCAATGATCTGGACGAGTTTACCCTCCAGCCAAGGACCTCGTGCAGCCTGAGGGCCCCACTGGGCGTGCAGCACAGCACAGGCTTGCAGCTACTCAGGTGAGCTGTCATGTGCATCGCTGACTCTTAAACGTGCAGAGGTTTCTTGGTCAGGATCGATACAGAAGAGGGGAAAGAAGTAGGTTGAATCTTTCGGCGCCATGCCTTCTTTTCCAGCCTGCATCCCTCTGCAGGGACCGCAGACAAATGGACATGGCTTTTTTTCAGAGCTTTGCTAGCACAAGGACTGGAGTAACTAAACCCAAAAGATTCTCATTTCTTTCCCTGTTTTTCTCTGGCATTCCAGTAAGCAATTTTTCATTTACTTCACATACAAATGCACATTTTCTCGTGTTGCCTGGCTTTGTTTTATCAGTATTTTCTATGTAAACTGTGTCTAAAGCAGGTTTTCCTGACTGAGAATTAACTGAGCCTTTCAGATGCAGCAGACAGTGCGGAGACCTGTAGAAAGGACGCATTTGCATTAAGCCCTTTAGATCTGACAAGCTATAGGATTTTCATGCAGTGTTTTGTACACAGTTTCAATATTTGTCATTTTCAGATGAGAAGCTAAGATTTCTCACCACGCATTACAAGTAAACTCAAACAAAACTTCAGGCATAAGCTTTTCAATGGATAGAACATTTAAAGTTTTCTCTGTAATATACTCATGTCGAAGGAATCAATTATCCTGAAAAATTAAGTGAAAAAGCAACATCTGTCTATTAAAATAATGCTAGGTTATCAAATAAATTGTGTGCAAATTTCAGAGTTGAACATCCCCAAGCTGTTAACGGATGCAACATCCCTCCTTTAGCTTCCACAATTTCAAGGTAACATTTCAGTTCTTACTGTAGGAATGGAAGGAGACAAGGTACATTATGACATCCACAATAATGGGCAAATTTTTGTTAAAAGACAGAATTCTGCTCTGTAGAAAAATACGCATTTGCTGTCAGGTTTACAAAGAGGACTGTTGTGCATGAAGGGACCAGATTCGCTAAAACTAGCTGGGGAAGATGAAAATAACGCCTTGTGTTGGCACTGTCACTTCTTGTGGATTGCAAAGGATTGACAGGCAGGCAGGGCATGAAGGGTTACCGATACCACCGTTTATTTTGTCCCAAGAGCAGGAGTGATGAGTAGATCTACACATCTGTCAAGGCTCGGCCTCTCTGCATGAGCTTCCTTCATCTGGCTCCTCCTTCACTCCTCCCCACAGCAAGGTCTTGTGTCTCCCATATTGACAAGGCTTGCCTTCGACATACCAACGCGATACCCCTATTGAGGGCAACTGTGAAGTAGAGGCCTATGAGGGCCTGGGCTGAGGTCATAAAATGGAGGAGAAACAGAGGCACCACGTTGCTGCCAAGGAGCTGGCCACCGGTCAGATCTGGCATGTGACATTGTCCCGCTGAGTGGCACAATCTGCAGCCACAGCCCAGAGCTGTGGCTTTTCCCAGCCACACGACCTGAAGCACCAGAAATGCCTCTCAGCTGATGGGCAGAGGTAGCGCTCTCTCTTGTGCCTCAGAAAAACAAATCTGAGAGGTCTGTGTGTGCTCAGCAGCAGAATGGCTGAAGGCATTCACTGAACCTTGTTTCCAGCGTGATTTTTCTTAACAAAAGCATTTGTTTGTGCTTCCAAACTGGGTCTCAGTTTAGATGCCCTCAGAATCTGGAAGGATTCACATCTCTGCGGTTGGAACTGTCTCTAGTCTCTACAGATCTTTAATCTGTGCGGATTTTTTCCCCAACGGTTATAGCTATGTGACATGATTGCTGTTAAAGTTCAATGTATAAAACAAAAATCAGTGTATAAATTAGAAGAGCTGTGAAGATACTATAAAATATATAATGCTATTTTGTGAATAAATTTTTCATTTAATACAACGTTTTATATACTGACTAGCTTCCTTTGATCTATATTTATTATCTGCCACTTGCCTCGAAATGAGAAATGTAACTACTTTGATAAATGGATTTGAAAGGTGATCTAGTTTCATGGTCGCTTCTTTAAGTTACCATTACATGCTTTGCTGAAATGTTATTTGGTAGCTTTCTGAAGGAATACTTTGGTGCTCTGGGGTAGTGACAGCTCTCTCCTTTTCACTGTATGGATATATGTGAGAGGAGATGTGAGAGGCAGGAACTGTTTCACTTTCCTCTGTGCAGATAATCATTAAAATAGGCCAGTATTCTCTTCACTGGCATGTGGAGGTCACTCGCTTAAACCCCTTCTTCAGACCTTTAAAAACCACCCTAGTTAATTTTTCTTTTTCTTAAATTTGAAGTGATCCATGACATTTAGTTTTATCTTGAGCTGAATTTGTCAAACAAAAGATAAACTTACGTGCTTGCAGATTTGCTTATTACATGATACACTTCAGGGTTTTTAAAAATAGTAATCCTTTTTACTTTGATAAGAAATATTCCCTTATAGTGGATCATTAGCTCAGCAGCAGAATTTGTTGCATCTGATATTATAGAGCGATTCAGTGAAGGTTTTTCAGTCTCCATATTTACATTTTTTAGAGAACAAGCTACCACAGAGGGCTCACACCAGAGATGACAGGGTCTTGCAGGGCCAATGCTGAGTGGTGGAAGGTCAAGCCAGCTAAAGGACAGCCTCTCCATGGGATTTTTCCTCACTGTACCCAGTGAGGACTTTCCCATTGACTCCAGCAGCTGCAGACTCACGCTGTATGACCAGAACCACAGGCCCGTACATTAATGGTAGTCTTTCATGCAACTTGGGATGAAACAGATTCCATATGCAGAATATGACCCTAGTTACATCTTGATGTACCTAGAGACTTGCACCTGTCAAATTATTTATGAGAGCTCCCTAAGTGCTGTTACTCCTTCAGCCCACTCCCTGTCAGGAGATAGAGGGCTGGGAAAAGTAAGATACTTATCTGGGGAAACATTCCAAAAAAGCAACACTTTCAGGCACTTTCTGTACTTTTGTTTCAGCCAAAGACGCATCGTACTCTTGCTACCTGTGAAGAAAGGACTGTCCTGTTTTTCACTATTGCGAATGGCATTCTCTAGTGTTGACCCACCATTCGTCTTATGCAGATAATTAACATTTATATATACATATATATTGCAATTTTTGTCAGCACAATTTATTCTTCACTCTGGTTTCTTGGGTCTCTTTTTCTTTCTCCTTTTTCACCAACAGCTCTTGTACAATCACTGGCTAAAACACCTATCTCTGTTAATCACAGTTAGATGTGCAGATTTTTAGTGCATCAGCTGTACACTGTTTTATGGTACCTGCTTTCTGTTTGAATCATCCATCTCAAGACAAAGGACTGAAGCAGGACAAAATAAAAGTATAAGTACCATTCAGCACTCTGCAACTTAAATAATCCCTTTTCAAAAATGCCGACGGAGATTGGCAAGGATATCGCAGTGAAATATAAGTTCATTACTCATCATAATAGAGTGAGCTGGGAGGGGAAGAAAACTGCCTTGTGTGGGTGTATTCATATATAGCAGGCAGGAGAGGAAGCCAGATTTCTTAAACTGGAAACAATAAGCCATTTATTTGTTTCTGGATGGCCCAAGCAGAGAAGAAAGTTCAAATTTTGGACCTAAGTTTTCCAAGTGAACGTCTTGTAAGCATTTCATATAATTATTTTTTTTTTTTACTGCTTCTCTACATATTCTTTCCAGTGGTAATGTTATTTTCTCTAGCCTTTTGTTTTGCTTGCCTACAGTATTTCTTTGAAGGCTACTTACTCGACCGTTTCTTTACTCAATGCCAAATCTACGCGAGGAGAAAGGACTGCGCTCTCGTGGGCTGATAAGTTACTGCAGCTTAAAGGGCAGCAATAAGGGGGCCTTTGTCAGGCGCTCTCTGTGCTTAGAGTAACGGACAAAAATATTTGCCCTTGGAATGTAAAGTTCAGACTAGCTAGAAAACACATCAAAGTGCCAGTTCAGCAGGGGAAACGAGTGCGTCCTTCACCATGCATTCTTTCCTCTGTTATTTTAAGATCTTTCTTCAACTTTGCTTAACTGCAGGCAAGGAAGCTGAAATCTTCTGCTGAATCAGGGTCTGTATGTGAAAGGTAAAGTTATAACATGAATATGGAGGAAGGTAATTTAAAAACAGGAGGAAAAGGTGACAAAATCTTTTTGTTACTCTTTCATTGCTAACTGTCACACAAAACCCTTTTTACTAAGAACAGTGAATGTGATGCAGCTCCCGAAGAACAAATCTGATGACAAGGAGTCATAGGTTTCCATTGTATTTGCCTGAAAGAGTAGCAATTTAGACCCAAGTGAATAATTCACAGCAAACGATTTATCTGATGAGTTTGGCATCTTTCTTAGATCATGAAATATCCATGAGCAAATTGTAGCTTCCTTACATGTACCCATTTTTTCGGTTTGATGAATGCATTTTTGAATTTTTCTCTTTCAAGCTTATGATCAACAGAAATGCTTTAAATACAGAATATGTTGCAATTGGTCATATAAGTCAGAGATTTTCATGTTTTCTGGCTCTTTGGGATGCTCTTTTGTCTCCATTGTCTCATTCAAAATGTGATGGGGATGGTCAGTGGGTCTAGAGCTTTGGGATTTCTCTTTCCCCACAATTCCTCCTCCATCCACTGCCTTTTTATACTAAATAGAGTAAATGTGAATATTGACGCATATATATGAAGAAAACATGAAAGAAGCGTGAAGAGAATTCATGTGGGTAGGAAAATTACCAGAGGGATAAGTGATACAATTGTGGAGAGAAGGCTGATTTGAATTTCTGGGTATCCTATCCTCCTGCCCGGTAGGTTATATTTAATTGTTCTGCTTTGAAGTTATCTTTTCTGTCTGACAGTCTCTCTCTTTTTCTTTTATTTTTTTTTTTTTTTTCTCCCCAATCACTGATGCCAGTAAACTGGCTGGCTAAAGTCCTTCTGTAACACAAAAACAAGATGAGGCACAAACAGTACTGAAGCGAATTTCATTAAAACTACGAATGAACATCAGTGGATATTTTTCTTTCACTCATTTATTCAGTTCTTGTGGTAAAATAAAAGGGCTGCAAATATGTGACAGCTGAGGAAGGCATGGAAAGATGTTAGCTTCTTAAAAGCTTTTTGTGTAAAAAGATATTCCATCATTGCGCTAGCAAGCTCCTGTTATAGTTTTCTGTGTCAGCTAATCCTTGGAGATCGAATGATGAAGCTTTTCTACAAAAGGAAGAAATCACCAGCTAGGGAAACAGGAAAAGGAGCAGAAGGAAAGGAAAGCAAGAACATTATTATGCCAGATGCTCACTTGCAGCTGATTGATTATATAGAGTCATTCTAACGCAATGTATTAACTTGTCCAGCTGGGTATGTGCCTGCCTAATATGATAGCACTACTGTTAGCAGGAAAGGGGTCCTGGGCTCGAGGGTTCAAATAAGGATTCAGAAAACTAGGGCTCAGTCCTAGTCTGGTAAAAGCCTTAGACAAGTCTTTTATCACCCCATGTTTGTTTTCTCCATGTGCAAAATGGGTCTCTATCTCTTTGTCTTACCTGCTGTCATACCTACGTTGTCTGCAGCCCCCATGGGCAGAAACTATTTCTAGCACAAGCTGGTCCTTTTAACAGTCAGAGTTGTGGGTAAAGTTAATTACTTAGTAGCACACATCAGGCCTCATATTCAAAGCGTGGCTGTCAGCAGTGCCAGCCGAAAAGCACCCTTAGCCACCTTCAATTCAGGAAGGGCACAGCCTTCCTCACCTTGCTGCCTCTGGCCTCTCACCGTCACCTGGTTCTGCGTGGGATCATGTTTCTCTCCTACCCCCAGACCAGTCCTGGCCTTCACTCCCCAGTACACACTGAGAGTCTCTCAGCAAGCGGAGATCCTGGCACTCATTGTCTATCCGGGGCAGAACAATAATCTGTACAGTGAGCACGCTCTCTCCTAAAAGCCATATCATATTTACTTAGAATAAAATGTTTTCAAGAAAAGTGTATCACAAAACCAGCAAACGCCAAATGTGTGTATATACTTGCTGTTTTTCCTAAGTCTTAACATTTCCTGGATCCAAGAAGGCTGAATATCCTTAAGCTCCCTCCGCAGACTGTGCCTGTCAGCCTGGCGGCAATTCTGGTAACTGACCTTCCTTCCCTTCTTCAGAAGTGCTTTAAACCACATTACAGTCCTTTTGATCTGCAGCCTGTGACTTTGTTAGGAGAGTGATAGCTATCTGTTGAAGCTAGGATGATTGAAGCTAACAGCCTGCCTGCCACGTTCTCACTGGAGAGTGTGCCGTATGTCTTCTGCCTCCTCTAGATATGTTGTGTAGCTTTTCTGCATGCATTCCCAAAACCCCAAATCAGTTTTTAATCCGTAAATTCCCATAAGGCACAGTGATACCTCACTGTAAGTATACAGTGCCTAACCACCTGGGCAATATTCCTGCCATAACCTGCAATATTTGTCCTATGATTGCATGTAAGTTGTCCTGTATTATTGCCCAGAAGTTCCATATATGTTACTATAAGGACGTGAGAGATGTCCTACTGAGTAAGACTGATGGTCCATCAAGCCCAGTGTCGTGTCTCAGACAATGGCACTAAGAGATGTTGTTTGGAGAGTGTATGTCAGTCTTGATGCTTTCTTCAGTACTTATACTGAATATACTCCAGACACCATTATGCCATTATACCCTTATACTCCAGACATCCAGGATTATGGTACTAGGGTTGTTAGAGGTATTTGCTTATGGACCTGTTGTCCATGATTTTGTCTAACCATTTTTGAACCTGCTGATACACTATCTACATCCACAACTTCCTTTGATGATAAATTCCAGATGTTCGTTACCCTCTATGTTAAGAATTACATTCTTTTATTTATTTAAAATTGGTTTCCTAATAGTTTCAATGAGTATCCTCTAGCTCCTGTATCTGTGGTATGGTGAATAACAGTTCTTCATTCACTTTATCCACTGCTTTGATTATTTTGTAAAACTTTATCTTACCTTCCATCATCCTTTTCTTCTCCAAATTGAAGACTTCCGGACTTTTTAGTGTCTTCTTAGAAAGTAGCTGCTCCATCACCATAATCATCTTAGCTTCCCTCCTCTGTACCCTCTTTAGCTCTAGCACATCCTTCTTGAGTTGCAGGGACCAGAATCTCACACAGGACTCAAGATGTCAGCAAACAAATGTTTTAAACAGCAATAAAATAACGCCCTTTGTCTTGTTCTAAGCGCCCTTCCAAATTAAGTAAAATATTTTTTTGATTTGTTCACAGCTGCTGCATATCGAATTGATGTTCTCAGAAAGCTGTTTCTGGGATCTTTTCTGGCAGTTCCGAGTTTGGTATCCTGTAACCATGGTTCAGATTATTCTTTTCCTATGTTCATTGCCTTATGTTTGTTGTAAAACTTGTATCTACACTCCTGTGAAATATTTTTCTACACTGTCACTCTATTTTGTCAAGTTCTTTTGGAGTTCTGCACTATTGACGTGTCATTTGACCACTTGCGAATCTCTCAAACCGACATACAGCAGTCCATCAGAAAGAAGTGTATTCCCAAGGTTCATACAAACCCCACATTTTTTTGCTGGCTGCAGAAATGCGAGAGCAGGTGAGAAGGCCCATATGCCATGTCTTTTCAAGACCATGCTTTTGTGCAGGGCTTCAAAAACATGGCCTCAGCAGTTTGATTTAACACAACTGCTAGAAAATTCAGCACAAAAGCAACTACACCTTATCCTCACTTCTTTCCATGGAGCCAAAGAAAATCAAATCATGTCTGTGTAATGTCACACTAATTCTCCTGACATTTAATATCCTGAAAACCAAGCACAATACCTTTGAGTCAAGAGCCATGTTCCAGACTGTACTTTCTGCTCTGTTATTCTCTGTAGCTTAATTTTTGCCTTCGACTGTGTATAGAATTTCAACTTTTACAGCTGCCTGCCTTTTTAAAACAAGCGACGTACAGGTTTGTAAGTGTCGAGATAAGCAGGATCCCAGCTGGCATTGTAGTTTAATTTGAAGGTTTCCATGAGCACACGTATTCCAGTTCTTCCAATAGGTGGGCCTAATTCATCGTGCTGTCTTGTAATTCTCCCAGCACCCATCAGATTATGCAGGGAGAACACATTTTGATGTAGTATGCTAACCCTCACAGATGGCTTTACAATGAGTAGCATAAGTCACCTCTCCTTTATGGGGATAAAGAGGTAAAGTAAGCAAGGCTGTGATCATGGGGAAAATCTTTGGTGTGCCCTAAAATGCAATAGCCTGTTGTAGAAACTTTTAAAAATCCCCAGATGTCTCACATAGCAGCTGTAAATTATCAGCCTTTATGCCTTTATGCACATGAAATGTCCTGTCTAATATTTTTTCTATGGTTTTAGGGGATGTATTTCTTATTTTTCTTTAACAATCAGCAGAAGCCATAGCTTTTACACCACAACAGAGTTGAATGTATGCACTAAATGAATGCTTTTCCAATGACACTTTTCTTTGATGAGCCTGCAGCAGATTAGTAGTCCAAGATGTCTTTTGTTCAGAATGACACGCTTTCTAATTTATTACAACACGCTACAATCCTGCGCTTTAAAATTAGCAAGTGGAGCTTTTCAAAGCCTCAGATGTCATTTACTTGCCTAATTTCTACAGAAAGTAAATGGGAGTTAGGTATACAGTTGTCATTCATGCCTTTGAATATCTTTCCTGCTCTTATTGGTCCTCATAAATTGTTTGGCTAAATCTACCCTATTTTTAAAAAGAGGTCCCAGAAGCCTCCAGTAACTTCCCACGCAAATCGTTACTTCATGGGTGGCCTGACCAGGAATGGTTGGCAGGATTTTATGTTCCCACAAGCTGCACTAAACCAACAATCATGGCTTTAAATATGGGCCCTGAGTGCTCTGGAAGATGCTTTTCAAACTGCAGCAGGGAGTTGGGCTTGCAGGTTCACTGTCAGCAAAGACAACGCAGCAGATCTTAAGAGTGCCTTTGGGTGTTCTGAGGAGACAGCAATAAGCATACACCTCGGAGCTGTTCCCTGCCCCATTTGTTACGGCTTTGTCATAAACATTTGTCAATGAAGACTGATTTTCAAAAGAACCATGTTTGGGAGTCTGGAAGTAAAGAGCTATAATACGAAGCATCTTTAAAGGTAAATCAATTTTGTGGCCTAATCAACTGAACAGCATCTCTTCAGCTTCAGCATCAGAAATGCTGCCACGTATTAATCTGCAGAATTTTTCTTTCCTTTTTCTTCTTTCTCTGGGACAATATCTTCCTGAGTACTATTTCCATGGCAGGAAAAGCAGACACATATAAATAACTGTGCACACAGTGGTAATTTCTAATAAAAAGGTAATGAAAAAGGGCAGCCAGAAACTTGTTTTAACTCTTTATCCTAGTAGCTACAAGAAAAAGCTTTAAATACAATAATGGAAGATGGATGTGTCTGCTTTGTTGAGTATACTTTTCCATTGTGTCTAAAATTTAAAATTAAATTTAAAATTAAAATTTAAAAAATGTAAAAATGAGTCAAAGTAGAGAATGAGTTTAACATTGAGCCTTATCAGCTTTGGTTTACCTGCAGGTAATCTTAAAATGCATAACAAATATCCCCAAAATGTTGATTTAGCAATGACTTAAGATATTTAGTTTGGTAAATTTCATTTTGGGACAGATATTAACTCAGACTCCAAAAGCCTAGATCCATGAAAATTTGTAGGTGCTCAACTCCTATTCCCTTCCCTTCCCTTCCCTTCCCTGCCCTGCCCTTCCCTGCCCTTCCCTTCCCTGCCCTGCCCTTCCCTGCCCTGCCTAAACATCTCCCTGGATCTGATCTCTAGTGTCTAAATCTAATTTCTGTTGAATGAATAAAAGCCCTCCATTTTCCTAGTAATTAATAGTCTTTCTTAAACAATACATTTGTATGAAACATACGGTTTACTTTAAATGCAAGCCTAAATCCCATTACATGTTTGGTTAAATATAAAAGATGAGTTTAACTGAAGCCTAAAAATTAATATGTGGTTTAGGACAACCAATGTCTACACTGGAAAAAGGCTGTAAGAAATTGTACTGAAGAAGTCTGTCAATATTTCTCACTTAGAAGCACTAGTGGAAAGAGGGATAGCAGAGACTTTGAGACACCTGCCTATCCTCCCAATTTGGAGCTGGTCTGGTTTACAGGTTTGGTTTTGTCCCCAGAATCTGCAGTGCAGCCGGAACTACACTGTGCTGGAGCAAATGGCTTTTAAAATTTACCAGCGTTGTTATTTCAACTACATAACCTTATTTTAGTATTAATTTGGATGGACCACATAAAAAAATAACAATATATCCCCACAAATTAAGAAAAAAAATAATACTTTAATACTCTGTGATCCACTATAAGATTTTAAAAGCTGTCATTTACAATTTTAAGTGCTGTTCTGACTTACATGACATTTCTCCATAATGAACTAAGATGAAAATAAAATCTGAAATTTGGAATTAAGCTTCATATCAAAAAGATTAGAAAACATTAAACGTCATCACAACAAATTCTGCAGTGCATTCAGTAGGTAGCTGGCAGAAATTCGGTGCATTATGTTTATTTCATTAATCTTTCTCCCCTTTCCTACCCCTTGCCCCTGAAAGGAATACAAACATTTCACAGAGATAGAAGAGGATTGCCAAGTACTTAATGAATAAGTTCACCCTTATATCACTATTGAGAAAATTTCCCTGGAGGAAAAGGGAAGCAAAATGCCTGTGTGTGTTAATGACACTGAAACCCTCAAAAAATAACTTGAACATGACTTCAGTGGTGCATACGATTCTACCTATTCTGTTATATAAGTAGCAAAAAGCATGTAAATTTAGGTGTCTACATGTAAGCTTCCCCAGCAGTTTTGTGATTTTATCCTTTTGTTTCCTTGTCTTTTGTTTCAAACATTTGTAAACAATATTTTTTTTGACCATTTCAATGAAGGAAGAAAAAAATCACCAGCCAAGCAAGCAGAAAAGAAGACAGTCCAGGTCAGTAAGCAGGGAAAAATCCTGCTTTCGTCAGTTCTACTTTTACAATTTTGAATTGCTGCTGCATATAGCGATACCTATATCAAGCCCAGTTCTGCCCTTTCCTGCTCATGCAACCCAGTCCAATATCCATCAGAGCCTTTTCATCAATTTCAGTTAAGACTGATAATGGTATATTCTCTGGGAGAAGACCAGGTTCATCTTCGTAAATGTCTGATCTCTGCAGCTTACACCTAAACCACTTAAATAATGTATGTTGAACATTACAGTCACCTACTTGTGTTTTCTTCACAGGCTAAAAAAAATAAGCTTTCTGCAGAAGGCTTTTTAACTGCAACAACACACTACTTCACGTCAGGTGGATATCTTTTCTATATGTAAAGATGAACAATTGTCACTTAAGCTGCTTTTACAAAGAAGATTTATTACTTGTTTCCCAAGTGATATGACAATTATTGAAATCTTAATAGTGGAATCCCCAGTTTGCAATTAACAGGACTTCTGTTACAGCAGGCAAAGTAGTAAAGCTTAAGCCTCTTTTCTTGCACTGCAGTTTTTCCTGGAGAACTATTATAGATCATAGCTGGGAATTAACAGTTTTTGAAGAGCAATTAGTCCAGCTGCATAAATAATAATAAAATCAAATATTATAACCCAGTGATGTATAACTGCATGTGTGTAAATATAGAAATGACTGCATTGCCTTGTGTATCTATATTTGTGTATATGAGAAGTATATACACTTAAACAAAATATGATTAAGTGTATTCTAAATATATTTAGAAAGAGGTAGAGATATTCACAATTATATTAACTAAATATTAAGGCTGCAGAGACTTCAAAAACTTACAAGCCAAAGAAAATCTGATTTAGTGTTTTTCTTTTTCTTTGTGTACATGCATTATTACATCATGCCTCCTTATGTAATCACTCCCTATTGTTATGGAACCAAAGTTGAGGAAATCACTCTACCAGGGTATGATATCACCTCCTAAAAACTTCCATATCCAGTGGGGAATTTCAATCAGTATCCAGATACAGAGGTTTCAAAAGCAATTCTGTTCTGCTAGATTTGCTGAGGAATGGGTGGTAGAGGATAAGAATCATTCACTTATAAAGACTTGTAACTGTGTCCTGGGTAAGTTTCCATTCCCTTGGCTGTCACTGCTCATATACATGTCAGTAGTGAGAGATAACGCGGTAGGGGAAATAGATCACTTTAGCCTAATGCTTGAGATGCCTGACTAGACAAAAGAGATGGTTTCTTTCGTTCCGACTTTGCTGGAGGATAGTTGGAGGGGGAAGAGAAGGGAAAACAAGTTACCTTAGCTTCATAATCCATTTATATATGGAGATAAAAGAAAATGTTGCTACAATTCAGTTAAGAAGTCAATCAAAAATGAGACATAAATCCAGAAGATACAAAGTTTATCAGTTTTGGTACTTGCAGTAAGATTTGTTTCCATGGTAAATCCTAAAGAAGAAAAAAATTGCTTATTTAGTGACTGGACCCAATGCTAATTCAGTTTTTACTTTTTGTAGTTTGTGGCCTGGTGGGATACTTTGAGTTCTTCCCTCCTTTCCTCCAGTGTAAACAGAATTATTCATTTCCTCGGGGCATATTTATGATGCCTTCACTCCATTAACCTCGGTCTTCACATTCATTCGTGGATTAGCTGTGTAACATCTCAGCGAGTTGAAGAGCATTTATTATGAACATTTCACACATCTGGAACTGGGGTGGAGGGATTAAACCTCTCGGTCATTAATTTATTTAAGGCTGTTTCTCTCCTTGGAGCTTTTCTCCACCTGCTCTTTACAACCTCTGCCGGTTGCCCACAGCCCCCACCTCTGTCCTTTCTTTCATCAGGGAAATATTTGAAGGCTGAGATAAGGGACAAATTGCACAGGGGACAAAGGTAAGTGGCCATGGGACACGGTAACAAGTGTGGGAAGGAATGGGGAGCAGGTAATAGTATCTTTTAAGCCCCACATGTTCTCCTTTCCCTTCACAGCTTTTTCAGCTCATGGCTGCTGCTGTAAAGCAGCTCGCAAGCTATTGCCCATGGAGTAGCAGTGGAGGGCAAGGAAGGCTCTTCTCAATAGTGCTAGACCACATTCATTACAAGTCTTACTACTGCTTACCTCCTATTTCTATATCCTAATGACCCCATAGCAAGATGTTTAAAATGTCCCCTAATATTGGGAATATTTGAAAAAGTAGGAGAATGGGTATTGGTGGTTTTGGAGCCTTGTGCTTACTTTCTGCCATTGCTTTTCTCATTCTCTTTCTAGATGTTGCCAAAAACGATTTTGTTGTAACATCAGATTAAGAGAAATGTCTGATTCTCTGAGGAAACGATACATGGTTTAGTAGGTGAAACAGTTTTTACCAGGACTACGACATTTATCACTTTTTCATTTCCCACAGGAAATGTCACAAGCCATTTTGTAGCAGAACTGATTTCCTCTTTGTTTAATGCTGACTGTCTGCCCCTTGCAAAGAAATAGACCATGCCTCTTTCCTGGCCTCCACTCTGACATACTCCTGTTTCCCTCCAAACCCCACCCCTATTAAGTACACGCAGAGATCAAATTATAAATATGTCTGGAAAAATGTTGGAACAGCTGACCTGGGATCTTTACATTGCTGTACAGTCTTAGTGTGACAAGGCTTCTGTTGTTTTTGTCTCAGTGCAGCGAATGAGAGAACCTCTAAAGCCTGAAATCTGAAGTTTACTTTGATTAGCTACACTTCATTAAAAGAGGATCATATCTCTATGAAGAGTTTATACCAAAGCAGATATTTAATGCATCCAGCACCATGTCTCAGTCCCAAATTATATGAAAGCCCTCAAACACATATTCAACTTGAGCTATGCTTTAATTACAGTCATGACTATGGATGTGTCTCATCCTTTCCTAATGCTGGATTTTCTCACAATACCATCCTTCCCCACAGACCTGGGCCTTGCTGAGAACAGGGACTGAAATAATACATGTTTTGCCATAACTAAAGAAAAGCAGAACACAGACCCATCTGAATTATCTTCTTGGTGGGCCGGGAGAAGCATCATTGCTCTCCCTATTCGACTTGTATATATTTTTCACACTCTGACAGCTCTTGTGATGAGGAGCAATAAGTGGAGCACTCCTGTATTAGTCTGTCAGTGGAGATGGTTTCTTGGCCGTGCTGGAGAAAAGGCAAGTGTATATCAGGGGCAGCAACAGAGCAGTCAGCATGTGGTACCTAGGGGTGGGGACAGGAGGCAGAGAAATGGGATGGAAAAAAGAAGGGGAGAAAGAGGAGGAGGGGAGTGAGAGCGTAAAGGATCATTCGAAAGGATGCGGGTGCAGGGAAGCAATACACAGAATATGGCATGTATAAGCCAGCCTATGGAAGGAAACAAAGACCACAACTTTGCTATTAACCATGGCACCAAACTGGGTTCCTCCTTCTTTTCTGCTGAAGTAAGAGGATAATCAGAACTTTGTGAGGTCTGGGCTGAAATCCAATTTCCCCTAAAAGTTTTACCGGTTGGACTTGAGTATTGAAAAAGACCAACAGCACTTTCTCCTTCTGTAACAGCTTTGCACGTGTGTTAACTTACTCATTATATTGAAGTTTTAACCTCCAGTTGACAGCGGTGGCTTGGTGAGCGTGATTAAGCATCCTGGCAAGCAATGAGTGAAGCCACTGCTCCGTCCTCAGCTGTAGCACGGGGAACTGGGGCCCTACACCACTTCCCTTCGTCCCAGGGGCCACACCAAACTCCTCTTCTCCTGTAACCTAGCTCGCTTTTTATCTGTTCTGTGAACAACTTATTTGATGGTAATGTTCACTGCTACCACTGGGCCATGATCTCACTGGGAAATCCTTTGTTTTGAAGGGGTTTTCAGGCACTGTGTTGCATGCTGCCAGAGAGCGAAGGCTGAGAAGGGGGCACTGAGAAGAGGAAAAGCAGTGCTTTTCCATTTTACTTATTTAATTTTATAATCGTTTTCTTATTCCAGAACAGCCTTTAAATTATTCCTATTAAAGTTTTCCCCTTTAGTTAGCATTCCCAAAGGCCAAGGCTGCTCAGCTACATGAAAGAGGTTCAGCCTTCGGGGCTCTTCCTGCAGGCCCCATGCTCACGCAGCCCTCAGCTGCCTGTGTCCGTGTCCTGGAGAGTAAATCCAAAACCTGCCAGCCTATTTGAAGGGTGAGGAGCTTTGCTGTTGCTTTCAGTAAGGAAGCCACACTTCTCCCACTTTCTGTGTGGGCAGGATTTGTGAGAAAGGACAGCAATGCAGCAAAGCATTGGAAATCGAACTGCTGGGTTCCAGTCTCCAAATCCTTGGAGAAACCTATGCAGAGACAGGCATCCTGTTGCTCTGACACACTTGAGGGGCTCCTCCCCCCACCTCTTCTACATCAGTATGAGATATTTCTAACATATAATAAGTACAAGTTCAATGCTTGCATTTTTGGGGAACGCTATAGGATTATGTTGACATCCATGAGGCCTTTTCATAGGCAAAACTCGAACTTAATCTAGCCATAACGGAGCACTGGCCTATAATGCAAACCTGGCCTATGTATGCGTGAAAGGACACGGGATGCATTTCAAAGGCTTCTAGATGCCTCGTTCCAATTCCCTGAGTGTTAGATGTGGAAATGTCTTTAAAAATCTGGATCATAGTTCCACAAGTCTACATCTTCTTGTATCCTTTACAGATGAAGACCTGGACTAAACTGTAGATTGGCAGGATTTTTTGGTGTTTATCTTCTATAGCTAGTGGGTATACTGGAACTGATTTTCTTCTTTGTTTGTTGTGGAAATGTATTTAAAAGCTGTCAGTTCTGCTGACATTTCAGTTGGAACCTCCTCTCTTCCCAAATTATATACTCTAGTAACGCTGTAATTTTTTGTTTTGATGTTGTCAGAATATTTGGGGCTTTTGGGTCCAAAAAGAAGTTTGGAAATGAAATACATAGATGTTCTACATGAAAGGCCTGACACCAGGATAAAACAACAAAAGCTTCTCTCTTATGAAAACAAAATATTTTGATCTATGTCCATTTTTTTTCCTTCTCTGCTGCTCCCCAGCTTGTGTTTACTTCACAGCACAGCTGCTTCATTTGCAGTTTTTCCTGCTAGTTAAAAAATAAAATACAGTGCCACTCAATTATCCCTTTCATCCCTGCTACCTCCTTTCTGCTCACTCTGTTCTTAGTCACTTAACCTTTTCGGTGTCAGTCCCTAGAGGCTACACCCTCAAACACAACGAATGCCTCTCACAAATTACACCCATGCTGACACCGAGGTTATCATTGTAGTGGAATTCAATCACAGTTTTTCTGAGGAACAAACATATAGCCTTAGCTTTAACTAAGTATTTATTTACAGTGTCTCAGACCACGTAAGATACTCGGAGAGTAAAAACGATAAAGCGTGTATTTTACTGCCTCAGTGAGCAATAGCGGAGACCATACCACACCTCTAACAAGCAGCACAATTGCAGTCCACCTGTAAACACAACTGGCGAGATTCAGGTATCAGCCACACAGATAACAAAAGCATGGCTCCAGTCCAATTACTTCAAAATTATATTCTATAACTGAGAGTAACTTTTCCAACTTTCCAGTAGCAAACATGTTCAGTATGGAGAAAGCTATTGCTTTTTAGTTTTTGAACATTTTTACTTTTTGAACGGGTTTTTGTGTTCTCAGTTTCACCAGTTGCAGATGATATTTTGTGATTATTTCACTTCTGGACTGCTCAACAAAATTGTTTATTCCCAAAGCTAACTGAAGTCAGCGAGAGCATGTTGGGGGTTCTGGATCAAGCGATAGGCAATCTGGTGGACCATGACACTGTACATTCCCATTTTAACTGCAGGATCAAATTCTGTGCTTACTGTGATTGATTTTGCCACAAATTTAGCAAACTTTACACTACATTTTCTTTGCTCTGTTTCTAGCTATCTGCCATCTGTTGTGTAGCACTCCAGCATATATCGACGCTTAAAATAAAACAGAATACCCTTCTTTCAGCACTTCTTGCTGTTTCTGATCTCTCAACCATATAGAGACAGATAAAATATTTATAGCAAACATCTTTTCGATTTTGTTTAGTTCATGGAATATTTCAAAAATATAATTACTTTTTTTTCCAATGAAATTATAAGCCTTTTGCTGTCAAGATGATAATGAGTATATAAATAAGGATATACATACACAGAGGTTTATTAGACTCACTATGCCGTTTCAGTTGCAGGTTTGTCTCAGAGAAGAGCTGACCAAGGAACAGGATTCAACGTGCTAGCAAAGTGCTTCCTCGGCTAACAAAAACCACTGAGGCTAGTAGGTTTCTTTAAGCTTGCTTATCAAACATTTAAGGAGTTTTTCTGAGCTTCAGAGGAGTGTCCAAACTCCTCAGAAGATGAAGCACAACCAGAAACAGATTCTTCCCTGGTAGCTCAGCAGACCAAGCATTAACCTAGCTGGAGGAGGCAGCCAGACTCTTCTCTGTAGTGCCCCGTGACAGGACAAGAGGCAATGCACATAAATTAAAAAATTAATTAAATTAAATTAAAAAAAATTAATCTCAGCACAAGCAAATGTGTTTTTACCATGAGGATGGTCGAACACTGGAAGAGGCTGCCCAGATAGGATGTGGAATGGAGGTATTAAAAACCTGACTGGACATGACCCCAGGTAGCGTGCTATAGGCGACCCTGCTTGAGCAGCAGGGTTAGACTGGATAATCTCAGTAGATCCCTTCTTACCTCAACTGTTCTGAGCATAGTGGCTGCTCTTTGAGTAGATACTCTTATTATCAAAGTTATAGCATGTGCTGCAATGCCGAAAAACTGCTTTCCAAGGAAGTCCTCAATCTTCTTCAATCTTTGGAAAACAAGATGGGACAATGGTGTGGAAAAGAGTTAAAATGCTTTAGCTTTTCTGAAACACAGGTCCCAGTCCTTGATGTAACAATATTTCATTTAATTAGGGACATACTGGAAAATGGACTGAAATCAAGGCCTCCGAGTTCCTGGCAAATTCCCCAGCCATCCAAGTAGTTTCAGTGATTTTCTTTCCCCCCCGCCCCCAAAAATTAAATCCAAGGGAATTCAAATTCATGATGCTTGCCTTTTTGACCATTAGAATATTGGCATGCTACTGAGCAACGCCTCAATGCTTTCACACGGTCACTTTGTGCAGCTCTCTTGTAGCAACACTTAAGGATGTCTTAACAGGCTACAGCGTTATCAGCTCACTTTCAAATGCCAGCAAATGCTCAAATATTCTTCCATCTGGAACACTTTCAAAAGGGATAAGGACCAACCTCAGGTCACCTAATGGTCGATGGCATGGAACATGTGAACTATTCACCTGAGAGATATCAGATCAGACCCTTCTAGGAGCGGCAGAGCAATCGGACACATCCCAAGGAAGGTGGAAGGGAGGCTGTTGAGGAAGAGAACACACATCTCCCTGCTGCCGTCTGCTGCTCGTGTGTGTTGAGGGCCAATCCACGGGCTCTGGGCACAGATATAATTTTGGGCGCTTGACCACTTCAAAGACCAAGGGGAAGGTCTTTTTGCCTGTAAAACTAAATGGCTTGCTCAGAGGCCATGGATGTATCAGGGGAAAAAAAATAATATTAGCTTTCCTGAATTCCAGATGGGTCACTTAATCATTGCACAGTGATGTAGCAACTGATGCAAAAGGCATCAGAAGGCAAAATTTTATCTTTACAGCCTGAATTATTAAAAATTGTAGCTAAGGTATCTATACTCCCGGAATTTTGCTAATAAGTAAATATTTCTTGAGAGTACATTTGTGGTCCCCTTTTTTATGCCATTAGGACCTATGTTTTCATCATTTTCTGAGGCAATGACAAATAATAAGCTTATGACTTACTGAAAATGAAGATGGTTTTTATGATTATATGGAAGTCTTGGCTTTTGTTTTAAAAAGTTTTGGAAAGGAGTATTCCAGAGAACTGTTACAGTCCCACTTTCCAGGGAGTTTTGAAACTTGAATATTTTATTGCAGTTAGAATCCAGTACAAAGCCAGTTTGCACAAGCCGCTGTGCTTGGCATGCTGTCTGGAAAATCCAGAAGGCTTCTGGGAACACAGTGGTTGCCATACTTTTCATCTTTGCCATTGGCAGCGAGCTCCAATAGCTCAAATGACAGGACAGAGTAAAGTAATGTTGGCATACCATAAAACACATAGAAGATACATACATATTTCCTAGTTTGTGTTAGAACCTGAGTGCTACAGAAATAGAAAGTATTAGAAAAGTCACAATAAAGATAACAAGAAAGGGCTACTTACTCAGCTTATTCTTTAAGCCACGTAGAGCTCATTTCAGTCAGCAGGACTTTGGTGGACCTTACGCAGGTAAGAGAACTTGAATGCTTGTAGTTGAAAAGAGGAAGTTGCACATAAAATAGCCTCAATAAAATCACCCCTTAGTCTGATAAGAGAAGATAGGAAAATGTCTAACAATGTCTCAAAAGTATAGAGTGATTCAGGGACCGGATGTAAAAATGAGTTGAGGTCTTGCGAGTTATTTTTCTCCCTTTTCTGTAACTAGTGATGGTTGTTTACCTGGTCTTGCTGACCCCTCCAAAGGTTTAGCAAGATGAGTAGTCCTCACCTAGAAGACCTGTAAGCAGTAGCAATACAGCGTTGCTGGGGTTTTTCCCTAGCATCTGGAGAATTCATTCTGCCAGTCTTCCACCTTGAAGACAATACAAAAAGAACTTTCAAACAGAGCTCAGAGCATGATCTGGTCAGATTTACTCTTTCAGATTGTCTATGGCTACACAAATATAAGCCACACAGCACTGTAGGTCAACTGGTTCCCGTGGAGTTTCTGGGCTAAGAATAAGGTGGAGACTCTTGTCGGGCTCAGAACAATAAAAACACTCCCTGTCCACCCTCTCTTCCACCCCCTCCCTTCCCCCCCAAACAACCCACGATTATTCATAATGTAATAGAATTGACACAACTGGGGGGAAAAATAATCTTCACTTTTATACATTTGTATTATTACAGTTGAAACTCAACATGCTGCACTTTAAAATAATTCTCTGTAGTGTGAGTAAACTCCTTCCTCCTTTGTTTTTCGCAATTTCATAGTTTCATAGAGCCCCAATTGCTGTTTTGAAAGAAGATGAAGGTACTGCATCATGAGTACTTTCTAATCATCCAAATTCACTGAACCTGGTGATTTCAATTAAAATCATTACATTTTTCAGATGAAGTTGGAAAATCGAGAAAGAAAAGGTTAATGGCAATAGTAATGAAAAACTACAGGCAAACACCTCAGCAGGCATGAAATCTTAGGGCAGGGTTTGGAAACATCCTTTCCCCAATCTCAAGGAAAGGAAGCATTAGTGTTACAGCAGAATTGGATCCTAAAAATCAAAGTAACTGCAGGGCACCTGCATTTGTGGGTGACTGCAGTGGAATCCAGATGTGCTTGGCACCTCCTGGACACTAGCTTATGCTACAGCCAACAAGACTAAACAAGGCTGATGTTCCTTCCCACACAACCCATCCTTATAACAGCATATTGCTTTCAGGTAGTATAATACTGAGGCTGAACTGTCAGACGTTTGAGAAAGGGGCTTAGGTAAGGTAAGAAGTGAAGAAAGACAAATCTTTTTAGTTTAGTTCTTAGTTTTATGCCAGAAGCTGATGTGTAGGAGAATGTTAGAAGTTATTTTTTTTTTAGACAAACTATTATAACAATATCAGGTTGAATCTGAAAGTTGAAAGCAATTTTGAAAAAGGGACTAGAGCTTACAAGGAAAAATACTTCTAACAAGTCTAGCAATTAAATAACGTGGACACATGAAAGAATAAACCTGACAGTCATACAGAGAAACAAATCACCATATGAGAAGGAAAAAAAAAAATCAAAATCCAGAACATTTCTGAAAAAAGTGCATGCTATATCAAGAAATATTTAAGAAGTAAGAAAATATGAACTGATAGGATGGCTTGATGTGGCCCTGACTGCTGTGACATTTATGACATTACTGGTCATCATCATCATCAGTGGGGTTAAAAAATGAAACAAAAAAGTATTGTCCTCCACAGATGCAAGAGGTTAAATGTATTAGTTAACTGCCCCAGATGGTCAGAAATAGAGTTAGTGACAGTGACAGACAGAGGAAGGACGGTCTGGGCATCCTACGATTAATGTCAATGAGGACTTCCATTGCTGATGAGTCATTTGAGATAGAGTCCACTTAAGACACACACACACAAAAAAAAAAGAACTAGGGAACTGCACTGAGTAAAAGCAATGTATTAAGAGGATTAGTGGAGCCAAATATCAAATTCAGGAGGAGCTCTTTGTAAGCATCTCACAGTATCTCATTATCTCCCTCAGCCTCCTCACTGAAATGCCCCTGGCCTCAGGAAGACCAGAGGAACGTTTGGCTGCTGACATGCCTTCCCTTTTGATCATCACGCTGAGTGGTATTTCCTCATATGTTGTTATGCATCCACATCTGTCGGCAGTCATTTCTCCTATCTTGCCTTAAAGTTGTTTCTCTGGGGCCAGGGGCAAATTCATGTTGTCTGAATAATTGGTTTTGCACAGTGATCTGGGTGCATCACCGCTGCTCCTTGTTCCTGTACTATATAGGGGCAGCAGTCCTTCAGTGGGCTCGTCTGAGAATGAGCACAGACAAATGGAAAGGGAAGGAAGCCTTCCAATTCCGAGACACGTCGGAATAGCTTCTGACATTCCCAAGTCACCATGCAAAAGCCCTCTGCTTCTTATCCGCCCACTTATGATGTCTGCAGAGAAACACGAGCTAAAAGACTGATTTTTGTTATTTTCAGTATGTCCCTTCATTAGGCTTTAAAGACAAAAGAAATAAAATCTACATTAGCTTGGCTTCTTTCCATGCTCTATAGATCAGCTCGGGCAATCCACCATATGAAACACGTTTGATTTCAAGGTTGTTTTAGAAAGTAATACAATTGCTAAAACAAGAATTAACAGTGATTAATTTTCAGTTTTGCTGTATAGGCTTTCCTTGGGATCTCAGAACTGTTATACAGCTTTCTGAAATGAAGCTGTATTTAACTCCAGTTTCTATGAAATATTTTTGGGAATTTTTTTTTTTTTTTAATCCAAAACCCTAAATCTGAAAACAGTTAAGCACTTACTTACTTGCCTTATGAGAGTTGTTTGATAGAATTTGGAATATATATGTGCATCCAATGCAGCAAAGGCAAGCCTGGAAGATGTTATCTTAAGTGTCAGAGGAACCCATCTTATCCAGTTAAGTTAGCTGGCCAGCCTGCCTACGCTTCCTAAAATTGGCTCCTGCTCTGAAAGAGGCTACCATTCCCGATCGGTTGCAGAGAAGGCCTATAAAGACTAGCATTTATACTTAGCCAGCCTAATAACATGTCTCAACTTAGTAAATACAAACACCTTCTTTAGCTCCAGGGCTGTGCGAAACATAGTCAAGGTGCAATATGGCAAATGCAATTTTGGGTTTTTTACCTCCAGCAGGAACTCTTGTTGGTTGAGAGTTATTGTACAGGTGAATATTAATTTAGAGAACAAAGGGAAAAATGAGTCAGGCATTGGCTGAAATGTATTATCTTCTTTGTGAGTAAGTACATTGGAATTCTGTTATATTGAAATAAGCCTACTTGGAGAATTACTGCATTACCTGAAAATTCCCTGAAAAAAAAATCATCTATTAAACTTTATCCTCTTTGGGACTCCCTATTAACTATGTTCACTCTGTGGAAGAAAACATTAAATTCAAAATATTTTCACTATTGGTATTTTAATCAAGTAAGATACATCCCTCATGGATGCTTAACTGGGGACTTAAAAATCTGCATTTAAATTGAGATTCTAAAATATATAACCCAAGAGATTATGAATACCTTTTTCAGACATATTGCACATGAAGAGCACGATACTTTAACTTATTTGTCATAACTTGCTAGTTATCAGGAAGCCAAATTGCAGATTTAGATAAAAGGAGAAATACGAGGTTTGGGAAAAAAAGCTGAAAAGTGCTTAGAGATTGATTTCTTGCCAGCTTGAATAAAAGAAGAATTCAGAAGTTAATTTTAAAGGCGATGATTTAGATTTACCATGACTATGTAACCTGCGTCATCCTTTCACTGAATAGGAGCAAATATAATCAATTTGGAAAACATTTTGTGCTCATCTTTCCTGGCATAAATATGTAACCACAACAGTGAACTGCCAGTTGCGTAGAAATGTAACTATCTGATACTCACCACAAAATGATGCTGTTCTCCACTGATACAAGCTGGCATCACTGGGCATTGAGCTTTACATAAGAAAAGGCTCTGACTCACTGGAAATATTTTCTTTTCCATTTTCCTGAGTTGTCAATGTCACTTATTTTGTGGCAGTAAATGTTATTCCTTGCAATGAGAAAGCAACTACGTACTTGGATCTTCATTCCAGAAGTACTTCCTAGCATCTCATAAACATAATAAGTAAAAATTTAATTGAGGAGGAAAGCCAGATTCTACTCTTCTGCAGAGCTTTCACCAGTTAGGTGAAAAAAACTGAAAAAAAAACCCAAGCCATTGCCTTGATCTGTGAAGGGTCTGATATTTTCTCCAGCTAGCAGCTTGAGCTGTCTTCCACAAAAAACCCTGGAATGACTCCACAGCAACATCAGGGTTTTAGTAGGTTGATTCTTTGCAGTACATTGGTGTTTCCACTCCACAATACAAAGTGCTTGCAAACACGAATGGGAAAAGTTACAGAAAAAAGGGAGTAGTTGTCACCTCTACAAATACATCTTTTTAGAGTGCTCTACACATTTTCAGAATTGGCAGCAGTAAATTTTGCCCTTTTTTTCCTAAGCTTCCGCAATAACTGGGTCCATCTGCAGTCAGGTCCTTCCTCGTAAAGTAGAAATAGACATCTTGCTTCCCGCAAAGGCGCTGAGCCCCTTCTTACCCAAACACTTGACTCCTTCCGTAAGGCTTCTTCTCACTCTGACTTGGACTTATCAAATACGCTGTACATCCTAAAACAAGAGAAGCTTAGGAAAGAAGAGGAAGAGTTGGGAAGGCTTAGGAGACCTTAGAGCACTATGAAGTTGAAAAAAATTCCTGGAATGACAGAGAAGCTTCCATCATCAGAGGTACATAGGAAAAGGTAGTATGAAGCAGAAGAACGATGTTGTCTTATGTCTTGTTAACTATAGGTATTTATGAGAGCTGCTTGGGCAAGCAAGTGAATAATTCACAATCCTTTTAAGCTTATTCACCTGTTTTGCTTTATATTTTTAGGACAATGAATTTGCAATTGACCCTAGGATCCATAGAAGCTTTTACAGTTTTAAGCAGGCATTGGCATTAAAGAAAACAGAAGTAAAAAAGACATTGGCTTCCCTTGTAAAGATTTGGTTGCTTGACCTCCAGTGTTTATTTATCACCTCAACTAATGTACCTGTGAGTGGGTGGTCACAAGAAGAACCCCAGATGGTTTCCTTCTCTACCTGTGCCACAAGCTCTTCCTCTGTAGCTGACACTGAACTGCCTTCGCACGTCCCAGGAGGGACTGGTGATAGATGCCTTACATTTTTATTCACAACAGGTACAAGTGGCGGGTACACTATAAATCACTGTAACTTGTGCTGGTTTTAATTTCAGACCACTTTGGCAATGTGTTATTACTAATCCTCAGCAATTGGAATGTACTTTCAAACCTGTCTGGGAAGATTTACAGATAAGTCAATGTAAAAGGTTTATTTTGAAGCATATAAAAGTGATATTGTATGCTTATATTACATAGGTGTCATCATGTTCCAGCCAGCCACGGAAACTAAAATTAAGAAAGAAAGATGTAAGGAATGTCTAGCAATCATTTACACACACAAAAAAAATAAATATAGTGATAAACGCCTCCCTTCCTGTTGCCTTGAAGTAGTTTAATTATAACTAAGTCAGTGACACAGAAGTTTAGCAATCCATCTGAGGAAAGCTCATGGATATTTTCCTGGGTATTGTTATAGTGGACAGCATTCAAAGGTCCTCAGTAACACCTATTTCTTTACTTATCTTATTGTCACAGAAGAATTGTTATCATATGCTACTTTATTCCTCACCAAAACCCCAATCAAAGTTTTATAACACATACTGCAGGCTGATGCTCCTTGAATAATGCCCCTTTAACTCAAATATATTTCATTATTTAGCAGCCTGTTACAGGAGTCCAACTAAGGTTTGGTTGCCTCAGTTAATAGCTTTGAACTCTGCAGGAACAGCACCTGACCACATCCTATTGGTGTCAGAAAACTGTATCAGGCTTGCACCCATAGTCCTTTTTCTATTGAGGAATAAATCACTCTGTCGTAGCCCAGGTTATGAGTTTAAACCCTCCCTCAGCTATAAACTGAAAAACTGTAATTTTCTCTCTGAGAACTTTAATAGGTAAAAAAAATAACAGAAGCACAAGAAATAAAATGATTAAGATGACCAAGGGGATAGAAAAAAAATTTGCAAATTCCAACTTCACTTTCCAGACTCTTAGTGTAGATAGGGAAGGGATCCTCACCCAGGTGTGCTGAATTATCTCCTGGAAGACTCCAGCTCTCTCCATCCATTATAGAAGAAACTGATAGCACCTTGTGCCCAAATTTAAGCAGGTTAGCCCAGGTGCCTAAAGAGAAACAGCTGTGAACCTCCCTTTAAACCTGTTGTGTCTCTCACACAGACAGTTTATTGTTCATTTATTAGAAGGTGATGAGTAGAATCATGAAAAGGAAAGTAATCTAGAGGTTGAGCAGCCAGAAAAGAAAATTGATATAAACGGTCATTTGGAGGAAGAAAGGTGGCCTAGAGCCCAAGCAGAGGAAAAACCGCTGGGTAAATTTTTTGTACCTAGGCTCATTAGACGCTCTTTTGTTGTACTCAGACTACTGTTCCAGGTTAAAGTAAACAATTCTGTCTGTTGTTAGTCCCGTTCCAAGGCTGCAGCTAACCTGGAGCGTGGTGCTGGGAGCCACAAGGCTCTGCAGCAGTGTGATGCTCAGTGTGGGCTGCGTAATCCACCTTCCTGTTCCAACAGCTCCTGCAGCCTAGCCTGAGCTCCCTGCTGCCGCAGTTCTGTTCCTCTTGGGGTTGTGTATTAAACCTGGGTACGTCTGTAAGAATTGTTTTGCCGTTGACTCCAGGATTAATAGAATAATGATGTGCAATTAATGACTGCCCTCGCTCCTGCCTGGAAAATCTTGAAAAAGAAAAGAGTTCTGAAATGCTTTCTCTTGGATTAAGCTATAAAAATACATTGCTTTGGTTAACCCAAATACTTTACTTCTAAGCCTTTTTTCCCTTCCTATTTGCTTGGGTTTTTTTCATTTTAAAACAGTGAAGGCTTCTTCGAAATGAGAATTTTCTTTAGAAAATGAAATATCTTTATAAATATCTTTCCCCTTTTTAATCAAAACTCTTTGCTGAATTCCACCCAGATTGCCACAAGATCTTCTTTCCCTTCATTCTTTTTTCTGGGTCAAACTATTGTCATTCGAGTCTAGTGTATATAATTCTTTCTTGTTACCTGTGTTATGTTGCTGGGTAAATGGAAACCATCATCTTTTATGGGGACTTCAAGCAGAACTTAGGTCTTAATTTGTTTTCTTTTGGTAGACAAATCCATACTGCTCATCAGGACATGTCTGTTTTCAAGAGGCTGCGCTGAGTGACCAAGCCAGGCTGGATGTAAGACTGAATCAGTCATTGCAAGGTGACCTGAAAAAAGTGTTAACATCAGTTTCACTAGCAATATGTGAATTTCAGTGTCCCGTAATGATAAAAAAAAACACAAAAAAATCAGCTCTTCCTGTGATTGCAGGAAGAGTACACTAAACAGCAACAGCAGTGACTGACTTCTTTGGGACACATTCTAGAAAAAAAACAAACCAGAAACTCTTCCCCTATTCTCCACAAAAGTAAAAGGAAAACAGGAAAAAATTATTCCTTCCTATGTGTGCACAAAACATAAAAAATCCACAGCGTGAACGTATTTTTGATGTGCTGTGTATGTATGGCAATTTAATATTGTTTAGCTAAACAGAGGTAGAAATCCTTTTGATGTTTAATTTAAATATATGCTACTTGCAGACGAACAATTTCACACATTTTGCAAGTATTGTATCTCTTTATAGATTGTATTGTAGTGGAATAAAAAAGGAAAGTCAAAGATAGGGAGCATTTAAAATGGGTCATTTAGTATAGGAATTAAATGCACTGGTGGTTAACATCTGAAGACACCCCTAGAAAGGAGATCTAGGCTGTCACGTGTTCCTTTTACTTTAAAGGCAATGGACAAGGGGGAACTGAGTTTAGCAATCTCAGAAATATATCCAAAATTAAGGGACCAAGATGTGGAGGACTTCAGAAAGAAAAGCCAGTCTGTGTAGATCTGAAATAATATCTGGTAAGAAAAATAAATGAAGTGATTCAACAGATAGAAAGGTTGTAACACTGTTTTTAACATGGAAAAACTAATTTTGTCCAGATGAAGCTTCAAATGTAGAATCTTCTGTTTTGTTTAAAAATGAGGAAGTTTCCATTAGCTAAATTGGATCTCATCAGCAAGATTTCCCAAATCATTAGCATTGACCTGACAGTCTTGCTGATATCATTGCCCTATGTACATTGATTTCAATACAGAAATTTAAGTTTGGAAGTTTTTCCAGTGCTCATGTTTTTTTCTTACGCTCTTCTATGATGTAGGTCTGCATGTGTGCATATGTATATTGCAGCCCCGTATTTCAGAGGCACGAGGAAGAAAGGTGATAAAGGGCTGAAGCATCTTTCCTCTGAATATTACATGAATCAGAGAAAATAGAGTTCAGTCCACCAGGCTACTATTGGCAGGGGACGGAAAGGTCTTTGCTCCTGAGATCATCTCCAGTGTAATCAGGGATAAAGCACAGGGAAGAATTATGCTAATAGAACCTGTAGGCGTTAGACAGCACGCCAGGATTTTGAAACCCTCTGAATCTCTTTTCAGCCCTTTAAAAAAAGAACAAAAAAAAAAAACAAGCCCAAACAAAATTTTAAGGTGGGTTCCTGTCCCTGTGGCTCACAGCTGTACAGCTGCGGCCTACTCGCTCCACTGACTCCTGTGACCAATTCTATCAGTCTCAACTAATGATTTGGAAGTGAAGTTCAACCACCTCCTCTAATTCCCTGCAGCAGCCACACTCCATTCAAATTACTGCATACATGAGAAGAAGAAACTTGTAATGATTTTATACCAAAAACCAGAGGCTGGAAAATTGCATTGGAAGGCTGAGAATGATTTCTCAGAGGCTCTGCATGCAGTAAACATCACTCACATTTAGTAACGTAGTGACTTTGGGATCTAAGGAGGTTGGATAGTAACTCATAAACTAGACCCAAGAAGTTTTTTGTGTTTTTGAATGGCTCACTTTCGCCCTAGTCATTGATTACCATTTTAAAGCCAGAGTTGATGGCATCTCCAGGCTCTCTGAGCATGTGCAGCTTGGTAAAGTTTATCATTTTGAATACAGGATTTCTCAGATAAGTTCTATTTGACTCAATTTCAGCAGCAGAGACTTTCATAGCAGCACATTAAAAAAAATACAGAATCATACAAGTCATTAAGATGGCTTGCAAGTTTTCTTGCCCTGTGCTTGCAAATCCATCAAGTCTTGCAGGTTAAGCAGACACGGCCTGCACCAGTGCTTACAGAGGAACCTGCAAGAAATGCCTGTTATCAATTCAATACCCTTTCATGGATCAATGAATCAATAATCCAATCCATTGTGTGTGTGATCCAGGAGTGCAGGGAACACTGTTTTCAGCTAGCACATCAATCTGTGGTCCTGTTCCTCTGCGGCCAGAGGATCCATGGCTCTTTCATAAGAGCTGCTTTATAAAAATTCTCAAAGATATAAATTCATGAATAAATTTTCCGCTTTCATCCTCAAAGTATACTACTTCTCCTAGATTTCAAAGCCAGGCACTGTTTAATTTTAGCGTTTTTCTTTGAAACTCTCTTCTTTCTCTCACCCTTTATTCCACTTCATATAATCAATAATCAAGCAGTCCTTGCAGTCTTTCACATTCTCTCAGATCTGTGCATTCCTCCACATCCCAGGGTACCCTCTCCCCATCTATTTATTTAAATAAAATAAATGAAAACTGGCTTTCTCAAAGGCAGACCTGGGTAAACACCTTGGACAAAGTTGTTGATGAATGAGTAGAGAGAGGCCCTTCAGTGCCATGAAGAAGGACATTCAGGGGAGAAAGCATTAAACTATGCACAAGGACGGGCCTCAACAGAACAGATTATCCATTTCCAATTTAGTTTCCTCCGTACAGAAAGTACGACAGTTTGTCATGTGGATATTCCCAACATCTTCAATAGTACTGTCTGTAGAAGCTATACTCCCTTACGTAAGGAAGGACATCCTAAGTGAGGCTCTGAGACTGCATCTTTCCAGCTCCAGTGTTAGCTACCTTGCAATTCTTTTGTGTTGCACTATGTTTTCAAAAGACAGTTTTGTTCAGTACAGGATTTTATTTTGTGCCTTACTGGCAATTGTGCTGCCTGCAGAATCTCTTTTCTTTCCCTGTCCAAAGACTATTTAGTGATGCTGATGTGCTTTATTAAATTACAGCTTTGTTCCAAAGGTTGCACTTTGGAAGAATATGAAATGATCTCTGTTATTCATTTGTAAAACATTCTGTAATGAGAGTTACTCTACATGTATAGTCTTATTGTTGGTATTTAAATTTGAAAGGTGACTCTCCACAAAGAAAGTATCCCCTGTATATTTTGTTGGTTTCCTGTATATGTTGCTGGTATTTTTGTTGTTTCACTCCTCCCAACAGTTTTTGAAGCTATTGCATTCAGGTTATGATTCAGAGAGCTGAAAGATATTAAATTCCCAGTAGCTCTGTGAGTATGAATAGCAGGCTGAGGGGACAAATACTGGCAGTAATAATGCTATTGGTAGAAAACCAAGAACTGTGCCCCTTACCCATTCCAGCAACCAGCCGGGCAGCCGGTGTGAACCCTTTGGCTTGCCGAGCTTTCAACATAAAGTTCCCAGACAGGAGTGGATTGGTACGGGCTATACAAGAAAGCTGGGCTTGGGAACACGGGAGTACAATAAAAGGTGTGGGTTGTGGGAGATAAGAAGACATAAATTCACAGCCTTATCAGTCCCACTTACGAAATGCTGCCCATCCACATTTAGCATTTTAGTTGGTGTTTAGTAAGGCTTATCACTTTTTTACGTATAGATGTCTAGAAAAGGTGGTATTTTCAGCTCTATTTAAATGAAAGAAAACAAGGATATAGCAAGGTCAAGAACCCACAGGAATACTGGTTCCTATTATGATTTATCTGCAGGGCCCCCCCTGCTGTTGAAATTTATAGGACCTCTGCTCTATCTGAGACACCTATCCTGGTAAAGGAAAAGCAAAAAATGAAAAATTCCAGAGCCATGAAGCAGTGTGGAGAGCAGTGGCCATACTCTTTTTCTCACCAGCGTTACAGAACAGCGTTAGGAATCTAACAGAAAAAGGCCCCTCTCTTATGTATGGCCCTTCTGATATTCGTGAGCAATACAGATTTTATCACATGAATATGGTTCGTGTATAAATGTGCTTTAATGTTTATACTTGACAAGCTTTGGCACATTATTTCCCTATTTGTTGATCCTTGCGTCTGTATTCCTCAGCTCCATCTTGATACGCATGCCCCATATTGGCAGGCAAATGAAATACTTGCTCTAGTCAAGCGTAAACAAAGCCTTCTTTCCTGAATGTGAAAGCTGTAAAGACACGTGGAATGTCGTATATTATTTAAAATACATGTTTTAGATAGACATGTATTTTTTTAAGTGAAAACATTGAGCCACTGTGTTCCTCATCTCAAACTTGCCGTCTGTGGATGATGAGTGAGGGAACTATATATAGAAGTGGGCTCACTGTGTACAGTCTTCCTTAATTTATGGGGCTACAAATACATTAACATTTCCTGATGGCTTAAAAGAAGCAGCAAATTACAGTCCCACTTTGCTGGTATGTGTCCTGTTAACCAGTGCCTTTCCTACCTCTTGCAGGTTAAGGGGAAGAATAAAGGAACAAAATCCCCTGATTTCTCAGAGCCTGTGCCCAAAGCCTGAGCAGGAAATGCAAATTTGTAAAGAGGGGTATAAAGGTTACCTATACATTTATCATTCTTTAGAATTTTTGCTTTCTGGAATGGCTAGCATCTTCCTAAAAACAGTGAATTTTAAGCACACAAGATCTGGGCTGTACAGAATAACTCTGAAGTAGAATTCAACAAGCATTGCTCCCAGAAACCTGGAACTAAAAATTAGTCTAAAGTCTTCAGGACACGTAAAGGAAAAAATGTGGTTCTGACCTTTATATGGATCAACATGTTTCATACTGTGAACACTAAGGAGTCACAACAAAGCACTTATGAGAAAAGGAGGCATAGAGAGTCTTCTACAGAAATTCTTCAGTCCGGCATTGAAACATGAAACACATTCAAGCAAGTTAAATGTAGCTTGAGGAATAATCAAAAACCAAAAAAAGGTCTGAATTCAGCCTGAACTATGACATCCTTTTCAATAGGGAGTGTTTATTCACTTGAATAAATCGAACGGATAATTCAGTGGGAATATTTGTGATAGGTTGTGAAGGGAGCGTGTGTTAGATGGCCTGAAATTGCCGCCTACCTTTTATGCACAGCGAGGCGCTCAGCATGTCTTTTTTTGATCGTTCAAGATTTGTGTGTAGATTCCTATACGACTGTCTGCCTCCTGACCATATATCCTGTGTTACGAAGTCAGCAGCTAAATGGTCAAGGGTGAAAAATAATCCTCTCGCACACAAGCAAAACATGCCACATGCAAGGTGCTGCTTGCGTTTTTTTATTTGTGAGTTAGTGGGAAGTGGAGAGGAACTGAGTGACTGTGGATGTGACACTGTGGCTTAACAGATCGCTGGGAGCGGTTTTTTGGTGTCCTGGCATTGCAAAACACGCTGGAGGTTATCACGGCAACTGTTAGAGAAGACCAGGATGACTCAGTGGATTAACAGCAAGTGCCACGTATATCTGTCTTCTGAGGATGTTAGCTCAATTCTGGTGGTCAGGGAAACCATATGATCACCAATTCTGGTGGTCAGGTCTCTATGTTGTTAGTGTAAAAAAAAAAAAGTCATTTGTCTAGGGAGGATAGATAAAACGTTCTTTAAAAATTTCTTTAAGCTGTCTAGTATTTGCTATAGTCTTGTGTCTTAGCAAGTGTGCTTGCTATGTCCTGTGGCAATGAATCATTTTCCTTTCTGTTTGGTTCCTAAATTTCTGGTGCAAGAAAAATTCCCATTGTTTTCAGTGAAGAGCAAAGATACCTGCTGTCTGAAGGAAAGATCCACAGTAGAAAACTAAAGACTGATCACAGAAGAAATTGGACTGCTTATCTAAATTCTTTATACTTGTAACCAAGATGTCAGGTAATTTCCAAAGTTTATACCCATCACTGAGAAGTTAATGTTTGACATCAGCCTTGTCTGTGCAGTTAAATATTTTGAATAAGATGATCTACAAGTTTTATAGGGGTTTTGGATCCAGTTTTCACAATCATGTCCTTGATAAAAACCATAAAGTCCTGCCTGCTCTTATAACGTACCTCCTCCTTCCTGTGGCTATTTTACTGGTTCCTTAGTTCACAGAGATATCCCTTTTGAAGGAGACCTATCAAAAATAAAATGTCCAAAGTTTAGCCCCAGACTTAGGTTTCCTTTTTTATTAATATTAATAAATATGAACACTGATATTTCTTTTCTCCTGGCTTTTGTCTTTTGATTCTAAATTCTTCAAGGCAATGACTTAATACATAACTAGAAAATTCAGGCTATGATTTCAGCTAGTTCTACCTTAACTCAATTTCAGCCATTTCTTAATGCTGATCAGAGAAAATAACTGTCCTGTCATTAAAAGGAGCTGGATTTGGGCAGTTGCTATTCAGAATGTGCTGGAAATTTAGCCCTGTGGGTTCAGGTCACAACCCCAAAACGTGTGGTACTGCTGGAGACCCACCTAGTCAAGACGTGTAAAGCCAACCGATCCAAACGGAAATTGCGGTCGGCCTTCCTCAAGGGTCTCACAGGTGAAGTATGGCCACTGCAAAAGGAAGAAGGGAAAGGCTACAGAAGGCAGGTGGGACCATATCCAGTTTTATGCTGTGTGCAGGGCCTCAGATTGCCTTAATCCACCTGTAGGGGCAGTTTCAGGACTGGGGCTTTGCATGGAAATAAAAATAATAAGGTAGTAAATAATTGATTTATTAGATTACATTCAGCTAAGGCTTTGTGCTGTTAAAAATTTATGCCACTTGCTCGATTTAAAGCTCTATGATTAATAACTGGCTGTAAAAATGAAAAAAAAAAAAAGGTTGACTAAAAAAATGCTACAAAGTTCGTATTGACATGCTGAAGGAATTGCATTTGTTACTTAAGGGCCAACCTGACTGAACATAAAATCTTGAATTACAGCCAAGTAATGCTGTATTTGGGAATACATCTGTGCCATGTTTCTGACTTTATTCTTGATCTTCCAATTTCCTCCTGTTTCATTTGTATTTTCTAACACCTCTCAAGCCTTGTAGGGTCAGATGTTTTGGGAGTGGGCTGGGCTGGATTTTCAGACTTTAAAAGAAACAGAGCTGTAATTCTCCGCACTGAGTTTATAACTCTTAATACCTGTTTTCAACTTTCTACCCCACATCATAACGGAAAAAAGTTAAAACCCCTCATTTTGTCTCTCCTATCCAGACCTGAAGCATCAAGTCACTGTCTCCACTGATAAGTTTTCACTGCCAGGGATAACTGATACCATGAGTTTCCAAAAATGTTTTAAGGTACTTTTGTACCCAGTATTGCTGGGAGTCCCTTTCACATCTCATTGCACAGCCTGTTTCCCAAGGGTTTAGAACAGCCAACTGTGCAGGTTGACAGGGATTAAGTTTTGTGGCCTTTAGGGGAGCTTCTTTAGTGGCCACCTTGTTTTGACAAAGTAACTATATTGCTTTTCAGAACTTCTAGGAAATGGTACAAAACCAACGGTTACTTACTTGACCTGCTTACCAGTACTATGTAGAAGCTGGTCCGCAGAAATAAACCCAATATGTGGCCTTTTAATTACAGAACATAAAGGATTCATGAATACATAGACAGAAGCCATTTTTGGGCAGGGCAAGCACTTGCCTGCTGTGTCTCATGTGACAGCTTTCTACTTGACACCTTTTATAAGGAGATGCTTCTCATGGATAAAATAGCAGAACTGGACTAATATGGGCTGTACCTCCCATTAACTGTCCCTTGTGCAATATAATAACTTTGTCCCCATTTTGAGGATGGAGGGGACAGCTGGAGGAATGTGAGGAATTCCCACAAGTTCACCTTCTCCAATATATATGTCCAGCATATTATTTTCACAAGAGGAATTAAAAACTTCAGAACTGCTGTTAGCTATATTTTATCCTGTCACTCCAGAATCTTCCAGAATTCAAGGCCCACAGATTTTTATTTCTTAAAGAGCTTTCACCATTTCATAGAACTAAAACCTCTAATTAGCCTTCCCTTCAAAATCTAGGCCAGGAGACAAATTCTGGAGGCTAGTTTATCTAAGCAACAACTATGGCAGTGTTTGCTTGTTTTATTTTTTGAGGGAGAGGGAGTGCTGAGCTCTCCTCTGTCCTATAACTCTGAAATTCATTATTATCCATTTGGCTTAATATGCACATTGTTTTAATGTGAAAGTTCCCTGTTTCCATAACTGATGTCAGACTGCTGTACACGTTTGCCTCTAGCTCAGTTGCTGCATCTTTCCATCTCTATAAGATGTTTCCTAGTAAAAGGTCCAAGGACATCCATTTGGGTGTCACATTCCCAGCACATAGAAATGATCCATGAAATGCTTGTATATTACCAGCAAAGGCATGAAAAGTCTGTCAGGAAACATGAAAATAGTCGACTTTTGAGGATATTCAGAGAAAGATTCCTTTCTTTCCAGGCTATTAGGCTAACTGGAAACCTGTTTTCCCTTGGTAACAAGTCCTTTGCCTGATAAATGTCCATCACGTAATTTCTAGTTTCGCCTTGTCCAGAAAACTTTAGCAAGTGCAGTTCATACAGCAGTGGCAATGGCAGCTGCTTTGTATTTCTATAATCTGAATCAGCGATGCATACACACCAGGGGAGCAGCCTTTTCATAATCTGTATTTCAATAACCAGGCTGCAGTGCACTGATTTAAATCCAGGGAAGAATGGACTGAGATGCTCAGTGATAACATTTCAATTAATTCCTGCTCTCTCATCAGAGGCTGTTAATCTTCTGCAAGTGACCCTCTGTGGCGCGCACGCTGGCAAGCAAACTTACTTCAGGTGTGAAGGAATAAGAAACTCGGACTGCATAAAGAGAAAGTAGAAGGGATGTTGGATGGAAAATGCTTGCTGTGTACCTGTAAGGGCAAGCACACAGCTGTCATCTTTGGTTTTTTTATTTATTCTCAAACTCTATCCTGAAGAATTCTTCTGTCAGCCTTGAGCTGGTTTAGAGCCCTTTCTGTCCTGACCTACCTGTGGTCCTTTTTATTGGAGACTGCACCCTTCTTAGGTGGTTAGTTTGGAGTCCTACACTGATGGGTGGGTTTCTGGTAAGTAACGTGAGGAAGCTATGCTGTGGGGTCACAAACTCCCAGCTGCAGTTTGTTTGGAACTGCGAGATCACAGTGGCAAAAGAAAAACAGACTTTTAAATAATAGTGCAAGGTATACACCTAGGGTTAAATGTTGCAATGATGAGAGTGAGCTACAGACACAGCCACCTGACTTTCTCTCCTCAATATGAATGAATTACTTTACTGTGCATTTAGAATAGAGGATTTAATTATAAAATTGAGCTATAAGCCTGACTCAGCCCAGGAGCCGTGCATCTGAACAATTTATCCAGTCTTTTTAAAATATTGCTGTCGTGGCATGTATAAAGTAAAAATTTCTTTCTTTTTTTTCCCTTTTTACTGAGTCATCATCCACTGCAGCCAGTGCACGGACAAGAGCAGGTATCAATGCATTATGGATCAGGCGCTATTCTAATACTTCTAGAATTAAAAGGTCTGTGTTTCACTCACAGCGATATGGCACCTCTGAGTCATAGGCAGGGAGGTGTCCCCTAACACACAGGAGTCCCCCGGGGCACCCCACAGATGTTCCTGTCAGGTCACCTGCAGCCAGCTCCAGGAGGGTTTCAGCTATATGGAAAGTCATGGACTTTGGCCTTGAGCCTGTTCTTAAAATACAGCACGGTTGTTCTGCTCACCAAAATTAAAGAGTTATGAGGAGAGGGAAAAACAAAGTGCCAAAACCAATAGTCTAGTTTTTAATTTTAGTAACTGGAATTGACTGTAAAACACAGGGTGGGAAGTTACAAAGTTTCCTTTTCCACTTAATGCTCGCTGTCCTGATTTCATACAGGCACATTTTTCATGAGGTCTTTCTCTCCAACAGCGGAAAACTGTTGAACAAATTCAATAAAATAATTTTATCTATTTTTTTTTTCCTATCGTAGAAATAAAACAAAACTGAATTTTTACACACTGCTATGCTGCTAGGCATACAAATGTCGGGGGGGGGGCATTGATACTAGGATCAAGGTTGGAGGGCAAAAGTGCTTCTCATCTGAAGAGAATTGCTCATCTCAGCTGGGCAACTCTGATTAACAATATGGAGGGGAAGGCCTGGCACCTCGTAGCAGCTAAGCACATGAAAAGGTTGGTAAACCTGTACTGTAAAGGCTGTCGCCCTCTTCCTCTCACTCTGCTGTCAGAGGCAGTTCTCACATGGTTATTTCCCTGGATAACTTTGTTCTCTTCAGCAATTAGTGCATCCCTGGTATATCATAGGAGGACAAAGTTACTGCTAGGACTCCTTCCTGAATCCAGCAGCAAAGGTGACTGACAGCTGTTGCTCCGCACTAGTGGGGTCCAGGAAGCACTAACATCTCTTGCAGCGTCTGGGTAGTGACTGATTTAATGCATAGTCATACACGCAAAGCTACGCAGTCATGTGCTCCAGTACAGGCCCCAGGTCCAGCAGATGTTCAATTTACATCCCCGCTTTCATCGTTCTCTCTTTGGGAGCCTTCACAGCACCGCATGTGGATGAGAAGACAGCCAGCCCCTCGCTGCGGCTTTAGCATAACTGAAGAGCCGAGCAGCAGGGTGCTTCACGTAACACCAATCTGACAGAGGCTGTGTCTGCTGGTTCTCCCCACGTCCTCTTCACTGTCCTATGAGGAGGACACTGACCAGGCAGGTTCCTGTCATTCCCTGTCCTGGAGGTGACTGAATCCACCTTCTCAGGCACGTGGGGCCATGCCCCCTGCCTTCTCTGCACGTAGCCTTGGATGGACAAGTATGTAGTCAGACAAGTGTGCTTGGCTTCTACTATAAACAACTCAATAGCATATTTTGCTGGGCTGTACATACGCATGTATGTATGTGCTTGTAACCCAGTAAAAGCGTATCCCGCTGCCTCAACGAAGAAGGCTGGTTGAGAAACTCCCAGCTCAACTACCTGTATAGATGTCAGGTACCACTCCCCTCCTACGTATCATGGCTTAAAAGAGCAAGGGGGATATTTTGCTTGCAATGGGAAGCTCAGCTGATCAATGATCCTTTTGCTTCCACTGATTCATGGGTAAAAATCTTTTCATTTAAGAGCCCCTTGAGATTAAAAAAATATTTACACCCAGGAAAGCTGATATCTAGATTTTATATTTATTTTCTGACAAGGAATAAAGTTTGCTTTTAATTTTATTCTAATTTTCCTAGTGAAAAGAGCTAAATATGTATGTTTTTAAATAGAGGAAAGAAGCATTAATGCAGAATCATCTGGAGACAGTCACTTTTATGACATGCAATTAGCGTCTTTCTATTTCATTACTTGTGTTATTTTAATTGGTTGTGAAACCACAACTCTGATTTTTCATCAGTTGAAAAATCAAGCAGTTGTTTTACAATTTTAACGAAGAAGTTCAAGAATTTGCATACATAATTTTGATCAGGGACATGAATTCAAGTCCAAATCTTTCAGTTCCTTGAGGGTGTGCTACTATGAGGTAAAGGGTGAGATCTACCTATTGATCCGGACTTCAAGGTCCTGGCTCCTGTATTTTTCATTACTGAGCAAAACACAGTTGCAGTTCACAGACCAGAGACAGCAGGACGCAAATATGTAAATTATAGTGTTTCTCAGCGCAGAAACTTTGGTTCTTTAAGCAAGAGGACCACTGTGGTATGAAGAGGTCGCTTTTTATAGAAGGCTGCCAGAAGACTTCCAGACACGTTCTTTATTTTAAAGCCAAATGAAGAGTACCAGAAATCACCTTACTATATGAATATGGGTTAAATGAAAATTGGTTTTACTCTGCCAGACCAGGATCAGGCAATGACCTTGTACTTTAGAGACAAAAATATGGCTAGGTAGCCCTTGCTGCAATTAATTCACTTTGCACTCCTGGATTTAGTAGGCTGGGGCTGAACGTGCTGCATTCTTCAGCCCTCCAGGCAAGCAGCTTGATTCCTCCATGCCTGAGATTTTATTTATTTATTTGTTTATATTCTTTTTACTCTCATCACTGTTATTTTCATACATTTATGTGTTTGTATGACTAAAAGCTAATAAACTTACTAATGAAGATCCTTGCCATTGTTAGCACAGGTTCAAGGACAGGTTGCACAATTTTTACAAGAGCTTAAGAATTACCTACACTTAAAATATTGTACCAGGTGTCTGAGCCCACCAGAGGTCATACAGAGACAGATGAGACTGAACACACCCATGCTTTCAGAAAGCTTGAGAAACGCTGTTCTAGCAATTCCCTTCATTGTTATCTTCTTTCCTTTTATGTCCCAATTTCATTGCCTTATCTTCACTGTATTTTTTTCCCTCCGTTAAGTCTATTGTTTTCTATCTTCTTGTTATTTCTTTTTTTCTTTACTCATGCCTCTTTTTCTCTTATCAGCTCTGGCTTTATAATAGTCACAGTTGATAAATGTCACATAACCAGTATCTTCACCTTATTCATCCATGTATCTCCTTTTCTATAGGGGCCACTCTTGCATTACCCAAGTACCATGCTTGCTTACTTATAAAAAAGTGAAATAACATTTCAGTTGCAAAGGCAATCAATGAAATGTAGCCAAGCAGTGACAGAATGAAGCACAGGCGAAATTATGTGTGATCTTTTCTTTTATTTCCCAGCTACTGGGGTTCACCTCCAGGTTGTGCAGGGTAGGGTTCACCAGTGGCTACAAATTCTTTAGTCCCTGTGTCTATCGCTGGCCTCCATCCCACTCCGCTCTCTTTGCCTTTGCTGCTACCCTGCCACTTTCTTTCACCTCCTATTCATAGTTTTCTTCTGCTGTTCATCATCTCCATTACTCAGTTCTTGCTCTTTTCTGCTGCCTTCTACCTCCTGTTTATAATCTCAATCTCTTCACAGTTTTTCTGTATCCTTGCCCTGTTCTGTTCTTGCAAGCTTCCTCATCACCATCCTGTTTCTCTTGTGGGGCACCACTAAAGGGGGACTTCTAGTCTCGGGTCTGTGTTCACCCCAGCACAAAGTCATGCACAAGACCAGACAGGAACTTGTCCTGCCCTCAGAAGGGCTGGAGCCTGTGCACAAGGCTCAACTTCTGGTGTCTGTCTGCACTCAGTCTGCACGCAGAAAGAAGGTGAAGTAGAGGGAGTGAGGGCAGGACCACAGTTCCAAATTGCCTTCAGTCCTGCAGAGGGTCTGTGAGGCTCTGCCACAGAGCTTCCTTCTCCCTTTTTGCTGAAAGAAAAAGAAGATGCTGAAGAGAAAGTCCTGCTCTGTCCCTGAAGAGCCAGGTAAGAACATTTCACTGCAGACAGACTCTCTTAACTCTTAACAAGTGTTGGTTGTATCTGTGCACAGAGAGAAATTTCAAAGCCTCTGACCAAATGGGGGAGAAATTTCCTGGGAGCGGTAAGATGCATATCACTGCCATATGCAGGAGAGAAAGCAAAGGAAGAAAAAGGGAAGCAGCCATGCTGAATTTCAAGTGTCATCTTCAAAGGACAGTCCTATGAAATGGTTGTTAGGGCATATTTCAAATGGGCAGACCAAGGAATTTTTTCCTTCTTGTTCTCTGAAGTAGCCAGGCTATTTCTTGCACTGTTTTCCAAGAACATTCACCTTCTCTCCTCACTTTGCTGGGCTTAGCTGAGATTTAGGAAAGGACACTTGTGGGGATGGTGGAATGTCTGACTATCACTTTACCTCCATGAGCCTTATAAAGTAGAGTCTGGACAGTTAGCACTGTTCTTCAATGACTAGAGATGAAACACCACATGATTAAAAATACCTTCTGAACTGCAATGTCTGAAGGCAAAGTAATCAGTTTTGTCCAAACTGACACCAGGGAATTTCCTGACTGCTCTTCACTCATCAAAAAGACCTCAGGAGCATCCCATAGTAGAGACTCTAAGATTGCTGCGAAGCAAGACTGCTTGACCTTTAATCAAGAAAGTCTGGAAACTCATCCTACTCTCATCTTGGTCACTAATTGTTATGTGATATGATGCGCTTCCTCACTACTGAATGACAAAGTTGACTTCATGTGACCATGTTTAGAGTAAAAAGAGACTGTTTAATTGCACAATGCACTGAACAGGACGAATTAAATTTTCATCCCTTTTAATAGTGTGCAAAGTACCAGGAAAGTTTTAAATGAACAGCTGTCACTCTAGAAGGGGAATAGGGAATAGCACTCCACTGCTCCTCTACCTCCGTGCACACACATTATTGCCACAGAATGATCTTTTCTCCACCTGGTAGGAGGAGGAGTATTTTCAGTCATGGGAGAATACAAGAAGTTAAATGTTCTCAAGGCAGAATACAAGATAAACTGACTTGTAAGTAGCTTCAATCCCAAAACTGACTACGTCCTCCCATTTGGCAAGGCAGAAGCTTCAGTACTAATCACACTGCTCTGATGCTGCTGGAAGAATATGGAGGAGACTGAGGACAGGAATGATGGTGTCGTTTGCATTCGTGTTCCTCCCAGGAAAACTGCCTTTGAAAATTGAGCTATTAATGCTCATAAAGACATTTGAGAGGCGTCAAACATGAGAAAACTTGATTTTAGCTCAGTAAATGCTTTTAGTCCGTGGTCAGGTCCGTTTGTGTTAGTAAATAAAGTAGTGTAGCTTCATGAGAGCATTTTTGTGATCTTAATTTAACTTTCATCTGAGCAAGTGCAGTTAGAGCCAGTTATAAAAATGTTGGCTACCCAAAAAAACCCCACAACAAAATCAGCTCTCTACAGAAAATGTGATGATTCTAGCATCATGGAAAGCCAGTGTTCCAAAGCTATTACAGCAAAATGCTTACAAATGTCTTGGGGCCATAAGAAATGTGTTAATTAGGTAAATTCAAGGAGCTTTACTTTGATTTTAAAACTTCATCTTTTTACCAAAGTAATTTTTAAATGTAATTTTGAAATGTTTTCTTCCAGATATTTAAATATTTCATAAGCATCTATCTGGGGTTTTTAATAGCATTTCTAATCAGCTTTGTCAGAACTGCATGTTGGTAAATATTTAATCAGCTCCTAATAAAATTAATAAGAAATTTTTATTTTCTCCCACTAGGACTACATTAACTTTAAGAAATAATTTAATTATGAGGCATTTTAAGTAAAATGTCAAATAAGTGTAGATTATAGTTATAACTTCACTTGTGTTTCGGGCTCAGGGACGTACATCTAGCGCAGAGAACTACCTACAAGCATCTTTTTATCCTCAGCAGAAAGCTAGCTAGGAAAAATGGTTTGGCCTCCAAATTTGTTGTATTTACACTAAATAGGGAAAAAAAACCACACCCACCCACAACCCAAAACCTTTTCTGTAAATTTGATGAGCTTTGCCTGATTTTCAGCCATAGGCCTATCCTGATCGTTATTAGCATTTCCAGGGCTCAGCTGTATCCCAGAGATTTTCAAACTTGTTACTAAAAGACAGGACCATGCTCAGAAATGGCTCTCGTCAGATAGACTCCTATCGAGTGATCTGTCTTGGGCCCTCAGCTTGTCCCTCCAAACGTGAGATCCCTCTTACTCTGTGTCCGTATGGGACAGCAGGTCCCCCAGGCTGTCCCATGGGTACCAGCCACATTTCCATCGCCAGCAGTATGGATGGGCGTCTGTCTCGTGTCTCATCAGCTTGTTACTCTGCTCATGGGGCTTGCGACCGTTCCCTTGAAGCCAGACAAGTACACTTTCTGTTTATTTTCCTTCTGTCAAAACTGAGATCAGCACTCTCATTCTGCCTTTTGAAAAAAGGAGGACTATTTACCAAGAAATGAATGAAGTCCAGTGCCTGAGCTGGCCACAGAGGGTCATGCTTCATAAAAGCATAGCTGCTTTGAGTAACAGCAGGAGGAACAGGCCTCCATGATCTCTTAGCATCAACCTCTCTGATCATAGTGATGTGCTAAATACAGAGGTTTTAAAAGGGGATTAACCTAAGGTGATGAAGGACACGAAAACAGAGTTTGAAAATTTGGGTTTTGTTTGTGGGAGTGTTGTGGTTTAACTCCAGATGGCAGCTAGAACCATGCAGCCACTCGCTCACCTCCCTTTCCCACCAAAGACGGCTAGGGAGAAGAGGGAGAAAAGCAGGGGAAAGGGAAAAAACCTCACAGGTTGAGACAGACAGTTTAATAGAACAGTATTAGAAAAGGAAAACAAGAACAATAATAATAATAACAATAATAATAACAAAATCAGTCTCGCCATTTGGTGAATTGACACTGTCCCAAGCAGTGGTCGCGAGTACCCACCCCCTGTGTAATCCCATTTATATACTGGGTATGATGTTTATGGTAGGGAATATTCCATTGGCCATTCCATTGTTCTTCCTAGGCCTCTCCTCGGCTTCTATGGGCAAAAAGTCCTTGAAAACTATAAACATCACCTGGCAACAACTAAACCAATATGTATTATTGACACTCCTTTCATACCAAATCTGAAACATAGCAACCACAAGAAGGAAAATTAACTCTGTCCCAACTCAAACCAGGACAGGTAGTTATTATAAATAGATGTAATCTGAACTAGGGAGGGGATGATCTCTGTGAAATGTTGGAAAAACAGAAAGTAGCAAGTTTCTTCCATTTTAACAGAATTTTCCTCTTCATTTGATTTGTACTCCTCATGACTCATTTTAATGAGGTTCTGAATGATTGTTTTCCACTGTTCTAATATCTCCACTAAATTAGAGCAGCACATTCTCATAGATGTAAGTGGAAGTAAAAAAAAAAAAAAAAGGAGAAATGGATTATAAGGAGAATTGCTGCTATATCACAAACACAAAAAATATGACTGCATTGCTTAATGCCAGGTGTGAAAAAGATCACACATATATTTAAGAGCTAATGAGAAAACTGAATCTTCAGAGGAATGGGGCATAATTCTGAACTGTATTTCTTACCAACACTGGCTGCAATGGATTGGTGGGTGCAGGGCAAAAACATGAATATGTGTGGCAAATGGATGGCTGTGTACTGTTCTCAGCAGTAAGCAGGGAGCAAGGCCTCCTGGCACAGCTTGTTCAGGCAGCAGCGAGTTATTCCTTCAGCAAAGCAACCGTGCCTCATTCTGCAGCCCACAAGAACTCCTGGCCAGTGGGTCGGTGAAAGCAAAGCTGTCTCCGTGTGTTCCCCGTCCTGTCTTTTCAGGGGAGATATTCTCAGCAGAGCATCTTGTTATATTCCCTACACAACAATGTGCATTTGGGGATGATCCACCCCGGAACTGCACAAGGAGAGGACCTGCTAACTCCCTGCACATCCCCAAGCATATCTACCTGAGGCATGTAAAACGAGCCATAACCAGGACACAACTGCCTGCTTATGCTACAGTGGGCAGTATCTTGTTCCTCGCTTTCTATGGTGACCACCGTGCGAAGCCTTTTGTGGTAGGGAAAGAAAAATTACCTTCCAACACATCTCGCAAGCAGTTTGTGCCCCAAGTCTGAGACTGAACGGACTGTCCTACTCTTAAAGTAGATACGTTTTTATACATTTGTTAATTATGCAGTCTTCAAAAAAAATTCTGTCCACTGATTTTTTGGCCTGTACAGTGAAATCTGCTAAGACCCAGATGTGGTATGTTGTGTGGTCATAACAGTGTAATAAATAATTAAGTGCCTTTTTAGAAAATGAAAATGATGGTTTGCTCACTCTTTGCCATGAAGAGTAATTTTACTTCCAACCAGATGATTCTCTCAATATTATCCAAAGCCAGATTTGCCTAACACAAACTAGCCGTTAAAATGAACTGACTCTTGAAACTTCGTAATTATTCTGAAAACAAAATTTCTGTAGAGACCAGGCCTTGTTTTCCAGTTTTGGAGGAAAATTTTTCTGATTCAGTCCCATATGAATAAATCATACATATGTCTGTGTCTGAAAACTGATGCTCACCAGAAATACCTCTAGAAAACCAGGCTGATGGCAGTATAAAGAATAGATGAAATGGTTCAGATTCCATTTAAATCGGGGGCTGGAAATATGCTTCTCGACCACAAATACATATGGAGCTGTCTGCTTTGGTGTGTTTTAGATAAATATATTGTGTTTTGATTCAGAACAACAATACCATTTATTTGGCATCTAGATTTATTATAAAGAAGTATTATAGTGCATTACATTTATTTTACTCCATGTCTACTTTCTTATTAAGCATCTCTCTACATGAGTAGAATTAGAATCAATCCACTGATTTTGTTTTACTTGTTTTGTTTTGTTTGCTGCTTTGCTTGCTCATATATAGTGTCCAGAAAACAGAGCAAGAGTGAGTCATTGCTGGACTGCCCCATCCAGGGCCAAGACCTACTACTGTGCACATTTCTCAGTCTGAAACGCTAATCCTCTTGGGCTTTTGTCATTCACAGGCAGTAGCCCTGACACAGAAGTCCCCCACTGTGTCCATTCCACATCAACTGGTAAGAGCCGCGCTCAGCTTTTCATAAAAGGACCTCTATGTTTCGTTCAATACAGTGCAGAGTAGATTGAAATACAGATGTAAAACACCATCTTTGCAGGCCTCCCGCCTCGGGCACTTCGGCAGTTGTTTAGCAGTGTGCTGTTGTTTGGATTTACTCGTCCTCCAGATAAGTTTACAAACCCCTAAGACAACCGAGTTTTCGTTCTCTTGGGAAAAATACTGATTTGATTATGTGTAGATTTCTAGCGCCCCTCACTGGACTTCAGTTCAAGACTATTACCAGGCACTGAGGCGCACCTTAGACTCTGACTTTTCCAAGGCAAGGCAGTAAAACTTGCCGACTGCCATCACGTTATCCGTGATACGCACTTTAGGGAGAGTCCCACATGTCCTGTGTTCAACTGCAGAGGGGTGTTTTTACGAAATAAACGCTTGCACTCAAAATATAATGTGAAAAATATTGGACGAGGAACGTTGGTAAAGTATAAGTGACAATTACTACATACAGTCGCTACAATATCCAAAAAATATTTGCCTAATACTATACTCCCCTTTGTGGAAGTCTCTGTTTTAAGGTATTGTCATGGTTTAACGCCAGCTGGCAACTAAGCACCACGCAGCTGCACATTTAACCTGCCCCGTTGGGATGGGGAAGAGAATTGGAAGAGTTAAAGTGAGAAAACTTGTGGGTTGCGATAAAGATGGTTTAATAGGTAAAGCAAAAACTGCACACACAAGCACAGCAAAACACGGAATTCATTCACCAGTTCCCATGGGCAGGCAGGTGTTCAGCCATCTCCAGGGAAGTAGGGCTCCATCACGTGTAATGGTTACTTGGGAAGACAAAACACCAGCAGTCTGAATTCTTCCCCCAGCATTATATACTAAGCCTGATGTCGTATGGTATGGAATATCCCTTTGGTCAGTTGGGGTCAGCTGTCCCAGCTGTGTCCCTTTTTAGCTTCTTGCATGCCCCCTGCCTTCTTGTCAGGCCAGTGTGAGAAACTGAAAAGTCCTTGACTGCTTAGCAACAACTAAAATATTAGTGTGTTATTAACATTATTGCCATCCTAAATCCAAAATACATCACTATACCAGCTGCTACTAAGAAAGTTAACTCTATGCCAGCCAAAACCAGGACAGGTATCTATAACTATCTATAAAAGTGTTGTCATGTTGCAATACAGGCATCTAGAAAGCTTGAAAATGTCCCCTGCTGAGGCTGTGAGTTTTATTTTATTCTTGTTAGCCAGGTTGGAGCATGGCTGGTCAGCCACCAAGGGTGGTTTACAGATCAGGTTAAACATGCCTGTGGTCCCATGGTAGGCTCAGATCCCAGCACGTTTGCAGAGAAACTCAATCCTTTCTTCTGCTCAGGTAAAAAAATATCACCTCTGAGCTGTTTATTTTTCCAGTTTGCAAGAGAACAAAGGTTTCCTAATTCATATTGCAGCAGGAGGAATCTGTCCTTCATGTCCTGCTCCAAACTCTTCCTCCCGGCACTTTACGGAAGTGGTTGCCTTCCTTTCCCACAGATACGTAAGACTAAGATCTAAGGTGTTGTAAGATTAAATGTCACTGTGTATTTTTTAAAATTATTATTTTTATACACACTTACACACACATACATAAATAAGTATCAAACCAACAGTAATAGTATTACAGCTTCTATTGCCATAACGGCCAAATTACAACACTGGCCTTACACCCTTTTTCTTGTTTTATATACATATACTGCCGTGTATGTATATATATATACACATACAGTGAGTGACAGTCTGTGCCCTGATGATGTAAAGCAGGCAGTGTAGCTATGGGTAGCATGTGTCAGGAAGAGCATAAATGTCATCATCTCTGCTTTACAGCCTCTGTGATATCGACTCCAGAAAAGATGCATGTGGGTTCTTAAGCCTACCTTAATACATGAAGCCACACAAACATATCCCTAGCTTTTAAGGAGCTGTTTAAGCCTCACTGCAAATTTTATACATGGTTGCTTACATGATTAAGTGCTTTTGTGAATTGGATCCTAAATCACTGGCCAAAGCTGCCTGTGAATTTGGGTTGAGGGCGGGTATAGGTTAACACCATGCGAATGCACATGGGCCTCCAACTTCCTCTCCATCCTGGTATTTCCTGTGACATTAAATATGTGAATGGTCAATAACTGCCCAGCGCTTGTTTACTTTACCGCGTGCATGACTGCGTTTGTTGATGTGGGTATTGGTTTTACATTTTTCACCGCAATTAGAGGCTGTCTGCTGAGCCAGTTCGTAGATCTGCTTCAATACATTTGTGTTACCGTTTCATTATCAGCTGACAATTAGCACCTTTTTCATGATTAGATGGCAACAATATAGCTGAATGTTATTACAGAATTTCTCCAAGAGTGACAAAAATAATTTGTTATTAGTCTCCTCCTTCATCAGTTGCCTGTTTCCTCTAGGCCGTCAGGGCCCTAATGGCCTTGACCAACCCCACCTGGGGTCTCACCGTGGGGTCACACCCACCTGGGGTCTCATACCCTGCTCATGGGACCAGGGGCTCTATGTAAACTCAGCCCTGGTTCTTTAGCCCCTGCCTGAGCTGTGTTGGGACAGTGCGGGTCTTCAGCTCATTCATGCCTGTGTCTGGTCATGGACTCTCTTGACCCAAGCCCCAACTTGCAAACTGACCTCCTGGCTTGACCTTGGACCCACCTCATCCTCAGGCACTTCCCTGGTGATCTGGGCTCTTGGTTGGACCTGGTGATCGATTGGGTCTGCCCAGAGCACACAGTATTGAACACTGAGAAGCGTATGTCACCTGCCACGAGCAAAAATGTGGCTCATTTACCCAGTGTGGACAAGATATGGGGGAAAGAGATCTCTGGAGGAACAGGACCAGGCGACTAGGCAGAAGAAATCACCAGTCCCAGTGCTCCCAGCATGTCCCCACCTGCCATGATGCTGGCAGGGAAGGTCTGCCTGCTGTTATTCCTGTGGAAATTGGTAATACCAGTTTGTTTCTCACTTCTTATGTCTTTTCTGTAGTATCAAGGTGCTAACTTCAGTACAGAAGAAGTACTGTGCCTCTACTGGGGACTATTTTTAAGGATTTTTTTGACCACTTCAGTTTCAAAATTGCTCCTCATCTTCCAATACTCTTGAATACAGACACACACTATATTCACTGCAGGATGGTGCCATACCTTTCATTTTACTCCCCTGTGTTATTAATAAGGAAAGATATTAATGCTCAGCTTTAATTCTTATTGACCTCTAGCTCAGGGCTGATCCTGTGAAGTGCTGAGAGTCCCTGGAAGATAATTAGCATCCCTGACTGTCAGTGGCTCCAGAGAAAGTCACCCACCAGTGATAGTTACTCATACTACCTGAGGAGTACCCGTCCTTGCCAGGATAAGGCTCCTGGAGAATAACCGGTTCTTCAGCAGATAGAAAAGAACAAGGGGCCTATTACAGATGACAGAAAGAAAGTATGTCAAATGCATCTGCAAATGTTCTTAGAAAACAAGCTTTTCTAGTTAATGATACATATGCAGTGTTCCAGCTGTATATTTCTATTTTTCCCTTGGCTGTTCACAAAGTCTAAAAATAGCAGTTGACTGTTTTGCAGCTATTTGGGGGAATTAGGCTTATAAGTCTTGGACAGATGTACATTATTTTGATAGGTGGGACCTTCATCTGCCAAATAGCTCTTTTTTTCCAATTAATTTTATCCTCTATGGATTTTCTAAAAAAAGTTATGAAAGGAAGGTTTCATAGTAGTAACTACGTCTGAGCTGAGTATAGGCAGACACCAAGCAAGACTTCTACCTATCACCTTGCTGTTGTTACAAAGTTTTTTCACTCTCACCTGTGTTATTGCTGCGCTGGCTTCTACAGCTACTCACCTAATACATGTTCCCCAAGAGATGCACGTTAAACCGTGCACATTTAAATTAATAAGCAGATGGAGCTAGTAAGGCTGAATAGACCCTACATGGACTGAAAAGTGCTCCTTTCTTCAACTTGCATTGCACAAAGGCTGGAGTCAGTGTCTTTTTGCCATTCTGTAGGCAGCACTAGGATCATCCCCTCCATGTGAAAGTTCGGGGTCAGAAGGTCTCACCTTTCACAAAACAAAAGCTCCTAGACTGCTTGTGTGCAGAGCTGGGCTCTGCAGACCCCATAGAGCTTTCTTAACATTGCTTCTCAGTGGCAATGAGTAGAAAGAAATATCTCCTGACAGATTTAAGGTTAGAAATTCTGGAAGTAGTGACTCTGCAAGTAAATTTAGACTAGTTGGTTCAAGCATGATTTTGGTGATTCGGCAAGAGAATGAAAACGATCTTGGTTATTAAAAAAAAAAAATAAAAAAAAAATAATGAAATGCTTCTGCTATTCCAGAAACATACTAAATGGAACTGCAAACAGACATATCCTCTCCCCCTGCCAAGTACTTTATGTACTGTGTATTCCCCAAGCAATATTATCACGGTATAAAAATGTTTTCTAAAATAATGTCAACAAGCAATATAGTTTTTAGAGGATAGTACACAGCCCAAGAGGGGGGGAGGAAATTGCAGTACCTTATTTTACAATTAAAGGTGAGCAGATCAACAGATATGAAAACTATCTGTTTGCAGCTTTCATTATATTGTGTTAGCACTTAACAGAAGGAAACAGGAAGGAAGCGATAAGACAAATCCAGAGTATGTTAGTATTAGGGAAAATGGTAAGTGTGCTGGATGACAACAAAAAATATAAAACACTTTGATATCCACATGAAAATATGATGCATTTCAAAGCACTACACAAGATGGACTATTTGTTAGGAAATCTGAGGTCTCAGGAAATGCAGATTTTTCATTTAAAACCAATATAGAGAACAAATCAGTACATGAATTGGAGTACAGCACAGATGTCAGTCACAGCACTCTGCACTACCAAATAAAGTCAGTGGAAGTTGTTCTGACTTTGGTGGGTCCCAAATTTGGTCCTCTGTACCTAATGATAATGAGAAATCATGTTTTCTTATCATCTGTAAAGCAACCTTCCCTTATTTGAGTAATAAAGGAGAGGATGACTGCTTTGTAGAGTCACAGAACCACAGAATAGCTGAGGTTGGAAGGGACCAACCCCCCTACTCGAGCAGGGTCACCTAGAACCAGTTTCCCAGGACCACGTCCAGGTGCCTTTTGAATATCTCCAATGAGACATTTCAAGATATTCCAGTTTGTGCTGTCTTTTTTGGGAACCTTTTGGGGTTTTTCTTTATTGTCCTTTTTTCCTTATACTTATGTATCTTTATATATTTGGGTGTACATATAGATGTGACACACACACAAATATGTAAGTGTACCTACGGTGGAAGGCAGAAGGTGGGCTGGGTGCTGCAGGGCTCCCCAGGAGCCAGCTGCTGGGGCCAGCAGATAAGCCACCTCTTTTTTACCTGCCCAATATAAAACAAGAAACAAACCCCCTTACATAACTGCTTTTTAAAAGATCATTTCCACATGTCATTTTAAATAAAGTGGTACAATAGGTGTCAAGCCAGTTTGTAATCCACTGCTGCTGAAGGAGAGTGTTCTCACCTTCTTCCCACACTGCTCCCTCTAATGCGCTGGCTCCTTTCTTGTCTCAGGAGGAACACTCATGCAGCTTCAGTGAGTTTGATGGATAATTAATACAGTATAAACAAACAAACCCTTAAGAAATAGTCCCACTTCCTTCACCCCTGCTCCCAGCATCAGTTCCCTGAACAATTGCATGAATTTTGTACCAGAGCAGGTGGCTGGGCAGGGGCAAGTATGGCAATGAGGAAGGGCGAAACTACTTTCTTTCTGTGATGGTTTCATTATGAACTGATAATGTGTCGTGGTTTGACCCCAACCGGCAGCTACAGCCATGCAGCTGCTCGCTCACTCACCCGGCACTGGGATGGGGAAGAGAATCAGAAGGGAAAAAGTGAGGAAAAACCCATGGGCTGAGATAAAGACAGTTTAAAAAGCAAAGCAAAAGCCATGCACACAAGCAAAGCAAAGCAAAACAAGGAAACCATTCACGACTTCCCACGGGCCCGCAAGCGTTCCACCATCTCCAGGAAAGCAGGGCTCCATCACACGTGATGGCTACTTGGCAAGACAAAATGCTATCACTCTGAATACCTCCCCTTTTCTTCTTCTTCCCCCGACTTTATAGACTGAACATGACATCACATGGTATGGCATAGCCCTTTGGCCAGATGATGTCAGCTGTGCCAGCTGTGTCCCCTCCCAGCTTCTTGTGCATCCCCAGCCTACTCACTGTTGGGGCGGTGTGAGGAGCAGAAAAGGCCTTGACTGCTTTGCAAACAACTGAAAACACCAGTGCTTCATCAAAAGTATTTCTCATCCTAAATCCAAAACATAGCACTATACCAGCTGCTAGTAGAACGTTAACTCTATCCCAACTGAAAACACAACATAATGGAAGAAAACTTCTGTTTCTCAGAAGAGTTTACAATTATTAGACCACCTAGATGTACATAGATGAGCAACTAAAACAACCCACAAACGATCCTATATCAAATGGAATACTTAAGTGGTATTTAAGAACTTAGAGGTACCTAACACAGGTACCAAATTATATGTCAAAATAAGCCTTAACGCTTAAGTCTTATTTCTGAGATCTGAAAGTTAGAATGTGTAAAAACAGTGCAGCAGTACCCCTTCCTGCCTCCATGATCACAAGACAGCAATATAGCTTATTTATCAATTCATATTAACTATATTTTGTCCTATTAACTATGTTTTGTCTCGCTTGTTATTGCCGATGCTGTACATAGGTTGAATTCTTAAACCAGAATGTTTAACGTCAACTTCTTGATTCTCACTCAAACATGCATGTGAAGGCTTACATTTAATGGCTTAAATATCAGGACAGGAACCTACTACTAAGCATTAAGGTTTAGAAACGTTAGCCCACCCTAACAAGGTGATGTTTGGACTCGTCTAATAAAGAGTGGGCAATACTCATTATTTCCATCAGTTTTGTAGCAGTGCAATCAAGGTGCTCTTAACAATCTCTCCTTTATTATACCGTGGGTTACAACTGAAACAGTTAATATGAGCGATACCATAGGATTCATGCTAAAAGCAGACCCCAGCAATGTTGTATTTGGCATCACAAAGACAAGCTGTGCTCAGACAGGGCTAACCTGTACTGCTGGGAATGCAGTACCTCTATAGGGTGGAGCTGCAACTATTGATAACTTGCCTGTCTCGATTCTTTTTGTCCTTTGGCCTCGATACCATTGGGTGAACATGTACCAAATTGGACGAAAGGACAGGATGTGTAGAACAAACAAACAAACCACCTACCCAGCAAAGTTACCACGTGCTCAAGCCATCACACTTGGAATTTGGAGATGAAACAAAACTAACACATATGAAAAGATTAAAACCACAGGACAGGCAGAAATGTAGCTTTTTAAAGCCTGTCCAGTATTTTAGCATTCGGTGAGTTGTTTGCTTGAAAGCTCTGCCAAAGATACATGAGCACAGAAGTGAGCAGCATGTTTTTCCTTCAAAAGAAAAAATGCAGCTGAGGTAGGAAGGGAGAAAGAATCCACTTGTGAACTGTTTTGCTTGGCATTTTTCAGCTGTTCAGAGATGACAGTATCAAGGAAAACTGAATGCATAAGTACAAAAATGGGGAGGGTGGAGTATAGAAATACTGAAGGAAGTATTTCACAGAAAAGCAGTGAAAGCATGATACATTGAAAGAGCTATTTTGGCTATGGAGAGAGATGAGCACTCATTAAAGAACTTTGTGTTAACACATGTGAGTACTCCTCAAACACCCCAGTGAAGCTACAGAGTGATTTGCCCACCAGCAAAAGAAGCAGCAAAATGGCACTAATATTTAAAAGTTTGGTGGAAGCTGAATGCCTAATTCCCTTTGCCGCCAGTGAAGCTTCACATTTCTTTGGAGGAAAAATGGAAAAGGTGACTACGACACAGCTGCTAGCAGAGCTGAGGCGGGTGGCACAGCACTGACAGTGTGGACAACTTTCAGGTGAACTTTAGAGAGTCTGGTGAACAGTCTGGTGAACAAGATATGCAAGCCACAAGCCCATGAATTGTTACCCTGAAAGAAGCTGTGGACTTTTCTCCAAGTCAGGTAATGGCAGAAGACCTGAAAAAATAAACTGTAAAAGGGTAGTGAGGTCATCAGGAACTCCAGTAGCTGGCGGGGGAGAGGGGAGGTGCAGGGAAACTGTACAAAGACAAAGTCCCATCACTGAAGAGCAGCTGAAGCAACAAGAAACTTGTAAATAGAGCCTCCAATAAGACAGAATGTGGCAGAGAGCTGCCAGGGAGCTGGGCATGTGTTCTCCCAGAATAGGGTATAATCTTATCTGAATTACTAAATTACAGAGGCATAGTCAGAAAAGGAAAAGAAAAAAGATAAAAAAAAGACTTCACTAAACTGTTAAACTGCCCACTATGACTTCTAAATGGACGGAGATGACTCATTGTCTGCACTGTTAATAAAGGCACAAGGCCTTGTATGTACTTCCAATAAGAAGTGTTAACTGATCCCAGTTGTCACCCAGGTCAGATCCACCCTTCCCTGTCACTTTTGCACCCTGCCTGTTCTTTCAGCGTTGATGGCTTTTTCATTATGCTGCATTTAGCTCTTTTTCCATCTCCATGTGTTAACCTCTGAACTTATTTTGAACGACAACCCTTTCTTGCCAGTATATGCTAGCTTTGCTCCACACCAGCAGCTTATTCCTTTTTCCATGAAGCCACTCCACATCCTTATTCCTTCAGAGGGGTTGGAGGCAGGTTGCTTGATGGAGCTGGAAAAAGATTGTGTAGTTGCATTTTTCCCTCAGAACTGTTCCTCGTTTCAAGTTGCTTCTTTTCCACTAGGTGCCACTGAAGGCTAGGGGAGCAAATAAACCTTAAGAAGATGACTTGCCTTGCCTGAAACCCAGAGCTCTTGGGTTTCTGGTAACTTGGGGGCTGGGTTTTAAAGTGACCTAAAGCTTGTGGACGTTGGATTCCTAATTATAGCCTGTACTGTTCAAGATGATTGCACCATTCTGTATTAATCTCTGGAAGATGCAATCTTTGGAAGCACATAATAAATGCCCAATTTCCATATGGGAATTTGGCAATGGCATCACCGTGGTCATCCCTTTGTATGACTGTGAGGAATGCTGCTCAGGTTCTAACCAGCTGGGCATGGCTCACAATTGCCTGGAGATGGTTTACAGCAGCTTAGGATCATAGAGCACTAGAAGGGATGAAGCTACTTCTGCCTCTTCCTTATCCTGTTACTGATCCAGTGCCAGGTATAAGACTCATGCCTGGGACATTTTAAAAGAGATACAGTTGTCTTGCAATGCAGAACAGAGAGAGATCATGAACATTTTTGAGAAATTTTAGTATCAATGCATAATTTTTTAAGACATCACTGACGATGAACAGAAAAGTTTATGGAGTTTTACATGAGAAGAGAAATTAAAGTGTTAAAAGAAGTCTATTTTTAAATGATAGCAGTATAATAATAATGGCACTGATTCAGACTTCCTTTAAAAGACTCTTTTTTTCAAGTTTCACAGCTACAGAAAGGCTTAGCAAACTTTTCCTTCAAATTCCCACACTCGTCTTAAAGAAAATTCTACTACATTCAGAGTATTCAAAAGCAATCTTTATTCCACTCTGAAATCATACGTTAGAAGGGGTACAGGTGTGTAAACCCAGTATGTACTCTAAAGTTTGTGGTAACATCATTATTAATAAATTTCTTCCAAAAAGACCACTTTGCTCATAAACCTCAGAAGAGCAAAAGAAGTTACCTATATTTGCTCACTTGTCCAGTTTATGCTATGTGTGGTGCTCTGTGGGTCAGTAGAAGCACTCAGTAGGTAACAGGCAGAATGAGACAAAGAAATCACAGATGTTAGGAGCATCATTCCCCACCTTCCCATCATCCACTAGTTAGGAAGTGACCAGACAAACTCAATCACCTGTTTCAAATCCTCTTTGGAAGCCTCTACAGAGGAATTCACAACGATCTGTCCAAAGTGACTCTGTCCACTCTGCTGGAAATCAAACCACCGTAGGAAAGCCCGCAGCGGAAATACAATCACCCTTCTGAGAACATAAGGCCTCCTGTGTGTTTGACTTCAGTAGAGGTGTTATTGCCCTCTAAGGAGAGGTCATGCAACATTCATGGAGGTGGTGCCACAAATACGACTTCACCGGCAATTCCGAAATTTTAAGGAAAGGTTAAAAGGGGTAAGAAAGCCACACAGTCCAAGGATGGCTCAGTAGATATAATGCTGGAGAAGGTATTATGGCACTTGGTTCCCATTCTTGCCTTGCTGAATTACCCTTGACAAATCACTATGCCTCTCTGTTCCTCAGATTCTCTCTGTATAATGTACTTATAATTTTTTTCTACCTTTGCTCAGTGTTTTATGATACACCAGTGAAAAGTGCTCTCTGACAACTGTGACATTCAATGTCATCACAGTCAAGCTAATCTTGGAAATTAGACAAGGAAAGTCTAAGATTTGCTTAAGAGTTTGAGTATCCAAGATCTTGCTTATTTTATACAGCTACTTGCCTGATTAAAAAAAGCAGTCCCATAGCTACCTGCAAATTTTTCCTTTCTCGTGATAACTGAAAAAAAATAAAAATGCAGTGCAACATTTTCAATGCTGGAACGTTTTGTATATTCAACTTGCAGCACCACATATTTTTCCCTTTCCTCTCACTAGATTAATCAGTAGTCCCAATGCATGGAGCAATGACTGTTCCTTACAACTGCCTCCATTTCCCCATGTCCCTTAATGTATTAACATTTTTCCAGCGAACCTAATACGTTCACTGAACAGAGTGCCAAGTGCTGTATACTGCCATCCTGCTGAATACTGTCTCTGTTGACAGGTGGGTTCTCAGCGGTGTAAAAGTTACAGCGGGACAAACAGGAACCAAATTTTCTGCAATATGATACCTCAACTCTCTGCATATGTATAGTAGCACTTCCTACACGCTTTCTAAATGTGCTGTTACTTATTCAAAGTCGCAAAAAATCAGCACAAGACGCAGCGATGAACTGTACCATTTGCAACAGAGACATGTTAGGGTGAAACAAGGATGTATAGATATATTTTGCCTGACACTATACCCAACAGCTTGCCCCCACGGTCTCTGTGAGCTGTCAGCTCTTCCCATCCATCAACCTAAACAGCACTCTGCTCCAGCAGTGTTATTATCTGTCTTATCTTCCTTTCTGTTGCGCCTGCCAGAGAAATGATGCTTTTTGATGGATTTTCACGTAGGTCTATTGTTTTCCTTCCCCTCCCTTTTAAATAAATATCCTGTGGAGTGCAAACTTGGAAGGATTTCAGAGCAAATTTTACTAGCAGGGGTAAGCAGAATTCTTTAACATTTATTCTCTTCAAACATTACTGGGTTTGTGCTTTGTATCAGTGTCTCTGTGTTGATGCAGTGTGTATGTGAACAAGTACACAGTGCGGAACAAATTCAGAGTTTCTTGGTTAGTCCATATTGAGCTTTTTTGCAGACTGTATGCTGCTGGAGTGAAAAAGAGCTGTGCAGAATAAAGTTCAGATACTCTGTATAGCCATAGAGAGCTCAGTTGACTTGCAATTGGTTAGAGAAAAAGTTCTCAACTGTGTTGTCAGTAACAAAATGGACTTGTTTTCTACTCTGGTAGCACTGGGATGCTCTCCCTGTGTCTGTCCTCTGAACTGGACAACAAGACCAGAGCAGGAGTTCCTGAATGTAGGATAAGAGACTTTGCATACATGGGAACTGAAGATAAAAAACATAGGCTCCTTTCAAACACCTCCTGGTAATCAGGGAACAGGCAGCGTGCTGAGGCTAGGCTGCTCAGAGGCACACGTCAACGAAGATGATGTTGTGGAGAATTTACACAGTTCTTTAAGCCTGTGAGCAACTGCTCTGTTACAGACGTGACCCACAGAGGGTCTGCGCTGGGCACCGCAGGGAGGACAGTAAGTGCCTGTTTCGCAGCACACTGGCATCTTTATGCTGGGTTTGTTCTAATCCTACCCCAGGACCCGCAGCCCTAACGGGCAAGTTTATAGACCTTGGGTACTACCGCTCCTTGACAGGGCTGGGAATGGCTACGTGCCCATGCTGCAGCCCAAGGCAGTCTCTTGTCCTTAGTCCCTTTTACCCCTTGCTGGCTGGGTTTGGTATCAAGACCCAAAGGAGGCTTTTGCTTTCTGTGGGATAGGTTGCAAGAAGTAAGACTTCCCCCAGAAATCTCTACTTTTTTAACTTCAGCTTTCCCCTTGGCAAAAGAGCGGTGGGTATCACTTGTTTTCTCTGTGAACACAAGCTGAAGCGTACCTAGAGTAGCTCAGATTTCTGGGGATTTCTGGATCAGTTTTTTCCCCTTTCATTGATGTTCAAAAAGACTGCAAGGACAGAGCCAGGATGCAGCGATAGCTTCAGTATTTTGTAATGCCACTTGACACTGCTTGGGTTGTTGATTCCAGAGGGCTACAAAGGTCTCCCTGCAGCAATTCAGTGACTTCCAAGAAGAAAGCTTGGAAGCTTTTATCTATTCAGGTCACCAGGAGCTACCACACATCCCTTTAATGTTTAATCAATGATCTCCATTGCTTTGTGATATATAAAGCAAAAAGCAAATAATGGAATCAATTAGGTGAGGCACTCAGTTGAAACTGAAAGCTGCCCACTGAGGAGACTTGCCAGGTAATAAAGCTGATTTTCAGAAGAACAAACATACAGCTTTTTTTTTTTCCCTGGTAATTTCAAATTAATATTTTTGTCAGTATGTACAATTTCCAGTCTTATAGCATGTGAGAAGAAGATATCTAGAATAAATAAATGCAGAGGTAAGATTAAATATTGATTGCTGACAGTACTGTGGAATTTGCCTAAACCAGGTTCTCCATAGATCACTGCTGACTACCTACTGGTCCTCCTTAAATTCCCAATCAAACTTGCTATAATAAAAGTACAAGTTACTACTGGATGAGTTGCATCTCCATACTTAGAAAGATCAGAGTCTTGATATCTGTGTAAGGAAGTGGGAGGGGAAAAGTTTCTTTTACTCCCTTTATGTGAGCTTCACCTTGATCACAGGCACTGCAGCAGCGTCATCCTTCTTGCGATGCCTCATCAATCTTCATCACCAACCCCACAAAAGCTGCATCTTGGAAGCAGCCAAAGCAGTTGACTCAGTACCTGGATGAATGAAAGCAGCACTGGGCCATAGGCATGCATGCTTCATAATGTTCAGAACTTGTGGGAAGCCAGAAACTGAATTATGACACCAGATTTTCTTGGAGTCCTCCATCTGTCATAGGGCAGCAAAGTCATGTTCTATTTATTACTCAAAGCCTGTGGCAATTTCACACTCAGACCCTAAAGTGACGTGCTGGTTTTGGCTGGGATAATTTTCTTCAGAGTAACTACTATGGGACTACTTTTTGGATTTGTGCTGTAAACAGTGTTGCTAATCCAGGGATGTTTTCATTATTGCTCAGCAGTGCTTGCGCGGGGTAAAGGCCTTTCCCGCTCCTCACACCACCCTGCCAGAGAGCATGCTGGGGGTGCACAAGATACTGGGAAGGGACACAGCAGGGACACCCGACCCCAACTGACCAAAGGGATATTCCATACCATGTGATGTCATGCTCAGTCTATGAAGCTGGGGGAAGAAGAAGAAAGGGGGGATGTTTGAAGTGCTGGTCTTTTGTGCTCCCAAGTAACTGTTACACATGATGGAGCCCTGCTTTCCTGGAGATGGCTGAACACCTGCCTGCCCATGGGAAGCTGTGAATGACTTCCTCGCTTTGCTTTGCTTGCATGGGTGGCTTTTGCGTTACCTATTAAACTGTCTTTATCTCAACCCACAAGTTTTCTCACTTCTACTCTTCCAATTATCTCTCCCACCCCATGGGGGGGGGGGGAATGTGCTGCGTGGAGTGAGTGAGTGGCACTGTGGTGCTTAGTTGTTGGTAGTTTTTTTTTCTCTTTTTTTTTCCCCAGGTGGAATGATAATAGAATCTGGAAGAATGGATCAACTGGGACATGAAAGCATAAGATTTAATAGCATTAATCAGAAAGACAGCAAACTCAATAATAACTCCTGCAAAAACCTGTTGTTAAATTCCAGCAGCTACTCGTATGTTAGCATAAACTGCTCGCCAAATTCTAGGAATAACTGATTCTGGGAGGCTCCTTTTTATTGCAACTGTGTTTAAATTAATTAATTTATTTAATAGTTAAAATGCTGCAGTTAAAGATCTTAATTTCAAGCAAAAGTACTTTAACCTACTGCCTTCCCATCTCTGACTGCCATAATTAAAAGAAGAGCCAGCATATAACAACTACAAGGAAGCCAGTTATATTGAGAATTGCCTGTCGTACAGTAATGACTTGGAAGTGGGTGGCAATAAAAATGCATGATGCGTTCAGAAAGGTTTATGGTGACAATTATGTACTTCTTGGAGTATCTAATCCACCATGGACTGCATTACAGCCAGCATTGCCTATATGCAGTCTAGGAAGGACAGCGAATGAAAAACACTGGCACGCAAGAAGTTGATAATGGAATATATCTGCAAAATTGGAGCTGTTTCAGCCTGCTGGCTGCACATCAAACACTGTCAACAAAATGATACTTGTTAAATAAAAAAGGAAACAGACAGCCAAGTCAGAGGTGACAGTTAATCTGTGGGACCTTTTAATTATCTGAGGCAAGGGAAAATAGGTCATCTGCAGACAAGTCAACGGACTATAAAAAAATAAATTTGGTACCAACAGCCCAACATCAGAATGAAGGTGGGCAGGTCTTCAGTGGATAAATACCTTTGTTTCTTGGATGGTGTATCACTTAGCCACGCTGACATTTAAAATTCCTTCATTATGTTTCCGAGGATAAAATTATAAAAACTCGACAGCGATTTGGGGCCCTATTTTTCCAATTGTTGAACAAAAAGAGGACAGAGTTTTGAAGGGCAGAATTAAAAAGGGGTGCCTATAAATCATTTTCATTTGGGCTGCTCAAATTCAATATCCCCACACCACTAGCCAGTTTTAACAAATTGGTGTGATGTTAAGTGCCAGCACTCTCAAAGCCTGTTGTTTCAGGTTGCCTACCAATTCGGGGGGACACTGTCCTACCAGCTACGTGCAGTACATACTATGAAGTTTATTTGGCAGTTCTACCCTGCCAATAGCAAAGTTTGGCTATCCTTGTGTTCCATTTTTTTCCAAAGGAATGTGAAGTTCTGGTTCATAATCTGAAATCCGCATCTTACAATGAACATACGCACACACATAACTAACTAACTAACTAACTAAGAGTTTTTCAGCTTGTTTTGGTGCCAAGAGGCAGTACTTTTCAGCACAGTGGCCATAAATATGTAAATGCTCAATATGTATTAGCTAAATTCATGTTTGTTTGTTTTCCTACAGACTTAAACAAGATTTGCAAACCCTAAATTATCTCTGTATTTTTTATTTTATAAACATTCTTTAAAAGGGTGTCTAATTTACGTCATTAATGATTGCTCTGGTTTGGGCTCACATGTATGTTGTAAATCAGCTACAGTACGCAGGGTGTGACAACCTCCTTCCTGAGGAAGAGGTAGATATACAGCTCCTGTAGTCTCCCAGTGTCCCTGACAGAGAAAAGAAATGGTATAGCAAATAAATTACCCTTCTTTCAATGGCATGTCATAGTTGTTAAGACAGGTTGGGATTTGACGTCTTTGGGATGTGAGATTTTGTCTTTACACAGGTTCTTTCTACCAGCATGAAAATAATGATTTATGGCTTATTCTAAGAAATTCTGTCCCGAATTGGACACCAAGCATCATGCCCAATCCGGAGCCTGGAGAATGCCAACCACAAGAAATGTGCACACCTGCCCTCGTTAGCGCATACCCTACCTTGGTGTGAGCTCAGTCTTCCAGAACCTGCTTGTCTTTGTTACTCACATCCCTGAAAGGAAGATACAGCTGCAGGCTTAGAAAGCAAGATGCTATCTGTAAGTCTTGTGAAGGTCACAAAAACACCCCCAAACCACTAGGAGGCCTGCCTTTGGGTGATCTGTCTAGTGAACCCACTCATGCTACTCACAGTATAACACCAACTTAAAGGTACAGAGGTGTGGGAAAAATGAGGCTGCAGGAGTGAAAACAGGCAAGATGGCATTTCATGTTGTTACTTTCTCTTTCATTTTCTTGATTAACTTTTCCTTACATTGCTTATTTACTGAGTATGAAAAAGCAATAAAAAAGGCTGATTTTTCCTCTTTGTTCAAACTCTGTCTGACACCTCCCCACTGACGGTGAAGCTGGCACCAATGTGAGGACAACTGTTGTGGATAACTGAAGATTGAGGGCAGAAAGGTGTGGAGAAATAGTCTCCCTTTATTTGCTTGTTTTGCTTTTGTGATTCTTATTTTTAACTCTGAGCCTTCTTATTTCAGTGCACAATTTTGATAAACTTGGTGACACGGATTTAGAAGTGAAGATTATTTTCCAGCTTGTATCTAACATTGAAAGATGTTCTGAGAATCATATTACGGTTAACAGCTTAAGATTTGTTTATCACCTACATATATAAAAATACAGTTCTGGGCCCAAATCATGGCAGCATAACATCTATTTGTGATTAATCTCTGCTAATAATCCCTTACTCTCCAGTGAAAATTGCTTTTGGATCTATCTGCATGATTTGATTTGTCACTACTGTTGCTGTCTCTTGCTTGAGAATACGAAATATTGCAACTTCAGTTCTAGGACAAAGTTCTTTCTGCCTTAGTTTCTTGTCCACCTGACTGTCAGAGGGACAGATTCTGGATTCCCGTTAAAGACACAGGACACATGATGGTAGAGAAGAAACAGAAGAGTTCCAGACCAGGAACCTAATTCAGTTTCTTGCCTGTGTGCTGTCTGGTTACACTCCTAAATAGCCAGTGAAGGTTTCTGGTGTGATGGTGTCCTGGTCTTTCCTCACAGTGCTGGCTCCAGTAGGCTGGAGAGGCAGATGAAGGCAAGGAAGTTATCACTAAAGCACTCCTTACCTGGCCAGTATCTGGGACAAAGAAATTGTCTTCTATACATATCCATCAACTTCAAGACCTTTTGTTTCCCTGAAGCCCAAGACAAGCTGTGTTAAACGGTGCCCATATTCTCCACAGAGACAAAAATTTCATAACCTGGATAGGCTCTGCAGGACTTCTGGCCGGTCAGACTCCTGTGCCACGTGGAAATACATTACTTGTCCTTTTTGATTCCAATCGGGCCTTTGACATGTTCTCTGGAATGTGTTCTTTGGAGTCAAAGACAGGGGCTGCTTTGCTTTTCAGATACTGCTTTTAGACTAAAAGGAAAAGCATGCCAGGGAAAGAATTGTTGTCAGCAGTGGTCTTCCCCTTGCAAGTTAGGCTATTCAGGCTCCTTGCAGAAGAAGATGAGATTGTATGGAGTTTGTAACGTTTGCATGCAACAAAAAAGGATGGTATATAATTATTAATCAGGTGTTAACACTGCCATTGCAGCACCAGAGTATATATACATATACCAATGTATATACGTACATTAATATTTTGAGAATGTTTAGACTATTCTTTCTAGCCACCGCAACAGTGACAGATTGCTACCAATTTCTCTGGATTAGGATGATGCCTTTATGAAAAATGTGTATCACGGTGTTAAACGACTACATACTGCAACACACATAAACAAGAAGATCAAACCTGCATTCTTATGGAACTTTGATTCTATTATAGATTATTCTCTGAGGCCATTTAAATGAATGATCAGAAAGTTACATTGCAGGACAAAAATTTGAAAAGTATCAACTCAAAATGACACATACTTCAGTTTTCCAGCATATCATCAATAAAAAAGATGATGGGGAAAAAGAAAAGAAAATGGCTACACCTTAAGTTGACTGCTTGGGGTATAAAATAGTTCCCCTATAAGCAATATTCATCTTCATTACTCCTAAAGAGCCTAAATAAATAAATAAATAAAATTTCCAGACTGCTCTTCATCCTGAGACCATCAGTAGCAGCCAAGATTGTGACATCATCATTGAAAATATCGTTTACGAGGCTGGACTGATGAAAATGATGGAACTGAAAAGTACAGAGGTCACTAGCTTAAGAACAGTGTGAGGCAAATGAAATATGTGACCTGCCTGTGAACCTTAAACGCTTCAATATGTTTGGAAGTCTAGTGGAGGCTGATATGATTTGATTGATTGTGTTTTAAGAACTCTTGGGACCAGAAGGTAAAAGTTAGGCTTGTTATGACTTAGCCATCTAGCAAGAACTTAGAATGTTTTGGGTTTTTTTTTTTTCAGTTACAGCTTTTCCTTTAAATTGGAAGAGGAGTTAGGAGCTATGAGGTCAGTAGCCTCATCTTAGTCCCTGGAGAAATCATGAAGCACATTCTATTGGAGTCCATTTCCAAACGTATGAATGGCAAGAAAGTACTCAGGAGCACTCAACATATCTCTACCAAGGGCAAACTCTCCTTGACTGAGCATGGTGAAATGACTAGCTCTGGGGGTGAAGAGAGTGTAGCGGGTGTAGTGATTCTCTGATGAGCACTTGCTTATCATTATGGATCTAGGTGGGATGTCATCACTCCCTGAAGTTGTGACATTTCCAAGAAATCCGAACCCTAATTCTGAGAAATGAGTAGCTAGGTGCTTAACTCACCCTCTTCCAAAACCTCCAGAGACTTCGTTTATGACTATCTGAGGTCACCAAAACCCAGCAGTAATTGTGCTGTTTACGTCAAAAATGGACTCATTAAAAAACACAAGTGGTGTTGGCTTCCTGCAGCGTTTAAATATAAGCATAGTAAGTTCAGGTGAGAACACAAGCGCACATAGAACATCGCAGGAAAATCCAGACTCTTCTAATTTCCAAAGCCAATCATCTGAGTCTGCAGATTGTACTGCTGGTTAAGACTTACTGGAAAATTTTTTTCTGGATACTTTCCATGGTAGTTCTGTTTTTCGAACATACATTTGCTACTGCCTCCCTGGCCGCTTTAAATGGACATCAGCTAAAACTGACTAAAACAGATTTGGCTGGTAAATCTGTTCTAAGCAGCTTGCACCGAATGCTAATGTACAATTCACGGTATTCATTACTCCCTGAATTAACTTACTATATTTGGCATTACTCTGAAATTCTACTGGGAATCCTGGAGCCTACCTCAATTTTGCGAGATTAGGGAAACATGGGGCCTTGTTTCTGACCATACATAAGCAAGGAGGCTACCTAGCCCTACTTCAGTTTGAAAAATTGTGCATTTTGATGGAAATTTTGGGCACCTTGCATCTCTTTAGAGAGTACACAGCAAACTGGCTCTTCCAGGAGTTTTTCCCATAAGGATAGGGGGAAATCTGGGGGAAATAAGGAGGGATTCCTTAGTCAGCTTTTATCTTCCTGAGACATCAGAGGCATTCCTGCAGTCCTCTACAAAACTATTTAATGATTTTGAAAACTCTTTCAAGGACAAACACAAAGCATTTTAAAGATTTCTGCAAGGCAACACTCATGCATTCTGGCTACCAATACCGAGACTTAAAAAGATCTCGACTTAGGGAAACACGAAAATCAGAGTTAGATTCCATGCTTCCCAAAGGTGATGGAAAGAGTCCTGTTTGCTTGAGTGAGGTTTGGAGCAGGCAAGGATAAACACTGAATAAACAAGCTTGCTGCGGTCCCTCTACTCTAGCAGCTTAAACTCCCAGGAAGGAAAAGAACTTTTTGTTCTTTCAAATCACACTTATGCAGAATCTGCTTTTCTTACAATAAAAATTCCATCGTTTTTTCAGTCAGCCTTTCTGTTTTATTTTTGCGTCAAGCGGATTTTGAGTGTGCTTGTGTGCATATATGTCTCAGTCTGCCAGTTCAGACTGCCTGAGAAGGAACAGTTTCAAAGCCTGGGTATTAAAGCCCAGTTCTTTCTGTTATTTCTTCTCTCATAAAACGTAAGGCCTGTTCAACTTCATATGTTAGACAGCAGTGCTACAAGTCTAACACTGCTGTCATACACAGAAGGCACCTACTGTGCTGCTTGGTGGATCTTTGAAGCTCAGGTGTGCTGTGCAAGGGAACCCCATGCCTGCTTGTCAAATTGGCTTGCTAGTTGTGAGCATAACAATGCTTTTTAGACTTAGGTTACAGGGAAATAAGCATCCCCCTCTGTTCCTGGAGAGCTATAGAGGACAATGCAAAATAATTGTTTCGGTTCTCCAGTTGTGGTTTTGGCAATGCCCTGTAGGGAAGCTGCTGTTCCCTCTGCACAGCAGGTTAATGACCTCCCTTAGCTTGCCTAGGCCGCAGGGATCTGGAAACGAGTGCTGCATGCGTGTGGAACGCCTCCTGTTAGGCTCAGCACAGTGGCTGTGTCTCACTGGGATATGGTTCAGTGTCATCAGTATCTCTGGGTTTATGTAGTCTATGAGCCTGGGCTGTTACTAAGGCATGTCCTGCTGCACTGAAGGAGGTGAAGTGTGTATCTCAGTAGGCTACTCCTCAAGACACTAAGCAAGTGAAGTAGCAGCATGGTCCAAATCTTTCCTCCTTCGTGTCTTAACCTTACCTGAGAAACACTCTGTTTAATTACAGTGTGTTGAGGAACTTGCCAGATGCTTTGTTCCCTAAGCCTGTGAAGCTGATGGCATGTGAAAAAGGATCATGTGTGTTTGGGGTACCACAAGTGACCAGAGGACTTTTAAGTGGAGGTACAAGGAAAATATGTATACAGGCACTACTAGGCTACTAGGTATTTTGTCTTAACAGCTGGAGAAGAACTACTGGGAATTGTGTCTTCCCCTAGGCAATGACTGCATTCTTCTTTTTTGCAACTGAGTGCACAAGAAACAGTTCTATCTATTCTGCTCTTCAGCATGCCATATTTTAGGTCTTGTTTCTCTTCACGCTTCTCATTCCTTTGATGACAACCCTTAACCTTTAATAAACTCACAGACTCCTCCAAAGTAAGAAAGCTTGATCAGTATTTCACAGATTGAAACTGGAAGCACCGATTAGAATAGGATCTTTTCACCCTGTCATAAATTAAAGCTGTGGCAAAGGCCCAGATATTCTTTGCTTTAAGGTTACTGTCTCATATGCTGACCGAGCTTTCATATCCAGTAGACTATCCAACTTATGCTGATAAATTATAATATAGACAATGGCCACAGTCTCTGTTTGACTTACTACATAGAGCCATGAGATGAACCTAAACTACAAAAAAAATCTGAGTTTTGAGTGCTATAACATCCAAGGGGGTTTGGTTCAACAATATAGTCCAATCCTTACAAAGAGCAAAACAGCTGCAAAAGAAGTTTGGAATGTGACATTTCTACCCAGCACAAAGTTTAAACTTAACAATTTGGCTGAGATCTGTCTCTTCGCAACGCACAAGACAACAGCTATACCCAGATGCCCCAGAAATGAGGCTACAGCATGCCCTGGCATTCTAGCTTTCTGGAAGGGAATCTGGCTGGACCATGCTGTGCTTCTTTTCTGATCCCTCCAGTGGAAACCAAAGTATGAGGCAAGAGAGAGAGCTTATGCATAACAATATATTTCCACTGTGAGGTCAGGATGCAGACAGGGGCCCCCAGTATAGTGTCTTCTAGGGTTACAACAGTGTGACATGATTTCCAGGGCTCTAGGAGAGTCAGAGCCTTTGTTCAGTTATCAGAAATAGTTGCTATTCTCAATGCTGTCAGTTTAGACCACAGGCGTGCAAACACTCTTAAAGAACCAGCTGGGAAAGAGTAGGTCCATGCCTGCTTGCACAGTGACCACAGGGTCAGGGCTAAATCACTGAGGCCTAGGTCAGGTGTCATTAAATAAGTAATTACCTCACAAGCTACAAGAGTGAGGGGGAAGCATTCCTGCCAGCTAGATCTTTTTTCAAGATGGTTTGTACAGCAGGGTTTTTGGAAACAAGGGAGGTGGATGGGCAACCCTAGTTCTTACGCAAAAGGCAATGCTAGCCTCTGTAGCTGAAGACTAAAAAGGTTAGCGCAAAGTATTGAGCAGCTGGTGGGCGGATTTATCCAGCAGTCGGGTTCTCTCATTTGGAGAGGGTCATGTCTACGTTATTTTTGCCTGGTTAGTCAAAAACCTTAAAACCCAGTGCTAGCACTTGGTTCTGCGAGCAGTTAATTCATTCTAAAAGCAAGCTAATTGTACCTCAGGGGCAATTTTAGAAACCTCAGAAGCTTTTGGTTTGAAATGAATCAATAATAACCTAAGCTAGGGTTAGGAAAAAGAGGAAAGGTTTTGCAGGGTTTCTTTTGTGTTTTGTTTTCCTTTTTTTTTTTTTTCTGGGGGTAAAGGATAGAGAAATTTCTTGAACATAAAGTTATTTCATTAGAAGAACAGAAATTTTTCCTGCCTGAAAGCTATCTGTATCATGGGAAGGATGCTCTGTTCTGTTCTAGGAGCTCTTCTCTATAAAAGCGTGGTCAGAGCTCGTATCTCTATAGCTAGTGCTCCTGTAAAAAATGCCTGTCTTTGCATTCATAATACCCTGCCAAATTACTTCATTTCAAAATGTATTTTGGGGAGAAGCCCTTGTAGGGGAATTCTGCCTTATGTAAGAAATTTGGTTTCTAGCTATTTGCTAAAACTAATGGATATCATTGTCTACATCCCATTGAAGAGATCGCCTGAGAAACGAAAATGCTTGTGTCTGATACAGCATTGCAATGTTTACAACTAGCTGCACGTTTGCAACTAGCTCTCTCTCTCAAGCCTCTCACTTATGCTAGATTGCTATTGCCATTATCTAATGCTCTCAGACTGATGATTGATAACTCATTTCCCCATTTTCTTTTGAACTTGCAGTCCTTCAGTTTTAGTGCTTTCATTTGTTACAAGAGCAGAATCCCAAACATGGAAATGTTCTCTCTTTCCCCAAGGTACACCAATGAGGCATCAGACATTTCTATTGAATTTCAACTCTCATTGCTCTACCATGCACGTTAAAGGCTCTAGTAAAAGCAAGCGTGCAAACAAGTCTGAAGTTACTTGAGTAGAGCTTTCTTCCATGAAGCAATTGAGCTGGGTATGAAAACCTTTCACTTACAGAAATATATTTCTCGTAGTCCTTTGAATCTTTATCATGTTTCAGAACATTTCCATAAGCATTTTATCATTTGGGGGTGTGGTGGGGAGAATATCTCTTGTTAACTTCAAGACAGAATAGCTTAGTGTCAGGGTCACCTGGGGGCACTCAACAGTTAACACTACTGTTAGAGTGGACCCTCAGTAGCCCACAAAGGGCCAGTATAACACCCTAACAGCTTTAAAAGAGACAAATGCAATTAAGCACTCCTAATGTATGAATAAGTTTTATCATCTTTTCAGATAAGCACTTATTTCTTTTCATGCCATGTTTTTGGGGGTCAGAAGGGGAATCTAAAGTGACTGAGAGGCTGAAAAGACCCTGCCAATTTTATGAAGTGATCAATGGCTGACATGAAAGCATTCTCTTGCTCATCACAGCCTGTTCACTTTGATTAAAATGATAAAGTGAACTATCTTACACTGTTAAAAATAAAAAGGCATAACTGGGAGGATGTTTCAGGCTGTGCTACCCCTAGCCACATCTGCCCTGAGGATAAGCAGCTGTCGAACAGTGTGCTGCTACGTTTGCTCATCTGTATCTCAAATAAGCCTCTGGGTTGCGACTGGTTGTGCTGCACGTAGCAGCAACAAATCTCATGCTAAGGGTTCATATAGCCTCAAAAAGGCTTTATTATACCTCCCTGGGATAATGAATCTCTGTCTCTTTTTCAAAAAATGTTCTTCCTCTTACTTATTTCTTTTTTCCTAATGACAGGGATCAGCAGAAATGAAAACCTGTGCTGGTCACTTATAGCATTCCCCTTCAATAGTCTGCTTCTGAGTATGTAGTTGTGGTTTAGCCTCAGACCGAAACAAAGAACCAGGTGCTGCTCTCTCCTATTGGGGAAAATTAACCCTATCCCTGCTGGAACCAGGACATCATCCACCCCTTATTCCACACCTTCTATGCCATGCCCAGATCTCACAGGCTCCAATGAATTGCCACCACTTTTCCCTGTCTTATATATATACACACACATATATATTCATACACATATAATACCCTTAGTCTATGGGCCACCCCTCTAAGATGTCTGTCGAGTTCTTTTAACCCATGTCTTTGGGCTCCATCTGTTAAAACAGTCTCTCAGGGCAGGTGAGAAGTTCTCTAGGTACCTGCCCCTGTTCTCCCACATGCCGTGCCACCCCTGGCTACCCAGCCTCGGGGCAGATCTCTGGGTGGTAAATAGTCGTTTAACCCTAAACAAGACCTGGAACACAGTCAGCAGACATAACACTAGGAACATGCTGGTTTGAGCATCCCAAGGTTATTCAAAATTCTCAAAAGCTGTCATACCTGGGCCGAAGGAGAAAAGGGAGGCGAAAGAGCTAGGGAAAGCGTCCCCCCCTGTTTCCCCCACAGCCTGGGTGTGATTATTAATAAATTCCGTGAGATGATGCCCAAGGTACATGCAGGACAGCAATACCACACAAACACCCCAAAATAACTGTCTGAAGAGTGATGTTATCATATCATAAGCTGATATCACACAGGACGGCAAAATGATAATCGTGATCCCTCTTCCAGAGAAGATAAACACCATAGCAGGGAGGACATACGCCATATAGGAATTTATATAACGCAGCCACGAGAACAAACCAAGCCGCATGGTGACCAGCGACTGTTTACCTAATACAATAAATACACACAACAAATTCGTCTTTACAAGCTCTAGTCGGATTCTGTCGCTATCTCAACCCTTTGAGCCCCACGCCGGGCGCCAAAAAGGACTGTGGTGGTTGGGCCTCAGGCGGCAAGAGAGAGCCATGTGCCGCTCGCTCGGGCCTTCCCAGTACGGGAAGAATCGGAAGAAAAAGGCAAGACTCGCGGGTTGAGACAAAGGCAGTTTAACAGAACAGCAAAGGGAACAAGACAACAACGGGGCCAGAGGAACATACAAACACGGTTATGGAACCACCGCTCACCGACCAGATCCGGGGCGCCCCCGCCCGCTCCAAGCGGCGGCTTCCTGCCCCCTCCCCCGGCAGCTCAGGGTGGGCATGGCTCACATGGCATGGAATACCAGGAAAAATTAACCCTATCCCCGACAGAACCAGGACAGTAGTGTTTCCCTACGTGGATGGTTTTTGATAACCGTCTTTGCCTTGATAGCTATCTGTAGCTAGAGAGTTCCCTTGCTTACCCTGGATGCTTATACTACTGGTCAGTATGGGCCTCAAGTTCTGCAGCTTTTGTAGGTTCTCTACCTGCAAGCGCTTCCTCTTTAAATGGCAGTGCCTGCCCAATGGGTTTCGCCTGTGTGCATCAAGATTTGATCTCTCTTAAGAACGTGTATTTTCTGTACAGCTGTGTCTACAAGACTTGCCTATCAAGTGAGATATTTTTCCTCCAAAAGTCTCTCTAGCAGTTTCCGAACAGGAACGTCGCCCTCCTCTGCCAGCGTAGTGTGCCATTTGCCTGCTGGGTCTTTCCGCTTCTGCAGGGCTGACTCTTTAAATATTAGTAGGTCACATTTTGTGTACACTTTATGTAGTTCTTAGAAGCAGCTTCCAAGCACAAAATGAAATCCAGTGAGAATCAGCGTAGAAAGATGTGCTACCCATGAAATCAAAGCGAAGAACTAATGAACAAGGATTCCTATGTTAACTGAGATCATACCCTACTTAGCAGAAAAGTATAAATCATGTACGTGCAAGGGAATAGGAAGATACCATTTCAATTTTCAGTTAGAATCAGCAATTTTTGAGCACTGGGAAGAATTTCTTCTGTATGAAGATGTGAATCCATGCACTCATAGAAGGATAAGCTTCATTCTTACCTTAAGCTTTGACAGTGCCCCCGGAATAAATGGAACACCCTGCATTGTGTCTATAAAATTTGTGTGTGCATTGTCATTAATGGAGAAAGCAGGGAAGAACCTCCACACCATCTTTTCCTCCACTGGACAACAAGCTTCTAGTCCACTTTTATCATAGTGAGCATAGCCTTCACGTTCCATAGTGGAGCTAGATCTTAGTGAATTATGTATAATGACGGAAAAGCTCCAGTCATTTGTGTCCGATCTGCCCTTACTGAAACTACTTACTTACTTTTACTTTTTTTTACTTTTTTTACTTACTGAAATTACTGTCACTGTAACAAGAATTCAAGACGTGTGAAGACAAAGCTGCAATGACAGGGAAGAGATCCTTGAAAAATCACTGTTACCAAAATGTTTATCAACACATATAAGTTTCATGCTAATCAGGAAATGGTGATGCAAGTGTTAGAAAAGACTTTCAAAGAAGACTTGCCGAAGGAAAAAAGGGGTGCCTAACTGTGCTGCTAGAAAAGTAGGATTGCAGCTCAGTCAGGAAAAGTGAAATTAGAATGGGTTTGGAAAAATGGCTCAATGCTAATAAAACAAGACTAGAAAAGAGGAATTCCTCCAACTAAAAACACAGGCAGATGTAACATTAACTTTAAATGCAGCTTGCTATGACACTGTAGTTTTTCCAATCAATATTCCCAGTAGAATACAATCATATAAAAGATAAAAATTCCCCCCAAATTTGGCAGTGTCATAGATAACAATACCATCTGACACACCTGGCAGGAGTTTACAGGAAATAGAAGAGGGAAAAGTAATTCAGCACATTGACTTGGAAATTTGACCTAAGAATAAGGCAGTATAATCAGAGAACCAGTTACACTTGAAAGCACCATTAAAATCTGTCAGTCCTCCTGGTTTTCAAAATGGAGCGCTCAATAAATCACATATCCTAGAAAATGACATAACAAAAGGAATACAGAAACACAACATTAATTGTGGTCAGAAAAAAATATCTCTTTTCTTGTTCATCCATCCTTCCAAGATATTTAACCTAACCTTTCCATTTGGACATCACTTGGGCTAGTTGATCATTTCTTCAGATGGAAAATGCTGGAGTTACAGGTGTGCTACTCTGGTGCATTCATGACCAAATGCCCATTTCCCAATGCCTGGAAAACAACAACAATCATAGGGCACGATGAGAATCATGCTAAACTGTGAAAGTTGTCTGACTTTCTCTCTGAGAAATGAACTATGTTGATCACGCTTCAAACTGCTACAAAGAATAATACTGGAAACTGCATGACCTTGCTAAATCCTTGTTATCAAATGAAGAATAAAAAAAAAAAAAGAAAGAAACATGATGCAAACAGATGACTTAGGAAAAGAAAGGCGATGAAAACAGAATTTGTGCCTCTATCCTGACTCTCGTTAGCCTTGACGTGAGTGCTGTTTTAGTCAGACAAAAACAAAAGAACAATGAATGTCTTGGAAGACAAAATGTTTGCTGTGAATTGATGATCTTATCCTCCCACAATCTGAACTAGGCTGTTCTCAAACAAATTTAGAGTAACTCAAAACAGGCTACTCTGTAATAGCCAAATGACATTTTGCAGTTCCAAAGCAGACAACGAAAATCAAAATTTTAATGCTACCTAGAGATGAGCACACCTTCTATTCTGTAAGCTTAAGCCTCCCACTAAATGTGTCTGAACTTCCAAATGACTATCAAAATATTGTAAGAGGAAAAACACACCAACCTGCGTATTGGCTTCAGCCCCAAGGAAATAACTCTCTAATACCCAATTCTCCAGCAGAACTGCTTCTGTGACCTTTCATGAGTTTTTTCTAAACTCTTCTGACAAGGTAATGAAATCTGGGCAAATAATTTATGGAGTCATAGAACCATTTAGGCTGGAAAGGACCTCATGAGGTTTCTAGTCCAACCCCCTGCTCAAAACAGAGTCAACACTGAATTCAGACTTGGTTGCTTATGGGTTCCTCCAGCCGGCTCTTGTAAATGTCCAAGGAGAGAGATTCTGCGATCACTCTGGGACTTGTTCCAGTGCGTAATTACCTTCACAGTGATTTTTTTCATCATTCTATCCAGACATAATTAACACTGTGTCAATTTATAACCATTATCTTCCAGTCCTCTCCTGTGCACCTCAGTAAAGAGCTTGGTCCCTTCTTTTTTTGATGATCTCCTAGTCTGTACTGGCAGACTGCTATTACATCTCCCCCAAACCTTCTCTTCTCCGATCTAATGGCCTCAGTTCCCTCAGCCTTCCTCATGTGGCGGGTGCTTCAATGACACTAGATACTCACTGGAGCCATATCATGGCAAGTATACCTACACTGCAGCAGCAGCTTCAAAACAGAGATTGTGCTGCTCTCTATGGAATGAACACTCAGTTTTTGGTGCCACCTCAGCCAAAGTAGCAAACATTTCCATTTACGCACTTCCCAAAGCTGTAGAATGCCAAAATAAACCCGCAACACACTTCACCCTTAGGACTGGCGTGTCATCTGATATCTTTACCAGTGGTAAATAGTCCTAAGCAATGTAGAGAGGGGTTCAAGAAGTATGATTGGCTGCAAGAACACAAATCATTTTGGTTGGTTGATTTTTTTAAGTTGGGCGTTCCAACAAGCTAGGGTCAGTTGTCATTGCTGGTTTTGCAACACATATAGCCAGCTCCAGTGGATCCAGAACTTGGGACTGCAGTTTAGTGGTGTCTAATGGACAACAGATCTAATCATCACTGCTCTATTAGATTCCTGTAGAATAGCAAGTATCAGGTTGATTTTGCTTTGGTTTTTAGAAGTTTTGCAGTTCATAAAATAAATTTGCATCAATATTCTCTGTTGCAAACAAGAGATGCTTCCATCTTTTGAAAGACACCCTTTCAATCTGTGGATGTTCTGGAGCTTTCTTAATGTTAGGTGCCCAAACTGTCTCTGGGGACCTTGGTTTCAGGCTGCCTTATTCCCTAGAGTAGGAGTATGACTCCCTTTTGCTATTTGCACTGTTCACATAGTTAACTTTAGACTCCAGGCTTTCTTTTTCTGACAGACCAGGGAGGATACAAAGATAATTTAACAACGATTTACAACTGTCGTTTAAACCCTTAGTAACAAAACTCAGATACCGCCTTTTGTCAAGATCCTCAATCCTCTTGTTAAAAACTTCTTGTCACTCTTTCTTTTTTTTGTTAAGAAAGATGAATTGGGAAGGAGTCCTCTAGACCTTCTCTCACAGGAGTTGTGTTACCACATTTGTCAATTTCGTTAAATGCAAGATATTTTCTCAGGGTTTATTTACCTTTACTGATCTGTTCAGATGAATTTGGCCTCTCAGACTGGTCCAGCTCAATCAGTTCTGATGCCAGTGCCAAATTATGCTCCCATTTCTCACCCACAGTACGTTCATGTGAAGTGGTGGGATCTGGGGAATAGGGCTGGCCATATCTCCTGGTCCTTAGAGTGGACTTGCTCTCTAAATTTTTTGTAGTGATGTGCTGTGAGATAGTCTGCTTGTTCCTTCAGTGAATGTGAGTAATAAGTTGTCAAAATAACCTCTTCTCTGCTGGCATACTTGGGTTATGTTTAGTCTGTATTCCAACTGGTGGCAAAAAAGGTCTATCTCTCATGACTTGTAGTGATGCAACTTTCATGCATTTACATGCCTCCTCTCAAATCAGAGACACAACAGAACCTATCTGTCAGTGTGTAGGGAAAATGATCTCCTGAACACGCTTCCTCACTAGTGCCAGAGAAGCATGATAGAAGTGACAATGTACTGTAAATTGCATGATAAATCTAGTCTTGGGAAGTGATGTCTGAAGCAGAAGCAGAGACCAAGTACAAGCAAGAGAACACATCCTTTGGGGAAATATGAGAGATCCTGGAGAACTGGCAATATTTGAATGGTTTCGTGCCTGCATCCTCATTCCAGAATGAGCCCGTTAACAGCATTCTCCACTGTTAAACTCTACTTCTCTCAGACCACCTGGGTCAAATTAAAAGGAAATAAAAACCATCATTGTTATTAATCAAGAGGCTTTTTTATTCTATGAATTAAGTGTAGTATTTGAATAGTAATGGAAGGAATTCTGAGTTTCATAACTCTAATGTGTGATTGATTGTCCACAGGGGTTGCATTGAATAGAAAAGCCACTAATGGGTAAGGCCAACTGATTTTTTTTTCTTTGTTTTTACACTGATGGTATGGATGTCTTATTTTTATATTATCTTTGAGAAGTTCTTTGAATTTGCCCAGACTTGAATATGACTTTCATACTACATGCTTATTTTGCCATCTTACTGTTTATGATCAGGAAAATGCAATGGATTCATTTGTAGTAGCAATGCCAAAAGATCTGGAAGGCTTCCTTAGTCAAAGGGGTGGAAATGAAATTCTGCTTGTATTGATTTGGGTCTTATTTTTATCCAGTTCCTAATCCACGACAGACTTACTTTTCATTTTCTGATGACTCAGTACTGTGAAGAAGAACTCGCAAAGCCTTTAGGGTTATGGTAAAGGTGAAGGTAAACAGAGCTGGACTTTACAGCAAATCAATTGGCTGTAACAAAGCTCAGCTGCCATCATCCTCCTGATTCCTGGGATGGGGCTTGCTGCCCTGTGCTGCCCTCTTATCACTTGGAGACAGACTGTCTGATTGGAAGCTATGAGCCCGGTCCTGTAACTTTAGTAAATCAAAATTTCTTTTAACAAATTAAAACACTGGTCTGTTTATTCCCCAGGGATGGTGAGTGATTTTATTTTAATAAGAAAAGGCAGAAGCTGATGGTCTGAAATCTTTGTGCACCAAAATGCAGTAAGTGTCTTAAAACGTGACTGGAGCTGGAGCACATGATGTTCACAGATTTGGACAATTACAGGATGCTGTGGGAGCCTTACAGTTGAAAGAGATGCTAACATCAAATACAGACAAGAAAGTTTAGCTGGAAAAAAAATCTTTTTTCTTTTCTTTCTTCTTTTTTAATACAATTTCTCTACCTTCCATGCTCTCCTGCAACCCTCCTGTGTTTTGCATGGCCCCAGCTGATTACAGCATGTATCAAAGAACACAAAATGTCCTATGCAGGATTACTTTCTCCTTCTTTGATGCATATGCTGCAAATATAGCAGTACACTCATTCGAAGGTATTCTTCTCTCCTTTCACACTCACTGTAAGCATTTCCTTAATGAGCTACCCTTTTTCATTGGATTGTGGGATTGCTGCGAGTTATTTACGACAGAAATCAGTGTATTCAAACAACCCTTTGATGTCAGTCTCTGCTAATGAAATCTGGATATATTCAAAATGTGATAAGCATAGTCTGCCAGAGTTAACACTGTGATGCCTCTTTCCTAATAACCATATAAATAGTTATGGTCTTCGTTTTTTCATTGAGGACAGTAGGTCTTGTTCCACTTGTGAGAGGGATAGCACAAGATACGCTGTTTTATTTTATTTTTACAGCAGTTTCTACAGATCAGTCTGGATATCTGGGGTTATTTCACTGTATTCTTTGTGAATATGATCCCTGTTTAACTTCAGTCAATGAGTACGTTACCTTCTGATTTGTGTATTTCACAGGTCTGCCTGATTTTGTGCTCACTACCTAGTCATTAATAAACCAAAATTAGATGTGAGAAATTAACGGAGCTTGGTAAATGAAGTTTTGGTACAGTAGAAAAAAAATAATAAAAAAATAACATTACCTCTTTCTGCTTAGGGAAAGCAGATTTCCTCAAAGCATGATTTAAGGAAAACATGATTTTCTCAAACTGAACCATTTGCTGGAATGGGTCTTTTGTTTGGTTTGGTGTAAACCCAATAACTCAGGTCTACTGACAGCTTGTTTGACTCAACTACAGCTTCACAAAATACACTCCAAATAAATACATTTTGTTGGGCTCAGTCCATCCACAAGCAGCCCTTTGTTAATGATCTGGAGCTTGAATCACAGCTGAGCTTGAATTTTGGGATTTACAATGCAACACTAAATCTGACACAAAATCTGAGCTTTTTTTTTTTTTTTCATATGACCTATCCCCCTCTAGAGAATGAATTCCATACACTGAAATTTATAGTAGCATGTTCTTGTAGACCGAGATATTTTGTTTGCATTATACATTTTAACAATTATGCAACTATATAAAAAAAGATTAATTGCTACATAAAAAGACCCCCAAACCACATATGCATTACTAATGTTGAAAATATGAATCATTATCTGAAAGTTTATAAGCTAAGAGTTATGAAATTGAAACAGCAAAAAAAAAATAGTTATGCTCCTGTCATCAGTAGGGAGAGAGAGAAAAAGAGAGAGAACAAAATCAGGCTTTTTTTTTGCTTTGTAGGAATATGCGTCAAATTTCCAATGTCAGGGGCATTTCTGTTAGCAAAGGTTGTGATCTCAGGTTCTCTCCTCCTTTAGTATGTCAGTGATAAATGCCTTTTGTACTCCTGCGTTAAGTCTCCAGTCTCCCTTCCATATTCTTTTCCTTTAAAATTGTGTTCCATGTCTGTGTTGTGGTATCTTAAGCAATCACCTCAAAAATGGATCCATGTGTCCTTAGCACTGCAACATGGAGGTTCAGTATCGAGAAGACAGGTTACTGCAGCTCAACCTATCCAGCAAACTGGTCCTTGGAGTTCGCTCCTGACATAAAAGCAGCTTGTTTCACAGCAGAAGACTAATAGATGAGCGAAGACAGCATTGTGCTGCTTCTCTTTCAAGAACTATTTGTAAAAGGGAGAGAAAGAGTCGTGTTTGTGGAATACTGGTGCATCTAACACTGGTTTTCAGAGCATCCAAAAGTACCGAATCACAACTTGGAAGGTTGCCTCCATCAAGGGGAAAATGTTGAACAGGATCCAACTGAAGTCACTACTTATTTGTTGGAATTTTGTCATTTTTCCAGCAGCTGATGCAATGTATTGACTTGCTTTAGTATAATTAACATCCTTAAAAAGAACACTTACTACATAATGATCTAACAAGGATATCAGAGTTTAGAAAACAGCAGATGGATTCTAAGGCTTTTGAGTCCCTTTGGAAAAACAAGAAAACAAGCTAATAAAAATTGTCTAGGCCAAATCCATAGCATGATTATATCTTATGATGTCACTCTAGACCAAATTCACAATGCAATTAATTTTCATGGAGAAACAGCCAGATTGGGTTTAGCTTAGTAAAGTATTAATGTCTTCAACAACACACCAAACTATACTAACAAGTCAATGATGAAAAAATGATAATCAGTTTCCCTGCTTGAACACACCCCATGGGGCAAAGCAAAGTGTAACACTCTACTGGTCTGAAGCCCAGTTTTCCTTCTGTCTGCTTTTGGTCTCACAACTTTAAGAATTCAGGAAAAAAATAGCATCCTTTTTGATGCTGGAAAACTGATCAGAAATCCCTTTGTACTTGGCAGATACCATCTGTTGCCCACACATGCAAGCGGTTGCCTGACATTTAGGGAGTGACACAAGACACTCTGTCAGGGTCTGACTCATGGCCAGCCCCAGCTCTGGTAGGTAGCAACCAGCTGCAGAAGGAAATTTTGAAACCGAGGAACTCAACTGTTGCACAGGCAGGTCTGCCTGTAGGCAGCTGTGTCTCATGAAACAGCAGCAGGCTCCTCCATATCCAACAAGTCACAGTGTAACCTGAGCCTTCTCCCCCATCATAAGGTGTATGATGATCATATCAGCACTGGTTTCGTGGTTGGTATGACCTCCCATACTCTTATCTGTGTCCTGCAACAACTAAGTCTCTTGAGTCGGCTCAAATGTTTTTGCATTTTCAGTCCTATGCTTTTCTAAGGGTTGGTACTTTTAGTTTGTATGCAGTTATTTCTCTTTCATCAGAATCTGGCACTCCTGCAGGTGCAGCAAATAGACATAAAACCACCAACTAATGGATTTGCAGCCCACTGCTTATCAAAGAGAAGTTCAAACCTCACATCCAATTTGATATGTTCATCCATCATTCATAGAATATTCCTGGCAGTCTTTGACAAAGCATCTCAGTAAGGTTTGGGAAATGCATTTAAGAAAAATTAAAAACATCCAACCCACAAACTTGGTAACTGTGGTGTCTTCACGAAAGGCATGGCATAACAAATGAAAACCAGGAGCTGTGAGTGAATAATGCTGCTAATGTAAACTCTAGTCTGCTAATTAAAACTCCATGGGAGCAAATGTTTCCTACCGTATGCTAGGAGCAGCAGTATAGTGCTAAAATTAAACTATGGTGGACCCAATGTATCACCCCTTAGAACTAATTGTCTCTATTCGACACTGCATTATGTAAGTAAATAGCTTTATCCACTCTCTCCACTGATAGTGCCTGATATATGATGGAGCATGTTCTTGCTAACACACAATCCTGACTTATGCTGATGAAGTCAGAGAGAGGCAAATTCTCCTTTTAAAGGCCATGGTGGGCTACCAGCCCCATATTAGCTTTAGCTGTGGGCTGGTATCATACCTTTTGTTTGCAGGGTACCACTTATTTTGGGGTATGTCCCCTTTTTAGGGGGGGTAACACACATCCTCCAAATGTAAAATTCCATCCCTTTGGCCCTTCCTTCCCTGCCCTGTGATGAAATATCCTTCAGGACCTTTTTAAATATGTCTACTTTTTTTTTCTTTTCTTTTTTAATGTTCTGTGAAAGTGAATAGGGGTAAACTCCTGATTTCAGCAAGAGTAATTCACATGAAAACAACTGAGAGGCTTTAACGCTGACAAGGCTCTCAAGATTTTCCCATCCTTTTGAGGGTATCGAGATTTCCAGTGTTCTTGCAGTGTTCTTGGGTCGTCTTTTTTTTTTTTTTTTAATGCTATTTGCTCTGACTTTTTATAATAGCACATGTCTGCATGTGGTTTTTGTATGTTTATTTTTTTTCAGACATAAACTTTGGGTTTGTCTTTTTTTCAGGGCTGTTATGACAATATGAAATGGATTAAACAGAAGCATTTAAACAGAAATAAATATAGTATTCCAGACAAGAAAATGACTGCATATGCAACAGAAGCAGTTCAAAGGGTATGGTTATGCCTTTGCTTTGAAAAACAAATACATATACATAAGAACTAGGGTGTTTTTTTCATGTGTTGTCATGGTTTCAGTCTTACATAAAACAGATAACTTTGTCAAACAAAAGTTATGTTTTATTTTTTGGAAAAAAAAAAAGGAAGGGGAACTGGAACTTTTAATAAGGTATATTAAAACCTCTGAAAAGGGCCTCTTGCACCACTGACAGCCTTCTGTAAAGCACCTCAGTATTATCGTTTAGGACTCCCTATTCTAGGGGAGGGAGCTGGGGGATGTCTCTGTGAGTCCCCGGTGGCTCAGTGTCATGCAGTCAGCAGTCTGGATGAGGAGATATTTGGAAGAGGTGATGCATCCCTTCAGGTCACGTTTTTTCTTCAGCCATGTTATTAGTTAATGAGTTGAGAGGAAACAAACAGGGCAAATACTTCATGGTGGGGCTACAATGTGTGTCAGAAAAGACACTGAGCATTTCCGATTCCCTAGTTTTGCCAGCTGGTTGAAGCTGTGCTGAATTGTCCTTTGACTCTTCAGGAAAATTTCAAATACTTTTACTTTGCCACCTCTTTGAAATTATATTTCAGGAAAGGATGATCCATAGTGGGGCTATCGGCATCAACGAGCAATACAAACATACATGCGAAAATTAATATAGTGGTCCTCAGTTTTTCAAAACTCATCTGATGAACTTATTGACATGCAGTAGTACTAATTCCAAGGGCTACGCAGTACACTAAAAGGACCGAATAAGTCCATGAAGCTGAAAAGAGTATCCAAAATTACTACAACAAATATTGTTAAAGCTCAATGTTTTTAGAGAAATGTAAAACATCAAGCTTCTGGATGTAAACCATCCACTTGTAATTAGAAGTTGGGAAGATATCCAGGGGATAATATGTCTTATTGTACCTTTTACAGCAGTAATCGAAACATAAAGACATTGAAACATGGAGACTCCTTGGGCTCATAGAAGCAGCATGATCATTTAAACCGACAATCAGCCTGCTTCTAAGTGGTTTTATCTCTAAAATGAGCTAAATACATGTCTGTGGGATTTCATCATTTGCATTATCACTCCCCAACCTGAAGGAAATCAGAGAAAACAAAAAATTCAAGACTTTTTTTCTTCAGTAAGACATTTGATATTGTAATAGTGCTCTCAGTTTTCATTCCTTCTCCTTTGTTTTATTTTGTCAATTTTAACTAGGCAGCATTCTTTTTCTTGGTTTCATAATTTAAATAAAGGGTCTGAGATCTGAGATCAAGTAACTAATAAAGATGTCATAGCTGAGCTGAGCAAAGCTATGTCACAGAGCTATTAACTATACAAAGGTGATGCAGCAACAGTTAATTGCAGAAGCGTTCCCTCTTTATACATTTTTAATTATAAAAAATGGATAATAGAGCTCAAGATAAAATCAGGTAAAAGTTCAGTTTGGTATTGAGCTATAAGTATCCCCAAATGTGTATTATCAATTGATTCAGTAACCAAAGTCCTCATTTAAGAACAGTCTTTAAATTAATTTTTTTTCTCTTCATGCGTTTGTTTACCTGATTGTGTATTTGCTGAGCATAAATTAATAAAACATGCATGACAAAGTCAGTGTGCTTTCTGCACTTTTGTGTTCTGTGAATGTTGTCTTTTTTCAGAAGAAATATCAAAGAGCTTTTAAAGAAAATGAGCCGTTACAAACGAATTGTTTAACATTACATCAAGTAGAATGACTCAGAGAAAATTCAATCAGTATTAGGGACCTAACATGCCAGATACTGCATAAAATCACAGTAAGAGTTGTTTCTTGCCCTTTCTTTCCAAGATTACCAGTTCAGAGACAAGACAGAACTCCCATTTATAGATGAACAGCAGCAGCACGGACTGTAATACACCTATTTATTTGCAGAGTTTATGATATATTATTCTGGGGAAAAGTAAACAAAATAAACTCTGTTGCATGGGCATCACATACTTTGAATTATGGAGAAGCATATTCTAAATTTCTATGATTTACATTTTGACCAATATACTTAGTTTGAGAAATAAATACACTATCATCATGCAAATAAACCAGTGCCAGGAATTCATAAACAGGGACAAAACAGTAACCAGTAATTAGAATCATAGAATCATAGGGCTGGAAGGGACCCGTGATTCTATAATTCTACAGCACCTTTGCATTACAAGTCCCAGAGATGCTTTCCTTGAGCAGAACTAGCAACAACATAACTGATAGAAATGGCCACCAGGCCTGACACCATCTGAAATTGCGTAGGATCCAAAGAAAACAAAAAGGTGGCTGTTGACTTGCATAGAAGACCTAGCAGGAATCCCAGATTCTCTGGCAACTGAGAGTGTTTTTGGTTCAGTTTCAGGTCAGGTCACAGTTAAAAGACAGGAAGGAAATTATTTTTGATCTCTGCTCTGGAGAAAATTCTTCGCTCTCTGTTTAAAAATGGCCATGTGAATTTCCATGCCTACTTTCAACTTTACTTTAGGACTTAGAAGTAGCTCAGAATACTTTGTACAGGCTCTTGCACCAGTATTGTGACATTGGTTTTGACTTAGCTTAACATTTTAGTTTAATGTTTTAGACTATAAAATTATTCCTCCACCACAGTGAGTTTGGCTCCTGGCAGGGTTTAACCAGGAGAAAAAAACTTCGGGGAGGAAACAGAGAAATCGAGTGGATAAGCTTTAGCAGTAAGATGCTATTAAGTAAGGCATACTAGGGAAAATGTTCAGATGTATTTCCTGCATAGGTGTGGAAGGCAATGGATAACAAAGCATGTGCAGGAAAGATAGAGAAGCATGCAACTTCAGTTCTGGTAAATCTGCATGGTGACAAAACCAAATTGTTTCAAGTTTGGGATATCTCAGTCTTCAGTTAATAGCAGCTGGCCACTGCCTCCTCCTTGCTAAGAAATCTCAGTCCTGGTGAAATGGTTTCCATGGTTACGTAAAAAGCCACATGTCTGATTTCTTCTATCAGGTAAAAAACCTGTGAATGCACCTGATGACAATGTATGTGAAAGAGGCAGTTGATTAAATGTTTATCTCTAAGAAAATATATGTATGGCCATGCACACTTTCTGCTCACTTCCGTCTTTGTTCAGCTTTGGGTAAAACAATGTACTGGCACAAAAACATCAAGCTGCCTGATTGAAGGAGCTAGTTGCAGGGTCAGCTAGCAAATTTTGAGCAGAGAAACAAACTGCAGATAAAAGATGTACTCACTTGTCTGTTATCAGAAAACTGTAGAATGGATGCGTGATGAAGGCGACCACGCTTGATAATTTTTGTATTTGAATTAGTGTCTATGAGAACGGCGAAGAAGGACTTTAGGGGTGTGGAAGGGAGTAACTGATGAGGTGAGCCTGCCAGATCACATGTTGCGTGGCCACCCAGTAGTCACCCCAGCGTATTTGAGAAAGCTCTCAAGAGGGACCTTGGTCTGGCAGCAACAGGGAACAAATAAGGCTTCAGCTCTTAGAATGACCAGGCAGCAGGGGCTTGCTTTGGTTGGACAGGCTTTAATTTTCTCTTCCAGACAGATACTTAAATTCTTGTCTTTTTATTTATGCTGCTCGATTAGAGGGAAAAAAGCCCAGTCCTCATATGTAAACGTTAGCTATCTACATTTTCTACTTCTTGAAAGGGGAACAGTCCTTTTTTCTGTGAGAATGTTACAATTTTTCAAAAAGGAAAGGGAGTGTTCTTCTGTAGTATAAAGTAATAACTGGGTTCCAAAACCAAGTGTGGAAAATAGTTTTAAAATCTGAATTCTGAACTACTTACCTCTAGCTACCTTTGGTAGCCTTTCCTTTGCACAGATTCTTGTCATCCACAAGTGCCAAGGAAGAGAATAAAAATAGAATAAAATCGAGATTTGGATAAATGAAATGATTTGTCTAAGGATCTGCATTTAGGCCAATGATGCAGGTAGAAACAGAATCTCAATCCTTGCAAGTACCTTCCATCCAAAAGAAATTGTATGACAACCTGATATTTCTCATTGTGTCATCCTTTTGCCTGGATTTAAGAGGAGAGAACTGTCTTCTTCTGGGTAACCATTGCCATTTCCCTAAAACGTTCTCTGGAAATCTGTAATTGAAATTCTGACTTGACTTTTTTTTTACCTGTCTAGCGAGCGATTCAGCCCAGTAGTATCTGGTTGTATGGTGATCTTTAAAATAAACTACTAATTGCTTTGGCTGAGTAAATAGATGCAACGTGTCAGATGCTTAAACTAAGATTACACACACAGACCCCCGTGTGTTCAGATCCTATTTATGCTGTGCAACCTAATTAAAAAATATTCCAAAGTTCTCCCTGGAGACCAGTAAAATCTCTGTGGATCCTGGTCTCTCTGGCAGGTAGACACTAATTGACAACAAGACCAGTGTGTGGGAGACTAGACACCCCATGGAACATACCTGCTCTGGTAGAAATAAGGCTGTGAGATAGAAGTTATGATGTCTGCCTTGATGGCAGGACCCTTTGGATCAGAGATTTAAGAGAAGCCTGCAAAGCTGTGTCCTTTCAAAATGTGATTTTCAAAATGAATCCGTCACCAGCTGTCACAAATGCATTGAAGACTGTGACAAAGTACCTTTTGCTAGATTGAATTTTTTTCATGCTCTGAGGAAGTAAACGACTAGTTTCTAAACCTGTCATCTGTTTGTCACTGTTCTCTAATAGGAGGCTTTACTGGTAGGAGGAAGCAGACCTTTTGCTGAAGACCCCCTTCGTGTCTCTGTGTCTCTAGCATCCTCTGGAAAGGATGCCACCCTGACGGCTTTTGGGTTGCATAGAAGGAAGGCAAAGGGTTGTGATAACTAAAAGAGTTTGTCCACATATTTTGAAGTGGGTTCATGCAATATTTTTTTTTCAGGGTGAATTCTCATACTAATATCCTGCTGGCAGATTTTCTCATTAGAAACTGTTCTGTCCTCCTGAGATGCAATGTATGTGATGTATGTATACCCATGCGGAATGCAAAAATGCTTCATCAGAAGGGGCTCCTCAAGCAAAGAGGTACCAATGCTGTCTTGAGCTATATAGTACAGTCATCAGCCAATTGCTTAAAAGTATATTCTGTTTTCTCCTTGTTGCTTACCTTTTCTCAGAAAACAGCAGCCTGCAGTTTTAAACATCCTTTTGTGGGGACCAGTTTTGTCATTTCTATTAACAATACAATTCTTCTAAACAGCCGAAAAAAAGACTTATATAATGATTAAGGAAATTTAATTTCTGTTCAGATCCTGCTGAATCTAGCCCTCTAACTCAACAATCGCTCCCCAGAATATTTTCTTCCAGAGAAAAACAAAGCAAAACCACACCCCCAACCAAATCCCTCACGAGGGATTGTTGCTCCATGAAGACATAATTTAAACTGAGCTCATTGCAGAATTCCTGCTGCTTTTTGCCTGGTTCCACTCACTGACTCGAGGTAGCAGTCGAGTAGCAGGCATATCTGTTAAAATAGAGAGGAAATGCTTTGTGTTTCTTTGCGGAGTGAATGAAATACGGCACACACTTTTATTCGTGCTGCACTGCTAAGATTGGCTTCTTCAGCTCTCTAATCAGGTAGTTCTAAGTGATTTCAGCCACTGATGATTTGTTCAACAAACCATATCAAAACAAAAAACTGTTCCACAACACATAACCTGAATAGAAAGTACAAAGTTTATTTATTTTCAGGTTATATTGATTTCAGTTCAGTCCCAAGATCTTGAGGGTTGCAGGAGTTCAAGAAAGTATTACCAAATATTGGTTTCATAAATTCTGGAAAACATTATTCATGCTGTCTTTGAAAATTCATGCTGGATGGTGTTTATTTTGTTATTTTCTATTTATCATTAATATTCAGCTTTAAAAAGAAACAATCAAGTCAGGAACACAAACATCATCAGGTAGCTCAACTAGCCAAACTTGTAACATAGGTACACAAAAAAATGAAAAAAAACAGTGAACCTGTCACAAACCAGCCAGAGATTAAATGCCCATTTGTCCATGCTAAAATAATACATTAAAAATAAACTGAGAAAGGAAACCAAGATTGGAAGCTTGTAAACTAATATTGCACCAACTCCAGGAAGAGTATTATTCATAGAGAATTTCTGAATAGGTTTGCTTGATGATCCAGTCTAAGCGTTGGTGCAAATAGGGTACTGTTAATTGACTCATGATAATTAATTTGTTCTTAAAGCATGAATAGTGCTCTGGGTGCTTAACAAACAATCCAGGTGGCTCTAAAGCTGGGGTACCTGCTGTGAGGAGGCTTATGGTCTAATTGTCTAACAGTAATCTGTTCCAGGATCACGGTGCCAAAAAAACTGCAATCTTTCTTATCATGCTCCATTTTCGTCTTTCTGTGTAGTGGCTCAGAAATGGTGACAAGATAACCGCTCTGTGCCAAATAGGTATAGAAGAAATTACAGAATTCTTTTTGCATTATTCATGTCATCAGTTTGGGACTGACTGAGAGCATTGCTAGTCATCCTCTATCGTAATATTCAGTGTAGTAGAATGGAGGAGGAACAGCAAACTTCCCTGTTGGTAGTGGAATATGGTTTTCTTGATGGTATATGCATGAGATGTGAGAAATGGCTCTGTGCTCAGAGTGGTAATATGACTGAGCTGAAAATGATCTCTTGTTATCCTCTCACATGAAGTTGGAGGATTTTCTGTGAACTAAACAGCTACAAAGCCTGCATTAAAAACTAAAACCAAAACAAAAACCCAAAGCCATTTGTACCCTTCATGTTACTGATCTAAGATAGCAGCTCTTGAATCCATGAATGACCCCATTGTGGTATCCTGGCTGCCGTGTTCCCGCAGCTAATGGTGGCTGGAATTGCACTGCAGCTCTTCTGTCTCTGCTGTCCACTGAGTGACAATGGAGAGAAGGGAACACCGGTCTGATTGCACTGCCCTCAAAACTTGCAGTGAATAAAAGTGGCTGCAGAGCTTACAGATTCAACAGGTCACCCTCTAAAAGCAAGCTCGTGTCTGCCTTGCAGCAGCAGTGCATGTTCTTCTGGATCCCAATCCCCCTTTCCACCCATGTCCTTCTGGTCAACACAGATTTGCCAGGCATGTGGCCCATATATGGCCATATATTAAAAATGCTCAGGGACAAATGTGACATCTGGGTAAATTAATCAAGAAGGATACTGTTTATTCATCTGGAAAGGACTGGTGAAGCCCAGGGGTTGGTGTTTATCCCTGATATTCTGAGTTACAGTGGGCACGTATGTGACACGTATACTTAGAAATTCATCATTCTGCATTTTAGGTCAAGCCAAAAGAACCTTCCTTGAGTACATATGTGACATGTATACTTAGAAATTCGTCATTCTGCATTTCAGGCCAAGCCAAAAGAACCTTCCTTTAGTAACACTAGCTATGCCTTGCAGTCCTAGGTCATCTCACATGACCATTTTTTTCAGGTGCTGAACTATAACCTGGTAGCAAAAGCATGTGTGCTTGGCCACAAGTTTTAAAAGGCCTTACTCTGAAAGACAGGCTGTGTCAGTACTGTAGCACCCTGGTTTGCCACACACAGTCTTTGTGAAGAAGGACAAAGGGCTCTCCAGGTCCTCTTCATGGATCCCAGTGGAATACTGGGATAAAACAAAGGGAGAATGAGTCCATGAAACAACATGTTCACACATCTCCCAGAAGCGAGATGCTTTTCAACATCTGGATTTACATGTCTGTACACATTTGGGTTTTATACCCTCCCTTAAATCCATCACCTGTTCCCCCTAGTAAATAAAATTTCTTCTCCTCCCTGTCTCCCATTCTCTTTGGTTTCCTCAGACAATTTCCAGCTCTGAACAGGTTAAACTCCCTGTCTGGCATCATATTAAAAACCTAAACTTGAGCATGAGAAACCCTGCTAACATGGACCCTGAACTTTGCCACTCCCTTGTGAGTCAGCACAGTAAAATAGTTCGATGCTGGGTCTATATGCAATGTAAATGTACTTTGGCTAGTTGACATAAAGTTGGCTTGTTTTCAGATATTCTCATTTTGGGTCATTAACTCAGTTTCTGCTTCACAAGTTGTCAAACAACTGCTCAAGCAGAAAAAGATCTACAATATGTCTGCAGAATTGAACATTATTTATTGTTAGTGGGAAGCTGCAAATCAATTCACTTCATTCTCAGCAAAAAAAAACCCCATTGGCAGTGTGCATACTCTCATCTTGAAGTGCTCTCAGTTTTGCACAGGGATCCTTCTCTCTGCTGATTGTCCACGTAGCTTATCTGCAGGCAAATATGTAGGCACTGTTGGCTGCTTTCCTGCTGTCCCTCTTGTGTGAAGAAGCTCGGCTGCAGGAGAATAGCTTGAAAACTCGGTTCCTATCCTTACAGATGGTACGGGTGCAATTGCACCTGGCTTGCTCACAGACTTCTGAAGTACCACAGTAAGCATTGTATGAGCCTCAATACTTTCCAAAATGTCCTGGTCCTGAGATACCGAACAGCCAGATGCTGGACAACCCATTAAAAAATATCCTTGCTTGCTTGTGACCATTCAGACATAGGAAATATCCAGTCGCAGTTCTGACCACTTCTTGAGAAGTTCCTCAATCACAGCACAATCCACTTACAAGGCAGGTTAAGACATGGCTTTTAGTGGGGTCAAAAAATAGCTGTCACTCTATCACGTGATACTTGATAGTCTTGATGTCAAGAGACACTTCACCATCTTCCAGGACAGGCCACAAGATAGAAGCTGTTTGTTTTGTTCTGTAGGATGCAGTGGCAAGGCAGAAATGTGACAGTTTACTAGATTAGATAGGGGTACATATTGCAGTAGGCTCTCTTCTGGTTTCCCAAGGATTTGGGTTCCACTAGTATCTTTATTTTTTGCCGGCAAGGAGTATCTCAGAAGAGATGATACAGCTACATCTCAGACAGCAGCAAATGCATATGGTTTTGGATGGAATGCAGGAAAACTATCGTGCTCATTGTATCCCTGGAGGCAGAAGACATTGACCCCCTCCCGTCCTTGACTGGGGAGCAGCAGGGTGTGAGGTAGCTGTAGATTACATGAAAATGCAACTGCTGGACTTTTCCACCTCCCGAGGAGTCATCTGAAGTAGATGGAGTTTCTTTATCTGCTTGCTCCTCAACGTAGGCTACTGATAATGTGTTGCCTCTCAGAAAGCCAAAGACAGACTTGGAAAGGAATGGGCCTCATCTCCAGGTAAAAGCTGCAAAATTTGATTGTGCGTTTCACCCAGTGAAGCTAATTGTAGCCAAGACTGCGCAAGTTGCCGTCCCATAATCCAGCAAGGGTTGATATGGCTATCTTCTTGACCTCTGGAGGCACTCCTTAGTGGGAGATGTTAGGCTAGTGTCTGGCTGCAATATTGATGCAGTATTTACCTGCAGTAAAAGGAAGATCATGATGGGCTGGAGATGACATTGCCAAGGAGATTTGTAGCACCCAGGGACCCTCAGACCTGGTCACAATTTGTGTCCATGTCCAGATGGATTTGAATGATCAGGTGGACGTGATGCAGCCCTCAACCTTTGATTAGATAACTTTGAACTTTCTAGAGCATGAGTACCAATAGCGAATGCATGTGCAGCTCCCTGGAAGCAGGCCTTAACCTCTGCCCAGGTACCTCTAATTTTCATGGAGCCAGTGGCCATGTGGCTGCAGGACCACTCTCCTAGTGCTCCCATGGAGCTGTTCCTGCAGGAAAAAATATATTATTTTTCTTTGTAGTCAGATCACAGATCCAACTTGCAGAACAAATCCACAGAAAGCTGTCAGGTGAGAGGAAGGTGTGTAGCAAAGAGACACAGAGAGGATGGGGAAGCAGAAGCTGGAGTTTCTCTTTTGCTGCCCTAAATTGAGAACACATGAAATTACAGCCTCAAGTGCTTAGAGCTGTGGGAGTGATGAACACAAACAGAGTTTACCACTTAACTGTAAATCATATCTGTAAATATCTGTGGTGGGTTTGCTGCATGCCTTCTCTGTTTTGACTGAAGACCTTTTAACGCTATACTGCACGGAGGAGTCTTGCTGCTACCAGAAAACTGGTCTAGATTTTAGGACCCGATAAGCAACTTAAGCCTGTTCTTCTAACATGCAAACATAGCACATCACAGAGCTTCAAGATCTGTAAATTAAATTATTCCCTGTCAGTCCACACTTTTGTGCAAAAAACAGCCCCACAGGTAATTCTGAGAACTGCAAATACCCGCTTTTCCCCTCACCATTTGTTCTGCACCAGGCCAGGGAAAGGGGTGAGAGAAAAATGGTGCAGGATTCTTTCTGGATTCCAAATAAGAAATGGCTTATTAAAATAACTGTTTTAATAAGATAGAATAACAAGAGAAATACAGATATTCAACAAAGAATAAAAAGACAAATATAAATAGTCAACAAGTTAATACTTTTAAGATGCTGGGAACCCTGCTTTCATGTAGCATTGTATGGACCCCAGAAGGATTTTCCCATGGCATGCTGAAGAGATCCTGTTGGTGGAGAGGTTCGTCCTCCCTCTCATGTCATCATGCCTTTTACTTCATGTAACAAGCAGAATCACGTATCTTCTCCTGATGTCATAACATCCACCAGTGTCCAGCACCTGCCAGCGCGGGGCACTCCAGCAGATTTCCTGAGAGCAGATACTCATATTAACAAAGGGGCTACTCAGGCTCTAAGTACAAGACCCACCGGAGCAGGCAGGGCTTGCTCAAGAGCATACATAACTCCTTGAATACAATGTCTTGTGCAAGCTCCTGGTAGACTACTGTAATGACATGTAAGTTACGGCACCGGATCAGAGTAGCTGTCCATCTGCTCTATTCTTCTTCTTCGATAGAGACCAATAGCACATTTTCAGAGTGACACACACAAAAAAGGAGACTGAAAAACTGGTTTTTGCCGGTTTTATTAGAAGAAATCAAAGTACTTTGCCTTGAGGCTGTGACCCATGAACCTAGAGCGCATGGGGAAAAGGGGAAGGAGAAGGGAATTAGTTTATTCTTTTTTGCATCATGGAGCCTATGTTGTCCTGTAGTTGTCTGTTTAGATGTTTGGCTGTAGTGTCTCACCTCATGGCTATTCTGAGGATGAATGTGTTGAAGACACTCAAGTAGTGAAGTCTGTATGACTTATATTAGGTTCACAAGGGACCCATTTGTATTTTCTTTTAAAGTGAATTTGACTCCAGACTCAGTGGGAAATATATTTGCATGCTTTTCTCTTCTGCTCCTCTTTCCAGAAACTTTAATTGGCTACAAAAACTCTTTCAGTCTGTAACGATACTTATAGCATCTGCTATAATTACATATATACACGTTTCATAACAAGACTTCCAAAGTCACCACAGGTCAGATAGGTTATATCGCTACTGCTATTTTTATATGGGAATCAGCCTTAATGTCTACCAGGAAAATGAAGCAGTGCAGCTTTCAGTGGGAATTGTTTGCAGTCTCAGAAAGGCTGCAACCACTCACATACAGTTCATGGTCAGAGTCAAATGTGCTTATTAGCCTTATGTCAACCCTCACCTAGCAAGAATTCATGCAAATGCACTATTTAATTCACATTGTTTTTTCTTGGAAACAAAACTTCACTACTTTTGCAATGGGGTAGCATCTGACACATATTTGATGTTGCCCAAACGCAGAAGATAGCCTGTGCATTGAGGAGTCTGTAAATTTAAAAATATGCTATTGGTTACAGCTTTAATAATTCATGACAGCAACTCCCATTCCTATTGGATGCACAGATTTTAGGGGAGGTAAAAATATAGAAGAAAGACCAGCTACCAGACACTTCATCTTTATATTCCCTATAAAGAAAGCATGGGTATATTCTTTTCTAATTTATATATCTGCATATGTACACATATATATTTGTGTATATATATCCGTACAGATGAAGAACAGCTACCATCACCTGGACTTTTGTGATGTCCCGTTTCAATTCTTGACATTGCTGAAAGTAAAGTGAGGTCTCACAGGCAGGTTGTTTCTTTAGTTCTCAAGCACTTTTACCTTGATAAGGATTTTCCAATCAATGCCTTCCATTATCTGCCAGCAATGTAAATTGAAGATGTATTCACATCAAACACTTCTATCTTATCTGAAGAAGGTGTGTGGAACAGAGTTCCAGTACAATAGAAATAGTAATATTCTGAGACTGTAATTATATTCACACTTCATGTGCTGCTAGAATTACTTGCAAGTTAAAACTATCAAATGCTGCAGTTGCTGTGTCTCTGGATTTGTGATGAAGAAACATTTAATATCAGCTAGTAGATGGGAACTTCCCAAACTCTCTGAGGTCGGTTTTATGTTGTTTAGCAGTCTTTATGAAATAGCAAAGTCTTAAACTTTTCTTAGGAAATGAATATTCATCTGTCATGGAGAAAAAAAAAAAAGGTGTAGGAATAAGTTTGCTTTTCTTAAAGATCAAAACAAAATCACTTTTTGGTCCCCCTTTCTACTTCAGAGGGAAAAGAGGCCCTGATAAATTTTTACTCTGATGTTGCAGGTTATTGTAGTAAGGTTCTTCAGAGAGTCGTCTTCGTTGGTGTTGTAGGGTTCTTGCCTTGATGGCCACATTTCCTGAGCCTGTGCAGTCTCCACACAGCTTTGTGGAGACTCTTCTGACCCTCCAGAGGGGCAGAAGGGATATAACCCAACCCAACTGTCAGCAGCACACTGCTGAGAAATTTCCTGACTTCTCAGCCGTGGGCTGTTAGCCAGCATGTGGCAGGGCTGCAAAGCACTTATGCAGCACCTTGAGTGACACCATCTTCTGTAATAGTAAATGGTGGCCTGAGTTTCTTTCTCTTTTATTGGGATTGGACTACCTAGAAGGTAGGCGTTTTCCTCTATGATGATCTTTATTTGCTGTCTCACTAGGACAATGACAATCACGTGAGCTTCCATGGTCAGAAAGGGAAGCAGAAGAGATGTGGAGGATGCTCATCTACATTCTGCTGCACTCTTACTTCCTCAGATATAGTCTAGGTTTAGCCACGTCTGGGAGCCAACCAGTGACACAGTGCAAAAGTATTTGGAAACTAGGACTGAAAATGCTGTTGCTGTTGAAGCTTTGATGAATATTATAACTTAAAAATTATCATTCCAGTTTCTCTCTACAGACATCTGAGATGCTTTCAGGATACATCCCTTTGGGAAGCAGGACTGTGGAAGACTCCATCTGAGACAGAGCCTCTTCTTTCCAGTGGAGAAATGGAGCAACACTGAAATCTGAAAGATAAACTGTCAGTGGACCATTTTAAGAGCTGCTGCAACAAAAGGCATGAAACACATGTGAGCAGAATGCGGCTGCAGAATGTACAGAACATGTTGGGAACATCTTTTCCATGTTTCTTTCCTCCAGCAGCCTTTGTGGTCTGTTTGGAGACCAGCGTAGCATGCATCTATGAAATATGAGTTGTCATCCTACCTGGGAGTATAGGAATTCCTTTATGACTTTAGCTTTATGAGCGTGACTGTGATATTTTGGAAAGAGAAAAATTAAAGTAGACATAGATCTCACTTTCATTTCATTCACATGATGAAATGACTAAAAGCTGGGAGAAAGTCAGGGCTTTCAAGGCTCACTTAAAATAAGTTACTGTTTTGGGTGCCAGGCAGGAAAATTAGGCTGACAGAAACCATGCTGAAATTAGGCAATGGAGGGAGCTGTAGTTATTAGCACTAGTACTGAGTAGTGTTATACTTACAGGTAATACTGAACTCACAGAGGTCAGCAGCAGACCTTAGATTAAGCTAAATGGAACAGAATCATACACACTAGTGATTCCTGCAGTTCTGTGTGGTATTTCAAGTGGCAGCAGTATCTCTTGATTGCTAATTACAAATTATAGACATACAAAAATGTAATTTAAATTGAAGTTGCTCAAAGTGAAGTAGGGCCGCATTGATTAGCTGAGAACCGATGGCCTCCTCCTGCTGGGCAGATGAAACACAACTAGAAGCAATGCAAACTCCAATGAAATAAGATATAAATTAAGACTTTACTTCTTACCTTTCTGTAAAAAGCTTCCTCTGCATCTAAAGGACACCTGTCATAGGAAGATAGCCTTATAGTTCTGGAGAAGGATGCGCTAGATTTTGTTGCTGTGGTAGTCAGTAATTCTTGATATACCCGTGATTTGCTATGCACTGCTCTTTTTGTCTTAAGGGATGATCTCTGTAATGTGTGGGTAACTGCCTTGAGACTATTCAGTTCCCATTCTCTTTCCTAAGGATGCCAAAAAGCTGAAAGATTATGTGATGTGTTTGTATTTTTGTGGAGGATAAAGATAAACCAGCAACTAACTTGTCCTAACAGCCAAAGGGAAATCAAACACTTCTTACTTCTGGCAAACGTTGTCTTGAATTAGATTTGAATCGGTGAAATGCCCTAAACACTCCTCTGTGTCTCTTGAACAGTTGTTTCAGATTTATTTCTAATCTCTTCAAAACAAACTTTATCAGGCAGCAAAATACGTGCTCTGATGGGTTGTATAACTCTCTTTTGAAATTGCTTAGGATTTTGAAATCAAAGAATCATAGAGTTTTGATGGGTGGATAAAAACTTAAGGAAGAGAGTGCCTTTTATTTTTAGAAATCAGCTCCCCAGTCTCTAACTATAAAGCTGAGAATTTGTCTGAATTAATTGTTAAGGTCTAAGGACCAAAGTAGGAAATATAACTCTGTTGCCTTGATAACCAGGATTGCTTTCAAATCCATACTCCCTGGTACAAAAGTAGCAGGAGTATGTAGTACAGAGCCAAGAGGTCACTCCTTGGACAAGTTACCCTAAAGACAGCTGAGGAACAGAGAAGAGGATGAAGGAGTAGCCTTGCACAGCTGATCTGTAGCTCACTTCGACATGGCTTTGCTGTAAGGGTGCTTATGGCAATGTCACACAGTTACCTGCAAAGATAATGAAGTAATGAAACACGCATTTGCCTTGTTCCACAGCAATTTCTCTTCAACACAGAGGAGTGACTTTGGAGCAAAAAGCTGGTCTTTTCTTATCATACTTTACCTGTGTTTTTCCACCATCCTCTCCTGCAAAGGTTATATGAAGTAAAACAGGGTTCTTCAAGGAGATACCTAACTTCTCAGGAAAAAGAATCCTTGCATATTTTAGTCTATATTAGAACTCTAAGTTAATTTAATTTTTACAATATTCCTATGAGGAAATTGAGTATCTTTGCCGTATTACAAGTGGCATAAATCATGCCTAACTTGTTTATGAACTTGCTCCCATTTTGTTGTGAAATGGCAAAATGGAGGACTCCGGGAACTGCAGGCCGGTCAGCTTCACCTTAATCCCTTGGAAGGTGATGGAGCAGTTAATCCTGGAAACCATTTCCGGGCACTTGAAGGACAAGAAAATCATCAGAAGTAGTCATCACGAAGTCACCAAACAGAAGTCATGTTTGACCAACATGATGAGCTTTTTACAATGGAAAGACTGCCTTGACAGATGAAGAGAAAGCAGTGGATATTGTTTACCTTGAGTGCACTAAGACTTTCCACACCGTCTCCTGTAAGATCCGCATAGAGATGCTGATGAAGAATGGTCTGGATGAGCAGTGAAGTGGATTGAAAACTGACTTGAATGGCTGGGCCTGGAGGGCGCTAACCAGCAGTGTGAAGTCTAGTTGGAGACCCGTGGCTAGTAGCGTACCCCAGGGGTCAGTTCTGGTTCTGATCCTGTTTAACATCTTCATTAATGATCTGGATGATGGAGCGGAGCGTACCCTCAACAAGTTTGCTGATGACACAAAACTGGGAGGAGTGATACACCTGATACACCAGAGGGTTGTGCCACCATCCAGAGGGACCTCGATAGGTTGTTGGTGTGTTTTAACGCCAGCCAGCAACTAGGACCACACAGCCACTTGCTCATTTCTCCCCCACCACCCCCACCACCAGTGGGATGGGGAAAAGAATTGGGAAAGACAAGGAAAATTCCTGGGTCGAGACAAAGACAGTTTAATAAGTAAGGCAAAAGCTGCACACACAAGCAAAGCAATACAAGGAATTTATTCACTGCTTCTCAGCAGCAGGCAGGTGCTCAACCATGTCCAGGAAAACAGGGCTCCATCATGCATAATGGTTACTTGTGAAGACAAACCCATCACTCCAAATGTCCCCCTCTTCCTTCTTTTTCCCCCAGCTTTATATACTGAGCATGGCATCATGGCATGGAATATTCCTTTGGTCAGTTGGGGTCAGCTGTCCTGACTGTGTCCCCTCCCAGATTTTTGTGCACTCCCAGCCTACTCGCTGGTATGAGGAGCAGAAAAGGCCTTGACTACTTAGCAACATCTAAAAACATTAGTGTTTTATCAACATTGTTATCATCCTAAATCCAAGATATAGCACTAGCTAGTAAGAAAGTTAACTTTATCCTAGCCAAAACCATGACAGCTGAACCAATGGGCTGACAGGAACCTCATGAAGTTCAACAAAGGGAAATGCAAAGTCTTGCTCCTGGGAAATGCTAAGAGCTTACCAACTGGAAAGCAGCTTTGCAGAAAAAGACCCAGGCGTCCTTTTGGAGACCCAGTTAACCATGAGCCATCAACGTGTCCTTGTGGCAAAGAAGGCTACTGGTATTGTGGGCTGCATTGGGAGGAGTCTTGTCAGCAGGTCAGGGGAGTGATCCTTCCCTTCTACTCAGCACTGGTGAGGCCACATCTGGAGCCCTGTGTCCAGTCCTGGGCTCCCCAGTACGAGAAAGATATGGACATACTGGTGAGAGTCCAGCAGAGGGCCACAAAGATGATTAAAAGACTGAAGCCTCTCTCATATGACGAAAGGCTGAGAGAGCTGGAGGGTTCGACAATATGACCTCCAGAGTTCCCTTCCAACTTCAACAGTTCTGTGGTTCTGTGAATTCAAACTCAAAAGCAGGAAGAAAGAGATGTATCCTAAAGGAAGGTATTCAGTGCTGTTACTGCAGTTGTTTATGTGTACAAAGTGGATTTTATATATTATAGATGCAGAACTGTATCCTTATGCAGATAATAGTCAGAAATAAACAGGCATGATAAAATCACCTAGATGGGGTAAGCACACTTGCATTGTTTATTATTTGTGGATTTTTTTAATAAAATTGTTTTCCTGTTGTACTGTAAAAATGCCACAGGGGAAGAAGAACATTTTGATGCCCAATTTAAATAAGTGGATGTTGTCCCCTTCCTTTGAAATCAGCATGGTACCCTTGTACCTTCTCCCTACTCTTTCTTCAAAATTAATGGCAACCTGAAGCATGAATATTTTTAATACCCACAAAGATAAAACAGGCAATTCTTGTCTACCAACATAATTCAGAAATCCTAGCAATGACTTCCATTTACAAAATTCAAACACAACATTTTTTATTCCTTTCTACCTGAAGATGTTCCCAGCAAGCATTTGTTCTGTGTGCAGAATGCAACATTTTGAAAGCAACACTTCTCATTTTGAAGTAGTTTTTCTAATTGTTCCTTATTCAAGTAGGCAAAGAAAGCAATAAAAGATTTATCAGCAAAGCAAGTACTGAAGTAAAGAATAAAATATTGGCCTTCCCCAAAAGTTTCCAGTTGTCTTCCATCACCTTATCTTTCAAAACCTGATCACAGAATCACAGAATGGTAGGGGTTGGAAGTGACCTCTGGAGATCATCTAGTCCAACCCCCTGCCAGAGCAGGGTCACCTAGAGCAGGTTGCACAGGAACGCGTCCAGACGGGTTTTGAATGTCTCCAGAGATGGAGACTCCACCACCTCTCTGCGCAGCCCATTCCAGTGCTCTGCCACCCTCAAAGTAAAGAAGATACTTTTTAGAAATCACTCACAACAGTATCAAAATAGGTACAAGGGTTTCAAACTCTTTCTCTACAAAGAATATGGGAAATCAAGCAGGGGATCAGGCCTAGTCAGCATGGGTTTATGAAAGGCAGGTCCTGCCTGACGAACCTGATTTCCTTCTATGACAAGATGACCCGATTATTGGATGAGGGAAAGGCTGTGGACTTTGTCTACCTAGACTTTCGAAAAGCATTTGACACTGTCCCTCATAGAATTCTCATGGAAAAACTGGCGGCTCATGGCCTGGATGAGCAGATGAGCATACGATCTGCTGGGTCAAGCACTGGCTGGATGGGCAGTCCCAAAGAGTGGTGGTCAATGGAGTTAAATCCAGCTGGCGGCCGGTCACAAGTGGTGTCCCTCAGGGCTCGGTGTTGGGACCATTTCTGTTTAACATCTTTGTTGATGACCTTGATAAGGACATAGAGTATATCATCAGCAAGTTTGCAGATGACACAAAGCTAAGCAGGAGTGTTGATCTGCATGACGATAGGGAGGCTCTACAGAGAGACTTGGATAGATTGGACCGATGGGCCAATGCTAATGGAATGTGCTTCAACAAGGCCAAGTGCCGGGTCCTGCACTTGGGCCAAAACAACCCCACACATCACTACAGGCTTGGGGAAGTGTGGCTGGAGAGCTGCCTGGCAGAAAAGGACCTGGGGGTTCTAATTGACAAGCGGCTGAACATAAGCCAGCAGTGTGCCCAGGTGGCCAAGAGGGCCAATGGCATCCTGGCTTGTATTAGAAATAGTGTGACCAGCAGAAGTAGGGAGGTGATTGTCCCCCTGTACTCAGCACTGGTGAGGCCACACCTTGAGTATTGTGTCCAGTTCTGGGCACCTCAAAATGAGAGAGATATCGAGGTGCTGGAGCGAGTGCAGAGGAGGGCAACGAAGCTGGTGAAGGGCCTGGAGAATAAATCTTATGAGGAGCGATTGAAGGAGCTGGGACTGTTTAGTTTGAGGAAGAGGAGGCTGAGGGGAGACCTCATCGCTTTTTCCAACTACTTGAAAGGACATTGTAGAGAGGTTGGTGCTGGTCTCTTCTCACAGGTAATTAGTGATAGAACAAGAGGGAATGGGTTCAAGCTGCAGCAGGGTAGGTTTAGGCTGGACATTAGGAAAAAATTCTTCACAGAAAGAGTGGTTAGACAGTGGAATAGGCTGCCCAGGGAGGTGGTGGAGTCACCAGCCCTGAATGTGTTTAAGACTCGTTTAGATGTGGTGTTAAGGGATAGGGTGTAAGGGAGAACTTTGTAGAGTGGAGCTGATGGTTGGACTCGATGATCCCAAGGGTCTTTTCCAACCTAAATGATTCTATGATTCTATGATTCTATGATGTGTTCGAGAGGCAGGGAGGTGAGCACCTGCACAAGGGGGATGTCAATTCCTAAGAGAATATGAAAAAGTATTCACTAGGGAATGAACATGTGACACGGATCTCTGCATGTTTTAACAGATCTCCACTTCCATTTGTTGCTTTGTTGCTGTCTTCTAACAGAAGTTGCTGTGTATCATTAGCATGTTGTTGCTGCAACAAGGCATATTGAATTACAGAAACAAATTTGTGAAAGAAGCTTCATGGATATTCTAAAGCAGAAGTACACTGTGAAGGTCTTTCACAGCTCTTTGTCTAATCTAATCATTTAAAGACCTCTGGCAAAAGATATCTCCACAGATTTTGCAGTCAGCCAGCTCTGATGCCTTAGTAGTCAGAAAGCTCTTAATGTTCATTCTGTTACTATTGGGAATAAATTCTTCTGAGTTGATCCTCCAGAAGTCATGTTGGCTCCTTTGATCACAATTCATTATAAAAAGTTATGTAATTAATTATGATGTTGACTACAACATGCCACCTTCTTTTTCCTGTAGAAACTCATTCCTTCAAATTTTTCAGTGAACTGAACGTAACTTTCCTTGAAGTCATATTTTAGAGACCGTTTATTCTTACAACTCTTCTCCAAGATCTTCATTTTTTTTCCCAGATATTGACATTTCTTTCCTTGTTTTCCTATTAAGGAACATTTTTCAGGTTTTTCTTTGAAATCACAGGGCCTTAAATTTAGACTTTCTTTTTAAAAAAGAAGCAAAACTGAGACTGTCAGAAAACCAAACAACTCTGAGGGATTTGACTTCAAGAAAAATGCCAAATATCATGAAGCTGGTGATTAAAATTGCAAGAGCTGGCAGCATGACAATTGCAGGTGATGAATATGTATGCCAAGGCTTTCCAGACATAGTAATTAACAGATTGATGTGCCTGAATGCTGCATGCAACAAATTTAGAAACGAGGGTAACACTTCGGCTTTATGCTTTGTTCTGTGCTGAACATCCTGCTGTACCTCAGAAAACACATAGGAGTCACAGCTGAAAGCCACAGAAGATAAATGAGAGAGCAGACTCGTTTGAGCAGCAGGCCACCTTCAGCAGATGTGTACAATATCAGCCCATGTAGAAAGGATGTGATTTTTCTAACCGAAAGGAAGGCATTTTAGACGTCATTGTGCCCGGATATGTCTCAGCACTGTCTCCCCACATTCAGGGCAGACTCGCAGTGCCCACACCCGGTCGGTGCCTGTATTTGGGTCTCTGCACTTCAAAACATGACAGCTGTGTTGTATATGTTCACCACATGTTCAAGAGCCACAGCCCGGGCACCTCAGACCAGAAGCAGTTGACCTCCCAGTACCAGACATCTCCCTGTGGTTTCATGGCTGCTGCTTTTAGTTAGGCTAGAGGCAGGGTTATACCAAAGGTATCTTCCAAAGTGAGAAAACAAGTGACTTGAATGTCCAGGGCAGTGGTCCAGCTAGACCAATATGCTGCTGTGGATAGGAGCAAAAGGGATGCAGTTCTGGGAGAGCATGGGAGACTGCTCAATTCCTTTCCCCTCACACTTGTCCAGGAGCCTGAACTGTTGTGCTGGGGATGTCAGAGCTGCTTTGCTGCCTATTCACTTTGCATCTCTCTGTATGGAGCCATGGCCCATGAATTTTTCTAGACCATTTTTAGACCTACTGTTGATATCTGCCTTCACAGTCTCCACCAGCAGAAAATTCACTATCAGGTTGAAAAGAAGTGCTTATTTTTTAATCTGCTTAAACCAACCTCCTGCTAGTTTTGATGTGTCCCCCTTGCTAGAGTGGGTGGTAAATAACAGATCTGCAGTCACTGCTGCTTCTCTGAAAAAACCCAAAAATCTGATATGCTGGTATAAAATGCACATTTAGCTTGACGCTGGGTCTGGAGACAGCAGAAGTAGAAGGAATAGGAGAAGAGGGATTTGAGAGAAATCCTAGATTAATTACTCTAAAGCAGGCACCGTGTAAGTTCAAGCAGATAGCGAGTTATGAGAGATAGCAAGGAATACATGGAGAATTATTGAGGCTGCACAGGGAGCTGGGTAGAGATTGTGCTGGTGGCCAGGCAGCGGACAAGTGGACATGAGTTTCAACTAGGGACAATTTTCCACAAATACCTTGACACCTGCTTTCCACTGACTGCTTCCAGGATCCGATATCAACGGGCACACTGTGATATGCATAAGAGAGAGAGCTTAGGCTATCTCAGACACGTGCTACACTCTGCATAAAGTGGCCCTTGAGCACAAACTGAGAAAGGAACAAACAACGGTCCTTTCTGTTTGGGTTTGCCTTGCCGCACTTTAACTGGACCATGCTGCAGATGACATTGCGTATCCTTAACGACATGATGATCCTTAATTATTCTTTTTATTGGGGGGGCGGAAATATTCTTAAATTTCAAAATCTTTAGAGCTCAATTATTTTTGGCAAAGATGACTGATGGTGAATGAGTTGTGTCTGTCAGCTGTCGAATTAACAGTCTCACAGATCTTGTTCTTTTGAAGACACGTTAATATAAAGTCAAGAAGAAAACAGAAAAAAACCCACCCCTGCAGAGTCATATTTTAGTCAAGCAAAGTCACAGAGAAGATTCAAACAGCTTGGTGTGTTTGATTGAATAAATGAAATATGTAGATGAAAGAAGATGCAGAAGCTTTTGATCCCTTTCATATGTTTTTGCTTGGGGGGTTGAGAATTGGCACATAAGATCATTTCAATATACTTCTGTCTCTGCTTCAGCAGAAATGAGTTTCTATAGTAGTGACAACCAGAGGAAAATGTCATCTGATGTTTAGCATCAATATGGAGGCACACAGGATGTATAAATATGCCAGAGAAATGCACGTTAGATTTTCATCATCTCTTCCATTTGAAACTGAGCACAAGATGTCCTGAAAGGGCAGTCTGATGCTGTGGGTAAACCAAGAAACTCATAGTGCTGTTTATGGCCATCAGATAGTCAATTGAGGTATGAATGAAGGGTAGTTCCTTTTAAAGATAAGAATGAACAAAGTTTGCTATGTCCAAGGTGCAAAAAGGGAAATCAACTTCACTGGAAAGGTCATATGAAACTCCTGAGGGCCTAAGATTTGTTTTCTGTGGCACATGTGCTTTCCTGTATTGGCTGGTAATTTAATATTGCCATAATACATGTATTGCATTGTATTGTATTGTATTGTATTGTATTGTATTGTATTGTATTGTATTGTGTTGAATTGCATTTTTTTTTCAGTAAATAAAACAAATTAGATGTCAATATGATGTTATGTTTTTAAAATGTTCCTATCTTTGATAACTATTATTATTTGGCCAGCATCTTGCAGATGTTGTAAAAGAAAAGGAGTTACATGAGAAAAGGATAACTGGGCTTGTTAAGTTTATCAGACCAAGCACTCTCGAAAAACAGCATTAATACATTTGCTCTTGCCTATGTACTTCCACATCCTGGTTCGGGGTGGAGCAGAGACAACTTTCTGTTCAGTGCGAGAGGCTCTTGTTCTTACTTGTTGCCGTGGCAACCAGGGTGAGCTGACTTGGTTGTTTACCCCATGGAGGGGTCGCACCTGTGGGGAGGAGTGGACAGGTCAGGTGACCCAAACTGACCAACAAGGTATTCCATCCCATCTGCCATGCTCAGTGTAAAAGCTGAGGGATCAAAAGGTTGGCTCTTCTTCAGTTGCTTGGCTTCTTCCATGGCTTGGCTTCTTCCATGACTGATGTCTGAGGAGGACCCTGTCAGTTTGTCTACCTTTGATCCCAATTGATGGGTTCCTGAGTCAAGATCCGGAATCCACTTCCCATTCGTCACTGAGTCCAGTCTGGAACTTCCCCAGTGCCTGCCGGTGACATCTCCCTGGAGCGTGGTATGGTTTTGTATATATTTGTATATATTTTATTTTTTTCATTATTTCCTTTTTATTTTATTATTAATATTTCATTAAAGTAGTTTAGTTTTTTTCTAAACTCATCACTTTCTTTATCTCTCTTCTCTGCTTGGAGCAAGAGGTGGGGGAGAGCAGCTGTCATCTTGTCATTGGCCAACCCAGACAAAACTGCGACATTCCATAAGGAAGCACCTCTCTGAGATAGACAGCTCTGAGAACGGAAGAGGTACGCATGAATGCTACCTGTCTTTGAACTGGGTGAGGAAAGCTCTCAGGGAAGCTGACTTGAGCATATGCTATTTTATAAGAATAACTTGTTTCTATTTAAGGAAGGGTCTACTTCTGCGACTGTGATCCCCTTTTAAGTAGATCTGTAATGTGCAAACCCACGCCTGTCCCCAGGGCTTTTTCTTTTCCAAACTGTGTGGCATATTGCAGAATATTCTAAATAAACATTCATTGAATATTTCTATATTTTTAGTGGAAAGCAACTGTCATGCTTCTTGCTTCTCTTCTCAGTGGCATAAATCTGGCCATACCTAGCTTTTCAGATAATTAATAACAGCTGGGCAAAGAAAAACTTAAGACATTAACTTGTTTTGATATTGGTGCTATTATATTTTAATTTGTGATCTACACAATCTTAAAAGATTTATATATTAGGTTCTCTAGGTTGTTTTAATGAAAGCTATCATAAACTACAGGCCTTGAGTCTTTTCTTAGCAACTGTTTAGTCAGTGCATGCTAATGAACCCACCTCATTTATTTACTTGAAATACCTTGCTGAGGGGGAGAAAAAAAGAGGCAGAGACAAAGCGTCATGTTTTCAGACTGTCCTTAGAGATTTCACAAATGCAGCAGCAAGTGCTCTTTTGCATTAAATTGCACGCAGTTGATCTAACAGGAACATGGCTCTGCATCAGTTGGAAAAAGCAAACAAGACCCAGCCTAGGAATTTCACTAGTAATAACTCTCTCTCAGAAGCCCACTAAAATTCCAGGGATTTTCCAGCGTTTGTGCACCTCTTTTGAAAACCCCCACTTCTAGGCCAAAAGACTTTCAAAAGCCACATTCCTGCTACTAGCAGCATCTGTCCCAGGAATTCCTTCCCGGTCCCCAGACAATGTGGCATGGATACACTGGACACAGACGCTCCTAAACATTCGGAAGGCTCCTCAGCACTATTTAACTAGTCTCTGTACCCCTTTGCGACACGCTTAGTGGCACAACGCATACATCACACTGCCCCTCATGTGGGGCACCCCCTCAGCTGCTTCCCAAGGATGGTGCTGCACCTTGCTGCCAATGCCGCTCCTGCTGTGGCTCCAGCTGCTGGGTTTGCTGCTTATGTCCAAGCCACCCTACTCTTCATAATGTGTTGGAGGTGGCTTGGATGAAAATTCAAAGTAATGCCTTCAGAAGTTTAAGCAACACAGGGGGTAGGAACAAAACAAGAACAAAATGTAATAGCATATTAAGCAGAAAGAGTAGTGAGGTACAGTGTTCCCCAACAGTGTCCATCATTCAAGAGCTTGCATTTTGCTGAAATGATTGACTGGATTGTGTTTTTCCTCCACCTGTCTGTTTACTGTAGCATTTTGGTTTGCTCATTGTCCATCAAAAAAACCCAAGTCAAATCGCATATGAAGGCCTGTATGAGAAGTTACGACTTCTGAAATAGGTGCAAATATTCCCCTATTGCTAAATGGAAGGCTACGCTTGCCTGCTGACACAAACATCAAAGCAATAAATAGAAACAGGCCAGTAAGAATTAAGAGATAGGATAATAGGTTTTTCACAGTGCATTATTAAAAAAGATGAGTAGATTGGCTGCTACACAGGACATTAATTCTTTAGCTATAGCGTGAGCAGTATGCAAAGTTTAAATTGATTTGTCCCAGAAGTATCTGAGAAGAATAGTCACTTTACAGGATATTTTTTTCTTATTTACTTATTAAATGGTTCACCTCATAGAACTCATTTGTTGATCTCTTTCTCTACTTCTTTCCACTGCATGTGTCACTCTATTATCTGGACTTCTGCTCTGATCTCTGTATTTTCATTCAATGGGGGGCTGTTTGCATTACAAGAATTGCAGTAGGTTAGCACCTGTCTGCCCTCCCTGGCTCCCATCAGGTCCTGGTAGTGGGAATCCCTTGGAAACGTTCTAAACTGTGACTACAGTTTGGATCAAACATGGGAAATGGATCAAGTCAGTCTCGTTTACAGAATACTCTATTATGTTCAGAATGTCTTGAAGAAAGAAGCAGCTGAGTCCAGTGTCTCCAGAGTATTTCAGTCCTGCTAACAAGGAGTATCCTTGCTTTTTAATTCTCCTTCTTTCCTGCTTCAGCTCCCAAGTAGAGCTTGCCAGCAGAACAGCTGCTTGCCACAAGAGGGATATGCAGTGTCGTGTGCAATTTGGTCTGCCACACAAATTCCAGATCAGCAGGTTATGTGTTGGTGCCCTTGCATCATGCTGAGACTTCAACTCTTGGAGTCTCTTCCCACTTTTCCCCTGCTGCCTCTCACTAAAGTCTCTGTAAGCCTTCTCCCCCATCCCTCGTCCCATAACAGACGTGTCACATTCTCACAACATTATACAGCTGTTTCTGAGGCATTTCTGAGCACTGCTTCTGCCCTAGGATCTAATCAGACCATCTTCCATTTATGCAATAAATCGAGCCACTGTCTGTAGTCCACTTTTCCATGACATACAGGGGGGAAAAAAAAATCCTCTTTCCCAATCTCCCTATAATTAGGATGCCCTGGTGCTGGCCTGGATGGAGTTCAGAGCTAGCATTACAGTTTTGCTTCTGAGAAACATTCACTATTGAATCTTAGAACATCTCTGTTTTTCATATACATCTGAAAAGTTTGTATTTCTCATATGGCTGGTTTAAAACTGAACAGGAAATGAAGGACTTGGTTAGAACATAGTGTAAATTTCCATTCCTTCACATGCTTCTGAACAAAGTTTTTGACTCCCTGACGGTCAAGGCAGTGTTCAGGTTGTGATCCAGCACTATGAGTAGTTGGCATAAGCTGACTGTATCTTTCCTGGTTGTCTAAAGCAAGCTGTTCAGATCTACGGCCTAGACTACCCTTTATTTATGGCTGCTGTGTGTGTAAGCATAAAACCATTGCTTGCTCTTTACAGTTAGTGTTGTAGCACACGGAGGCAGCCAAGATATTTTGGCCTGCACCTTGTATTTAAATTTTTAAAGAACATTGATCTTCAGGAATTCAGAGATGCCAGTGGGTGAAATAATGATCTCAGTGCTGGATGGATCTGCACAAGCAGAGAGAGCTGAGGTGAGCGGGACTCAGCGTGAGAGTTCTCCCTGTGCTGGGAGAAGACCCTGTTCAGCGTTGCATGTGATTTCCTGCAAGAATGGGGACTTGACTCCACGCTAAGATTTAATCTAAAAATGGAGCCTGCTGCTCTGTGTTTATGTATTTTATATATGTATAAAACCACACTCTTGATAGTTACATATCTGTATATATCCTTTCTGTATATACAGTGGTAATGGACTTGATCTAAACTAAACATTTGCCCCACCTCAGAAGTAAGAGGTTTGGGAATTATACGGGGGTGGCCATTTTGCTCTGATAGCTGCCTCTGTACTTCCTGTAGCATGCCGTTTTCACCCAAGTGCCTTCCCTCAGATCCTCTTTCCAGTCACCTTCAGTCAAGGACACATGGGGTAGGGCAGCATCATGGAAACTCAAGTCACTGCACTAGGAGGAGCTGGGATGTATCAAGAGGATGCACTGGCCAGGGAATCGGGGAGGAGGAGGGTTGTGTTGGGGAGAGCTCATCAAAATTTGGGATAAAATAGAAGTCAAAATGCATGGGCAAGAGAACATGAGAACTCAACACTCTTTATCACTTTTTTGATTACCAGTTGTGATTGTGAATCAAAATTAAGTCTGTATGAATCTCTTTTCTCTCTCCAAACCCAGCATCTATACAGATGTGACAGGACATGCACCAAGACCAAGGAGGTCCTACAAATCTTTTCTTAGAAGTTACTTGCACAGTAGCCATGCTCTGAAGGGTTAATTCAAGCTGAGTGTTTGTTACACTGTGCCCTGTGTAAATATCCTATCTCACAGACCCTGCCATAAAGGACTTAGCTGTAGGGATAATTCAAGTAGTCAACTCAAAATGAAATGTAGTCTGAGGGCATGGTGCAAGCTTTGAAGAACTAAACCAAAACCAAATATCTTCCTTCTCTTTTACTAAGTCAGATCAATTTGTGTCAGTTCCAGTCCTAATGTCAGGTGGGTAAATGAGCAGCAGGGACATGTGAACTCTTCAGAAACAATAACATAACTTCTATGTAGATTGTCCTTTTTTATACTGTGAGTGACAGAAAATAGACAATTCCATCTGGAATTGTTTCCAGCTTCAATGCTTATCAAAGCTTTCTGCAAGACATCAGCAAATTATTGAGAAATACTGTCTCAACCTCACAACTGAACCTGCCTTGCACAGAACAATTCCTTGCTGGAAGGAACAGTTAAGTGGTAAAGAGGAGGCTGGGGTAGACTGGGGCTTTGGCCCCCTGGCGTAGCTGCTTTCCAGAAACTCCATGGCTGAGGGAGAACATGGAATAGTTAGCATATATATGAAGCTCTCTAAACTACCTTTGACAAGGATGCATCTGGGTTCCCAGAGCAGAGCTGGGATCCATTTGACATTAGGTAGGGATAGAGGGGTATGAAGAGCACTCTGATCACAAACAGTTTCTTCAGACCATTAGGGAAACAGTTGTCCCTTGTCAATCTACCGGGAATATCTAGAGAGTGATGCCAAAGGCAGAGTCTTAGCTTGTGTGTGCCCTCTGTCCTGCAGGCAAGGAAACAGGACTGCTGTCAAAAACATTTTGTAGGAACAAAATAAAAAGGAAGTTCAGAAAGACATTCAATACCTTATTGAAGTTGGGAGGGGGGGAGAAGGCAAAAGCATCAGTAATAAAGTCTCTTGACAGTGTTTATTTAGTCTTTTGTAAGTCTCTTGACAGTGTTTATTTAGTGATTTTCAGTATTTAATAACAATGAATATTGATTAAATAATGAATAAAATTTATTAAACACACATAGTCAAGTTAATTAGATTTTATTATTTCAGTAAGGAATTGGATATTAAAAATTCAAGTCTTCTGCCAGTAGCTGGCCTCACAGAGTATCATAAAAAAACAGCCGCTCTTGTGTTTTCACCACATCTCCAGTCCTAACATGTACAGAATGGAGGAGGGAGGCAAGTAATAAATGCTCCATTTCCTCTGAAGATCATAAATGAATTACAGTAGATGCTGCCATGGAATGGGATTAGGTGATAAATAAGACCATAGAAACTGAATAATAAAAAAATCCTGATTTTTCACTACCCACCCAGAAGTGCTGATTACTGCATAGAAAAGGCAAAAGGGTAATAATTTGACATTTGTGCTGTTAATGAAAAATCTTGCAAAGGAAGACTACAATGCTACATAGCCATATAAAGAAATTAAACTATGGAGTAGTAATTTAGGGCATTTTCTAGCAGTCCTCCAGTATGATTTCCCAAAATGGCTTGTATATAGATCCCTTGCTCAGTTCTTTGCTATGTACATACTCGGGTGTCCTGTAGAATGATGGACCAAGTGCCAGTTGCTCCGTCTGCAATGTCTGGTGTGCATGTGTCACCACAGGAAGAGAAACCAGTGCTATTCTATTCAGTCGTACAAAAAAGCCATCAGGACTTTCTTCTGTACCCCAGGGCTTTCCTTGATGGATGCTGTGTTGACACACATTGCAATATCACTGCAATGTTTAAATGATAGCTAACTTCCCAAGTGAGGCTTGGGCCAGTGGCCCAGTGGCAACAGCCAGAATTCCCACTTTGAGCCTGTCCCCCTCTTTCCCACCACCCATCCTCCCTGGGGAGCTGGGGCAGCATCACCTGCATGGCCCACCTGGCTCTGCAGTGAGGAAGGCAAAGGTCTGAAGCCAGGCTGCGCTCAGGGCAGGGCAGGGCAGAGTAGTGGGACATGTGTGCAGATGCTTGTGAGGGGGCTGCTTGGAGCAGAAGGTTGAATACTTCAAGAAAGGGGTACCAAAGCAATAGGGGCCCCAGGTGCAGACGTCATCGGAGCCACCGGTACATAGCAATACAAGCTCTGTATCCACTGTCAACATCCTGGGAAGCGGATATGGTTCTGTAAAGATCAGGAAAGTGGCAGAGCTGCTGGCTTTGTGCGCACACCACTGCCACAGAGTAAGCTGTGGAAGGCAACCAGACTTCCACCTCCTCCCAAAGATCCATCCCTTGGGCCAGCCGGGAGGTGGGGTGTGCCTGAAGCCGTGTTCCTGCCATGGGGCGCAGGACCAGGGCTGTACGCTGTACCTTGGTGGATGGTCTATTCATACCTAGCCTGTGCCCTTAGGGGAAGCGAAGTATTTTCTGTAGGACCTTGAATCACTCAAGTGCATCTTGGATAAAAGTAGAACTAAACTCCCATGCAGAGCATGGTGCCACGCTGTACCCCCTGTGTCTGAGAAACAGCTGAACCCACAACAACTCATGGTTTGCTACAGCCACGTAGAAAAGACATACAGAAAACATGAGGGAAAGGATTAAGTTGGGGTATGATAAGAAAAAGTAGAACATACTTCAACCATGAGAATTTTTCCCTAGAGCCCTTTCCACTCTTGCTTTCTGTACATAGATAGATGGTTAAATAAATAAATAATCTTTCGTTCCTCCTGGAGGTTGTGCTTGACAGCTTTGGGGGCTGGGAATTGGGTTTGAACTGATGCAGATGTGTGCATCTGGCATATTGCTTTTTCTATTTTCTTTGTTTTTAATGTCTCTGACACCTTCAAACACAGACCCTTGAGGCAGATCGAGTTTTTTGTGCTCTGTTTCGGTACTTATATGTTCCCTATTATTATTCAATACCGACACAACAAAAACCTATGAAATCCATAAATGGGACCCAGGCCCTACTGTGCTGAGATCTACATAAACATATACCTGTACCTCCACAGTAACAAGGAATATTTTTTTTTCTCCTTTTTCCAAAATTTGTTTAAATGTACATCATACGCAGGGAAAACATATGTAATAGCACATGCAAGTCCTGACAGTTATGCAGATGGTCTAACCCAGCTTCAAGGGCCATTTATATGAATGTTTTTAAGTTAAATTAGAGCCATGGCAAACAACCCAGAATGTGAACGATTAAACGTATACATGCAGGCTTTAAGTGAATACTTACCTACACCCCAGAATCTTACGTCTCCCTCCCTTACCCCAGACAACCTGTGGGTAGTCACACAGACCATAGGACAGATTTGGATGAGCTATTGCTGCAAGCTGTTCACACTGTTCATTCTTTAGTCCTCTTCAATGCACTGCTGATCACCTTGCATGTCCTAGAAGACTATGATGTGCTCCCCTCGAGGTCATACTGTCTCCTATGCAATGCTATCTGCTCCTATCAAAATGATTATATCATCCTCTCCCTGCCCAAGCTCCTTCCCTCTCCATCTTGTGAAAATCATGAATCCCAGGACCTGGAAGAGGTTTACAACATATGACCAAAAGGACCACATCCAAATGACCTACCCCACACTGGTGTCTGCATGGAGCTGGCACTATCCAGCCACCAGCACTGGCATGCTTTCTTTTTGGAGCCCATGCTGGTGGGAACAGACTCTTCACAGAATCACAGAAACGTAGGGTTTGAAGTGACCTCTGGAGATCATCTAGTCCAACCCCCCTGCCAGAGCAGGGTCACCTACAGCAGGTTGCACAGGAACGCGTTCAGGCGGGTTTTGAATGTCTCCAGAGAAGGAGACTCCACCACCTCTCTGGGCAGCCCATTCCAGTGCTCTGCCACCCTCAAAGTAAAGAAGTTCCTCCTCATGTTTAGGTGGAACTTCCTATGCTTAAGTTGGTGCCCGTTACCTCTTGTCCTGTCCCTGGGCACCACTGAAAAGAGCCTGGCCCCATCCTCCTGACACCCACCCTTTAAGTATTTATAAGTGTTGATAAGATCCCCCCTCAGCCATCTTTTTTCCAGACTAAAAAGACCCAAGTCCCTCAGCCTTTCTTCATAAGAGAGGTGTTCCAGTCCCCTAAACATCTTGGTAGCCCTTTGCTGCACCCTCTCCAGCAGTTCCCTGTCCTTCTTGAACCGGGGAGCCCAGAACTCGACACAGTACTCCAGGTGCGGCCTCGCCAAGGCAGAGTAGAGGGGGAGGATGACCTCCCTCGACCTGCTGACCGCGCTCTTCTTGATGGACGCCAGGATGCCATTGGCCTTCTTGGCCACGAGGGCACATTGTTGGCTCATGGTCATCCTGTTGTCCACCAGGACTCCCAGGTCTCTTTCAGCTGAGCTGCTCTCCAGCAGGTCAGCCCCCAACCTGTACTGGTGCAGGGGGTTATTCCTCCCCAGGTGCAGCACCCTACACTTGCCCTTGTTGAATTTCAAAAGAGAATTTCATAAGTTGAATTTCAGTGGAGAACCAGTACAGTGTTAAGTCTACAGTGGGCACAGCTGTGACAGAGGCATGCAAAGTCATCAACAAGACTGTTTCAAACAAATCCACATAAATAACCCACCAGGGTCATGCAGACCTTTGTCCTGTACTGTTTGAGGGTGCAAGTGCTGCTTGGGATAGCATCAGTGGATCATGACAAATAAAGTGAGCCAAATGTAGCAGTGTCTTGCTCCTACCATTCATGGAGATAGAGACATGTCTGGAGGAGACTGTTCACCAAAGCTCTTTTTCATTTTTTTGGGAAGAATGAACTGGAGCCAGGGAATGGACAAATGGTTGCTCAGTGTGGGTGAACAGTTCAGTGTTCAAGTGTGTGAACTAGCTGCATTTTACTTGTCAGGGTAGATATAGCCTATGAAGACATATTTGAGAGTTGATCGAGTATAAATATCATTTTCCTATGAGCTGATACTGAGGATTTGTATTCTTCTTTATTGACTTTTTTTTTTCCCCTGCTATTCCTTTGCCTCTTGAGAGGTTAAACATCTTGTAGAGACGTTGAGACCCTAAGGCTTTTATGGGAAATCCAAATTGATGTTCTGATATGGATGAGTCCCAGAAGGAGCGAGAGGATGTTCCCACCCAACACCTGCTGAACAGCCATACAGCATGTACTTGTGCTAGTCCAGTGAGAAGCGGTCCATGTAATGCAAAAACTCTTAGCACATCTAGCAATGCTGGGAGTTATCACCAGAGGAACTGAGGGCTTTGGGGCCTGAAAACTAAACTGTCTTCTTAGCCCTAAGTAAGTTACATAAATAAATAGAAGAAAATTAAATTGCTGAAAAAAAATTGCTGTCTTGGGTTTTGATTGATTTTAATTTCTTCACACATACTTGAAGAATGCAGACCTTGATTAGTTAGAATTGTTTTGTAAATTTCATTTGTCTTAAGTACTCTGCATGAATTCCTTTAAACAAACCATGCCTACTCAGAATGGGTGTTTCTTTCTCTACCTTTTAGACTAGGCTAGTGCTCAAACAACATCTACAAAAAAAACCTGAATACATTGGAATTTACTCAAGGTTGCTTTTCTTTTTTCATGTTTTGTTCAAACCTAGACCCTTCAAGGTTGCTGAGGTTTGAGGTTTTTTTGATTGGTTGGTTGGTTTGGGTTTTTTGAAATTCTTTGTCATAAACCTTTTCTACTTTTTCTATAAAGAGATCTAAAAGTCATTTACATGTATTTCCCTATGATGATTTCACAACCAAAATCTTGTACTTTATTTATGTCAGTTAGATTTGATTAAAAAATAAAGGTAATGTGGTTGGTTTGTATCCTTATGATTTATGTCAGTTAGATTTGATTAAAATAAAAAAGGTAATGTGATGTTTGTTTTTGTATCCTGACTGAATCAGTGTGACTCTTGGAGGAAGTAAGACTAATCTCCACTGTGATTGTGAAATAACATTTTACTGGAGATATTTACATTAGTGTTGTTTCTTCTACAGTTATTGAATTAGAATCATCCTGAAACTGAATCTAAAAGAAATGGGATGCATCTAAACAAAGCTGTATAGAAATCTTGAATATCTGTCAAAGAGAGAGATGGAGTATGCTATTTATCTGTTTCAGCAGAACTCATAAATCAGCTCTAAAATAGCTTATTGGAAAAGCTAAGCCTCAGTCCAGTTTAAATATAAATTTTCTGTTGGTTTCCACCCTGTGCTTGCCTTGAATACATAGAATACTTTTGGACTTAAAGACATTCTCCTGTGAAACAAACCAGCTTCTTGTCTTTCATTCCAACCCTGGCTGCTTCATCCTGTCTGCTATATTTATAATATATATACTTATACATATGTCTGTAATAATGAAAGTATTCCAGCTTGAATTAATTGCAAAGATTTTGCAATTGCTTAGTTTTTCCTTACCTTAGTTCTATGTGCTGCATATGCTGATGAGCATGCTGATATCTATATTTAATCTATTTCATATAAAATAGAATTCTGATATCGGATACAGCCGAAGGAAAGTATTTCTGAACCTGATCTCTCTCAGGTGGAGTTAATCCCAGGGGTCAAGAGAAACTCTATTAATCCCCCACCACTCATTTCTTCTCTCATTTGTGGTTTTGGGGGGGAGGAGGGGGGCAAGGGAAGGGGTGCTGGAGACGGGTTCTCTAACTTCTGCTAATCCATGAAATTCTAGTAGGTTATTCTGTTCCTTGAGCCTCATGAAATGCTCAAATCTGTACGTTAATCCTATTTGCAGGATGCTTTTACTGTGCATTTCTTTAACAATAGCGTGAATAATTTAAAACTTAATTTAAGATTAACTTCATCATAAATTATAGTGTGGAGTTTGGAAAGAAAATCACTCATTTATACAAATAATGGAAGCTAGATTTTCAGTAATGCTGATGATAATACATATTCTTATACTTGGGAATTATCAAATCTCTGTTAGTTATTAAGGCTTAGCCAGCATTAATTAACAGATCCAATGGATCTCAGCTGGAAGCATGACGCAGTGGCTTCTGAAAGGTGGCTGCTGGAGTGCAGTGGGAGTGTGGGAGGCAGGGAGGGAAAGCAGGAGGACGTTTAGCTCCGAACCATTTACTTTCTGTCTGCTGTCTTCACTGTCCGATAAATGACTGCCTTTGGTCAAAAAGTAATTATTTAGCAGAGAAAAGAAAGTGAGGGGAAGAGAAAGAAAAACAGAAAGTGAGGGTGGTCACTGACCAGTAGCAATACTGCCCACCATTGTAAGTATGGTATGGGGAGAAAGAAGGTGGTGCTGGCTCTGATGTTCTGTTCCACAAAAATATTCCAGCTGGAGCAGGGAGAAATCCTCAGATTGTGCCAGTTCAGGATTGATGCATTTCCTTTTGATTCTGCCTCTCTGCAAATGGATCGAAGCTAGCACTTCCAGCCACTATACTGCTATCTATTATTCAGGCTCATATCAGATAGTTCAACTGAATCAGAAGTCCTGTTGATTTAGCAAAGTACAAAACCAACATGTGCTACAGTCCGTGACACAAAGAAGCTATGTCAACCTGAACAAAATGGGAAAAAAGCAGAGGGAAACAGTGAGAAAGGATATGGTGCACACATAGAGCCTTCAGGGTGATGGCCAACAAAGACTACATTGAGGAATAAAAGGTGGGCAGGAGTGAATTGAAAGGAAGGAAGGAAGTACAGCAGAGGAACAGGGATATCTCCAGTAAAATGTTATTTCACAATCACAGTGGAGATTAGTCTTACTTCCTCCAAGAGTCACACTGATTCAGTCAGGATTGGAGAAGAGATTGGAGATAGGGAACTAAGAATATAGGAAAAAAATTGCAGACCTTCAAATTTAATATCATTGCTCAGTAGTCTTGGAGGGAAATATGAACATATACTTTGATTTCCATGACACAGAAGTTGAAAGGGCCACTTGAACGCAAGACAAGTATTTCATGTCTGTAAACAGAACACCTCTATTTTGAAGGACCTTTCTGTATTTAACACATTAAAGTTCAGTTCTTGTCTTATGTCCTGTTTCAGAAACAATGCCCTTTCTGTGGCTTTTCTGTATCATCTGTATCATCATTACTTCACATTCACCCCTTGAATGCCACAATTATTTTTCCCTTCACTGCAGTTTATTATAGCAGTGATTGTTTTCTGTTTGCTGGTGAATGTAGCATGACTGAATCCATACAGAACTTTAACAGACACCTCAGATGTTTCTTCAATTTGTCATTACATGAAGCCCTCTATTTGGTAGTCATACCCATATTTATACATAAACTTGCATAAATTTGCACCACTGTTGGGTCAGCGTTTGGAAATTATTAATTTTCTTCTCTGTATTGAGGCTCAAATGATAGGAGAAATGTTTATTTTTTTACTAGCACCTTTTTTGAAAAACACTGTAACATGTTTGCAGATCTTCTGAATCCTTGCTAAGTTACCTTTTGATTTATAATTTCAAATAGAATTTAGTAATGAAAGACAGTCATATGTGCCCCTCCGCTAACAGACCTTAGTGAAACACATTGCCTTTTATATCCTCAGGTTTCTTGTCTCTGCTTTGGTCTGTCTCAGTACTGTTTTACTGTTTTATTCCCTTTTAAGTTGGTGGCCAGTATGGAAAACGCTGAGATTCATTACTACTTTTTAAAGAGGAAGAATATAAAAACAAAAAACTTTACTAGTTGGCTGACAGCTGAGACCTAACTACTACATGAAGTTCCAAGATATTTCTAAACTAGACTTTATTTGGTTGCTTGGTTTTTTTCAGGTGAGATTTTTGTGTTTGCATTAGATGTTGTGAGTCTTGCAAAAGATACAATACAAATAAATCAATATTCCCACATCATAAAATCTACATTCTTCGTTTAGTTTAGCAACTCTAGAGTAGATAATTTAATCTAGTACTCATGCACATGTTCACTGGCCTCTGTAGACTTAAGACTGAATTCCAGCCATCGTATTAGATGTGCCCCATCATTTTCCTATAACTGATTTTGAGATGAAAAATTTCTATGACTAATCTGATGTGAAAAAATATTTTGAATAGTTGTTAGGCAGCAGAAAAAAAAGAATCCTCCTTTTATATATTTTGTGTTACAAAGAGAATAATCTCCCTTAGTGGCATTGTAAAGACTTTTTGACTGCTTAAACTAGTGTAGCTTTCTTTTACCATCAGAAGAAGTACAAGCTGGTTATTTTGAGATTTAGAGAAATATTTTTGAGGCAACAGATTCTAACCTTTGAAAAGAACATTTGTTTTTCACTAAAAAATCTAAATTAAAAAAGCCCCCAAACCCTCTTTCATATCACTCCCACATAATTTAAGTCCATGATTGCAGGAATCTCAGTGCCAAATTCTTCTTTCTCTTTGATGTTTTTGCTAGAGATTTTAATATTTTAGTCCACATTTCTTTTCCTCACTTCTCCTTATCCCACAAAAATAGTGTTATAGAATAAAACTTCAGAGCTGTGATGCTGAAAGTTGATACTCTCATCAGTTGCTGGTCATCCTCAGATCACAGCTGAACACATATACAATACCTTTGAATGTTTTTTAACATAGTAATTGGAAAAAAGAATCTCTTGATATCCCTTTTCCTGTCTTTCTCATTTAGCAATTGTTATATATTAATTGAAAAGTGGCATATGGGTGCGATAAAACCTACAGAGGGATAATCTCCCCTTCTCTCTAAAGCAGTCCCATAGAGCAAATGTACCGTTCAAATCCTTGTGTCTTGCTGCATGAATAGACAAAAGGCAAATAATATTAGTTCCCACGATCAGAAGGCCCTGTCTTCATTCTCTACCATCCTTGGGAAAGCCAGTTGGCCACTGTCCTCAGTGCCACAAGGAACCTGTGATAAAGTACTTGCATGAAAGGACCCAGATTTCTATATTGTAGATGTGATAACCAAAGAATACGCAAACAGCAAGCTAAAGACAGCAGCAAATTACCTTTCAAGTTCTATTGTCTTAAATTTTGCTCTGAAAAGATTAACTGAGGTAATAAAAATATTTTTTCCAATTGTTTTCATCTTTATGAGGTAGCTAACATCAATTGAGGGCAATATTATTTTTTCATAATATCCATCCCAGAAGGGATTGAAGGTAGCAACCAAGAAGGAAAGATTTCTGGGCTGGCTTTAACCTAAGCCCTAGCTAAACTAGTGATGCAGAACTGAAAGATTTTGAGTACTGCCCTCTCCTATCCCAAGCATTCTACAACCAGGTGTTTTTTCACTCATTTGCTGTTCCTGCACAACAAAGAATGGCTAGTCTTCCTGGAAGTGCAATATTTTGGGAATTGTTCACAGTGCTGTTAGGATTTGCAGAATTCATTCATGTGCATGAAACAATCTTTTACTTGTAATTTCTGCCTCCCACAGTACCAAGGTAACTAGACCACTGTTGCTTTTTGTAAAAGAAAACTGGGCTTATAGCTTTTTTCAGGTAAACTCAAAATGAGCGTAAACAACCATTAATAGTATTGGATTTTTTTTATTAAAAAAAAAAAAGGTTTTACGTATGAATAGAAAATGCAATTACACTAACCAAGAAACACATACGGGGGGCTTCCAGTCGAAGCATAAACTGATTAGAAGCTGTATCAGCTGTGCCCTCAGTTCAGCAAGGAGTAATTAGTAGCTTCCTGAGAATTTGAGCTTCCTTTAAAACATCAGTCATTAAGTATCACTGGAGGCGGTAAACTAGCCTGGGTGGCCGTTGGTCTGCTCCACTGGGGGAATTCATACATTTCTTGTGCTTAGGTCAGTTCACATTATTTAAGGTTAATTGGCTATTCTGCCATTTAAAGCTATTTTTAAGCTTGCTGTTTCAGTGGACACTACACAGATTTTGGATTTTCTGATTTAAATGTCAGTGACAGAGAAAGAATGCTGTTTTTTTTAATATTCATTTCAGACTGTGCTTTAACTGCTGCATGCAGTAGAGTCCCAATTATTGGTCCCCCTCTGAGAGATGCTCCCCTTCTCAGAAATTATTACCTCTTCAAATGCCTGATTTGTTTAGTTTTCCAGATAGACAAATACATTTGGTATTGCCAGAGAGGGCCAGGTGGAAGGGCTGCACCGCATCTGCTTAGGTAGAACAGAGAGCTGTCCGTGTAGGTCAGTTTGAGGCATCTGTTATAAGAGAATAGAGAGGAAATATGTTGTTGCAACTATGAGACAATTTTTGTCCAGTTGGACATCAAAGTGACTTCTTCCATCTCTGCCCAGAATGGCTGCAAAGCCAGGCGCAACAAAATATTTAACAAGCTTTTTCATTTTACAAGCATTTCTCCTGGACACTGATTTTCACAAGGACCTTCCAACCATAGAATCGCCTATGTTGGAAGGGACCCATAAGATCATCTCAGTTGCCCTCTTCTTCTCCTAGTTCTACTGCTATGAGAGAAGAGGCAGTAAATGTTCTGTTTTCCTTGCCAGAACCAGTTCTGTTTAACTGGAAGAGCAGTTGGTAGTTTGTGTCTAGAAAGCAGCATGCCTACTGTTTATTTGTGCTCAGGGAACAGAATCATGTGGCACGAAGTGAGATAGAGCTTGCTTTCTCTCATTTAGAAAGATATACTGGATGACCTCCTTGCTATGACTCTCTTCTCACTCACTCATAGTACGCAGTACACACTGTGCTTATTACTTGTGTGTAAATTCAAAGTGGAAGGTCTCTGCAGATAATCAGGATATGTTCCGGAGAATAAAAGTAAGATCAAGCAATAACTTAGCCTTGTTTTATTTATCCAGAGTTCAGTAAATTTGCTCCCCAGCCTCTTAGCTTATGAATGACAGAATAAGAAAACATCTTTGCTCACAGAAATGAATGTAATTCTTTCTGGGTCATCTGACTAACAGAGAAATCGTGTCCAGTGGTGGGAGCGGCCTCAGCTGCAGAAGTTCCTGCAGGGAGGATGGTCCCTTTGCAGTGAGTTTAATAGAAGCACCACACGCTGTAATCCTTGAACACATATCTGGGGCACCCCTTCATCTCTCCTTCCTCATTAAAACAGAATATCATTTAGGAGTAGCACCACTAAAGAAAATACTGGTTTCCCTTTGGTGGCATTTTTTAGTACATAAGGATGCCAAAAAAAATATTTGTCTTTCTGTGAATTTCTATCAATAAAATCTGGACTGCAGTGTGGTTGTAAGGTTTGCCTCAGCTTACATAGCCAGGAATACATCATTGCATGTCTTTATACCTAGATCTGCCATTCCTGGGCAATGAACATAAGTACAGAATCGATTATATACACTCAATTAGGCTCTTCTTTCAAGCTGTATTTTATCCAATAGATGTTTTGGGAAAGTAGTCTGCAATCAAAGCAAGTTCTGGAGATGGCATCTGCAGACAACTGGAGAGGCCTGAATAGCTCTTCAGTGTAGAAGACTGCTGTACACTGAAGTCTGACTAAGTGTGCTCAGGCAGGGAACTTGTCAACCAGAAGTAAAATCTAGATGCTTAGAGCTGGATATAGTGACTGATCTGCCTGAACAAAATGAGTTTGAGAGGATGCTGAGATCTGAACATTGCTTCCTAAAAGGGAAAATGGTAATCGTTTAAGGGAACCCAGCAAGGAAGGTCACTAACTAATCTCAAAATCAAATCAAATCAGAGGACGTTAAAAGATGGACAACAAAAGAAATTGACAACAGAGAAATTTTTTATTTTTTATTTAATATCATAATCCTTAGGAAGTGTACTAGAGGATGCTCTGGAAGGAAAAGTTGTTTTAACCTTGGTGCAGTAGATCTGAGGAACCTTGCAGCCTATTGACTAAGGGAAGAAGTATTGCCCATATGGACAACTCAGTTATAAGGAGTTATGTCAGCAGAAATTAAGATTTTAAAAAATAGACTACGAGGAGAGAGATATATTTGTCATTCTTCTGGAAGAATGTGATCTGTCTCTGCACAAGAGAGTCCAGTATTTTGTACTTTTCAGGGGGCAAAACCTGTATAAATAATGAGTTTCTAAAGAAGATTGGGGATACATTATGTTTATATTTCCATGAGGACAAAACAAAAGGCAAGATGTTTATTTCTCTCAGCATTATGAACTACAGCAGCAGAGGTTACATTATTAATATAAGTTTTCTCAGTTCAATACCAGATCTGCGTATGATAATAACTTATGTGATACAGTAATTCCTGTAGAACCAAATCTGATCTTCAGCTTAGAGTTTATGAAAAATCTTCCAGTGCAGCTCTTTTTTTTTGCACTTGCAGACTTGGTAAGAATAAAATTAAGTCTCTAATTAAAATTATGTAAAGGTTGCACAATTTTCTGTTAACGAGATCATTTGTTGAGTATTTTTTCCCACATCTAGTGCAGCGTTCTTCAACTTTTTGGCCCTGCTGTTCCTCAGGGAAAGTACAGCAATCTATCAGGAGCAAACAGCTTGTGTTTAAAGAATACAGAAATGTTTATCGGTCATTTTACAAAGGGCATAATCAATATTTATTCCAGTCACAATTAATATTCTGCAAACACAGGGCACATCATGTCCTTCTGAACCCAAGTAGATTTTCTTTGTACCAATGCAATTTTATAAACTGTTAGTTTAGCTGGCTAATTATAAAAGTAACAAATCAAGCTACGCATATGGACTGGTTTCCTGGTAAAACAAACTTTGGCCTTAGCTAGGAGGAGACAGCAAGAACAGTGAATGTTTTCTGCAATAATTAACCAACTAAATAAAAAACTGTGTTTCTGTAGTCAAAAACCCCAAACAAACCAAACCCGACACCTTCAGTGAAAGCCTCTCTGAAAGTCAATGTTTGGGTGTCAGCAAGAATAGAAAGTTTGTATAAAAAAAACACCCAAAAACATTTCACAAAAAACTGTGGCGCCTTCAATAATAGAATGTTTTTCATTTGTATTTCACTGACCTCAGAGAATGAAATTCTATTCATAAAGCAGTTTACAGAACACATTTGGGCCCCATCACTAATATTAAATTAATCACAAAATGAAATTATTTAGCTACAAAACAGTTTTGTCTTGGGTGAGGTAGATTCTGATTCTGATCTCATTTACAATGGTTTTACATCAGTTTAATTTGATTTCACTGAAGCTTATGCTGTATAAAAGAGAAGAGAACATGGATCACATTTTCTGCATGGTCATAAATTGCGCACAATTGAAAAAAGAGGAATTTCTACTCCAAGAAGAAATCCATGCAAATGTATTTTGCTAAAATTGGGCAGACTGTTTAGAGTGTGCTATTTCTATTTTTTTTTGTAAGCTTAGCTCCAACCAGAAAAGGTGCTAGATTTCCAGTGCAAACGACTCCAAATCAGTCAGGTGATTAAGTTTTTTTAAAGATTCTTAGGAGAAAAATGGAAAAAAATAATCTAGAGAATTTCTGAAAGAGGACCATAATTAGATAATGTCACTTTGGGATATTTTTATTTGTTCAGTCCAGTATTACTCAGGTATTTATCAGCAGTCAGAATAGAAGAGCAAGGTAGAAAAGGATTCCCAGGCTGTTGCAGAGAATTTTACTAGTTGGGACCAGTTAAAATCATGTTATTTGTTATTTGCATGAGACAGAGAAGAATGGTTATGCTGTCTGTGTTGAATTGATCCTCAAGGTGTTGTTGCCACATTTTAGCCAGGTGACTCAGGGAAGAAAAGGCTTTCAGATTACTACAGAGCTAAAAGCACCTAACCACATTCACCTCCCTTCAATGTCTCTTCTTGACTGCATTAGGAATTCAGCTCTTCACTCCCTTCCCTGCCTGTACACACGTGCGCCCATACACCTGGAGCATCACCTAGCTGTGGTGCCCATTGCCAGGCACATGGATGTCCCCTTTCCCTGCCAGTACCTTATTCACCACAGTGAGTTTCTCTCCAGGAGTCAGTCTCAAATTCTCTTCTGGGTCTGGCCTGCAATCTCCCATGATCAGCTTCAACTTCCTAACAGGGAGCAGAGGCCCCATCAGGACAAATCCACCAGCATCCCCAAGGTGCTCAGACTGCAGTGGTAGGGGTTGTACAGCACCTTGGGTTGGTTCATAGTCCGAGTGCACTCCTGATGAATTGTGAAAAGGGGTAGCTCCTGCCGTTGTCTTGCACACACAAGTGCTTCTGTGGTCACTGGCATGCCTATCCAAATGGCAAATATTTCCTGAACTGGCAATCACATAACATAACAAACTTAATGTTAGACACCAATAGAAATTGTGGAGTTTGATGTAAGAATTCTCTGTTTAAATTAGAATTGATCTAGATTTAGGAACACTGCCTGTTCAATGAAAACATCCTTGTGTGACTCAGATCAACAACATACAGAGCAGAAGAGAGTTTCCCTTTCTACTAAGGAAGCAGAAATAAAAAATAGCAGAGAGGTGACTATTTTGATGAAAAGCAAAAGGAATCCTTCAGCTTATAAGTTGTCTCCTTTTTTGATACTCTGGAACAACATTTTTTGGGGAAAAAGGGACTCTACTAAGGGATTTAGGGCTCCAGCTTGGCAACATATTAAGGTCTTCATTAATGTGACTTTAAAATGATCAAGTATAGTTGCGGGGGTTTATGCTTATGGGTAATTTTTGTTGTATTATCTGCATTTTTTAGGAAGCAGATGGAATGTGTAAGAACTCTAAGAATATTGGAGAAGAAGTAAGAGAAATAATTCACCAAAATGTAGGTGAAACTAAAAAAAAATTTAAGTATCCTTAATGAAGCAGAACAGCTTTTACAGTAAGATTCTACTCTACATGAATAAGGGTAATAAAATGAGAGATTTTAAAGAATGGAAAATGGAAGAAAACTTGTCCGAAGAGGAAAATAACTTCCAACAGCTATTCTGTTGGAGGAATAACCTACAAACTCATAGCGCAGAAAGTGGCCTGGGGGATATCAGATAGCAAATTGTACCTGAGTCTGCAATGTGCTGTGCCTACAAAATAGCATTGGCTTGCAGGTTTGCGCTTTGCAAATGCAGAGGTGAGTGGTCAAAGAACAGAGTGGTAAGTCATCCTCTGTTGTCGTTCTGCCACAAGCATATGGAAACCTGGCCCTGTTTCTTGGTGCTATGTTCCCAGAAATGTGGTGATGAATGGGAAGGAGAGCGTTCAGGAAAAGAGATAGAAAATCTTGAAGAAAACAACTTATCATAAAAAATGAAAAGAAACTGAGAAATAAAATAATTTGGCAGTGAGATGCTTTGAGCACAGGTGGTGGGCATAAAAGATGGTGGCCTACAAATATTTGGTTGTTAAATTGAAGGGTAAATACTCTCATTGTACTGCATAAATATTTCTGGGGAAGGGTAAACAGTTCCATGGAGTGACAAATATTCCAATTTATAAAGCAACACTTACCTTACAGATATCACAGGGTAAATATTTTTGGAGTGTAAATATTGCATGGAAAAATATTGTTCTGTGCTCTGCATTGAACAGTAGCTAGGACCAAATGAATTAAATAAAAACCAATTATTTGTCAGGTGAAACAGTATGACATTGCAGAAATCTCATTATAAACACTAACATATTATGGGGAATTTTCTACACAATCTGCTCAACAACACGTGGGCTGACTTGAATTCCGTTTTGATAGAAAACCTAAGCAAAAAATCCCAGCAGCACACGCAGAAATCAAATCACACTTTTAATTAACGACCAGCCCCCAACTTTTCTGCAACAAACTTGGAGGCTGGCAAAACACTGACTAATTTATAAGATCCTGATTTTTCTCCAAGGGGTTAGTCCCCACCCCATAGAATTAAACAAGGTAACTCTGATATTGCTTCTTACCAAAACATTCTTATTCTGTCTCTAGTACTCAGTAACATTGTAAAATCCCATCATTAATGTGTCAAGACAACCCCCAAAAATGTAATGTCAAGTGAAAGTAAAAGCTGTCCTTCTTCACTTAATTGCTGGGGTGGGATATCACTCTGGAGGTCTCTAGCCCAAAAGCCCTGCCTAGAGCATAGTGAACCAAAGTGGTTGTTGAGGGCTGTGTCTGCCCAGGTGCTGAATATATCCAAAGACGGTGACAACCTTATACACTTTCTTCAAGTGAAGTGAAGCACCACTAAAATCTCCATCATATGTTAATGATGGAAATGGATTGCTGCACCCAAACCAGTAAACCACTGCTGGTAATTCGACAATTGTGTCTCAAGTGGATATCAGTGCTAAGCATCCATCTAATCTCAAACGAAATTTCAGAATTAATCCACAAGGTGGGACACCACCATCTGCAATTTAGTAGTCTTATAGTGTGAAAACTAATTTTCTGGAATCGTTCTTGGATCAGGTTGTGCAGCAGTCTTTCGGCACTTGTTAAGCAAAGCAAAAGTAGGGATTTGTATTGCCAAGATGTGCTTATTTCACACACAACTCTTTCAGTACTGAAAACTCAGTTGAATACAAAAGATTGACTGAGGGAAGAGTGGCTGAAGAAAGAGATTGCTGAAGAATATGACACTTTATAAGATATCTTTACTACTGTCCTCTTCCAGTTCCCATCCTTTCTACTAGTCTTTCTTTCAAGACTAGTCCATCATATGGCCTTGCAGTTTTTAAAAATGTATGTGATATTTTTCCCTGTAAGAAAAGTCTTGCTGGACCTTTTGGAAAGGAAAATATTGTATAGCTTATCATGACAGTCAGTTATTATCCCCTTTTCTTCTTCACTACATAGAGGACAAGGTTTACCATATTCTAACAAGTTTCTTTCCTAAATTTTCTCTTGTAGCTATATTATGGGCAAGGAGTTACACTCTGTGTTATCCATACTACTTCTTTTACTTTCTAGACTGCTTCCCCATTTCCAGCTAGTTCTTCCAGTTTACCCAGAGGCAAAACTTTCAGATTCTTTCCTGAGTTTCTACTGTTTCAGCATCTCTCAAATTCTCAAAAGCATTCCTACCTTATTAAGTATGCCTAATGCTAATTGGGTCCCTAAAAATGCAGCCACATTTCCTTCCACTGGCATGTCGCTATTAATGGATGCCGCATCTTGTTCAAGACCTGCAGCAACTCATACAGCTCTTTATGATGACTCCACAATCTGCTGTTTACAGGCTGTAATGCAACAGTTTGAAAATCGCTTTGCCAGGGCAGTCAAATCAATGCCATCACATGTGGTTTCTTTTCACGCCCACCCTCTCATCTTTCAGCATTCCTGCTTTGGGAGCCCATAATTTTGACTATGGGATGCAATGTGGCTATGTTTATACAAGAAAGAGCAGCTGTTTGGCCCCACACTTAGTTCACCAAAGGCAACACGGAGAAGAAGTCTCCCTAACAGCAAAGAGTGATCTCTGAAAAGTAGGAGGAGAATGCCTACCAGGACCTCTAAAGTTAAACTCAGCGACGAATTTGAAACTGTGTTTTAGTGGGAAGCAATCTAGTCTTGGCAAGGTGGAGGGCCTGAGGAACTATATAGGTGTTTTCCATCTCTAACATCTATGATTCTATTATACTATGACTAATCTCACCTTTCTTTAATATTCTCTCTGGTAACCTGTTCCATGTACTTATTGCCCTTTCAGTAATGCAATTATCTAAGAATCGATGGCCATCTTGTCCGTACTAAACACTGCAGTAGGATAAACTACATTATTTCTGAACCATCTGCAATAATGGATTGTGAAGTCTAGAGCTGAATATCTCCAGTCTGCATGAGTTCTGCCTCTTAATTCCATTTGACTCATTTTCAATTAAATCACTAGTGTGTGAACAGGGGTGCTGGGGGATAGAAAAGGAAGGCAGAGATTAAAGGAATATAAAAGTGTTTTATGAACCAGGTGAACAGGGAATTAGAAGTGAAACAGGTTAAGGGAGAGAAAATAAAATAAAGGTGAAAAAAATTAAAAATCCTCAGCACCGAAGGAAGATATACTCACTGGATATTAAAAGTGGGATACAGAACTTTCATTTTGATATCTTTAAATCAAGTCCATGATATGGATGTACTGACTAAAACCCATTTAGATGTTAATTGCTATAGACTGCAAGAAGAATTTTTGCTGGTGACTTTCCAGCTTTTGCTGGACAGATGTTATATACACATCACAAACCCCACCGTCATCATAATTGGTAGCCTTGTTGACAAGCTTCAAAGAGATGCCAAATCATGAATAGTTGTGGGGACTCAGCTGCCCAAAACGAAAATCCTTAATGGATTTTGTCATGTATAATTGTGCTAGAGAGGTGCCAGGGAAGTGGGAAGTGCTATCAATATCAAGTTAAATGCCAGCAGAAGCTAAAGGCCTGGAAAAAAAGGGCCAGATGAGACGACCTTATAAATGCTGCACAGGAGGTGGGATGGTGCCAAAAATACAGGGGGATGGAACAAGAGAGAGAGTACTTTAAACGAAAATTCTTTACCAGAAATGTATCGCTACACTATTTTAGCTTTCTCTGCTGATAAAAGGTCCCATTGCATTCCTTTGATGTATCACAGGATGAAAAACCCACCCATGGAGTGCAATTCCGATAAGTTTGAGTAGGCAAGAGAGAAAAATTTCAGGATTAAAGTCCCAGAAGGAGAAAGGAATAAAATTCTCCAAACACAAATGGTGGCAAAGGACAGTACAATAGACAAGAGCAATTTCAAGAAATGCTGATTAACATAGTGCTGTTAAACACAGCAAAAAGGTTAAGAAAAAGGGCAAAGGCAGAAGAAACAATGGCAGAAATAGAGGATAAGGCAAGAGAGAGTGAAAAGTACAGAACAGTATAATGGAAATGGAAAGCGGCAAAGAGGGAAAAGCCAACTAAAGGAAACTAAGAAATTATTTAGATTCAGTGGTTCATTTTTTTTTCAGACTGTTGCCATGTACCGTTCCTGACCAGAATGCGCAAAGGTACTGCTTGCTGCTGCGCCTCTCGTTGCTGTGCTGTTTCTTCTTCAATGTAAAAATATTATTGAACTCCTGCTCCCACTACTTCACAAGGACAGCACATGCTATCACCCGGGTTGCCTAATTGCTAAATGCTCTCAGAATATTAATGGACAAGTAATGCATGTAGGAGAGCCCATTTTGTAGATTAGATTTCTTAATGGACTTTCTGGAAGCATGAGAAGTAATTAATCTCCACAGTAACATACTGTCACCTGCTGCTGGGCTGTTCAAAACTTCTTTTACCAACACAGCACTTTTTGTTTGTACGTTGTTGTGTCCATTTGCTTTCTGAATAGTGGGGGGGTAGGTGGGGCGGTTGAGAGGTGTATAACTTTTCTTACTGTTGCTTCTGCAGGGAGAGAGATCCACAATTCCACACAAAATATGCATAAGTTCCTCCATAGGTTACTTCAAGTGTTCAATAGCCTTTATCCCATTCTTTGCCGTTTTTTCTGGTAACTTCACAGCTGAAAAAAAATTCTTTCCTCTCCAGTTTGTGACAGTCCAATCACTACAGCCATGTAATGCCTGAAGCTTTCCCCAAAGAGAATCCAGAGATCCTTTGTTTGGCCCCAAGATAAGCAAAACCCTAACTTTGTGATCACCTGTGGAATTCAGTGAGAATTCACAGTTATACAGGACTTCCAAAAAACAGCCCAGTAGTTTGTGCTCAGTACAAGACATACGTTGGAAAACTTTTGGGTTTCACAAATTCCTTGAAATTCCTTCAATAAGTTAAAAAATAATTCCGTGATTCTTTCTGATGTTGTTCTTATCTTGCGTTTGTGAAACTGTAAAATTCCCTCAGGGCTAGTATAGGTGTAGCACTTGTGGAGTTGGAGACATTTGGCAGTTCTTGGAATTGACTGCATGTCGCATGTTGTTAGTGTATTACAGAAGTTCTGTTGTTCGTTTTAAACAGGAATACTTTTTGGCATATCTGTGTTTTCAGATGGGACAGAAGAAACGTGGAGCCAGACAGAATTATGAATACTGAGCCAGCGTTGTTCTGGGCTTGTTTGTCTTTTTTTTTTTTTTTTTAAATAAAAAAGCAAGATGAACTTCTAAATTGCATTTTTGCATTATCCAACTGAAGAAGACTTTTTTTTTAATATTCAAAATAGAATAAAGTTGTGACAAATAGAGTTTGGAAAATAGAGAATAAAACTTCCAAAATATAATAAAATATTGAATATTGCACACTCTTTGGTGTGTACTGTTAGTGTGTGTACACGTTAGTTAATGCTGACAAATAAGCTGAGGCAGGAGTCTAAAATGAATACGTGGTTTAGGACAAGTTATATAGAAAAACCTCAACTTGAGCAGTTATCCTGTTTTCCTATGGAGACTAAGGCTCGTGAAATGATACTGTCTATCTGCATCTGCCACCACAGACTTCTGGATGTTCTCTCCCCCACCCCCCCACCCCAAGTAGCTTTTGGACCATTGGCAAACTGTGACATTTGTGGTTAAAGGGAAGAGGCCTCAAGCACAGATCATTAAGCATTTAAGAACATCATAATACTCAGGAGGTGGAGCAGAGGAGAGTGACTTACACATCTCATGTACAGGAGCAGCTGCAGCAGAAGCTCCTGCCTTGATAGACAGAAGCAAATCTGCATATGAGCAAGGTTTTGTCTTCCCGTGGGGAATCCCATAGAGGTCTCCCTGGGACACACCAAAGTCAACGAAACATAAGGCTTATCTCCACGTCAAAAAGAGATCCTTTACCCCATGGAAATGCTTGCTGAAGATCCAAGATGGGTTCAGAATGGATTATAGGGGAAAAGCATCCTTTCATCTCTGCCCTTGTTTAGCTTTGAGTGCAAAGTTTTGACCACTGCCATTTCATCATTACTTGGTACATAATGAGTTAATTAATAAATGAGAGCCATTTGTAAAATTAGATTTCTTTTCTTAACAGTGCTGGAGAGGCAAAGTATTTTAATACGGGTTTATTTTTAGTTTTCAACTTAATTTTGCCTATTTGGAAAAATATGTGCTGGCATATAATGACAAGGGTAGAACTGCTGGCCTGCTAGCCTTTATTGACATGAAGCTATCTAATGACAAGCTGATTTTCTTAATGAAGAAAACAGAAAAGTTCCTTGCCATTATTGTGAGAAGTGTTGTCTTGCACAGTCTAAGGTAAGCAAAGAGCAGCTTTCAGCAGAGAGGCATTTAGAGACCTTTCTCTGGGTCAAGAAAAGGGAGAGAGAGCCTGAGTGTGTATGGTTTTGGCGGAAAAAGGCAAAGTTCACATCTGTTCTATGGTAAATTATAGGGAGGGAGCCTATTGCCTGGGGGCTGAGTATATTTCCGTCGTGTTTTCTCAGCCACTCCATAGAGATCTCGGCAACTGATAGATCAGTCCTCAACTGTGTGAGAGATACTGCATGACTGACTTGTGGTTGGGCAATGCTCTGGCCCTTGCAAATAAAAAGTGTGTGTTATGGACAGAATAACACCTCTGCTGGGACTCCTGGCACTTGAATATGGGCTACGCGAAGGAAGCAAGCTCTTTTGTTCTTTACCCTAGAAAGGATCTGATGAAAACACCAGTCCTCCCCCTCCATGATCAACATTTTTGCTAGAATTCCCCTCGTGTGCTGTGTTTGTTTTCAGTAGGCCTCTGCTCTCTGCACCAGTTAGGAACAATGAGTAGCCTTTCACCACTTTTTTTTTCTTTAAAGAACAACACATACACAAATCTCACACATGTACCATCCCAAAATACAATTAATGTGCTGCATTTGAAAGCTGTTCATGTTCTAGTAGCAATGCCATTCATGCACATAGCTATTCCATGTTAGGAGCATGCCATTATATATTGCTGAATTTATTTGGAATCTGTTGTGATGCTAAGTTTTGTCTAGTAATGAGTATACCTCAGGAATAGTTACCTTGTGTTGGGTGTACTCTTTGTGACTGAGCGTTATGGCCTGGTTTGACAAATATTTCTTCCAGAGAAAGTGGCATTTTACACACTCTCCCAACACTGGACGCTATTTTCCTAGTCCATATCTTTCTCAGAGTGTAAATATTTTTCTGGGTGAAACAAACCAAGAAATGAGGAAAAAGGTTAGTTTTTAACCTGTTTCCCATTCTACTGCACCATACATCCCCCCGAACCGGCATAGCTGAGCAGTACAAAGGTTGGGATGAGCACCCAGGGCTTATTTAATCTACCAAAAAGAAATGCTCATAACACTGGATGTGGGCTAATTTCACTGTTCTGGGAGTGAAAACCAGCTTGAGCATCTTGTGATATTCAATGCTGGGGTCAAAGTAATTTCTCCCATCTTCTATCAGCTTGTACATGGCTAAGTGGGATCCTGGACAGGGCACATCTCATCTCTGTGCTTTCATTTACCTGCCTACAACAGGGCTAATATATACACATCCTTTTTGGCGATGGTCTCCAGCTACTTTTTGTAAATAATTTTGAAGACAAAAAGCACCTTATAATTACTAAGTACAGTTTCCATGAGATTCTGAAACAAGCATTCAGATGTGTAGTCAAATATTAACTTGTCCTCTGTGTGGAGAATGACACTGTTCAGGGGAACTGGCGCGAGCCTTTTCAAACTAGCTGGTTCACAACGCAAGCTGGTCTTGTGTTATATAGCGCAAATAAGTTAGCTCTCAGACAATTAATGTGGGATGACTTGGCTCTGGGTGAGTGATGGGGAACAAGACATTGAATGAAGCTGTTAAAAATCCCACCAGAGCTGGAGCACTTTTGTAATGTGGAAGAGAAATGGGAAAAGCTAAAAAGGTGTTTCACACTAAGAGTGTAAGTAATAACACTCAAGAAAAAAAAATCAGATGGAAAAGCCAGCTTTATTTTTAATGATAGCTTGTTCTTAAGCAGCTTTCTGATAACTTGGGCAGAAGCTGTTAAATGTGAAATAGTAGTATTGACATTTGAGTACTATGCTCTTTGTAGATATAAAATATGAGAGTGCTGTGAGCGCATGAAAGCAAGCTGAAAGCAGCAGATCACCCACAAGGTATGCATATCCGACAGTTTTAACTGAGCTTCTGCTAAGGGACTAGATTTTGAGAGAGGAGTAAATATCTCTGAAGATGTCTAGGCTTTCAAGAGTTAATTCTTCATAAGAAATGAGCACCTGCTTAACCAAATGAAGTCCACAGGCCCAAACAATTTTTATCGGAGGTGGATAATGAAAGGACTTGATGGCATTCTGCTCTATAGGCCTTACTCACTGTGTATTTCAGTGGAGGTAAAGGTGCCGGGTTTGAGGTTATGATAGTTAATCACTATGGAAGGGAGCACGAAAACTGAGAGTGAACAAAAAACCGCCATGAAAATGGCAAAAGCATTTATGTTAGAACAATAGGTAATAAAGTGAATATGAAAAAAAACCACTTTTGGGGGCTTAAAATATGATTTAATCAAAAAAGTATTTTCTTAGAATTAAAATAATGGAACTGTTCAAGGAAAGAGACCTAAAGAACCCAACTCATCTACACCACAGGATTTAGGGTGGCTTCTGTTCTTGTACAGTAGAGACAAAAGCAAAAGCTGTACAGAAAATAATTGTTCTGGGAATGCTAAAGAAAATCCAGCAGAGCTAGTAAGCTCTGTGTTCACTGGAGGAAAAAATTTTACATTCCTTTGCCTTAGTAAGAAAACAAACCAATGAAATACAAATCTAAAAAGGAATGAATTTCCACTTCCCACAAGGTGGAGTCATTCTCAGAAAGGTAGCTGACATATTGAAAGTAATAAAGCAGGTCATATCAGCAAAGCTCCTCCCTTGTTTTACCATAGGAATACTGTTTAGTGTTTGAAATGCATTATGGGAAAATAGCGAACCTTTATGATGGTACACAAAGATATCTTTGCAGATAGCGCTTTATCTATACATAGATAGATAGATAGCGCTAACAGAGAGAGAGTGGACATAGAGAAGTATACAAGAATTTCATTTAAAAAAGCTGTCCAGATCCCTTTGAAATGCAGGCTGTGATCACCAGAGCTACAAAATACGCTCCTGTTAAAAAAGTAATTAAGAGACAGCACAAGGTAGCTGGCATGGCCTATTCTTCACTTTTATAAGCAAAATACTGCTAGACAGGCTGTTATTTAAAGGACACAGGATGATGACTACTAAGATGTTGCATAAAGTTTTATTAAAAGGATATCTGAAGGTCTGGGAAGTACTGAAAGATCTCAGAACAGCAAAGGATATTTGGTGCTGTCACCTTCTGAAGCAGCATTAAGAAGACTGCTAAGGGTCCGTCACATATTCCAGAAGTCAAATAAGAATAAAATAAAAAAATCAAGGTTAGTGGCTATAAGTGGGAGAAAGCTCCTTGAAGTGAAATAGGCCTAGAGCTGTGGATGCTGGAAAGGAATAAAAATTCCACAGGGCTGAGCTAGACTGTTCCTGCACATTGACAGTTATGGATAAATTTACGTGATCCCACAAATGCTATACACTGTTACAATTACGTAAAACCGAGTTCCCATTTTAAGCTCCAAAATGTCGACTCGAAGGACTCCCAGGCAGTAGTTAGTTTCTTTCTCTCCTGTAAGACAATAATTAGAAAAATCCTTTTGAGAATGTGTTTTCACATGCCAGGTAATCAAAGCTTAGTTGTGCATAGATACAGCCTTTTTTTTTTTTTTTAAAGAGCGAATGAAAATAATTACTTTAAAGTACCCACTCATGAGAATAACTCTGCTCATCAGTCTAATTGCAAGCAGACACTGTCTTTCCATCACAATAAATTCACAATGGTTCATTAGCTTCTATAAGAGGATGAAATGGATCATCTTGTTAACACTGACATTGTTTTAAATGATTGATTTCGCTATGCATGTGTTGGAATTTGCAGTATACCTGTACAACAAAAATATTTAATTAATTTAAGGAAGTATTTGGAAGACAATGGGAGATAGGGGAAACTAATATTTCCTGCAGATCCCAGATCTACAGCTCAACTGAAAGCTGAGAGGTGGTTTAAACAAATATGACTGAGTATGAACATGTTAAATTATCAGCACTCACCTGAAGGGCAATGACTTGCTAAGTTGCAGTAAATCAGTTGTTTTCAGTCACAAGAAGAGATGATTTGATTTTTCCCTGTACAAGAAAATGTGTGTGTGAGAACAAAAATAGGGAAACTGTGCTTTTAGTATTTTCATTATCATCACAAAAACATCCTTGAAGATATAGCACTCTCTTGGCATTTATATTCTAGACAGAAATGTTCCAGCCCTAGGGAAACTGTTGTTACCTAACAGGAGGGATATGGTCATTATTTTGTTTTATCAGCTTTTCTTTCTCTCCCTTTTGCAGGGATTTAAAGACACTGTGATCGCGCTGAATCCTTCAATCCATTTCCCTGGCTGAGGCTGCCAGTATACCCTGTGGATCTGATGGAAGGATTTTACCATGGACCTGGCTCTGCATGCAAATTAGGGATGCTAACTAGGGAAGGACAAGGAGAGAGGAAAAGCTACTATAGTATCTGAAAAAGAAATAGGAAGCACCTCAGCTTTGATTCTCTTCTTTCTCACTTTGTCTTTCCTATGAGTAACCTGATTGACTTAATCATTTTATTATTTTTTTTTGGTCTGCACCTCTGAGAAAGAAGAGACAAGGTCAGTGTTTCCAATTTATACCTTAAGACTCTAACTTTTGCCATAGATATAAGATGCTAGTTTATTATTTATTTTGGAGGATAATCCCTGATCGTTGTAAACTCAAAATACAATATAGCTCACTTATGAAAAAGTAAGGTTAGTTTGGGGATTAAATTTTCCCTATTACGTTGCTCAAGCTCACGTATTTGATTCTGTTACTTAGCTCTATCACCTAGACTGATTGATATTTTCACATCAAGCAGGCAAAACTGCCCCTCAGGTTTAAAATAAAGAAATAAAGATATTTCTCCTTCTGGCCTTGTCTCCCTGCAGCTCCCTCCTGTCTTCCTGTCTGTTTTGATCCTATCTACCCCAAGGCAGCTCAACCAAAATTCACTTAGAAAATTTAGTTTCAGAATGCAATCCTATCCCTTATGGGAAGACTGGGTGCTCTGCCATTGACACCAAGGTTGCCTTAATGTCAAGGAGCGTGCACATGTCCTGGGCTACAGCTGCCCACGTGGCAACTGGCAAAGCCTCCTGGGCTCTCTTGAGCGACTCCCTCAGCGGTTCCCACCTTATACACTCGGGTGGGACATCCACAACACACACACTTGAGTGGTGTTACAGCAGCTTCTCTCCTGTGCTGCAGTCAAATGCCAGACACAGCTGACTGCTTTCTGCAGCCCTGGAAAGTGGCTATGCAAAGTGACCGAGACCCTTACCCCACCCCAAAACTGAATGCTGTGTCACGTGGTCGGTATGTTACTGTGCTCCATGTTACACAACCCAACATACAGATGTTCTCACACCGACCAAGAGAAGGCTAGAAAGATCTTTCTGAGAAAATACACCTTTTCTTGGAGCATTAGGAGCCAGTTTTATCTCTAGGCAGCAGATCTTTACTCAAGTGAAGAAATGAATGTTCTTCTCTGTGATACTGTATGACACAAGTGAAGGCACGGGACTTCAGCTGTATGTGGACAGCCCCTGCAAAATTTTCTCTGACAAGAAACCTGCTTGAAAGAGTCCTAACAGCCTCACATATCTGCACCACCCTCAGAGCCAGGGCCTGCTCCAGCCATCATATGAATGGTGTAACTCTCTCCTAAAACTCTGAAGATGCCTGTACTGTTACTGCGTAATAGCCTGGCCTTTCAGGATAATCCATTTCTCCTATCTCCCTCTCGTGCCAGAATACAAAAGCTTCTGAGGTGCATATCCTGTGAAAAGAGTGGAGAAGAGAAAATGCACATATATAGCAGTCTTAGATAAACGGTCATTACCACTCTGAAAACTATTCCGAAGTCTTTTTGCGAGGTATGGTTGCAGGATCATGCAAGCCAAAAGGGCTTTTCCTGACAAAAACAAGAATGAGGCTTGTCGTCTTTAGGGATCTATTGCGTTCAAGATTTCTCTGTGGTTTTCTGTTTATGAGGGATTGAAACCTTGAATAGAGTCGCCATCCTTTTTGTCTGGGCAGGGACAACATCACATGCTAATGCTCAGATTGAATCTTTAAAAGATGGGATCTTATAAGGGGGTATAAATATTCGCCTCTGCTGCTGTCCATGCCCTTGAGAGGAGCAACAGCAGCTGAACTCTGCTTTTTGTCTAGAGTGAAGCTTACACTCAAATACGGGCTCTCCATGGAAAATGAGAGCAAGACCATGCTTAACGAGGCATTTTAGGTAGGCTTCAGGCATGCCTAGGTGGGTGAGTGCATCAAAGATTGGGTCCGTGCTTTCCCACAGGAGCAGTCCAAGCATACCTACTTGCAGCGCAGGCAGCTTGTGCTTGGCCTTATGAAATACCCAGCCCTGAGGGCACTTGCTTTTAGGAAAGATCCCACATCTGGCTAACCTGTCATATGTGCTTCTACCACAGGAACACCTGGGACCTGTGGGCAGCCTCTGTTAGCGCTCTACCTTCTGATAGCATGTGTATGTAATATTGAGCTTAAATCAGTGGAATGTAGGCATTAGTCTGTAAAGCACAAAAGATTTTCTATCCTGGTCTCCTAGGTTATAGCACAGATGCAATACAAAGAACCCTGCCTGATGTGCTTTATGATATGTGCATTTTCTTTCTCTCTACATGATACTTCGCTCCCAGCCAAAAAAAAAGAAAAAGGTATCAAAATAGCTGAAGAAAAGCTTTTGAGGCCCTCTCAAGCCTCATCCATTGTATTTCAAACGACAGTTTCCATAATGACACCACCATTTAATTCTGTGGAATTAATTAGCATTGGTGCTCCCAACTTCTGTTACCTCAAACCTTTCTATCCTTTAATAAAACCAACGGCAGTTCCTGTCCCTGCCACCAACATAATATCACAAGCTATTAACTGCAGCTGTTAACTGCAGCTACAGAAACAATAGGGCTTTGCTCACTTCACCTGCAGCCCACGCATTATGGACCTGGGTGAATTATAACACTCTGAAGAGATTGATAAAATTGTTGCAACCGACTTCTCAAAATATCTATGGATTTCAATGTAATGGACTCCCCTGCCTCACTCCAGCCACACAGCTACTGTGCAGCCACTCCACCTACCAGTGCACCTTTATGTTTTTGTGGGTTTTCCACCCTGTGCAATAGGATGGGAAAGAAGAGTCTCGTTTGTTGGTTTTGTTGTCGCTGATACACACGTGAGCTTTGGCCAAGGGAAGAGAATGACTGGATCTCTCATAATGTGAACTCAGTGCCAAATGATAAGTAGTGCAAGATCTTATCATGCAAAAACTCACACTCAGAACAGTCTGTGGAGTATTAATTTGGAAGCTAGCAGGGGCTGGGCTTGGAGTTGTGGAGGGGCCCTAGGGTGATTCTGAGTTGTTATTCTCATGTCAGTCTCACTCCAAAGACATCATCCTTGATCTCCACTACCTTTGGTCGGGGAAGTACAAATGAGGCCCAAGGCACCAGCAGTGACTGGAGTCACTGGAGAACGAGCGCTTTGACAGATTAAGGGTTGTTCACATTAGACCTCCAGATGGAATGGGAACCCAAGGCCGCCTCCTCTACTGGGGTCCTTTCAGTAAGGACTCTGCACAGGAGAAAAGAAAAATGCAGTGATCATGTATCCTTGAAGCTCCATATGGATCTGAGAGCCAGTCTCTGGGGAAAAATATTAATGATGGATGATACTGAAAAGAAATCAGAAGTATTAGTTTGACCCAGGGCATCCAGTTCTTAATCCCTAGCTCAGCTGTTGCAACATGCTTTGGAAGACTTAATATGAAATCCAACTCTGGTGATGTACTAAACTGTCACTGAATTATGCCAAATAGCAAATCTTTGATGAGGTTATTCTTATGTTTTATGGGATGCAGAGCAGTAACCTACTTTCTGCTCTGATTAAGGGTAGGAAGTGACTACTTTTCAGTGTTGCATCATTTACCAAAAATAATAAAAAATCCCTTAGAAGCTAGATGTGGAAAATTAAAGAAGTTTTGATGAATAAACTTATCTCCAATTAACTTAAGCTGTGCAAATCCTTTAGATGAGACATTGAAATGTTTTTGAGACACTAAGTTAATTTGGTGAAGTCTAGTAACAGCATCAGATTTTTCTGAACAACCTGATTTTCATGTTACAGATGTGTCAGCATAAGTATGGATGCACTAATCATTCTGGTATAATTAACTGCCTGGTGAAATGTCTCATTAGCGTGGGGAGTTACTGATGAATAATTTGTCATATTCTAATTATTCCTTTCTCACACCCCTCCCCCCCCCCTTCCTTTAAAAATACATAATTATAAGCATTTAGGAAATAACTTACGTGGCGTTGAAAATCTACCTCATCATTTAGATCCTTCCAACTTTTCTGAAGAGCAGTTTATGCTAAGTGCTGAGAATTAAGGTAGCTATGGAAAGAGCTGTTCTACAAGGTTGCAGCACAAGTTGCACAAGGGCCTGCATATGATCTAGAAAGTTCCCGTTTGAGAAAGGCCCCCAATTGTGCTTTACTGCCCCAAGGATGAAAGCAGTGAGATATAGCATTAGGCTATGCACAGACTCTGCTGTGTCTGAAGCTTCAAGAATATGTTAAATTCCTTCCTGACCAATTTAAAGACTGCATGTGATATCAGCTCAGCTCCCCCTTCCTGACAAAGCTGTCCTGACTTAATAGAAACATATTTTAGAGTGGCAAATTCTTCAAGCAGGTTTTCTCTAGCTAGAGAAAGGAAGAGTTGACACATCCTGGAATGTGGAAAAAGTTGAGAGTGTGGTAGTTTATCTTGTATACATACATCCAGTAAGCATTCAAGTTACATGGTAGAAGGGTTTTACAGTAAACCTTGAGATACGTTGATCAGAGCTGAAGCTGAAGGGCTAATAAATGATGCACACTCATTGTGCTGTTTGGGAATACCAGTAAGGGCACTAGCTCTAATTGGTACATGTATCTTGATAGCACTCAGCTCCAGAGTCAAAATGTAATGAACTTCACCTGCTTGTATTGCAGCGTGTCTGAGCAGACAGGGCATGATGTACACTATGGTTCTGCTTCAGGCAGATAGTATTAAGTTGTGCCAGGAAATTGCTTCTGTGCTTTCCTTTCCTCTTCTACTTTTATTCTTATTCTTAGTCTGTAAAATTTGCTTAAGTGGGGGCCGGGAGTAAACAAAAATGGCTTTGTGTTGCTGTGCTTGCTTATATACGTGATTTCTAACAGCGAGGCATTCGCACACTACTACAAATATAACCTTGTAACAGCTTCACGAGAATAGTAATATTCACTAACTTTCCACCTTTTGGGGCTCTTATACACTATGTGAATTGCTAGACACAAGGAATTTACATCAGTCTTTCAGTAAAATTTGGGCCAGAAGAAGAGACAAAATTCAAGCAGTTGGTCTAACTACTTGGACAGGGTAGGGAGGCAAGTAAGGTCAGTTGACTGTGCATGGAAAGCCAACTAGTTGCTGGTCATCTGAGTCTACAGAAAGCTAGTACTTGTCAGTTCTGTTGGTGAAACCGTGAATCTCAGCATCTTGGAGCAGGATTCCCTAAGGGTAAATTTTCCATAGTCTGTCTCCCAAGCAAGTGGGGGAGCTGAGAATTTGCTCCTTGTAGTCACATTGCAAATGAAGTTCAAACTACTTTCTTTCTCTATATTCTCCTTTTTAAAACAGGAAAGAAATGTCTTGCCCTTATGATTCAAAATAAAACTAATAAGCCTTGGGTTTGTTGTCCAAGAGAAAAATAAGCCTTCTTTTATTTAAAAAAAAGAAAAAAAGTGTTGGTGTTATGGCATTTCTGTAAGTCTCTTGCCTTAGGAACAACAAGGGTGACTTCAGGGTATTCGTCAGATCCATCTTTTTTTCCCCAAATTGACGTTCACTTCTGTCACAATTTTCAGTCTTAAAGCTGTTCAGTATGCTTCTACAATGTAAAATGCTTCTCCTGCAGTCTCACAAGTCCAGATCTCGTTATTATCACAATGACCCTGTCCTTTTAATAGCCCAAAGAGGAAGATAAAGCTTTTTATTTATGAACACCCCCTTCGTAACCTTGCTGAGCACAAAATCCTAAGAAAAATATGGAGCATTGCCCTCTGGCTGCTTTTTGTATTAGCCGTAGTCCTAATTTTGTATTCTGGCATTGACTGAGAGTTCTGGGGTGAGAATAATTCAAATCAAACTTATGAAGCAGAGAGAGTGCCTTCTGTGAGGTCTGCCAGTCCCTCAGTTGTTTCCTATTTTTTATCATCCTTCCATCCTTCCATCCTTCCATACACAGGTGGTTCTGTGTTTTTCAGCACCTCCCACACTTTCATAGTCAATCTAGAAATGCAGTAAGGGAAAACTCAGTGGAATGGAAGAACAGCTGGTGAAGAGCAGGAAAGTTAAAAGCCTCACTCACCTGTTTTTCTACACATATTTAAAATTTGTGAAGGAATTAAGTGCTGTGAGGCAAATGCATAGACCACGCGAGGGAAATACCTTGCAGCCCATACTCATCAAACATTCCTATCCCTGTGCTCTGAATGACACGGCTATAGATTCAGTTCCCTGGAATCATCCCTGTTTGCATTCAGCATGTTGTGGCAACCCATGCAGTGACGGAAGAAAAGCAATTTCTGTAATACATTCTGGGCTCTGCATAAAGCAAGCACAGTAATGGTACTAAAAGAAAGGAGCAGGACTTAGGTGGGCTTCACTTTGAAGCTGAGACACACTGTTTTAGTGTGACTTCAGTCTCTGTATTGTTCACTTGAACCCACAGCGTCTTGTTTTTCCATCATAAAATTGGAATAACAGTGCTACCCTACTTCATAGGGAGCTTTTGAGGCTTATTTTTGCGGTAAAGTTTATTGAACTGGGAAATGGACAGAATAATAAAATGTCACAATGATACACCATTATCCTCCCTGCTTCCACATCCCTCATCAAAACCTGCTATATCTCAGAAATCACCAGAGTTAATGGCTAGAATGACAAATGATATTACAGTTTGGGGTTTTTTTTAACATTTTTCACTGCTTTAATGAAATTCTATGGAATTGCTTAACTGAAATAGCCAAAATAACTAAACAAGTGTTAATGCAATGACCTTTATTCACCTTTCTCTCCTTTACTATTGTTTATTTTATATCAAAGCACTCTTCCTTTTCGGCAGGGACAGTGTCTGTTTGCACAGCATCTACAACACAGTGAGTTTATAATGTGAACAATGAACTGCTGGAAAAGTTTACATTGAAGATTTTTCATCATCTGAAATATGTAAGGCCCCCAGTCAAGAAAATATCCCCCTCTAAGACAGAAATTGAACGAATGCCGTCCCCAGAAAGGATAAATTTAAATGGAGACTTGAGAATTTTCCCAAAGAGAGGCTCAGGACCTTTCCTTTTTCCTTTGGTCTTTGGACCTTTTCTGTTTTCCTTCTCCAAGAAGGAAAAATTCTGAAGTTCAGGAGCGCACAGACTTGTTTGTGTCAGGTGTCATTGTTGGCAGAGCTGGGTGGTGATCCTGGCTGTGGCAGGCTCCAGCTGTATTTGGGGCAGTGTATTACTGTCAAACAGCAGCTATGTCCCTAGCAGTGAAACTTGTATTTAAATACAAGCTGTCGTACTTACATGACTGATTGGACGAGGTAATATGAATTGTATTATGTGGAAGGCAGATAAGAAGATCTCTACATGAAACTTTTGGCCTTAAATAGCTCAAGTAATTGATTCTTCTAATCTTTGGGAATACTTAGGATGTTACTGTAATAAATAAATAGGCAATAAGTAATTTCTTGAAGTGTCCTCATGACTGAAGTATAAGGCTTTGCCAAGATACCTTAGAATAAATGAATAAATGGCATCCTGGTTATCATTACTGCAAGTAATATGTTTGCTCTGAAAATTCCACATCCTAGGGTGAACCATAATGGTTTTATTTATAGTTTCAATATGAAAGTACCTCCTCAGGTGATAGGATAACCTTTAATAGTATAATAGCTGGGAAACAAGCAACTGAAGCTTATTTGGGACTTTGAATTCTGCCTGTATCTGGCAATTTGGTACATGTCTGTATAGATGGAATTAAATTTATTTTTTGTTCTCTTTTGTATTTTGATTTGCATGCTGGAATTGTTTGTCACTCCTCCAGTTAGGAAATCAAGAACATTAAAAAGATTAGAGTTTGCTGACAGCCTTGGGGAAACTTTTAAAAAACATTTAATTTAGAAGCAATCCTGCCTCTCTAGTTTATATTACCTACAGTTATTTCCCAGTTGGTCGCTGTGGAAACAAATGTCATATCAAAACCAAAGGACTGCACTCCAGGTACAACAGATGCAACACATGTGATCCCTTGAGAAAAGCAATGTGCTGGGAGAGGGATTTGTTTGGCAGACGACTGATGTCTGGACTCTGTAGTTTGGCCCGTTTGTGCCCAACACAGAACTAAAGACTGAGAACAAAGATTAACTTCAACGATTAATTTCAACGACTTTTATGCTTGCCTTTTCTTTTTTTTTTTTTTTTTTTTTTTTTGCTGTGGACAGGTATTGTTTAGGACAGCTTAAAGTGTCCTTCAACACATTCTTGTCAACTCATGACCCCTGGGAGCTGATCTGACAAAGAAGAGAGAAGTTGCTTTGGCGTTACCTCAGCCCTGCTCCCCAGGGAGATTTATCTGCATAGAAAGGATGATCAAGGGGTCAGTTTGACTAGTTTCATCCTGCTGCAGAAGTGATTCAAAGGAAACACGGGACAAAATGGCTTTTGTCTGGGATGAAAACCTGTTGTTTGGTTCTGCTGGGTGCTGCTCAGCTGGTAAGACTGTGATGTAGCAATTGCTTACCCCACAGAAATGAGTCAACAGAAATTATTAATTCAAATAACATAACAAATTTATCAAGTAGCTTTAGGTAGAAAAAAAAAGGAACATTTCAGGAAAGGCAAAATCTTTCTTTCTGTTAAAAGCTTAGAATGAAATGTACTGAATTTTCATTTCAAAATAATGATTCTTTCAAAGTGCAGGTAAAAATGATAAAAAGGACATTCAACTAGAAAAAAAAAACCACCACCACCCCAAAAAAAAAGCACAATAAATATTTTGCTTGGGGTTGATAGATACATTTGAGGTTGACTTGAAATAATGTAATTTGACAGGTTTGTTTCTGCCAGTAAACTGAAAAAAAATATCTTATAGGAGAGCTTTAGTTCTCCTCCTCCTTTCTTGGCTTCACTAGATCCTGTTGGCAGGGCAATGCCTTTTAAACATCTTTGACTATGCCAGATGATTAAATCCTCTAAGCTGGCAATAATTTTTTTATAGTTTCTCCATACATTGCACTGAAACCCCTTCCCCGACTTTTCAGTCTTCTTTTCTGGAACTATCAGATCCCGCACTTCTAGGTAACATATCCTATCCCCTTGTTGCCTTCATCTTTTTTGTGGCAGGGGCTCCCTGGGGCATGAAATGTACCCTACCAGCTGCCAGCCAATTGTGGCCCACCTAAGCAGTGTGCAGCATGTTGACCTTTCTGTTTCTTGCATAGCCTTAGCTATAAAGCTTGATTAATTTTTTTGAAGACACTAGAAATTATATGGTTATATATAGTTATGCAAATTTTATAACCACAGTATTTTACTTAGAGTATAAGCTCATTGAAATAAAATCATCCTTATTTGTGCAATGAAGTCTTACTCTATGAGGTGTTAATCAGTCATTCGGGCTTTACATTAAATGCAACATTTAAAGGTGTGAAAGGCTGAGGGACTTGGGTCTTTTCAGTCTGGAAAAAAGACAGGTGAGGGGGGATCTTATTAACACTTATAAATACTTAAAGGGTGGGTGTCAGGAGGATGGGGCCAGGCTCTTTTCAGTGGTGCCCAGGGACAGGACAAGAGGTAACGGGCACCAACTTGAGCACAGGAAGTTCCACCTAAACATGAGGAGGAATTTCTTTCCTTTGAGGGTGGCAGAGCACTGGAACGAGCTGCCCAGAGAGGTGGTGGAGTCTCCGTCTCTGGAGACATTCAAAACCCGCCTGGACACGTTCCTGTGCAACCTGCTGTAGGTGACCCTGCTCTGGCAGGGGGGTTGGACTAGATGATCTCCAGAGGTCACTTCGAACCCTACGTTTCTGTGATTCTGTCTGATGACACGGAAGAAATATTTCTATTTTCTATAGAACAAATGACCATTAATTACAAAGTGTGCACATATAATGGGCTTTCAGAATTCTCCATGCTATTGCTTTTTTTTTTTCCTGCAAAAAACAGAAGGTTAAAGAAGACTTTTGGGACTAGTGAGATTTGCATTAGCACTGCTGGCCACGACAAAGAGGTCAGCAGACTGCAGCTGGATCTCAGGAGTGAAAATGGATATAATACAAACCTCTTATTCACCAACCCTTATAGACTGTGTTTGCAGCAGAAGGATTCAGCATGTAATGCAGATTGGGAGCAATTTTTTAAGTGTGGAAAAGGATGTGTAGAGAAGTTTGGCTAGTTTTGCTACGTGTAATTCCTTTACATGTAAGGCATTAGACTAAAATTCTGTCCCTGTGGATGAGTTGCAAAAAAGGATGAACTTTTAAACCCACATCAAAATTCTTAAACATTAACTTTGGCTTTAAATTTGTCTTTGTGTGTGAGTTTTTTCACAATGAGTTTCTGAACCTTACAGGAAGATTAATAAATGAAAGAAATAACACTAGCTCTCTCAGGGAATGACGTATCTCTGGTGTTTGCTTGATTGCCCCTTCTCCCAAATCACCTGCGTTTGCTATTCCAAATGTTTGTGCTGTTCCTGATGGCTTTGTTTGGTATTCCAAACTGATGTTGCATCAAATCATGTGCTTGCTTGTTTGTTTGTTTTCCATAGGAGTTCTCTTGTAAATTAGCAACAGTTAATGTGGAGTTAAGCTGTTCTCAAAATTGACTATCAAATTCACTTAGTAGAAAAAAAAACACCCAACCTTTAGAGAGAATTGACTGCTACAGAATTATACCCCAGGGATCACTGAGAATGACACATGAGGAGTGGTGGCCATCAGGGAAAGAACTTATTAAAAGTATTTCATAAATAACAAAGCACAAATCAGAGCCTTTTCTCATCCTTTCAAAAATAATTGCCCCTCTTCATTGCCCTGGATCATGCTATCTGGTTCATTATTGGCATTTAGAAGTAAATAACATATTCTTTTTGGTCCATAACTCACTGTTATGCTCCTGGTGGAATCACTGATGTTGGAAGTAAGGAGGAAAGGTGAAGTAATACACGACTGTCTGGCAACTCGTGTCTTAAAATTTGCTCACTTGAATTTCTGTGACCTGGATCAGGTACAGAATCAGCTGGAAACAAATGAACTACAAACTTGTCTGAACCATTGTCCAAAGCTGGAACTAATGATCTCCATTCTGTAATGTACACAGAAGCACACCTCTCTTTTAATACCTCATTTTCTCTTGCATAATTTGTAAGAGAGGCCAAAACATGATGCAACGCTGTTCAGTCAGTGCTGCTAGATGTGTCCAGAACAGAAAAGCATTAGAAACCTCACCTCAAATGCTCTCTAATCAAGGAATCCAGATACGCCTCCAGTTCAACATATAAAATATACATTGGCTGTGATGGAAGATGAGCACTGATAATGTCGTGTAACATTTAAGACTCATTTTGCAAACGGCAGTTTTCTAGAGAGAGTTTGCATAATGATGTAAAATCCTGAGCCTTGAAGCAAATTGAAAATCTAGCTCCATTTGAGAATTTATCTATTGCTGTATTAAAATCCTACCTCAGATTCAGAAACAACCATGGGATTTTTATTATGAACTAATGTTTTTTAGCATGTGTGCCAGCTTAACTCTGAAATATCTTTCTCAGCTACTGTCAGCAAGATCAGATTGTGAAGAGAAAACTGTCCTTTTGCGTTCCAGTTGTGAATGAGCTGAGACGTATAGCTTTTCTGCAACACTGCTTCTGCAACACCGCTTTTGTTTACTCATATATGTAGTTTATAACAGTTTAAGATATTAAAGTAAATATCTAACATGGCTGTAAGATTTAGTGTTTGAAAGCAGCATCTTGAGTTCTGGTTCTAAATTTCTTGAGGGGAATTTGATGGGAATCTCTTCCTTAGCTAGAGTTGAAAAAAAAAGTGAGGTGGAATCACACAAAATGCAGGATGGGTTACATCTCCAGATTTGGCAGCTTATGCATCACTGAGAAACTTCTTTTTAAAGTCATGAATCATAGACATCATAAGCTGAACATCTCTTCCACTGTAGACTCTTCTACTGTTCAGTTGAAAAAGGTTAAGTATCAGAGATGCATTATAGAAGCCCAAGTCATTGACATGGACAATATAGTTATACTTTTATTAATGGAACTGTTTACAAAGAACAGCATCACAACATGAACAACCTCAAGAGCACTAAATAAGCAGTCCTGCAATTTTATTTGGGGAAAAAAAAGGTCATTGATCAAAATTAAGAGGTTTATAATTTTGATAGAACCGCAAAATATTACAAAAATGCATTGTGAGCTAACTAAAAAAGCAAAAACAAAGTTATGTAGTTCAAGCTGATATATTTCATATTTTTCTTTTAGTGGTAAACAAATATCTATGGTTCAGACTGCTGGAATCAGGTAACTTGTTCTCTTTCTCTCCCCTCCTCTCTCCCTCTCCCTCTCCTTTCCTTTCCCTTTCCCTTTCCCTTTCCCTTTCCCTTTCCCTTTCCCTTTCCCTTTCCCTTTCCCTTTCCCTTTCCCTTTCCCTTCACAGAAGCACAGGATGGTTGACATTGGAAGGGACGTCAGGAGATCATCTTCTCCAACCCCCCTGCACAAGCAGGGGCCACATAAAGCACGTTACAAAGGACCAGGTGTTTGCATACATTGGTAAGATCTCTCCGAACCTTCTCTTCTCTAGGCTGAACAGTCCCAGCTCTCTCGGGCTTTTCTTATATGAGAGATGTTTCCGTCTCTTAATCATCTTTGTGACCCTTTGCTGGACTCTCACCAGTATGTCCATATCTTTCTTGTACTGGGGAGCCCAGGACTGGACACAGGGCTCCAGGTGTGGCCTCACCAGTGCTGAGTAAAATGCAAAGGATCACCTCCCTTGACCTGCTGGCAATACTCCTCCTAATGCAGCCCAGGATACCATTATCCTTCTTCACTCCAAGGGCACATTGCTGGCTCATGTAAATGCTGGCGTAAATGCTGGCTTATTCCTTTTTCCCTTTCCTTTTTTTTTTTTCTTTCTCCAGATGTGAATCACCACCACCACCCCCACCCCAGCTTTTACAAAACTTTCAAGTCTTTCTCTAAAGAGGCATTGACTTGATACTTAATTATTATCTGAGTAGCTTGTTTTAGCTCTAAGGATACTCATAGATTTCAAATAGTGTATTAGCACTTTTCCAACAGCAAAACGTTGTCTCTTACTAGCTCATAATACTCTTTGAATAAAATCTGACCGGTGACTAGATAAAACAAGTAGTCTTAACTCAGGTACCTGATGGACCTTGAATCTTTTCTCATGAATCTTTCTCTTACAGGTCACCTGTTTCAATCTCAGACAACATAGTTAACTTCATGAATGCAAGTTACAAGTATCAGTTGACTATCTAATGGCTTAGGGAAAGCAATTGATCTTATTTCAGTCTAGTTTTGAGTGCTTTTACATCTCAGAAATGTGGGCACTGGAGAAAGCTGCAGTTGTATTCTCTTCACCCTTGATGACTGGAGAACAATTAACTACCTTCAATTAACTTAAAAAAATCAGCAACAAATCTTATGGCATTGCAAATTTTTACTAAGGCCGTTGTCCAAATTCTTGGAAAGGGTCCTTTTTGCTCTTGTTTTAATGTTTATTTGGAGGATAAAAGATTTAACTTCTGTGTACATCTAAGGTGACATGCCATAATTTATAGAAATGCCAGTGCAGTGAAATAACCCCAACACAAATGAATGCACTGACAATTCCTATGTAATTACTTCAGAACTGTCACTTTTCTATGTGTGCTCAGTGCATTAGTGCATAACAAATGTGAAACACCCCAGTAATCAATATTCCTTGTCAAACACAACTATATTGCCATGGACTTATTACCATCTCATTCCTTCTGATTCTTCTTTTCTGTTTATTTAATTAATCTAAGTGCATTGCATTACCATTCCTAACATATAACACTGCAGTTTAGGTTGGATCATTAGCAAGTTCTGGACAGAACTCCATTACTTTGCAAACTGTTTTTAAAAGGCTCGGTAGCAAGCCATATCATTTATAGCACACTGTGGGAAGAGAGTGCTTGTTGAGATTCTTGTTAATGCACCATGGACGCAGGCTGTGCTGTATTGCCTTATTTTGGTGTGGTTAATGTATATAAGAGGAAAATAACAATGGCTGAATTTACTGTGGTGCTGCACTGAGTCATTGAAAGTACAATTTTGATGATAAGCACTTTCATCAAAGTAAGGCAGTGTCTTATCAGCCTGTCTAAATTTATCTCTGTGATAGCTGACTGTTCTGTACAGCGCATTTTCTCTGTCTATGAATCTGGAGAATGTGATCTCGTTTCATCAAGCTTTCAAATTCATTCAATTCATTAATAGATGTAGATTATAGATCTACCACAGGTCCATAAGCCATGTCATCCCCTCAAAATTCTCTCTCTTTTAGATAGTCTTTCTATCAGGACACTGTGTCTACAGTGTTTGATAGCTTATATCCCTATTTCATTTCATATCCTGCTTCCCTCATCATTCATGCTTAGTACCTGTGTATTAATCTGTTCCTAAGACCTTTTTGGACTGAATCGGGTATCTCTACGGTGAAATACAAGAGATTCTTTCCTTCCGGACCTGCTCCCAAAGCTCAGTGGGGATAAACCTACATAAAATCTGTCTATCCTATCAAGTCCTCTGATACCATCCCAACAGTTGTTGCACCATTAAATATCCTTATAAACCCTTACTACCGTGCCTGCGCTTTAGCATGTAGCCTTGGCGTTGCACTGTGAAGCACCACTCTGGCAGGCTGCAGCATGACCTGGAAGTTACTTCAGGTACTTTTGTCTTCAAAAGCCACAAAAAAAAAAAAAATGATATCTCAGGGTTACAGGACTTCTGCAAAGGATGAAGGCAAACCCAAGACCAGGTACTGTGTTGAATAAATACAGCCAGCCAGCTCCAGAGAGAGCTATCTGTGAAAGTGTGGACATGGACCGCTCTGAGCAACATAGCCAGGGACACAGCCTTTGAATTGGAGCTCTTTACCTGCATAGCCAAACCTTCATTCTGGGAAGCCAAACAGTCCTTTCACAGATTTGGGTCCAGGATTCCTATGACAGCCATGCCAATGTAGGGTTTCAAGCTCTGGATCTAAATCTCACCTGTGGGATTGCAGTAAGAAATCAAGAAAGAAGCTGCAGATGCTCCAACATGCACAGGAGGTACCGCGTATAACAGTCAACTGAATCCTGCTGCTTACTGGCTCCCAAGAGATCTTAGTATTTTTATTATTATAATGTGAAAAGAGCATCTTTTTAAATTTCAGCTTGAACTAATTTTATATCAGGGGTCCAGGAGGGTACTGAACTAAAAATGTACAAACACAAAAAATTTGAATTAACATCTTTTCTGGTTCAACCATCTGAAACAGCATCCATATTCATCCAAAACTTTTCTCCAGAATGGGGGAGTTTCCAACAGAGAGACAACCCCATAGAAAATATAAATGAGAATATCTATGAAGGATAGAATTTAACGTTAGTGAGAGATTCAGAATCATATCATAACCATCCTTTAACTTTACATAACAACTTGTGAGCTATTTTTTTTTCGGTGCTTGCAGATGAGTTAGCACTGCTTCCATCAAGTTCTAAGTTACTGTCACAGAGATGTCAAGAAAACTATGTAGGCAACAAATACAGCCTGTGGACTATTGAGCAGAATGTCTGAAATTCAGCAAAGTAATGGTCTGCTTTACTGTGTGAAGGAAGCAAAACAAAAACCGAGCCCAAGGCTTTCAATAATCCACACCCACAGTCAAAGGTGTTTTGCCTGGAAACAAAAGACAAGAAGCATACAAAATGCAGCAATTTTCTTTTAATTTTTTTTATTAGCCAGATGATAGGTCTCTGTTCAAAGATTCTCAAGCTGCAGGACAGGTTATAGCTGTGCATACAGAGAAAGAAGGCAAAGAGGTGTATGGTCAGGGCAAAGTGAAGAAAGAAGCAGAAACAGCTCCAGTGCCTCTGCCCAAGGAACGTGTTGGGCCACCACTGACCTATGGGGCATCACGCTGTGAGCAGGGACATACCAGGCAGGAAGGTCTAGGGAATGCATTCCTGTGATTATCAAAGTAAAAATAGATTAGAAGGAGGATTGCAAACATTTTGAATATCTGAAGGACGTGAGTTGAGGAAAGTGGAAGGGACCCAGTTAGCTGCAGCAGCAACAACACGGCTCATGAAGTGCCAGCAGAGAGGTAACAAGTGAACACTGAACTCCGGAGAAATTATCTTCCACAGATGGTTGTGTGCTCTGTCACCAGCACAAGCAATTATCACACAGAAGAAAACTCAGCAGACGGTGAAAAGAGGAGCATGGTGCAGGCACTGGGTGATTGGCTGCAGCTGCTAATTGGTGTAGAGGGTGGATAACACGGCTCCAAAGCCAGTGTTGAATGCAGGGCTGCTACTACAGAGGGTTGTGTTTCAGTTCTGCTCTCAGCTCCGAGTTAGTTTTCAATTACTACCTTAGGTAGATTAATGCTGATGTTATACTTCTGTTATACTGATGTTATATTCTATATATATTATATAGAATATATATATTCTATATAACAAATATATAATTTGCTGTTCACTTTAAGGGTTGTAATCCTACAATGGAGATTTTCTGAAGAGCTTAGGACATTTCCTGTATCATGTTAAAATGTTTCTCCCATTTCCCTGCTACAGAAATTACTTAATCTTTAAAAATTAATTAATGCCAGTGCACTAATGATGGAGATATTTCTATAGAGAAACCATTTGTAAAATATTTACATATGAAGATGGTCAAAATAAGGAAAACATTTAATGATTCCAGAATCAGGAAAACATTTTCATTTGGATATTTGAACTTTCCACAGAAAATACTGAAATATGCAGTGAATATTACAATACTTGCATCATACTTTGAGCCTATTTCTTCTCGGTTTACGTTCTGTGTTACTATGAGCATCAAATTTTAGCCTTGAAACTGATTTTTTTTTTAATTTTCTGAAATTTTCTATACACAAAACCAAGAATAAAAATGTTTTTATAAAGGTAATTGATAATTTCTATTTCTTTGTTGCATGCTAAAATAAGGATGCTTTTTGTTCATCTAAAGTCTTATTTAACTTATTCAGTTAAAAAATCACAAGCTCGATTAAATACACTGGAAAACAGCACACATTTTCCTGAAAAATGTTGTCTGCCTCTACAGACAAGTAATTTTCTTTCTCAAGCACAAGGGATGGTGGAAAAAAAGTGGGGAAGGGGTAGATTATGCAACAGAAGCAAGGTATTTATTCTGAGAAAGGCAAATCAACACCACTTTCAAATGTTTCTGTTGTGAATTGCACAAAGTCTTCACAGGAGATAGTGAAAAGATGAAATATGGTCTCATTTTATGGGAAACTGATGATCTCTGCACACGTGTCAAGATATATCTTCAAACTCCATTTCAACCGTATTGCTGGGTTTTGCTTTACCACTAGTTTTCATGCTGTACTTTAAATGAAAATTTACAAAAGGGTCAGCACTAAGGGTACAGGATAATTTATTTAAGTGCTGTATACTTAAATAGAAGTACTCTACCTGCAGGTTTGCTTTTGTCAAAGAGCAAGCTGAATGCAACCAGGATCTGAACCAGAATGGTAAGCAATGGGTGCAAGGGGTACATACTTGTGCCCTGGACCCCTGGCATCCCAGGTGAATACCCAGGTGAGCGAGAACAAGGCTGTCAGACCTAAGGTTAATTCACTGCTATGGCTGGTGGGAAGAGATGGAGGATTCATCTAGCAGGACGGGGAAGTGGTAAAAGGGATGACACAAGCTGTTTACCCTATTGAGTAACTTCATTAGCATGAGCTTGTGTTAAGAGGCTGGACGAGGCTTTGAGCAGCCTGGTCTAGTGAGAGGTGTCCCTGCCCAGGGAAGGGAGCTTGGAATAATACGATCTTTAAGGTCCCTTCCAACCCGAACCATTCTGTGTTTCTGTGATAAGATAGGGAAACCATCTTTTCCAGACTCCAAATACATCACTGGTGTGCTTCCCAAGGAACAGCTATGTAGCAATAAAAGCTACTGATTGCACCTAGGAAACCGGTGAGTTCCAACTAGCCCTGAGTACCTGAGTCTAAGAATGAGCTTTCCCAGAAAATCACTGCAAAAATGCCCCATAGTTCTGTTAAGATGTTTGTGCTGGTCAGTCGTGCACTCCAGCCTGGGAGGGCTGAAACTGCATCTCAAAGTACTCATGCTGTCACCCAGGTGCTACTCCAGACTGCCAAGGCTGGTGTGTCCCACCAGCAGGAGCTGGGAAGGCAAACAGCCCTAACACAGGCCGAGAGAGAGGCGGAGAATCTGTAAGACACGAAATTAGGCTGGATATCGTAAGACAAAGACAGCACCAAGGTTCTTGTAACTCTAGAGAGTTCAAGGATTGAGGTCTTCCTGAATGATCTGGGGCCAGCAGAGAGGTCTTGGTCGGACCCTGTCACAGCCAGAGCCTGGGACAGTGATATTCACTGTGTGGTGTGAAGAGGCGCCTCCTGTCCCAGGAAGACTTCACCAACACAAACCCATGTTTAGCATCTGAAAATATTATATCCTTACTTTTCCATGAACTTTGGTTGACATTCAAGCCTTAAGCCGTGCAAATTGAAGAGCTCTTAATTATAGGGAGAACACTTTGCGGTGCTGCTATGTCATCATAGGAAACACTAGGTACCTTGCTGCCTTGGTAAAGCCTGTAAATAGTTTCTTATTCTCCTTTCTACTGATTATGTAAATGTTGGTTATCATTATATTACAAAGGGTTTTTTCCAACCCCTTTCTTAATAATTTTCTTAATCCCCACCAACATTACTGCCGAACAAAGTATGCCTTTGATATATTCAGGGACTTAATGCTGAAGGAGTCAGGAGTGATTTCAGGTCCCTCTATTTCTGGGGCAGATAGCCTGAACTTGCTTCAAAAATAGCTTGCAATTTTTCAGAAGGGGCTGACAATCAGCCTCCTTTAAAGTTTCTCATGCTAAGCATTCAGAATTACGCTTTACGTTTTCAGGAAAGCACTTGTGACACTAATGTATTTTGCTTCATATGCAGGCACCTTCTTGCACAGGACTGCATTAATCTGAGCTGTATCCCCATGAATGAAACATCCTTCTTGAACATTTGTTTGTGCAAAAATAGATCTGCACAAATGTTTCAAGGAAAGTAAAAATGGTACTTGAATTCTCTGTGTCCCAATAATAATTTTGTTGTGCCGTCCGCTGTAATAATGAACGTGCCTTTTTCAACCTTGACACAAATCGCTACCATCTTCCTCAGTATCCTCTGGTTTAGGATGACTGCTATTTTTCACATTTCAGCTGCTGAAAAGCTCATGTGCGGTAAATAGCCATTCTTTTGGATAGTCACAAACTAATATTAGAGTTTAGCTGGAGCTCCTGAACAGCTGGGATCTCACTTTTACCATATTCCTACATCTCATTAAACAAGATGTGCAGAAGAGTCTTTTAAGAAAATACCAGGAACATTTCCAAAACATTGTCCTTCATGTGTGGAGCACAGAATCACCCCTTCCTTTTCTACAAGTGCCAGGTTAAATAACAGGTGATTCAGCATGACCAGGGTATGACGTAGTTGAGGGATTGGATTTTTTTGCAACCGCTCTAAGTGAGCATAAATCCTGTAGCCCCTGAAAGAGGTAGGCAAATACCACTGCAGAGGTGAGCCGCAGTCTGAGTGACTCTCACCTCCTGCAGCCGCCTTAGCTTCCGCGCTGTGGGAAGCAACACAAACACAGCTTTCTGCCGAGCTGTCATCCACGGCTGTGGTGAAAGCCGTTGCTATAATGGGCAGTAAGTGTTCACATTGGATTAGTTTCCTTATTTTTATCTGCAGTCTCCATCCCCATCTAACTGTAAGCTACTCGAGGCAGTGAATCAGTGTGATTTCTGAGTGGTTAAAGCCATTTGGATTTCAGCCTTGTGCCCTGTAACTTGCTCAGGGTGTCCATAATTGGCTGGCAATGCCCAGCCTGTCATCCCTTATTAGTTAAAAGGGGTTACAAGCACAATACTTCAAACGGATAGCAGAGGCAATAACGAGGAGTAACTGGCTGTGATTATGTCATGGACTGCAGCAACAGAGCTCAGGATGTCGCCACTCCGTGCACAACACTGCTGTGCAGTAGGAACTACAGGCTTTGGATGATGTTGTCTTATTGAAGTGACTGATGCCTCTGGACAGAAGGATGCAGAAGAGCTGTGATCAATGCTGCTCTGAATGCCTTGTGCCGTTCTTATTCTGTCAAGTCTCCTAGTGGGAACTGAGTAAATCCATGTTAAGCTGTAGGATTTTGCAGTTATACCGTACCTTGCCTTCACGGAGGTTGAAGATGATCATCACAATACCATACCCTCCAACATATCCCTGAGTGCCCTCTGTGGCATGAACTGCAAGAGCCACAAATTAACAGAGAAAGAAGAATTGAGCAGCTGCGCTTTGATCTGTTCTTCTCAGGAATGTGCAATGGACTTTGTAGATTAGGTGATTTTCCATGGAGCAATATCAGCTCCTCTGTTGTTAACCCCCACATTATGACTGAACAGTGGCCTGTAAGTCCTTTATGAGACAATTTTACTTTCCCAGCCATCAACTGGATCAGCAAGTAAGAACATCTCTCTAGATAAAGGAAGTTTGTCTGCCAGGTTAGCATTAAGCTGCAGGCCACTGAGGTGGGATGGAACCTGGAAATGTTAGACCTTACACAGACATACGCGGTATATCCTGCCATCCTAAGTCCAAACAGCAGCTGCAATGGGAAACAAGCATGGATGAAGAAGCAGAAACTAATAAAGCATCGACATAGTTGTACACATGGAACAAATGATGCAGTTAGACCTAGGTAGCATTAGTAAACATTTCTGAATGGATCTTGAATAGCGCTGAGACAAGAAGTCAATATAGTGTGCTGTTAAATTTTCTATAATGTGAATGACAGATGGCAGCCAGATACGAGGGAGGTTATAAATTTGTAGATAGACAGGAAAAAGCTGTGGCTGCAGCAAGGGCAACAATGCAGGAGGTTTAGGACAGCTGCTGCTGTACAAGAAACTTTTTCCACTTCAGCTTGCAGACCTCTAACCTGCTTCTCCATCAGTGAAGGGACACTATTGCTCCTCCTCATGTCTTCCCACAACCTTCATCTGTCACAGCCGCAGCAGCAGCCTGGTTTTTGGTGGGAAAAGATATCTTAGAAACATCAGTCTGGCCAGCTGAGGCATTATCATCAGTAACTACAAATGATACAAACTGAAAAGCATCCAGGTTCAAGAGTGATTTATTCCCTTTCTTGTGAACACCTGGTTACACTTGGTGGAGAAGACTTAGAGTGGTAGATGTCAAATTTCTGAGGCACAGAGTGGTTGGGATATCGTCCATATTAAGGAAATTAGTTCGTAGATGCAGGAACTGTATTCTTGTATCTTGTTCTACCCCTTCCTCGCTTTCTTGGAGATGCTTTTTGCCAGGCTAGTAGAGGAGTACTTGGGCTAGCATGTGTCCTGGTGCGTGGTATATAATGGGGTCCCCTATGAATCAAAGTCACTGTGAGCTCTACCTTTGCCCCACAACAAAGCCCAATGTTTGGGAGCTGCACGGGCCCTGGCCTGTTTGCGTAACATACTTAGTGACCTCCCCTCCTCTTACCCACACAGAACCCTATATTTGTGAGATGTGTAAAATGGTGCTGGGTCAGAATGTTGGACGCACACTACACTCACTGCACTCTCCTTCCTGGAGAGTAAATGACCGTGTAGAATGCAATGTGCATTACACACCAGACTTTGTGATATCCACTGGGATCAGCACCCATGTAAGTTCATACCATGAAAGAACTGGAGGATCCAGTTTCTTTTTCTGCTATAGAAAAATGTGATTAGCTCCTGAGCTATAAATTACAACAGCAAGTAGGAGAGGCAAGCCTCAACCCTCAAAACGGACAGTATGGTCTGCACATCATACAAGAGAACAGATTTAGAAACGTTCCATCCTGTTATTAATTGATATATAAAACAAGTAAATAAACAATTTAAATTAAAATATGAGAGCACTGCCTATTCACAAGCTATAGAATAATGTATAATTGCAACAGAATCTTGCTTTTTTAACAGCATCAGAAGGAAAAAGCTGCAAATTCCTTTTCTGAGATCTTTAATCCAAAAGCTATTCTGCCCCCCCTTGCCTTTCTTCCTTTCCCTCCTCTGTGTCCCACAGCATATGGAAAACATTCTGCCAGGCAAGGAAAGAGGAGCAATTGCAAGTGCCTTCATCCATGTGAGCAATCTCAATGAACTAAGCACTGAACCTAGTAATGCACAGAGCGTTTTTGATGATGATCAATTGGAGCAACAGCAAATTGTGCACAAGTTTTACAGTGTTTTTCCCTGACGAAAAGAATTTTGACATGAGGAGTCTCGAGGTATTGAAGACATCCCGCTGTTACAGGGGTAAATGTTAACTGCTTTCACTTCTACCACAAATATTCTGCATGGCTTTGCAATGTATGGGAATTTGCCCAGGACTCTGCAACGGAATTGTTACTATTTTTCTTTCAGGTCTTTCATGACCTCTCCTAACTCATACTTTTGTCTCCTGTGAGAGATGGTCCCTGTGCTGGCTCCTTTTGACACTTGGTTTAGAAGGATAAGATTGCCATCAACTATGGGATCAGTAAAACTTCCCACAGTATCTGAACGGATGACAAGGGCCCTTCGGGAAGCCCTGTTAGAGTATTTCTTACACCTGACCTAGCTTATGAAACCAGACAGGATCATAGACCTTATTTGTTCATAACACCAGTAGGCTGTCTGGAGGACATTTCACGATCCAGTTAATAATGTAAGTTCATGAAAGATATATCAGTGCTGTGGGGAAATTAGCCTCTAGTCTTACAGCACATCTGGCAAAATCACAGAGTGAGCTTAACAGAGGTCTAAAAGAATGGGTCAAAATAATACATATATATATAAAATAATATGTGTTATGTATAGGACACAAGGAAGCTGTGTCTAATAAAACAAAACCCAATGTTGGAAACATGTAATGCGGTCAAATAAGAAATAACATCCAAAAGAGCAGTTGGGAGGTTTTTTTAATCAAGCCAAATTATTCAGACTTAGTTCACCCATCTGGGCTATTTTCCCTTTTTTTTTGTTACAGGACTTGGTTTCATTGTGATGTTTACCCTCTTGCAAGGCTTTTTCTTTAACATCTTTCTGGAATCAGCTGTAGTGAATACAGAAAGTCCTACCCAAAGAAGCAGTTTTAAATCTTGGCACTGCTTTTACAGGTCATCAAGTAGCCACATGGCATTACAAATAAGCAAAGCTTTAAGATTTTAATACATAAATGGAACCGTATTTGATGTATTATGAGGATGATAGATTCCCATAATATATACTGCAGAGACACATTTAACACCTGCTTGAATTACTTTGCACTTTTTTTGTACTAGTGCATAGTAATGTGCAACAAATATCATGGTTATGGTTGTGATAATGCTAAACTGAAACATGTCCCTGGAAATATGCCACTTTCCAGTCTCCTTGGGTAACTTGATGCTGGGAGTGATTTTTTCAACCGGACCAGATTGACAGGCACAGCTCTGGGGAGTAGAGGGGAGTGGAGAAAGGGATGGTTTATTTTGAAATGCAGTGTGTGATCCACCTTCAGAGTGGGTATGGGAATTTGACAGGTTCTCTGCTGATGCAGATGTGGCAGACTTTGACAATGCCCTTGAGCTCTTCACTCTCTTCCCACAGCAGTTTTGGCTTATGAGGTGCCACTAAAACAATCAGTTTGTTACCCCATGCTAATGAGACAGCCGTGGCTGATGGTGCATGGAGGCATGTGGAACTGATGCTCTGCAGAATCTACTGAATTAAACTTATTGTTATGAGGGAAATGATTTTATGATACAGTTACTTCCCACTTAGTGCTGTGTCCCTGTGGATACTGTTTAGGGGATTTTAGTTTTCTTCTTTAACATGATTCAAAATGAGGGGACTGAATATGTCCAGGTGACTGTCTCTTTAATATTTTGTTCTGTCCTCTCTAGGAAGCCCTTTGAAAAACATGGGCACATTTGGGGGTCTGCTGCACGGGAGCAGGAATTCTGGTCAGGAAAGTCACAGACCTGAAGTTTGATTACAACTGTCCCTCCAGCTTCCTTTCTCCTGCCCCCATCCCCAGTAACCTCATAACATTTTCCAGGAAAGCTGATGCTAAGAACATGCTCGTGAAAACGTCCAGTCTTCACAGAGAACTTCAGCAGCAGAGAGTGTTTAAAAAAAGGGTTTTATACAAATTATATTTCACTTCACTGTGAAATGGTGATTTCACTGGGCGTAGGGATTTTTCATCCTTGTTTTGTGCAGCACGAAAACAATATGCAACAACTACAGGAGTCAAACTCTGCTTCCTATTCTTTCATCCCTCAATTGGATTTAAGGGGAAATGTCAATGCAAAATGCATAGAATTTCTAGTCTCTTACACTGGAATATCTTATACTGATAATAATATCAATCTCAAAATATTAGTTATTAATAATCACTCAATAGTAGAGGCAAATCACTGATCAGAACAGTATTTGGACTAAAAAAGATCTTCCTTGGCTACAAAAAGGAATAAATATAAGCAATCAGATGTATTGAAAGGTGTGGCCAAGTAACATTTTTGTTATTTTTGTAAGATATAAATTAATTACTGTATTCAAAATTTGCAGATTTTACTACAGTCAGAACTTCTAATCATGGCATCTATTTTAAATGAGAAGGAAGAAATCATAAGACTTTTGGTCATTCTGAATCATTTATTTTCTGCCTTCGTGTTTATTTAGCTGTCAAAAGATTTGCTCAAGGCATATATGTAGCAAGGCTACTTAATACAGTTGTTGGTTATGCTATAAATGAGCAAACCATTTCTTTCCTTAAGGAAGGCAAAGCAGAGAATAAGCTACGTACCTCCAGAAGCGAATGAAAATTTAGACAAAAGCTAATGAAACTTGAGAAAAGAGTGATGAATCACAGAACTCTAGGTCATGGAGGAAAACTGTGTAAATCATTGATTTTTTCAGTTTACTGTCATTCTGAAAAATGAGGAGAAAAGAAGAATTGTTTCAAATTAACCTTAAATGCGTGGTTTATCTGAGCCAAAAAAAAAAAAAAGAAGATAAAATTATTTTTGCAGTTAGAAATATGAACACAAAAGCTTTGTATTCATTCTGAAGCTAGAAGGTTCATTTTGATTTTGAATACTAGTGTTGTGTATCTTACCATTACTAAAAAAGGGAAAGCAATCTTAGAAATAAACACTTATTTACAATTGAATTTGCATTTTATATGCCAATGGATACATATCTCTTTTCCCTGGTCTGTCAGATGAATTTTAGAGGAAATGACTAAGTTCTGCCTTTTTTTTTTTATTTCAAAAGATACAAGCGGACAGTAGCAATAAAGACCTTTATACTAGTCCTTTTATAGATATGTAGGCCAGCATTTAACTAGGCAGCATTAAACTCCACCATTTTCAGGTATTTTGAGATGACCATAAATACTGACTGCATTTTGAAAAGCTGCCTTATCAGTTTATACCACTACTGCTTTAATATGAGAATTTAATCTTGCAAAGAAAAGTTAGACAAAGTGGTCTCGGTTCCGTCTGCAGCAGTCACAGAGCTAAGAAGAGGGTCCGTAACTTCCCTGTAATAGAGCGAGCTAAAATTTAGGCTATGCTACCTCTCAGTCTTTAAAGCATTACTCCTTCAGCCAGATGGACCATGACCCAGTCAGGGCTTGCTGTATTAAATGGAAATATTCTCATAGACATCAGTGGTCTTGGGTCAAGTTCAGAAGAGGCGTGGTGGGTGTCCATTCAAAGAAACGCTACATGAGTCCTGCAAACTGAGAGACAGAAAGTCCCGGTCCAGGGGCTTCACAATTTGGGGCCTCCTCACCACCTTCTTGAGAGAACTTAATTTTTCTAAATATTAGATATACGTGAAATGAAAGCAAAATATATGCACATTAGTTTCATATTACATATAATAATCTATCTGTTAGATATCTATGAACTACAGCTCAACCATCATCTGGAGATTGTACAATTGGTGATAGGTATTTGCATGTTAGAAGAAATTCTGGAATGAAGACAAGTAACCGTAAGGAAAAAAAAGAAGGAAGAAAAGAAAGTCATTGCCTTTCAAAGTCAAATCAAAATTTTCTTCCTGCTGCTGGATATAGTGGAAAGTTGTCATAATGCTAATAGAAGAAGCACTAGTTAATTTGAAAAAAACATGCAAATGATAGAAATTGTAAAAGATGACTGGCCGTGTTAGGCATCCCACCCATTCCTTTTCAAGGAGAATGTATGAAGTCTGAGGTTACTTATTAAATACAGTAATTAACTGGACTGTGTGTGAAAGACATGCTTGAAAACGTGCTCTTTCCTGTTACATTTGTCTCCCTCAAATAACTTCATGACTTGATGCTAAATTGCACTTTCTTATTAGCATAGAGCTAGCTAACTGCACTTCAAATTGGGATGCTATTTGAACTCACCCTCTGAGAGATCAAATCCCTCACACATCCAGAAACAGCTTCCAGAAACTGGAGCAGGATCCTGGGGTCCTAAGCCTCGCAAAGGCTCCTTCCATTAAACAGCGTGACAAATTAACACTATGGCAATCTCTGTAATACAATGGAAATCTATATGCCAGACCATATTTGAAAAGACTCCTAGGAGATATTGAACGAGGAATTCCCTTGCTGCAAGGCAACTAATTAACTGCCATTAGGAGGTGACCTAACATTTGAGATTGAAATGTTTATGTATTATTTATGTTAATGGTATTTTGGCCTTTAGATAAAAGGCTGTGTTGCCAAAGACATACTAGTCCTGTCCTGCACTTTTGTTCTGTAATTGTGCGCTGTAGACATGACTAAAAATGGCTGAACCCATTTGCTAGATTCAGATTATATAATACTGGGTTTTGTTGTAGGCATATATTTTTTTTTTGCTAAAAGAATTGTGGTTTTACCAGGTCCTGTATATCAATGTGCAGCTTGCCATCAGTTTGGAGGAGATTCATTGAAATCAACCTCTTCCTGAGCCCATCCTTTCCTTCTTGCATGTATTTACCTATGTGTTTTGGTTCTGGCATGTTTTCCTAGAGCTAGGTAGACAGAGCAAGAGTGGTAGTCAAATTCTTTTTCTTTCTGGGAGAGCACAGAAGAGATCAGTCACTAAAGACTGACTCACTTGTCTGTTTGAGAAATGTCTTACTATTTCTTCTCAAATGGAACTTGGTATATATGCTGAAGGATGAGGGTTATATGGCTCCTATATTTATCTAGCCAGTATTTCAATATAAAGGTCAGTTGCCTTTTATAAAGACTGCTAAATTTATTCTGACAACTATTTGTTGTCAGTGGGCTCTGTACCTCAGCCACAAGCTATGTAAAAAGTATTTCTATTGATCAACTTCAGCTTGTATCTTGTTTTATTGAACTCCTTCTCCTCTTTCTTCTTGAGATATGAGGACAGTAGGTGCTGGATATCTTATTTACATGCTCTGTATGTTCACTAGGAGCTTTTTCTAGGTTCCTGAAATGCCCACTTTCAGTCATGTCTTCACTAAACTGAACAGATGCAATCTTTTCAATCTCTCCTTCTGTGGAAATTACTGTGTTTCCATTATGCATAATATTTTGTCAATCCTTTTTTCACCCTTCACCTTCAGCGATATCTTTTGAGATATGATGATGAAACTGAATGAAAAATGTCAAGTGATATCTCACAAGCAATTTACAGTGATGTTATGAACTTCCCAGTATTCATTTCCTATTCACTCTTTATGTATCCTAACAATTTCATTTATGTATTTATTTGCAATTTATTCTGTACACTGAATGACAGTTTCACAAAGCCATCTGAAGTGATACTACGTTAATTTTCTGGCCTGGGGTTGTGTTGAGTTTTTTTTCAGAATGGTTACAGCTAGTTTCAAAACCAAGAATGTGTGTGTAATTCAGATTATTTCAGCGTGCATTATCAAGCATTTGACAACAATAAATTTCATAGCCAATGTACTTCCTGTGAATAATTTATCTGATAAAGTTAGTTCTTTCTATGACTCACCCATTGAACTATTTTTTTACTTTGATAAAGAATTTGTCATTGGTAATTGTTCAGCCAACAGTTTATGTAAATGCATTTCAACCTTCGATTGTTCACCTATTGTTTACTTTGACTAGACATTCTTCATTACTTATTATTTGCACTTCCTGATTGGTTATTTAAGTCAAAAAGTCCAGCTACACTAATAACATTTTTAGGCAGGAACACAGCGCATAATGAACATGGTGAATAGTAGAAAAAAGGAAAGTTCTTTATTCATAGAAATGTATATATACATAATGACAAGGAGGTTCACACGAAGAGCCACCATATCCCATACAGTTATGCAAATAAAAATTTTTCTTACTATATTCCCTGATTGCAAAGGATGAAGCTAAAGCTGTGATCAGAATGAAAACAAATAGCTGAGAATGTGGTAATGTGCCAGGTGTTCTGATTTCTTTGGGGCATATCAACTACCTAAATTTTCTCTAAAGAAAGTCTAGAATTGTGTTTCCATGAATAGAAGAGTCAGTATGTTTTTTGTGATCAGAAGCATTTGTATAATGAGAGAAGACATACAAGTTGTTGAAGAGTGTTGTCAGGTGTGTCAGAACCTGTTTGGAGATGCAATGCTGGAGAAATGCCATACTGGAGAAAGAGAAGAATGCACCAGTAAATTAACAGTGAATCTTAGAATATGTACAGGAATACTTCAGGTTGACAAAGCTAAAGAGCTGACCACAGACCAAAGAACTGTATAACCAATAGTGAAAAAATCTGAATATTGCCCTGAGGAACCGGGTTGACTGAAAGATTTCCTGATGAAGATGTTTTTTGCACTAGTATTTAAAGAGGACATAACCTGATAGGAAGATTGCTATTCACTCAGAACAAGGCTGTGAGAAAGAAATGAAATGAACTGGAAAACTTAGAAGTGATTGAGGCAGCAGATAGAGGAATGCTTCGATAAGTTTAAGCTTTAGTCTCTGTTTTAAATCCAATTTTAAAATTACCCTCTGTGTAGTCAAGAGGCTTGCAAATGAAACAAGTTAGTATAGAGGGAAGAGTAATCATTATTTAATGAACAAGACAGTAAAGGAACCGATGACAAATTAACACAGCCAAGTTACTTTCTTAGCAACTTATGGCATGATATTTAATGAAGATTCAAGGCAAATCTCACTTGTGGTGGTTATCAGGGACTGTCCGTGGTTTGGCCTCAGGCAGCAACAAAGAACCACGTGCCGCTCTCTCGAGCTTCTCCAACATGGGAAAGAATTGTAAGAAAAAGGCAAAACTCGTGGGCTGAGACAAAGGCAGTTTAACAAAACAGCAAAGGGAACAAGACAACAACAACAATAACAGGGACAGAGGAATATACAAACATGGTTACGGAACCGCCACTCACCCGCCAGACCCCGGACGCCCCTGCCCGCTCCAAGCGGTGGCTTCCTGCCCCCTCCCCCGGCAGCTCCGAGTGGGCACGGCTCACACGGCGGGGAATACCTGTGTCCCTGCCGGAGCCTGCAAACCATTCTTGCAGTCCCTGTCTAACCCCAAAGGTACATGCAATCTGTGCGCGCATTAGCTTTTGATGCTACCATATCCTGTTTACCTAAAGTTTTGCATCAAGCTTAAGTACAACCATGTAAGTCTTGAAGTCACCAACTCCCCAGGCATTGAAAAGTAAAAATGTAATGCAATTTGTTGTTCTGTAGTGCATTCTTCATTTCTAATGCTGCTTCAGGAGCTAAAATGAGTCTACATGGGTAGTCACCATCTAAACGTCTTAAGTCAGCTCTCCTGTCTTGATCCATGATCCCAGGAATGAGCCAGCAGTACTAAGGACTTTACCAGCACTTTTCAGAAAGTCATGTTGCAGTGGGCTGAGTCTCTTAAAAATGCTTTCCTTTCTGGGCCCCTGCCAGTTGCTAACCTGCTGCTCCTGAAGCAGCAGCTGCCCTGACACAGTGAATGCAAAATGCCTGGATATGAGCTAAAAAATTTTAACTGGAGACAGAAAAAAACACAGTGGAAAAAATTGACATGAATAACTTGAAGATTTCTTGCAGAAAGCAGGTCTTATTTCCTAAAGATCCATATCAATCCAGCACTTCCCTACCATAAAAATTCAATTACTTTTCAAGGGTACTTCTTCCTATAGTTGTTATTAGCAAAGTTTTCCAGTAGGAGAAGGTCATATTGTGTTACTTGTCTGACTTACACTTTGCAGATCATTAAACTCAACTGCCTGACAATAGGATGTTAAAGTTAGGATAAGTTTTAGGTCTTCCTAAATTCTACGTTAGGTTAAACCAGAGGATCCTTGAGGCCCTTTCCAACCTGGTATTCTATGATTCTATGATTCTATGACTGATTGATTTAGAAGAGGGGGTGTATCCTACTCAATTTTAGGTAGATATAGCCACAGAAATTTTCAATTTCAAGAATTTCAAAGAACACTTCTTAAATTTCATAAGCAATAGTCATAAACACAAATCCATCCAACATGAAAGCCCAGCTCCAGATTAAGTAAAAAAGCTCGGAAGCATATTGGGTTCCTTCCTATTATCGGCAATAGTAATATTCAAAGGTCTTGTGGGAATGTCTGAATTACCCAAACAAAATATTTTCTTTGATACTGCAACACTGACAAATCTTCCAATTCATGTTTATGTAGTGCCTATTACCAAATGATCAGTGGGGATTCAAGATCTTCAAAAGTGATTTTCTTCATTATCAGTGAAGCACAGCGACAGTAGGAAGAGCAATATGAATCGTTATTTGTTTATCATAGTACTCAGATTTGCACAACGGGAATAATTCCACCAGAACTGCTAAACCGAAGACTGAGAATACAGATCCTAACTCCCTGATCAAAAACAAAGGGCAAAGAGGGAGGAAAAACAAGCATGATAGATCAGAAAATCAAGGTTACAACTTATACAGGTAGAAAAAAGGAGAAAACAGAAACGACTTAAAAGCAGGAGACAAAAGGATTTTGTGATAAAGTAAGATAAGCATGAGATAGTTACATGAAATGCTCCTGTAGTTTGATAAAAGCAACCAGACTGAATGAGGAAGGAGATGCCTGTTTAGCCTTTGGTCAGTGCTCCATTATCTCTCAATGTCTCCAGAAACCCTTGTGTTGGAATTATGCTTCCAAAGAGTATTAGGAGCGAAAAAAAATTGGTAAACCTGTACTGGACATGGAAGTGGAGAATAACTGCAGAAATGTATTTAAACATTTATTGTAAAAGGATTGAATGATATTTTTTAATGGGGACTCTAGGTGACTATTTTGTGGTGATAAATGTATATTCTTGGAATAATAATTTCTTATAATGTAGAGGTATATATTTACGTGCACTGCTGACATTGAGCTGTATACCAGCAGGTTGGGCTGGTGTAAAGATACTGGCGTAGCCAATGAGAAAAAGTGTGTAGAAGTCCTTAAAAGATCATGAGAAAGTCGATGAAAATAGTAATGGCAATAACATACAAGAAGTATTTACATTTTAACTGTAGAAATACTGGAGCTAATACTTTCACAGGCTTTTAAAACTAATTTCTCCACTTTGGTACATTGGCTCTTGGAGGCTGACAAAATTTTGAAAAGCAGCATTGCAGATGTCCTTTCAGGGCAATGGTTTCTTGCCGAGCAATATGAGCATTGTTAAACTTCCTATAATCTACTTCAATCACCCAGTCTGAAAAATACAAGTGAAATTAAAATTACATGGTAACAAAAATAAAAACAGCTTTTAAGGATGTTATTATTTTAAGGAGCCATACAATTCTGTGGATATCAGAATGTTTTAATCTTGCTTCAGAAACTAACCTTGCTTTCTAAATAATAATTTACTTGCTTTTACCCACAATCCTTTGCTGTAAGTTCTTGCTTGCAGTAACTTTGAGAAACTTTTGGTTCTGATTATATCTGAGGTAATGCTCAAGCCTGTCATTCCCGTATATCTTAAAAAATTCTTAGCAAGAAAAATAAATGATCAAATGTCCATCTTAGCTTTGAGTGATAGTCCCTACAATTATTAACTATAATTTAGGATTTGCCCAAATTAGAATGAGTAACATTGAATCAATTTTCTTCTCATCTTTCAAATTGACAGAACCCACACAGAAAATATCCATAGAAAGACTATAGAAATATGTCCTTTTTTCCCCCATCTTTGCAGACTTTTAAGGCAGGTCTATTGAGGATGACGATTACTTATTTCTCTGGAACTATACCTTTAAAAATAAGTTTGGAGTAGTAACTGTGTCATTGTGAAATTAAACATTTGAGCAAATACAACGTGGAAACATTGTTGTGACAAACTTTTTGTTTAAATTTATTTGCTCTTTTGAATTTACAATCTGTTTGTGACTACACTTTGATTTAAATAACTATGCTAATTCAAAATTACTCAATGCTTCTGTGCAAATAAATTTCTTCCTATCAGCAGCAGCTAATAAAATGTGTTCACTAGGGTGTCACAGATCATATATATCTGAGAGCAGAGTGAATCTGTATTGGGTGCTGCGAAACTCCTGGTTTATGTACAGCAGGTTGGTACTAGACAGTGAGATAAAGCAGGTCTCTTGCAATTACATTGAACACTGAATGAAATCAGATTTCTCCTACCTGGAGTTAAGATACCCAGTTGAGACTCCTGAATTAGGAGCCAAAACATAGGAATAGTGTGAGATTGTGTGAAAAGCTGCTCATTTCCATTTTTAAAGAGGATGCAAATGAGAGTAATGCAGTAAGTGGTACCTTGCAGCCTGACTCTCCCCCTTCAGAATACAACCTTGAAACATAACTGGTACAAGAAGAATCAATAGTGCTGCTAAGAAACTAAAAAATAAAAAAGTCAATAACCTAATTAACTAATGGTCACACCTCTGTTATCAATTTACAATTACATAATTTTGCACATTATTATACACAATTAAGAAGCTGCTATTTATCACTCTTAAATCTCATTAATTGCACACAGCTGCTATTAAAATAGAATTCTGTCACCCTTTCCTCCACAGTCTACTTAGTATTAGGATGCAATTCTGTTCATCTTTGGTACACCTTCCCACATGAAGCCTTCCAGGTACAGAAGTGATGGAGAGTGCATGGGGTTGTCATTAAGGTTGCCTCTGTCATCCTCATGGGCTTGGGTCTGCAGGTCCACAGCACTGCTTGCTGTAGATGTTTGCACCCCTACCATCAGAAAGTCCACCCACCTTTATCTGGTTCATTTTCACCTTATTCTCCACTTTCCCCCATATCCACCCACACTTTTTCATTGCTCTTCTTCCCTTTTTCTGCCCGGTCTCGTGAGAAATAAGCAATATGCTTCTAGTCAGTTTTTCCTCACTGATTCTAATTTTGTTGCATCTGTAACCAAATTTGGCATTTTGTCTACCCTTCGCTGGGTAATCTGCGTCCTGTATGATTAAAAGACTTCCTGACTCCCCTTTAACCGTGCATTTTGTACTGGTTACGTATGGTTTACCTCACACATTTGACTGTAGCCTTAATTCCTCTACCTAATTCCTACTAAGTTTGAGCACTTTCTCATCTTGTGTGCAGACAGTCCATACATCAGAGCAATATGTTTTTCTCACTCTGTGTTTGAGAATACATAACCTCCTGCTCTTGTGTAGCTGCTTAATTACAAATCATTGGCCTTGATGTGGTCACCGGGCTATCTTCTAGTTTCCTGCAGAAAACTATGTTGTTTATGGGGTCCTATAATCCAGTGGGATTTCTTTCTCACAGCAATAAAGTAAAACAAAAAAAAATAACATGCTCTCAACTTAGTGATTCATACCTGTCATGCATGTTGTTTTGTTTACTTTCAAAGCACATTATGCATTTTCTATAGAGCTCCTCTCCTTTTATTTAGTTGTATTTTTTTTATTTATTTGATTTTACAAATATAGGCTTCAGGATCTCCTTCTCACTCAGTCAGTGACATGAATCAGACCTTAACAGCTGAAACATCTTCCTGATACCTCTGACATCCCCACTGAGACTTCTCCACTGTTGACAGCTGCCTAAGAATCAAGCGCATGAGAGTGTGCGAGCTTGTTCCATGGACGCAAATGCAGCTTTAGAACCCTTGTTTAAATTTAAATGAAAAACAGTTCTCAGAAGTGGCAGCAATCCAAAGGAGGAATCTTGGCAGTGTACAGCCACTTTGAGACAGAGAAAGGTGCAGATTCTCTAAAGGATGAGGATCAGTCCTACTCAGAAGGCCTTGTGCCACAGCAAATGTAGAGACCTTTCTCTACCCACGTTCTGCTAAGGAGAGTAAATCATTTGATACAAAGAAGATGAAAGAAAGGCAATCTGGGCTATATGAATAGATGGAACTGAACGTTTGACTCTTGTAGACCTCAGAGGGGCACTCTCTGCTGCTATTTATCTAATATTGCTATTTATCTGTTATTATTATTATCTATAATTCTATTTATCTATTATTTAAATTGTTGCAGCTTTATCTTCTCTTTAACAAGTTCTAGTGCATGCATGTCACTATCAATGCTGATGAGAGCCACGAAATAGTGTGCAGCCCTTATTAGTTGTAGCCAACCCTGTACAGTGTTGGCAGAAAGCAGGACAGGTGAAATGGAGCCATGTTTTTCCCTATAACTTCTGAAGTCACATTTCAGTATTTTATGCCTCTGTGATCATGCAAGGCATTGAACTAGAGAATAGATTTATCCTCTACTAATGTCCTTTGTTACTAACTTTACATCTTTAAGAGGATGTAAATATTTAATTGACAGAAAAAGGAAACACCTCATTAAAAGAAACCTTACTCCAGACAAAAGAGCACGTAGTGGTTAACAGGGTTATATATTGCCATATCTAGTTGTTTTACTGCAGTTGACAAGAATGAAGAACAGAAGCCATGACAGTTTTTCTAAAGGAAATGGGATTCCTTGTGTCATTTGTACTTAGGATTGATTTTCCTTAACATTTCATAGAGGATGTAAAACACATGAATAGCTTCTGAGTGTAATCAGTATCCCATGTAGCTAACCCACTGTGAAAACTCTGTCTTTCTTCGATTTGTATTTCTTTTGCTTTTTTATTATTCATCAATGTGTCTCACTCCAGAGTATTACTCTGTGTTCTTTTTTAATCAAGTACTGTATTGCTGTTAAGAACAGATTCCTTCCCCTTTGTACTGATAAACATAGACATACTTCATTTAAAATCTGAATCGAAGCACTTGAATTCTTTATCTCTTGAGAGCTTGTGAATGTTACTGAAGCCAAATATTCTCCACAGAAAACTTCAAGGAAGTTTGAAAAAGGGAAATATTGTACAGTGGTTCCTCAGCAATTTTTCCTTTTCCTTTTCCTTTTCCTTTTCCTTTTCCTTTTCCTTTTCCTTTTCCTTTTCCTTTTCCTTTTCCTTTTCCTTTTCCTTTTCCTTTTCCTTTTCCTTTTCCTTTTCCTTTTCCTTTTCCAAGGATTCAAGAAAATATAAGCTGAAGGATGGTTTGGGAGTTCTGCTGCCACTATGTGACATCAGAAACCTAAACTTCACTCTCTTGCAGCTTGATAATACCTGACTTTCAAAGATATTTGTGCAACTTTTGTGATTCTCAAACACTACCTTGGGGAATGGGTACTTGAGTATAAGGAGTTAAACATCATAAATACTTTCAAAAACATGTGAACATATTGGAGGTCTATTTTTGAAATGCCACTTTGCCTTTTTCTTCATATTAGTCTTTCACTCAAGAGTCTCCAATTTTTTGTGTAGGGGTAACAGCAATTCCTTGTCTTGGGGGAGTTTAGATATAAATTCCTGTCCTCTGTTTCTGACACCTCCTCAACACTGTGGTCATATGTAACACTTTCAAGACATTGCAAAGGTCTTTCTGTAGCCCACTTCAGGCTCTTAAATACACAACTTCTGTGCTAGCTACAGCTAGTGACAGATGCGACCTATTGCCAACGATGCCAGCCAATTCTGAAGGCTTTGTGTTTGCTTTAAGGAACATGTGCTTCTTTCACCAGTTCCCTTTGGGAAACTCCAAACAAAAATTGAAAGTTTATAGAATTTAATTTCTAACTGAAAACTACTTTCTCTGTGTTATTCACACACTGGTTTTTGAAAGACGTAACAATTCCAAAGAAACTAGACTGCAGCTTGGAAATAACAGTCGTGCAGATGATTAAGTAAGTCAAATGCAGATATTGTTATTATGGGATCTCAAATGAGCTTACAGGGTTGAGCAGTGGCTCCTTGTGCCATGGCACGTATGACATAATGTAATGCATATGCATAAATTGATAGAAATAGGTTTTCTCACTCGGTGTACAGTATGAATGTTGGAAGCTAGCTGATATATTTTATCTGCTTACTCAAGGGTTATTAAATGCATACCATACAGAATTCCAACTCTGCAACAAACACAGGCCTAAGGCTCAAAATTGATAAAGCGTGCATGACAGAATCATTATGTAAAGCATGGAAAACATGACTGATTAAAAATACTCCAGTACAGCAATGTTGCCAGTATCCTGCAGACCTGGAAACCAATCAAGAGTCTTCAGTTCTTACACGTGTTTTCTAATGAAAGATCTATAGCGTATAAACAGAGTATATCACTATTGTCAAGTAATACTATGACTTCAAAAGTGAGTAAGTATTAATACATGAACTAAAGGGTTAATTATTTCTTCATCCATATACAGAAGATGTAATATGAGCAAAGTGTGCCTGGGCTGCTGGGAAGAATAAACTTTTTATCTGCTTTCACTTGCATTATTTTTTCTAAAATCTTTCTTTTTTTGAAGATATTGCTTACCAGCCAGTTAGCTCTGTGATAATCAGAGCTGGTCAGACTGCTATATGGCTCTCATTTGCCCCATGCAAAGTCTTCTTTTCATTTGTCACCAGTGAAAAATTTTTTTGAGAAGCTGCTTTGTGCTGCTGCAGTATATGGTAGATGATTAAGTCACCGTGACGGAGAAAACACAAACATCTCTAGCAAAGAGTTGGTAACATGCATAAACTGTAATTCATATCAAACTAACAAACTAATTAGTGTGTGACAGAGCTATAAATAAGATATCCTGGGATTTCTTCCCCAAGGAGGAATTAAATTTTGAATTAGGCAGTACAAAATAATAAACAAAACCAGATATGGAACTTGAAGGAAGTCTATTTACTTTCTCATGTCCAGAATCAACCTCTGCTCATATTAACCTTCATGAAGGAAAACTTTTCTTTCATGTACTTGTGATATAATTTCTTTTTCACAGGAGCTGAGCTTGATTTCCCCTTGGTAGAAATAAAACATGGGAATTATATGGTAGAATAAATTACTTTTCTTTTTGTGACATCCTGTCTTGAAGCAGTTTTGAATCAGAACAAAACCAGGTGAAGAGCATTTTATGACAGAATTGTGTGTTGGTCTTTCATCGTGACAAGCTAAATCAAGTAACAAGTTATAGTAGTGACTATAAAAATGTCAACCCCATGTCAGAGGCTGGTTTTGTAATCCATATTCTAATCCAAACCCAGTTGAAATTACTAGAGAGTCTCCTAATGCTTTTAGTAGGCTTTGACTCAGCCTGTGAGGTAGGCCATCAATATTAAATTTCTCTCAGGATATAGAACATGGTAGGGTAGGGTGGGTAGGGTAGCACAGCATAGCATAGCATAGCCTAGCATGGCATAGCATAGAACAGAACAGAACATTTCAGTTGTAAGCTACCTACAACAATCATCTAGCCCAACTGCCTGACCAATTCAGGGCTGACCAAAAGTTAAAGCATGTTATTAAGGGCACTGTCCAAATTCCTCTTAAACACAGATAGACCTGATGGGGTCTGATACCCCAGGTTGCTGTTTGCCCTCTTGGCTGCCAGGGCACACTGCTAACTCATATTAAACTTACTATCGACCAGCACCCTCAGATCCTTTTCTGTAGGGCTGCTCTCCAGCCGCTCCTCTCCCAGTTTATACTCGTGTCTGACATTACTCTATCCCCAGTGCAACACCTGGCATTTGTTCTTGTTAAATTTCATATAGGCTGACTGGTTTTCATCTGTGGAAATGGGTGAGAAATGCAGAGATGATAACCATATGAATTTAAAACTGATACGAAAACAATTCATCCTCATTTAATTTTTTACCTGTATCAGGGAAAAGATAGGCACAGCAACAAAAAATATGTTTTCAGCTACAAAATATCTCCCAGTCAGTGGGAAATCCCATTAAATTTCAGGGGTTGCGTCTGCTTTCTTTCTCCTGTCAATCAGCTCAGAAGTGAATATGAGAGCTGGTACAGCTGTTCAATAACAATAATGACAATAAGGCTATTCCTAATTTGCTCCATTGGAGTATGTCCTTAAAATTCATTGACTTCTACATAAAACTCCAAAACGAAACATGACCAAAGCGTAAAAAGATATATTAAAGTGTTTGGGTTAACATCACCCATAGAAAATCACATTTGGTTGGAGAAAAGAACAGTAATTGATATTTAAATGAGAAGCAAAAGATAAACTATAAGTCAAATGTAAATGGGTTTCCTTTTTCATCCATTGTAATAACAGAGAAACTGAGTCTAAATCTGGGAAACTTTTGAAATATTATGTTGTGCAACTGCTGCGGCCAGCAAATCTCAGATGCGAAGCCAGATCTTTTCACTATTTAACCCCCCTCCCACAGCCAGACTCTAGGCAGCTGGTGCAAGAAGCCAAAAGCTGGTCTGTCATTCTGCGAGGATGTCTATCCCAGTTGTGAACTAAAGGCAATTGTCTGCAGTCAGTCCAGAAACAGGCATCCTGCAATGTTCCTATCACAAGGGTGATAGGAACTCCTGCTTTTGGTGTCCTGGAGGTTTTATGCATGGGGTGAGAAAGTGCTGTGTTTGGGTAGGTGTCAAAAGCAGAGCTGAAGTGAGATGCAGAAAGCTTAAACAATGCCAAGGAATGAATTTCATTCTTCACCTGCACCTGAGCAGGTAAGCTTCATAGATATTTCTGATGTGAATCTGTGTGAGTAAATCTCAATTATTGAGGATGTAATCACGAAAACCACAAAAGCAACCAAAGAACCAAACCAGACTACAATAGGACATACATATGATCCAAACAAATCCACCTGAAAATAAGTGCAATATACCTATATATAGATTTAAAATATCATTTGACTATTTCTAGTCAGTCTTTCGTGTCTACATGTGCAATGAGTAGGTAACAGCCTACAGATTATTCAGATTTTTCTTCCTTGTACCCATCATACCCCTAAAATGACAGCTGAATTGGGCCAATGCCAAGCTTGTAATGCAATAAATAAATTATCCAATTCAAAAGAAATCCTACAGAGGTTTTGAACAGAAAAAAACAGCTCACCGAGGAGAATGGTGCTATACATCTCCCAGTCCCACAACACAGGCAACGAATGCTTCCTAGTGGTGGTGGCTGCAAAGTAGGAAATAAAGCAGACCCAACCAGGTCTCCAGCTGATTTGTAATAATTATGTTGCCTATTTCTTCTCAGTTATTTAATGAAAAACTACACACTTAGGCATATTTCTTTTGCCACATTTCTCATTCCTAATTGTACTCTCTGGAGCTGGTTATTAATTTGAGGAAGACACAATTATCCAGCAATGCAGGAGTCCTGCAATTTCTTTAAAACTCAATTTTATTAGAAAACAATAAAGTTAAACTGATGACCCTGGGGGGGGAGGGGGGGGGAGGGGAACAACAAAAAAACCAAGCAGAGATAATTATTGCCAGCAGTGCTATGTCTTTACCATTTCAATAGTTTGGATTAGCTGAGAGAGAAGAGATGGAGCTATGTAAAAATAATGACAGGGTAGACCTGGAGTCAGAGACTTTAATTGAACAGCAATCAGCAAAGTGGCTAAACTGTCTTCTCATGGTGACGCAGTAATGAAGCAGCAACATGGCCTTTCTGTCCAACAGATGGTACGTAGGTTTACATCCAGGCAGAAGCAGATTGCATCACCCATCTCAAACACGTGGATTGCACCTTTGCCATGCTCATTGAGACGTGTGACTGCTTGGAGCAAGTTTCCGTGTTAAACAACAGTCCTCCCTCCCACAGGGCATGCCTTTGGTGGATTTTCCTGGCTGTTTACAAAGGGTGCTATAAGCTTTGTCGTCCATATATTTGCTTTTAATCCATCAAAAGCCAGTATTTAATTCTGCTCTGCAGTCCCGTGTTACTGTGGAAGCAGAGAGCCTGCCTGCAAAAGAGAACAGAACCGAAGCTTAAAAAAGAGCAGTTGAGGAGGCTCAGCCACGCATGGGAAGCCACGTGGACTCTTTGCAAAGCAAACATCGGTATTGCTAAATTAACAGCATCTTCTATGCACATGGCACACCTGCTTCAGTAGTTAAAAAGAAAGTCAACTATTCTGAAATGTAATTTGTTCTTTGACTCGTAATTTTCCTTCAGTGACTCATTCATACCAGCTCCTTATCGGTGTATGACAGAGGCTTTTGGGGGCTCGATAATAGTGACCACAAGAACAACCAGCCTAGTGCTGGCCTTCTCCTTTAACAACCAGTTATGACTTGGAATATGTCCAGGCTGAACCCTCAGGAAATTCAGAGACACGCAACTGTCTTCAAACTCATTGAAACTGTTCATCTAAGTCAGAATTTAGCCCCTAACTCCAGTATATTCCTTTGAAAATATTTTCCTCATCTAAATGTACCAGGTTACATAAAATTCCACAGGCTTTCTGAAACCTCCCTTTGGTGTCCATCTCTGAGGGCTCTTATCTGATATTTATCGGGCTAGATTGTACACGTAGACACAAGTCTGGTCCTCTCTCTGGGACGCCTTTACAGGCATCAAAGCAGATAACATCTGTAATTTCCTTTTATTCCTCAGAGTGGTAATTAACACTGTTCTGATAGACAAAGAAGAAAACACCACGCTTCTGGGTTGCCCTGATACTCTTGCTGTGAAAGGTAAATTTGTTTGCTCTCTCAGTCTGCCTGGTCACCGAGGCCAAGGCAGGGACAAAGACATGGGCAGAAACCATCCCTCATTTCTAGATCCCATGTCCAGATAACTCACACAAGGTTTGATGGCTTTTATTCTTTTCTGTGGATAAATAGTCCAAGCCACTAGCTGTTCTTTTTTGGTTTTGACGTATAGTACTACAAAAAAGTAATAAAAAAGTACCAGTGGTATGATTTAAAAATATATTTATTGACACAGCATAGAAACATATCAAGAGCTACATCTCTTCTCATGCCCACAACCATGGCTAAAGATGAATATGAGCAACAGTTGCTGTCTCTCTCCACCTCAAACACCCATGAGAATGGAAGAGATTTGCTACTTGGTCTGAAAGTCAACAATTCTGGTTATTTTCAGATCACATTGGCAAGAATTCAAAAATAGGCCCTCACAGAGAATAGGTTTTGCAAAATAAAGTTCAGCAAGGTGCAGGGTGAAATTTAACTTCCAATTTTAATTGTCATAATCAAACAATAGTTATGCTCTTGGGCTTTCTCTTTGTAACTGTATGCGCATAGAGTACCAGCTAATTTTTTGCAGATTCTGAATTGTTAAATGTCTACTAATTGCTTGATTTTTACAGAGGATCTGTGTACACTGTTCAGATAGACTTGTGGGTATCCATCATCTTTGCAGATACAGCCATATGTTTCAAAGGATCAGACCGGCCATGACTAGCAGAGAGTACTCCCCAAAAAACACCAGCCATCAAGTTGCTATACTTCAACCATTCAACTGAAACCCTTTCAAATCAAGGAAATATTTGTGTCTATAAGTGAACATTAAATATTGTACAAGAGAGAATAAATATAGCCGAGGCATTGAAATACTTAAATTGAGAGTCTGTACTCATTTTTTGTAACTCTGGTTTGGGGGACGCATATAGAAAAATAGAGCCATCCAGTTAGAAATGAAACACACATTGCATTTCTTTATCATTAATAAGAAATGTAATTTTAAAAATGCTCAAATATTGATTTAAGCAATTCTAGTGCCAAAACATCTGAAGCTAGGGGACATTGTTATAATTTACACACAGGTCCATTTTGATCACTCTGGCAGTGTCAGGTGGGTGAGAATTTTATTTACATACTTTTTAAAGCTGACATGACATGCTAGAGCTCTGCACAGTGGATGCAGAAGAGGCCTCAGAGGGTCAAGGAAGCTAATCTTTTGTGGATAAAGTCTCTTTGAATATTCAAAAGAAAGTGGGCTCGGATTTGGATGATTTGGGAGAGTCTGATTGTAACAGTTTAGTTTATCTGCAGTGATGTTAGCCATTTTGACCTTCCCAGTGAAGGGGATTAAAAGTATGTTTACACAATTTTTCCAAAAGACACAGAAAGAGGTAAGGCTCCAATAAGCCCTCTAATCTAAGGGGGCAACATGCTATGAGGGAAAAAAAGAAACCTTTTTCTGCAGCTCTTTGAAGTCTTAAGAGGTTTCAAACGCTAGAGGGTAAAGGTGGGTCAGTGGACAGGGTTGAGAGAAGGTGATCAAAGGTGGAAATTAAAGCACTTCATCATGTAATTCTAAAATTTATTATATTAATAATATCACTGCACTGCAACTACCAGCTGCAATGCAACTGAAGCTGGCAAAGAGCAGCAGTAGGTATTACGTGTCATCCTAGAGTAGCGTGGAGAAGAGGGAATTTTGGCAAGGGCAACAGGCAAGCCTTATTGCAGAAATGTTCAGAGGACAGACTAAATGGATTTCACCTACTGCAGGCTTGTCCGAGGGTATCTATGTATTCAGTTTGTCTGATGTGGGAGGAAAAGTGCCTAAGACAAGCCTGACAACATTTCAAACTGTGGTGAAGGAACCCGGTTTGGCAAACTTGCATAGATACTTCCAGTCTCTGTGCTTTTCTCTATCAGTCTGTTTCTTAGTTTTCCAAGAGATGTCCCAGCAAGAAGTATTACTTCACAACCTGTGCTAAGCTGCAGGTGGGCAACTTTGATACTTTTCTCTTCAGCTGATGAATTCTGGGCTTGCAAAGTTGGTGAGGCTGGTGGTCAAAGTCTGGGCTGATGCCACATGCAGTCAGTGAAAGTGGAGTAAATCTTGGAGTCTCAAAAGCCTGGGAACCTCTCTCTGTTACACAGGCATCGTTAATCTCATGAGCCACTAGAGTATTTTTCACTGGGATATTCCACTTTTACACACATTTCACTTGTTCTTCCACGTGAGACTGAAGTTGCACATGCTACCATACTATGTCCAAATGTTTCAAGTTCCTGAAAAGAATATTCCCTTCCTTGCAATGTGTAGACTATAGGGGAAATGCCATCATTTGTGCTATTAAGCTAGGGTATTTTCCACTGTTTTTTATGTTGTGGTAGTTGTGTCACTGTCCAAGATAGTAAGGCAATCCAAAAGCTTTTCTTTCTTTTCCTCCTGGCAAGAAATCATGTGATCAGGACATAACAATTTTTTAGCTTATATTAAACATTACTAGACTGTCAAAAGTGCCACTGAAATACTGTAGGTAAATTTATATGGAAATCCTATCTTCTACACTTAAGTGAGCCTCTGGTCAACAGTGTGATGGTTAAGGAGTGGATGAGAGCTGGTGATGGAGTTTAAGATTTCCAGAAGGCTGGATTAATTGAGGCAGCAGTGAATTAAGTGAAGGACCAGGTCACTTCCAAAGCAGAATGCACAGAGAGAGAAGTAAAATAATTCTTCACTGTCATTCCAAAACGGCTAACAAGTCATGCCAGCTAGAAAGGGAGTTTCTCCTAGTGAGAGAGTTATCATGAGAAGGCCAACTAGGGGAACTTATTCATAGAACAGTGGGCAGATTCTAAGATGCTATCTAATTCTCTTTTTACTACCCATGGGATCATGAGAACAGGTAATGTTGCTGCACTAGAAATTCATACTCATTAGGTATCTAGTTAATGTGGAAACAAGCAGTGATTTTTCTATTTCATTCAAAATGCAAACAAAACAATATATTTTAATTATTAAAAATGTTAAATTATTAAAATACTCAGTATTCAACATTGTTAATGTTTAGCTGAGGTTATAGATACATTTTTTGTAACTTTATTGTTTTGGGGGTTACCTCTAGCAAAATAAGACAATCCAGATTTAATTTAAAAATAAAACATGTATTATTTGAAGATTCGACTATGGTTCTTAAGAGTGATTTGGAGTCTTAACCTGGTGTGTATTGACAATGAGAAACATGCAAAATTAACAGCATGAAAATAAGAAGCAAACATTTCAGCCAATTGCACTAGAAAGCCTTAAAAATTGAAAACATCAATAACATTCATCTGTGCTCTGCATGATACTCACCTTAGGGAAGTTATTAATACATTTAGTGTAGGTGGTGTGTTGAAAATCACTTGCAGAGTTACAGGGTAATGTATTACATCCTTTACCATAGCTTCTCTTAAAATAAAGGGAAAATATTTTTAATGCATTCATTTCCATTGCCATTTGAAATACATACAGGCTTTCTCTTTTTTAAAGTATTACTTTGCAAGAATTCACATTAATCAATGACTGTGTTATCATTTTCCAATAAAGAAATAAAACATAGCAGAAGCTGAGCTTGTAGTGCACAAAGCGATCTCATGAAGTAGATTATTTTTTTTCAGAGCTGCGTCTTAGATGAAGAAGGAAATGGAGAACATAAACATACCCTTTCAGTGGTGATTGGTGTTAGCAAATCATCTCCTGGAAAGTTGTTTCATTGTTGTTGTTGTATATAGGGTTGCATCAGAAACCTGTCTTTTTCTCCATATTCTTCTCCACGTCTCCTGTAACTGTGTGCTAAAATGGCAGAAGTAAGAGCCCAAACAAGGTTCTTTGTCCAGAGATCTGGTCATTGCTAGAAGCAGTACAATTTTCTCTGTCTATGTCCTTGCACACCACTCTGGACAGACTTTTTTTTTACTCTGGAGGAGTAAATGCCAGAGGCAAGGTCTCTTAAGAAAACGAAGTGTTTTCTGCTGATTGCAGTGGGCTTCATTAAGCCTGAAGAAAATAAATGCTGCAGGCTCTGAGTGCGTTCCTTCCTTGATTCTCTTCAGAAGCTCTACCTGGACAGCCAGTGACACGGACACATCTGCTTGCTTTTGGTTTCTTTTTTAGCAGTTAATAGGTAACATAGGGGCCAAACCTACAACAGAGCCACAGCAACAGCAGTGCTCTGCTCTTGGCCAAGAGTGTCTTCTACAACCACCAGGTCTTCTGTACCCTGCAGTCACAGACCTGTGAAGCACCACGCTAGATCCTGTAGAAGTCATCCAGATCTGAACTGCAGAAGCACTTCAAAGGTTTGAAGGCTGGGGTTGTAAAGAGTGGTGACAGTTGATTTACATTGAACAAGAAGTCAATTTGCCTCAGCTATCTGGCTTTTTTCTTTAAAAAAAAAAAAGGCAAAAAATAAATTTCTCTTTCTCTCGTAGGATAAATATATATGATTATGAAAATTGAAATATTTTAATGAAATGTTTCAAAAGACCAACCATTCTGTAACAAGCTTTTAACATCAGCTGAAAGTGGAGCTTACTCAGGAAGACAATTGGAAGTCCCTAGATATGTCTTATTAATTAACAGGAGAACATCATTGCCAGTGTCTCTGAATAATTTATCCACTCTATTAACTGTTTTGATCCTAAATTTTTTGTAGATATTCATCCTCTGTGAGTGATTGCAGGAAGAATCTTGATGCTTTAATAGTGATATCGATCACTTTTATAGCACTTGGCAGTGATTTTTAGCACCAACTCATAAAACTGGTGGAACAGAGTGATGAATAAGGACTAACAAATTCAAAGAGCTGCACAGATATTAACTAATCACTGCATCATCATGGTAGATCACTGAGCCAATATGTTATTATGCTGATGGGAATATTAACATAGAGTGACATTCCATATCTTGAAAATCAGAGCTCATGACTTCCCACTTTGTTCTCATTCTTTTCTCTACTATGCTGCCTCTGCTTGACATGCACTAATATTCAGCGATAACAACTCAGAACTGCTGAGTAAATTCAGTAATTTGAATGATGTCCACCTTGTCTGAATCTCCCACAGACTTTGCAGTGTCTAAGCTCTCAAATGCCACCAGTTGTGCCCAGCTGAGGAACTGAAGCAACAGACAGCAGATTGTGTTGATACCCCCAGACACACTCACGCACATGTGCATCAATTTGTTGCTGTCTCCCATACCTGACTCACCTCACTTTTGATACAGAGGGAGGACATGTGCATTGCATTGCAGCAGCCGAATCTGGAAGGATGAGCATCAAGAGAGAAGGCAGCAGCATGTGTCCTCATGGAGGTTTAGGAAAATCCCTCCTTCTCATGCCACTGCCCTCAGCATGCATGAAGGAGTGGTAGAGTGCTGAGGGCTTGGCCAATAAACTGTCGAGAGCACTGGACACTGCAGAGCATGGACTCCCAGACCTGTCGCAGACTGCTTTTATTTAAATAAGTGCTCTGCCAATTTGTCCCCACAGAGCCAACACCTAGAAATCAGACTAAAAATAGCATTAGAATAATATTCTCACTCATGAAGGTGCCTTCTTCATCACTGCTTATATTTTTATCTTTTACCTTCATTTTATGTTTTCTTCTCTTTCATGTACCACTAATTTTCAGTGATGAAAGAGATTCTGCCTTCACTGATCCTCCCCTGTTGGGACTGGACATAACAAAATTGAACCTATCATGAATACCACTGCAATCTGATGTGGAGAGTGCTGTCCTGGAAGGAACTGACTTGTGCAGCAGGGCTGGCAGAAAAATTTATTTTCAAACAAAAAGTTATTTTGTTTTTCTAGCACAGTAATTTAAAAAGAATCCACAGGATTAAGAGTGTTTGAAATTAAAAGTCTCAACATTAGCTGAAAAAAGTAAGGTTCTCCGATGTTCCATGTCTGGATTCCCTTCACAGCAAAGCCCAGGACATTGCTGGCTTTCTCGCTTTACCAGAAGAGGTACTGCAGGTTTCCTTGGACAGGGAGAAATCAGGGCACTAACTGTGTGTGATGGTTTGCTATTGAAATGCATCTAGCTGTGGAAAAGACTAATATACATATTAAAGGCCTGAACCGAATCCTCCTTAGGTGACTAGAAACTTTTACACTGACTTTAGTAGACATTAAATCAGGTCCTGCAGGACCAGACCATATGGATAAATCTACATTGCTCTGAGCTGTGGCAGCTCTTGATTCCACAATCTTTCTTTGAACGAGATTCAATAACTCAAGGTGTTGTAGCACTAATGCTAAAAGATTGTGTGAGTGGATGGTCTAATTAGGCACTAAACAATGTCATTGCTGATGTGAGATGATAGGTGTGAAGCCACAAAGGAAATGACATTTGCGATGATGTTATTTATACCTGTCTTCTGATGGCAGATCCTTCTGTCCTATGAAAGTTTTCTTCTTGAATGGGGAGCTATTTTATATGTAACTACTAATCATCAGTTAGCAGGTTGGTGGTTCGATTTCCCAAAACATAGTTCGGTGCTAGTTTAGGTTAGAGAAGGGGAATAGGACCTCTTGTTTTAAAATGGGGAAACAATGCCCAACACTGGCAGTGAAATGAAATGTGGTGAGAGGTTTTCTCAATGGCCTATTGTGCTGTACCTCTTTCTAGCTCAGGAGCTCTTCTCAGCTGAAGCTCTTTTTTAAGAGCCCAGGTCTGATAAAGACGTGAGAAGACAAGCTACAGCTCAGCAGTGAGTTAGACTGAGCTGTAGAAAACCTACAGGCAAAAAATTTGCATGTAAAACGTACAGTCCTGTGGTGCGCAGTACAGATTTTGATAGCATGAGGTTTGAAAATAATAGAAAATTTGTTAGGGAGGTCATCTAATCCATCCCTTGCCTCATATTCAATCTAGCTTACTACTAATAAGTGGGGCCACTACGCACACATAGCTCAGAATCTTTATGCCACTCATGTATTTTCTTCATGAGTCTCATATTTTTGCAGCCACAGTCACACTTGGGGAACTGCAAAGCCAAAGTCAAGTGTTACACATTCTTTTTAAAAGATAGGGAGCATTTCTCTCTAATGATTTAACATTTCCTTTACTGTAGTTATAAAATAAGATACAAATTTCAATACGCCATCCTGCACATTGTACCGTCCTACACGTACGAATGCAGTACGTAAAATTACATCAAAAGAGTTTCATTGAAGTGGCAAACTCACTACTTAAAATGTAATTCAGGCTGATCGAATCTGATCCATTTGTTCCTATGTTTTGTGGTATAACCTTCCCTCTCTGATAACATCCAGTTTCTTTCTACATGATGCTTGACTCATTGCTATGCAGAACAGTATTTTATTTCCACTCAGCAGTTAAGTTTTGGTTAAAGAAGGGTTATAATAAAAAGGGTTAAGCAACTTTTACAGTAATGATCACTTCCTGCCCAGCCTACAGGAAGGGGTGACAGTTGTTTGAAGAAACTTGGAGGCTGGCATTGTAAAAATAAGTGCTGTGAGAAAAAAACAGTAAGCAGACTGCAGGGGATGTAGGTTAAGCGGCATGGAAGATGCACTGTTACAGCAGGCTTCCTAATTGTCCTGTATCACTATCATCATTCCACATAGCTATCATTCCCTTAATTGCAATGGCAGTTGTACTAAGTGTTGGATACATAAAAAAAGACCGGTTACGGCATAAAGGATACACTCACGCTGCTTCTCTCAATGCTTTCTCACATCTTTAAAAATGTATTATTTGTTTTAAAGGCTCGGTGCATCTATTTACTTATTTTACCAGAGAGTGGAAATGAAGGCTTAATACCTGTCATGCCTCCCAGGGTTCTTATACAACAAAATAAGTCTCTGCTGTGATTCTCATTCATTTCCTTTTGTCTTTCAGATAACTTTGCTCTTTGCAGTAGATATAAAATGAATCCAGTAGGTAGACCACAGAAAATAGGTTGACATTGTTCAGTGCCCCTCTACATCTCATAATGATACTCTTGACCAAGATGTTACCGTGTCAGCTGCCAGCCTGCTACATATGCTAAGCATACACAAGTTAAATTGCAAATCCTCAAGGAGCATCAGGGAAAAAAAACAAAACAAAAAAAAAAAACCACGAACAAGAAAAAAAAAAGAAGATGCATAGAAAAAAGAAAAACTTACCAATAAAATCAAGCATCATGCAATAGATAGTAATGTCCTTTACTGTGAAATTGTATGTCAGTTCCTACTCTCATGGTCCACCAAATAATACTATTCTAATAATGTCAGATCTAATCAGAAGGAGCCAGTCAACCTACCAAAATGTTTTGTGCAGCTGGGAGCTTCATGCCAGGACCAATCAGGCACTACTGTCTCTGTCACTTTATCATATATGTTTTAAAGAAAATAAGATAAACTCTGTGCCTAAGGGGTTTTTTTTAAGATTTTTTTACGCTCTTTCCCCCCACCCCCTTTGGTAATAATTTGGATTTGATAGCCAAAAAGTCTGCTTTTCTTCAATAGCCTGAGCAGATTTAGTCAGGTAAAAAAGCAGATGAGAGTGAAAGGAATGATGAGACTGCTTCTTAAAAAGTTTTGGTTTGGTTTGTTTTTTTCCCCAGGGTGGTACAACTTATTTGCACGGCTGGAGTGATAGAATTCATTTGCACAGATCTCTTTCCCTACACTGTTCCACTACACAGTAAGTATAAATCAAAAGTAATTTTTTAAATGTATAGTCTAAAATTTGTACTTCATATAAGGCTATGAGAATACCATGAGAAAAAATATCCAAAGGGTAAACTTGATATGGTGGCCATTTTTATAAAAAACAAGTATAAGAGTGAAACCTGAAGTTCTGGCCAGGATGACAGTATTTTTCCCTTAGTAAATAAGCACTTTATGTCCAGGATGCATGTAGACTTACTAGGAGGGCATGTTGAAGGGCATTGACTGATGCAATGACTGCATTACCAGCACCTTACACAGCTTTGGAATCTCTTGGGTCTGAAAGAAGCTAGCCAAAGTTCAAGATCAATTCAGTTTTCTCTGAACATCCTAGATATCCAAAGGACTGCAAATGTTAGTAACTAAACTGACAGACTTTCAGGAAAGCATAACTTAAAATAATCAATGGATAAAAAAGGACATAGAAGAGGGGCAGGGAAAAGTATAAGTAGCGGAAAAATGAATTTCACTCTTCTTGTTTGCAGACTTATCCTACCTCTCCTGACGAACAGTGTCTGTGGTATTACAAGCTACATCATGTCTGTTCTTTCTTGTTCTTCCTTCTATTTTAGAAAGCTGTCTCCTGAAGTTTCTCCAAGAGATATACTTTTGTCTGAACGATCTCTTCTTTATAGTCTTGAGACAAAGTACGAAGATTTGGCCTAAAAACTGCTGATGGAGAAGCAGTCCATTGGCAAGAGAAGAAGGAATCATTTATAACAGTTAATGAAATCAGCTTCTTCCAACTTTGTCCTCCACCCATAGATTACAAAGTACTCAAATACATAATTGCTTTTATTTTTTCACTGATTTTGGTAAACAATTTCTAGTGAAAAGTTCATTTAGGAATAGTTCACTTTAAACATTTGAGCAGAAAAACAAAAACAAAGCCCCTCCAGATTAGTTATTTAACCACAGAAATGTCATGGCATTTTTCACATTCCTGAGCTTCGAAATATTCCTTTTTAAAAACACTCCAACACAGTAGCTGTCCTCCTCTAAGTACTCCATGAAGATTGTAAGCATATTAAACTGATAACAGACTAATGAATATTTATACTCAGATATTTTGTCTTTTCTCCAACAACTGTCTGTGGAAGGTTCAGGAGAAATGTCTAGGATAAAAGTCAGTCTGGAAAAAATATATTAAATAACCCTGTCTCCTGTTGATTACACATCAGTTACTTTCTGAAGTTATTCCTAAAGACTCTACAAGATATCGAGACCAGGTCTATATGAATATTTAGGCTCTGGGCCATTGTCCACAGTCTGAACCCAGAGCCACATCCTTTCACAGGCTATGATCCAGGCTGGGATGTGTTTTTCTTGTTTAGGTACACTGGGAAGCTCTTCTTCCCTGGAGGGACAAATGTCTCCTTGGCTAGATAGTGAATTTTCTTTCCATAAAAGCTGTCTGGATGGACAGGTACTGGGTCTCAATGGAGAATGAGTCAGAAAATCAGATATTCCCCCGCAAAATACGTGTAGGAGTTAAGCAGGTACCTCAGCTATTCTTTTGCCACCTCGTAGAAAACCTACAGAAACTCAGTGTCTTTTTCATTGAAGAGTGCTAAGTTATTAATTATTATCCCCACACCCTCAACAGCTAGAAGGTATTTCTCCATGCCCTTGTCTTGCCCTTCAGCCCCCTGTTAATCCTGCTTCAGATGTCAGTAAGCATATATTGGTGTTACAGCCAAGTGTATTGCAGGAACACCTGTTTGCAAAGACTTCTGCACCTCTCACGTGAGTGAACTGAGCCGTACAGGAATTGAGGAAAACAGCTCATTTGGAGCTGTTGTGTCACCAAATGTTCCTCAGATCTATCCCACTTAAGAAAACCTTTGTTCAGCTACATAATGAAAAAATTATTATTTTGTCCTCAATAAATATGGAAAATTTTCCTATTTTTGCAGAAAGATGACCTTCTAATCTTGCATCAGATGAGCCCACCTCTTGCTTGAAAATTGTACCTTCCATTTGACTCTGACTGTACAAAAAATCTCTCTTAATATGTTATCTGAGGGATCTTTAACCTTTCCTCTTCAAATGCATATTACAGATGTTTCTGTTTATTGTCTTTCTATCTTTGTGCAAGGCAAAGATCCTTTGACTGCTTTCTCTGATCACTTGGGGGAGACAAGATTTTATCTTTCTAATCTTACACAGAGCTTTTTCTTTTGTATTTCTCATATATCTCTAATATCTTTCTCTAAATCAACACAAAAAACCTTGCCAAACCAAAGCCTACAGAGGCTACAATTCCCCGTCTCTCCCCAAAGCTCATCTGAATTCTGGGTTGCAGGATTCCCTCTAATAGGATAGCACACAGCAATGGTTAGCTGTCCTCGGAATCACAGATGCTGTTTCCATGACAGTCTAGTAAACAGAAGACATCAATCACAAGGGAAAAAAAAGTAAATTACCATTTAGCACTGCGTAGAATTTCCATTCAGAAAATACTGATATTTTTGAAAAACATCCGCTTAATGATAGCCGGTGAATTTTCAGAATTCCTATAGAGGCTAGGAGCTTAACCTTCAATGGCCATATTTTCTTTGCAGCTCAGATGCTTTTGGATATTTTTTTGGTTCTTGGAAGAATATAAGAATTATTTCTCCTATTTTGTCTATGAATAAACTCAGAGAAAGCAAGGTGAAAGATTGTTTTTCCCTTAAATTCAGGCAGAACATGTAGGAGTTCAAAGTTGAAAGAATTTTCAAAGATGACTTAGTCTCACACCATATCAAAAGATACTGACCCCTTGGAGGTTTGTGATTGGTCTTGAAACAGTTGATGATCATGAAGTCTGAGCAGCCTGACAGTGTAGAACACGCACATCTTCTCTCCTTCCTGAGTCCCTTCCTCACAAGCATATGTTGATTACATTGAGGATGCTCAGAAATGTATTTATGAACTTGTGTCAAGGACTCTTGGTGGGTCATGAGACTGAACACTAAGATCCCCGTGTCTTAAGCCCTGCTACAAGTGAGAGTATTGGCCTGGTGAAAATCTTTTAAAAATCTTTTCTTTCAAGATTGGTCCAAGCAAGTGCTCAAAAATGAGTTATTCCAGGTCAGGATAACAGACAGAGCCTGTGGGGTGCTCCCATCCCTGCCTGGTGCTGGGTGCTCTATAGCTGAGCTTCCTTAAGATGGAGTAACATATGCTGTTGGAGGATTGCAGCTTATGGTGATCCTGCCTGTCAGGATCATGTAGTTAACTTGTCATCCTTAATAGTCCCAATGTGGGGATTCCTGAAATAATTACACCAAGCTAATTATCTGAAGGCTGAATCACTGCAGATGACGCTTGACTGGTTGGAGTGCAGCACAAACTCTTCTCTCCAGCAGCCCATTTATCTGAGATGAGTCAGGAAAGCAGTGATCTCATTACTCTTACAAGCACTATTCTGGGATATGGTTTAGTCACAAGGATTTTATTTATTTTTTTTCAGAAGGGTTAATATGAACAACAAAGTCATCAGAGCAATAAATGTGGCTTAATTCAGGTCCATGCTGTCTGAAGAAAAGTCTTCAGGCAAACTTGTCAAAAAGTGGTAGATAAAATTAAGCTTCTGAGTCATGACCGTAGTTTTGGATTCAGGAGCTTATCTCCACACACATTCTTCATGATGTTAGGCATGGCAGTACCTTTCTAAATCTGATTAGAAACATATGAAGTATTGACTTTTCAGTTCAGTGAATGAACCATACACACACACAAAAGCCAAAAAAAATCCAAAACACTGAAAGACAGAGCACTCAATCCAAAAAAGGAAGTGTCCCCCAGGAGGCATCTATACGGAAAACTGCGAAGTACTGTGGCACTTGACTGACATCAGTGTGGTGGTCTAAATTGTGCATCACACTGGCGTGACTTTAGCGGATCAGGTAATAGGACAGAGAAAAAGACATTTCTGGCTGTTCACATATCTAGTGCTCACATACAGATGGTGAGCAGCATGCCCAACTTCTCCACGTTAAATCCCCATTGGAAAGGAGGCAAGGGAGAGCAACATCTAAGCCAAAGGCTGAATGACTAGAAGAGACAGATATAGTAACAGGCTGCCATTTTTTTTCCCTTTGGCAGCAGTAGCCAGAGACTTATTAATGGTCATAGCTAGGACAGAGACCATTCCTTGGCATGGATAAAGCTGCTGGTTCTGGATATGCTGGCAGTATCATCCATCATCTTATCCCAGTGCTTGCCTTTCTAGAGGTTTTCATATAAGCTAGCAAAGGGTCTAAATAAGAACACCAGCTCTGTCTGTGTGTGTAGATGTTTGTGCATGTGTGTGGAAGAGGCCAATATTAACAAGAGGCCTTGTTAATAACAATAATATATAATAACATATATGTACATATATAACGTATAACATATATAATAATAACAATATAACAAGAGGCCTTGTTAATGGAATGATCTAGAAGTTTTATGAAAAGTATTCATGTCTTTAAAGCATTGCTACTAGGTAGGCCTCATGTAAGGAAGTCTCACAGCCGATACTGTCAGATTTCACGAAGCTCAAAGAAGCAGTGGAAGGATTACTTTCTCCTTACTGAATACTTACCCATATCTTGCAGTACTCCAGTATTTGTGCATTCCTTTGGAGTGATCCATATTTGCCTTGTTCTCCCCCATGCTCCCTTTGGATCCCACTTCACTTTACGAAGCAGAAGAAAGCAAGCAATAGAAAAATATAAATGTGAGAGAAGGAATCAGATAAGAAATCTCAGTTGGTGACCAGGTGAATTCCTGTAGCTACTGACTGGGCTTCTGGCAAAGACTCTAGTTGCAACAGTAGCTCTTGAGAAACTGGAAGTTGTACAGAATTTTAAAAACATCTTGTATTTTCCACTGTCAGGAGCAGCACTCTGGGTAACCTTGGAATAATATAGTCCACATAATGGTTAAATCCAATGGATATAACCATTGGAATAATATAGTCCACATGATAGGTTCCATAATACAGGTGTACGTCATTGTCATTCCCTAACTGCCTTCTCTCCCTTTTTAAAATTTTAGTCCAGTAAAGCTCACTTGTAGCAGGTCTCAATCTAGTTAAGGAGAAATTTCTACAATTCTCTGGTCTTCGGCAATAGTAAGAATTCCCTCTAGGAGAAGCCATTGGCTCCAGATCCAAATTTAGAGAAAAGAAAATAATAATTTTAAAGATTTTGGGGTTTTTTGCTTTCGAATAGCTCAATTTCTGATACTTACTTAATGTAAGGGCAGGCCCAAAACAAGAGAAAAAGACTTAAGATTTGAAGGCTCTAGTGGGCAATAGCTTAAAGACGTTGATGTCTGACTGCTAGCCAGTTTTATTAGCTCTCATGATAATACACACAGGGCAGCTGTAGACATAATATTTACAAAACATCGTCTTTGAATGGATAACTAAGTAACCCTGACACTTAATTTAGAGGTAGCAGGATAAAGCAAGGTGTTGAGTTCTCAAACTTGAGTTTCAAAATGGCTGCCGTTTCTGCCTTTAATTTTCTTGCAGATACCAAAATTACCTTCTATGCTTGTATCTTTACCTTTTGCTTTAATTTTCTTGCAAGGTGCTCCCACATTTCAGAGCTGCATTAATTCCATTTCTTATCAGTCATGTAACTGGAGTCTTGCAAGGCATCAGGACTAAATACAGACTCCACTTCTACTTGTCCCTGAAGTCCTAACCCACAGAGTTTTTCAAAAAGCAAGCATTTTTCTTGGGAACCTGTCAGTACCAACAACATTTTCATCCAGAAAGTTTTACTGGCTCAAGTGCTGGATAGCGGACTGAAGAAGAGAGAATTCATAAAAGGCAGATATATCAGGCAGTCACACTGTATACAATGGACTGCGATCCGGGTGTCTATCCTGCGTTGTACTTCCATCCTGGTTTGGAGTGGAGCAGGGCCAACTTCCTGCTCAGTGAGAGGCTCTTGCTGATGCTTGTTGCCATGGCAACCAGGGTCAGCTGACCTGGGTGTTTACCCCATGGAGGGGTCGCACCTGTGGGGAGGAGTGGACAGGCCAGGTGACCCAAACTGACCAATCGGGTGTTCCATCCCCATCTGCCATGCTCAGTGTAAAAGCTGAGGGATCAAAGGGATGGGGTTGGGTCTTCTCCAATGGATCTTCTTTGGTGGACTGATTCTTCAATGGCTCTCTTTCTCCAGTGACTGACATCTGAGGAGGACCCTGTCAGCTCATCTGCCTTTTGATCCCAGTCAGTGTGTTCCAGTTCCCATTCGTCACTGAGTCCAGACTGGAACTTTCCCTGTGCCTGCCAGTGACATCTTCCTAGGAACTTGATCTGGTTTTCTATATACTTATTTATGTTGTATTTATTTAATTTTTTCCTTTTTATTTTATTATCAATATTTCATTGAAGTAGTTTAGTTTTTTCTAAACTCATAAATCTCTTTATCTCCTTGGAGCGAGAGGTGGGGGAGAGCATCTGTCATCTTGTCATTGGCCAACTTGGCTCAAACTATGATGACTTCTATCCCATGCAAGGGGCCTTGCAGGCCATTGTCTGTTCTCAGTATCTCTCCACAGAGTGGTTTCAGTGTGTTTCAAAATGTTTCATTCATGTGTGGCATTTGGTTGGCAATGGAGAGACTGTCCCTGTAGTCTCTTGTTTTGCCATTCCTCTGTGATGCATAAGCATGAAGACTGTATTTCTCCACCAGGGAATGTTATTGGGTAAGACAATAGCTGGAAGAGAGATGTAGGATATGCCCAGAGAGCTGGGGATGTGGATGGCATTTTGTTACTTGATGGCATTTTTCCATTTGAGTGAAAGGGAACCAATGGCATGTAAGGGCTCTGTCAGCCCACAGTGGGAAAGGAAATGCCTTTGTCAAATCTCCTTAAATGAAGAATGAACCTACATCTAAAACATTATCATGGGACCAGGCCAAAACAAACATTTCGCCAGCTGGTTTTATCCATTCTGCAGCGGCTAACCAGGATACCAAAGTATGTAATTACAAATGTCTGTTGTAATTCTTGCCAGATCATTTCCCATGGCAGGACTTTAAGTACAAGCAGTTGTTCAATGATCTGAAAGCTCTGCATCACACACAAACCTTATCTCATGTTTCTGTAGCTGCATGGCATGCATAGACTGCTTTGTTTTCATCCTCCTTGCCTTCAAGCAGCTCAGAGCTGCAACTGAGTTCTCACACATTTTACCCTTTTTGCACGTATCTTATTCTATGTTAGCTTTGAAACTGGAGGCTGCAGTTCCTATACTAGTTTCTATTTTTGGCCATGAGTGAGCTTTCTTTGATGGAGTAAGGCTTTGCTGTGTGACCTTTAAGTGTTTTCTGAATTTCTGGTAAGTTCCCCTTTCATAGGAAGGGGGTTTCAAGACAAATATTAATTTACAGCATCACATTATGTGTTTCAAGAGCTTGTTAAATATTTTAAGAGATTTGTCCCTGCTTTAAATTACAAACATAAGAGGGATAATACATATTTTTTATCTTATTAGAAAGATGTCAATTTAAATTATCTTTGCCTTATTCAGAATGGCAGGTCCTTAATACTGTAAAGGGGAGTGCGGAAATCCACTATACATTGAGGAGCTTGTATTGTTCATTTGCTGCATGAAAACCACCACTGAGAGTATTCTGAAACTCACTGAATTCAGTAAAAAAGAGACTCAGGAACTTTGTGGACTTTGAACCATAACTTTGGGATGGTAATGGAGAGTGTTTCCTGAAAACAAGACCTTAGTGCTCTGGCTGCTGAAATTCTGTTCCTTCACATGACCATTTCCATCTCTCTTGAGTATCTGTGGTGGACTAGAGTAGCACCCCTGAGAGTGTTTGTCTGCATTGCATCTGTATTCAAAGGGACTGTGAAAGATAAAAATCTGATGAGATGGTTGCCCCATCTAACCTCTGCTGCACCAAAAGTAGATGTTGTTCAGCAATCAAGTTGTCTGTATATTGCTTACAGTCATTGGAGAAACACAGCTTCAGAGAGTAATTTATCCTATTTATCTAAACACCCACTAAACTCAGGCTGGGAATCTCCCACCCGTTAGAGGGTCCTGTCTCTCCAGGTGCCCCAAACTTTCTTTACACGAGATAAATTCAGCTGAAATCTCATTCTTAAGAATTTTAAAGCAAATAGGCATTTTACCTTATTTCTGTCTTGATACCAAAAGATCTAGTTTAACCTAAAATACAGGGAAATGGCACTGGTGTGCAACATAGAGCTGGTAGTCCTCAGGGCTACAACAGCTCGCTTCCTTGTTCTATAAATAAGACCAGAGGCAAGGCAAGGTAATTTCTCTTTGCATTTGACAAGCACTGGTATGTTATAAATGGCAGAAGCTAAGGAAAACACCATTTGATTTGCATGATGAGCGACAGAGTTACTGGGGCTAACAAATTCATTTCAATAGAAGTACTCTGAGCTGAACAATACATTCATTAAAAGAGCAGTTTCCTGATTAGACAGTGGAGCAAATAGTGCTTTTTTCCCATTTCGCCATCAGAGCCGCTTTACATAAGCAATAACAGAGAGCAGGGTGTATGTTTATTTGGCTGCCACTTGTTCTGTGGGTGTACAATGACAGTGTTATGGCTTTTTGATGTCACAGTGGAGTGGAAGGGGTGATGACACTAGATCTGTGCACCCACAGGTATACCGTAAACAAGGCTGAGTGATTTTACAGGCATGGATAATGATTCAGGTCGGCTGGATTTTTCACCCTTCCAAATTACTTGACAGGGTAATTCTAGCAACAAGAACATTGCTAGTATTGAAGCGGATATGAGCAGGGTCTGGAAAAAGGAGCATTTCACTGGGTTATACCCAATATTTGCTGTTGCCCTTGCAGCTATGACCTCAGCATTAGGTGATTTGCTCACAGTATCTTTTGTGGGGATTTATCTGCAGAGACCTATGTGGCTCGCAGATTTCTTACCGAAGACTGTAAGAATCCTCACTTGAGCTAAAGGTTACTTACTCAAGATTACCTGTGCTCACAGAGCGCACGAATCTTGCTTCAGTTTGATGGGATGAAGACGGTCTGTCCATCTTCTAATGTATTTTATTATAAGGAGTGAGCAAAAAAAAAATAAAATACTTAATCGACATTACTGAGCTAATTTCTGCATTTCACTAAGCTAATAAAAGATGAAGCAATATAACTACATTTATATCACAAATAAAATTAAATCATTAAATCAATAGATTCAAATTATTAAATTTCCAAACTAATACAACAGCTAATGAAACTGAATGATGAGGTTGACAATTGAAAAAGAATGCTTTACGTTTGACTTGTTTTGAAAAAAATTCAGAGAGTGGGTTTCTTGTTATCTGAAAAACTAAGTAGTATTCTTGTGTACACAGTGTGTTGACATAATTGATGGGGAATAAAGATATTAACACAATCTATTCTTTGCAGGATATAAATATTCATTCTAGTTTGTGAGGAAAAAAATAACTCAAAGCAAGTACTCAAGAACCACTATTGCTTTCAAAATTGCCACCAATTACCGACATCAAGAGGTCAAAGATAATCTCAGTTGCTTTACATCCACATTAATATATAGTCATTTCAAACCAGTCTCCCAGAGCAAGATACTGTTTAAAAAAGCTATTGAAAATGGATAAAAAAATCCATGAAGATGTACTGCTCAGAGTCAACATGATCAGGAAGGGAAAGAATGAGCTAACAAGTGAATTAACTTGCCTCACACAGAAACCTCAGAATAAGCTGTTTATTTAGAAGGACAAAGAATGACTGCAAGAGGAAACAAAGCATGGAATGGGTAAGAAGAAAATAAAAAGTCTTGATAGAGACTTTCTGTATGAAACCACCAAAGAAGGGAACAGAATAGAAGGAACAGAGAAATGATATCAGCAAATAGAAAGGAAAAGAATCCAAGGGAATTAAGGACCCACAAATTATTTTGTTTTTCTTAATTAAAAAAGGGAAAGTAAAAACAGATAAAACGTGGTTGGAAAAGGAAAATTGTACTGTTTTTGTACATTGACATTGACATTTGTACATTGACAAAAGGCAATGAGGAGAAAACATTAGACTGATAGAAAAAAGAGCAAAAAAGTTGTAGAGAGGTGTCTGTACTTTACTATATCTCCCATTTTCTCGTGGATGTCCATCACTTCTGTTGTTCCCAGTGTTGACTCAGGAACTGAGGAACTGTCATCATGGGTTTTCAGCAAGCCTTACAGCACAGAGGTAGTTTCAGCGGCCTGGCAGTGGGATAGCATTGTGCAATTATTTAAAAAGAAAAGGCATGACCTGAGCAATTATAGGTCTGATTAGACTGGTATAAATCATTGACAAAGCAGTAGAATGACTAGTAAGGGATCCTGACTGATAAAGGAATTAAAGAGTTTACAGAAGAAAAGATTCATCAAAGTGACTGGATGTGTTTTGACAGCACTATGAAGTTAGACAGCAAAAGCAAAAATATTGATGTAACATACTAAGGCAGAAGGCAAATATTTAACTTGATATTTGATGACTTCTTGATTAATCCATTGGAATAGTATAAAAACAACAGGCTAGATTGTAAATTAATCAAAACCTGCTGAAACAATAGTTCTAAAATATCCTTAGAAACAGGAAAACTTGCTGAGCTGCTGTCTCTACTGTGATCCCACAGGGCTTGACTCTTAGCTGAGTGCATTTAATGTTTTTTCTCATATTAAAATAAATTAATCTTCTGCCATCATCTTGAAAGATACCCGTAAATCATGTTAATAAAGTTTTCAGGTGATATTAGATGAAAGAAATGTAAAATAATGCCCAAGTGAAGTCGCTGATAGAAAATACTGAGATATAAAATTCACCATGAGGAGGCAAAAAATGCAAAGAAGCAACATTTCTTAGAATATATCCAAGTATAAAATCATACCTCTCATAAAAGAAGGATACAAGACACAACTGCAGACTAGAAGATCTTATGGTAGGAAATACTGATAACAACTTGAAGTTTATGATGGAGAATTACTGTTCCCAATGTAACAAGAGTGGTCAAAATGGTTACCATCATTAAATGTGCAACCACGAAGTGCTGAATAGGAGAATTTACATTCTCTCTTGCAATTAGCACTGAAGTGACTGCTATTGAGAACAACATCTTGTTATGGCCCATCCTTTAAAATGGGAATTTAAGAGCCTGGAGAGGGTTCAGAGAATATTCAGAAAAATTAATGAGTCTAACTCATTAGAGTTAGACATGCTCTCAAGTATGTCTTGAGAGTTTAATCTATCTAGATCACCAGAAAACAGCTATGGACAAGTCGTTTACAGTCTATATACTTGGGGAGCAGATCAAAATTAGTAGCAATTTGGGGTTCTGATATATATTTTTTTTCCATCCAAAAGCAATGTGTATCTTCTTTTTCTTCAGTGCAACAGGGAAGATTCAGGCAAGAACAAAAATGGTATTTTTAACAACATTCAGTCACTGTTGCAATGTATCCAGGCAGGTAATACATTCTGCATCACTGAAAATGTATATAGGAATATTTGATATTTTCCTCAAAGAGATATTCTAGCTCAAGGACAGCTAGTGGATGTGAAGTGGGAATTAATAAAGGGCAATCCAATGGCCTGTGTTAGGAGGAGGTCAGACTTGCAGATTGTGATGTGCTTTCCTGGCCCTGACATCTATTAAACCCACATAAGCACATACTCTGGAAAAACTTGACATTGCCATTAATGCCTTTCTGCTAAAAGAAGTCAGATGATATAGGTTTGTAACTGTGTAACACATGTGCAGTGCTATAAATTAAGGAAATGTGGTAAAAATCTGATAGAAAAGTAAATAATAAAAAAGAAGGTGCAGTCTCGTTGTCCTTGGAGTCATCAAGTCATTTTAAAACATTTTCTAAAAAAAAGTTTCAAGGCAAGGACATTTTTCAGACCCGGAGTAGTAAAAGAGTGATGACATTCAGGATCAGTTCTGGGGATGCAGCATGGATCTCATGCCCAGACAGGCTCCAAAGGTCCATATACCTGTCAGAGTATCTTCAAGATTGGACACTACTTTGTTAGAACTTCCAAATCTACTCAGAACTTAGGGTAAGACCAACACACGTTTAAAATTTGAATCAGGCAATACTTCTTAAAGCAAAGGTTCAGCATCAACACTTATGCCACAGGGAGAAAAATAGGAACTGTATTTATATAGTATAAATAATGTTACTTTGCATCACTGTTTCCGAAGCTTTGCTTTGAGATTTGGGGGAAAACTTCAAAACTTACGATGAATTTGCAAGTAGGGCAAGAGTGGGGTTTGCCTGTGCCTGGCACTGAGAGGTAGTGCTGCTCTGCGGGGCTTCCTGCCTTTGTCAGAGAGGAACAAGGATAAAGTATTCTCTGTGTTTTTATCCCTAGGTGTCAGTGGACCCAAGCTCTCTCTAGATATGCTTTTGATATATTGAAATGAGAAGCAGTTTTTGTACTTTGATTCATTTTCTCCTTGTGGCACGCGCGTGTGTAGCATCTCTCCCTCCCTCCTCCCCAGGCACTTCCAGAGTTACTGAGTAATTACTGACTTTTATTTTCAATCAGGATCTGGCGTCATTACAATGAATTCGGATTTTTCACTGAATACTATGGGCCAAAAAGATAAGCACTCCTGCCTCCTTGCTCCAGGGAAGGAGGTAATAACCTTCTCTTTGCCACGCACAGCTTACGCACAAACTGTTAATAATTAAGAAGGGCAAGCGTTGTTCTGGAGTCATACCCTAGCAGGGAAGGGGGGTTTAGTTTCACCTGTTAAATGACCTGCCATGCTTGTGGCTTCATCCCTTCTCTCCCTTCACACGAAAGATGTGACTCCAGCCCGCATCACATCAAGCAGACTGGCAAGGAAGTCAGATAGCAAGCAGATATTGTGCTAATGCATCCTGCAGAGACACAGTTTTCTGTCTGTGACTGGTGTCACGTCATTTACTGACAGTACCAAAAAAACCCCACAACACATCTCTGTCTTTTGCAATGCGGCTTTATTCTGTTTTCTGTTAGTATGGTGTAGCAAGCTGTCTTTTAAAAGGCCGCAGGAGGAAGAGAGAATGCTATGCAAGCTTTTCCCAGAGAATGTAAAGGCATTTGTATCATTATTTAGGCACTACCATTAGAGGTTGTTCCCTTACAAAATTATTAACTTCAAAGAAGCCATAACATGGCGTATAAGTTCCTGAAGTCAGCAAAAGTGATATCCATATATATTCAACCTTTTGATCTCATAACTGACAGCTGCTGCTAAGATTTTGTGGCATGTGATGCTAGGAGCAGGGAAAATTGCCTAACGAAGGAAGATATATGCACTGATGTGCCTTAGCTCCCAGAAGTCCAGAGATGATCTAGCAAAAACAACTCTGTTCAGGAGCTAAATTCAACTGTGCAGCCGTGGAGGAGCAACTCTCTCTCTGGCCCACTAGTGTTATGTGGGGGACACTTGACTAACACCACACAAAATAAATTACATCATTGCTGGCGCTTCATTAATAGTTCCCGCTGTTAGCAGTTAGTAAGCTGCACAGATGCCATTCCTCAGTGATGTCCAATCAGTGGTATCTTCACAGGCGTATGGCTAGCAAGGCATTTCAGCGTAGAGAAGATCAAAAAGAGATGGAATTCAGAAACAAGATGCTTCCTTCTCCTGGCTGGTGCATCGGGGGAGCTGCGCCTCACCTCAGCATACAGCTCCCCTTGCCAGTGCTGGCAGGCAAACACATACAATGGATGAAGGGACCATCTGACTTCTGGCAGTAGGCAGAATATTTTAAATCTTTTTTCCCCCGTGTTGAATAAATTTTGAAAAAAAAAATTAAAAAGAAAACTTTCAGTTCACTGCTGTGAGTCAGACAGAACAGGTTCAGGAAACCAGACCCCCAGTAGCCCAACTGAGTGCCCCATTCACTTGGATAAAAAATCAGTCTTTATCCAAACCAAAGAATGTTAAATCCTTTTTTAAAATGTAATTGCATCAGCAAGAAAGACTGACAGGGGCGTGCTGTAGTCTTGTAGTTTTTTCAGTTGCTTGGAGGTGGGAGAATTGCAGGTCTTGAAAATGAATCATCAAAACTCAAGAGAACGGTCTAAATAGTAGACTGTTGGCATTTCTGTCTCGAGCCTCTCACTCTTTGATTTTTCACTAGAAACATTATCTTCAACCATAGCAATCCTTTCCTGAGGTCACTTTCATTGAAATAGTCACATTGCTACACAGGATTTTAATTGAATCAAATCAGCATTTTCTGACAAAAAGCACTCTGTCAGGAAATGCTGACCCATTTTTGCTAAGACTGTTTATTTTAGGCTTGAGATTAAAGCCATTTATGTCAGAAGAAACCTGCTAGAAAATAAACTTCTGGTGGAAATCAGGTGAACCCAGAATCCTGCTAGCTTTAAAGAAACCTGTAAAGCCTATTTTCAAAAAGGATGCCACATCTCCATTACACTGCGCTGAAAATATCTTCTACCAAAGAAACAACTGCTAAGCAAACCATATAAATGCAAAGTAACATTAAAAATTTATTATATTTACCTGGAAAGTTGCTAATGTGGCCTGTCCTTTGTAAGTGTACTCATTTTTATATATTTCTTTAGGACTTTGCTAGTTCCTCCCCTCATATCTGAGGAGCCTGTAGCTACATTACTCCTATGCTTACACTCTTCAGAAATCTTTCTGGGGAGCTGCTCTGAAGTCACCGGGTTTCCAGAGCTGGGTCTGGTCCTGACAGGATAAATGACTATGTTCCTCAGCTGAGCATAACATTTCTGTCCTATGTAAAAGTGACATTTCAGAATTTACTGCTGAACAGAAATGACAGTTTTCATACAGTCTTTGAAAAACCATCAAGGTCTTCACAGTGCTGGTGATTATGAGTAAATCATCACTAAAGATGATGTTTAATGTATCTCTGCTCTTGAGCATACAGCAGTATTACTTTAAATGAATGTCGGAAAAGGGTAAATTTCTGCTCGCTGTTTGTCCCCACCTGTGCAGATACTTGTGCACACCTGAGGCTTATGGTAGATACTATACAATGGGCATTTCTTGCACGCATCCACCAATCGCTGCCTGCATTGTGGTTCAGGGGCTGTCAGAGATAATTCTTAACTGTCATGGCAGAACTGGAATTCAGCCCAGATGCTGGAGGAAGCTCCGGGTTTATCATACAGTCTATAAATAATTTGTTCAAACACTGACACATCATCTGTGCACAATAGGACGTGGGAGAGCTTCTCTTTGCCACCTATGTAGCGACGATTTCTCACACAATGCACCGTTTGCGTAGCGTTTGGGGAGTGCTCTCAGGAAATGTCACTTCTTTTGCTTAAATCCAAAAGAGGAAGCGCTGGCATTGCCCGTGCTCTTTCTACGGCAGACTCTCCACTCCTACGTCCTGCTTTTCCAGGCAGAGGGGCCTTATAGTTCTCAGTGATCCCAGCATAAGTAGTGTAAAGACTTATTGCAGAATACAGTACTGAATACTGAGCCTAAATGCTATCACTAGGGCTGCCTCACTTTGAAGCTCTGCTGCCTAGTGAATCAATCAAAGGGCCATGAAATCTTCATATGTAACCCCGGTTCTTCCACTATTTCACTGTGTAGGTTTCAGCAAGCAACATATTTCATGTTTTTGCTGTGCTGTCTATTAAACCGAGCTGACAGTACTTGCCTATCTTAAAGACGTGTGGTGAGGTAATTAGCTGATGTTTGTGCAGTGTTTTGACAAATTAAAAGTGCTATTTACAGTCTAAGTGTTGTTATTAGAGTGCATTGAAATTCCTGCATAAAAGCCATTTTCATTGGAAAATACAATTTTGTTGAAAGAAACACTTTTCCTGGGAAGCTATTACCTTTCTTCTAGAAGATGTAACAGAACAGAAGAATGTGGTCCCTCCTCTCTGACAGAAAAGAGGTGAGAAATTCAGTGGTGTGAGCTACAAAACAGGTTTCCTCCCTGTAGACCCTGCCCCTCTGCTCCCCAGCTGACATGTGGATCCGAACCTGCGTCACACCTGTAACCACCCTCATTTGAAGCAGTTACACAGACAAGCATCAGAGCCATCCAGTGTGGGGAAGGTGCCAGAGCAAAGCCTCAATTACCTGTGTAAATGGATGGAAGATTAAAGTTTGCCTTCTCCAAATCTGTGTGTGACTTGAGATATTTAGAGACTGGGCTGGAGAAATTGTTTTCTATTTATTATATAACTGTATTTGAAAGTTGGAAAAGCCCAAGTGAGAAAAATGGCGTATCTCCAAATATATGGGAATTTGTCACAGGTATCCCCACAAATTTTTGATTTGATGATGTAGCTATAGCTTATAATTTTCTTGTCCTACTGTGGAAAAGGAACAGAAATCAAAGTAAGTTATAAATGGATTTTCCACTGATACGAAGTTCACTAAAAGTTTGCCTTTGGCTGCCTTGAGCAGCTAATAATAGAAATGAGCTACTTCTCTCGTTTATTTTTCAAAACATAGAGGCAAAAAGTTGGATCCCCTTATGCTCCTCGTACCCTTACACTTTCTATTTTTATCTGTTTCAATGAGACTGGAGGGGAATTATAATTTTTAGTGTGACAGGACAACACTGTAAAGTCCTTTGACCGATGAAAAGTTTGACTTCTGGTTACTCTTTTTAGTTTTACAGACATCAAAAGCATGCCTGATTTTATTCTGATTCACATAGCTCTAATAGAGATAGATAGGTTTGTGAGGGTTAATTTTTTATTTCATGTTTTGATTTTTAGTGAAAGTCCTCACTGGGATATAAGTAGAAATAACAAGAAAGTAAATTAAAAACTTTAAGAATGTTTCTCTGCTTCCCAAACAGCTCTAACTCAGCTTTTCTGGCATATAAACATTCAAATGAATGAAAAATCTTTTATCAGCAAGGGCTTGCTTCCAGGTTTTCTTCTCCATAACAAATACATTTTCAAGTGGATACAGGGAACAAATCAATCATAGACATCTTTATAGCAATCTTTATGGATTTGAAGAAACTTTTCTTTCCCTCCAGCCTCAGAGTTCTGTTTTCTGAGTCAAACACACCTGGTCCTTTCCATTTTTTCCCACAACCTATGGCTACTGAACTGCTTATAAGATTTGTCGATCTCCTCAAGAATCCCTCCAGTTGGTCTACAGCTTTCATAATAACAATGCCCCAAAGAGGACATCATATGCTAGCTGAGGCCTCTGCAGCACTGACAGGAGTCCATTAATTATTTTTTATTTATGCATCTCAGAGTGATGGTTCCTTTCTCTGCCACAGCATCATTTTGTTGACTCCTGTTCAGTTTGGGATTCTTCATAAGCCGTATATTACTTTTTTCTGTCCAAACAGGCTTTCTCCATTTCTACTTGTGCATTAGTACTTCTTGAATATTGAGCACTTGTTTTTGTTGAATTTCTGTGCTAAGTTTAAACTAATATCTCAAGATAACTTTGAATTTGAATTCCATCCTCCCAGGTGTTGACAACCTCTTGCAGCTTGTCATTCACCCCCAATTTCATAAGCATTCTGTTATGCAACTTAATAAAAATAAGGAATTCAGACTTAAACACATCCTTTCAATTCCCAGGTAATAAGTCTTCACAGTTTAGTTGTAAAGCACCTATGATAACTCTGATACTGATAACCGTTAAGACAAGTTATAGCCGTGTTATTTGGAACATATTCCCTAGAACATTGCCATAAAGACAGTGTCTTGAGCTTTTTTTAAACAAGGAAGCATGACCTCTACACTTTCTTATATAAAACATTCTTAAGTATTTTTCATTATCTAATACATCTATTTGAGTTTTTCTTGAGGCTAAATTTCTAGGGACTCTATAATTCAACTTTAGGATAAAGGGAATATTTTTTACATTTTCTATTATCAATAATAGTCCTAACACTCTGAGATCAAGGGGTTAAAAAATTGGGGTTTGGAAGAGATTTTGAGTTAAATCTTGTTATTGGTCAGAGTCTTAAAGGCTTTGCTTCCCCTGGGTTTTAAAATTTGGTTTACAGCTGTATTTAAGACCAGTAAAAATAGGGCTACAGATAAATTATTTTGCACTCTGTTTCATCTATCAGGATGGACAAAGATAAGACGTATTGAAGCAGTATTTTCAAACATCCCTTAGACTAAGGTTTTATTCTTCACCACTCCTCACCTTGTGCAGTCATCTGCATCTTCGCAAAGACACTGTGTGTGCTTTTTCTAATCCAGCAACATTTCACTTTCAGCTTGCACCCACTGAGACAAATCCTTAGCAGGGGAATATTGGTAATGCTTTATTGCCTTCAGCAGAATAAAACCTCTATTTTAAACCAGCTGAGGATACTCTGTCCCACTTCATTTAAGTTTTGAAAATAGCACCTACATCCTTCCTTGCTGGGGCCAGCACCCAGGTAGGTTTATTGCACAATCTGTTAAGTAGTGAAAGCAAAGAACTGAGTCATTTCTGATCATTGTGTTACATAAAAGGGAGCAAAGGAGAACACTACCTTTTTCAGTCCTAATTGCAGTGTAGATCACCTGGTTTACTGCCTCTAGCTGAATCTTCTAATTGCCAAAAATGTTTTAATCATTACATACCCTTGAAGTGAACATAATATTATGACAGCTGTTTCCAATACAGTGAACAGCAGCTGAAGTGCTTCACCACTGCATGGAGCAAATCCCTTCAATGACTTTGTTCCTTTCATCATTCAGCTCCGTCCTTTATATCATGACTAGCTCAGGAGATTTTTCCCCCCTCTGCCAGCTGCTGTTCTTCAGTTCCAGGAGGTGATTGCTGGTGGGATTTGCAGACAGGTACGGTCACCTTCGTACACTTGACTGGATCATAATTGCTGCCTGCTTGGGCTACTGGTGGGGGACGCAGCTGAGATTTGCCACGCTGGAGGCAAAAGTGCTGCTGCTGTTACCCGAAGTGGATCTTGGTTTTCTTGGAGACCTGTGTTAAAACTCACAGGCAAATAAGGGAAAGATGTCTCTCTAAAAGAGAGACAGAGCTCCTGACCACACTTGTGAGCACTGCCTTGAATATTGCTAGTGTTCAGAACAACAGTTGTGGACATATTAGGTGGTTTATAACTGTTAAAAAATTTTACAATGCACGTCCCCCTTGTGCCAAGATCTACTACATGTATACATGATACATGATATGTATACATGATACATGGGGGGGTCCTGATTAATGTTTACAAGTATCTAAAGGGTGGGTTTAAGGAGGACGGAGCCAGGCTCTTTTCAATGGTTCCCAGTGACAGGACGAGGGGCAATGGGCACAAGTTGGAACATAGGAAGTTCCGTTCAAATACACGGAAAAACTTTACGGTGAGGGTGACAGAGCACTGGAACAGGCTGCCCAGGGAGGTTGTGGAGTCCCCTTCTCTGGAGATTTTCCAGACCCGCCTGGATGCAGCCCTGAGGGATGTGCTTTAGGCAATCCTGCTCTAGCAGGGGAGTTGGACTAGATGATCTCTAGAGGTCCCTTCCAACTCTGAAGATTCTGTGATTCCGTAATTGCTGACCCTATCGATACCTATGTGTTCACTTACAAGCACTACTAAATGTAACTGGGGCATCTCTCGTGACCAGAAAGGTACGAAAGTGTGGGAGCTGTTATTGCAGAGCCGTTCATGGTGTGCAAGCTGCGTGGATAAGTTAAAGATCTTTTGATTCTTCCCTTACATAGAAACTAAAGAATTTGTTTAATTGGCATAATTGTGTTTCTGTCAGAAATGTAGTCACTTAATTGGGTGGTGAGAAATGTACAGCTTGATACAGCAAAGGGACAGAACAGGCTGTGGACTGGAGATGCTTAGGTTTACATCTGTAAATAGAACTACTGAAACCAATCCTGACTTCGACCAATCTACAGTGTAGACATTCAGGGACTTCTTTCATTTTTTAGAAATAGTTATATGAAGGATGGTGGAACCTGCTCAGTCTAGGAGTTAAGTCTGCATGTGCAGCACCTTTTCAAGCCTCCTAATTCTGATTGCCTGATGCGCATTGCTCCTTTTGTTTCTCCATGACCCAAGAACAGCGAGTACAGTGCGTAGAATACCACTCTAACTACCGCTGACATTGTCTGAAACACATTTGATGCTTGTATTTGAACTAGAAGTCCAGAGTCAAAGCAGCTAATCTGGAAGATTGTTTCCCAATAGATTTTACCAGGCGGTGTTTTACAAAGATGTCGCTGAAACGTCAAATACCACATAATTCTGCTCTGGACCCGTCATTGAGTTGTTTTGTCTTTTACTGAGTGCTTGCTCTGATCTAAGGGCTGTAAAGTCATTGAGGTTTGGCTGTCAGTAAAGTAAAAAACATGTTAAACATCATCTTTGTGTTGCTTTGGGGGGGAGTACAGCATCTCCAAGAAGGTGGAAGGCAAAAGGGCACACCGACTCTCTGGCTTCATCCCTTCCCTAGCACCTGGGACAGGAAAATACCCTTGGTATTTCCACAGCAAACGGAAGATGGTTTTCCAAAACTCCTGTGAAGCAAAGAGCTCTTCTTGTGCTGTGTCTTTTACCTTTTACATTTACCTACCCATGATTTAAAAAAATATATCGTGTTTTGAGCTCAATCTTCCCAGAAAACTAGAGAAAGCAATGAAGAAAAGTAGCAAATTTTGAAAAAGGAGATAGCTTTACCGTTAATAAAAAAGATTAAGTCGAATTACTTCATATTTGCCACAGGCTAATACTGTGTGGGCAATCCGGTCTTGTGTTTCAGCTGACACGTGGCAACTTCTTGACCCACTGTGATTCAACAGCATACGGGGCTGAAGGGGAAGGGAGGAAGCAGCACTAGAAGCATAAGGAGGCCTCAGAAACTCAGGCTGAGCTGAAATTTGGTGCTATTGAGATTAATAATAAAAATCCCAGTGACAGCAGCAGCCAGATTTCCTTCTGGGTATTTAAAATCAATAACCTGTGAGCCAAGGAGATGGACTTAACGTTCCTGTGCATGCTTTTGCAATGTTTGTCTTTTGAAATGGTGGCGCTGACTGGATGTGTTGGCATGCTGGCTTCCTCCTGACACTGGGCCAGTGCCCAGGCCCTGCTTTCGAGTGCATCACCCTACAAACTGCAAGGTCTTTCTTTATACTGTTCTAGTATCTCTAAATTTTACTGACGTTCACTAAGCCCCACGAAGTATTTCTGGGCTTTAGGGCTTTGGATTTTCCCTTTCGAAGCTGGATAAGGTGAGAAACCGAAGTGTCCTGAGCCAAAAAGAAAGTAAGTTGTCTGCAGAGCCTCGGATAGAAATCAGGTCTGGGAATTTCTGCGGTCCCTGCTTCCCCGATCTCACTACATTTTCACGTACTGAAAAAAGTGCCCCTTGAAGCCGTCTGTGGAGTTTGTTTCATTTGCACTATATTCGTCAGCTGGCAATGTAAACAAAAACCTCTTGCAGAGAAGGATATTAGACTATTAGGGAACAGCTCAGAGAGGAAATTTTGTCAGAGATATGTGTGGAGACATTTTTATTATTATTTCTGCAGCGGATTCTCGAAATTCACAGACACTCTATTTTCCTCCCTCTGCCAGACACTCAGCAGCTCATGACCCAGATGCAGCATTGCAGACCCCCAAGGGTAGACAAGGAAAACTGTTTCTGAACTGGTTCATTTTGTAACTGCTTGAAAAATGTGTAATAACCACCCAAGCAAATCAGTGCTTGCTATCTACTGCTTGCTGAATGAAGCGCAACTACAGACTTAAGCCCCTTGAAATGTCATCACAGAATCTCACCGAGAAGGTGTAGTGGTTTTCCAACTGTATGTATTTTCTCAGAACTGGTTTGATGGGCCCCTTTTTGGGGAACATGACTCCCTCAAAACCAATCCTGAGAAGGGCAGTGTTGTCTGGCATTTGTGAGATAGCATTTAATCTTGAAGGTCTGGAGAAAATCCACGTGCATTTGTTAAATTTTCACTGCTCTTCACAAGAACGTGGTAGCTATATTCTGTTAAGTGATCTGTTACCTCAGTGAAATGTAGTCTTACTCTTTAATTCATTTACAACTCTTTTTGTTGTTGTACGAAATCATTCCAATACATCCTCTTCGCATTTTATTTTGTGTTGTTTTCTTAGAATAAATAATTAGATTTGAATGAATGACAAGGACAATGCCCAAAGAGAAAACCTGTGAGCCCCGGAAAGTGGAGGACAATAGAGATGGCATTTACAGGCAGCAGCAAATTGTAGGGAACTAAAGACCTGATTTTCCCACAGGTGCTCGTGCTCTTCGACTCCTCTTGACTTCATTTAGGGTTGTGGGTGTTCAGTGTTTCTGAAACCCATCCTCACACATGCATAGGCCAGGGGTTGTGGTACTAGCTCAGCTCAGAATAGGTCTCGGGAGGTCTGACTCATGGTCTCTTGCTCTAATTGCAGAGTTTGCAGGGAAATTACTATTGTTATTCAGGAAGGGTGTATTTAACTGTATATATAGATCCACATACTCAACTCAATTGCAGTAATTCCATTGACTTCTATCAGCTGAGATTCTTGTCTTTACATTTTAGTAACCATTCACATAAGCTTCGGACTATTTTGACAGAACCTAGGCTTCCTTTATTGGTTTATGATTCCCTCTCTCCATCATTGCTAACTGTCCAGCCACAATAACCATGTATAAATAGACATGCTGTCATGCTTTCTAATTAATAGTTGCCTTCTGAAATGAATTCACAGGTATGAACACAATCCTATCTTGATATCTCAGATAATAATTATCACCTGGGAGTAATGTGTGTATGAGCAAGGGTGATTAGAAAGGGTATTTCTTTTTTCTTTCTTTTTTTTTTCACTTTGTATATAGATTCACTGTTTATAATATAAAGATGAATCTACAATAAGGAGAGCATTCTAGCTTATAGAAGCACACACATGGTGCCAGCAGTAGTTCTTTAAATATATGAATAGCTGTTTGTTATTACTGATGTGCCAGTTACAGAAATGAGGACTGATGTACTGAAGGACTTTCAGTAGGTGGAAGCCCACAAATCATAACAACTTGTTTGTATTTCCCATTGCACTAAAAAACTACACACAGTTATTAATAGTTTATAATAAAATTTGGTTGTTCCTCCTTTTGCTTGGATGTTTTCTGGTGCGATTCTCATTTCAAAGTAAAAATCCAACCACATATTTTCTCAAAACAATAACTAGGTTATTTTGTTCAACTGAAAGCGAATGCTTGCTAGTGGCATAATGCAGACCACTGTTGCATGCAATATTTTGGTTTTGCTCATGTTAGTCCAGGAAACTTGGAATAAAAGACAATTTTTTTACAGCTCTCTGCAGCAAATACAAGCATAAGAAAGTGCTCTGCAAGCAAATTATGATTAAAAACATTACTGCCACTTCTTCCCTATTCCATATATGTACATCTTCAGCATGGAGATGCATATGTGCATCTCCATTGCATGGAGAGCAGATAAAACAGATGCAGAAGAAATGTCACACTTACTCCAAAGAGGCCAAATGTTGAAGTGAAGCCACTTTCATCCTAGGTGAAAAAATGGCCCAGCTAAAAAGAAAACAACATTGTCTCCACAGGGTATGGTTTGCTGCTGTTGACTTTCCCTTTTTCATGTCAGCCTCAGTGTACAAGTATATCCTTCCTTTTATTTTTTTCTTCCTCCTTTATTTTACAACAAAAAAGCAAGATGTACTCTGTACTGGCAGATGTTCTGAGAACTGCACTTACAGATTGTTTTAGTTACAGCAAAGTCAAAGCTGGAGTGCAAAGATCCGCTTTATTGCAGATGGAAGAACTAGCTTGGAAAAAATAAAGAACGGGATGGCTTCTATGTTATAACTCAAACTAAATCCCAATTCTGATGATGAGGAAAGATAAACTGTGTAAGATTTAAATCCTGCTAGATCTGACCAGAAATAAATTCCTGCCAATTATTTTTTGACTAACAAAAAGCATTTATGTGCATGTATGTTAGGACTAGTCCCTCTTTGAACTTTTGTTACTGTTTTTTCTTCATGTTTGTGATTCCTGATGAAGGAATGCAAAGACTTTGAAATCTATCTGGAAAGGCAATAAATTAAAGTTCATTTAAGCAAAATTTCATAACCAACCAGTTTTCTTCAAACCTTTTACTGAGTTTTGCTTATTCACAAGGTTTGGGTAAGCAGCCTCACGTTTTTCAGCATTAATCAGAGCCAAGCATCCATGTCTTCTTGCAATTCAGGCTACAATCACTTCTGAAGCAAACAATGGGATCTAGGTGCCTGGGTAAGACCTCTGGGCTTCAGCTGCCACTCTAGAAAGGACAGCCTAGCACAGGTTTTGTGTCATGTCTGTCAGCCGTGTGGAGAAGTCTCAGACAGCATGTAATGAGAGGCCTGTATCTGGGCACCAGGATTGTTCTCAAGGTGTCTAGACATCAGCTGCCACTACCGCTCCCTCCAGGGAAGGGGTTGTGATGTTTCATTTTTTCCTCCCTGCCTTTAATGTTCTCCACAGTTGCTCGATCAATATGTCCTGATGCTTTTATGGCATTTGTTCTTGACCTATAGAATTTTAATTTCAATCCTGGTGTCAAATGGTTTCCTGTAAAAGGTCTCTCTGGATTTATTGTTAGAGTTGTACAAGCCTTTGCTGGTCACTTCTACACCTTGATCTTGCAAGACAAAACCTTGCTTCCAGTTGTAATTAGTTTTTGTTTTGATATGTCGTGGAAATAAAGAAAAAAGTATGGAGTTCAACCCTTCAGCATGGGCCTGAATGTTCAAGCTCAGTAAATTTGCTCTTTTCTCTTTGCTCATTATGCAGTCTGTGTTCAGTCTAGCACTACCTAACAAGCAGTCTTCAATCCCTTGTATGACTCCTGAAAACTTGCACTTTAATCTGGGCATTGTGAGAGCTGTGGTCTGAGAGCAAGAATAATATCTGGACTTTCCTAAACTTAACCCCAGTGGTGACACTGACTCCTTCTGTGACCTTGGAGAACTCATTTGGATCAATGTGCTATTGGATTCATAAGCATTTAAGTTATAAGATACAAGGCTAATGGCCCACATGTATCTGTCAAGAGCAAGCAGTGCAGGGAAAATGAGCCATAACTGAATATGACAAGGTACAGATTTTTGTTTAAGGAGGAGCAAAAGGAACCTTTGAGTTTGGTAGGGATTTCAGGCTGACGGTCTAGACTCCAGTTAAGTCTGGAAGTTGATGAACAGCTATACTTGGAAGGCAATTACCAAGTGGGCTTCTGCAGAGCTCTATCCTGAACCTAATACTGATCCCTATTTTTATTCACATGCAGAGTGATGGCATAGAGTGCATGAATTGGAGGATGACAGCAAATTAGGGAGAGGTGTGGGCACATCAGAGGACAGGGGCAGAATTCAGACTAATTAGACAAAAATGATGTGATTCATTAGGGACAAATACAATCATCTGCACTTGGGAGTAACTGTCTGCTAAAACGCAGAGTGGGGAATGAGTGGCTGGAAAGTAGTGTTTCATTAACCTGGAATATAAAGGAACAAAACCTTAACACCAGTTAATAATGTTGGAAAAAGGGCAAGCACTGTAAGAAAATATGTAAAAAGAGTATCTGCTGTACGCCACCTGAGATGATCCTTCTTTTGCTGCTTGTAAGGCATCATTTGGATCACTGTATGCGGTTTCAGGTACAGGACGTGAAAAAAATGATGTATCGGAATGATCAGAGTCTAAATAGCATTGCTGTTCTAATTAATCGAAGTGACGAGGTGTAATGGATAAATATCTCTAAAGAAGTTAAGTTTCATCTCCTGGTGGCTAACTCATATGGTTTCAACAATTAGCAGCTCTTGGAAGGCGGACTGGGAATTCTCCTCTGAATCTGCCCATACGGCATAATAGGCCCTTTGGACTTTACCAAAATATATAATTGGTAAAGTTGGGGAAAAGAGAAAATTCCACTTAAGGAACATTCGTGATCCTTTTTCAGCAGAGGCACAATTGGTCCCCAAAAGGGAAAGGGGGAGTAATAATTTCATTTTTCAACATTTTCTTTTGATATGTATATTAATTTTTACATCTAGAATTAATTGATTTAAAGTGTGATTCTGGTCTCTGGCACCACAGGGGCTCTGCATTTATTGTCTTCTTTAGCTCTAAGAGCAAGTTCAAAAGGGAATGAACAAATAATAATAATAAAAAAGAAATCTAGCTGTCAGTCACACAAATTCATCTTCAGTCAAGATTGCCTTTTTTATTTCCTTCTGACACGTTATTGCTCTTGTCACTACAACTGTCATTTTTCATCATGCTTCTTATTTACTTCTTAATTGCCCTGAAAGGTATTCAGTGTTTTGCAAGAAATCCTTTTCTTTGGTCATATCTCATCATGTACAGCTATCTTGACCTCTGAGTGATGCATAGCAAATGAAGTTAAGAGGTATCCTTAGGAAAACCTTATGCTAATGTTGTAAGAACCATGCAGTACTAGCAGATATCTAGCAGAAATGGAAGAATCACTTTCTGTGACCAAAAAAATAGGCAAAATGCCTTTAAGAAGAAGGTCTAGAGAAATCTTGGAGAAAGGGAACATTAGTTACTCATATTGCCTTTGTTGTTAGCAAGAGGCTTATACTTCATTGAAAAACAAACTCTTAAAAGCCCCAAAGTCTTTGTGTGACTTGTGTACAAAGAGTAATAACTGGATGAAGCAGAGAAGGGGTGAGCTCAGGCATGAGCCTCTCATCTCATTCCCCATGGCAAGTCACTGGTGAGACCCCTGAGGTGGAACAATATGAAAACACTGATAGATCTGGGTCTTGCAAAGTGCTGGACACTTTCTGCATGCCACTGGCCACCTCACTGCTTTCTGAGGTTGCAGAGCTAAGCAATGGTGCAAAAGGGCAGGAATTTTTGCAGTAATATATGGGGCAAATTTTAGGGATATTTAGATGCTTACTTTCTATGTGTTGCTTAATTACCTCTGAAAAACTGCTCCAAATCCCCGTTGTGCTTCTTCTGAGCAAAATCCTTTGAAACTGAGAAACTTTTAAATTTCTCGTGGATTCCCCGAACCCTGTGTTTAAGAAGCTTACTCTAGACCTGATTCAAAATAGGACAAAATATCTTAATTCTTTGAGAGAGTATGCAGGGATATAGTACAAATGCATTTTCAGCTTTCCTGGTCAAATGAGAGCCCCTTTGTTTCCTATTAGTGGGATTATAAATTGCTGCTTTTATACAGTGAATTCAAATAACTGCTGAATACATATAACCAAAAGTATTAGGGGGTCTCCGATAAATTAGATCCAGGAATTTCTAGATGAAAGATGAATGATAAGCTTGTGTTGAACATCGAGGAAGAGCTTAAGACCATCGGCTCCCAGACAGTGAAGCTCTTCTGTGTTGTCTCTACCAACAATTTGAGAACAAATGTTTTAATCTGAAATATTTTTTTGAACTGAAACTTTGCAAAGAGCAAGAACTTCTGCTAGGGTTAACATAGTGGAGATGAAACCAGAGTAGCATTAGGTCAGTACATCTAGTGTTGCCATTGTTCAGTCGCTTTTACTCCTGGCTGATACCATACCGGATTCAGCTGAAAGTGCCTCTGGTGGGTGCTGGTAGTGCAGTGCGGTGCTGGGGGTGGTAGGGGTAGCTGCTGCACTGCAAGAAGACAAGTTGCTCAGAGGACATATTAAATTAAGGATTTGTTTGGTTGCCCACGTGGAAATTAAAGATCCCATGGCAAGTTTTAAAAAGAGCGGAAGATAAACCAAGAAATTATTTGCCTTCAGAGCCACCGGACTATTCAAGCATCAAACTCATTGCTTTAAAGCACATGGGGATACTTGCACAGCGTATGAAATGCACTAGTCCAGCCATTTTTTCTTTTTTTATTACTTGGAACTGTGTAGGTTACACAATCTCTCAGCTGAGTCACTTTGTTTAGCTGAACTTCTTTCTGAGCAGACAAGAGCCCTGCTAGCATAGCCAATTTGAAGTCTCTCTGGAGCACGGAGGAGTTTTCAGCCTGAACCAACAGTTTTGCAGACATACTGGTCTCATTTGTCTTTCTGTGTTTGTGATTTGAGAGCAGTGATATCCTCCATAATCAAAGCTGCACTCTCAAGACTGTCCTGTCTCACATGCTCTCCCGCAGCTGAAGCGGTGGCAGGTATTCTAGAGACGCTCATGACTAGTTTCAACTGCAGGTGCTGAATGCAAGCCAAGTGGCTACTGCTTGGCTTAATTTTCTATTGATTTTACTTCAGAGCACCCACCCAAGAGAAGTTAACGTCTCATAACAGAAATAAGATGACCTTGACCCTCCCCTTTAAGAAAATAAATTCTTTATTTTCTTATCCATCTCCTATTTTCTGGATCAGGAAAGCTGGTCACTCTTCATGATTTTTGTCTACCACTTTTACATTTTATTTTTTTTTTTAATTTTAAGTTAAGCTGACATTGTTATCAGAGCACTATTTCCAGACTATCAATGTATTTAACTTTCACAATCTAAGATTTTGTACTGGATGTACACGGTGTACACAGAAAAGCAACTCACAAACTGATATACAAGGCCTGTGGCCGTAGTGGAAATGGGGGTAGCGATGGGTTACAGCTAATGGAGGCAGTTTGTACCCTGTGAACTCTTGAAGGCGCTACAAAAATGAAACAACCCTTGAGGGCCAGAGGCAAGATGTGTCAGTACACTTCAAGTGCACATTCTGGTGCATGCATCCAAGCATAAAGGCAGGAGATCAGCTGTCTGAGGACACAGGTTGAAAGACAGGCTTCTTTGGGGAAGGAAATGGCAGAGCAGATTGTGAAGGATCCTGAACTCTGATCCTCATAAAGTCCACTCTGATTGGTTTTGTGGGTCACTTTTAAGTAGGAATCTACTGTCAATGATTTTATTCTCTATCTCTTAAATTACACAGATAGGTCTTGAGCAACTTCGGGACAAGTTTTAGTTTTACCATGTACTCCTTAAATTTTAACCTACAGAGAGGAATATGTAACCACTCTAAGTTACACAACATTAAAACACTTGACAATTTTCATAATAGAAAAGCATGGGAGTTGAACGAAAACATCCATAAAAATTAATTAAATCAAGAAAAATATTAAAATGAGAAGTCTTAATGAATAAAATCATCAGGAACAGGGAAGCAGGTTACTCACTATGTGGAGATAAAACTCTTTCAGAGACATAAAAAATTAATTCGTGAGATATGGGAAAGAGTTTCCATCTTAGACAGGATGGAGAGATAACTACTGTACTCTTCTCTAGGTCAGATCTTTCTGAACATAAATCAGAAAACCTTCTTTGGCTCTAGCTGAACTGTAATTATTTACTACAACTAACAATTTGTTCCTAATACTTTTTCAAGTGGGCTAAGTATAACTTATGAAACAAAATTAAATGATAGGTTGTATCTATGCACAATTTTGAGTTTGACATTTTCTGAAAGTTTCTTATCTGAAAGATGCAACTGAAGGATCCCTAGCAATAACTGTGTGTCCTCAGGATTGTCTAAATAGTTCCCATCACGTGAGAAATGACATGAAACTGTTTAACCTATTGGACTGGCCCAGAAAGACACACTTGGATATTTTAGGATGAAAGCATCAATCCTAACCATTGACTTTGGTGGAATTAGATGGGATTTGCACTGCTGAATGAGGAGCTAGAGTCACTGGCAGCATCCAAGGAAATAAAAAGTGAAGAAAGCAGTGCCCTTTACACAAAACCCAAAATGTATTGTAGAGAAATAAAGGCATCGTTAATGTTGTAGCTCCATGTAAACACTTACTGGAATGGCTGAAAGGATGTGATAGAAGTGACCTGTATTGTTGTAAGCTGAGAGAATAAACTTCAGCGGACTTTCCCCCGCAAATATCTTTTGAGCCCAAAGAAGTTTGACAAAGCTTGGATCCCACCGTACTCTGTATGAGAAGAATGCCTGCAGAGTAACTGTAGGGAGGTGGTTGCTGTTATACTCATTAAAATTACTTATGTTGTAGCATAGTCATAGAAATAATAAGATTTCTTGATGTGTGTTTATTTCCCACTGGTACAGTATGTTGTATTATGATAGCTTTGCAGTTGCAGTGTGCTTGTTCTGGTTGAAGAGGCACATTCATTACAAACCCTTCTTTTCAGGTGCTTATAAATTTCTGGAAAAGATTAATCCTTTGGCCTGACATTTCCTTTGTTCTTGTCAAACAAAAGGTGCTGATTGTTTTCACTCTTTTTCTTCTGTATTTGTTAAAACAGATTGGTTGCTTTGGGGTTAACAAGCCAATAAAACCCATCCAGTTTGCCATCACATATTCACATGATATTTTTACCCATAGATAATCTGAAATCTGCTGTATTTTAATATCTTATGTTTCAAGTAGATATAATCATCAGGATGAGCTGTCTGGGGAAATCGGAAGAAAATTTAAACAAAGCTCATAGTGATCAGAAAACTCTCATGCTAAATGTCATATAAACTAGATCCAGGATTCAACCAGTTTGACCCTTTCTTTCAAGTCATAAGTGTGGCATTTCCATTTTGAGAGAGGACAAATTTTGATGGCTTAAATGAAATAAGCATTTATTTTATAATCCCTACTAGATAGTTTTCCTGAATAACCGAAGCAAGATTTTTGTCACTGAGGATGGTTTTCAAGGTTTGGCTCTGTTGGCTATTATTCCTCTGTCTTCAATTGCTATAGCGCTAAATTCCTGATATCCAATATACGCTTTGTGTGCCTGCCCCCGCTGACACGTCTGGAGCATCGCTCTCTGAAACACAACAGCAGTTGTTTAAGAGGTGTCATTTAGTCTGTCCTAATATTAGCCGCTCTTGACCTTCTGCATGCAGCCATCCTTCCTGTGAAGCCCCGCTAAGATGTTTAGATGAAAGCATGATTATCATAGCTTTCATTCCAATCAACTTTTTCATGCTTCAGGGCTCTGCACCCCGCAGCACACCACAGCCTACACTGTACGTGCGTGCCTGCCGCAGACTCGAGCTGGGCATTCAGCAGCAAAAGGGAAGGAGAAAAAAGGCTGGCAGATCTATTTGGTCCACCATATCAATTCAAGGCTAATCTGCCAATTTTCCCATGCTGCTTCTACGAACTGAGCGATGTTTGTTACAAGCTGGTGGCATTAAGTAGACTGAAAACCAGCAGAGAGACTGAAGACCAGATCAAATAAAATCTGGACCCATTTTAAAAGTTTCTGTGTTTTCCCCCCAGAAAAGCGGGGATGTATACAGTTCAGATTACCCTGTCCTTAAAATTTTGAGTAGCAAATTCAAAAGGCCTTGTACATTGTACTTGCTCCCGAGATCCCAGGGGAAAGATATATATTCAAATACATACAGCCATGCCTGTTTAAAGACGTTAGGCATTTATCTTTTAACCTGGGTTTCTGAATTGCACTTCCATCTAAATGTGCTAGCTCTGTTGTTTCTTGAAATGTGCTGAAGAGTGAGTATTACATTTTCTTCATAAATTCAGGGGTACTTCTACAGCTGGCATGAACTGTCATAGCTTTTCTGAAGTGAAAGGGACTATGATAATTTACAGCAGCTATTCTATAAATGTCAGTAGTACCTTTCAAAACTATGTTCCCTGGCACAGATTTACAGTTACCTTGGGAACAATTAGTCTGTATTGTATATTTAGATTCTCATTGTCACATCTTTTCTGGTACCGAATCCCAGCAGTCACTCCCACTATAAAATCCCCTGTATGTAACATGATGGCAGCATAGTTCATGAGCAACAGAATAAGGGGAAATTACACAACCATTTAGAAAAGGCAGTTAGAAGGGTCTGGCATACACAGAGAGAAACCGAACAATTAAAGTAAGCAGATGTTCTACTATTGGCTTTAGTGGGAACAGGAACATAAGGTACTCCTTGTTGTGAGAGATCTGAGGGTTTAATGACATGAGCAATATAACGGTACAAAAGGAGACAGACGAGTCAGAATAAAAACAGAGCATGATATAGTGTAGGGAAATAATATCATGGATGCAATAAACTCATGAAGGAAGGAATAAGGTGATGCTACCTCTTATTCCTTCCTGCCTTCTGACATTAGAGCTCTGATCCACAAACCTGGTCTGACCACAGTATTTGAAATAATAATGAGGCTGAATATTAATTTGAAAGAGTAACTTTGAGAAAGCTTCCCATGTTTGTGAAGTCCAGGAATCTGAAAAAAGAGTGTATGTTTGGTATGTACATGGAGATTCACCCACAGGGCTGTGTCAACAAAGAGAGAGACTGGCCATACAACAGGTGCAGCGCGATAATGAAATACACGCTGTCTCAGGCTGTGTGAGTGGGAGCTATGAATTTCAAGCCTATTGAGCTCTTCAACTTACTAAACCTCTGTTTGTACCTTACAGCCATGTAACAGCATTCTGAATTCAATTGAACCACCTGCTCTGTATCATAATGTTCCACCATGAGACAGATATGTATTAAATAGTTGAGACTTACTGATCTTGAATATTCTAGAATTGGAAAGTATTCCCACAAAATTGCACCCGCGTTTCCTGTGTGGATCTTCGATGTTTCTGAATGGCAGCTGCATCCTCATGGCCTTGTTACCTAAGTTATCTGGATCAAGGATACCTCAAGTGTCCTACATACACTGCAGATATATTTCATTATTCCACTACAGAAAGAGCCCAAAAGCTCAAAGTAAGAAATCACATTGCCACAGGTATAACACATTTTTAACATGGTTAGCTGTTAGAGTGTAGGTGTACCATTGCCCGGAGAAGTAGGGGACAAAGATGGTGAAGCTGGCATATTTGAATCCTATCCTAGAAATCAGTTTTACGTATCCCTGGGGTATAATTTCTGGCTGCCACAGTTTTTTCCCCAGTGTTATTAAATTTGATTTCTGTTGTTAATTGTTCCTTTTTTTCCAGTGTATTGGATTAGCTTCTCTTTGACCAAATGATGCCTCGTGTACATCTATCAACTTTCAGAGCATGTTAGCTTGATGATAGGGCCTTCTAGAGGTGGAAAAATGTGTTTGGAATCTGAATTTTGAGTTTTTCTGTCCCTATTTTAAATGCAGTGGAAGTTAGAGGTAACAGATCTGTCGCCAGATTGGTGCAGCTTTAGATGCCTATCAGGTCTCTGGTCCTTGTCTCAGTTTTAATGCAGATTTTCAGAGCAGACCTGGATATCATCACTAAACTCACAGCATCAGTTTTCTTTGGAGGTTGTGCAGAAGTGGTTATCGTTGATTGCCAACTTCTGATTAGGGTAAGTTATGCTTGTAAAGCTCTTTATAGATAATATGAGCCATATGAGCTTCGCAAGGGCTAAGGTAATGTGTCTTGGCTGCGGATCCCCTCAGGAACTGGAGGAGTATGATAAAAATGTCTCCTCTTTGCCATGGTAGTAATTTTTGGTGCTGAAGCAGACAGATAAGAAATGCACTTTGCCCTTTCTCCAGATCTCAGTTGACTCTAGACGTCCGGGATTAAAAATCCAGTCTAGAACTGGTATCTACAAAAAGTGTCTCATGGATTCTGTGATTCTGTTTTCGATATATTGTTGTCCAACACCACTGACCTCCTGGCTCCCACTGAGGACAGGGACAGGCATGTTTCTGCGCTTGAAAGGACAATGATGTGGCTTTTACCATTTAGGAAAACAGCCCATAACCTTTCCAACTCTCCTATTTTTTGAAGTGGTGCTGAATAGATCATCCACATCTGTGGTGATTGTGGCAAGCAAAGGAGGGCTTGGCAGCACCAGGCAGTGATTTTCTGTAATACAAGAAAGTTGGATGCTTATGATTCCAAACTGATTATATCATACATCCTTTCTACACAAAACTAATTTACATAACCGAATCATGAAGCATCTTTGTGCTAAAGAACGCTACTGTAAAAGACCAATAGAACTTAGTTTTTGCCTAGCTAGCTTACTTTCTCTCTCCTTTTTGAATCTCTGAAATTAGCTGTGGATGACAGTGCCATCTCCCAAACCTCCCTTTGGAGGTGCAGTATCAAAAATACCACTCCTTGTTGCCTTCCTTCCCCTTTTTTGCCTGCTAGTGATTTTTCCTCTTCATAAGCTCCTTTTCCATCCTTGCTTTCTCAACACACCCCTAGAACAAAAAAAATGCTTTAGTATTCTTCCCCTTGCTACGCACGCAAATATCTTGCTTGGTTAATCATTTATCTGCAGACTTCCTGCCACAACACCTTTTTGGTTATTTATCTCCCCATAGCCCTTTTATGAGATTTTATGTATCTTTCCAAGCATGAAATAAGTACATGCATTTCCAGGAAATATATTTTACAGACCAGTGGGACAGATATTCTCACTGGGGTTAACAGCTCTATTCCATTTTTGACTCACTGTTTGCATGGTACCAAAGACAGCTAGTTTTCATTGCCACATTTTAATCTTTAGTTGTTATTATTTTTTAATAGCAGTAACATACGAATTTTTAAATACACTGAAAATAGTCTAAGAATAGTAATTTTAACTAAAAATCCGAATTCCCCTTGAATATATGGTTCCATATCCTTGTTTTAATAGAAAACTTGTACTTGAAGAATTTAGTGAAGGTAAGCATTTTTTAAAGTGCTTTTGTGATAAATGGGTCAAATACTCCTCTCTCCCATGTAAGAAGAGACATCTGGGAATCTTTCTTCAAAATACATTCAAAACTTTTTAAGATGTTTCTAATAAACTACATGTCAGGATTTTCAAATCACTTGCCTAAAGAAAAATAAAAATAATCAAATATGACAGAATGCATCATGGTTGTCTCCTCCAGTACAAGCAAAGCAATGATGGAGCTTTCAATTTAATATAGTAATTGGAATTTTGTGTGCTGCAAATATCAAATTATCCTTCTGGAAAACAAGGATTTATTCTTCAAGTAGCAAAAACAGTAGAAAAGAGGCTTCCCATTAGAGAAGAATTTGAAAGAGTCTGAGACAAACTTTTACCTCCCAGAAAATGCTCCGTATTTGTTCTCCTAACTGAGTGCCAAAAGAAATGTCCAAGTTACTGAAGAACAGCTGTCTTAACTAATGTAATCAAAAGTAAGGGTGATCTGTGTTAGTTTAGCCTGTGAGGTTTGTACCCTCTAAGAGACTGACAGTCAAAGACTGTTTGAAGAAGTAGTAACTTACTTGCATCCCTCACAAGGAGGAAGCCGTGAATTTTTAATTTTATTTTTTTTTTGTCTGTTTTACTTATCACCTGCAAGAATTCTAGTGATTTTACTACGGACAGTTAAATTTCTGCAGCATATGTAGGAAGAGAAGTGTGCTATCACATAACTGGGCCAAGAAAGCTGCCTGTTGACCTTATGCTCCTTAAACAAGTAGCTACTCAGTCATCAAAGTCCATAATCCTGGAAAGCATGCTTTTTTCAATGTTTAAGCGTATACTTTCAACATGAGCTTAAGCCCTACTGGTGTCTATAGCATAAAAGCAGGTCCCCAGATGCTTTCCTGAAAGAGGGTTTTACCTCAGATAACTTTGTCATCATAAACACTTTCCCTAAGATGGGACAAATTTCTTGGAACTTTTCTTGGTCTTTACTGAGCCCAAACTACTAAACTACACAAAGCAACTAACCTGTATATATCAGTAAGTGGATCTGATTCTTGGAAGCTTTAATAACATTTTCAATATCAGACTGTCACCAAAAAAAAAAAAAAGGGGTGGGGGTGGTGGGGGAAGTTTACAACTAACTTGAAATGTTAGTGGATACATCAAAGCATTTTCCAGTGTTTGTCATATTACATTCAGGTGTACGCAGTACCATATTAAATCAGGGATTATATCCCACCAGAGGCTCAGCTAATGGTCTTTTGACATTCAATGACCCTTTGAGATGTTTAGCCAGACCTTTAAATCGTATAAACAGAAATAAACGCAGTTGTGCCAGTTCACACCTCTCGGTTATCTAGCCCATGGTAGCAATACTGTAATTCCTCAAATGCATGTTTTTAAGTATACGACTTCTTTATTTGCTCACCCAGAAGTCTTTCTTTGGCCATTGCCAGCCACCTTGGTGTGATCTCATTTGATTTCTACAGCAGCACACCAATTTGCTTGGGGCACCACACGATTCAGAAGGAAAAAGATGCAGCTCTGCACAAAGCAAACTCACACGCGTCACACGGTTTGTTCTCTCTATTGACTTGAATTTCTCCCAGGGCTTGCTGTGGTGGCCGGAACACATGCTGAACTGGGGCTGGCTGGGCCATGCTAGCAAGGCTATTGTTAATTATTGTGCCAGTGTTTCTAGATTCCCTGTGCTCCCGGCTCCTGTCGACAGTGTGAAGTATGTCCAAGTATAGATAAATTGATTTCAGCCTTAAACCACAAGACTGAGATTTCTGTGAGCTTTGCATAAAAGGCACCAAATTGTTATTTCTTTTACTTATCTGCCCTTTATTCTTTAATCCTGCTCTGTCTTCCCTTCTTTTCAGTGTTCTTAACACCTTGCTCCTTTTAATTCACTTCTGGGGCCTTCTGGTTATTAATTTTGAGTTAATTTAATACAATAGTTTGGATTTGATTATCTGAGAGGCTATTACCTATGAATGTCTCCATGGTAAAGAGCAGAAAAGTTCAAGTTTAAAATGGCTTTGAAGGAAGCGCTACTGAATTCCTTTGGTTAAATTTGGACTCCTTCCTAAAATTTTACTCACTGCTAGTACCACATGTAACTGAGTTTTTTTAAAAATCTAAATTTTATGTATGTATGCATATATACATATATACATTTGTGCGTGCATACTCAAAAACTTATAGGCTTCTCGCAATGACAAAATCAGTTCTCTTGGTATTACCAGCAGGGATAAAAACCAGAACTGCCAGGCAGCTTCAAGCAGATTGGTGAGATTTCATGTCAGGCTTAACAGACCAGAAATTTATACATTTGGGATATTTATTTAATTATATTGAAAGCATTAGCTGTCAACAAAGCTATAGATGGTCACAAAGGTTTACAATCTATTGCAGTTCAAGACTTCACAACAGGCTAGGAAGGTACAAAAGTGCAGGTTTTGTTCCAAAGACATCATGTTTTATCCTCAGCAGATGATTCAGTCCTGTTTATATCTAATGCCTGGAGGGTTTTGAGTAGGAGCACACGCCGGAACCAGAAAAGAGTGATGTAGCTGATGTCTTTTTGGAAAGAGAGAAAAATTGAGTGACCAAGAGTTGCATTCTGCATATTTCTGCAAGGGGGTAGAAGGGACAAGGAAAAAAATAATTGCTCAAAGGTCAGAAATACAGACACCTACGTAAAGTCTGACTCTAAAAGCCTAGTGAGTGTTGATTAAGTCGTCACCTGTATGACATTCACTTCAAGTAAAATTAAATATTGCATTAATTACTTTTCCGAGTTCACTACCAGGTAGCGCTGCCAAGGCAACTCAGTCCTACCTGGCAATATGCTCCAGCCTCCTGTTTTGGATCTTCCCCAGCAAACATAAGCGATTGTGCTGCACTTAGGCAGTAGCTCAGTGCAAAAGAAATGTTTTGGACCTCGGTGGCCCAGGCTGTGGGCTGAACCCAGCCTGCAGTGATTTCTGATATAGCCCTGTGATGCTCGAAGGGCTGAAGGTAAAGAGTGAAATAGGCATAAACCCAGCCACTGGCAACTTGCATGTACCCCGACAGCTGCTGGGATTGCCCTGGCCCCCAAGCCATGGACATGTCCCATACCAGCAACTGGCACTAGAGTCTGGACCACCCAGGGCTAACCATCAAGCTGAGCTGTACTCATGGTGCAAGCCAGGATGCACAATCACCTTGTCAGATTTATGGCCTCTTTGATGCAAGGGTTCTCTTGTCCCTCCTTGCTCTGCTGCCATCCAGGGCACGGAAATCACCATTAATGCTGTGGGAAACTACTCCTTCCCAGTTCCTGCTGTCTGAACAAGCTCTTTGCAACTCTTTGGCTCAGTTGATTTCTGTCTTTTCTCAGATGTTATCTACTGTGTCAGCTTTCTTTCTGACACACCTAAACTTGGTAGCATTTTGTTCCTGCTTCTATTACTTAGGTAACTGGTTTTGTACTTTTAAAAATAAAAGTTATTCTGCTAAATGCTGATGTACAGCTACTTTTTTAATACCTGTGCACAATAGTTATATGCTGCCATCTCCCCATGAGATGTCTTTCACTTTTATTAGTATTTGATTATATGTTTGATACAGTTACTCATCTCACAGATGCTCAGACCTCTGTTTTCAAAGACACTTTACCTGGACTACATGGGGATAAGGCCACTTACCTCTTTTGAAAGTGACTTTAATCTGGGACTGGAAAACTCTGATTTCAAAGCTCAATATTTTTTAATTTTTTTCCAAAAAAACCCTGCTATGAATGAAGCTTTGCAGGACCAGACCTTCCTTTGAGACAATGTCAATTATAAAATGATTCTGTTAAATAGAAACACCATGAAAAGTTATTTCGAATCTTAGTAAGTGAAGCACCACAAAGAGGCTAAAAAGCATAAACAAAGCTTGTCTACACATAGACAACCCCACAAGATTTAAATAACAGTCTGACTTTTGTGCTCTCTCATATGTAACCCATGGCTGTCTAGATGACACAGATGGTTAGCAGAGTTACTGGAGTCCTTGTCCTCCACCAGAGAGAACCACTCACAGCAGGGAATTAGAATTAAGACCTATAAAAAACATGGTATTCCCTTTCCTGGTAAAAGAGGGTATGGGTGGGGGTTTTTTTTGTTTGTTTTGGTTTTTAACCTTTGGTACTTACCCAACAAAGCACTGAGCTGATGTACCATTCAGTAGATGATTTGTTTCTTCCTGTTTATGAATTTTTTTTTGGCTGCAATTTTTGCTATCTGGAACTATTTCTATTCCCTGTCTATTCCATTGATGTCAATGGCAAATACTGTGCATAACAAGAACCACTAAAACTGAGTGTCCAAAGTCAGTGTAATTCCTCTAATAACTTTCCTCCCAAAAGGTATGAGACAGTCATACAGCATGTGTGCAATGGTGGATTTGTTGTCATTATCTCCCAAATGTGTTTGTTAACAGCTAGATTCTGGGCAAACAACCCAATACTCTCGTGTACCAGTTTATACTCTGGCTCAAGAACCACTCGTTAATGTCATGAAAATATTACCCTAATTCATCTGAGAGAGTGTTGGTTTTTGTTTTGCAGTTTCATTTTCCATAATACCTTAAACCCACCATTTTCACTTACATGCTTGCAAGATCTGGAAGCAGAATGCTGAGTATGGGCAAGATCAATATATCATTTTTCTAGCATAGCAGCGTTGCATCTCTGTAACTGATGGTATCACTGTGTTTGAGCCTCTGGTAGATGAAAATCACATTGTAGCTTAGTAAACAATTTAAGATTATACTCCACTGTAAAGTCTGCTGGGGGATTAATTCCACAAGCAATTCACTGATGCCGGAAGAAAGCAGGTATGATCATATAAATATATATACAAAGGCTTACTGAAACTAGACTGGATTAATTCTATGCGGGCCATGAGATTAGTTCCAAAGATTGCAGCTTTTTTTGATAGAGAGGAGGGAGGCTGCTTTGAGGTTTTTGGCAATAACTGCATAAAAGCTGAAGGTATTACCCTAGGTTTAAGCATATGAGAACAGGTTCAGAATCTGTGAATTTCGTATCTGCCTTATCTGGGATGTAGATAATAGAATATTCTTAAGGAAATTAAGATTAGTTTTGTCTTTGCATGAAAGAGTGTCATGTCTATAAATAAGAATATGGCATGCATATTTGACTCTCATAGCAATTAGTGAGACTTGAAGTAACTCAGTAAGAATTATCAGCCGCGTTTCTTTTCAAATCACCTGGAGTTTTTTTGATAACACTGCCTGATATTACAAGACTTTTTTGGATTTAGTGTTTAGAGACAGCTCTCCCACTGTAATGATATGTGAAACTTCTTTCAACGCATTCTTAATTATTCTTTAATAATGATCGTAACCGTCTAGAAACTGTAATTGCATGCATACATCCCTGATATGTGTACGTACATATGCATGCATGAACAGGCACATGGATATGAACATGTGTGCATGCAAGCACATGTACATAGCCACACACTCAAGAACTCAAGCACTCACTAGGAATGACGTGTGCAAGTGCGTTATGACAGATAAGCACTTTAGCAATACTCAGATGTCTACAGGAAAATTTGAAATCGCTTTCATTTCTTTGTATTAACATGCATCTCAAAAAATACAGAGAGAATTATTAGCAATAATGGCATGAATTGTTAGGCATGTGCCTAAAGATGTTTTATTATTATTTCCTAGTAAAATAGCACAGAGACTTCCAGCTTTCCAGCAAAAGTAAAAGCAGAATATTAGGTCACTGTTTAATAACTGGCAGCCTGCCTGCCTGTCTAAGGAAGACTACAGAATAATAATAACCCGGAGACTGACTCTTTTCCTAGTAAATTATTCTTATTATTTTTTAATTTGCAGTGAGCCGTAGAACTGTAACTCCTTGGAATTCATTGCTCTCCAGCTGAAAATGCCAACTTTTTGACAAAACAAACAAGGAGATACATTTCAGAAAGAAAAACAGTGCTCAATTTCAAGTCTTAAGTTGTAAAAAAGCCATTTTTTAACATTCTGCAAATATTGTTTTGATTCATTTGTCCTATTTTTGCAGCAATTTTCTTCAACTGAACTTAACAAAATATCTAATACAAGGTGTGTGGGCGGGTGTCCTCTGTGTGGCAGGCACTGTGCAAACACATGATGAGAAAGAATAACTCTGCTGAGGTGCTTTCGGTCCTAGCTGGAATTTCTGAAGAGAGTTGGCTTCCATATCCCGCAGCCATTCAGTAGTTTCTATCATCTTTTTATTTAAAACCCGTGGGAAATTTCAGCCCAGATTTCTATCAAAGAGACATAAAGCAGGGAAGTACAACAGGTTGGGAATTGAGGCATAAAGGTAGCTGATTAGATGATTCTCTCTAACTGAGGAAGGACATTTAACTGCATGCCAGAGTGATTTCCTTGTAGCCTAGGGAGATTTAAGATGCCATTTCTAAAAGCAGTTCTCTCGCCTCATTTTTAGATAATCCATCACAGCTTCATCTATTAGTGTTCTTCTTTGGAGTAGTGGAGCAATTTTGAAGCAAACTGCCTGGTCTGAATTAACTTCACCCAGAAGCTCCACTTCAGGAGTTCACCAAATTCAGCCCACTCCCATAGGGACAGGAAAGTTCAAAACAGGACCTGGTCCTTTGGATGCTTTTAAACAACTTCTTCAGTAGTGACTTTCAGTCCAGGGGATCAGATGAAATCTAGTCTGAAGCAAAACCCTCAACTGCAAACAGCGGACATGCAGGGAGCTCAGCAGGGGCTATGTCGGCCTACTACTTTGCTCCTGTCACACCAAATTACTTGGTAACATAGACATATCCATCAAATGGGCACATGTCTGACCATAGTCTTTGGTGAAGTCCCGCTGGTGCCCTGACTGAATTCTGTCCTGATCAGACAAGTCCTTCCCAAATGAGCATCTATGAAGATAATGATTCTGTGCAGCATTTAGCAGATGTCCAGCATTAAGTGAACAAGTAGAACCATTGACCAAATTATTTAAAAGGATTTAAGTGTTTTGCTGACCTGAGGCCAGGTGAAACTTCTAAGGCCTCTTGGAAATCTTGCTGTTTCCTTTAACTGAGGAGCTGAACTTTTTGGAAAATCTGGCTGCTGTTAACTTGATTGTTCTCATCGGGCTAGTGTCCTTCAAGTCCAGAATTTGTGGCTTAACCACAAAATTATTTCTTTTGTCACTGCAGAGGTTCCCTTTCATCCCCTTTCCTATTACAAGTCACTGTGGGAAAGGCATTCCCTAAGCATCGTATTTTCTTGAAGGGAACGTGCTGGTTGAATCTCAGGTGAATTGTTTAAAATTACATGGAAAATTAAACAAGTCAAATTTCTGCTCTCCAGGATAAAATGTGAGGAAATATAAATGGAACAAGGAAAGACAATATATCTTACCTATCATATTTTAGGGGGTAGATTTCCTTAAATGGTACATTGTGTTAAGTTAATAGGCTTAACAGCGAGAAAAAATTTTTGTGAAACAGACAGTTTCTTCATTATACTTTTTTTAAAGACTAACCAGAGTATTTTTATGGCATTTATAATATCTTTGAGCAAGAGTGGAATTTCCTGAAATTAAATAACCATTCCTGACTTTTAATAGATAATTTTGTGCTATTCGGTTATGTCCTTTTGTGTCTTAGCCATTGTCACCAAAAATGACTAGAAGTGGCTTTGGGTAGTAAGAAGACAATTAAATAAATTATATCAGTGGCTATTTCATCTTCTGGATCCCAAGTGCTTTATATTCAAGAAAGGCTTTACCACTGAAATGGACTGAGCCAGCTGCAGAGCACTGGGGAGCCAGAGACAGGGGCGAGGGATACTGAGTTGCTGTCACGTGTCTGTCAGAGAGGTCTCCATTAGGAGACTCCAAAATGTCTAGTCTGAAACCCCTTGGACACTATACTGTACTTCAAACATCAGTAAAAAAACTGTATAGTGTTTTTTACTACATCCAGGGAATCGGAAAACTCTGCCTGTATTTCATGTGAAGTGTTCTTTGTGAACAGGGTTTTGGCTATGTAACTTTGTAGCGAAATTCTCTGCCTTTTATTGCAGAAGTAGAGAGTTCAAAGCCCAAGGGGTTTTACTTTATTAGGAATGCCTCATATCTATTATTCTTGCAATTTCAAACAGATAACTACATTTTCCAATACATAATTAATTTTGGCATCCAAAGGTACTCTCCACATTTAATAAAAATATTTAATCTTTCTTTTATTGAGGCACGTACTCATTGTAGTTATAAGTTCATGAAATTTGAAGAAAAAAAGATTGCTGCATCGTATCAGGCACATCTGTATGAACAGTAGTCACAGAGGTCAACCAAAGGAGCTGGCTGGGCATATACATATGAGTACCTAACAGATATTTTGTGTTGACAAGAAGGAAACAGTAACTTTCTCAATTTGAGGGAAAAAAAAAAACCAAAACGAAACGAACCCTCTTCCTGTAAAACCCTATGTATGTCCCCCTTGTCAGAGAACTAATCCAAATCCCCAGTGACATTGATGGAAAAATTAAATGCCATTCCAAGGGCTTTAAATTAGGCCTTAGACCTCTTCAGTGCGGGCCATTGAACATCTCCTATCAATCAGTTTGTGACCGTGACCTTGTTTATCCCTTCCTGTTATGTTGTGGACTACCAGCTTTAAAACTACTGAGGAAACTAATTAGAGAATCTTATTCTTTCTCTAGCCGGCAGGGCTGGAAACAGCAAGTGAATGGCTCAGTGACCAAAAGAGAGAGACAGAGCCTGCCTGAAGTTGATACCTCCTGCTTCGTTTCTCCTGCAAAAGAGTAAGGTGGGGGTTTTTTTCCTCATTCTTTGCTACAATCCATCTGTTGTAAGAGAGAGGGACAAAGGAGAAAAATGCGTCATGGTTCAGTACAATGAGTCTTGAGCAAATGAACTCTATATCAGTATGGATGCTGAGGAAAGTGCATGTGTTCCTGGTCTGGAGTCAGCCCAGGCACCCAGTCCAGGTCGGCTGCAGTGGCCAAGGGATTATTTCACTGGTTTTGCTCTGTTTTACCATACCTGCCATTCTCCTGCAAGGAGTGGGAAAAGGTGTCTCTGTCCCGCATCGCTCTCAACAGACTGTAGGTCACTTTGGGCTGTGGAGCAGGTGCCCAACATCTTTAGGAACTCATCAAGAATTACAGAATATTTAGAGCTGTTGTCATTTATGCCAGGCCTTATTTTGAATTTCCAAATTCTCAGAGTGACAAGAAGTCACTCTCTACAGTTCTAACGCAGGTAGCTTTCTCTGACACAAGTCAAAGAGACAGGGAGAGATGTAGAGTGTCAGTATATCTAAAGCCAATCCTGTTATGTATGCCATAGCCACTTAACAAGCTACTGCCTTTTTGAAAACATATTGATTCCATCCCTCCTTCAAAGGCACAGCAGAGAGATCATAAACCCCACGGGTTCTGCAGGGTTTCAAATCTCCTGCAGGTAAAACCCACAGAGGAACTCTCCCAGAAGAGAGACCGTCGCATCACAGAGCATCATATCTCCAAAACGGGGAGCTGAAAGTGTTTGTTCTTGGATTGAGGTGTGCCAGAGAGAAGAGATAAGACAGGATACGTGCTTTACCAATGGGGCATCATTTTCAATCACTTTAATTCAGCTGCAATATAAGAGCCCCTCCAAATAGGTCTTTTGAAAGACACATTCACAGGTTCTACAAGTTCATAACCACGGCGAAGGACTCATTTTTACAGAATACCCTGTTGCACAGCTTGGTGTGTGGGGACCCCACTCCTGGGTAGTGAAAGGCAGCTCACCTCAGCGCTCTGTGTCTTAGCTTTCCCATTCTCCGTGCATGTTAAGATGAGGAGAGTAAAACTTCCTCCTTTTCATGTTGCTTTGAGTTTTCCCGGTGACAAATGCTTCAGAATGAGTAGGATTTGCCAAGGATCTTAGTGGTCACCCCCTCCATCTCAGTGCTTACAGCAGAGTTGCGAAAGAACAAAATAAGCTGAGGGAGATAATTAATAAAAAGTTACTATTAATTTATTTTTATGCCTAAATGGGAACCGATCTCTTAACAGTAGTCTTTAGTAACAGTGCTGTCCTCTGTTACTGCTTGTGCCAGTGATGTCTCTTGTAACCTGTGTCCCTTAAGTATTTTAAGTTCTATAAGAGCAAGTATCTTTAACCTGGAAGTAATACCTGTAACGGCACAGGCTGTCCCAAAAGCAGGGAGAGAGACAGGGAATGCATGCATTTGTTTAAAAAAACCCAGTTTGTTGTATAACCTTAGTGCTTGAAAGTCCACTTGAGAAAAACGCTTCTTATGTTTTTTCCTGAAATATGAGCTTTGTATGGTCCACTAGTCTTCAGCTGATAAGCACAAAAAAAGACACGGGAAACCAAGCCTGTGGTTGCATTATGAGTCTGTTTGCTTCTTCCTAGCGGTGTTTGAATACGTTGGCCAGTTTCAAAGTAAATTAACAAGGGAAAGGTCTCACAGATATTCTGTTTCTATAGGTTTCAAAAAAAAAAAAAAATAAAGGATGTGAGTGGACGAAAAGACCCAAGCAAATATCCCTAGATGAGAAGAAGGTTGAAGTGTGATCTCAGCACAAATTAGGCATTAATCAATCTACATCACAGTATGGATGCACCACTCTTAGGAAAAACCTGGAGACGAGAAACATAGCACAAGCATGAAACCTCTGAAAGAAATCAGAAATTGTTTTTACCCATGCATAGCTAACAACAGGTGCATTGCAAAGACACCGCATTTCCATCTCTGGTGCAGCTGAACATCAGAAGGAAGCAGCAATATCACTTTATCCTCCCCAGATCACCCCATCCTTTCTTTCAGCTTGGAGACTACATCTCAGATGATGGTCAGAGGACAGCCCTCTTAAACATGATGGAGGTGACCTTGGATGAGTCACTTAACTCCTTTTTTCCGTTTAAAAAACTGATATTATAATAATAATAATATAATATGTACTTCACAGGGGTGGGAGACTTAATTAATGTTTATGAAGTGCTTCGAGATGAGATCTGAGGATGAAAGCGCTATGCAGGTGCAAAGTATTATTATTTTTATTATAGCTTACAGCTATATAATTGATGAAATATTCCAAACCTAATCCCACACGGACTCACTTCTGTACTATAAACCCTGATTATCTTCATGCACAGACTGTTGATACTTACCTTGGCCTGATGACCTGATTGACTGCATCAGTGATCTCCTTTTGTTACTATTTCTATGGCCCAATTGCTGACCTACTCCTCCGTTATCTTATTTGGCTTTAAATTCAAATTATTTGCTTCAGTTGCTAATGAATGCCAGCAAAGGCTAGTTTTGGTATTAAACCACATATTTAGGTGGCAGCTAACAAAGTGGCCTTGTTTGATCATTAGAATTACTTGGTCCTATATAAATCATTTAAGTTTTCCTGAAATCTATGGGGGTGTGCCAACATAAATTAGTGGAGGGTCTAGGCACCTTTGCCTTTATCATGGCGTCTGCATGGGAGAGAGAGGATAAATGCAGTCTCTGCAAAGTTCCTGAGACCTGCAATGGAGAAGAGTGAGTTAAGGGGCAGGACCATTAACTGCAGGACACAATGGAGAGCAGTGCAGCAACCTCTGGACTTAAACCTGTTAAACTCCAGAATGAAGCCTTGTCCTCTGTATGAATGCACCAGCCAGCTCGGAAAGAGTGTGGAGATCTCTAATACGTTGATCATAGATCAGCCATGCAAACATCTTGAGTGAGGATGCTTAAGGGCTTTTTCAAAGGAAATGAAGATATGAAGAAAGACAGACAATGACAGACTAACCAAGGTTGTGAAAGAAGGCAAACTTGAAGTGGTAGAACAAAAGCCCTTCCAGACTTTTTATCCAGTTTGCTTTGACACTGAAGAGCTTTCACAGAGATTTATCTTAACACAGCAGCAAACACAAACACGTGAGGAGACTCCCCAGTGGCAAGTTGAGTTCCTGACCTGGGCCTGGTGGCTTTGCTGGCTTATGGGTTCCAGTTGCTCTGTGTGAGCATACAGAGATGTCAATTATAGAGCAGAGGAGACACTGCCAGGCATGCTGATGTTGGCTGAGTAATTCCTTCCAGCAGAAAGGAAGAGGAGTGGCTGTTATTAAAATGTCAAATGCCTCATATGCTAGCACACCTGTAAGAGAAGTCAGATTTTGCAGAGAAAATGAGACATACCCAGTTACTTAGCAAGTGCAACAATGAGGTCTCATGATGGGTTTTGGTCCTCCTGGGTTGGCCTTGTAACAGCGTGCCTACAGTAGGACTGCACTACAGGTGGGGATAGACAAGCCCAGGATAGAAAAGCCCAGGCCTCATGGACCTCCCACCAGATTGCTGGCGTTAGTTTTCCTAAAGTTGTCACAACATCTCTATGCTACCACCCGCCGGTGGCCACCAGTACCAGACAGTAGCGCAGACAAAGCCATACATAACACTGCAGTCCTCTGACGTCTAAGCACAAGTGGAGCAGCAAATTAAAGAGAGCATGGCAAAGGGCCCTGGATGTTCTGTTTATTTAGACATCCTGAAACAGAGTCCAAGTGCTGACAGCACCCCTATTGTGAGTGAGGGTAAGTTTCTTTAAGGGTCACAAAAATTTATACATCGTATTTCCCCTACCACTTCTGTGTGTGAAAAGAAGTTATCTCGTTGCCGAAAATACACAAACCAATCAAGTTTTGCAGTCTTTGGAATGACAAAGTTACAGATTTTTACAGTCAAATATAGGTAATCACAAAGCTCTTTTTAAAAAAGCCTTCATGCCTGTTTAATTATTCTCATATTTTATCTGGGGTCTTGTCAGACCAATTGACAATTTTTCTGGTGTCCTTTGTTCTCAATATTTTGGTGGCTCCCGGGCACTTTATTTCAGCTGCACAAATGTTGGCTGAAAGTGAGTGAGGAAGGAAAAGAAGGTTCTTTGTAATCTCCAGCAGCAGTCCTCATACCCCAAGAGACTCTCAAACCTGACTGAAGGAAACAAAAAGTCTGAGTATATACAGACTGTCATCCTCAGCACTAACAATGTAAAAAGGGGACAGGAGTTTGCTAGGGCAGCTTAGTGAGCAACTTGTTTCCATGGCAGACAGTTTGGAAATCTATATCTTGCTGCAACCCTTGTTAAGAAGAACCTATTAATAAAGATCTGCCCTGAGATCAGGGGAGGTACCACAAAGTAACGGCTCACAAAGCAATTCTAACTGCAGAGATACTTTTCCCATTTACTGTATCCTCTTGCCCTTTTCATAGCACTGATCTCTTGCCAATCTCGTAGGTACTCAATTATTTCAAAGGTAAAAAGATGCACACCTACAAATGGGTGCTACATATCTGCTAGGCAGAAAACTGAGAGCTTAAAGAACCTATGATAAATCTTTCTCTCTTCTACATGCTCTCTCAGACAATAGGATTTAAACTCAGTGGCATTCGATATCTTTGTTCCACAGATGCTAGGAAATGAAATATAATCTTCATTTTATAATCATGTCTCTGTGTACCCCCTCCCTCTTTTTTTGTTTTCTTGTCTTGCTGTTCCTCAGAGGAGTTGGTAAATGTTTGCATTCCTTATATCCTCTGCTGCTTTTCAAAGTCAATTCCACTCCATTATCCCCAAATTAAACTGTCACAGAGAAATACCCTATAAATGATGGTCTTCCAGTACTTAAGCACAAAACTGGAATTTAAAAGTTAGAAAAAGAATGCAGCAATTGGTAGAGATTTGGACTACGTACCTCTTACTCTGTGTGAGCTATCCCTGCCTTGAGTTCCCTTACAGAAGAGGACATGTTCCCTTCCAGAAGGACACAGGCAGACCTGAGTTATCGGCTGGAGTGGCTGAGGCCTTGCAAGCTGGGCAGCTGCAGGGAAGTGTTGCCATTAATGGCCAAAAGCAAGCTTCTGTCTTGCCCTCGAAGAGAGGAAGCCTGACTGAAGTCTGACCTGATATCTCAGATCCAGAACAGCCCTCCTAGAGAACTGCAGCTAGCCTTCCAAGGCCACACGTAGATCCCTTTTTTGCTCTTGCACAGGTTCATTTGGTACCTTCTCCCAGGGTTTGGTTAATCAGTTGCAGCCACAGAAAGAAACGGCTTTTCATGAGCTGTGGTTGATGGAGACATAAAACCCTCTGTCAGATTTCCTTGTTCCATTCTCAGTGTGAATTTTTGCTTTCTGCTTTATTTATACGGGGAACTCCCCTTGGCATCAAAAGGACTGCCGTGCCAGCAGCTCCAGTGAGAGCAATCCTATAGCAGTTGCGGAAGAAGCAGCTGGGCCTGGATGAGTATCAATCACTAATTGTAATCTTATAATGAACGTGGGAGCTGTTATGCTTCTGCAGGGTGCTGTGCCAAGATTTTGCTCTCTGACAATCCAGCTGTGGAGCTCTTCCCTTCACAATCTAGTCTGTGGGCTGATTTTCACCCCTTAGGATGGTAATCAGTTTGTCTTTATCCAGGTTACCTTCCTCTCCTCTCCTCTCCTCTCCTCTCCTCTCCTCTCCTCTCCTCTCCTCTCCTCTCCTCTCCTCTCCTCTCCTCTCCTCTCCTCTCCTCTCCTCTCCTCTTTCTAGGAGGAAGGAGCCAGTGAGACAGACACTCTGCAATATCCGGGGCTTGCACACCAGCATGGGGAGCTAGGACCATTGCAGTCTTTCCTCCGTGCCAATACACGCCTGCTCGCTAAAGTCACTGGAATCACAGAGAAAATCCATTGTGAAACAGAGATTTGAACTTATTTCTCCCAAGGCTCTCCCAAGGCTCTTGCCAACTTCAAGAGTATAAGCACTCAAAATGCCCATGGTCCTCAGTATTCACTCATTTCCAAAAGGTCCCCCTCCACATTCCAGCATGTTAAGAAATATTGTAAGCTCTTCACAGTGTTTCTGTTTGGCGCAGGTATAAGAAAAGAGATCTGCAGAGCTCTGCAAGGAAAACCCTGCAGCCATTTCAGCCTGTTCCCTGCAGGTTTCCTGCACAGGAGAAGAGGTGTGTCAGAATTAGTAAATTTAAGTTCTTCGTGATTTTTCTCTAGGCATGCCAGACAGAGCACACCATGCTGCACACCCTGCAGTGGCACCTCAATGGCTGAACTAAATTGAACACAGTACCACGTTGACTTGGTGGTTTCTGACCCATTGAGACATTTAACTATGACTTTGGGGGACGTGAATGTTTTTCGTGGGCCATTGAAATGCCTAGTGCAGGTCTTGCTTTGCAACAATATTTAACTGACAAACTTGTTTTCTAGAGACAAGATGAATTCAGACACCAGACTGATACCCAGATTAAGACAAAAACCATCAGTGCCAAGCAGAATTAACAGTGGCTGGGAAAAGAAAAGCAGTCACAATTTTCCAGCATCTAAAATGCAATTACAGGACAGTGTGTTAAAAAAAAAATTATTGGAGTAACCTAGTGAATCAGAGAATTGACAGTGCACTGCCTTCTTTTCATTTTTGCTTAATATACTTATTTTATTAATTAAAAAGGCCTCGCTGTTTATACTGCTGGTTGCCTTTGTTCCCCTCCTCAGAAAAAGGAAACATTTGGAAAAAAATAACCTGATGATGTCTTGATTCAGTATGCGCCGTGAGGGGGCTGGGCTGATGGCCCTCTTTGCCGAACAAAGAGGCAGATAAAACACAATGAATACCCAGGGTGGCTGAAGCCCAAGGTATTTTGACTCAGAGACAGGAATAAGCCTTTAATTGGTGTTGAGAAATAAACTGGGCAGAGAAGAAGAATAAATAATAAATATGCTTTGTGGCAGCACAGCAAGAGACTGCTTGTTTTTCTGCTTGCTTCCAACACGGGCCGGTACATCGTGTTCTCTTTGCAAAAGTTCCAAACGACTTTGTTTGGACTGAGAAATTTAAGCCCTTGTTTCTAAAACAAATCTATCTAAATATTTTTACATTAACAGCAGCATAAGAAAACCCAACCTGTCTGCACTTTCTACACAGCTGTGATGTGTTATTGTTATTGTTACTGTTAATTACAGCTGCTATTATTACCAGTAATGGCAGAAGACCGCAGAAGACAGTCCATGAGCGCTGCACCTCACCCCCTGCCCAGCGACAGACAATCCCTGCTCCAAGCAGGCTGTAGCATATAGATAGGATGGATAGAAAACGTTATCCTCACTTTAAAGATGAGATATTAAGGGCACAATTAGTACTAAAGTAACTTACAAATCTGCACACTTTTTTAAAAAATGGTGACAGGACCCTCTTACCGGAAGCTCAAGAAACTCACGCCTCAGGACAACTATGCTAACAGATATACAATAGTATTTGTATGCATGTCTAAACGACAGTTTCAGCGCTATTGTCTTTACATACAAAAAAAACCCCAAACCTTTTTAAATTCAGCCTAAAGCACTTAAATTGCTTTAACAATGAAGGAAAAAAAGGTCAGTTAGTCTTTCCACCCAAGACGCCAAAATATAAATCTAACTCTACAGAGCCTTTAGGGTTCCTGTAGAGTCCAAACTGTTTTCAGAAGAAATGTCATTTGCTGATCAACTGCAGTTTTAACACACAAAATGGTTGCAGGAGCAACACCGAGGTAATCCAGTTGGTATGGTGGTATGGTGGGGAGTGATGGAGAAAAAGTATCATTACATACCCAGGAGTGTATTTATCTCTTAGTTCTCCTGAAAGCTCATTTTCTCTCCAGTTATGGAAGTTCATCTGCTTCTTAATAAAATCTGTAAATGAACAAGAATAACTCTATTTCCTTTATTAAAATAGCAGTAAGATATAACATTTATTCTAAGTGTTACGGGCATAAAACTTAAGAAAATAATTTATTAGAGACGGTTGGATCTTCGGAATAAAGATCCTTTATCTTGAAACGCGTGCTGTATTTTTACAACTAAATGTTTAGCAAAAAGTTTTTTCTATTGCTATTATTTTTCATGCCTTACAAAAAGTGTTACACTGTTAAAATTTTAAGATTCTTAAAATGATTATTGAAAGTGATTAGCAGGAGAAAAAAGTTCCATAATAATTTGACTCAATTTCTTAATAATGTTCACAGAGAAAGTCTGCAGGAAAAGGTTATGAAAAAAGCTTGATTAAATGAAAAACGGCCCTAAACTTTTCAAAAGGGAATAAGTTTTGTTCCTGAAGACTTTTGCTTGTGTGTGAGAAAGTAGGCTAACGATCCTGGTTTTAATGGTTTCCTCAAACTTTCTCCAGAAACGTCACCTTGGTTTTTGAGATAAGGGTAATTCCAATCTTCCCTCATATCTAGAATGGTTATTCTATAAGGAAAATTATTTTTCAGGGTAACAGGATGAAAAAATAAAAAGGAAGGCTCATGTGCATACTGGATAGCATCTGGTTATCGGAAACAGACTAATGGATCTGAGGCATATCTGGGATAGGGGTTCAGCTCACTTGCTTTCAGCCATCTGAAAGTTAGCTGAGGCGGCTAAATTCTGTCTATGACCAATGGAGGGAGATAAGAGTCGCGGGCTGACAATTCACTCTGTCCTCAGTTACCGTCTGTGATAGATGGGATGTGCTTTCTTCAGGATATACCTTCACCCCTAGCTCGGCTATAGCTGGAGCTTGGATAAATATAACTTTGAGATGAATCCTGCTCTGTCTGCTTCTGTCTAGTCATTCCTATCAGCAGGCAGGAACCTCAGCCTATTTCTAACATGGAAAAGAGATTATCAAAGCTAATTGAACAAACAAAGCTAATCGAACATATCAAAAAGACATTGCTTTGATATGTACAGGAATAAAATGTGGATAAGGTTTTCTGGCTGCAGACACAAGTGAACGCATATGTTTTATTTAGATGGTAGCAGTTTCCACTGGCTAATTCAGGGCACTGCTCAAGTGCACGTGTTCTTTAAAACATTGCTTTTTTGGCTGACACCCTAAATTTATGACAACTGGATCTACCACTTAATTTTCTCTGTTACTTTTGCAGAAATGGAATTCTAAGGACTTTACATCCTTGATACGATCATTGTTGAGGGCAACAGAGAAAGAAATAAAATGCCCTCATGTGTTAATAGGAAAATTGCATGTAGTCTTAAAATGGACTCTTTCATTAGTGAAAAGTTCTTACACTTGGAAAGAGAAGCTGTTCTTTACAGGATCACTCCAAGTCATTTAGTTCTTCCCATCTTGCAATATTGTTCACACAAGCCACATCGGCTCATTCAGCCTATCTTTTCCTTTCAAGAGGAAGTTTGTTTGCAAAAGAGAAGCTGTAGTAAAATTACACCTCACCTTAAACTTGCAATTCAGATTTGTGAGAGAGAACCGACATCAGCCGAAAAAGAATCCATCTCACTACTATTTAGCTTAATTTTGTGCAAATCTTGATCCCTTTTCAGGCTTTGTGCAAGCTGATCTGGGTAGAAACCGTAACCTTCTGTTTAAACTTGCAGCTTCCGGTGCCAGACAACGGTGACAAAATCTCAGCTTAAAAAAAAACCAAACAAACAAACAAAAAAACCTCAAACAAATGAAAAACAGAACCGTAGCCTTTAACTTTTTCAGAGTTCATGTTCACTAACCTGTGTGTAACTCTGCCTCTGTTATCTGGCTGAGTCTGCAGCTGGCGGCTGCTGCTGCTGCTCATCTGCGTGGGAGACGGCACCAAGGTGTGGCGGCGGAGTTACTGCAGCCAGAGCCCTGTCTGATGGCGTGTGAAGTCGGCGGATTTCCACCCTGCAGCCCTCTGGAAGCACTTTCCTCTAATAAATGTAATGAAAGAGCAGGAGTTCTGCTCCCGTAAACCTCAGCCAGGTTTTTTGGATTTGCAAAGAGAAAAAGTCTAATGGCCATTCAGTAACATGGGCAAGAATGCTCAGGCAATGCCAGCAGTTTATAGTCTGTAGGAAGTACATGCTCCTAGAACAATAATTATATTTGCAAGGAAAATTTGATACAGGATTAAGGAAGAGAGAGGGATGAAACTTCACATACACGTTTTTATTTGACTGCAAAGAAGAAAATCTTTGCTGATTGTGCGTGGTCCTGGGATCTGTAGCCACAGATTTTAAGCAAATCTAAACATTTGGATGTGCGTGCCCACTTTTAAAACATTAGCCACCGAGTCTCACCTCGTTACCTCTACCCTGACCTGAAAATCACATCAAGGGGTCTGATCAGATACAGACACTGGTTTTGGACTTCTGGATTGTTTGTTTTTAACTATGTCCAGCCTGTGTAGATTTTTTTGCCGCACAATTATTTATTTATCTCTCAGCTTCCCAGATAGCTTTCAAAAGATGACTCATTCAAGTTTCTAAACAAAACAGTCTTGAGTGTCCTTCACGTGTGAGGACCTGATCATATAACAATGTGTGTGTCACCTGTTTACAGTAACGTCACAACAGCGGGTATTGTAAATCCCAGACTGATCTCCAGGAACATGACAAAAACTTTGTACCCATCAGTACTTTAACAGTTCTCTTCTGCAAATTTTAGTTAATTTTTTCAATATTTTCTTTATTTTCCTCTAATTCCATACTCCTGCTGCTTGTGTGAGACTAAGTTAACAGTTTTAAGTCTTAAATGCTTGTGGAATCATGGGGTGTACTAGAAAAACACATACAGAGGCACTGGATCCCGGGAGGGTGTGGTGGAGGACACTCACTCACTGCCTACTGAGATGTGACCTCAGAGCGGACTAGCGGGAGCGCCGAGATGGCCTCAAGTCTGTTGGTAGCAGCAGGAATCTTCTGAGCACATCTGAAAGTCAAATCCGTGGCACCCCCCCATGGAGAAGCCCTTCTCAGTGAACGCTTCTGAAAAATGGAATGGATTTTCTAGGAAGTTCAGAGCATCAAGGCCGGTCCATGTTGGTCTCTTGTTCAGGCAATGGCCAAGCTGCCTTTTATTCATTACTGACTCTGACTCCATATCTCACATCTGTGTTTCAGAGAACATCACGAATGCCTGAGAGAGGGGTTGGTTGTTCCTCTCTTTTTACCTGTAGCTTCTGCTCTCTGCCCCTGGAGTTCGCAGGGATATCCACGTGTGCATGCGTGCACCTGGGTTTCTGCCAGTGGATAACCTTACTGATAGTGTGGAGGCCTTGACGAAATTTTAATGTCCTTACAGAATAACAGTTGCTATTCCTTCTTGGTCACTGAGATTTCAAAAGGATGTTTTGTTTTATTTATTTGGTTAATCTTCCTAGTTACGACATTGCTGTTAGACTAATGTACCTCCAATTCCCCCAAGACAGCATGGAAAACTCTATAAACTTATGTACCAGCTGCAGAGAAAGAGGCTGCATGACTATTTCCAAATCCTCTCTTTCTTTGTATTATCCTAAAAACAATAACAATAAGCAATTCAACATGGATGGTATTAAGGTAGGCTAGAAACAGCTGTTCACAGGGGCTGAATCAGATTTTCAACTGGTATAAATCAGGTAAATCTAGTGACTTCAGTAGGGTGATGTTGATACCCTCTGAAGATCTGAGCTGCTGCATTTCATGTCTGATGTGTTTCCTTACAACTTCCTTTTTAAATGGCTTGTAAATTACTCATGCTGTAGAGAGACAAGGGAATAACAGTCGGCTGGTTTCGTTGCATGGATTTTGTGCCAAAGCTATTACCATGAATGGTCTGCATCAGTAAATTTGGGAGGAGTTAATTTTAAGCAGTTACTACTGATGTCAAGCTTTTTTTACCACTTCCTAAGAAGTAAGGGTACTTCCCCTGTAAGCACCCTAACAAAATTTCAAGTTATTATTTTAATTAAATAGAAATAAATTTGGAGGGCAATGTATGTGAGAAATAGCTAATGTAAAAAAAGACAGCCAAGTATAGATGTTCCCTGTCATTCAGAAAGCAGAAAGACTTGCCAAAAAAATTATTAGACTACAGAAGTGGGGTCTGTTTTCACAGAAGACATCTGCTTAAAACAAACAGCCACCCCTGCTCTCTCATACCCAGTGCATCATTTTGGAAACATTTTAATGTCAGTGTATAAAACAGAAAGCATTTCCAACAGCAGTAACTGGTATCTGTTTATTTCTGTATACTTTTCTGTTATAGTCCCTATGATACGATTTAAAAAGCCTTTTGTCATTGCTCTAAGCTAAATATCTGCAAATGACCCTAAGTGTCTAGGCCAGTTCTGAGAATAGGATTTCAGCATTTGGTTTGTTTGTTTGTTTGGGGTTTGGTTGGTGTGTGTTTGGGTTTTTTTGGTGCCTTAAGGGTGGTACTCTTAACCGTGAAGAACAGAATAGCATCTAAATGTTTCTACAAATCTTGGTCACGAGAACCTACGTCAAATGGCAAATCTTTGCAACTGCAACTTCTGAATCTCTTGTGTCGCTTTTCATAGGACTATTCAGGTGGGAAGGGACCAGGGGTGGGTCTCTAGTTGAACTTACTGCTCAGCACAGCTTGTTCAGGGCTTGATTAAGTTGGGTCTCAAACTTCCAAGGATGGAAATTCTGCAAATTCCAGGTTCAGCTTTTCCAATAGTTAATTATCCTCACAATGAAAAACCTTTCTAATATCCAATGGCAATCTCTCCTGTTTTAGGAGCCCTGTTGTTCACTGTCCTTCCATGCACCCTAGGGAGGCTAGGGTAGGACCTGGCTTCCTCTTCTTGATAACCTCCTCCTAGGCAGCAGGCTACTCCTAAATCTTCATAAACCTTCTTTTGTCCAGGGTAGTGATGATTCCCATGCATCCTCAGTCTCAGTCCACAAATCAAGCTGTTTGGTTGGGTTTTTTTTGTTTGGTCGGTTGGGTTTTGGTGGGTTTGGCAGTGGTTTCAAACTGAACAACCAAACGAAAATATTCGGAAAACATAATCCTGTACTGTCCTTTAAGTAAACTACTGTATACACCTGTCTGTATATAAACGTGTATGTATGTAATAAAAAGCATCAGTAAAGTTTATGACCCCATAGCACATATTGTTAATCTTTCTATCTTGCTTTTTTATCGTGTCCTTTGTTTTTCTTGTTTTAATTGTAAATTCTTCGGAGACTGAGTTTTCACATTTGGCTCTATAGAAGCTAAGACAATGGCTAAGGATCTCATTTATGGTGGTTAGGTGTTAGCACAATAGAGGTACTTATTAGAAATATCAACATTGTTTTATGTCAGCTAAATCCCGCCAAGAACAAATAATAAGATTACTTAATTCTCTGCCACCATCTCTGGCCTCTGTCATTGCATATACCAAAAAGTGAGAGCTGATTTAGGTTGAAAAAAAGAATATTTAATCCAATTGTAGCTGAAGAGAGGATTTGAGGTAGGCTGAATAACTGCATTTGTCATACAGTAATGTATTGTAGTCCTTATAGCAGCGTGAAGAGAAGCCCAGAGTGTGTTTGCATATTTGTTTTTGCATTATAAAGTGAATATTTGATATGATACTAAAGGAGCAAAGATTCCTCAAAGACACCATCAGAGAAAGGATATGAAAGCAGTTAAGCAATATGGACAGGTCCTTGATGGCCACTGCCTTACAGACCTGCATAACACAGAGCTATTTTATGTGAATGTGACAATCAAAATGTAATGCATAATCAGAATTTCTTCTAAAACTGATGTACCTGACAATATCTTTTGACCCAAAGAAGGAAAAGACTAAAAATATTTGAAATAACCCAAAAGTTGTTTGCCTCATGTTTCCTGCTAAGTAGCTACGTGTCTTTGACGAGAGAGCTGGTAAAGACAGAAAATTTCACCTCCTGGATGAAAAATAATTCATTCCTCCTATCAGAAAAAAAAATAAATATAAAAAATAATCAAGATTTCTTGTAAGCTGCTGCTTCTAAGAAATTTTAACTTTAGAAACATCGACAGATGGCAACTCCTAGATTGGAAACCAGGTACCAGCTGTGTACCTGTTGTCTTGAACTGACACATGACCCTGCCATGGTCTGAAGCAGGTCCTTTGAGTACAATGAAGCAGATGACTAACTCTAGCCCTCTTCAAACCCTCCTCTGCATGCAACCTGCATGATAAGAGTTCACCGCAAAGCAAAAAAGGTACAGAAATGACCACCACTTGGAAGGCCAGCCTCAGCTAGCCAAGTTATTCTGTCAAATATTGAGCATGACATAAATAGTATTTATGCCAAATACTTAGAGTAAAATGATATCACTCAGTTCAGTATTGCAGTACTGAACACATGGAAGGAAAGCTTATGGGGTATCTAAGTATTGCTAGAGGGCAAATTCTCTGCAGAAATTGCTGCTGATAACTCTTCACTCCTCTCTGATCACTACTACATTTAACACTGGCAGCACAATGGCAAAATGTTCAAATAGGAAGGAAATAAAAGCACTGCACCTCACATCATCAACATCATCTGGAAGAAATCTTGCAGAATCATTAGGCAGCAAATTAACACTGTTTAGAAAAGTTATGATGCAAATATGAAACATGATAATCAGCTACAGCTAGTGAACTTGAATCCTTAGTTTAGCTAATTTGTAGATTAGGCATATATACCCTGTCCTTCACTTTCTGCAGAGAAAAACTTCACCTGTGTATCAGATGTGCTGGGAAAATCCCCGTGACAGCCTAATTCTGTCCTAACTGAGGTCTGTAGTACCAGTGGGAGTGAAGTTACCTCACCCATGTGTGCTCTTATGGCTGGTCAAGCCTTTTGCAGGGGATAATCACAAGGGCAGGGTGGCTCCGCCTTTAAAGGAAATTTAAGTTTTCAGACCTTTGTAGGAAACAGGCTCCATCTCAGTAAAGCACTTCAGCATTTCTACAATAATGGGGACAAGCAACCCGGTTTTCACAGCGACGAGTCAGGCCTCACAAATCAATGAGCTTTGTCCACAAAGTGCTGTGAACAAATGTGATCTGCTTGATAGTGTACAGTGGGGTTTTTCCAATAGCTTCCTCCCAAAAAATTAACGAGGAAACTAAAATTTCAAGAAAAGAGGGAAATCGTCTCTATGATTTAATAACTGATTACAGGGTGGGAAATAAGGGGAGGAGCGAGCCCCTTCGTGAGTTTTCAAAGAGGGTGGATACTGCCAGTGGAGCCCCAGAGGGACCTGTGTTGAAGCCCATGCTGTATCTTGCTTTTGCAGGTATCTGGTAAAACAAGTGTAGAATGAGGTGTCAAAATCTGATGACACTAAATTAAGTGCAGCAATAAAATTACTTTGTAGAGTAGCAGAACCATCTCACAGTACTAAGTGATTGAACAATGAAATGGCAGAAGAAATTCAGTGCTGGTAAAAGTAGAGTAATGCAGACAGGGAAAGACTCCCATAAATACACATTGATGGACTCCAAACTGTCTATCATAAAACCAGTTAACTTTATGAAAATGACAGTTCATCACTCAGAAGTGAGTAAAGAAAAGATATTACTAGAAAAGAAATGGAAAACAAAGCAGAAAACATTGTGTTGCAATGTAAATCCAGAGTGTGCCCAAATCATAAAGGGCAAAAGTATTTCTGGTTGCAGCGTCTTGAAGAATTGATGCTGCAGAACTAGAAAAGGTGCAGAGAGTGGTGATAAGAATGATCAAAGGTATAAATGTCTTCCATTTGAAGGAGATTAAATAAACTAGGTACTTATCTGCATGAAAAAAGGAGATAATTAAACAGAGTAGAATATGGGGCTGTGAAATTATCACTGGCAAGGAGATGATAAATAAAGAACCATTATTCACTGTTTTGATAACACACAAATGAGAGGCCATCAATTGAATTTATCAGGAGGCAAGTTCCACCTAAATTATAAGTTTTTTTTCCCCCCAACTTTTAATTCAGCAAGCATTATTAAAACCAGAGATAGCACCTCTGGCTTAGGAGGGTTTTAAAGCACATATCATTGTATTTGGGCCAGTAGGTAAAGAAGAAAAGTTGCGCGCTTGGTGTGCTCTTAGGGTTTTCCTTTAGTATCCATGGCTAGACATAGCTGGACACATTTTGTGGGGCTAAACAGGCATTTGGTTTGACGGTCTATCTGTTGTTCTTTAATAGTAGGTACCAAAAAATACTGCAGTTAGGCACATTTGAGACTTTCCAGAACCAGAACTCTTGTCCTTGTTACAAAGGCTCAAACTGAACTTTTCCATCCCCCCATGGCTGGCTTATGTGGTGGAGAATTCCTGGTGTTTTACTTCAAGCACTTAAGACTTTCCAGATAACTGCTATAGAATAGCATAAAATCCTCATGTGGTATGGAAACTTATTCCCTGATTCTTTTCTAAAAAGTAATTAGTCTTGAGTTAAGGTAGACAGGATGTACTGAAGGGAAGACACTAAGAGATGCATTGAGTTTCAATTTGAACACTCTGGAGTTTTACTTCTTTTTTTTATTTTATTTTTTTAACGACAACTTTTCCTTAATTAACATCTGTATGCAACCCTAGTATTGCTTCTGTATGCTGTCTAGTCCGCTTTTCTGGGACAAGCTTTACCACGTGGGGCTGCAGAGAGCTAAAGTTCCTCTGTTAGCGATGCCTACCTTGTTGGGGGTTCCATGTTGTATATAGCAAAGCAGCAGTTCTCACTCCACCATCTGCTTTCCTTTTGAATTAGGAGATGTCTTACATCCATAAACCCTGAAAACTGGAATCATTGCTGAGACATATAATTTAGCATCAAAAGCACAATGGGAGCCCTTGGGTACCCTGACAGTAACCCATGTGCAGGTGCATGGCCAGAAAGAAAATACACATAATTAATGAACCAGGCTTCTATTTCTGGCATCTGTCATTAGTTATAAATGGAATAATAATGGATTTATGCTGGAAAACATCTTGACAGGGCATATTACTTCATTTTCCAAGCTACTGTCTGTATGGGCATATTAAAAGTGCTACTAGATATGAAGAACTACTAAAAAATTCCACGAAAGCAGTATTACAAAAGAGAAGATGATCTCACTACAATATAGTGCTACAGTTGGCTTAAGGCCATGGTTCAGCTCTGCAAAATGACAAAGTTATGATTTCTTGATTTACAAATCTATTCAGTGTATGTATTTAAAGCTGCCTTTATTTTAATCACTCCTTTTAACACTGCTAACACAGCCCAGATATGAGGAAAGAAAGGCTGGATTTTTCTCCTGACATACCTGTCTTCAAGAGAATTGTTAACTAATTTTGAGCTATTAGGGTAGAGTCTGCCTTCAATCACAGACAGTTCAGGATTACCCAAGGTTTAGGGCACAGAGAGTCTTTATTACTAGTGATGATGAACAAGATAGACAAAAAGCAGCTGGGCTTTTAAACCCAGCTTGTTTGTAGAGCTGACAGAAAAATCTTTTTCTTTTTTTTTTCCTCCAACTGGATAAGTTGCTATGGGATTTACTAGGAGATAAAAAAAACATGGAACTTTGGTTGACATGTCTTTTTTTTTAAAGGAGTACATTTGAAGACCAAAAAAACAAACAAAAGAAATGTAAAAAAAGTTTCCTAGGTTACATCCAATCCTGCGGAACACCCTGATATCAAGACATGTTATCTGAGCTGCTGTTACTTTTGGTCACTACATGATCAGTTCCTAGAGATTGCTTTACCCACCAATTAAATGTGGGCAACTGAAGGACTTCCTTGACCTCAGAGGACCCAAGGTGTCCTGAAAGTGCAGTGTCTGAAGCAATCAGGAATATGAAAGAAATCCTAAGCTTTCCTATTGGAAGTGAATGAGCAGAAGAAAAACCTATAATTCAGTGGCTCCTTTTTGCTGTTCTTTACTTTTCCATTCCCCTTTCTCATCTGAAATGAAGCCAACAAAATACTTCAAATTCTCTCCCATTTATATTCTTCGTATTAAGATACAGACCCCATTTGTTGTTGAGTGATCTCCTAATAGGCACCTTTCCCATTCTATATTGCTAGGAGAATATTTTCCCCTTAACATATGGTTCTTGTTATGCTGTAATTTATTAGTACACAGCTATTTGGTTGTTTAAAAAAGTTATTTTTATTACCCTTCAGAAAGGTCATGTATGATTATTCTTGTCACTCTCCTTAATGAATACAGGTGGCTGGGAACTTAGGCTAAATCCAAAAAGTAGCAGTGAAATCTTAATTTACTCAAACCTAGAAGGAAGAAGGAGTATATTTGTCAAAACACAGCACAGCTCTGAGGCAGTTACTCTGCTGTCAGCACAGAGGCTACTCCCTCTGCTGCTGTACAGCTCTCAGACATCATACTGCATTTTATGACATCAACAGTCAAAAGCTTTCTAGCGTCATGTAATGGTTTAATTTTACTCTTGACTCAGCAGTGTTAGTTCTAAGATTTATTTCTCTCTGTAATTTATCTTTTTTCAGATGTACACAAGTTCACTTTTATACAGAGAAGTTGTACGCTACTAAGTCCCGTTTAAGCCCTTTCTGCAATAGTTTATAAGCATCTAAATTAAAAGATCTATTTAGATTCCTAAATTCAAATGAAAATCCAGCCTCTCTGGATAGCAGTTTCTCAGAAAATATAAATATTTCCAGTGAAAACTCTTTAATTCTTCGGCTGGTTTCAGAAAGTTTGCTCTTAATAAAATGCCCATTCAAAAAGCCTATCACATGAAAGTCTATGTTAAAGACCCAATTATAACATTTTGATGCACAATTTGTTGTCCAGAAAAGGAAATGTTCATTTCAGGTGCTCTATGTGTTTTATTTTGCATGAAGCATTTTTGATTCTTCACTTAAAGTATGAGATCTTTACTGAGAGGTGTCTTGATATGCCATCTTAGGTAATATGAAACAGAATAGGGAAATGGCCATGAAATGTCTTCAAAAGAATGGAAGAATTGTTTATACACTGTAGTTTTAACAAAAATCACAGAATCACAGAACGATGGGTGTTGGAAGGGACCTTCAGAGATCGTCTAAACTAACCCCTGTGCCAAAGCAGGTTCACCTACAGCAGGTTGGATAGGAATGCTTCCAGGTGGGTTTTTAATGTCTCCAGAGAAGGAGATTCCACAACCTCTCTGAGCAGCCTGTTCCGGTGCTCTGCCACCCCTGAAGTAAAGAAGTTTTTCCTTTTGTTCAGATAGGATTTCCTGTGTTCCAGTTTGTGTCGGTTGTCTTTTTCCTGTCGCTGGGCACCACTGAAAAGAGTCTGGCCCCATCCTCTTGACACCCATCCTTTAGATATTTATAAGCATTGATAAGATTCCATCTCAGCCTCTCTTCTCCAGGCTAAACAGACTCAGGTCTCTCAGCCTTTCCTCATAAGAGTCACTGTCATTCTTCCTGTAACAACACGAGCACATAAGACACTCTGAATACACTCCTTATGGCACTGGCTACCTACTGGCATTTCTCTAACCAAGATGTTTTTAATGGTCCCACGCAGGTAGCCTTGCACTTTGTCCTTACCTGCAGATATGAAACCAAACACAGCACCAAGGTGCAGAGCACATGTGGTCCTACTTACAGTTTGTGAACCTTTTAGTGGAGACAAGAAACCAGGCAGCACAGCATTTGTTTAGCACATGTAACTGAGAATTAACGTATTTATCTCTTAAGCATGGTTAATTGGACTCTACATCTATCTCGGGAGCTTCTGCAAGAAGTCTAAACACCTACTAACAGAGTAAGGCATGCTGTGCATGGCCTCATTCAAGACTTTTGATAACAGTAGCCAACGTAAGGAGAGTGGCAACTTCCTCAGCTAAAAAATATATAAAAATATAAATATATTTTAATATATATATTTTAAAATATAAAAATATATATTATATATATATAAATATAAAAAATATATAAAAACAAAATATGTGAACACCCTTGCCTGCGAATTTAGTATACATCACTGAAGGCTTTAACAGCCCACATCTATTCTTATCCTGTTTGCAGGGCTAAGAGCACCCGGAAAAAGAAGATAGTGAAGCATCTGCACTCTTCACGACTGTATAGAAATGATGTCTTCACCTTAGCCATTCACTGAGGAAAACTGGAATGGAAAACTGGTTCCTTGGAGCAAAGCTCTCCCCAGATCTCAAAATTTGGCAGAAAAGCTTGTGACTGAAATTATGTTTTACTGTTGTGTGCCAGTAACATGGTCTTCATGGGCCATATGAGTGATGGAGTCACTACAGTGAATCCAGTCCAGTCTGGATTCTTCTTCCTCCAAATAAGACACACGAAAAAAATCATCTTATTTGGGAAACCAAGTTTGAGATGTGACCAAGACACATACTTTTTCCTTTCAAATTTTGAAGTTTGGATACAAGGTTCATAAATGTTTGTTACTTGTCGATTGTTGGCTTTCTTTGGTAGAAAGGCCTCAAAAGTGCAAAGTGAGAACAAATAAACAAACAAACAAACAAACTACTGCTCTAATTCAAAAAGAAACTGGGTAAAAACTGTGCTTTCCCTCATTGCTGCAACCACTCTTCCCATGTTGCTTCCAAGCTTCTTCATTTGTCTATTCTTAACCTTTTCAACTCTGTCACTCTGACTGCCTAAAAACACACTTTCCCCTCAACCCTTCCCACTGTATGAATATTTCTCCAAGTACCTTTCTAGTTCTTAAAGTCTCAATGAATAGTCTGTTCAGCTGAAGAGGGAAGGAAAAGAGACTGTTGAATTTGTCCTAGTAACTCTCTTCACACTTACACAAATTACATTTCTGAGGTTCTTGTAGGCTGTGTGTTATTAGATATCACAGAATGGTTGAAGTTGGAAAGGACCTCCACAGGTCATCTTGTCCAACCACGCTGCTCAAGCAGGGCCACCTAGAACCAGCTGCCCAGGACCACGTTCAGAAGGCTTTTGAATATCCTCCAACGTATTGTCCTGCTGACATTGAAAAGACAAGAAAACAAAAAATAAAGACATTTTGGTCCTGCATATAAATATTTGTCAATCTCTTGTGTCAGGTCCTGAACACAGAATAAGATAATAAGAAAAATAAAAGGCAAGGACTAGCACTACAAAATCTGGTGACAGCGAACTACTGGAAGTGAAGACTGCATCCACAATGACGGTTTAAGTGCCTTTCCTGAATGGTAATTTTAAAAACAAACTTATAGCAGTACATGCAGAAGCACATCAGCTTCTTGAAAGTTATAGCATGGTTTCAAGTTTTTTAGCATACACATAGGTAGATCTGAAGGGAAAAAAATCATACTAAAAAAAGCACTGACAAATCTTTTTAATTCATATCAAATGTACTAAATTGCGTCAGTTAAAATGCAGAACAAAGACAAATGAGAGAAAATGTGGATCTTCCGTCCGGTAATTCCCAGTCAAAGTACTTCAGGGCTTTCAATTCAAAGTATTTCCTTTTGACATTTATGAGGCAAAATATCTCAGTCTTTCATTTTGCAATGGCTTTTGTTTCAAATTTTATTTCATTTATTGTATGGAAATAGCCCATACCACTACACAAAGCACTTTCTTCCATCTAAAATGAATACTTTCTGACTTTTCAATTACTCAAAGTAACCAGGTCAGGTTATGGCAGTAAATGTCCACCCTCCTATGTTTCTCCCACCCTTTTTCTTTTTTTTTTTTTTTTGGGGTACTGATATTTAATGGATAAGTTACTTGTGTAGGATTGTACTGAGATTGCCAGTGTTAGTGATGTTTTGTGTTAGTGATGTTTTGACTGGTTACTACATGAAGAAGCATTCAGAACTAGGGCCAATGTGCTGTGTTTTGTTGCATCTTGTTTGGTTTTTTTTTGTTGTTTTTGTTGTTGTTGGGGTTTTTTTAGTCTGTCCCTTTTAAAATTAAGAGTCAGTAGTGAAATAAGGTCTAAAAGGTCAAAATTCTTTAAAATCAAGTCTATTGCAAGATAATTTGGAAACAGATACAAAGTAAGGAACATTTCAGTCTGTTTTGTGTAATCGACATCAAGTGCTCATAGCATCAGATAAAAACTTAAGTTGCATTCTTCGTGCGTAATTCACTTTATTCTAGGCTGTGGTGCATAACTTCAGATATTTAGCCACATTCATGCAACCTGATCCTGTGACGATATTTATGCTTACAGCAAAATGGAAATACAATTTCAAAGATCAGAGCACAGACGATTGGCAAACTAAGTCAACTTGAGGGGAACCATGGAGAAATCTTGGAGTTTTCATATAATGCTTTAACTTTGATCACAGAGATCAGAGTGTTCTACTGGAAAAGCAAACTGGGAATAGTTTAAAATATTTATTTTAAAAGGAGCAGGCAAAAAAACCCAACCCTCCCATACCATGTACTTGCAAGCATATTTTGGGGGAAAACATCATAAAAGCTAGTTGACGACAAACTCTTTAATTAACATGCCATATCTGCTTAGGTATGCAGCAGCAGAAAATTAGGTAGCTTTTACATATTTAAGAGGTTAGAATATTAATCAGGGAAGTGCTTATTATTATTATCAGACCAGAAAGGATGCAGACAGAATAGTTAAACAGAGATTAGCCAGAATACATTCCCCAATGTAAATCGGTCCGCAAATACATCAGTTTCACAGCTAACCAATATCTGTGGTACAAGTCAAATTGTACTACTTTCTGTCAAAAGGGACAAGCATCCTCTTCAAGCTCTTGGCTAGCAAGCACACGTGAAAGCAAAAGACTAAAAAAGCAGCCGTCTTCTCTCCATTCAGCAGAGGGCGAGAGAAAGTGCAAACCCCACGAAACAGATGGTATCTGCATTCCTGAGCCTAGTACTGGATAGATGCAGAACTCAGCAATAAGGAGCATGTCAAGAACAGAGTTGTTTCAGACAGCTTGCGAGGTACCACAAACTCAGTTGGCTGGTGATTGCCCCAGGAGCACATTTACTGCTGGGAGCAGCAGGAACAAAGCAGGTGTCAGTCATGAGCTGCCCTTGGCGTTTTCAGGATAGACACCTTTATTATACAGCGGCACATGAGAGATGGTGTGAGCATCACTCCTTCAGGCCACCAGCTAATGACTTCTGTATGTCGGAGAGCAGCCGGTGTAGAGGATCACGTAAAGGGAATGAGACAGGCCACAAAAATAAGGTCTCACCATCTCCTCCTGGGAATAATTAGCACTGGAGAAAATGGGGCCGTGCCATAAAAAGTTAATTGCTCTGACTGTCTGAAGGGAGAACCATGTATAATTTAAACTGTTTCTTTTCCTTTGCTTTCAACAAGTTTCTCATGCGTTGCTTTTGAGAGGCATAACCCTCTTCAGATTGGTGAGGATTTTTTTTTGTTGTTTTTAGTAGTTAATGTTTCTGCTAAGCAGTAAGGAAGCATCCAGCTGTTAAAAGCCTTTAATTGGTGAGTCTGCACTTCTTCAGCCACTAGAGGCTGGCGACAAATAAATAATTTTGTCTTTTAGCCATACCAACAATAACTGCAGATGTTATTGAAGTAAAGGTGAAAACAGATAATTGTGACTTACTAAAACAACAAATTCAGGGACTAAGCACACCTTACTCTGTGAAATTGCAGTGGGATACCGAGAATTTTCCATGCTGCAATACAATGATTTGCTGCTAACATTGTTTTGCACTTCTTCATTAGGACCTGGGCTATTGGGAACTACAGCACCAGTAACCCCAAGAATTGGCCTGGAATGTTGTGATTTATCTCCCTTCATTACACTAGAGCTTGAAATACAGCTGTATCCATCAGTACCTTCCTAACTTTTCTTGACGTGATAATTTGAGACTTCCATGAGTTTCAGTGCACTGAAACTGATATTCAGCCAGCAGTGGCTGAATTACAGCTTATCTTCAGTTTATTTTAATATTTTAACTTACATTATTTCAGAAATTCAGTCTTTCTTTGACAAACATGACATCAGTTCCATACCCGGAATCTGTATTCTTTGTCTTTATGTCGCTACAAGTTGCAAATCCTGCAGCAGCTTCATTTAAACTTTTTAGTGGAAGTTTGTACTGCTGTCTGTTGTACAAGCATACAAGAATACAATAATCTTTCTGGCTTGAAATTAAGTTCAATGCATTTTGTATTATCCTCAGGTTTTCCCTGTGCTGTGGCTACTTTAATTTGTTACCACCTAATGGCATTGCCAAGACTGCTTTGGGAAGGTGACTGACAGAAAGAAATGGAGTCTGGGAGCATAAAAGCAGGGATAAGAAACATTTTGGACTTATGGGAGTAATTAATTAATGAGGTAGTTCTGGAAGATGGATGGCTAATTCCCCAGGATCTCTCTTTGTCTTGTGTTTCCTATAACAAGAGTAGAGTTCACCCTGTACCATCATCAGCTGTTTCCAGCTCCTGCATACTGCTTGCCAAAGAGACTGACTGTTGCCTGCCAACATAGGTGGTGTGCAGAATGATCTATAGCACTGCCGTGTCTTCCCTGGCTCCTGAAATGCAAAGCCCAGGAATCTCCTGTTTCCGCTCTCATTCCCTGAGGCACCTGAGGCCCGTGTCCCTGGGACATTGGTCTGGCCTGGGCAGAGACACACAGTCCACAAAGTCAGATTTGCCCAAGTCAGATTCTCACCCAGTTCAGTCTTATTACCTGACAGGGTATAAATGGGGTCAGTAGATCAGGTAAGAGTTAAGCACCTATTTACAGCATTTACTGGATTATGAAGAGATAAAACCTTAAAACATGTTGTTGATAACTTCACTCTTAGTTGGGAGGTAAGGATTTCTCCCTCAGGTAGCTTAGACTAGAGACATATCCCAGACACCTCACTTCTGCCAGGACGGAACTTCTTTCCTCTGTCCTTTCCTTTAAGCCTAGCTCACCATTTGGACACATGTTTCATCAGAGCCGCAAGGGAATGTGAACGGTGTCTCCGTCGGGGTATCTCTGAAGAGCGTTTACTGCCTGGCAGTTTTAAAGCATGCCTCAAGAACTCCCTTTCCTTGCAATATGCAGAACCTCTGTATACATAATGATCCTTATATTATGTGGTGCTGTGTAGTATCAGGAGACTGATACAGGAATGCTCTTGTGTTCATGTGAAAATTCGTGTTAAGTGAAGAGGATTATGGATGTACTGATTCCTCGATCCCTTTGTATTTGGATATGCACTGCACTGTGATCACAAATCTACATTTTTGTAAATCCTTCCACATTCTGCAGTAATTTGCCCTTCATTTTTACCCACCATGCTCCTCTTGTCCCTTAGCCAAAGTAAGATGCAACACGAACCTTCTTACTTGCTTCACAGTAACCTTCCATGCACTTATTAATAAAAGTGCACTAGCAAAGTAATGCACCTGACAGACCTAACAGTGGCTTGTAATGCCAAAACTGTGTGCTTCCCATGGATGCCACACAACAAGCCAGAAATTACATAAATAACTTGGCAGCTAGAGTCTCTCTATCTCCCTGCTTTGGCATATCTAATCAATTCTGTTACATTTCCTACCTACAGAGTAGTGATCCAACCTATATAAAGACATTATTAGAAAACTTTTTAAATTAACTAAGAAGGGCACAAGGAATTGAAAAGTTTTGTTCTTCACAAGTGCTGCCTTTCTCAAAGGCTTCTATGTCAACATTGCTGATTTTACAAACCAAAATGTAATGTCTCTAACTGCCAGTGTTGCAAACCCAAAGCAGAGCGGAAAATTGAACTGCATTGTTTCTCCATCATCAGAAATAGAAGTTGTGCAATCAGAGCTGAGCTGACAGATTTATTAATGATGTGTGAAGCAAAACTGAATCCAGCTCAGCCTTCCATGGCGGTGTTGGTTCTGCAGTGCTAACAGTGGTAAAATCATCATTATGGTTATTACTAAAAAAATCCCTAAATGCAGTTCAAAGAAACACAGAGGGTGTCAATACATTGAGTATGATGATACTGGCTTCTACAACCCCTCTGTTTGCTATAATAACATTTTAAGTAACTGTTTGTGTGTGTGTTTAATTGTTGCTGTATTTATACAGAAATAAAATGTAATTTGTTGACATTGACTTCCTTGGAGAGTGAAGCTGCATTTATAATAACCTTGGAAGAAAGCAAAAAGGCTCTCTGAAATAGCTGAACAATAACTAGTCAGAATCAGAGACTGGAACAAGAATTTAACATGTTGAGAAACTGTAGAAGATGACCAAATAGGTGATCTTAATCTTTGGGAAGCAGGAAGCCATATGGAAGCTGTGAAGTTAAATGTAAAAAAATCTTTTAATAAATATGAGAAAGTCTGCGTAATGCTGGTAAAAGACTACAGATCATAGGTTTGAGATTTCTCAGTTGTGTAAGAGGAAGAAAAGAGCTGCGTTCCTTGAAGAATGACAGACAAATTATTATACAACACAATATGTTTTCCCATCTCTTATGGTGATGCATTTATGGATGACTTCGTAAGGAAAACCTTATAGGATTATTCTTCTCTTATTTTCTCACCTTGGATTTATCTGTAAAACAGGGCTATGTGAATATCAATGGCTGTTTGCTTGTCATTGAAGAAATAGTAGCAGACCATCTGAATTCACAATTTTGCATTACAAAGCACAGTATTTAAAGGATTAGAATATAATTTCCAGATAATTTTTAAAAATGGGGACTGTCAGTCCAAGCGGAATGCAGTAGATAGACAGTGCTAATTTTGGTCCAATTCTATCCCTAAATAAATGTCATACTGTGAATAAACAACTTGGATGTCATCCAAGTATAAAAGATCACTAACAGTAATTGTGCTATATAAGCAAATCGGAAATCCTGATATTGATTTAAATAGGACAAAGATATTGTGCATGATCAGAAGTAAAAGTTTATGAAGGAGCCTTTTTTTTATACTTACATTACTCTGAATTGTGATTTTGCTTCAAATGGAAATGTTTCATGCATCACTCTATCTCTTTACTAATGAAAGGGTACTACTTTGGGGTCAAGCTACCTTAGAAACCTAGTCCTCAAGCTGGGTCAACTTTCAATTATTTACTATTGAACAACATCCTTTTATTCTTATTATGACAAATACTTTTTGTTCATTACATTACCCAAAATACCAGATCGTGAATAGAAATATGCTTAGGGAATGTAATAATACCTTATGTGTCATTAGAGCTCTTCATTAATACTAATCATTAACTATTTCTAATTAAGAGCTCTCCAGGCAAAAGTACCTCCAGTTGCTCTCCTGAGTTAAAAACAAGGGCATCAAAGAGTGTAAAAGTAAACACAGCTGACTATTCACCTCTTTTTACTTGTTTAGATTACAGCAGTGACTATGCAGTTTCCAGGTGGAGTCACAGGCCACAGTTCAGCAATGCCATAAATGCTGGTTTAAGGCCCCGTGTGGTGTCGAATGAAAGGTAATAATGACATATAGTATTCTACTACTGTAAATTAGCACCAGTAGTTGAAATTCGTTCATTAACTTTGTGCCTGTCATCATGACGCCAGACCAGATACACCCTAGGACATTCTAATCTTATGCTTTACCGAGTACTGCAACTTCTTCCACAGCTGACATCAAAGAAAAAAGTCAGTATAAACTTTTTGCTGTGTGTTCCTGCATATAAAAGAAATTCAGTCGTATGCACACACTTATTTGGATTAAGTTTATACTGGCAGACAATTCCTGCAGTGGCTGACCTGGACTGTGAATCCAGAGCCACTGTTGCTGCCACAGACCGTGTTCAGTGTTTGCTGTGGAAGAGCAGGGAGCCAAAGTGAAACCTCACTCATTTGCTACAAAGTGAGGTTGAACACCAGACCAGCACAGAATATCACCAGTACACAGGCTGCCATCAATGGGCTACCATCCACTAAAGTCAAAGACACACTCACCCCACCCCATCCTAGTAAAATGCTTTTTTGTGTATTGCAGTTCACAAAGAGGGTCAAAGAGAGATTATTGTGGAGTCTAGAAGTCCAGTCCCTTCTGTCCCAGGCAGATTTAACCATGGTTATTCTCTCAACTTTGGAAGGAATAAAGTGTTTTCCTGTCCTGCTCCTCTAGGAACGCTGTTCCTGAAGCTCATCGCTCCTGTGCTTCACAACCTTTTAAAAGTAACTTGGGTGTATTCATGGGTGATTTATCCTTATGTGTGTTTGTGCTAAGAGAATTCTTTAGCTCAAATGACACTCCCTTTTTCCTTTGTTTTTAGCACACACTAAAACTTAAAATGAACAGTCATACCTTCGATCACCTTCCAGTCTGTAAGCTTAAAATCTCAGCTCTCCAAGTTTCTTCTGATAGAATAAACTCTCCTTTCTTATGCTCATCCCACAAACCCCATTCATTTGAGCTCATACTGGACTTTTCTGGGCGGATGACCAAACTTGTACTACATAGTCCCGCCAGTGCTTTCCCAGTGACACGCCTGTTTGCTAAATATTGCCCACCTTGGTATTTACAGACTGCATTTGCTCTCTGCAGCGCTACATCACATTGATGGCTTAGAGTCAAGCCTTCATCAACCAAGGCGCCCAGGTTTTTCTTCTCTTCTCACAGTTCCAATAGGCAATATCCAGCTTGTAGCAGAAGTTCTCGGTATAAGCCCTTCTGCATACGACCTTGCATGTTGCAGTGCTAGCATTTCACCCTCTTTTTATTAACAAGGTCAATCATTACTTCTTGCGATATGCCAAACCTTATCAATATTGATAGCTACCAATGTGATGCTGTGAGCAAATTTCATGAATGTGTACTCACACTCTTTCTGTTAGAATCACTAACGAAAAATAATAAGTAAAAATGTGTAGTTTAGCTCCCAATAATCATGTCTACCTGCTCTACAAGATTGTGTACACTCTGGTAATGCTTTACATTATTTACAAGGAACAGCAATGATTATTTCCTGGTTTGTTCAGTACAAAATCTCTAAGAACATGCGTGGAAGTAAATTGTGTACTTCTGCATGATTGCAAGGCTCAGAGGGTGGTGAAGAGGGCGGTCACTCACCTAAAGCCTAATAGGTGCTGGCTAAGTACTGATCTTTTTCAGGGCCTTAAGAATGAGATAAAAGGAATGTTGTTTACGATTTCTGCATTCTACTTAGAGCCAACTCTTAGCTAGTCACCAAAGGCATTAAGTCCTGGTTCTTCTCAGATTTTGTGACATTAACCAGTAGACAGACGTTTATATAACGTACGATCATCAGAACAACTAGTATTGATGGTACAGAGGCTGGCAATTTAATCTGAAAGACTGAGGAGAGAGGACCAGAGGTGTGCAGTGCAACTGGCAATCCACTCCTCTGCATCTGGTTCAGGACTTAGAGCATGGGTGATAACTCTGCAGCAGAAACTCAGCTCCTCCTTTAGCACATTGGAGAAAGGGGAAAAGTTAGTGGTGCCGTTCATCCAGCGGCTTCAATAGTCTCTTGTGTGTTTGTGGCACCTGAGCCCTGTCTTTTCTCATTCAGGTTGGACATGGTAAGATTGACTGACCTGTTCACCCTTCATTACCTCTACATCTAAAGCAAACAGAGCTCTGAAATGAATCAGTTCTTACGAGGATCTCAGAGACGAATGCTGCAGAGACATTTCTGTGATTAACCTTTCTGGCCACTGAGTACCTCTGACGCTCCTTGTAAATCCAGTAGAACTATAAGAAACTCACAAACAAACCTCCTGAAGAAAGGCAGAAAATACAGTGACATTTCTGATAGGCAAGAGAATGATGTGACACTGTAGGATCAAGCTGTCTTCCTCAGCAAAAGAGACAGATCTTATGTAGGTTGTCTGATAGGACATGAAGAAAGTAAAGGGGTGCTTCCTTTAGGATGTCATTTCTTTGTCCTCTTCTGATCCTTTAGATGTGTGTGCCTGGGGAAATGAGATCTGGGGGAGAAAGTACATTTTCAGGCAGTCTGGGGAGAAAACACATAAAGTTATTAATTTTGCCTCTGGGTATTTATACTGCAGAAAATTCCAGCATGTTGGCATTGATTTTTTTTCTCCAAATCACAGCAAAAGTCAAAAAAACAATTTGAAACAAAACATTCAAATGTTGAAGATGTTGCATTTACTTGCAGACTGACATTAGTCCAGCTGAAAAGCTTCAGCCCTTCAGCACAGTTTCTTTCAAGACTCTTGTGCCTATTTTCTGCCCTCTTGCTCCTTCACGCTCTGTGTTTTATTCATGGTGCAGCCCCATCACAACCTGGAAACAAAACATTTTCATTATCTTCTTCTGGTGAAAAAATCAATCAAAACGATCCTATTTTTCGGACAGAAATATGTTCAAAGTGACAAATTTTTGTTCTGACATTAAAAATATTGTTTCAGTACAGTGTTCCATGCAGTCTTAATTTAAGCCCATTCACATGGATTCATTTGGATGGCAAAGAATAGATCACAGCTTTGGTGCTGTATATATAAAACATATTCCTTCTTTGGAAAGCACAGTGCCCTTTCCACAATGAAATTAGAGCATTAGCGTGGTGCCAGAGACAAGGCAGAGCCAGCAGTGTTCATACAGCACAAGAGAGTGAACTTTGAGAGAGTTTTGTTCCCGAAAACAGTCATGGGCACGATGTGTGCATGGTGAGTGACAGGCATGTTGGAGGACCGTGACTCTCTGTCCCACAGCTGAGACCCACAGCCCCTTTACTGGCTCATTCATGTAATATTTCACATTTGTGCTTGTTCTGCTTATGAGCATAAATTGCTGCATTTCAACCTCATAAATACTCATGGCATATGACTCAAAGGGCAAAGTTTTACTGATGAGCTGTTCCTGTTCCAGGGCCTCTTGTCTGTGCTTTAGTGGTGTTTGGGGTCTGAAGCGTGCTGCTTGGGTGGTACCTTTAACCGTAGGTCAGCAGCAAACACGAGAAAGCTGGAACCATACCCAAGTCCTACTATGAAATAACACGTAATGTCGGCTACCCAAACCTTAGGGAAGAAAGGACTGTATCTTTCAAAAATAAATATGCATGAGGAGTAACTGCGAAGTAAAGGGACCTGCTTGGGGGGTAGTCCAAAAGCCTTGCAGAACTGCTACACTCATAAGACTGTCTTATGTTTGACTTTTATCAAGCTGTACGTTTTAAAATGTTATCTCTGTGAAACAAAATGGAAACTGATAATTTTTTTAATCCTGATTGTTAATAAATGGAGATTCCGGAGGAATCATGAAGCATTTTGCTGTCACATGTAGCTGGGCAGCTGGATTCTCATTTTATTCATGTTTGTTCATCTTTGAGGAAAAGCAGAGACATGTATGAATTCTTGACATGAATTTACATTCTGAAGACAGTAAATTTGTATAAAAAAACTGTACTTCCCTGTGCTCTTTTCTCTTTAATACACCCAAAAGGTAATATCTAACTGCAGAGATAAGCAATATTGTTCTTTCCAGGGCTTAAAACTCCAGAACAAATCATCAGCCTGGCACAATGGTTAACACACGAACTTTCTTTTAAACCTGACAGTGGGCCAGTTTCTATTTGTCTTCTGTATTTAGCTTTTCTATAGTTGAAGCCTCCAGAACTGAAGAGTATCCTTCTGAAAGTCTCCACCAGTGCAGAAAGGGAGCCCTAGCTGAAATATTTCCTAAGCATATGTGTGACCACATTTACTGAGAGAGAAAAATGACATCACTGGTAACAAAATTTCAATCTGTTTTAAGATAGTCTGTATCACCAACACCTTCCATTCCAGTAGGATAATTCCTTGTCAATCCAAGCAAGTCCCTGTATGAATATCTTAGTAATCAACAGTGTCATATATTCCAGTATCAGTGCTGGATTTCCCCACAGGGATCATGAAATGGATGTAATTTCCAGATGCAAAAGCATACAAAAATGGGGCTAGGTCCCTCCTTTGGAGGAGAAGTTTGTGCTTTCTTGCATACTTTAGCTGAATCTATCTGATCATTTAGAAAAGGCTGGGAATCCATCACATGTTTAGACAATGTACAAATACAACAAAATTATAGTCCCTAATTTGTCAGTTATGGGTGCTAGAATGCATCCTATCAGTCCTTCCAAAACTGGAAGAAATTGAATTCAGTTAGTCCATTCCCAGCCAGATCCTATTTCTGCTAAGACATCTGCAATAAAACACAAAGACAAAATACTCCAGCAAAATGGATCAGAATTTTATTTTTTTCTTTTGCACGTTCTGCAAATGGAGGGCACCAAGTATCTTGATTATCAGTTTACAGTAATAATTCTAAGACCTTGCTGACTCAGTGACATGACCACTCGATGACAGCTGAGTGGCAGCTCTTAAACAATGACACCTCTTCAGCAATTTATGGCAGTGTATCAAGCTTCCAAGAAATGAACCATTAAATTTAGTCAACATCAGGTATGCTCTCAGTCCCCACTGCCTTCAACATTGGAAAAAAACTCTGTTCTTCCAAAGGGTTTCCCATGTGCTTGAAATTCTTCTGATAACTACTGGCAAACTATGCATTGACTAAAGAATGTGAAGGTGAAAATGTAGAAGTGTATCTGTCTTCAGCAAAATGATCGTCTCCAAAGTGAAACAGGTCATGGACAACAGGTGAAGAGATGAAATTATGGCACATCGCAGAATTAAAAGGCCACTTCCTAAGCTACCACTCTGCAGATCTGCAACAGCAAAGAACCTTCTCTGTCACAGCAACTAACACCACCCACCCTCAAAAGCAACTTACAGATACCAATCGTAAAATTCAGTTTATTTTGATGAGAGAGAGAGGGAAAAAGCACATGTATTGTATTTTGGAAGTAACCTTACATAGTATATTTAGTGTGATCATCACTTTATACCAGTAGAATGCACTGTAAGCTTTTTTAGGGTTTTTTTGGGGAGTGGTGGTATTTAGGCTGGTATTGATACATGACTGTGAACTGACTATGAAGGAAATTTGCTGGGACACAATGTCAGTATATTTTTCCAGCTTCCTGTTAAATTATCTGCCACATGACCAGTACTGATCAAATCACCAAGGGTCTGCTAAGAGCTCAGCCTTCATGCTTTTCCAAGTCCTGTCCTGCACAGATATAATTCTTCTCCTCTCTTCTCATGAATATGTAATTCATGAGTGCAGACATTGCTATTGCCATCTTCCTGATGACCAGATGAATGCAAATGAAAGTGAGTCATTGGTGGCAGGAGTTTTTCTACTACTTTGATTACCATGAGAAGAAAATTCAGTCTGGGTCTGGAATCTGTATAATTACTTTGTACTGGCAACTGTTTTGTCTTGTATTCAGTCTGAAGAGGCATTTTGTATCCAAGTAGTCTGCTGTACTATGATGATCTGCACTAGAGAAACACATCAGGTGTCAGCAGAGAATTACAACACCGAAGGGTCATTTTGGTCATTTATAGCCTCCCACTATATTTAAGATAGGATACTTTAGATTAGATTTAAAAATTCCATTTATCTTTGTATATCTTGAGGCTAATTAAGCAACATCTCACAAAAACTAAATTGCTTAAAAAAAGAAAGGGCCTCCTTTGGAATTAAGATTGTCATTAACTTTAAGTAAATGGAGAGTTTGTCGGTACTTGCAACTAATGTTCCTTACTTCTTTTAGTCACCTCAGTTTGTAGCACTGCTGATGTGCCTCATTCTAGACAGCTTAATAACAGTTTGTTCTGAAATGAGAAGGAAGGGAATGGTTTGGATGCACACGTTTGCTCAATATTTTGTCTATCTTCTGTTTACCAACAGTTCTTCACATAAACGAAGAAACTATTGATCCTGAATATCTGATCACTGCCTGGCAGGTTTGAGGAAAATATTTTACATGCCGTTATATTCCTTTGACACATCTCATCTCTTTGGGTGGTGAAAAAATTTTCTGAATTTGTAGAAATAACTCCATAATTTTAAAGTCTTCCCTGCTGTGGTGTGAATTTTTTCCCACTTTTGCATAAACAGAACACTTGTACATTTGTCTTTTCTTCATTGTCTCCCTCCCATTGTATTTTGCTGACAATAGCAAGAGGGGGAGAGCTAACAACATGCACAGAAACAGTCCCATTATTTGTGAACTGATTGTGTGGAAAACATCTGTTTTCTGCCTATCTTCACTTGTTTGTACACACTCCCAATGATGCAGTGCTGAGAGGAAAAGGGACAACAAAACACAGTAAATCTGCCTTGCTTGTTGGTTGTCCTAGTGGCTCTCAGCCCCACTAGTGCCCCAGTTCATCAAGAACTGGCAAGCCACTGAACTAAGCGTATTAGCCAAATTAAAATCTGTTCTGTACTGTCATCTAAGGATTCTTCATTTATGTATGAAGATTAGTAAGCTTTGTCTATGCCTTATTGCCCTGTCCTGTTGACTTCTGGGGTTCTTAAATATTCCCAGTGTGCAATTTTGAGTGCTCTGCTTACTGTTTGCCTACTGGATACAACCATATGATGACATAAATGTGAATGGTAGATGACAAACGGTCAGCACTATTCAACTGTATACCAAGACTGGAATCAGGGCTATCAAATGGGAAAAGCATTAATATGTTTAAACAGATCTTTACATTTATCATATTTTTAACCTGTTATCACTTCTATCTCCCCCTTGCAACTGAAGTGGTAGATAAAGTTTCCCTAAAGTTTGACACTTGGTATTTGGCAAAGAAGACAAAGCCAATAGCATTACACTTCCTAGCCTTTTCCAGTCATCCACTTCATTGCTGGATTATACTTTTCCTTATAGATCACATTTCCTCTCTCAAACTGGAATGCTGATGGATCTCATTGAGTAAGTTCAGCAAGGTCCCCTTTTCTGGTCAGGTGATCTGTTTTTACACTGGGAATCCTCACTGTAGCCTCACTTGAACTTGAATCTGGTATCATTGTTTTCTCTGAATAATATTGACTTCTGCTGGAAGTCCCAGACATGCCTGTACATTATTTATGCAGTACAGTTTGACTCAGTGTGATGATGGTTTTATGTTTTCTTACAGTGATATCAGAACGTCCCAAGCAAGACCAGGAATTCAGCTGCACACTACCCAGTTAAACAGCAAAAGAAAATATTGACCAGAGAACTAGCAGTCCAAGAATGGGGCCCTTGCCTCCGTGGGACAGTCCTCTCACAAGATTTACACTGCTCATGCCCTCCAAGAGTTTCAGGCAGTGGCTCATGGGCTCTTCCACAGAGATGAAATTTTGTGCCTGTAAGTCCCTGTTACCTGTTCATTATGTGTGTCTTATCCAAATGAACACAAGTACTTGTACATATTCTGTTGTTGCTAATGGATCCAACTCCTTTCTAATTTATTCCCTTAAGAGAGCTTCTTTTCCCTCCCATAGTATCTTTTTGATGAGCAAGACTGGATAAGGGAGAGCCCTTAAAGTATTCCTAAATATTATTTTTACTCATCTCCTCACTGTTTCAATTCCACCCCAGAAAAAGATATTTTGCCTAAATCCCACAGGGAAATGCTGCCATATGCTTTCAATCTTCTGTGTAGACCCTGGCCTTCATGAAGCACCCACAATTAATAAGGGGGCCAGGACATGGGAAGACAGGCACGCCCTGAAGCTGGCCCAGATCACTCTTTGTTGATCTAATTTTGTGCCCCTCTGATATGGTGTTTTCCAACTGAAATGAAACTTGTTTTACAAAGACACTATGCTGTTTTCCCCAAAGCTTCATCCTAGCCTCTCTGCTGCAGTGATCGGTGGTTTGCAGTGAAAAGGGTATTGTGGGAGAACCTCAGCAAGTGTAACCCAGTGTAGCTCTAGTAGTGTCAACGATACTGTATTGACTTAAATCTGCCAAGGTCCTTGAGAGATGTTTTTGATCGACAGGTTCTGTTTCCTGGGAAATGGATGGAATAATCAATGACTCTTGTTAGCATGGCTTGATATTAATACTTTTTTAAGAGACAAGCATCCCCAAAGCTGACACTGACTTTGTTCAAAGAGGATAGAATTCTGTGGACCCTGGAGGATGACTGTGGTTGAGCACAAAAGAAGAATAATCTTTCTTGAGGAAATCCTTTTGCATTTTTTTCAAATAATTTTCATGTCATCCCTCAGAAAGGGTTGTCTCATAATCCTCAGCTATTGCAGGGGAGTCATATTAAAGAGCATGGCTTCTTCAAAAGAAATACTAAAGGAAAAAAATTATTCCAAACTGGAAGTGGAGGAATTCCTGTTCCCTCTCCCCACCCCAAATATGAAGTCTGATCACCACTCCTTCATTTCTATCATCAATATCTTCTCCTTCATTGATCACCTAGAAATTTGTCTGTGTTCAATGTCTGTTCAATAAGCTTTTTTTTTTAAAAAAAAATCTTTTTTATTTTCTTTAAACTATTGATTATTCTTGCCATGTTCAAAGGCAGCAGTCCAGCATCCACAAGTAATCTGAAAAGAGAAAACAAGAGTGCAAAATACACCACTGCTGGACAACCTATTCTTGGCATACCATGTTGTGCTAATGTTAAGTAAACAATAAAAGGCAGTCAGGACACTTATTTCGCTCACCTGACCCCACAGACCCCATAAACAGTATGGGAGATCCCACTAACTCTGTAAACAGTACGGGAACATTATTTTACTGTCAGGAAAGATATCACTAAATATCCTTGCAAAAGTAATTTTGTAATACACGGTGTTCTCTGTAACTTTTTAGTTTGTGTTAACATTTGGTAGGCTGAGCCTACCTTAATGTTCTTCTCTGTGTTTATTTTTCTCCACTCTTCAGTCCTACATAAGTTACCAGCCTGCAAAGAGCTGGCATTATTTCATGGTTCTTGAAGGACAGTACAGCTTGCTAGCTTTTGCCTCAATGCACTTCTTCTATTGTTTCTCTTATACAATGCATGCAAACCACAATGTCAAAGACAATTGTATCACAGAAGTAATAATAATGTTCTAGTGCTGGAGAGGGCAATGATCTGTTTTTTTTCTTGGACACAAAGTATTTGGCTTTGTCAACTTTTCTATTTAGAAGTTGGATTAGTACCCATAAAGGAGTGCCCTTGGGCCCTTCTCACTTAATTATAACTCACAGCCTCTGAAAGTAATTCTACTTGGAGTTTGGCAATCATGACAGCCAGCTCTTGCAGAGGTCTTTTCTTGCTTAGATCTCAAAGCACTTTATGCAGAAACTCAGGATCATTCTGCAGATGTAGAACCTGAGAAACGACGAGATGGAATGAGTTGCTGAAGTTCATCCAGAATTCGAGCAGAAAAAAAACCCATAGAAGAATATTAGTCCTTACTTAGTCCTTACGAGTCATTACAACAGAGCTATCTGGAAGGAAAAATACAGTTTCAAGACTAGGGGGCAAGAAAAAAGGTACAAAATACAAAGGAATTAAACCTATCCATCAGAGTCTTTTTCAAAATTTAAAATGTGTCTCTTCTTTCTTTTATCTATTCCCACAGGAAAAGGAGACTTTCTGGTACAGAACAAGTCCTTCCTATCCCCACGCCTTTTTATAATAGTGCTGTGGATCTGGACATTATATCTTATCAAGATTTTAACCAAAAATTCTCACCCTTTTAACATGAGTCTATGGTTCTGGAACATGCTTTATTTCAGTCTATGTCTAAATGGACTCCTCAGAGAAACACAACTAAAGATGAGAAATCCTATGAAGAAAGGGAAACAGCTTCAGCCACTAGAAGCAAGACACAAAGGTTTGAATGATTTCCACTCAAAAAACCTGAAATCTGACCATTAGAAATATGGTCTCCAAAGTCCATTGTGCAAGACAAGTCATATGCATTTTTTCAGCACAATTTCAGGTTCTTTGATTGAAGTAGAAATGATTTCTGGGTATTAACACATAAATGTGTAACATTGGCTGTCGAGTTTTAAAGATTCATACAGTGAAGATACAGACCCTAGCATCTTCAAATTGCCAAACAACTTTTGAGTTGGATGGGAATCTCACAACTAGCTAAATATCTATCCACTGTCATTTATATTAAACATAGCATAACTAGCATTTTCTAGATGAGTAGCCAGATTTATTTCACAAAATGGGTTTAGATCAAAAGATTCTCCAAAACATTGCAAGTAGTATAAATGAGTAACAGATATATCAAGATTTTTCAATCTTTGTTGTCCAGATCAGTTAATAAAGGTATTATCTGAAAATATCTTCACAGTGGCCTGTGAACTTCATGGTATACTTCAGTAAGACATTAATAAATTATCACTCACGTCAAAATTGCGATAGCACTTGACACATTAAGCAACCTTACTAAAAAGGTGAAAAAATTCACTCTCTGACAAATGGATGTGTCTTCTCATCAAGACCAGAAGACACAGGCTTACGTAACTCCTCTGTGAGTTAGGAATTCACATGAAAAAAAATTTTAAACAGAACATAATGTAGATCATAATGTACTTCATCCCGACACAGTAGCCTGCCATGAAAGAAGGAAGCTAGGGACTCAATATTTATTTTCTTCTCTTATACACATTCTATTAATAACCCAAGTGTTTTATCATTGATTTCTGCTGATGTGGAAATCAAAGGTTAATCCAGATAGATAGCTTTCAGCAGGCTGACATGTTTTTGCAGCACGCTTTCATCACTGGGACAACAGATAGCCTCAAATTTCAGGCATGGGTCAAGATGTGGGAAGGACAGGTTCTGCATCCAAGTCATCCGAAATCATCTGGGAGTGGGGCATCTACTTCCTGTTAGCTCCCTTTAAAAACTGTGGCTTGAGTCTCTCCCTGAATTTGTTCCTTCTCTTTTAAAAAGAATTATTACTTCAGTCTGCTTGTCTGATTAGGTGATACATGAAGTGGGGTCAAGGATCATCTTTTGCTATTGAGGCCCTGATACAATGGAGTTACGTTCTTAAATAGGAATCTCTTATTGCAACCATACTATGAATCTGTCTGATAACAGCAGAAATTTTCTCCTCTGGAGTCTTGAACACAATGTTGTCTGTGACCATTTAGCATCAATACTTAAAAAACCAGAACAAATCCCCCAAAATTATTCCTGTAGTTCAAATTAAATTCCCCTTTTTTTCCTGAGGTATATAGATTTTGAAGCAACAGTTACTTTTGACACTGTCCCGCACGACGTCATGGTCTCCAAATTGGAAAAGCATGGATTTGATTGATGGACCACTTGGTGGATAAGGAACTGGCTAGATGGCCGCACTCAAAGGGTTGCAGTCAATGGCTCAATGTCAAAGTGGAAACCAGTGATGAGTGGCATTCCTCAGGGGTCTGTACTGGGACCAGTGCTGTTTACCATCCTTGTCAGAGATATGGACAGTGGGATTGAGTGCACCGTCATCAAGTTTGTCAATTACACCAAGCTGGGTGGCGCGGTTGACATGCTGGAGGGAAGGGACGCCATCCAGTGGGACGTGGACAGGTTTGAGAGGTGGGCCTATGCAAACCTCATGAAGTTCAACTAGGCCAAGTGCAAGGTCAGACCCCACCTAGAGTACTGCATCCAGCTCTGGAGTCCTCAGCACAAGAAGGACATGGACCTGTTGGAACGGGTCCAGTGGAGGGCCACGAAAACGATCAGGGGGCTGGAGCACCTGTGCTATGAGGACTGACTGAGAGAGTTGGGGTTGTTCAGCCTGGGAAAGAGAAGGCTCTGGGGAGACCACTATAAAGCGGCCTTCCACTACCTAAAGAGGGCCTACAGGAAAGATGGGGAAGGACTATTTATCAGGGAGTGCAAGGATAGGACAAGGGGTAATGGTTTTAAACTGAAAGATGGTAGATTTATATTAGATATTAGAAAGAAATTCTTTACTGTGAGGGTGGTGAGGCAGTGGAACAGGTTGCCCAGGGAGGTGGTGGATGCCCCATCACTGGAAGTGTTCAAGGCCAGGCTGGATGGGACTTTGAGCAGCCTGGTCTAGTGGGAGGTGTCCCTGCCAATAGCAAAGGGGTTGGAAATAGGTGATCCATAAGGTCCCTTCTAGACTGAACCATTCTATGATTCTATAATTTGAGATGAATAATAGCATCTTAGCTAAGAAACTTTCAGTGTGCTTTTAATTTGCAGATGAGAAGTACTGATTTGTCTCTAACAGGACATTTACATGCTACAGAGACATCAAGTATGGAGACGTCATGTGGCCTCTGCATTTAATAGAATGACAGCAAGAGGAAAAGAAAGCACTTGAGGGATTAATACAATCATTACCTCCAAGATACTCCTGTTTGAAGGAACCTTGAAGACGTTTCCATCATTCTGCACAGATTAATTTCTTGAGGAGAAGAGGAGCCTAAAGTAAAGCTTGTAAGAGCTCACCAACCATCTGAGAAGGGTCCAGGTCCAGAAAAGGCACAAGGGGCATTCACTGAGCCTATTTTCATTAAGCTTTTCACACTTAACTGTCAGTACCAACACTCATATCCTTGACACCTTGACTGAAAAAACTCTTTTTCTTCTCTCTGACTCCCTACAGTAGACAAGAGTTGCAGCAAATTCTATAAACCACTTGGTGTTTGTATGAGTTTATACCCAGTTTAGCTCCAAAAGCAATGTAGAAGCTTGGTAGAGAAAAGCCTGGAACTACCCAGGTGGGCTCCATAACCCAGCAGGGTCCAGATGCCAGGTATAAAGGGGAAAGGAAGTCCTTTTAGGAACTTTATGGGGGTGGGGCTAGGTCTATGGAGGTGGCTGTCTCTTACTAATGTTAGAAGGGCTTCTTTTTCTTTGAAACCCTAGGGAGGGTACAGAAAGGTTATGGAGGTCATCACTGGTACATTGTGAAAGGCAGAAGCGTCCTGCTATTCAATGGGATGGCGTTTTAAGAGACTGGAGTATATGGAGGGCCCTCTCTTTCCAAATAACTTTTGGTCTATCATCAAAGTGGCAGTTACTAATCTTTTGTAAATCCCTTCTAGGCTGTATCACATTCTCTCTGTACTCCCTTACTGCTTCCTTCTGATTTTAACATCAAATTCATTTGTTTCATCTTCATTTTTTGTTCTCTGACCATGACTTCTGCATGAATCTCTGTTCCACTTTCTCATCAAACTGTTTGTCCTTGCCGTATTGATTTCCATCTCACTCTCCTCTCCTCCCCTCACCTCCCCTCTCTGTATTTCCGTCTATATCTTGAATGATCTCTCAGTTCACCCCATTAGTAAAATCTCACCTCTTAGCCTTATAACATCTTAGAGGCGTGCAAATGTTAATTCACAACAGCTGGCTAGGCAAGGAAAAACAAACAAGAGTCTTCTAGTGCATCATATACTGGTAAATGAGAATTTCAGTATTAATACATCACCACTAAAGACAAATGACTTGAGAGGTTAACTGCTTCTGAAGTTGCATCTTTTCATATGTTGGATTACTGAGGAAAGGAAACAGGCGTCTAAACATGAATAATCTAAGATTAGGTAAGAATTTGGGCATCAAAATGAACTGTTGTGTGCCAGGGTAGTATTTTATTCTTCACATCCTTAACATATTCACAGAAATGATTCCTCTGTATAATAAGAGGTGCATACATAAACCACAAATAGCAAACTGAGGGCAGGACTTGAGACTTTAGATTCCAATTCTCATTTTGTCAGTGTTTCCTTTAATGAATAGAACCTGAGGAAAAACATCCAAATACAAAAGCTCTGCTCGTTTTTAAATACTCAGTTTCGAATATGAGAGTGAAGAAGTCAAGATAACTACAAAGGATGATATTATAGTATATATTCTCCAGCTTACTAAGATAACACTGTCTTAACTTCTTTAATGCATTTTCACTGAAGAAAACTGACATATTTTTATATATTATGTGCATCAGCTACCAGATTTGGTGGACTACAGGGGGCAGGTCCGTGGATATCAGTGTTGACAGGGCTGCTCAAGTGCAAAATGCAAGGGTCCTTGCCATGTTTGAAAGTCAGAAGACAATTATTTCTCTGCAATACAGATATTTGTAAGTTGTGGTTATGCGGTGATCTAGGTGATTCACATTTACTTTTGTCAAAAGCTGATGCATTAAAAGGGTTGGGGTTTTTTTGTTCTACAGAAGCTATCTAGAAAGATAGACAAGTAGTGCCAGATATTATTTAGGTACCCCATGTACTTTTAACCATGAACTGAAACTAATAAACCTTTAAAGAAGACAAAACACTCCCTGATTTGAAGCTTCCTTGTTATCTAACAGGCACGGAAACTTTCCTCAGAACAGTAATAAAGACGGAAATACCACTTACTGATCTATGGCTCCTCAGTCTCAATTTTTTTTCAGCATGAGGTGTGTACTAAATGTTTAAATTTTCTAGTGCATGCGTGACGAGGGTGCTCACTCCAATGGTTTTCTGAGAATGAATGTTGAGTCTTGCAGTATGGAGAACAAGGCAGTCTGACAAAAAGCTCCAAAATACAGGCAATTCTGAGTTCAGCAATACACTTCATCTCCTTCTGTTCCCTGCTCCCTGGGTTTTCATGAGAGAATTTCTTCTGCATAATGCACACTGTGTTCTCTTCCTGCCTCCTCCCTGCAGACTCAGGTCACCATGATCATTTCAGTCTCCCTAAAGTTTGTTATGACCTCTGGTATCACTAAATGAAATACTTGCTCTCTTTGCATTCTTGTCACTCCTTGCAAGGAAGCACTAAGGCTGGAATTTAACAGCCCTGTAGAGGGAGTGTAATTCCCAGACAATGTTCTACAAATTAAGAATTTCCCTGTGCCTTTATAGCACGTAACCCTCAACAGTTGATGTCTTTTCCCAGCTTTACTTTGTTTCTTATCTCAGCGCACATATGGTTTCCACTGTGGGTTGCCTGGGGCAGGTGAGTTTACAAGACGACAGCACCATCAAACACTTGAGGCTTCCTTAAGTTTTGACCAGCAAACCTTGAGAGGCTTGAACTGATTAAATTTTTGGATTTTTGAGGAACAATCAAGGTCATGCCATGTTGATTGATCCCTTTTTTTCTACAGAGGTTACAGTCTCTTGTCTACATTTAGGAGATAAACTGTTCAGGCAATAGAAGGTCACGGACTACGAAAAATCTCCATTATGTTACTTAGAAAAGTAGAAAACAAATTCAGAAGTTGATGATTTTCATGAAATCTGTGTAGATTACAACTTTTTTTAAGGCTGCAAAATCCTGCCTTTGAAAGGCTGCACTCCATGAAAGGGATGAATTCTTTGTATTTAAAATCCTGAAAATAAAATCATAGAAGGAAAAGATCTACCTGTAATTTACCACAATAAAATCAAATCATAAAGACCCTTCAGCTGACCTGAAGTGCTGTAAAACAATTTATTGTCTGAAGACTTAAACTTTAATGTCTACCTTTTCCTCATGCAATAACTGCAATTTTGTGTTAGAGTCACAGTAACACCTCTCCCAATGCCTTCATTTCTATCAAGAGTAGACAGGGGCAAGCTATGAAATGCTTAACTTTTTTTTTATTATTCTGAGACACTAATGAGGCCTGTAGACACTATGAAGTACAAAAATAAAGTATCTACCTCCATTAAGAGATAGACAATAATATGCCCTCTCTTTTATAAAAATCTTATTGCTTACAAGAGAGACAAATATCCATACATTGAAGTTTCAGGAGTCCAATGCTGTGGAAAGTATAGTATAAATGAATGAGATTCTTCTTTAATTGATACTGATTGGTTTATGGTTATTCTCGTGCCAACCCATACCACTAGTCTTCTCAAAAAGCACTGAGCATTTTTCCCTGCTCTCATTATCGAAGCTAATATCTTTCTATGAGTCAGCAAATGCAGACGGCTATTTTCTACTTCTTACTGTGCTGAAAAAGCAATTTGTTACATGTTTCCAGCTCTGCCTGTATAATCCTGCTGGTCAAGAGTTATTAAGTACTGCCATCAAATGAACTACAACAGTGGCTGCTTCAAAGGCCTATCAGATATGTAAATAGTAATGATGCAAAATAAAATGTGGTGAGTTCATACTGAGCAAACAACACCTATCTCACTGAAAAATTTCAACATGCTTTCCAAGATTACCCTCAGGGATTTACTCTGCCAATGTACAGCCCTGAGAACAGCAAAGACAGACGGGATGCTAGACAGCCTGTCTGTAGAGATGAGCTCGGCAGTAACGATGGCATAGTCTATTCCCAATGCCAAAATGTGGTAAGTCCAGTTTCAGAATAATCATGGAGTGGGTCCACATATTGTAGATTAAGAGTGTTTCTAAAAGGGTTTTTAAACATCAGGTTTTTAACCATCATTTGGCAGACACAAAAGTGAATGCCTGTACACATCATAAAAATTTTGAGTCCGAACTAGTAAAAACACAGACTTCTCCATCTGCTTGCTCTATCTATTCTCTCACTCTCCAGACATAAGCTACTGGTTTGCTTCCCTCCCTTCTCACTAGTCTGCTTTTCTCCTTTTTTCCACTGCCCATTTCCCATCTTGTGCCCATTTCTCTCAACTCATGCCCTCTCTCTCTCATTTTGTCTTTTGGAAAAAGTACATCTTTCACCCTGTTTCCCTGGGACAAATTTTTGGTCACAGTTTCCAAGGATCTCCATAGTATCCTAGACCTTTACCACCATCAAACTTAATGCTTTTGTTCTTTATAAGTGATGGATCTATGAAGCCTATGCAAAGAATTAGTGATGTGGCCAGAGCTTTATTTTTCCCATACAGATATCCTGTGTTTGTATTTCACCTAGTCTGACAGGTGATTAGACTGGAAATGTCCAATTGTATTGCTGTATGAGAGTAGAATGCAAAGTATTGTTTTCTTGCATGTTAAAATACCCAAAACAAATTAAAAATAAGAAAAAGAAACAACAAACAACCAACCAAACCAAGAGCAATTACATGAAAAGAGAGAAGTCCTGCTGAAGATATGTCTACTTGCGTAGGGAAGATGTTATTTAAGCACATATAGCTTCATATTTCTGTAAAAACCTACAAAGGATTTGGATCATGGTTGGTATTTTAAACAGCAAGCACTTACTTAGTTTTACAAACAAATAACAGCATTCAAGGATGAAGTATAGCTCATGTCACAGTCAAAGGAAGTGAAAACTACGACTAAACTGCAGATTTGAAGAAAATTAATGGATTAATTTCTCAAATTTCATAGCCTCCCAGTTTTTCATACCTGATTTTTTAAAAAAAATTGCTGTTAAGCAACAGTCATTCATGGCAAGTTTTTGAACAATACTTGCATTATTATGCAACTCACAAATATAACAGAATATTTGTGAACTGAGAGTGGTAATGTACACTAAATGCAATCACTATAAACTTTATTAATTGAAATGTATTCACTTAATGCTATTCTAGACCTCTAAGGGACTGCCTGAAACAGCTTTGTCCTTTCTTCTCTGCATTTCTTTATATTTATTTTGCAATGAAAATGAAAGAAAATTCCTTTGAGATGCAGGACTAAAACTTCAGTTAATTTACAGCTGTTCCATGTACTTTCCCTGTAATCTAAAGCAGGTTACTCTCTAGTCCCTTACTTCAGCCTCCTGTCTTTAGATGGTAATAAGAAGACTTCTTTTATTCATCTTTTTTCCTGTCTTGTCTCTTTTAGTTGAAAGTATTTCAAGGCCAGAATTCTCTCATTTTGCAAATATTGCTTAGCCCAAAGAGGTCTGATACTAGCTGGTGTCACTAGAAGGTGTTGAAAGACAAACAATTCACAATCATACCACTTCACTAATAATTTGGCATAATTTATCTTTTTTTTTTTTTTTTGATGGAATTCAAAGCAGTTCAATGTACAAAGAGTTATTTCTTTGGAGAAAGTTGTAGAAGGCTTTTCAGGGAAAGGCAGCTTTAATTTCTTTTCTCTTAGCTCGGTTTTCTGCATTTAGGACTCAGCATATGCAAAAGCACCTATTGAATCCTCTATAGTGGATATCTACTAATCAATAGGCAATTGTGCTCTTGCTGAGTCCAAATGGAAAATGATGCAGCAGAAAACAAAATGTGCTAGGGTAAAACTTGAAGTTGTTATTTGTTCTCACATTTCTTTAGTCACATCTCTAAGTAAGCCAGAGGGACTGCAGGATGTAGCTTCCTGCATTTCTCTTATTATTGAGTTTATCTGGGAGGTTATTTCACCCTCTTACATAGCAAATGTGAAAGAGGCTGTTATCAAACCGACATTATAAGACCTAACTAGCTGTTGTAGATTTTGAAAACATTGACAATTACATTACACTAACAATCTGGATAATTGGCCTTTGGTAACAGACTTCATCAGGCATTTAAAAATATAATAAAAACCAAATCCTGGGTGCAACAAATAATTTTCATGGGATTACGCCCCCCCCCAAAAAAGAAAAAAAAGAAGTTGCAGAGGGATGAGGCACGTCAAAGAGTAGTTCTCCTCTGATCAGCCAGGGATTTAGAAGAAAGGTTCAAGCATTGCCATCCATCTCTCCACCCTCTTTATAAAATCTCAAATTAAAAAGTTGCAAACCCTTGTTGCTTTTCATGAGCTTCCTTTAGTTCCTCTGTGGCTTAGAAAGGCTTTTTCAAAAACAAGAAGATTTTGAAAACCTTTTAGTTGGGGATTGAGTTGACAATATGAAATTTTCTTCATGTTCTTTTGCAAAGAGGCTCTATGAGGAAAACAATTCTTCAGAGCTTAGAAGTTTTATCACACTATTTCTTCAGGTATTTCAGAAAACTTCTATTCTCTTCTTCAATTAGGGTAGTCCTGAGCTTCCTTCAGAGATTAATAAAAAGGATTTCAAATCTTTTTTCCCTGGTCTTTCCACCAGCATCTGCCAACTGTCCCCTCCAAGTGTGAGACATGCGAGATTACTGAAGCTTTATTGTAGCAGACAAAATGAACGGGGTGGGAGGAAAGAAAGTTCAAGTGAGACATGAAGGTTATGCACCTGAGTTTCAGCAGAACCTGAGGCACCTCTGACTCCAGTGGCAGACAATGATCTGGATGCTTTGAGGCCATAAAATGAGTGGAATAAAAGTACTATTTAAAGAAGTGGCTTGAAAGTGCAACCACCCCCAAAAATGCGAACTATTCCTGCAGAAGTCCTGAGACCCATATATCAGGCAGACAACACGTAAATTCCTTTGTTTCTGTTTGCTGCTTATTAAATAAAAAGATTTTGACGAGAACAGGGGTGGGTCTTTTGAGTTAATCCCTGACAGTCCTGAAGGGAATGCAAGAGCAGAAGGTCTCCAGTGCATATCCCCACTGGATACGGATGGTCTTGCATACCTCCAGTGAATCTTCACAGGGTAATATGTCTTTTTGGCATTCATCGTTCATGGTTCATTTCCAGAATATGTGACCTTATGAAAGTCTACTTTTCAAACATGGGGACATAATTAAAACCTCTGAATTTTGCATTTGGACACACGAACCTGGCACCAGAGGAGTTAGCGGTTGCACATGAAAACAGAAAGAACGGTTGTGAGCTTTAGTACAGCACCTGTCTTTGGCAAAGGTGTCTTTGCTATGCCAAGGAGAATTATTACAGATAAGCAGAGAGTATGTTTGTGTTTTGGAACCTGTTTGTCTCTTCCCATCTGTCTCTAATATAAACACAAACCTCTCCACTGGAATTTCTGAATTTTGTTGCCACTGTTTGTTCGTTACCAGTTCTGATGACCCTGACAAGTACACCTGGAAACTCAGGTCTTTGGGTTGAATTTAACACATTTTTCCTGGCTTGGGATTCTTCAGTGTGACATACCTGCTTAAAGAAAAGGTTGTTAACACTATATGGCTCTATGCAACCTCCCATCAGCAGTTACTTACATGATGAATCACTACATTCCACATGATCCAAAGTACCCAAGTGGAACCAGCTTTCCTGGACAAGATAGAGAGGGCTTGACAGATCTAAATGATCCCCCCAACCAAACACAATTTGCATGACACTGACAAATGCAGTCTTATCCCTGTGATTTAGAGGAGTGTTTAGAAATGGAACCTCTCTGCGACCTCTGACAACCCTCCCCATGCAAGTTTTCCTCCATTTGCAGGTTCCAATCTTAAGCCATGTTTCCAGTCATAGCATCAGATCATGCCGTGGCACCAATTTTGTCCGGATCAGAGCACATAGTCATTTTTCTGCCAAATTGTCCAAGCACTGATAGAAAGTGGAAGCTGGCTTTCTGTTCTTATGTCAGCTGTGGGAGGGAAGACAAAACGGCATAAAGTCTGTTCATATAAGGTGAATCTGGCAACGTTGTTTTTACCAAATAGTCAAATAGTAGTCTTTATGGGAGATTATATCTATATCTATATCTAATCTATATCTATATCTAATCTATATCTATCTATCTATCTATCTCTCTAACTATCTAAGGGGTGTTATTTCAAATACAAATCCATTCCATGATCTGGTTTGCACACAAGCACACAAATAATTGTGTTGGTACATATATGACATGGAGGCAGGGACAGCTGGGAATGCCCAGAGCTGGGATTCCCGCTGATGTCCCTATAATGTGCATTTATGACCTCAGTCTCTGTACAATGACACCTTTAATAACCTCAGAAGAAAAAGCAATCTCTAAGCAGCTTTCCTCTCCAACTTAAAAAAAAAATAAATTCTCTTCTGCCACGGCAATCTGTCTGACTGTATTCTAGTACACTGACAAACTCCTTAGCCTCTGCTATTGAGGGGAGTAATTAACACAGGTGTGTTAATTGTACAGGTGGAATCTTATAGATCACAATAAATACATTTACACAGTAAATGTTACTTATGTTTTTATATTCCAATGCAATCATGGGCATTTTAATACCAGCTTCTCTTTCAGGATAACAATACATAATGGAGTCAGGGTGGAAACTAATGCATAGTAATTTATAGTTTTGTACCTGTAATTTCCATGAAGATTGGTATGTAAGTGGGAGAAATCTGATAGTGTTACAACTGACATTAGTAACTGAAGTTAAAGCGAGTCCGAAATAATTGTCTCATTAACCGTCTTCAAGTTCATAGGCTGGACAGGGATATGACTACAGCTGACAGAAAACATCTGGTAAGGTGAGGAAAAATAGAAAATCATTTGCAGGCTTGGCCTAAAAATCTTATAGCTGCCTTGACATACCAGAACAGGGACTTGTCAGTAGTAAAGGAGTTTTGTGGGGACTTGGCTGCTACTGATTTCATTAGGCCTTAGCTTAGGGCTACAGTGACCTGTTTTCATGGGTATCAGGGAAAAAAAAAAAGGAATGTGGTAAAGTGATTTAGGTAACAGTAATGTGGCCTTTAAACAGAATCTGGGTATTTTAAATCATCTGTGCACTAGTGTGACACATTGTCTTTATATCAATCACCATTTTTTCTCTTTTGCTCATTTCCCTCTGCTCTTCCTACCAAGGTGTGAATTCCCATGCACCCCTGCAGTTCTGTGAGAAGGCAAAACCTGATGTCAGACACACACTGCCATCTCCAAAGGACTTGAGCAAAAGATGCTACTGGCAAGTTGATGTACTGAAGGTTTGCTGCCCACTGTCCAGGTCTGTCTGGAACTCAATTAATCTATAAGCCATTAAGTAAATGAAATCTAAAGCTGTTTCCCTATTTCTCTGAAGTATCAATACATTAGTGCAGTCTGCTTAGGCTCCAAGCCATTAAAATAATGGAGTTAGGACTACCCACACACTCATAATTTTCAGGGAATTCGGCCTCACGCCCTGGTCTTCTCATTAGAAAGAAGACAGATCATATTTGTCTTCTTTTTTTTTTTTTTTCCTCCTGTTTATACTGCCGCATCCTTCCTTCTGGAGTAGCCTCCCCTCTCCTCACCTACCTTGCTCTGGAAAGCATCTCGCTGCCAGCTGGCTTCCCAGGGGAGTTGAGGCAGACAGATTTATTGCGGCAAGGCGATCCGAGCCACTCTCTTGTCTGGTCTGCAAGTGAACAGGAACAGCAAACCCTTTCTCATCACCTCTCTAGGCCACAAATGCATTTGGGACTTTCTGATCACCTAATGCACCATTTAGCCAGTGCACACATTTCCCTTGTCAAGTCCTGAAAATTAACATTGGCAGTTAAGACACCAATTAATAGAACAGTGTCTATGGTGAGTACTTATGCATCCTCTGTGACTGTTCTATCTCAGCCAACCCACAATCTTTCACTTACTTATCCTCAAACAATGCCTGACAATGCACTGAAAAGAGACTCCAAAATTTGTCCTTGTTTCTTGCTTAATTTAGTGAAAGAGTGATATTATTTAATTACTGTTAAACAATTTTTTATTTTTTGCTATTGGAATGCAAAAGATGAATCTGTTAGGAAAATCTGTATATTTTGATAATCTTATCGACTTGTCTTAATGAGGAAAGCAAGGTTTAGGCTTTTCCTTTTCCGTCTTGTATGTTGCATGCTTCTTTTCTTTGCACTGCATTGCCTCTGGGGTGATGAGTAATTACTTTCCCTGTTCAGGCTTTGCCCATAGCTGGCCTCATGCTTGGATTGCAAATATCTTCTGGTGGTCTCAGCCTGGATAGAAAAAGGTGCATGAACAGGCATGAATGTCTTTCTCGGGGCTTGCAAATGCAACACGACCCAATGGGAAATGGCTTCTCTTCACTTGCTAAGTTAAGTTATCTGGCTTCTTTGTGATTTATTTATTCCGTCTATAAAATGAAAGGTGCTTACCTTCTTTGCCTGGAACAAACAAATTCCTTCTTGACCCAGTCTTGGATCTTCTGATGTTTTTCTGGATCATTTTTTCCATGCTGCTTATAAAAACAAGTGTCTGTATTCTGTAGTCATGCCCCAAACCCCATTGAGAAACTACATTTCCATTGCTTCTGAACCTGCAGTCAAGCTACTTCTTGTTTCCATTGATGAAAACCCTAAGCTCAAACTTGAGCAAGCTCTGTTGTGATTCCTGACAGCCCCCCCAGGCAAGTGCTGCTTCATACTACATACAAACTAATGCCTTTGGATGAGCTGCCCTAAGCCTATTTATTTCAAATCTAGCTCAAGAATTCTCATCTTCTGGTCATTACAGGCTTCTTTTCTTTGGTTTGATTCTCTGATTCCCCGAGGCTGCCACAGTATTTCTTAGCCTCCCCCCAAGACTTGGGTTCTGGTTTATAAGCTGTCGTATGACTGCTCAAGCAGTAAAGAAACCACAGGTTTGGATTATGTATTGGTAGCAGGTAGCTGAAAAGTTGCCTAACTGTAGCTATGCAAAAATTGAGAAGAATTAACACTTTTAAAAGCAAAAGTTTTGCTTTAAAAAAACAAAACAAAACAAAACAAAAGCTTATCATCAATAAGCAGGTACTCATCAGTAATAATTAAAAAAGAGTCATGTTATACAGGGTAGTTAGTCTCCAGTCCTGCTTCCCTTCACTGTCTCCTCCAGGGTTGATAAAGTTTGTTCCTTGGCTCTACCCTGATGTTGGCTTCCTCTCATTGACCATTTGAAATCAAGTCAGATACCTGAAACACTGGCTGTGGCAAATACAAACAATCTTCTACAAAACCCAATATTTATTAGACCCTTGAAAATGACTTAGTGAACACAACAGAGTTGCTACTTGTTATTTTTTATTTTGAATGCAAAGAACCAGAGTTTATGATATTATCTTGAAGAGAAAATGTCTAGGTGCATCAGAACTGAAGGCACTGATGACAAGACATACGTGGTTGTCAGCACATTCACAGTGAGGCTGTTCCTCGCTGTTTCCATACAAAAGTAAGGTCTTCTCATTGGGTCACTATAGCTGTATTATGTCTAGGGATGGTGGGATCAGTACTTTCTTTCAAGAATAGCTCAATTCAAATTCTATGCTCATACCATACTAAGTACGCTCTGAAGGCAACGGGAATGTCTCAGAGTGAATGAGGAGTGAGTGGAAGAGGATTCAGTTCAAGCAGGGCCATTCATAACTTACTTGGTAGTTGGTGAATTTGGTGCTAACCATTGCGACTCCTACTGGTGACTGGCTCTTTACTTCCAAATACATTTTGCTATAGGTACTGTTGGTCTTCAGAAGTCTCTACATAGAATTTTCCAGATGACATTAACTTTAAAAAACTTCCCATCCCTGCTTCAGAAATTCCAACAACAGCCAACTACAATCTCTTGAAATTCTTTTTTCATTTTTTTTTTCAGTAAATTCGTTGTTACATCTCATTAGAGCCCTTTAAAGCATGTTATAACCATTTTGAGATTTTAGTTATTTTTTTACAGTTGAAATGTGAATTAGAACTTTATTCTATTCTTTCCTGTTACTTTAATTTAGTGCTAATTTTAGAATTACTTAGAATTACAAAACAGATTAAAGATTATAAACTGAATTGCCCATTTAGAGTAGCTGATTTTCCTTCTGGAGCAGAGAGTATCCAAAGACAGTTTTATACTTCCTCATAAAAAAAGACTTTATTTCACTCTGTAAACTGAATTTGTCACGGGTAGTAATGGTGGCCAATTGCACTGAATAGTACATGTGTTGTTTATCTATAAAGTCCCATGAAACATTCTCGGCAGCCACTGTGCAAGCTTTTCATCTATGTCTAACATTACATTCATCCAGGTGGGAAGGTCAGATCACATCCTGGAGTGCGTGGGGAATTTTGCTTCTCTAAAGGTACTGTTTCCATGCGTGACTTTATCAGAACTCACCTTCTGTAGCTACTTCAGGTGTCTACCTCACTCTGCCTATCTGGATGTTGAAGTGATTAGCTCTTTGAAAAGCTAATTGTTAGATTGTGGGGTGACTTTGTTAGACAAGTAGGGTGATTGTGGGGAACAGACCCAGCAAACCACACTAAAGGCAATAGAAAGCCCTCATTGGTTTCAGAGGGATTTGAGTTAGATCAAGTTGAAACAAATAATACCTTGAGGGTTTGAGGCAGGTTGATTTTGTTTATTTTTGCCTTAATCTCCATGTGACTGAAAAAAATTCCTTAAGGAATAAACTGGCTTCTCTTGGCAGGTTATACTTGCACAAGCAAAGCATGATATGATGCCAAAATATTATAGTGATGTTTTATTTGAAGTGGACACCTGCACACTGGAAGCTGGCTTGCAACCAATGATTAATTCCTCAATTCATTTCAATTCAAAAAGATTCAATTGGCATGATAAGCTATACAAGTGTAGCCAAAGGATTAAAGTGGCAGATCTTTCAGATATATGTTAGATGATGGGTCAAATCTATTCATATAGGAGCTATATACTCGGAAGAGTTTGGTTTCTGACACACATTTAGCTACTAGAGTCCACCCCTAATCTGATATGAAATTAACATACGTTTTTTCTCTACTGACTACACAGAATTTTCCTTGGTTTGTGTGTGTGTGTGTGTTTATATATATATATGTTTATGTAGACATTAATGTGAAGTTTGTTCCTAACTACCTCAGTTAACCAAAGTGTGTACCTAACTATCCTTGTGTTTTGGACATTACAATGAAAGTCAGACCTTTGTCTTCCCACTGTCACTTTTTGTGCAAGGTCAGTAATAGCTGGTTTGGTCCTGTGTTTTCCCTAATTGTTTGGAGAAGTCATGACCCAAATGCATACATTGAGAAGATAGTATTTGAAACAATTGGCTCTGTTTCTTATGGAAACTTTTTTTGAGACAGGCAATCCTTTCCTAAAAGATATCTAAATTCTAAGTTCTTCCCAGTGGAGATTCATCTCTGAAGTATGAACTTAAACATTTACAATTTTTTTTAAGTTATTTTTTCTGAAGTGAATGCCAGTTGTGATCATAGGCCAGAATCTGCTTTAGCAAGATAAAAATGCTGAAGCACTTTTGGAATCCACACTTCACATACATCACAATATAGGTGAAATATCACTTTATTTTTCTCTTGGTACCAACTGTAATCTTGGAAGACTGACCAGTAAACAAAAAATGAGAGTATCAGAAAAGAAGGTTTACATCTAGGTGTGCCTGAGATTTTCCGTAGGTAACTAATTCTTTTCCCTTTTTCCACCTTTACTGTGTCTCCAATGACTTCAGCTTCTTCAAACACATACTAGGTCAAGTACTTTGGCTATAGTACCTGCAAAGAGAACAACACTTATTGCTGAACTTTAACCTTTCCATACTTTTTGAAGACACCAGCTCTGAAATGTCTATCCCAGACACCTTAACTGACCTGAAAGTGAACATGGATAGTATAAGAAAGAATCCCTTGGAAATAAGAAAAAGCCAAATGTGGAAAATACATTGAAACTAAATGCTAGAAGTGTTGCTGCAGAATTGCCTACTAGGCATTAAGATCAATCACAATGACCTCTAAGAGATGCATTCATAGCAGGAGAGTTGCTGAGAGCACCTAACACCATTGTACATTACTTGCTGTGGCCTCCCCACATGAAGAAGTGGTTGAAGTTTGGCTGAGCTACCAGCTTTAAAATCTCAGCCTTTAGCATAGGGCAGGGAGGGGAGAGCAGGGGTGGTGGTGGATAGGAAGGAGAACCCTTACTCTGCTCCCAGGAGGATAAACTCTAAATACCTATTTCTTCTCATTCAGCTGGATGTGTTCTGTAGCTTTGCTTTGTGACATTTTAAAAGCAGGTTTTTTGGTTATTAAATCTTGTAAGGAAGACTACTGAAAGCAGTGTTCCTTATCTTCACACTTGCATTTATGTAATAGCTACACCAAATATTTGTTCCTGCATTCTACTTTTAAGATAGTTTCTCTTTGACTGAAACATCTTGCCTTCCTCATTTAAACATTTTTTCTGCCTGTTGTGCTTCAGTCATGGATTAGAGTCCCACTCTACTATTTTCTGTGTACATAAATATGAGAAAAGGGAATTCCTACCCCTACAGATTTAAACTTTACAGGTTTGTGGCCCTTGAAACAGCTTCTGCTTTAAGAACACAGCTGATAACCTTAAGGAGAAGCAATCTGCTTTTTCATCTCAGGTCATCTGAGTCTGACTGATACCATCCAGAACTGAGTGGGAAATGATTTTTCATCCATGAAGATTTTAAAGTTCCTTCTTCCTCTTTCCTGCGACAAAACTAAGAATATGAAAGCTACTTGGATCTTTGTGTTTTCTTAGGAGGAAAGTAAACAAACAGCTAAACGTACTGAGAGAAAGACACCTCACAAGAGCACTATTTCACAATAGGGAGAAGACCGGAAGTCACACCTCTGCAACTTTTTGGTGAGGGCACTGAACATCCTCCCCTCTGGGACCATTGCTTTCAGGGTCTTTCCCACATTTCAATACTCCTCTGAGTACTCCTGAGACAGAGCTTGGACCTGAACTTGGACTGATCTGAAATCTTCCCTAGATCTGCAAAATCTTTATCAGAAAATTTTTCCAGAACAGGTAATTCCTTGCTCAAGAAAATGTTCTGTTTCAATAAACAAGTTTTTTCCAGCAAGGTAAAGAAAGATTCATTAAAATGACTCAATTAGTCTTACCCATCATTTCTATTGCAGAACTGACACTACCTGGTGTATTTCCTAGGCTTTGCACATAGTGAAATATCTTACATACAGAGTCAGATCTCTCCATCTTCTAAGCAACAGATGATCTGTCTAACAAAATTGAAAAATAGAAGGCTAAGTAGTGCTAGACACAGAGTGACTGGTTGAAATGAATGCAAGTATATAAACGCCACATCGAACAAAGCAAAATGCATGAGTACGGTAGGGTACAATGATGTTAATTTGGAAACATTGAGACTTGAAAGAGACATCATAGGCTTTGGAAGTTGCCTCTCGGACTGGTGGATGTGAAAGCTCTCTGCTTTATTAACATTCTGATAACAACTCCTGCATCTGCCTTGGTAAATACTGCAGAGAGAGGGCAGCTGCCAGATCCTATTGTATGCTGCTAAAGGGAATGCTAATGAGGCTCCTGAAGCAGCCCTCCTAGCTCTAACTGAGGATATTAAAAACATGAAACCTGTCCTGTAAATAAGAAAAAAGAAAAAAATAAGAAAAAAGGAAAAATCAAACAAAGGACTAACTTAAAGACCTTCTATTATGAATTGTCAAAATACTGTTTTCCAAGGGGTTTACTCCACCTGATGTCTAGTTCAGCTTCCTAAGTACTGGTTCTATTGGAAGAATCAATGTATGTGGGTGGCAGAAGAAAACAAACGAGCCAGTTATCACCAACTATGTTGATAACCAAATGTTGTAAATTGCCTTCTTGAAGCAAGCTGTATTTAGTTTTCTTCAGAAACAAACTAAGATTTAGATGCCACAAAGCCACACTTAGAGCCTTATGTGCTGGTCTCATGTCATTATTCCACAGACACAGGTATAATTTTCTAACTCCTTCTCTGAAAAAAGCCCCCCCACTCCCCCCCAAACATTACAGCAACATCTGTCCACCTACAGAGATCCTAAACAATATTTTCAAGGGGAGTTGCTTGATCATGTCACCTCAAAGGCCGTTCAGCTCTGATGCTATTCCTCATCTCACATCACCAGCAGAGAACTCAATGTAGGGCAGGACTGATGAAGGACGGTGAGCTCAACCAGCCCTCCAGTCTAAGCTGCTGGGGTTTCCCTTGCTGCAAGTGTGCTTCTCCAAGAAAAGAAAGGATAGAAAGATCTCCAGCTACCCCTCAGGGGGAGGTCCTGAGGAAAAATAAATTAATAAAGCGCAGAAAGACTGTCAGTGGAGGTGTGAACACCAAGTCCATGACTGGCATGGATACTAAAGTGATAAAACCCAAAAACATGTTCATTGGCCTGCTAACGGATATCTTTTTCCACTTTCTCTTGTAGCTGCTGTAGCTGGGAATCATTAAATGTTCCATCATTAAAATCTTTTACTCATCTCAATTGATTTCACTTGTAGTATCCTCAGAAGCCTGTGGATCAATGTATCTCTTGCTCTGATTCAAAAACCCAGTTGAAAATTTGAAGTCATTTGACCATTTTTATCTGGCCATTACATCCACTCACTATACTGCCAGTCCTATACTGCCAGAACGCCAACAAGAGCCTGTTTAAAAATATGTCGTGTGTTTTGAACTACTCTGAAAATTAAGTTTTCAACTTGAATATTCTTGTCCTTTGATGTTAGGTTAGATGTCTGGCATTCCTACCCTGGAAATCCCAGATCATGTTCTCCTTCACTTATATTACTGTAATTCCATTAGCCTGGTGGTTTACACTACTACAGCTAAGTGGTGGACAATAAAGCTGCCAGAGATATGTACGGAATCTTTATTTACCTATAAATCACTCTGTGAATTGACAGACCTATCACTATGGTAATGATTTCCAATGACTCAAAAACCTTTGTCACAGAGAAGCTCTTTGCATCTGTAGTGCTTTAATAATACCTCAAGAATCCTGTTTGCCTTCTGAGGGTATTTTTGCACTTTAAAGGTGAAGTATGTTGTCCAGAAAGACAGAAATATATGATGACTGAGACTTGGGAGATCAAGAACAACAAAGTGAATTTTTGAGAATATCAGGATGTAAGAAGGCATCCTGATCACCCCCTTTAAGTCATGCTGGAAGAACGAAGGATTTGGGGATGGACAGAGCTATGCTTTTGAAAATCTTCCAGCATCTCTGAATGCACAGGGGGCTGTAGCTTTTGGGGAGATTTCAAGGAGATATGGCACTCTAATGAATGTATATTCAGTAACAACAGTGACAGGTTGATAACTTTCTTGTATTGTGCTGCACCATACTCCTTGTGTCCTTTGTCCAGAAGATATCTTCTTCAATTGCATTCCTCTTCCTAGAACATTGTGGGAACATATGGATCATGCAGTGTGTGCTAACGGTGTGTTAGATGGACAAAATGGTAAGTCCTGATCATTGTGCCAGTTGCGCCGTAACTCAGGTCTTCCCAGAAGCATCATGAAGTCCAACTGCTCTGATCACTCTAATACCCTTGACAGAGCCCTCCAGGATATTATGAATACTGTCACAATGAAATATTATGGGCAGAACTGTAGTAGTATCTACCCCACACAGGACCTGCTACATTGCCTTCACACTCAATACAGGAAAGTTTTTGATTGGAAACAGTGTCCCAGGTGGCCAGTGCATACCCCACAAGGCCATGAAGCGTGGCCCACACCACAATACTTTCTTGCCATACACCAGTATTTCTGCATCTTCCTGTAAAATGTCCGTGTCACAGGGTAATAGATCACTGGAACAGGCTGCCCAGAGAGGTTGTGGCGTCTCCTGCTCTGGAGATATTCAAAACCCACCTGGATGCATTCCTGTCCAACCTGGCCTAGGTGAACCTGCTTTGGCAGAGGGGTTGGACTAGGTCTAACCCCTACCATTCTGTGATTCTGTGATTCCTTAACATATGTAGGATGTGCACTTTTCTCATTTATACTATCATGATACTCAACACATCCTCCAGCAGTTGGTCACATTGTAGACTCTGAATCTGGGAAGGGGACCAATCCACAACATCATATGGATGGGATAAAAACATCAAATCTTTCCAAAAGAGGCATTTGAATGAGGAAGCCGTTTCCCAGCTGTCTCCACATAAGCACTAGAACAGGGTAAAAGCTAATAACAAAAAAAAATGAAAGAAGGCCTATGACCCAATGACCACTCCTGGTTTGGGAGCAGGAAGCCATTGTTGCCTAGGATATGAAGTACTTAAGGAGATCATAAAGAGGACTGTGCTCATGCAACACCATGAGCCTCATCACAGACTGAAGGATGTCTTTAGAGAGGAGGAAAGTGAGACACGTCACACACCTGTGTGGATGTTGGCCTCTTCTCATCACAGGCACAGCAATACTTAGTGACACTATCAGGAGAGCTGAGATCAGCCCATAGCTACATCTGACCTCTAGTCCCACCATAACAGATATTATAGTTCAGCATTATGGCTCTGGTATCCTACAAAGGGTTCTTTAGTACAAGGCTTGAGGGCTGGCTTTCCTCTAATAAGTCTTGCTTCGCCTCCTCCTCTGACCAGCACCAGCAAGTTCTTCAGGAACTGAGGATAAACAGTGTCTCTCCTACATGCCCCTGTACAGGCTTTCCATGACTGTTTAGTCTCTCAGTGTACGCCAGTCACTGAACTTCACTGAGGAGTTATTGAAGGGCCCTCAAGAGTGCCTGGTCCTCTGGCAGACCCAGGGTATTGACAGAACTTTCTCCTGCCCTTGCACAGGTTGTATAGTAGTCAGTAGTCACTGGTGATCAGGAAGGAGTTCTCCATCCTGGAAAACAAATATGGCAACTTCAACAGTTTCCCAACTTCACCTCGGAATTGTAAGCCCTGCACTGATGATTGTAAGCATTATTGTTTTCAGCCTAGACAATAATAATTGATTTTCTACCAGTGTCATACACACTACCCTTAGGAAACACCCTCCCAAATCTACCCCAGTATTTGATCCTAATATGGCCAGATTCCAGTCACATCCAACAAAAAAGAAGTATATAGTCTTATGACGAGACACCACACTTTCATGCCTAAACAGCCTTCTGAGAATATAGCTGCTGAACAAGGACTGGAGAAGCCAAAGGGAAGGGAAATAACAGCCCGCAGGTGTGTTCATCATCCTGTTTGCCTCTCTCAAGATCCCCATCTGAACACAGGTGTCCATGCACTCAGGCAGGCTAATTTTGCATTGGTCATAGTCCTCGTGCTCTAATAGAAGATTATGTTCATTATGTGAGTGTTATTAACTTAGAGGATGCTTCATTTTACACTCACCTTCAAAACTATTGGCAATCAGCCTCTCCCAGGTGGCTCTGTGCCAGGCCCAGCAGGTTGTTGGATTTATTGCCCACAGCCACCACTTTTGTCCAGATTTATCACACCTCACTGTGACCATTAGCACCCTTGATTACCTCTTCATCTTTGCTGGTTTGAAACATGAGTTTGATGTATAAGATCTCCTCAAGCAAGGACATTTCCTCTCCAATGGCAATACTGAATGGAACACAAACAACTAGAAATATCCCATCAGCTTTTTCAGATGCACCAAGTTTGGGGCAAGACTTTCACTCAGTTCTCTGAATTTAATTTAAAAAACATCAAGGTGTTTTTTTTTTTTCTGATGGCTACTCTATTCCATCTAGTAGCCATCATTGTATGCCTATGTTGTGCCTTTAACTTAGTATTTGCCTCAGCAAAGAGAGTTAGTGATATCTAGCTTCCAGAATGAGAAAAAAGGCCAAGGTTTATTGGGGTTTTGCCCTCTCCAACAACAATGCATGAACCAGTTTCAATATGTTTGTGAAGTGTAGACTTTTTCAGCCAGAATAACACAGATCTGGGACAACGATGTTAAATAATGAACAATAAAGGGAGCAGAAGCTTATCTAGAGGATACAGGATCTCTTTATTAGCTCTTCAGTCAAAAATCTCCTCCCATACAGTCCCCTGTGCTTTGACAGACCTATCCAGAAACATCTGTAAAGCCCCTCTACAATTGTCCATTCGCTCTTAAGTGAACAACAGTAAAAAACCAGGCTGACTCTGGTATATTGAGGCTACTGTCTATCCCACTGACACAAGGCTGTTGCAGGTTTTTCTTGTTTCCTTGTCTGCCTGAGTTCACCTGTTGTCTCTTCCTGCAAGCTACAAAACGCCCAGTAAAAACAGATGCTAGGCTATAGCTATGTATCCAATGATAACAGGAACAATGAAGATTTCTCTAAAGCATATTGCAGAATAAAAGGAATTCTTTTACTGAGCTTGTTTTCTCCTCCCGTAGACTATACTCCTATTACAGTAAGCAGCAAACTTCATGGGAGAGACCCTCATGGACTGAGTGCTCCTGCTTCTCTGCCTGGCGTTGATGGCAAGTAAGCTGTTTCATATGGGTCCTACAGGATTTGTGTTTGGATAGTCTTGACATGTTTCATTGCAATGCTATCCGGGAAAAAAACAGCTGGAGAACTATGCACATTCAGAAGGTCTTGGGACTGGCAGTACCTGGGAACAGATCAACTCAGTCACCTTGCCTCAAACAACTTGTCCTCCTGCCTGGCACACCTAAAAAACTCAATGATAGTTGGGCACTGACCTAGCTGTGAGCACAGATACATGCAGGCACAGTGCTCACAGAAGCAAGGCTATGGAGACAGCACATTTCCCACCACTTGGCATGAAACGGTATTCACCATGCAAGGCAGTGCTACCGCAAGGGATACCAGGCCGGTAAATTCACCTCTGGTAAGAAACAAAATGGTAGGAAATATCACAGCATGGTATCTGATGACCTTTGCTTCCTTCATTCTGACAACTTTACCTGCCTGCTATTCTCTTTGAGCTGTAGAATTTCCTGCCTCTCTCCCACGACAGTGAGGACCACAGGTTGAAAAATTGTTGTTTGAGAGCAGTATTTCAACCAAACCTGGTGAAGAAAAAGAATACACAAAGTCTTTGTATTAGGATACTGTAAAAGGCAGAGGTATTATAAATAGGGCACCCCAATAAATGGAAACATGTAAGAATAGGCTCCACCCTCGCTGTAGAACAGAAAATACAATTACAAAACACAGAGCAACAGAAATTCTGTTGCAATGACCCTTGGAGTGCTTGTTTTACCATCTGCTTACAGGGAAATCCTTGCACATCTTTCCTTTGTACACTTTACCTCCAGCATCCTGAATCATTTTATTGTCATTCTAGATACCTCTTCTGCTTTTGCTCCATCCCCTCTTTCCTAGTCTAGCAATTTCTTAAGTACATGCCTTTTCCATAACTATAAATAGTCACACAGAGGAGGGCTGCAATGGCCATTGCCCTGTCAGATGGAATAAAGATTACAGCTGATGGATAAGGAAGAGGTTCAAACAGTAAAATTGTAGTAATGAGTCCACCCAGTAGCCTGCATTATCTTAGTTCACTTGCCGCTTGGATCCTAGCAGCCACCAGACCACCTGCTTTCTGTCACTGTGGCGCAGCTGTTGTTCACAAATTTCAGATGTTTGTGCCAGTAATTAAATTGTGCCAGCAAAGCACTATTAAATTTAGTTATTGCAGAAAGGAGCTAAAATAATTGATCAGATCTGAGTGGATCATCAATGTGTTTTTGAATATAATGAAAATGAGAATTGGGTCAGCAGGAGGAAGAGGAGACATCAATTAAAAAATATATCTATATTGGAGTCTCAAAAGCCATTAACATTGATTTCAATCCAGGACACAGGGCTTGGCTGGCAAAAAGCGTGGAAGTATAATTAAAGAGGCATTTTTTTTTTCCTGTAGCAGAACACAATAACAGAGCTTCAAGAAGTTGAAGTAAATAGTAATCACTCCAGAGAGCTATAAAGGGTTATGGGAAGCTATTGATGCCACTGCTTTTGTTTGGTCTTCTTGCTTATCTTCATTTGCTTTTTTAAGGTTGAATAATTACTTTTAACAGACACGAATGCAGTATTGGTATTGGAATTCCTTCTGCCCCCTCGAACTGCTCTTTCCACAGGCTCTTCATTGCCCTGAAGCACTGTGAGAGCTCCTGTTGCTGAAGATGGATTCCTCACAGCTGTATCCTGTTCAGGTAGGGGTGGTAGCATGGACTGGCTTGGATTTACTGTAGTTTGATGTTTGCAATATCCCCCCCATAAACAATGTAACTATTCTATTCTTGAGTCAAAAATGTGTAACTTCTGAGTCAGCCCACTCCCGTGGAGACTATAGATGACATAGATGCACTTACATCTTCCTGCAAACAAGCCTCATTCCCTGCTCTTTATTTTCAGGTCTGTATTTTCTGCTTTGAATGACCCAAACAGGATCAACTTATCAGGAAAAATTAGTCAGAAAGCTGATAGATGGCCATAAGAACTTCATTGCAGATTGGATCCAGGAAGATTTTCAGGTCTGGTAGGAGCAATCCCTCTGCTTGTGTCTGTGAAGGATTTCCAAAATTGCAGCTACATGACTGCCAAGGCTAGTCTTTTTTCAGTGTGGCGCGTCAATAAGAGTCAGGTCACATGGTGAAGAACTAAACTAAAATTTGAAAGCATTTCTTCCCCCCCCATACTATTGAACATGTGGTTATGTCAAGGGGACTGAGGCAAGCAGGTCGAGGGAGGTCATCCTCCCCCTCTACGTTGCCCTGGTGAGGCTGCACCTGGAATACTGTGTGCAGTTCTAGGCTCCCTGGTTCAAGAAGGACAGGGAACTGCTGGAGAGGGTACAGCAAAGGGCTACCAAGATGGTTAGGGGATTGGAACATCTCAACCTGCTCTAGGTGACCCTGCTCTGGCAGGGGGGTTGGACTAGATGATCTCCAGAGGTCCCTCCAACCCCTATCATTCTGTGATTCTGTGATCTCTGCTTTTGCATCTTTTTTTAGACATTTTCTGATATGATTCAACCCACTAATCCTGCAGAAGAGTCTTCAGGATCAAGTGGTTTGCTTTTTTGACAGTTTGCAAGGGTTTTTTCCTCAGCTAATGAGTTGAGGTAGCTCACAGAGGGGTCTAATAAGTACCAAGCTCCCACAGGGTAGGCAATGGGGAAAAGAGGCAGTGCAATACAGGGCCTGGAGTAGAGCTTTCTCTTACTGGCAGCAGCATACAGTTACTTTAGCCAAGAGACATTACCTCCTTGAGTATTTGTGACACTCTCGTTTCTGACAACATTCTTGCAAATAAACCAATTCCTTGCATAGATGTGCTTGAAGAGTTTGACTGAAAATGCTGCAAATATCTGCCAAGTAACTTACATTTTTATATTCAAAGTCTGCAACTTTTTACCCAAAATGCATCTTTTACTATTTGTGATAACATTCGCTTTTTTTTTATTGAGTTTTTGGGCAGTGCTTTCCAAAGAGCTTTAGATATCAGAGCACTTTCATTATCCCTGTAGGATATAGACATTCACTGGGAACACTGAGAGCAATATTGTTATTTCTTCAAAATTCTTTATGACCTCCAAATCCTTCTCGAGTATACCAAGCTGTTCTACTTAGCAGCAGTTCCATGTACTTTCACTACCGTCATGCTCTATCTCCTTTTCTGGACTTAGTTCTGAGAAGGCTGACCTCAGAATGTTTCATTCATACTTCTGGAAAATTAGCAATCCCTAAGAAATAGCATATGCATCATTTAAGTCTTGTTTATATCCTATTTTAAGAGTCTAAGTGAACTGTAAGCCATTTATTGGTGTTTGCTGAGTTGTCATAGTAGGGTAACATTCACAAGGAAGGAAGGTTTGTATTCTTCCTAAACTTATTGTGGTCAGCCTAGAAAAATCAGAACAAAGCAATTATGTATGTCCTCTTAGTATTGCCTTGGTTGGCGCATTATTAGACTTAATTCCACTAATTAGTGCAAAACAGCTGTCCAAAGGCTCAGATTATTCTATTCTCTACAAAGGACAATACTTGAAAACCTTTTACTACTATATCAGGCACACAGGTTAGCTAGTTTATGTGTGCCCAATCAAGTTACCTATCAGAACCATAATAGCTTTCTTTTCTGAAAATGGTGATTTACTTAATTCAGAGACAAATGTAATTTAAGAGGTTGCTACCACTTATATTGGAACTAGTTATCAGAAGACTGCCACATCTCGATCAGGGATGTTGTTGGCCTAAGAACTTAAAGCTGGTGGCCAAACATCTTCTGGGCATCACTTTATTTTCTTACACTTGTTTTTCCTATTGGCTGACAGAATCCAAGCCAAACAGTATTTAAGTAACACTGCAAAACTCATAGCTCTTGCCAGATTGCTCACTGTAAGTATGGGAATTGGAGCTAGTTGTTATTTTTGTGCCTAATTATTTCATATCAGCAATGTAGTTAAAAAAGACATATATCCTGAGATGCGCATTCAGGTCGCTTAAAAGAAAAGCAATTCAAATGCAGTTGTAGTTTTGCAAGGTAAACGTTCCTTGACATCTGCCCGGTGGATACATTTGCACCTGTATATTACCTAACGCATTTCCCTATACACGCATGAATCCTGCACCAGATGCCCACTCTGTCAAGTTAGCTTAAAAAAATACTGGAAAAATTCTGTCTTCTCTTTGTTAGATAAAAATCAGCTGTGGTATCACTACTGTATTCATTACGTTACTAGTCAGTCAATAACATGTTGAATGTAACTGTTACACATTGCTGGGAAACAAAACTAATTGTCCATAAAATGGACAATTGCAGCATGAGCGGAGGAGACAGGAAAATAGGGAGACTGATCTTCAAGACAATACCACGCTTTGGCTGTCGCTTTGGAAATTAATTTTACCTGAGTATGACTACACTTTTCAGCAAAATCACTTGACAAATAGATGGCCTAGCAATTATTATTTTACCACCATAGCTGAAGTGTCATTAAAGCTAAACTCTCTGACAAAACAGAAAAGCATTTTTCTTGCAGATGGTGTGTACCTACTATCATGGGGGGGTTCTGCAGATCAGTCAGACTTCAGCTCCTCTTGTTCACTTGCATCCGCTTGCATCACATTTTGGCATGATTCCTTGTCTTACATTTACATTGGTCTGAGAAGAAGAGCAGATGAGTGGTCTCTAAAACGTTTGGAGAAAAACAAATATATTGATTGGTTAGTTTTGTTTTGTTTTGCTGTCTGCAAATTTGGAAAGTTCAAGGGAGTACTTTATTAACAATTTCCTAAATCTTATTAGAATTTTTACCTTTTGATCAAAATCAGAGGCTTAATTTAAAGCCTGTTGGCTTCATAGTGGTAACTTTTATAGGCTTAGTGAGCACCAGATTGGACCCTAGACCAGCTGCTGGAGAAGCTATTCCATTTCTGTAAGTATTCGCTTAGGTAAATAAATTCACTTTTAAACTCTTCTCAAGTTGTTCTCTTGCACAGAAATGACCTCCTGATAAATTTGGGAGTAAGGCTAGAATGGAGGAAGTGACGCAGGAATATATACTCTTCAGTACTTCTGGAAAAATAAAATCTCATGAGGCCTCGGTCTTGGGCTCAGTGATACACCATACGATAACCCTTTGATAACGGTACTAAAATATTCTTCAGTGTTCAGTTATAAACCCATCAGGACAGAACAAAGGTTAAATCAGGACAGAACCAAGGCCAAATCAAACGTGCAACAGTCAGTGTTAGAAGACAAAACTGTAGTTTTGGGGGTCATGAGTAGTGAGGTTGGGGTGCGTGGCTTGGACAATGAACCTGCACAACTTTAACATCCTCTGATTTTGTGTGGGCAGAACCAAGCTTTCAACAAATAAATCAGCCTGAGGACATCAGTTATATTTGTGAGGGCAAGTCCCATGTGCACAGCTAGATTTGTATGTTCAATATGTGTTGCCCTTAAAAGCATAGATGCTAAAAAGGGAGGTATTTTTAAAACACAAGATGTCCCGAATATCTGTTTACTGTCTGCTAGACAGCACGCTATCACAGGGAAACCACTAGGAGGGGTAAGTCAGAGGCACAGCAGGCATTCAAAGGAATTTGAAGAGCCACACCAGATGACTGGCCTTAAAGATCTGAGGGGAATTTATTGTCATTTGGACCTATACTTATGCAAGCTGCACCTGGACTTAGTAAATAAGTTATGTCTGAAGATACGCTATTGCTTTTTTTTTTTTTCCTGTAGAATTCCAAGTGTCTTTGACTTAACTGTAGACCTTCCCCTGGGCTTTTCTGCTTCTTGGCAGCAAGCAAAATGTTGCCCACTGTCTTGTACTTGTCATACAAAAATCACCAGTTCATGTCCCCTCTGTTTCCAGAGAAATCCCTGAGCCTCCCATTTGTCTCAAGCACTGACTGCAAAATGCCTGCCTTGTTAGCCCACTTCCAGACCTTGCATTTGTCTCCCTCGCCTCCTCCTTCCACTCATTTAACACCAGCTTCTTCCCTGTCCCTCTGCATAATCTCTTGCCATCTGGAACACCCTTCCAGTATCTCTCTGGCTCGTCAACTCTCCTTCTCTTTTCAGATTTCATCTGCAAACATCTCTTCATTCCTGTGCCTGCACCTCTTAATTTCTTTCACTCTCTTCTCTCTGTTATTGGCCTTTATCTCTCTTTAATATATTCTACAGGCAGTGTCTTTCTACCACTGTTTGTCTGTAATTTATACAATATAATATCCATGGTCTTGTATTATTTAAACTTGTAAAGCATTTTAGGATACAGTTCACATGAAAGGAGCTATGAAAAATAAAGTTGCATTGCATTATTGATAGACTGTTAAGCTGAGCTTGTTCTATAGCCATCTCTTTTCTTTTCTTTCTTTTCTTTTTTTTCTTCCCTTTAGTATACTCCTAGGAGAAATCACTTCTCAAAATATAGACAAGTATACATACACCCACACACTCATACACTTCCTGATTTCAACTAAATCATGAAGAATGCAAATTTCAACGACTCCGTTTCTAGGAATCAGGGACAGCTATCCTAGGAAGAGTATAGGGATGCTGTCTGGTTGTGTAGGGATGGGGTCAGGAAGGCCAAGGCGTGACTGGAGTTGAACTTGGCAAGGGATGCAAAGAGGGGCTTCCACAGGTATGTCAGCCAGAAAAGGAAGATAAAAGAAAGTGTACCCCTGCTGATGAGCAAGAATGGCAAACTGGTAAGAGGCAAGGAGAAGGCTGAAGTACTCAACATTTTTTTTGCCTCAGTCTTCACTGGCAACCTCTCTTCCCACACCTCTGGAGTGGATGGACTGCAAGACAAGTACTGGGGGAACAAAGTCCCTCCCACTGTAAGAGATCAGGTTCGTGACCACCTGAAGAACCTAAACACAAATAAGTGTATGGGACCTGACAAAATGCATCCCAGAGTCCTGAGGGAATTGGCTGATGCAGTTACCAAGCCACTCCATAATATTTGAAAAGTCGTGGCAGTCAGGTGAAGTCCCCCGTGATTGGAAAAAGGGAAACATTGCACTGATTTTGACAAAGGGTGGAAAGGAGGACTCTGGGAACTACCGATCTGCCAGCCTCACCTCTGTGCCTGTGGGAAGATCATGGAATAGATCCTCCTAGAAGCTATGCAAAGGCACATGGAGTACAAGGAGGTGATTCGAGACATGGCTTCACCAAGGGCAAGTCTTACATGACCAACCTAGTGGCCTTCTGTGATGGAGTGACTACATCAGTGGACAAGGGAAGAGCTATGGATGTCATCTATCTGGATTTCTGTAAGGCGTTTGACACAGTCCCCCACAACATCCTTCTCTCTGAATTGGAGAGATATGGATTTGATGAATGGACTGTTTGGTGCATGAGGAAATGGTTGGCTGGTTGCATCCAGAAGGTAGTGGTCAACAGCTCAATGTCCAGATGGAGATCAGTGACAAGTGGTGTACCTCAGGGATATCTGTTGGGGTCTCTATCGTTTAGCATCTTCATCAATGACATAGAGAGTGGGATGCAAGTTTGCAGCTGACACCAAGCTGAATAATGTGCTTGACACACTTGAGGGATGGGATGCCATCCAGAGGGACCTGGACAAGCTTGAGAAGTGGGCCTATGTGAACATCATGAGGTTCCACAAGCCAAGTGCAAGGTGCTGCACCTGGGTTGGGGCAACCCCTGGTATCAATACAGGCTGGGGGATGAAGGGATTGAGAGCAGCCCTGCTGAGAAGGATTTGGGGGTACTGGTGGATGAAAAGCTGGACATGAACCAACAATGTGCATTTGCAGCCCAGAAACCCAACCATATTCTGGGCTGCATCAAAAGAAGTGTGGCCAGCAAGTTGATGGAGGTGATTCTGCCCCTCTGCTCTTGGGTGATGAGACCCCACCTGGAGTACTGCGTCTATCTCTGGAGTCCTCAATACAGGAAAAACATGGCCCGTCTGAGGAAGGCCACAAAAATTATCAGAGGGCTGGAGGGCTGGGCTATGAGGAAAGGCTGAGAGAGTTGGGGTTTTTCAGCCTGGAGAAGAGAAGGCTCTGAGAAGACCTTATTGTGGCCTTTCAATACTTGAAGGGGGCTTATAAGAAATATGGAGACAAACTTTTTAGTAGGGCCCCTTGACAAGGGGCAATGGTTTTAAACTAAAAGAGGGTAGATTTAGATTGGACATAAGGAAGAAATATTTTTATGATAAGGTGGTGAAATATTGGAATGGGTTGCCCAGAGATGGAGATGTCCCATCCCTGGAAACATTGCAAATCAGATTAGATGGGGCTGTGAGCAACCTGATCTAGTGAAAGATGTCCCTGCTTGTTGCAGGAGGGGATGGACTAGATGACCTTTAAAGGTCTTTTCCATCCCAAACTATTCCATGATTCTACGATTCTAGTCAAGAAGACTTAGATGGTTCTTGCTCCCCTATTGCTCTTTACCCTTCGGACTGCTACAGCCCATCATGTGCCCCAGAAATGTGTTTTATCTGAGTCCAGAGTATGCACCTCTTATTATCTGAATAGTGATGACTTCACATAGTTAAATATGTGTGACTGGTAAGATCTGAAAGCAATCCTGTCCAGGCCACCTCAAAGAAAGGAAGAAACTTTGAAACAGAGGTCACCAAAAGAAAATGGGAAAAATAATTTAATGTAATTCTCAGGGTTTTATGGCCTTGGAGAAGCAGAGCGCACAGTCACACTCCTGGGCACAGAAAAAGAAGAAAGTAGCAGGAGGCTCTGACAGTAAGATTTGTTAACTTGCAGATATACCAAATCACAGACCTAATATGAATGAGCTAGCAGGTTGGGCACTAAGGAAAGATGAGGAGTACAAGTGTCTTCCTCCTTCCTCCCTCCTGAAGGTCATGTTTGAGGAGCACTGTGTCTCCAGAGCACAATAGTCACCTGGCAGATTTCACATCTAGAGTATTGGTCAAAAACTTTACAGTCACATTGTTGCCTGCAGCAGTACCAGGCCCTTAATAGTTGGCAAAGAGTCCTACAGAAAGGGAGAAGGTGCCAGGTGGGAATGAAACTTGGGAATGAATCTTGTCCTTCTGGTTAACTGAGCAACGCAGTTGGATAATTACAAAGCAGAGGCAAAGGCAGTCAGGCAGAATAATTTAAAAATATATCTTAAATTTATTCTTTTCATTTCCCTTCCAATTCTTTCTTCACGAATTGCATAAATATGAATAAAGTCATCAATTAGAGTAGAAGATCTTCAGTCTTTCATCAAATTCTCATTTTGAGTCTCCGTTTTCATTTCGTCTTCCTGTTTCTTTCTCTTGTGCTCTCTCTTTTTTTTTTTTTCATCTTGCTTGCAATTACCTGCATGAAACTTATTTATATGTTTAATTTACTTCATGATTACAGGTACATTCTCATACTTTCTGGTAATTATTGCTGGAGCAGGATGTGATTGGCATAGGTAACGATGGCTAGTCTCAACAAAAAAGAGTCTGAAGTTCTCTCACTTCCCTGAGAGATGATGTACAACTTTCCTCAAAGCTTCACAATGAAAAGGAAGTAAGGTCACCTTAGTCTAGAGGCCAGTTGTTATTGTAGGTTGTAAGTCAGGTCCTCAGCTGGGGCAAGTCATTGTAACTTTGGATTACTGTTAGTGAGCTACAATGTCTGAAGCTCTGCTCCCCTATTTTTATGTACAGCCTTTCCCATGCTGTTAATATTGCAGAATGTTTTATGGACACTTTTATGTTCTGCAGGTAAATGAGATGTTCTGAGGTGCTTGGGGAAACTTAAAAAAAAAAAAAAACAAGCAAAAAAAATCAAAAAAGCTCTCATCAAGGTAACGTTTATAGAGAGGAGTGCATAGGAGTAAAGGGTAAAAAGGCCAAATTGTAGCCAGAGAGAATATCTGAGAAAAACATGCTCTGAGATTTATTGTCTTAATGTTAAGAAGGTTAAGGTTTCATATCCCACTATGAAAATTATGTCCTCAGCCAAGGGCTAGAGAAAACTAGCTAGAAAATGGCTAGAGAGCAGCATGAGAGAAGGCAGCAGGTAGGGAAACAGAGGGGAAAGGAAGTCTGATATTAAGGAGCTTAGGATTTGTATGTCAAATACAAACTCAGGCAAGATAAGTGAGAGACATCCCAGTGTCTTGGGCAGTACTGGATCCAGATCTGATTGAGCTGCCCCATTTGCTACAGGTGGCAGGTCTCCTCGCCCCAGTGCTGGACTGCTGCTACAGGAGAGGCCCAACTGAATTTCAGTTTGGGAGAACTGCCTTCAATAAAATCAGGTGGGTTTTGTTTCCCAGTTGGGTAATACATTTAATGAATGAAAGACTAGTTAAGGGCAAATGATCTGGTATTTGCATTCAATGTTGCTTGGAATAAATCAAGAAAGGGTCCTTGTTTATACCTCCAGACAAAGTACAGCCTGATCAGCACTACGTCTTCTGAATTTGCATTCGAGGACAAAGACGATGGATTTTTTTAACAATCATGTAACAGAAATTGTGATGCAACAAATGAGAAATAAGGCTACACAATGGCTTGTTACGGATGAACTGCTGTGAGGACAAATTTTTAGATGACATTTAACCTATGCTGACATTTTTGTTTGCCCTTAGAACATCACATAATTAACTGTCAATTTATTCTGACAAGCCAGATGTTTCTGTGGTTACTGCACAGGAGTCATGACATACCAGATCTATTTCTGGCTCTGCCACTTATCTGTTCTACAACCTTTGCAAATCACTTAACCTCTTCACACCTCCAAATTCTGTTTGTGATACGAGAAGAATAATGTGTTTTTCACTGTGCAAAGGCTCTGTACAGTTCAGTGCATTAAGATCACTAGCTGTTTCATGGTTAATGAGAGGACAATGGACTTAAGTTTGTGGAACTACATAATCAGCTGGCATTAACTGGTCCACTTCTGACTTAAATGGTCTCTGACTAATTCATATTGTCTGAGGATTTGCCTTATTTTGTGCTCTCATTTAATTTGAGGTCTGAATATTTCACTGGTTGCATTTTTCCATTAAGGTCCCATTCTGTTACAGTGTTGTTAATAAACTATTAACAAATTTATTAAAGGGTAATAAATCGTCATGGAGTCATCCAAGTCAATGACTTGCTTGTTATCATTGCTAATGAGTACCTTATATTTCAGTAGTGTGCTTCTAAGGTATTTTATTAAAAATAGTTATTGCTATGTCAGTCTTTATCAGTAGCCTTCAAAATGTTTTAGAAAGCAACATACATGTGTTTATACAAATATCAAGGCCTGAACTTTAATATGAATTTTTTATTGAAAAGAAGATAATATTTCACACTTAACTTTTTTTAGTTAATACTTTGGATTAAATTTCAGATTAAGTATATTGGTAGACACAATGGAGATTTGGTTTTAATCACAGAGGAAACAAATTTCCCATCTTTATATAGATTTTATTTCAAAATGTCCTCTATCTCAACTTTGAAAAAACAGTGGTAAATGGAAAACAGGCAAGAGCTATATTAAAAGAAGGAAAGCATTAACTCTAGTAAAATATGTTTTTAACAATGTTTTTCACCTTGGTGTCTTTTTTTAAAAAAAAGAAAAGTAGTTAACTTAAAATTTTGAAATTAGAAGTAAATTTAATCTCTTCTTAACATTCAGGTTTTTATGAGATACTTCTACACCTTTGACATTTATGGGGGTTTTTTCCCTTCCAAATTGGGATAATTATCAGAACCGAGAAAGCATCAAAATCTACCCTTCCACATTTCTGTTTTCCAAGAGATATCAAACTTACTCAGAAAATGACCAAATTTTGTGTCCAGTAACAAGCAACTGTTAATATAGTAGCATTTGCTGAAGAAGAGATGTGCAAAGTGACTGGGTTTTAAGGAGGGAAATCTTGCCAAAAAGCAGTATCCATTACATGATGCAAATATAGCATTTGATTAAAAATTCTCACCATTCCTTCATACTTTGCTTTCCTTGGAAATGTGGGCTCAGGGATATTCCTTAGGCTTACATAAATGTAATCCTTTCAATCAGACTAAATATGCAAACAAGTTAGAAAGAACTGATAGGCTTGTGTCCTTCTTCACTGCTTCTTTCATCTTCATCTCTTAGATTTCTATATTTTTTACATACTTTAACATCCCGTTGTATGTTTACAGATGATTCCTTTGATCTGCAAACTTGATCAAATTACCTAGCTTTACTCCAGCAATAAATGGGCCCTTCAAAGTATTCCGGGTGAATTTATTTGCAACCGTTCCAGTAAAGATGTGTAGACTGCAAAGTGGAGGCAACTACTGTTTTTCCCATGTTTTGTTGATGTTGGATCTTTCGTTTTCCAATTTTAAAAATATTAACTTTCGTATTTAATTATTTGCTTCTATAAGTTCAACCTTTGTGCCTACATCTGGAACCAGAGGTCTCTGAGGCATGCAATTAATCATTAATACTTTTCTCTTAAACACTTTTTCTGTTAAGTTACTTACTTGTTAGAAGATGATGGTGATATGGATGTGTCTTTTGCATACCAAATAGAAGTAGCAAAGTTGACGCTCCTTCTGCAGATACTTCCTGCCTTCCTGATACTGTGGATACTTGCCTCAACCTCTTTAATAACAGAGGCAGGTTTTAATGTGTCTTTTTAAATAAAGGAATGCAAAATGTGAGAAAAAGGCATTATGGCACCACTGATGTGTATGAGCTGATACCTACAGGAGCATAGCTCAGTTTATACCATATTGGATTGGAGTTCGCTACTGGAACTTAAACTAGATAGAAATTGGCAGGGTCAGTATCAGATTAGATATTTCTATCAGAAATCTCTGTGCTTCATCAAGTAGACAGATGGCTACATTTCTGCAGGGGCCCAGGATGTATAATGGAGTTTTAATGATATCCCCAGGAATCTGGTTTTAACAGCCTGATTTAAAACTCTTGGGAGGGAGTCTTTCCACTGGCACTACCGAGCTTTCAATCAACATGCTCACACCTCCAGAGAGTGTTCATTTACCTTGGACATAGTACTAATGAGTCACTGCACTAGATCAGTGGCACTGAGCCCAGGCAGCAACTTGTGGCTCTAGAACCAAATTACCTCAGGCTGGAGGATGTGTAGATCTGGGGTTCTGACTCAGACTCCTACTTGAATTATTATTCCTTCTTATCTCCTAACTGAGATTTAAAATTGTTAAAAGATGGCGATCCCACAGTCTCGGTGCCCTTCATTAGCTATGCAACAGCACAGGATTCTAGCAACATGGAGATACTCCTTCTTGCATGTGACTTCTCCAACCCAGCGCCCACAGGAACTCTCATTGCTTCAGCGGTATGGGCATTATTCAAATTATGTTTTTCCACAGCATTGCCCTGGCCTCTCAAAAGCCTTTCTCAAAGGCTTGCCTTATATGCTGTACTTCGTTAAAGTAACCATATGTTTCTCTTCCTCCCCAACAATGGCAACAACCCCACTTTTCCAGGGAAAGCTCTGATGTTTGTGAAAAAGACGCGCTGTAGTGACCCCCAATGGGTTTCAGTAGGTACAAGAAGGGAAGGTCTTTCTAGGACTCTTAACTCTGTTTTGTTACTCTATGCAGCTCTGTATTGGAACTGTTTGCAGGCTGTGTAAACATCATCAAAATTATTCAACCTATTTATTACAGGCTTCTCAGTTTAGACATGTTTGCGCCTCTTGTCTTTCATGCATTTCACATGGATGTTTGTTTGAGGCCTAGATGTGCATCACTTAAATACCTATCCAAACATGAAAACTAGGATCTTTCTGTCCAAACAAAAGAGTTCACTTTCCCATTTTCCTATTTGTTACACATTATTTGTCGATTGTAAAATGTTCACTAATTGGGGAGCAGAAACCTTGTCATGTGACTTAACTATTCACCCCCTGTGAGCAACAAATGATATGTAAATAAAGCCAACTATGTGTGGAGCTGCCATATGCTGGAATTTACTGCTAGAAGCTACTTGTTGAGAGCTGTGACTAACAGGCACTTGCAGTTTTCTTCCCAGGCAGACCCAGGGGTAATGTCTGTAGAATGAATATATTTGATCAGCTTTTCTCATAGTATACCTGGGTGTACAAGAATATTTTCTATGTGAAGTTTCTTTAGAAATCTCAAGTAGGACTTAAAATAAAAAAAAATCCCAAAATTTTTCATGTTGCTGTTTTTTTTTCAAAATAATATATTAAACTAGTTTTCTTGGTGGCTTTATTGCTCTAAAAACGTGAGTCAAATTCCACAAAAAAGTTTGCAACGATATTCTGAACAAAGACAACTAAACATGGTGATACTTGCTAAAAAGGTTGTATAAATTTTAAGTCCTCCTGGTATGAACAATACTCTATGGGATTATAAATAAAGAGGTTGTTTGTGTTGTGTTCCAAACTATATCTATGCAAAACAAAGGAATAAGAATGCAAGTGAACTCATCATGGTTTGAAAAAAAACCCCTATTTATTTCCTGTGTTTGGAAACAGAACTGAAAGTAATCCTTTGCTGCAAAACTAAAAAAATCAAGTATCTTTTCCATGAGTATGGATGAGAAACTGACCCTATATAAATCAATGACACTTTTGCAATTCACATTAACAGAGTCAGGATTTGACCGTCTGACCACAAAGTCAAAAAATGTTGTTACAAGTTGTCATATTATTGCTGTATGGTAAATTTTCTGCTTACCTGCAAAACAACAAAAAAAAAAAAAAAAAAAGAGGGGGGAGGGGGCAGGGGGCAAGGAAGGAAACAAAAAGTCCTATTACTTTTATTTATTTTTTTGCAAATCAACTCTCTCTCTTTCTCTGAACAGAATACCCCCTTCCTTCAGTTTAATTTTTGGGTATGCTTTCAAAGTGGGTAGGAAACATCTCTTGCAAATGACTTTCTGCACTGTGGACCCTGTTTCACTCTCGATATAGAAAATAATGTCATGCTAGAAAGAGCAAGAAAGATTTTGTCTTCTGTTCCCTGGTGCCAACACACAAAACTACCCCTACTTGATATCATTTGAAGATGTTGTCAGAATGTCCTAATCTTTCAGCAGTACATCAGTTTTCATTTTTTCTTAAATCTTTGAACATCTGTTCTTCTTTACTTGTGGTTTGTGGTCACTTCAAATATAAGGTATGTTTGAAGGAATTGAACTTTTATGAAAATGCAAAGTGAAAGAATTTCCAAAGGGGTAAATGTAAAGTCTCATTGTACAAGCCGGCATGTTAGTTATTATCTTCATGAGCCTTCATAAGATGTTTGGCTTTGGCAAAAATGTTCTTGCAAATTGAAGTAACAGTGGATAAAATTAAGAACAATCTAAAATGGAACCAAATGTATCTTAGGAATTTGTTTGAACTTACATAAAATAATTTGTATGGCAAGTATCCAGTGCTTATTATGATCTCTTCTCAGACCAAAGACCATGATTCTCCCTTCACTTACATCAGCACTAACTGGCAATAATTACCTTAAAATGCATGGAGCTGCCCTAGTGCAAAACCAGCGTAACTGGAAGAGAAATCAAGCTCCATAGATTTATATTAATTCCTTGATAATAAAATTGTTTGATCTTCTTTTAATTTCTGATTCTCTTTTCAAAGCTAGAAGAAAATGACCTAAAGTGTTTCCTCAGACACACAGCTACAAGCTTCTTAAATTGATCTCCACTCTCATACAAGCTTCAGAAGCTTTACTCTCTTTCAGCGGAGAATTCTCAAGGAGGCCTTGGGAACATTCAGTATCTGTCTCAAACAAATTAATCCCTTGGGAGATAAGCATCCAACATCTTAGAAGGAATTAAAACTTCTTTTTAAGTGAACAGTTTTATTGTCTATTACAGTCCTTGTATAAGTTTATTCAACAAAGATCTGCCTGGAGGCCACTGACTCTTTACGTTTTGTGCAGGTGTTGATGTGTTTTCTGGAATCAGAGGAAACTGCTGTAAATTTATAGAACGGTGTGTTCTGGTGCATTCTAGTCACCACCATGTGTGTTCATGTCATGAGTAATTAGGCAGGCACAGGAAGTGTGTGTAACATCTTTACTCCTTTTAACTAACCGTGCATTTTCAAATTGCCTCCCTTTGCTCCCTCAGAAGGTGGCATGGAAGTTTCTGATAGCACATCTAATTAAGTAAAACAGAGATTCCTCCTAGGCAAGAAGCCACAAAGGTTTTTCTAGTCCCGGTTATGACTGCAGTTTCTGAGTCCTAGAAACCTCCCGAATGCCTCTGGTCTGTGCGTGCAAGGGCAAAGTTAGCTGGACTGGTGTGAGATGTTTGGTGAGGGTAAATCACTCAAATGATGGCTGTTGATACTGTTTTCTCAAGTACTGCCAAAGAAAGGCTTTGCAGCACAGATTTTAGGTGTATCCTAGCTGCAGACATCAGGTTCCAAACTGAGGCTATCTTACCTGCTCCACGACCTAGAGGGGCCCTGGGGGTCTGGTCAGTAGCATTCTTCCCTGGGAGGGTTCGTACCCACTCGCCGCTGCCAGTGGCAGTTTGTCCGTCGAGGATATGCCACTGGGAGCTGCACTCCTCCAGGAGAACTTGCAGCTGGTTGAAGTATTTTCTTTTATGCTGACTTCTGGACCTAGTAAATCACTATTTATACTTCAGCATTTTAAAAACACCTGCTAACACAGAGGGAGAAGGCCATGGGTTGTGAAGCTCTGTTTAATGGTGTACTTTCAGCTTTACCACAGCAAAAGAAATCAAAGTAAAGATGATAACTGATACCAAAAACACTTTCCTCTTCAGTAACCCAATGCTCAGATTTTTCGCTCACCGTGGGAGTCTATACCCTCTGTTTTTTATCCAGAAGGAAGAAAAGGGATAGTGTTTATTAGACACAAACACTATTTCAGTCTGAACGCTCCAGAATGAGTACTCTATAGAATTTATTTTTATTTTTATTTTTACTTTTTTTTTTTTTACTTCTGTGCAGTCTATGAAAGATGAGTAATAGGTAATCTAAAGCAATCCAAACCCATAGCTGTTCCAATGAGTGGGAACATTCTACTAGATAAGCGTGGGCTTCCTTAGGGCTTTCTGAGCTGACTAATAAGATCAGTAGGGAGGAGCTTGCTGGCAGACGAAGCGTTGTTGTTAAGAATAGATTTCAACCTCTCTCGTTCACTCACCCAAGCTGTTACAATATCTGAAGTGTAAAGCAATAGGTTTTTAGGAGAGGTGAATATAACACAAAGAAAATTAATCTAGAAATATCTAGAACACCTAGTGGCATTTAAAAACATGGAGAAGAACTGGTTCATAAGAGTCAGAATGCGAGTGTCCTGCTACAGCTGCAAAAACACTCCAGTCACTGTGTCTTCACTATTTCTTCCTTTCACCTTAAGGAGAAAGTTCATACTGTCTGCACTGCTTTCCCATAGATATTTTTCATTTCTTATGAAATTCACAAGGGAACTTCAGACAAGGTCCAACCTCAGAAACATCTAGTGAAAAGTCAGGAGCAATTCAGAACTAGGAAAAATATAGAAGACCTTAGGCCATAAAATACATTTACTATTAGAAGACAAAAAACCTTATCCTTCTTCATGCAGACCACTGAAGTTATACATGCATGTGTACATAGATAGAGATCCCACAATGATTTTATTTAAGGATCCCTCAATGCATACATTTGCCCCTCTGAAGCTATTATTAAATTTTATTTCAAATATAAACAATAAATGAGTCTGTAACTCTCGCTTTTAATTTCTATTGAATTGTAGGCATATTTAATCTTGAAGTGTGAACTCTCTCTGAAAAACAAATGCAAGTAATGCTTTTTTATAGTAAGACATATGCTGAAATAGGAACAATAAACACTGTCTTTTTCATAAATCTATTTCACCATGGCAAAAAGCCATCTTCTGAGAGTGATATAGTCACTGAATTATTTCTCAGCTGCTATTGTCACTGACATCCTATTGAGAAATTTAAATCTTAAATAATTTCATGAAAAAATAATTATATGCTACATTAATCAATGAGTGCTGATCTTGCAGCCAGTTAAAACACCCTACACACCTACATGCAACTTCCACTGCATTTTTCAGAAGGAAGAGTCATACTCGATAGTGTACTCTAAAGAGCGGAATCCCAAAAGATGCCCCTCTCTTCCAATAAAGAAGAATTTTGTATATTATGCTATTGTACATTGTCTGCTTTGAGACATTGAGATATGCTCCTGCCGGTTTACAAAAAAAGCCCTGTTGTACTCCTTAGTATGAAAATACTGTTTCTCTCTTTTTGTTACATGTCAGACTGCATCAACACTCTTCCACAAGGTATGTCTTGCTACCACAGCCTTACATACATGCTGCCAGCGGAGCCTTCTTAAACCCAAAAGCTCTACTGCTCAGATAACACGCGAAATTTTGCTTCACTCTAGCCTCAAGATACAGAAAACTTATCTTTTTTGCCTCTGTTTTCCAGTTGCTCGTCCACAGCCCCCTGGAGATACTTTGGCTATTTCTAGGGAAGGCAGGAAGTATAGTGAAGAAAAACAAACCTGTTCTCACTAGTCTTATATTTGCGGTTCCATTAGGAATTTTTTTAGGGTATATAAAACACAAAAGTTTGAAAACTTCTGCTCTAGGATCTTACAGTCTAGATGTTAGCCACTTGGCAGAGGACAAGGAAGAAGGACAGGTAACAAGGGAACTGGGGAAAGAAGGATGCAACTAGAGGGAGTGAGATGCAGTAATTTCTCACATTAGAAATGCACATCTCAGTGATCCTGTCAAAGGGGTTGTGTTTTACCTCATGGTTAAATATATGTAGCTTATTCTGTGTCCTTTTCAAAACAATGAATTTCTAATAAGGTTAGAATGTGCTGTGACAAAGTAGACTGTTGACTTCAGGTGGGGTTTCACTGTTTTTTGAAAGCAACTGTGTGCTTGAATCGGTACCATTTACCCACTAAATTAGTAGATTTCCCTGCCCCTTAAGATATAAGAACAAACACATAAATTCCTGGGAGTTTCAGGGTGGGGGGTGTTCTTTTCCTCATCCATGAGGGTGGGTTTTTTTACTGAAATTGCAGATATTGGCATGGATGGCATTATTGTTATTATTATTGTTATTGTTGTTGTTATTGTTATTAATAAACTAAAAAGCAAAGCATAATACTTAAGCAGGAAAATATCAACGCAGAGAAAATGTTCCATATGCCAGTGTATAAATAGATCTGGCAGAGAACATAACAATAGCTCTGCTGCCGCTCTTTCAGAGCTGGGCTGATCCTAATAAAAACAACGGGTGATTGTTTCTTGCTGTCTTTCACTGCAGATGAGAGGGAGCCATTGTAATGATACTGCCTATTAAAGAGGATGTAACTCAGTGAGGTAAACAGTAATTATACAACAGGAAGAACAGACCGAGTAGGTTTGAACACGTTCACAAATAGGTTGTTTCTGTTGGAAAGCAGTGGTGAGTTCTGCCTCTGCCCCCCAAATACTTACATGGAAGCAGAGTGCTTTGTCACTGCAAGTGGTTGCTGCCTTGTGCTGTGCTGTTAATCCCAGAATTACCACTTCCTGTAAGCAATGTCTGGAGAGAGCAGATTCTTGCTCAGTACACCAGTAGTTGGATGTTTTGATGTTGAACTGCCTTGCAGCTGCTGCCTAAAGATTGCATGGCCTGCCTAGCAATGGTGAACTTTAATAAAAGGCAGCACGCCTGCATGAGCAAGGGCAGGGAAATTAAACAGTCGTTATCACTGGCAACAATTTACTTATTGACCATGGTGCCCAGAGCAAATGTAATTCTGCACTTTGCTATTTTGCTTTGCTATTTTGAGAGACTGTGTGGCCTGAAGTCTTAAAATAGGGAGCAAATATCACTTACCTGGTTTCCCTGCCCTGTATGGTGGAGATGTCAATACTAGCTGCCCATTACTGAACTCAGGCAGAACAAATTAGTTCATATTAGCACAGTTCTTTGAAACCGTGCATGAACCTGCTTACTCTTGAGTTTCTTTATCCCAGAAGCAAAAGGAGCCTGGTGCTTCTTAGATCCAGAGAGGCGTGAGGAGCTCTAGACTCCAATGGTGCCATCAGCGACTTCTTTTGGGTAACCTGGTTAATCAGGGAAGGGCTCGGATCCTGGGTGATTGGTGCTCAAATAAAGGATGCACAGACAAAAATGCTACTCATCAGAGAGATCTTCCAAATCCACTACATTGAGGGAAGAGGTGGAATTAATCTTGTAACAGACAAAAAGGGAATAAGCATTCAGGCCACAAAAAATAGGTCAGATACAAAACATTGCACATCCATGTTCATCATATAGCATAAGAGGAGCTGAACCAGCTCTGTGACCTCAGAACCAAGGTAGCTCAAAAGGTGCCAGTTAGCTGAATAAAGAAGCAAACACACTTCGCATTTAGCTTAAGCTAATGGGTATTTTCTTTCTCATAGAAACAAATTGTATCAAAATAGCAAATGTTTCCTTCCCTCTCCTCTCCTCTCCTCTCCTCTCCTCTCCTCTCCTCTCCTCTCCTCTCCTCTCCTTCCCTTCCCTTCCCTTCCCTTCCCTTCCCTTCCCTTCCCTTCCCTTCCCTTCCCTTCCCTTCCCTTCCCTTCCCTTCCCTTCCCTTCCCTTCCCTTCCCTTCCCTTCCCTTCCCTTCCCTTCCCTTCCCTTCTCCTTTCTTTTTGCTGCTGGTTAATAATTTCCTATATCCTAGGAGTCATGAACAAAGATAATATATTTTCATTTTGTGGTAATGACTCTGATTACATCATGCAGGGGACCATGCAACAGGCAGTATTTTTATGATTTAGTGAAGACAAATATTATATTCCATAGAGGTGTTGTGGCTAAGCAGATCATATGCTCATTACACAAATCACATCTGGGACCTGCTTCTTGATCTATCATTTTACCTGTTGTGGAATTGGCGTGCCAACCTCTTACCTCTCAAAGTCTGGAGTACTAACACATCTAATTATTTTTTTATATATATATCTCTGTCTGAGGATAGGTAGCGATATGGATTATTACAACTCTTCAATTCTTCACCCCTTATTTTAACTCTTCCTACTTTAAATGGCCAGAGTTTACCATTTAGATCCAATGGAAGTATTATATGCAGAATATATTTTTTCTATTTTATTGAAACACATATTTATTTGTGAGTGTTATCAAGACAGATTGTTTTGGGAACATAAATCTTTCTGGTCACTATTGGTTAGGGAGAAAGTCCCTTCCTCCATTGTCTTCCTGACAGGCTGACTTCTTAGATTCACAAATTGATGTTTTGACACAGCTGTCCCAGAATAAAAATCTTTTTTTCAGTGTTCTTGTCTTTACAGTGCAGAACAAAAATAAATTGTGAAATACTGATGGGTGTCACCAAATGAAATTGGCATTCTCCAGCCAACTCTAATTTCATGCAACATGACTGTTGCATAGTCCTCTGTGAATTCGTTTAACTGTGATTCCCTATGTAGCCATTATTCCATGAGCTGCCCCACACTGTTAGTGAGTCTTCAAATGTCTTCAGTGCTATTTACCTTTAAAAGTTTTGTCCAAGAGAAAGATAACCTGTAGTCTACATTATTTTTCTGATGACAGAAATGCTGGACAAAAAAACATAGTCAAACAATAACTTTATTTTTGCTAGATTTTAAACTATTAACAGGGAAGTTCTATTAAAACCAAACAGAAAATCAGTAAATCCAGCCATTCTCCTGCTCATGGTCACTTCTACTGAAAAAAATCAGGTGTCCTACCGAAAGTATGGATGACCTGAGCCCAGGGGTCTAAAGTACATCAGCAGACATCTAGAGATCAGAAGTTCCTCATCACCGTGTGGACACTGTGGCTGGGTTAGTGTTGTGGTTTAGTCTTGGTAGGCAGCTAAACACCACGCAGCTGCTCACTCACTTCCCCAGCCACAGTGATGGGGGAGAGAATCAGAAGGATTAAAGTGAGAGATTTTGTAATTTGAAATAAAGACAGTCTAATAAGTTTTTAAAAAACAACAATGACTGATGTCCAACTAGTCCTCAAGCAATGGAAGCCCTGGCAAACTTTCCCCCACCCCCAGTCTTTATTGCTGAGCACAGCATCATATGGTATGGAATATTCCTTTCGTCAGTTGAAGTCAACTGACGGAGCTGTGTCCTCTCCCAGCTTCTTGGCCATCCTCAGCTTCTTCATTGGTGGAGCAGTGAGAAAAGCAGAAAAGGCCCTGATGTTGTGTAAAGCACTGCTCAGCAGTAGCTAAAACATTTGTGTGTTATCAATACTCTTGTCATCACAAATCCAAAACATAGCACCACACAAGCTACTATGAAGAAAATTAACTCTATCCCAGCCAAACACAGTACAGCTAGCTACCAACAATATGGACAGGAACTGAAGTGTTCAGCAATGAGCCCAAATCTCCTTGCCCATAAACACACACAGAGGCTGAAACTTAATCTAGTTATATATAAATACCCAGAAAGATTGAGCAGAGACGGTAATTCTTTGTCTGGATTCTTATTAGTTAATTCACACAGTTTCTTGTTGACTATCTTCTATGAATCTTATTTCTTAAATCTCTACAGAAAGATTCAAGTACCTGGCTCAGGGCTGTGAAATCTACAAGTTAATGTGGTACAAACTGCTTCATTTTGCAGGACTAGACCTCCTTCTAGCCTTCAAATGCCCAGAGGATGGCCTGGGATGATGAAAAGTGGGTTTCTTTTCTCTCTCTTCTGTATATGTTTCTCTGTTTATTATTATTGCCTGGAAGTGAAGAGATTTTGGTCTTTGTTCTTCAGCATGCATGTTTGTACAAAAAACTGGGATTGATATAAGGAACACTTTTCCAGGTGTTGTCATTTTCTTTCCATAAAAACACACTCAATGTAGACTACAAGTGGAAATCTATGTCAGAAAGGACTATTAGAGAATAACTTGAAGTCTGTAAAATGTGCTGATGTTCACCAATACATTAAGGGAAGACTCTGGGGGAAAAAAGAACAAAAACAAAAGAAAAAAAAATGGGGAAAGCAAAACAAAACAAAAACCCCACCATAGTTCACAGACAAAAAAGTGTGGACATTTTTCTTTGGTTTTAAAGAAAAATCCAAACCATACTACCCATGTTTCCACTCGCTGGTACAGTGGATGGCCCTGATTCAATGAAACACCAGTGTAGAGATGTAATATTAATTGTGTGCTTGAATCTAACCCTATTTCATGAGTATTTAGATGCATAAAGTTTAACTTTGTTGAATCAGAGACATAAGTAGGAGGAACAAATAACCCATGCACTAAATGAAATAGATACATGCCTGGTTGCTGCGCTCTTAATAATTTCTGCTATAGCACCTTTTCCACATGTATCTTTCCCCATGTTACTTGAACAACTTTAATTAGTAATGTCTCATAACACTCCTTCGAGGGAGATAATCACTGTAGTGATTTTGCAGATTAGACAAGGAAGCCAAGACAGATTGTAGCCTATATTTTTGTTAAGTGCTTCAGTTTTTTAACAACTAACTTGAAATACCAGAGCCCTGATTCTCAGTGTTAGCTCCTCTGCACAACAGCCACACACATTAAACATTCAGTAGTTCAGCCAGAGCAGCCTTATGTTTGGTACTATATATCTCTCCTTGAAGGAACTGTTTTGAAAACTGGTGCTTAAGTGATTCATTAAAGCAATAATCCTGACTCCTGAGCATGTTCTTTAATCCTTGAAGTCCAGTTCAGAACATAACATCTCTATTCAGGAAAGCAACCGATGATCTGCTAACCTTTAAACAAAACTTTTGTGCTGAACATTGAGGACTCACTTAGGTGTTTTCATGAACTGATATTCTGATTACACCATTGGGAATCATCATAGAACACCCCAGGTGTTACAAAAGTTATCAATAAACGCAGACCCTAGATTTGTCTTTCATATGGAAATAGGAATGAAAAAGCCCTCTCCCTCATGGTTTACGAAAGTAGCCTTTTTACTTGGATCAGTTGCTGTGCACAAATTCAGCTTTAATGGTAGCTATAATATTTCAAAAGCAGTCATGCAAAATTAAATAGATACAATTAATTGGAATAACAGGGCTAGGCAGTTCAGGTACACAGGTATGTCAGTTCCCTGAAGAGACAAATCGGGAGCAGAATATTAGCGATTTTTACTTTACTAAGTTTGCACCAGGAAGTGATTTTTTCTAAAGGTTCCAAAAAACTCTGACATGTGAATATTCTAAGTGGCTCATAATGAAATGCAACTAGATTTACTTCAATGTGTTTGTCGTTAATGTCAAAAAGAGTTTATCTCTTTGCTCTGGAGGAAAAAAACACACTTTCTTTTTTCTAGGGGACTTATACAAAGTTCTACTGCATCATTGTTGGCTCCACAAGTGATCCAAGAAGGAATTGCTCTTAGCAAAGGCTATTCAGTTTTTGAAATGTGTGTGATACCTTGAGGAAGAGTACAAACTATAGTAATTTGGTATTGGTGGTTGAAAAGATAGTTTGATGAAAAGACACTGTTTTGACCTAGCAGAAGTCCACACTGATAACTCATAAGGTGAAAGAACACATGAAAAAGTAGATGTTAGCTATTTCTCATTCTAAAGGAATTGGACAACAACGGATCCAAATCTCCATTTCTGTGTAAGATTACCACGTGTTGTGATCTATAGTTTTACTGGATCTCCAAACATTACTAGAAGTATGCCTGCAAGAGACATTTCTAAAGTGCTCCAGAACTCATACAGTTTGCTGGCCGAGTTTGACCACACATGATTGATTGCTCTTAATAATCATTGCAGCAATGTGGAACTTCATCTGATACCTCTCTCTTTCTAATTTAAAGGCTTATTAGAAAGGCTGCTTATACTTGATTTAATACCAGCTTGAGCTACAAAACTATTGTCATGCCTCCTCAAGAGTCTGTTCTTTTTCAGGCAAAGCAATTCAACCAACGGGCTACAGCACAGGAATGTAAAACCAAAAAATTTTAGGGTGTACAACATGTAAATACTGCCAGAGGGTCCATACACTCTATGTCTGCTGAGTCAAACTGCATCATAAAATTTTGTTGTTGCTTTTATTAATATAATCATTATTAAACAATCTTATTGTCAGGAAATGGCCTAAAATAATAGAAGGAAGCAAAGAATGGCTTCTTATTGTCAACTTGCATAGGCATATATCACCCTTTCTAGACTGGAATAATGTGCAGTTTTCAACAAAGGATGCAAGTAAATTCTCCAGGGAGCTTAGGAATATACTTCGAGGGTTTTTCTGTGATGATAATGAAGATGAAGAAGGGAAAAAACGTGACAGGATTTTTAACTTTTATGGAAAGATATTATTGACTACAGTTCAAAACTGCACAGGGGAAAAAAAAAGATAATTTAAAAGTAAAGAAGTGAGTTATGGAATATGTGACAGTAACTTACTAGTTTTATCTAGATTCTAAAACTGAAGTTTGAAAAAGCTGTAGACATACAGCTGATATAAGTCAGTACAACTTTGTTGCACCTGCTAGAAATGGAAAGGAGAGGAAGTCTGAGCAACTCCGTTTGGTGGACTTTTTTTTCTTTCAAATAATAAGCAGATAAGAGAGGTATGATATACTAAAGAAAGTAAGAGTTTTAATTTTGCACTTAACCATTAGTAATAAAAGTGTTTACAAATTAGTTCTGACAAATAGACTCCGGCAGCAGTTCAGAAGAGTGCAGCGAATTGAGAAGGGGTTTTGTACTGAGCTGGAAACAATAGAAAAAGTGAATAAAGGTGAATACATTAACAAGTTTGGTGGCTGAACAACAGCACAGTGAATGAAGATGAGTGTTAATAAATACAATGCATTAGATGCTGGAGAAGAAAAAAACCCAAACATACTGATGTAATTTGCTGACGTTTTTCATTTAAACATGAGTGACACAGGTATACTTCCAGACAGATTAGCAAACCTGTGTATTTAGTGTTCTGCTAAGTAAATAAGGCAGAAGGAACTTAAACAGAGAGGTTTACACTGATTTATGAAATAACATTAGGCAATCATATTAGAACATTTTATCTAAGTGGTGTGGTTTCATCTGGGATAGTACCTGCTGTAAAATGACCTTGTCTCAAGAAAGGTACTATAGAGGGGGATCAGAAAGGGAAAAAGAATTGGCTTGAAGCATGAAAAAAACAGAGCCTTGGCTGAACAGAGGGTGAAGAAAAAATTATGGAATCCTTACCTTGGAGATTAAGGGCATAGGAAAGAATACGGAAAAAGTAAAAATCCAGTGAATAATTGCAATATGGGAATTTGCGATTCCAAGGTGGGAAATTGCTGTTCTTGCCAAATCAGACAAAAAAAAAAATCCACCATGGCAGAGGCCATCAGCTGAGGTAAAAGGTATCAACTTCAAAGCTCATAAAATAAAATAAAAAATTTTCACAAACTTAATTCAACTGTAAAACACATAATTACGCTGTAGTAGTCAAAACTGAGGATTATCCTGAGCCTGAAAACTTTGCAAGGTTTAAAGAATAAGAGGGTATTTCTAGACATACCAGCAATATCCTAAATTATAATAGCAAATGCTAAGACAAACAGTAGAAGAGACAACAAAAGCCATGCAGGAGAATTTATGCAGCTGTAATTCTTTGTGATTAGAAGGAGACTTCTTGGAGGAGGCAAATTATCTCATGTCTAATGAAGAAACTACTTCGCACTTTCTATAGAAATACCAAATTCTGGCCATTGTTGGAGAAAGGCTGCTAAATGTGTTAGTCTACAGATTGGGAATTATTTACTTTCCTCATGCTGTGAGTCTGAGACGCACAAAAAAATTCAAAAGAAATTCCAGCTGTGAAGGAGAGGAAGTGAAAAATGTAGAGACAAAGAACACAGAACCCAATTTAAAGAGCAAGGCAAACAAATAAAAGACGTATTTCTAAGTCCATATGTAAAGAGGATAGTGAACTGTACTGCAGAAACTGCAAGCTGGCCCTTAGAGAGCTGGCACACCACACAGAACCCTAATGATTTGGAAGATACCAGTTCAGGTACTGAAAACAGAACAGTCACAACCACATGGAATTTCACCTGAGCCAGTAAGCCCTGCTCCACAGAAGAATTAATTAGAGAATATTGTGTCTAACTCTGTGTCTAACCACAGAAGCACTGCTGTCTCTGATGGCTCAGGACTCCTGGCACTGTGCGGTGCAAAGCTTTGGTGAGTGTGACACTTATGTCATTACCAGCGGGTGAAAGGAAAAGGATAAAACAGTGTGGTATTGTTCCTGACCATGATGAGTGATGTCTGCCCCAGCACGGATGACAAATGGAACTCCTTTCACTCTGATTCAAATCAGCAACTCACTAGGCACTAAGGAGAAGGTGCTATCCAGCATACTTAATGTCAGGTTATTGTTAATGTCTGGTTTTAAGTGAAGTTGTTGTTGTTGTTGTTACTATTACTGCTTGAATGCTCATCCCAGCTGTGTGTTATGTGTGACCACCGTTGAACTGGCAATGTTCTTCTCCTGCAAGCATCACTGCTCCAGTAGGTAACAATAGACACAAAATACAACACTTTAAGGAGGAGAGAGACAGAGAAAACAAGAATCCCACAGGAAAATGCTCACTGGGAACCTAGGAGGTGTGGATTCCACTCCCCTCTCCCCCCAAACTGCATTCATTTTCCTGTTTGTATTTCTATTGGGATGGATCTGAGCTGCCCGCAGAAGCAGCTTGCTAAAAAAGTGATCAGGAACTCCTATTTTAACAATTCTGTTCCTGAATTTATGGGCTTTGGATGCGCTTTGAATAACCATTCACTCCATACGTGTGTTTGGGTGAGTAGTATCAGCACTAGAGAGACTTTGTACGAGCCCTGTGGCAAAATCAGAAATACAAAGGGGAAGTGTCTACAGAGTTACACTGCAGGAGAACTTGGTTCCTTGGCTTGAACTGCTTAAAGAGCTGCCAGAGCCCTTGACTTCATGCCTCATGAAGATGAATCCTTGAGTCTGTTTGTAAAATAATATTTTGGGAAAAATATTTCCCCCAGAACTGTGAACCTCTTTAAATCTCTTCACAAAAAAACCAAAATTCTCAGCACTCCTCTGGAGTCACTGGAGCTTTGCACATAAACCTGCCACGGGTCTAGCTGCCCTCAGAAAAATTTGCATTTGAAATACCTCTTTGTCCTTCTCCAGTTAATTAAAATAAAAAGAAGTGCATGGACTGCCTGACTCCTGCCTTCCTATGTCCATACACCATACCTGTGTATAATGCAAGTGAAAAGGACAGGTTTCCAGTGACTGAGGCTCTCTGCAGAAAAGTTCCGCTTACACTTTTGCGATAACACAGCTATTTACTTAGAGCCTCTACTGGAAGGAGCTATTCATAATCCTGAGCTTCAGCTTACTGTGTTCTTCAGTGTATGTTAGAGCTTTTCTGACACTTCTAAAGGACACGATGAAGTCTTCCTCATTTCTAGCCACTGACTCCAGCTAATGGGTACATGCAATGCACAGAAACAGCCCTCTCTGCTTTCCGCAGGGAGTCATCTTCCAAGGAACACAGCATTAAAAACAACAGATGTGACCTCAAAGAAGATCACACCAGATGTGCAGCTCATTACTGGTTTGCATTTGCTTGAAGAGCTGCAAACACACATGAGAGCAACGGCCGTATGTGCAAAGGTGTGTGCGTGCGTGCGTGCGTGCACACACAGGCACATGGACACACAGACAGAGGGACCCACAGACACTTCAGACACAGGGACACAGAGGCAAAGAGACACACGGACACAGGGACGCAGTGACACAGAGACACACGGACACAGGGACGCGGGCACGCGGGCACGCGGACACACCGACACGGGGACACACGGACCCACGCCCGGCGGCGGGCGGGCCGCTCTCCAGGGTGCTGCAGGCGGCGGGTCCCAGCTCCTCCGGCGGCTTCCGCGGCTCTGCCCGTTGGAGGATTTTCCTATTTTCTCCCGATCAGAGACACTTCAGGCTATAAGCTCCTGAGTTTCAGGTCAAGGAGGGCGTGTGATTCTAAGGTCAACATAAAGTAAAACTTTTATGCAGTAGATAACCCACTCCACACACACGCACACAATTTAGAGGATTTTATTTAACTCTTGGCCTTTTAAGAGCCTTGTGGCACAGCTGTAAAACATATCCTGTTATAAACACAACAATATGACTGCTTGCCCCTTTGTTAATGCTTTTTAACTCCTATATCGCATAAATTGAGGCCGTATTCTTCCTCTTGTTTTCTTTCTCCTGAAAGTCACTTTTCTGTCTGCACTCAGAAGTATGTCTGAGAGCCTTGAACACATGCTGTACTGTCATTTTCAGCAGCTGTCTTTCCAAGCCTGGACAAAGGTGACACAGGTTCTCAGCAAATACTTTTTGCAGATTGTTTTGAAACTGTGTTCGGATCTGCCCACCTATATATTTACTCACCTGGGACGCTGCAACATTTGCAAAGAGCAATTATTCCTACAGAAAAAAAAAATCAACCCACCCTGCAGATCTGCAATTTATAGGGCTTTATTGATAGGCAAACTACTTGAATGTTTACATTAAAAAATGCCCCCTCAGCTTTGCTGTGCCTAGTGGGATGTTCTTCCAGTTACTGTGTTTATCCTTAATAAAACAGTAGATTTGATTTTCCAGTTCACCACCTAGCTGCTCTGCACGAGAGGGGATCAGTTTGGCTTTGAAAATTAGACTCTGAGACCTGGCTAAACCTGCTGGGAATTTCCATTTCATCAGTGTGGTCTATTTTCAATAATTCCTAGTATGTTGGGCTTTGAGATTCAAAGGGGCCACAAAAACACTGTCATCATGCAGGGGGGGACTGAAAGAAAAGCTTGATGACTTTCTCTTAGTAAGGCAGTGCTTAATGTTGCTGGTGGCTGAAAGCAACACACCTCCTTGCTAGCTGTGTTGGTGGGCTCTGAGGTTTAACTGGGAAGGAGAAACTGAGGTGCTCTTACCTCCCTTAGAATTAATGATATCCAAGCTGTGATATGTCAAGGTTTCAGTGCCTTCCCCTGGCAGATCTAACTGTGCTTTATAACACTCCTATGGAAATACTGCTCTGGACACAGCTAAGTGATTACGTACCCTTTTCTGTTAAAGGTTTGACCACCAGTTAGTTTAACTCATTTAATTTCCACTGGTAAGTGCCTATTAGCGATTTATTTGCATAGAGTCTGACTTGCCGTTGCCTCCATTTGGATTTGTTCCTTCCTTTCTTCTTGCTCTCTGCAGTCCCCACCATCCGGATGATTTGCTGTTGCGTTGTCCCATTCTTGCCAGCATTTTCCCATCATCTGTCAAACGCCTGCCTCCCCCGTGTGCAAAACCATTAAAATCAGCTGTTCATTGCAATGCTGGAGGTAAACAAGCGTGGAAGACCCAGTGATGGCTAAACAGCAGTAGAGCAGCATGACGGGTGGTGGCGAGCACAGCCTGTAGCCAGGGGACCATGTGCAGCAGCCCCGGGGCCTGAGCTGGTCCCTGCTGGGGGTGCAGTGTCCAGCTGGGCTGGGTGAGTGCCACTGCCTCCCTGTCTCACTTGACACCTTGTTTAATAGCCTGGCTTTGCGTGTGCCAAGTGCCCATTTGCAGGCATCCTTTGTCCCAGAGAGAAATTAGGGCTTCTCCATGATCTTCCTTGCCTCGTTGGCCTAAAACTTTTGGCAAAAACTCTAAGGAAAGAGGTGCGCTGAATAAATGTGGCTCTTGGAGCTATTTCTTTCCCCTGTGAGGTGACGTGTCTGCCTCCAACAGGGACTGGGGAGAAGATCAAACCTCCAAAGGGAAATCAAGCATTTTAGTTTGCAGAGCTGCTTGTCTCCTGGGCTTGTTCTCTCAGTCCCCTGAGAAAGCCATCTGTTGGCTGGGAAGCAGGTCACCTAAGCCATGGCAAATGGGTTGGGAGGTAGCTGAGCCATCAGGATCCCCTCCATTGGGCACCCACATGTCTAAGGGTGCAACCTCCCTCCTCCTAGGAAACATGGCAAGTCAGAAACCATAAGCGAGGGCAGTGGGGCTGCTTTTCTTAGCCATCCTTATCCACCTGGGGATAGATAAAGGCTAACAGGAGGGAAGATCTCATCTGCCTTGGCTCTGGGTGGACATGAGTGCCTCTGCAAGTGAGAGGGAAGCCGGCAGTTTCACCTGGGGTCTGCCCTTTTCTCATAACCTGCTAGTCCCAGCCATGTTGCAAGGGGGTAAAGGAGGCGTATAGGGGCACTGAGGAGGGGGGAGTAGGTGCTGTGGAAGTGTGGGGACAACCCGCCCAGGGTACTTTGTCCCTGGCTCCTCTATAACCTCCCCTGCCCTTGAGGGGACCTTGAGTCTCTGCAGACATCTCTGTGGCCCCCAGGTATCAGGGCTGCACTCCCCCTTGAGTACAACAGAAAAGATCACATTGGAAGTGGTCGCCGGGGACCTCTTTCCTCTCCAACCTTCGCCCACCCAAGCTATAGAACCCTTGGGACAGGGTGCTCGTCCTACCGGAGCGCACCCCAGCAAGGCGGCTCCATGCCCGAGGAAAGAAGCAGTCTTTTGGGAGGCGTGTAGCTACAGGCAGGGACACGGCCCGCAGCAAAGTCTTTACTAGAGATCACTCGGTATCACTGGGTATGGATGCGATTTCTTTTGGAAATCTCCTCTCTCAAAGTTGCTGTCTTTGCTTCCCTTCCCCGGGAGCATTTTTTGGTCCCTCCGCGGCAGGAGAAGATCATCATTAGCAAATACTCTCTTCCTTATGCGCTTTCCTTTTTTTTTTTTTTTTTTTTTTTTTTCCTGCGAAGGAAGGGCTAAGCGCTTTGTTCTGTGGTTTTACGATGGATTTATCTCTACAGCTGTTTAGCACACTGTAAATGACTCGGCTCCCCCTCCCTCCCTCCTCTTGCATGAGCACGGGACGAGGGGAGGAAATGCGTTTTAAATGTTTTAAGCTCGGGAGCAGCCTTTTTTTCCCCTCAGGAGGTGTGTCTAACACGTAGTGCTCTGAAGAGAGGAGCCGGTAATAGCAGATGCTCTGTCAAACTTAAAAGGCGCTGCTTACCACGGAGTCACCGGGTGCCATCAAGATGTATCTGCTGAGATTGATTAAGAGCAGGGCTCCGCGGGCTCAGGAAGGCAGCGCTGTGCACACGCGTTTCGGCTGGGGGGGTGCGGGGGGGAGCAAATCTCCACTCACCCCAGGCGGGCTGCAGACAAGGCAAGGTGGAGGCGGGGGTCACACGGCAGGGTTTCCAGCACCGGCCTTTTATTTCCACGCCGGCGTGGGGGAGTGATGAGTGCGAGTGAGAGGAGCTTCTCCCCGGCTCGGGTGAGGTTTGCACGGCGGAGGCTGCCCCTCCGGCCGTCCGAGCTCTGCAGCCGTGAGACCACACGGCGTTGAGCAGCGTGGCATTGGGGGGCCCCCTGCAGCTGGGTACAGCCGAACCACAGCCACAGCCAGAGCCCGCAGGTACCTCCTGCCATCGCTCCAGCCGCAGGAAGCAGCGAGCTGCTAGAAGCGGGCCTTGCCCCGAGAGCTCTGCCCCTCTCCTGCGACGCCACCCCCTCCCTGCTCCTCCCTTCGCGAAGAGCTGACTCGTGCTCGCGGTTATTGAACTCTAATTAAATCTCCGGGACTCAACGTGCACAATCAAACACTCGCGACGTCGCTGGGAGGGAAAAAAACAACAATAATAATAACAATAATAAGCAGAAGAGGAGGCGGGCATTGTCCCTTTTGAGGCTGATGATGATCTTGATTAATGAATGTTAAACTATGTTAAGAACCAAGGTCTTGGAGATGGCCCGTGGGAGGTGCAGGGTGTGACCGGGCTGTCTCACAAAGGACAAGGGCTATGGGGGTTGCTGTCCCTTGCCCCGGCATGGTTGCACCTGCGACAGATCAGACCCAACAGAGCCATAGCCTCCTCATAGATTGCTTCAAAACTCAACTGTACCAAATCTCACCTGAGTTGCCCAGATAGTTGTCTCCTAACTGCTATGAAGTCCATGCTATGAAGTCCAGGCAAAGTTTTCTGTGAGGGCTAAAAAACCAAGGGACAGACATCAGGTCCCAGCTGCCTTGATGCTCCCGAAGAGCCACAAGTGATCCAATCCTCAAACCCTATGAAAGTGCGTTCAGGTAGAGAAACATAGATTTGTGTAACACGGAAGCATGAATACCTCCAAAATTCAGAGTTCCCCACCTCCAAATTAGCCCTACCACCCGAGGCAGGGGAAATACCCACCCTACGGCCGCGCAGAGTATTTCCAGAGTCCTGCTTCCCTGAAAGGCACATCGCCACATTACCCTCTTGGGGATAAATCCACCCCTGAGATTCTTCCAGGAGCAATAGCTAAATGTATGTGAGTAGTGTAGGCAGCTTGTCTGCCTGGGGCAAGCCCAGGCCAAGAAATATTTTCTGCAAAGTGAAGGAGTTTTTCGAGTGGAGAGGAGAGGAGTGGTTGGGCTGTGGGTCCATTGGCCCTTCAAGAAGAGAGATGGGGCAGGGGAGGCAGGGCAGGCAGCATCCAGAAACCAGGGTCACCTTCATAAGGTGCATCTCTCTCCCCTTGTCTCTTATCACTTTCCCCCTATTATTGTTCAGACAATAGATGAGATGGGTTCCCCTCTCCTGCTTCCCACCCTGACAGCCCCTATCCCAAGGGAAAAAAGCCTCACTCCAGACCTCAAATCAATTCCGGTCCTGGAGAGAGGCAAAGATAGACAAATCAAACCTGAAGATGTTTATATCTAGATTATTTACATGGAACTGGCCAGTTCCCTTAAGCAAAGTAAATACTTCTCGGCTTAGTGACTATTAGTTAAAGGTCAATGCTTTACACCCAAGGAGAATTAACTCTTGTTCACAAAATGTATCTGTTTCCCCAAATTAGTTTGTCATTGTGCTGGAGAAGCTTTCCATGAATATTTCAGCATAATAATCAGTTTAAAAAACCAAACTGAATTTAGTGTAACAACATTTTTCCACAGTGCATGGAGACTCTGATGACTGCAATAATCTAAAAGCAATATCTTTCTCTCTTTCTCCTGCTGTACATCACTTTAGCCTTACAACTATCATGGAACTGTGAAAAAAAGTAACCAGAAATAAAGAGGAGAGCATTGTGGGGAAAGACGGGTAAGAGGTAATTGAAAAAAAAAAAAAATCGGCTCTGATGTGCAAATTGTAGATAAAGACTTCTGATGAGGAAGAGGGGAGTGTCTGATGAGGAAGAGGGGAGAGTGTGTTGAGAGATAACAAGAAGCAGTAATTTCTATTCAGCAAAGCCACCAAATCAGAGAGCAGTGCTGATCTTATTGGAGGAGAGCCTTCAACAGCAACTAATCCTGTCATATTGAAAGAAAATTGTAAATGTTCTCTGCAGAAATTGCCTGCCCATTGCAGCTAATCGAGCCCGCTTCGCGCTCTCGCACACCCACACACCACACACCCCCGCAGGCGGGCAGCAAACGGACCCACAGCCACAGCACCCCACAGCAAGGACATTCGCCCGAGATGCTCACCTAGGCGCCCCGTTTCCCTCCCTCGCCACCACCCCCACGAAGGTGGCAGCTTGCCCTCATTTCCTCAGAAGTGCTGGGGGAAGTATGAATTATTACCAGCTCACTTACGAGTCCCAGCTTCTGCTATTTTTAATTTCTCCAGTTTTGTCCACACCGTTAAGCCAGGTTTGATAGCACTATTGCTCTAGTATTTTTTTTTTTTTTTTTTTTAAAGCTCAACTTGGCTGAACTGAAGCGGAGATTCCCAAGGGCCAGAGCCACGGAGGGTGTGCGTGTATATGTGTGTGCCTGTGCGTGTGGGAGGGAGAGAGCGAGCGAGGGAGAGACAAAAACTCCCTCAGCCCGGACAATGCCACCTCTTGTTTAAAGCTTCCAAACTGTTATTCTTTCCCCCACCACACACCCTCCATTATCACGGTACCAAGTAATCTGTCTTTCCCCCTCACCCCAACCCCCCCTCCCTCCTCTTGGAAGATATGGAAGAGAAAGATAAAGCGGCTGCCGCCGGGCTCTGACTGCGCGCAGCCCGCATGCCTCTGCCGCCACAGCCGGCGCGACTCCGCAGCCGCCGCTCGCAGCGAGCCGCTTACAGCGGGATGGGATGCAACTTCTGGTAATTGGATCACAGGTAGGAAAGCTTTGGGTTTTACTGACGTTTCCTCTGTGGTTTTTTTTTTCATTTCTTTTTTCTTTCTTTCTTTTTTTTTTTCTGTTTTCTTTCCCCCCTCCTTTTCTTCCTCGTCCTCTACCCTCCTCCACTTCTTCGCCGCACCTAGGATTTCATCCGCTGCTGTCATAGGAAAGCTCCCGCCAAGAAAATAATGTCCAAGTAAACGAGCTTACGTTTTGCTTCCTGGCAGAAGGAGCAGAACAAAACATAGGGAAACTTTTGCTGGAAAGGTCCATAGCGGTGCGGGTCAGCAGGGAAAGGCAGCGAGAGGAGAGAAGGCAAAGCGATTGCCCCCGACACAGAGCCTTCCTCTCCTGAGTTACAGTTGTGACATTAATCCCAGAATCGAGTCTAGCATGGTATATAGCGGGGAAGGAGAGACGCAGTACCCTGATTTATAGAAATCCCCACATTTTCCTGGCGCTGTCCATAGGTTTTTTTATGTAAATGCTGCATTCCAACACACGGACATCTCCCGGATTACCCTTCCCAAATCCCGCTGTGACATGTTTGTTGACGACTCCTGCAAAATGTCACCGGGAGCCGAGAGCGGAGCCTTCCCCGGGGAGTAGAGCCTGCCTGCGGGGCGCACTGGCTGGCGGGCCGGGAGGGTTAGAAACGGGACGGGAGGGGGATACCCCTGCCCTGCTGGGGACCTTGCAGGGATGCGGGGTATAAGGGGAGGGGAATTCCGCTGTGTCAGTGTGGTCCCTCGCCCTTCAGCATCCCTCCTGGGGAGCGGGCGCCTGCCCGGGGTCAGTGTCCGTCTGCGCTGCCTCAGGTCTCCGGTCCTGCCTCGGGGAGGGGGAGCGCGGTCGCGGGGAGCAGCCGAAGGCGGGGAAGGTGTGGGGTTTCCCCGTCTCATTTCCGACCCAACTTCCCTGGTTCGGTGCCCCTGGGTCCCCCGTGCGGCCAGGGAGCCGGATGCGGCGGGGGAGGATGCTCCAGGGCCGGGTAACGCTCGCCCCGTTCCCCCGGCAGGATTGTGCCCCTGGCAAGACCCACCCGTACCTCCGGGTTCCTTTTCTTCTCTCTTTTCTCCTGTGGCCTCTGCCACAGGGTGCTTGTGGCCAGAGGGAGCGAGTTGATGCCTTGAGAGGCAGCTCAGATCAGGCTGTGGGAGAAAAACTGCCTCCCAGAAACAGCTCTGGGGGCCGAGGTCCTCGTGCCCCATCCCCCCCCCCATTTCGGAGCCTCTGGAAGGGCAAAGTGCTTCTTCTCAGGTCAAAGCCGAGACCCCCATCTCTCCGGCTAGTGCCGCTCTTCACCTCGCGCCGTCCTACTGTTCTGCTCCCTCTTCGTGCTTGCTGGCTTCCCCGGGACTGCCCGAGTGATGCCCCACTGGGGGAGCAGGTGGGAAGCAGCGAGGCTTCTCCCCTCTGCTCATCTCCCCGCAAGGCAGCTGGGCTGGAGGGTCCCTGCCCCAGCTGGAGAGGAGCTCCCGGCGGGAGGCTTTGCTCACCACATCAAGGCCCGCTGCCAGCTCCGAGGGGAGGCTGACAGGGCTTGTAACTCCTTCTCACAGGCCTAGGGGTGAGTACTCACCCCTTCACTGGGGAAAGAACAAGGGATTGTCCCTCTGTCCCCCATAAGATTGTTTTCTCCTACTACTTTAATGTGCTAAAGTAGTGCTCCTTTAGGAAAAGGAGAGGTAGCCTTTTCTTTTTTTTTTTTTCAACTAGAAGAGGACACTGGGGAGAGGGGTAATTCTTATTGCCAATCTAGCCAGAATAGCATCTCTCACCATTTGTATGTCAACCAGTGTGTTTTCACACATTGGCTTGTCCCTGTCCCTTAAGGAAGGTCTTCCCTTTGCAGAAGGAAAAAAGGCAACGGGGAAAAAAAAAGAGAGGGGCAACCTCTGCTTGACAACCTGCTTTTGCAATTTTTTTGGGGAAAAAAAAAAAACAACCAAAAAAAACCCCCACAAACAAAAAAAGAGCAACAATGAGGACGGTTAATACAGGAGATGAGAAGTATGTATGCTGTCTGCTTTTATGGTATTGCATTGCCTACAACCACAGACCCTGTCTAAATACACACCAGCCTTGATAGTATGGTTTATGACACCAGCCGCTCTCGGTGACTTGTCTATAAACTGCATTAAGCTACACAGAGTACATTCCCTCTGTCATTTAGGCTCTTTTTGATTATAACTTTGGTTGAACTTCCCCTTTGCAGGATCCCTGGACTGCAAAAGCAGCCCTGTTTGCTTTTGTATCAGGAGAGCGAGAAGTGCGGTGGGCTCACTGACTTGGCAAGTGTGTGCCCCACTGAGTTGCCCACTCTGCTCCTGCCCACAGCACTCTGTGATTTCTGCATTGCAGTCAGCTCGGGAAAGGGGCTCAGTACATGGGGAGGGGGGTCTAGAATGTCCCCAGGTTGCTTTGGACAGAGGGAAAAATAATAAAAAGGAGATGTCATGCTCTTCTCCCATACAAATCCAAGATTTTAAGTAATATCCTGTACCCAAAAGGTTGTTACTCTGCATCTGGGCAGAGGTTTGGGAGATCTGGACCATCGTGATCGGGAATGTTCTGGGGAGGTGGAAGGGGCAGCAGCTGTGCCCTGCTGTGCCATCACCCAAGAGGGGGACCAAGATACAAAAGGGAAAAAACAATGCCACCACTTAAAAACAGCATCTGTGAATAAAAGTATATTTTTTATGTTCAGTTCATGTTCAGTTTCGTGCCCCACTGTCACTTTGTTTTTCACCTCTGGGCTGACTCCCTGTCTACGTTTTGTGGCTCTCAGTCTCTCTCACTGCTAGGGTCTTTCAGTCCACTGGGTGTCTAATTCAATAGTTTTTTGAGGACATCTACTATGAAATCCCCCAGTGTTGTTGATGCAGTACCAGGCGGTTACTCTGCCCCACTTCACTCCTGTAACCCACTCACCCGTTCACCCAGACTTTCTCTTCTCCACTAATATCATGACCTACATGCAAAAGACTTATTTTCTGGTCCCCGTTTCCATAGCAATGCAGCATGGGGAACACAGACAAACCAGTAATAATGAAGCATATTCCCTTTCTGTGAAATCAAGACTGCTTTGAAAGTTGAGTTCAATTTAAGGGAAAATAGGGATTTGAGGAGAGTTGGATTTCCGGCCCAAAGCCCAGATCTCTGCACCCCCTAGTGCCAAAGGCAGGCGAGAGAGAGCATCCCTGGGCATAGGGGACATGAGGCTTGATAGTGAATTACAGAGGAAGGAGAGAAACAAGTGGTATGAGATAAGGACATTCCCCCCAGTGTCTGTTTCCAGCCAGCTCTTCCCTTTCTAAATTCCAAGCTACAAAAAAAAGGCAGGTGGCATTCAGCTGATCCTGGTTCAGTTACCCAGAAAGCTAATGCTGGTGTGTGGGTTAAACTATGGAGGAAGAGATATGAAGAAATTAAAGCTGGGAAGCCCAATCTGTATCTGGCCATTTATTCACAAATTTGGGATTTCTCTGTCTTTGAGCTTTACAGCTCGCAGCGACTTGCAGCTAATTCTCAGAGATTTGAAGTCACTGAAGAGGATTACTTCACTTGTGAAAATGCTGCCCTGACCTTCTATGGGGTCTTTGGGCAGGGGAATGGGTGGACAAGAGTAATCAGGCTAAGGAAAGCTGAAGGGGCTTAGATGCAGCTCATATGAATGACAGGGATAACTTTTTCAAAAATGCTTGTAGCCTTAAATCTTAAAAAGCTGAAATTGTATGGTAGCATTTCAGGCCCTGTTAAATCTGAGCCTGGATTCCTGTCTCTAAGAACCAGGCTGGACAAAAGACCAGGCATTGAGAACCACTGTAACTAAATGAGACAACTAGCACACGCCCCACACACCACCCTACCTATATTTTCCAGTTCCCATATTTTGGCAAAGATAGGTTTCAGTTTTGCCAGGGTGTCCATGGCATTTCGTGGGTTGGAACTGCCCAAAAGATGCGGAGTTATCTACTTGCTTGTCCTCGTCCCACTAGCTGAACACCAACCTCCTGTGCCTAGCAGATTGCATTCCCAAGCGCTCCGTACCAAGCTGAGTGGGGATTGCTTAGTGATTTATCCCACTGCCTTCCTACATCTTCCCGATACAAGTGGGCAGAATTAAAAGATGAGGCCACCCTGGAGTTGTATTAAAAGGCTGCATCCCTTTCCCTTGGGCTCTGAGCTTTGTTCTATGTAAAAATGCTTGAGGCTGTGGAGCTGCCTGTCATTTTGGACTGTCTGTCCTACCTTTAAAGCTGGATCATTAGCTATATGTAACATCATCTGCTCCCTGTAGAGAGAGATATGTATCAGCAGGCGTTCCAAAGACACATCTCTCCTATAACATGATTTTAAGTCCCAAGAGGATGGGACAGGACGTAGTGAGTTTCAACTCATTTCCATCAATAACTTCCTAAAGAATGCTTGCCAATGAGGCTAAAACAGGCAGTGGGATTTCAGTAGTCCATGTGTTCCATGTATTCATTTTTAAGAATATGATAAGGATAAAATGAAACAGACCAGCATTTAGGGCCAGCTGCTTTGCTGAGAGACTTCTGTATGTTTTCATTTTGATGAGATGATCCTCTGATTCTTGTCTTTTCAGTATCTCTTTTGACTCCATGGGCTAGATTCTCATCTTAATTACGTTCTTTCAAATCAGAGGTGACTCCACTGACTTTAATTATTTCTGGTTTATTCTAGTGCAATTGAGCTCAGAATTTGACTTTCACAGAAACATAGTAAGTGTTGTAATTAGAATATGCCAGTGTTTTGACAACTGTTCATGGAACAGCTCTGTTTCATCAGTCTCTGCCTAAAGGGAAATGCAATGTGATAATGGGCATTGGGAATAGTATGGGGCACCTCTAACAGTGACGACAATAAAGATCTCTACGAGATGCCACAACACAAATAGGTGAGAAAACCAGCATCTCCCAGGGTTTTCCTCAAGCTCTTAGAAAAGCTCTGAGTAAACTGTGGGCAGGTGTGGGTTTTTTTAGGTCTTTGTTCTTTTTCTTTTTTTTTTTTTTGAGAAAGAGGTGGAACGGAACGAGACAAAAAATATCTTCATAGATCTTTCTTCTGAATCATTGTGAAAATTACTGTTGGAAACCAAGGAGATAAAATAAACCTAGTCATTTAAAAGAATTCTCTTGCTTAGTAATTTCTCTGGGTCAGGATTCTCAGGTAGTCTGAATATGTAAAGCTGTCTTGATTTTGGTGGAGATAGGATGACCTGCAAACTCTTTTTTATAATTTTATAATCCATTTTTATAATCCATTCCAGCATGTGAGAAGTAAAAATTAACAAAATCTGTCCATGGGAAAAAGTAAGCCTCTGGTACAGCCCGTAGCATGTTCACAAGTTCCTGGGAAATTTTCTCTCGGCTTTGAAATGAATTACTGATGTCCGTTTTATACTCATCTATCTCATATTTAGTCAATTAGAAAGCAAAGTGGTTGTATATTGAAAATGATTCACAAATTTGTTCATGAATAATGACAACAAGCTCATTCTACTATGACTTCTGAGGTCATTTAGTGCAAGCCAGTGACCAATGATTTATTCATGAAAATATGCATACATCTCAAAAGTTTCATGAACGTTAGCATGAATAATTAACAGATATTGTGTTATTTGTTATCATTACTCATTATTTTCCTATTCAAAAAGGCATCAGTCATCCAGTTAAAGACCATTAGAACATAATGATTGCAACATTGGATCAGGCAGGTATTTTGTCTTGTCCAGTATAGTGTCTTTATTAATGTCCCTTACCACACGCTTCAGAGGCACGTGCAGGGAAAGCTGCCCTAGATAAATGTGCTTCCCTGAAGTAAAATGTTTTAATACTCACCAGTTTGTGTTTGCTCACTGCCCGGAGACCATTTCCAAATGAAAACAAGGTACCCGCCTTCCTCATCAAAAGAAGGTTCTAGACAAACTGCAGCCATACTCACAGGCCAGATAAGCAGCTAATCAGGTTTTGCCTCCAGTAAGTTCACTACCTTAGTGATAGCATGTAGCAGTGATTTCAGTAGGTTAATTACATATTTTTGGGGGAAAAGCACATTCCAAGCAGCCTTTGATCTATTTAAATTAGTTGTCTTTCAATGTTATTGCTACCTCTCTTTTATGTCACATGAAAAGGCCAACAGGAGCACGCAGTTCATTGTATAGGTGCCATTCATTCACTCAAGCATGAACCTTCTTTTTCTTTTCTTCTTTCAGACAGTCTCAGGGTTCCCAATCACTTTGCATGTCTTAAAAATGACTAATTCTTCCATCTCCTTTTCTGGTGATGGATTGACCAATGTGGACCCTGTTTTCTGGATGAGAACTATAGGCTTATATAGTAAAACTGTGTTCATTTTAACAACTTTTACTCGTTGCACTAATGGAAACTTTCTTTTGTTTGTTGGGTTTAGGGCTTTTTTTTTGACTGCTGCTGTAATTGAGCAGAATTTGCAACTGGGCTGTCCACGGTGACATCGATACCCTTCCTTCAGTGGTCACAGTTGGCTTAGAGTCCAGGAAGGTTTCTAAGTATTTCACTTCACCCGTGAGTGTTCTGTATCGGCCAATATTTATTTCCATTTGCGATGTGAATGCTAGGTTCACCTGACTTAACTAGCACACTCTGAAATACTTCAGTCCTTATTCCCTTTATCTGACAGCAATAATTTCAGTAAGGAAGTTATACATGGTGTAAAATCTTGGACAACCCAACGGTTAGTATTTTACAGTGAAAAATGAACACTCTTGTGTAGTTCCTGCTTTCTCTCTCTTAAACAGTTTCAACTTGTAATAATAAGCTACTTCTTCTGTGTTTACTTAAATTCTTCAAAGAAAATTTGTCAAAGGATTTAAGAAGATACCTATATATACACATTTATTGAGTTGTTTTTCTTGGTCTATTAGCTTGATGCTTCAAAGAATACACAGAAGAGACATTTCTTTGAAAGAAACTGATTTTTTTTTTCCTCTCCTGTATGTAATTCTATTTTTTGTTAATTTCAATCAATTAACTTGAAAGTAAAATAAGACTTTTCAGTATATAATACCTAAGATCAATCCAGTGCCTGTCCTAAAGATAGGTATGCTAGCTGCTACCCTCCAGTCCTTCTGTAGCGTTTCTGACTTCAGCGACAGCTTGCGTATTTTTGCTATCAGTGCAGCCACTTCATTTTCAAATGCTTTCCAAACCCTTGCATATATAACCATGAGGTCCTTGTGACATGCTGCTATTTAGTTTATCAGTTTGTTCCAGTGTTTCCCCTTTCAGCGTTTCACATTCTGACAGCTCATGTCCTTTCTTGTCTTGAAAAAAATAGGTCTAGTGTGGACACTGGCACAGCATCATTTGTGAGGAAGATTGACTCGAATGGTTCAGAACCTCCGCAAAGTCCTTTTGCTCATTACTTATTCCCATTACCCCCTGGATGTGCAGCAGATCCCATTGGTTCCCTCTTAAACTGGGTGAATTTAAGACCTTTCAGAAATGTCCTGCAGTTCCCCCCTCCCAAGCTCTTGTCAGTTAACACATCCTTGGCCCTCATCTTTTACAGCCAACGTTTTGTTAGTGCTTTTTTATAATTTTCCTCCCTTAGCCAGGAGCTTCACCAAAGCAGAAGTGCCATTTCCTGAAAGTTAGTTGCTTGGCTCAAACAACCTCTTGGACCTTAACATTTCACAGTACCTTTTTCTTTTTTCCTACCTTGCCTTTCAGTTTGCTTTCTGCATGACTTCACTGAATCAGAAACTGTCTGTTAATATACCTGTTGCTTTGAATCTATGGATTTTATGTTTTTTCTTCTTTTCTTTCCTTTCCTTTTCTTTCATTTCATTTTCTTTTATTTTTTTCTTTTTCTTTTTTTCTTTTTTCCCCTTATTCTCTTTCTACTTCCAGTACTTTTTAAGCAGATCGCTAATTATTATCGGTTTTAACCTCACGGTCTTAGTGTAGTAATAAGTTCATTACTATTTAGTGGCTTAACTGTACCATTTCTTCAGCTACTTAAGACTAAGTTAAGAACCCATAATGTTATGTTGTCCAGTTATTCTAAAAATCACTTAGGAATATTTTTTTTAAAACCTGTTCGTACCAGTTGATCTACCAATGTACAGGTGGGTGAAGTCACCAATGATTTCCTTTTTATTAGACTTAGTTGCCTCTTCGATCTCTTTCCACATAACCCATTGAGTATCCCAGACATTTCCTGGACTAAGTGTGCTAATGCTTTGTGCAAGCATCAAGATTTAATTAAAGTAGGATATTTTTATGCTGAGTAAGACGGACCCAGATCAAGGAGATCACAGATAAGATCCCGACCATGCCACCATCCTCCTGCCTGACCTTTGACAAGTTCCTATGGCATGACACAAAGCCTGCTGAGATCAGAGAGAAACTCTTGTTACCTTTGGGCAGGCTTTGGCTCAGCTTCCTGAGATGAGGAAAGTAACTCTTCTTGATCTCAAGATAGTGTTGTGAGGATTCAGTCGCCACAGTTTGTCAGGTATTGAGGTTTCGCTGTGGTGGTGCCACATGAAAACAGGAGCAGACAGATTCCATCCAGAGGGGCTTTTTTTGCACAGGGGTGTTGTAAAGTTGAGCCTTTTGGAGCTGATTATCAGGAAAGTTTTAGTTCAGAACAGAGGATAAGTTAACATGTTCAGCATCCCTCCAACAAAAAGGTACTGAAGCTTCTAACTGCTCCAGATCTTGGTGAGGATTAAAAGGATAAAATGACTAACATGGCCAGTTTTAGCTGGAGGAAAGCAGATCTCATAATATGGTCTTATTTGGGGAAAAAAAAAAAAAGAAAAAAAAAGAGAGAGAGAAATAAATTAAAGGCAATGTTTAAGGACTAGATCTAGAGAAGAGGACTAGCAAGGGATATGTCTTCTCTGCTGTTGCTTTTCTGTGCTTAGATTAATCTGCAAACTGGTCTCCTGATCTGTTACTGGCATCTTTCACCCACACTAATTTCACTTTTCTAGCAGTGTATTCTCAGCCGATGAAAGCTGTCAGAACATGAGTGACATGAAAGGAGAGGCCATCACCAAACAAAGTGCTATATTTAACCTGGCAGTGTCATGCCTTCTCAGGTCTGACCTTGAGCCGTAGCAGTGAGGATATAAATGGGGCATCTTGGTTGCAAAGTTTATTCCTTCTTAAATACAAGGAAAAGCAGCGAAGAAGGAAGGTAATACAAGTTACCCTTCTACTTTTGACATTTGTGATAACCAGCACACTTAGCTGCCACTAGAAGGAAAGAATACATGAAGGGCTCACTGTTAAATTCTCATTAAAAATGTCTGTTTGATGTCTGCAAGTCATTTTCACAATCTCATCCACTGGGAGTAAATGTAGGGATCTTTGCTGAAAGGTTTTGACATCAGAAGCAGTTCCCTGCAAGGAGTATCATACTGTTATTATTCATTTTGCAATGTGATTCAGTAAAGGCAAAAAAACCCAAAAGTATACAATTGGAAAGAAACAAGGGAGGAAAAAGAAAGAAGAAGAAAAACATTTTGTCTGCTTCATTTGTAGAAAGCTTGTAACTATCTCTCCCTTTCTTTAGCAAAGAGCGAGACTGTCTATCTCCTGCTTTGAAGCACAGGGGAATGCAAACTGTCTGACTTCAAAAACCCTAGACAACTCAAGTATTGCCATTATTTCAGATGACAAATTTCACAATTACTATTCCACATTATTCTCTTTAATGCCTCTTAAAAATCAAAGTGGGGTGTGGAAATAACACATAACTAAAAAAATGAGGAGCAATTTTCTTGTTACCTCTTTCGGACAATAGTGACAAGGGCTGGATTCATGGTTTCACCACAGGTTGCTGATGAGACCATGGACAAACTCAGCAATCTCCTGGACCTCAGCTTGTAACACGGAAATTGTACAAAATAGCATTTGCATTCTCACGTGTTTTGTCTGCCCTTCCTCTTCAGATTTGAAAGTGTTTGGCAGAACTCCTGTAACAGTATGCACAGAGGAACCTTGCCTAAATTTGGGCATCCATAGAAAGAAATTAATAATACAGTACGTTTCAAGCATTCGGTTGCTTTGTATTCCATATGAAAATTAGCTTATAAAATGGACTCGGTCTTTCTCTTCTTTAGAGAGTAAGAGCCTTTCCATTCACCCAGGGGGGTTGCTGGTACAGGTAGTTACACATGGAATACCTCTCAGAAGCCTCTATCTGGAGCAGGTCCGTGACAGATCTGCTTTAACCCTGAGAGCAGCGCTGCCCATGCTAGTGCTGCAAGGGTATGGAGAAACTGGGAAAGGTACACAGAAAGATGGAAAAAATGGGGAGAATCACTTGCCTTCCAGAGACAAGATGTTCGATAGACTAGGACTCATCATCCCAGAAATGATATGACTTCTGAGGAATAAAGGTAGGTCTGAGCAACCTTGAAGAGAGGAAGAAGGTGAACAGGGGACCATTTCAGTATTTTCACAACATCAGACCCAGAGCTCTCAGGTGGATATTAACAGGCATAAATTTAAATAGTCACTGCATGGTTGAGCTGTGGCACTTACTGCCCTATGATGTTTTGTTGATTCCAAAGGTATAAATGAGTAAAAAATGATCAAACAGGGCAGGCTACTGCAAGAAAAACACTACCAAAAGTTTTGTGATTCTAATAAAGTCACAGGGTCAGGGACCCCCCCCATCACTACCACCAATTCCTTTGCCCTAAGAAAGGTATGCTGTAGTGGTGTCACTGCATGCCTGCTCCCTTTGCTACTGGCCACTTTTGAGAGAGGATAGTGGGCAAGCTGGCTTAGGGAGAGCTGCTCTTGCACTCGGAGACTCACTTGGAGTCATCAGGGTAGTTGTCTTCTTTGGACAATGCTCAACCTGTTTTACTTTTGCTGCTCACCAGAAATTTGTTGTCTTTCTTGGCTAGGTGCTTACCAAAACAGCCACAAGACACTTTGGAAAGTTGTTTAACTAATGCCCAACTTGCCAGAAAGACCTCCTACAAATAAATTCAAAGATTCTTCAATTTAGTTGCTCATTGTAACAATTGGAAATTTTTAATATACACGTGGTTTCCAGGCAGATCTCAATGCCAGTCACGAAGTAAGCATTCTTGCCCCACTGACTGTAACTCTGATATAACAGCCTGAGATAACCTCCTTGCAGACATGCTCCTCTTTCGGCTTAATGCCTTTGTGTTCCCTTTATAGGTGTTCCCTTTACAGGGGACCAGTGAGTTGAGAAAGGGAAAATGTGGTCACAGCTCTGCCTTTAGTCTCTCTTTTCATTCAGTCTTCTACTTCCAACAAGTAAACTGGAACAAAACAGCCTATATACACCAAAAATGAGGAAGGATGTGACAAACATTGAGAGAGACCTTTGCATCCCTGTAAATGTGACAGGAGAAAGCCTCCCTCGATAGTTGCATGCGTACAATTTCTTACCTCATTAGAGCAGACCTGCCCCTCCCAAATGCCAAAAGAGAGATGATTCCTTCTTCTTGCTTTTCACTTGAAAGCTCCGAAATCACAGTCTGCTTAAAGCTCTGTATCATTTTGTGTGCTGTATCAGGATTTAGACAACAGCCTCTTAACCAGTGAGTCCTAGGAAAAAAAAAAGAAAAAAAGAAAAAAAAAGAACTTTACAGAATAGAAAACTAAAGCTGAACTTAGGATGAAGGAGATACTTCCTGAAGATGATTTCTACTTTGCTGAGGTCTTTTAGGTCTTTAAATGGTGGGACATGGGTTCACTGGAAAGCTCTCCTGGTCAGAGTTTTCCTGTTATGACCATGGTCCCGTGAGAACCACAACATCATTCTTTCACCCATGCAGGATTGCACTGTACTGCAATTGCGTGCCGATCTAAAGGCATGAACTTAAAGGTGAGTTGAAAAGCTTTGAAATGAGCAGAAGCCAAGCTTTTTGTTTGTTAAGAAACCCACACAACAGCAGCATTAAAATTATGTTTCCAAGCTCATAACAGCTGAGGCCCCCACATTTTCTACTGAATAACTGTAAAAATTATTTCAGGGTGCTTTGCTTATTTAAAAGTCAAGCTGTTAGTGTATGTACTTGACTATGGCTTTAGAAATCCAAGTTTAGGTACAATATTTTTGACTCTAAGCCAAAATCTTTATCAAGCAAAATAAAATACATCTCAAAGAAAATATGGGCTTGCTTCCATTCTCTCTGGAACCTAATTTCTTTCCTTGCTGCCCACGAGGCTGTAAAAAGCTGCAGCTCTGCTTGGGCTACACTTCAAAGCTATTTTATATACATATAGATGACTGCAAAATACTGAAGGCAGAGGAGAGCCAGGCCCATACCACACAAATTAGCAATGCAGTGTTTGTGGGTTTTAGAAACCAGTGAGCAACTTTGCAGGTAGATGATATAAGATTATGGCAGGCCCCAGTGAGCTGAAGTTTTTTCACCTGACAAATATTTCAATGGCATTCTCCAAGTTATTCTGCAAAGAGGACAAGGGAAAGAAGTTAAGTTTGGGGACACACGTCCCTGCTTTGCCAGGGTTGGCTAGGGAAGACGCTGTTCCCAGCTAATTAACAGCTGTAAGTTATCAGTTCCCACGACCTATCACCAGGTCTGATTTTTTCACTTTTCCCAACCCACTTCAGTCATTTGGTGATTTCCTCAACATATTGGTGGTACGTGTGTAAAACAAATAAACAGTGTAAACTAATACATGATATGTGTTATATATGCTGATGTAATACAAATTCCCTCTCACTATAGCTGGTTTGCACAAACAATGTTGAGACAGGTTCACAAGCATGAAGATTTATCAGTGAAGTCCATGGATGATGGCCTACATTGTCTCTAACTGTGAATAACTGAGGAAAAGATAAGGCACGGAAAAATAAACCAAGAGGACAGCCAGAAGGGAAAGCACTCCTTGTGGCACTCGGCTGGGAAGAGAAGCAACCAGGGTTTCCAGACCTTTCCTGGACATCTGCTGCTGTGTGGCAGCTGTTTCCCCCCATAATACTCTTCCCATAGTAACTATACAGTTTCCACCAGTACTTACTCAAACCCTCAGCTGGTCATCGCTGCTTACCATTAGTATTGATTGGAGGACGCATTTATCAGGGCAGGGGCTGCATGGCCACTTGCTTGTGCGCATATGAACATTATTGTGTCTCTTGCATAAACCAAAATCTATAACCAAAATGTAGCAAAAGCTGGGGGGAAAAAGGTTGATTCTCTTGCTGGTGGTAATTGCTGCCCATAACAGCCCACCACAGCAAGACTACCAGGGTATGTAGGTGCAAAGCTATAAGGGTAACAGCATGGGAACAGCGAGGGGAAAATACTGCCCCATGGGCTCTGAAAACATTTCCCCAGTGGCCTGGATGGGAGGGTTACAGAGCCGTGAGGAAAAGGCAGGCTGCAAAGTTGCAGAGAGAAAGCCCCTAGGCACGCAAACCAGCAACAGCAGTATTTTCCTAGTATGGGAAGATGTAACAAGGTGACATAGTGGTACTGCAGAAATCAAAGGTGCCGCTGTTTGGCTTTGGACAAAGGGTGCAGTTTCTGAAGATGCATTCTCGCAGGAAGCTGTTTGAATCACGCTCCCTGTGTGAGCTGGGGCACAGGCTGGATGGCCAGTTCCTCTCTCAAAGGGGTCTTCCTGCTGGTGAATTGAATGAGAACAAATGCCTTTCTCTCCACATCCCCCTTTCCCTCCCATTGTTTGTTTAACACTTAAAACATCAAGTTCCCCCACTGCAGGTCAGCAGACAAGAAGAGCTGAGGACATGTTGATTCTGTGCTAATGATGATAGCATAACAAGTACCTACAGCACAACTGCAAAGGGGAAATACATTCTCTGCCTTTCATTTTCTGATACATTTTAGATGTTACGTTGAGTTTAACTCAACTGGGAGGAGCAGAGACTCCTGATTGCATGTCTTAGCAGGTGAAAAACTCTCAATTGAACTTTTATTTCCAGATAGGGTAGATGGAACAACAAAGAAGGTCTTCAGCCCTTTACTTCAAGGCATGAGGAGACTGTGGTTGAGCTTGTTTCCTAACCCTCTGTCAGTGTTAATGCAACACAACAATGAGAACAAGGAGAAAAATCCAAGAGTGCTCTCTTATTTGGTTTTGGTTGGTGTTTTTGTGTTGTTTTTTTGGGGTTTTTTTGGTTGTTTTTTTTTTTAGGTGTTCTTTTTCATTTGTTTAATTCATTTATTTATTTCACAAGAAGTGCTCCATACCAAGATTTTACTTATTGTACTTCACTTCTTCATGAACCAAGGAAGAAAACTAAAATCACAACAGCCAGGAAGGAAGAAATTTCTTCCACATAGACATGAGAAGAGATAACTAAATAAAGAGGAATCATTTACTTATTTAGAAGGTGTATTAAGACCTCTTTGATATGGATCACACCAATTTATTTATTTTTGTTGCACTGACAAGCACCCCATCTCTTCAGCCTACTGTGCTCTGCCATGGAGCCAGCTCCTGCACTGCAGCATTAAGAAGTAATTATTACCCTTTACTGTGTAATGATTAGTTTTTGCACAGGCTACGTAGAAGACTTCTGCAGTCGTCATGCCAACTCTCTCCTCTATCCTGATTTAACCCTCTCTGCTCTGTTGCAACAATCAGCCACGGGTGTGTGTGGGGGCATTCAGGCTGTGCACGTCCCATTCTGATTTCACTGCATCCAGGACACTAAAAGACGGTCTCACCTCGTGTGTACAGGCACAGGGATTTTAAATACTGTTATCTCTTGCTCAGCCCGAGTTTCCCTGCCATGATCTGAGAGGATTACTATGTACCCTGAGTGCCAGACCTCTCGCTGCTCTACAGTGAACCCCTCTGGGTGCTTAAAGTGCAGCCTCAGAAGGAGCCTGATCCAGTCCTTGTCAGCTGGCAGCACGTTTCCTCTGATACCAGGGCTTGGCACGCTGGGGCTTGATGGGTGTTTAGCAGAGATGCATGAAATGAGGGGGAGAGGTGCTAAAACGAGGCAGCATCTCACAGAGAACCCAGATGCACTCAGCTGCTCTGGTAGGAACAAATGTGTCTTTCCAGTTACCTCTCAGTGCTACTGCTGAAAGGATCCTAACCTGGCTGGTGGTCCTCTTTTGGGGGGAGAATTGCTTAGCTAGAAAATGACACCACGACCTTTTCTTTAAAGTGGTGGCTATGTGCCAGTGGGGAGAAAGGCCGCATATTGTCTGCTCTCCCACTGTTCCTCGTACTCCAATGTGAATCACACAGCTAGGAAAATGAGAGCTGGTCTTTGCTTAGACAAGCGTTCTCCAAGCAAATTTACAAAATAATGACACGGCTGTTTGCATTCCTATAGGAAACGATGTACATGCCATCCCAGCTTTAGGTTCAGTCCTGCAGTCCTGCATGCTGAAGGGTGCTGGACCAGACCCTTTGTAGCTAGTTTAGCTCATGAATAACTGGGATTTGATATAATATCCGTATTTAATACTTTTTTTTTCTTTTGTTGCTTGATGCAATTAGTACCTACAGCCTCTCAAGGGGAAAAGAAAAAAAAAATCTGCAAAAAACCTCCATAACAAGTAGATCATGTCATGCAGTTGCTCTTACTGTTATTTATACACAGATGATTATGTTATCTGTCTCACAGTGAGGAATGAAGGGCTTAATCGGAGAAATTATCTGAAAATCAAATTATTCTTTCCTTGGTGTTTCTTCAAAGAATAGATTTTGCCAATGTTGCTCCATATTTCCTTTTTTTTTTTCCCCTTAAACAGTCTATCAGTTCTGTAAGTAAACATCTAACTGAAGAGAGCAATATTTTTCCCTTCAAGAAACAAGTAAAAGATTTATTATTTTATGGAAAGCATCACTCTGGTAACCAGAGCTGATGGGAGACAGTGAGCAAAGGATGAGGAAGGAGAGAGGAAAGTTTCTGTCTTCAAATTTCTCAGTCTTTCTTTGAATTCAGTCTACATCCAGGAGACTGAAAACAGAAGACTCCCAATCAGATTCGTTCTTTCTTACTACTCTCTCTTCCATACACCTCTCCCTTCCACCATGCACTTCTCATCACTCTTTGAAAAGAGACAGCCCAGCCAGTAATCAAATGACATCATCTGCTATTTAGGTCTTTGAGTCAATGATCACCTAAAAAGCCCCAGTCACACTTACAAGGTACCATTTTGCTTGGTATTCCACATCCCCTGTAGGAAAGTATCGCTGTTCTGAACGGTTTGCAATCTGTCTCTTTTGCCTTTGCTGGGGTTGTCTGATTGTTATCTCTGTCAGTCTAAAGAAGAGAGGGCAGGAAAAAAAAAAGTTGTCAAGCTATAGGTAAAGAATAGATGTGGGACAAAACCACACCATTCTCTTATATTCCAGCCAGCTGCCCTCCCGGCTCAGCCTTGCTCATGTGGTCATTATAAGCTTGTGCCATTCTCCAGGGTAAGGGTGAAGAAATTTGTTTGCAAGCAAGTCATCTGATCAGGTTGGTGTGCTGGAGCGTAATGCCAACACAAATAGTTATTATGGGGACATAATTAGTAGGTTTCTATACAGGAAAATAGCTGTGAATGATCGATTGCCATTAACCTGAAAGATGTGAGAAAATTTTTCACTTTCCAATAGCCTCAAAGACAGTTGTGTGAAGACGGACATTTCTGAGAACAGATATTCACTCAGTCCTGAGTGACTGGACATTGGTCCCATCAGACAGCTGATGTTCTCTTTTGCTTTCAGATCACTGAAAAAAAATGACCTATGAAGTACAATCTGTTAGTTGTCATTAATTTGTCCTCTGGATATTTTCCCCCTATATTTTGAATTGTCCATCTGCAAGTGTGCTGGCTAAGCTTAGCAGTCTGATTAATAGTTTCAATGATCACGTCAAGGCCAAGAAATTCTTCTAAGTTTTTAATGTTCAGCATTGAGAATTTGGTATTTTTCACGCGTGATTGTTCACTTAACTCATGTGACATAGCTTCCCACCTCTAATTTAATGACCTGGAGCAGTAGCTGAAGATACCCTAGATGGTGGGACGGGCAGATAAGCTGGCCAATAACTGCTCCCTTTTGCTCTAAGAAGAACACAAGGATGGCACAGCTGAGGGGACAGATACAAAGTCAGAAAGATCTTGGAGAAAAGACAAAAACATAGGGTTGGTCTGTTCATCAGGGGCTGTATTTACTGTCCCTTTCCCACATCAGATACTTATTGCAAATCTCTGGTGGCTGACTTCACACCTCAGCTTGTTCTCGATGACGGCTTGCGGCAGGATCATTTGATTCAATACTGATAATGCTGACAAGTTACAGTTTAAGGCTAGAGGGGGCAATATTTTGCAATGTCCACTTCTTTTTCTTAAAGGGAAAGGTAAGTATCTTTAAAGAGGCATTAAGGCCAAGCACAGGTCCATGTTGTGGGTATCTTTGGGGCAATGGTGGGCAGTACTAGAAGCTACCTTTGAGGACATTTTCTTAGCTTACACCAGGATGACCACCACACAGGACAGAAACTGTGCTGCATCTCCTTCACCCTGGCAGCGGCCCAGGGTCCAGTCCATTCCAAAAGTACAAATCTGGTTTCCTATGTGTGTCCCAAGGGAAAGGTGTGATCCTGACAGGTCTGGCTTCCCTGGGAAACCAATGACTTGTGGTTTCCTTTACTTCAGCATCTGGCTGTTCCATCATCCCCTTTCTTGAATGTTTTGTATCTGCAATGCAAGCAAAGGGATTCCAGTCTTACAAAATTTTTGCTGGTTTTGCACTGCCTTTTTTTTATACCACCTGCTGTCTCTTCTGCTCACTGTAGGCCAGATGCTGCTGCTTTTTTACTCACTTTGAGTAGTACACCAGTGTTGAAAAAACACCCCAGAAATGTTTGCCATGTCAACTGCTACATGCTGTGAGGCAAGGTCCCCAGGTCTGGCACAAAACAAGGACAGAACGAAATGGTATCCAGTCTGAGCAAAGACTGCAAAATCTTTTATGATCTCTCTCACCCACATTTCTTAGCACCTCTTCTCCCACACGTACAACCTGTTCACACATGCTGAAAATACAGAGAAGCACATTTGAAAGTGTTTGCAAGGAATATTTTACCCTGTGTCTTTTATGCTGTTAGGTGGCAGACTATGGGCAGTTACTGAAGTAGGCAATGCAATGTGTTTTTAAGAAGCATTGGTCACTCACATGGAAATAAGCATCATCTTTAGGTATACTAATTGTTGTGCCTTCTATGATTAAAATTACTACTGGTATCAGTTCTCATGTACCTGGTTTTACATTGATTACCAAGTCAGAGCTCAAAGAGGTGTCCTTCCACTTAAGAAATTACTACTGATTGGTGATCAAAGTGCATGATTTTTCCTTGAAGCATGAAATATAAATAATTACTATATGTCAGGATGTATAATTACTGTACTCTTGGGTAGGGGCATCAGTGATCCCTGTCAACATGCAGATTCTTTGGTTTCAAAAATATCTCAGACTCATAAAAGAACAACCAAAAAGAGCATGGGATATGCACAGGGCACCAGGGACCTTTAAATAGACAGAGAAGTGTCTCAGCTAGCACGGTTAGAGAGATTCTGTTTGAGATGTCACTTCTAAAGAGTCTGTTCTTCATTTGGTGCACTTTGGTAGCAAAGCAGAGCTTATAAAAGTCCATTTCTCTGCATCAGAGTAAACACAGGCAGAAGGAAGAATAAATGGCTTCTGTCTAATCTCATGTTGATTGTTGATGCCAAGGAGAGCAGAACCCAGATGTCCCGACTCTGAATTCAGCACCATACTCTTATTATTGGATCATCATTTTACACGGAGCTTTTATCTTCTTTTTTTTTTTTTTTGGAGGGGCATTTGTTCATGTCAGCCAGGACTGAAGGAAAAATATTATGTATAATTACAGAGCTAGACAGGCTAAAACGTCACCCATCAGAATCATTTAATCTCTGGTATTATTCTCTGTTCTTACTCACCCTCATGTCAGTGCTGCCTCACCCTCCACCTCAAATCCTTAACTCCTCCTTCCTCTGACAGGGTGTACAATAGCCAGAGCAGTATAAATCAAAGCCTAGAATCAGGAAAATTAGAATAGATTGGAAGTGCCAGTTTCTCAAGAAGGAAAAGAAAGAAACAAGACCGCGGGAGATCAGAAGAGTGATTGCAGCTTCATTATGAGGGCCGTTGTACCATCGGAACAGGTTATTGCCTGTCACAAGCTGTTTTTATTTTCCAGCTCCTGACTGATGCAGAGCTTGATCTGAAATAAATGCCATCTATCCACTTGCTTTATAAATCTCCTCACTGTATTCACATTTAATGTTTACAGGTCTTCACATTTTTCAAGTAAAATATAATTTTATACTTGCAGTATTTTTACTGTAAAACAGCAGCAGAGAATTTGAGGGTTACACAGGAGCTCTTACTGGTCCATGCTGAGGTGGGACTGTGACCCTTGAGAATGAACTCAGCTATGTCAAAAGACAGGATAAACCATGGTAGGACTGCCATGAAATGCACCCTCAATGTAAACTGCTTCTTTAATCTGTGTCACGTTCACCTACTAACAACAGATCGTGCAAGTGGTCAAAATACTTCAGTACCGGAGTATTACTCCAGTATTAAAGATTACAAGTGGTCAAAATACTCCACTACTGGAGTAATAATCCAGTATGAAAGATATCTTTCATGAATTTACTTAGCAGTTAAAAAAACACAAAACTTTCTTCCCAACAGTCCCACAATATCAAGTTTTTTGATAACAGAAGGATTTCAGCAGCATGTCCTTGGGAGTTTCAGATTTCGAGAGACCAGTAAAAAAATACCTGGAGCAGAAAGAGGTAAAATAAAGATGGTCATTGCCTCAGTGCTGACTCTTTCTCTGCTGAGAACCTTAATTGAGAACAGATTTCCATACTACCTTTTGTTCTGGGTGGGAAGAAAAAAAAAAAAAGAAAAAGAAAAATCTCATTAAGATAAAGATTTTTTTTAAAAAAAAAACCAAACTATATGTAAAACAATAACTGATCTTTATATTAGCAACAGCTATAATTGCTAGACCTGCTGCTTACACAGCCAGCACAGTATACCTGTGCTTGTTATTTAGAAGTTGCGTTTAGTGGTAACTGAAGCAACAACTGCAGTGTAGCTTATGAATTAGTGGGAAGGCTTATTCTTCTTATGCTCTGTAAATAGTAAAGTGCTTCAGGTTATACTTTTTGAGCAGCTGCAGTCTTTAAAGCAGCCTCAGTGCCCTTAGCCTGAGGTAGAGTGGGTGTTTTTCTCCCGTTGGCAGAGTTTTGAAACTGTCACTCTCACAAGCGGTCCCTCGGATGTAGGTAGATGATTTGCATGAGTAACAGTGGTTTGTTTCAGCGAGGAGTGCAGAATTGAACTCCTTAACCAGGAATGAGGAGCTCTCTTTGCCTGAACAGCAACTGCCTCCAAACAGTGAGGGAGTGATCCAGCCCTGATTTCCTACCTGTGCATTGTAACTCCGCGGAGGAAGGCTGCTAATGACACGGCACAGGAATGATTATTTTTAGAAAATGCATAATGTAAGTGTACACTTACAAGCATGAGAAAATCTGCCAGTATTGAGCATCAGCTCACTGTAAAAGCTGGTAATGAACAGGTGGGTTAGATTAGTTATGCATCGGAGTAACTGTACTTCCCCGCTGCTGAAGCTGGTCCCATTAATCGTAACAGTTTTAGTACATAGCTAGTCTTGGAAGGCAAAATGTTCACTCCAAGTTTCAGAGTAGGTTGTCTGAGATCAAAATGATCTTATTTTGCTACTTCAATGAAGTGTCACAGTGTTGCTTTAGGTTAACATGTCATTGACTGGGTAATTGTCCTGAATGGGCCGGTCTAAGTTGAAAGCTCCTGGCAACAACGGGAGTCAAAGAAATTCATCAGATTTGCTTCATGTAAGCGTTTCTCACTGGAGATGTGTTTTCACTCTACATGGAATTGAAGAGTAAGATTCCAGCTATGCTTACCTCTATTGAATATCCAGATTTAGGACTAAGTATTATCGTTTCAGTTCATTTTGTGACCTTTTCTCTTTATACTCACTAATTAATTTATAAGACTCCAAGCCGACAGTTGCAAGAGCTCCCCATTTCAGACTCAGTCTTTTTTTAAACAGTCTGCTTCTTTCATTTTCAGTTATTATAGTATTTATTTATGCATTAAACTCGTTTATTAGTATATGTATTACAAAATTAATGCTGTCTCTAATGAAAGAAAATATTTTAGAGTAGAGGAGGTTTATTTCTTTTCAGATATAGTAATTTCCCTTGTATTAGCATTAGAAAACACCTAATAGGAGAGGAAGATAAACAATAAACATCTCAAACCGCGGATAACTGCCATTTATTTGTATTAAAAAGCAATGAATGCCAAAAAAATACATAAATTCAGGAAAATCATTACTTTAATATACTTATTAAAGAGTTCTTAGTAAAATATTTGATTTTCTATTTGCTAAAAATTCTAGTAGAAAATAATAATAAAAATAAACAAAAGAAAACAAAAGAAAACAAAACCTAATTTCTTCATGAGAAATTTCATACAACGCATTTTATCAGTTTTGGGCCAGATCATTGAATTGTTTGCTTTTCATTTCTATCATTTTTAAACAAATTTTAAAAAACCTTGTTGATCTTTTTCGCTTAACATTGCTTTGAGAGATGACAGTGCCAGCTCAGCAGCATGCAAAGTATATGTGGATAAACCAAATACAATGCCAGATCAAATTAGTGGAGGCAAAGAAGAAGAGAATAAGGGGATATATGCCTTAGGAGATAACGGTAATTTTATAAAATTATATTTGTTATTACTGTGATATAGCCCATCAAATGATATGATTGTGACCCAAAGGCTTAGTATTTTTCTTGAGTAAAATACAGTACGCATTTTATTTGACTGGATCTACTTACATTTGGAATGCCTTGCAATTTTCTATACATTAGGTAATTCTATCTATTTTTTGTGAATAGGCTACTATGAGAATTTCTTAGAACAGACTACACCAATTTGCTACAAATGCACATTTTGAACCTGAAACCACTTTTGCCTGTCTAACTTTGAACAGAAACACTTTTTTGTGCCTTCTGTGGGACTGTCCATGTGTTTGGCTAGGCAGAAGTTTGTAAGTAACACTTGATCCACCTTTTCCTGTTGAAAGTCTTGCAGGGTGATCACATTTCTATCAATATCACCATGAAACATAAATACTTGTGTAGGATGAAGTGTTGTCACAGTTGTTTGTGATTGCCGAACTGTGTCAGGGCTTTGACTACCAGGCAATTGTATTGCAGGTTAATGTTCTTTAAATTGTCACCTGGTTCAGTTTCTTTCACCAGATGGGGACTCGGAGGAGGGGGAGCAGTGTTTTGGGGTTCTTATTTTCTTCCAATAAGTTTTCCCTTTCCGCATGAGTACTAGCATGTACAGACAGACACAGGCTTATACCCTACTGAATTTAAACAACATGCTTAACTGACATTCTGCAATGGGATTTCTGTGGGTGATGTAATTTGGACAAATACACCAGTGAACACAGGAGAAAACAGCAGCCTGACAAACTTGCACCAAAGCTGGTAGGAGCGCATAGGTGGGCAGGCGTTTGGCAGACTGTAGGACATGCCCAACTTGGTGCAGGCATGAAGGTACAAGGAGCACTTGAGGTTTGGAGGGACCTGACAGTGCTGGAAAGTGGTATTTTGACCATTGGTCAGGTAGAAATGGGACAAAACAAAAGGAATTGCGGACTTACACCAATACCAGCAAGAGCATGTGCCATTGCAAAAGACAGAGAGGATGGATCATGTGGCTGGAGAGAATAATGCTGAGACAACACTTTTTTGGCTAGACAAAAGTGAAAGACACCCCCATGGGGCAGGGAGGATAAAATTCTACTAATGATGTTGCTGTCTTATCGTTTCTACTATCTCACTGGCTCTGGAACAGCAGGTGGGAGCAACATGGAAGGGAGTGAGCCTGAAACAATCAACACTGCTTCTTCAGGAAATAACTCAGTCTTGAAATCTATTTTCGTTTTGCATCTGAAAGAAAATCATTATAGGATCCATAGGAGGTCACACATACATATAAATAAAAAATTACACCTCCACAAAAGCTGTCTAGCTTACACTATTTTTTAAACATGATTCTGAACCAATTAATTATTCCTCTCCATTCTGAGCTCAGATGAGTAATTGACACCTTTCTTATTTTTACTTTGTGTAAAGTTGTATGGGAAAATAAATAAAAGCATCAAAATTCTTCCTGATAGCCATGGAGGATGTAAAACAAAGGAACGGGTTAAGACACAATTTGAGATAACCACTCTATCCCTCCAACAAAACATAGGCAAACCACTTGAGTGGGAAATGAATATTAGCAAATTATGCTCATTTTTCCAGATTAATGGATAAGGGATGTAACCATCCCAGTGCTTTGGGCCAAACTGATTTGCCTCTTAAATTTTGTTTAGCTGTCAGTTGTTCCTTCTTCAGCTGTCTTCCTCCCTACCCCATTTTTCTTTAAACTAGCCTACATTTTTGACTGGAGTTCACAAGGAGGTTGTTATGTGTTACCTAATTTACTAGAGTGCGCCACTTTTTCTTTCTTTCTTTTTTCTTTCTTTCTTCTGGTACATTTCCAGTTTATGTTTCTTTTCCATCCTTTTTCATTTTTCAGGAGCTTTTTTTCATACTCACACAGAGGGATTTTTTCACCTTTTTCCTGCCTCTGTTCTCACTTCTCTACTTTCCTACCTCATATCTTATTCCCTATAGATGTACTTTTATCTGTAGTGATTTTGCAGAGTGAATGAGATGGCACAATTCTGTCCTCCGAGTCTTTGCAAGCTATGAGTGTCACAGAGGGAATCCTAAACCCGAGTGAAGTAGCTAGGATTTGGCTTACAAATCTGGGACGTGGTTTTTATTTACTTTTAATGTACAATACAAACTTATTTTTTATTTTCTGGCTCTCCTTTTTTTCTACCAGCATCGAGGGTTTCAATATTCCAGCTTCTGTCACACAGGGTGACTGAAACAGACCTATCCCGGGATTATTTATATCTCAGTTTCCAGCAAAGCTGCACAAGCTTTGTATGTTATACCATGCCCTTCCATCCTTCCTACAGGTAGATGCTGGCAAAGTCTCCAGCCTCAAACCCATTGACATTACTAACCTCCAGAGTGCATGGAGCAGGCTCACCCCAGCATTTGTACAGCAGTGGTGGTGATGCTGTGGCAGTTTCTGTCAGAGCACTTACTTTTATATTTCTTTTAGAAATATCTGGATACAAGAAGAGTGTAAAAGCAATCTGTCTCCATCACACTGTCATCTGACAATAACAGCAATTATTTCAGGGGCATCAGGTGCCAGATGAACAACCTTCTCCTGCCTGCTCCCACCACCTTCAAACCTTCAGAGAAGAACCTAACAGCAGTGGCCACAATTGTGATAATATAATGAACACTAAATTAGACAGATTGGCAATTTCAGGCTAGAAGGACTTCAAAAGTCTTCTACATTAAGCACTTTATAATAAGCCCTGAAGAGTGCCAGTGCCTGGAACAGAAGTGGGAGCATACGTGCCTCTGCTCCATTCGTGCCATATTACCTTAGCAGAGCTTTTGAGTCCAGGGTATTTTTAGGCTCTCTGGACTGCCCGTACGTATCATACCCACCTGGTGCTGCCTCTGCAAGTGCCTCCGTGTTGGCCTGCTTAGATCAATGACCTGACTGCTCAGAATGTACCGCAACAGAGCTGGCAGAGGATGATTTCTCCCTGGACACGGTCCCCTGGTGTGAAAAGAAGCACCTTTCGGCTACTGAGATGGGAGAGAAATTCTTCTCAAAGCCCAGGGTGCTCTGGTAATAAAAGAGAACACAGTTCTATTCTTTATGTTTGTATCGATTGTAATCTTCATATTTTCTACAGCAAAAGATAATTTTTATGTGTATTTAAAAACAAAACAAAAGAAAAAAATGCACAAGGAAAACTTAGCTCCTTATTCTTTCTTTCTCCTTTTCTCTTTTCATTTTTATTCTGCATACATGTATGGATTTTCCTCAAGTTTTACTGAAGAAGCTCCTAGAACGCTTAGGAGAAGTAAAAAGATTAATCTTAAAGTCCTGGTTGCTGTTCACTCAGTAGTGTTCTTCTTCAGAAGGAGACTTTTCCTTGTTAATGCTAACGTTTGAATAAAATTCTTTTTGTCATTTATGGCTGCTTGCAGCTAGCATCCTTTTATCCACAAACAGTGGCAGCAAGTCTTCCAGTTTACCCTGAAACTATTTAAGCAGTAGTTTCGTCTTTTGATTGCAGAAGGAAAATAGTTCACAAGATATCTAGAGTCCGTGGGCGATATAGACTCCTACACAGATTTACAGAGAGCCCTCTACTGAGGAGAATAGCTTTGTGGTATATTGGGAAATTACCTGGCAGCTGGTAAATGGCGCTTTTGTGTGGCACTGTTTATTAAAGCAGAAAGTAAGAGTGCGTCCAGAAAATGTCTTGGAGCCTGGGACAGCAAAAAGCCCCACAAGAGCAACGATAATCAAAATACATTTAAAGAGTATGTTGTTTCAGGTTATTAGCATGAGGTTGCTTGTGCATGCTGTCCATTACCTGCTTGCTAACAAGATGCAAAATATTTCATTGTAGTGCTTAACGAACTCTGTGCAATGCAGTTGTAGGAATTAACGTGACAGTGGCAGAAGCAATGAATATCTGCTCTGGTTTTTATGTTGATGTACACTAAGCTGAGTTGCATTCTGAATTTCTTAGTGATATCCTGTACTCTACGCGGCTGTTTTACCCAGTTACCTCTGATATGCACATCAGCATGTTCCAAAAATACCATATTTCTTAGGACCTTCAGTGGTCAGAGAGGAAATCAAGTTTCCATCCATTTAACTGGGAAAATCAGTTCTTCTAAAACAATGTTTCAACTGGTAGGAAGAAGAATCATAATTTTCTGAAAGCAAAAAGTAATAAATGGCTCATCTTCCAGGGTTTTGCTCTGTTGTTGGTTTTTTTTTTTCTCTTTTTGTCCTGCAATACATCACAGCCCTTTAGTGTAATTTTGTTTTCTCCATTTTAATCAGTTTATCCTCTAACTATGACATTTCTCTGCCTGCTTGTCTTTTCTTTTTAGCTTTCAGACAAAATTATTATAAACCAGGAAAACCAAAAGAAAAACATACCAAATCGAAGTTGGATTTCCAATTAAGTGTCCAAACAAGACCATCTCTAAATGAGAACATCTTGCTGGAGGTACTTCTGTTTTGAGAACAACCTTCCCTTTAGATATATGTCTAAAGTTTTGTCAGTTTAGTTTGGTCAGTAACACTAACAAGAAAAAAGATCATCGTACTCTACATATTTATTTTTAATTTCATGCATTCTGTAGCAAACAGCATATGATTTTTATTGGATAGGACTAGTGCCCCTTGGTTTCTTCTTTCTGCTTTAATACAAGTTCTTTCTCTTTGCCACCTGTCAGGAATGATGCGTAACAGACTTATAGAAATTAGGAGTTTTCAGACACCGACAAAGCAGCATGCCTCCCTGAGAATTAACCTAATTTCCTGAGCTTGGCATTAGAGCAGAATCTCAAGATTGTGACACGAATGACATGTGCTCTCGTACCTTCTTCTCACTCTTTCCAGTTTCTTTCTGGCATCGTGACTGTTTGCCCACTTAAATAAGCAAACAAACAAACCTCAAAAGTAGCAGAAGAAGCAAAACTCCGAAGTCATTAATCAAAATCCTACTGTCAAAGCCACTTGCTCTTCAGGCAAGATCACATCTTTCTATAAAGGGTAGTGTTGAATTCTTAATAGGGCAGGACCCTTGTGAAAACCCTGGTTGTTCTCAGACCACTGTTATGTTCCTGTGAAAAACTGTCCTTTACATGTGAGGATTGATGTCCTACCTAAAACACAGTTATGAAACATACTGTTTCTATAACAGCATTATGAAAACGCACTACTTCTGCCAGGCCAAAGTTTTTGATAGTGTAATGGATAGAGCACAGTTTGTTAAAATACCATGTGATTATCTCAAATCTGAAGTTCAGCCTTCTAGTGCACAAAATGGCTTGAGCTGTGCTTGAGATTTTTCCATACATAGATCGCTTGTCCTCTGGCTTTAAGCAAATGACTTAAAAAACATTTAATTTAAAATTACTTAAAAACCATAAAAAAACATTGGGGAGTGAGCTGGCAAGGAGTTAAAAATTTTAATGTGAAAGATAATCTCTCTTGAAAATGCCAGGGACACCACAGTGTTCCTTGTCCCACTTGATCAAGATTAAACATCCCATGTTTCTCACAGCAGAAGCTAAACTCATCAAAGAGGCAAGTTCTTGCAGCCAACCCTCAGCAGGCTATTTGTTTTCAATATGCAGTGATACAGCTGGTAGGAGTTTTTTTCAGAGTTGTCTGATTTAAGTCCCTAGAGAAATGACCACCCTTGGACTGGGGCAGGATTGTCTCTCAGGTGTGAAAAAAATCCTCTTCTTGCTGAAGCTTCTGATTTTCCTGTGGATAACTATCAGGTTGATAATATTTTAGAATACTACCCTATGTAAAACTCTTCAGGACCCAAATTCCCTTCTCTCCTTTTATGGATACATCCGATGAGCAATTGTTTCACAATGATGATGTATGGGATGATCACATCCCAGCGTGGATGAAATTATTTCAGACCTCTATTTTCTCTTGTTTTCTGCCACAGTGTTGCCTAATAGCTCCCTGGCTTTATAGGACATTTAAAGCAATTGGAGTAAACCATTCATTGTTCCAGCATTGGTTATAACTGTTTGATGGAAGAGGGCGTGTGGCAGTATTTGGGGACAGGCAGTTTGCATGGTCAGTTGCTAAGATATTGGATAATGTCAAAATCATGTCTGAATTGATGGATTGTGCTGTCACTTAAAAAGATTTTAGCTGCACGTTGGTCTTTATTTGTCTTCAGAAAAATGCTGGCCCTTAGAAGAATCATTTCATTTTTGACATGCTGCAAAAACTATATGACTCAGCAGAGTGAAATGCCCTCTAGATACGATATCCATCAGCAACTGTTCATTAGTTCACTAGTACACAGTACTAGTATACAGTTCACATCAAATAAATTCTGCCTGGTTTTCCCCATTAGGTGGAAAACTCAGGTCACAAGCAGCTGTCATGGGAGAAATCTTGTTTCCACAGAGGTCAAAGTAGATCTCCCTTTGCTTCTGGTCATCACAAAGCTTCATCTTATGCCTTTGTGGACAGGGAGTATTAGACAACATCTTACTTCAAATTAAAACAACCATGCAGACACACCCTCAGATCTCCTAAGAGATAAGGGACTTTTTTAACCTTGTGAGAAGGCTTTATCTTTATAAAACAAGTATCTGTCTTGATCAAATTCTTCACAGAAATCAGTGGAAATGTTTTATTCAAGTTCAGTCAGCCAAGAGTCCACCCTGGTAAAAATTTTGAACAAATACTAATCAATTTATTTAACGTGTCCCTTTGACTAGTAACTTTGCATAATCTTGAAAAGCCTTGACTTGGCAGGACTTTGAACCTATATGCATAACTTCCACACGGTAACTTTCAGTTCTATGATTATAAAAATGGCTATCTAACCAGAGCTTTCATCTTGTCTATGCTGCATTCCCCCGTATCACTAGCAATAATTACAGGAGAGTCTTCGGTACCATTTTAGGGAAGCCTAAGAGGCTGATTTTCTGAGATTTTGGGAATCTCTTGCTTTCATAGCCTTCAGTTGGAGCTGTTAGAGCTCAACACTTCCAAAAATTGTGCTAGATTCTCCATTATGTTTAATCGGATGTTACTGGAAGTGGAGTACATTTTCATGTTATCTATCACCTTGAGGGAGTAATAAAATATATTACTTCAATCCACTGAAAACTCCCCACTGCATTGTATTCAGTACACTTCTGGGCTGAGACATGCCAGCTGGTTCAGAGTATTTAGCAGAATTACATGTTATCAAAGGATAGGAAATAGAGTATGGTATCCCATTGCAATGCCAAGTAGAATTTTAAATATTGGAATTTAATTACCCAAGTTGTATTAGGGTAACAGTTTTCTATCTCCTTTAATCCTGCTCATTATCATTTGAGAGAAGAGACTTCCGAGTCAAGCACAATTGCTGGTAATTAACTGCTGGTGATACTAGTGGTCTCTGGAGGCAGTTTTATCCAGCCCTTGTAATGTTAAAAGAGAAAGACCCAAAACCAGAACCGTTTGAAGGAACAAGTGAGGAATAAAAGAAAATCTGCTTTAAGGAATGTCTTTCACATAACTTCAAATCAATCACTGAAAGACTTTCCAATAACATACAGCTGAGGCCTAATATTTTGCAGCATTGTAACGGTAAACCTGAACTGTCTGCTTCAAACCAAAAACCACTAACAGAATTCATGGGGTTTGGAAGGAATAGACTCTCTTGAAACTCCTCTTTGTCTTCTGAGGAGAGAGGAAGTCACAGAGACTAGGTTATCTTTTGAGATCTGCAAAAGATCTTTGTCCCCTTCTGCATAGCAGTAAGTTCTGCTTAATATTGGAGATGGACAGTGATCAGTCAGCCAGCAGTTACTATGTATAATTAGGCATGTTAAAGAAGTCTTGGACCCGATCCCCAGCCAGGATGTTTGCCACAAGCAGAAAGAAAATCTAAATATTTTCTGTATCCCGTTCCCAAGAAAGAACATTTCAAGCTTTTTATGGGCACATTTATCAGTCTGCTCTGTTGTTGACAGTCAGGGAGTTCTTAAGAAACTTTCTCTGGTGGTGCATTGGAATTTAGTGTTATAGTGATAATATCATAAGGGAAAGTAACCGAACGCAACATCAATTACCTTTCCACAGTACTATGGTATCTTGCTGTCAGTCATCACTGCAGCATATTTGAAGTATAGGTTTACAGTCCTACAAGAGCAGTGAAGGAGGCAGAGTGGTAAACTAAAATGAAAAGAGCATTGGAGGGTGGGACTACAAATTTAATCTTAATCTCTTTTTCACATTCCCTAGTACTTTATGGTGGCTCCTTGACCCCATTCTTTAAAGATTTTTCTCATGACAATTGCTTTAGTAAAACTTGTTCAGATTCATGCTTTTTGGAAATGGAACAGAGAACAATAAATCTACAGTGCCATTACACAGTGAAGTGATCAAAGGGACGCTGAAGCCTTTTAGGAAACTTTCAGAAACACACAGTCTTGTAATTTAGTTGGTCTATCAGATACTGTGTTTTATTTATTTTTTCCTTGCAGTCAGATTCTGCCACATTTTTTCTTTCTGAGAACTATTCTTCTCATCAGACTCACATGTTTCTATGGGTTTACTCAGCAGCAGTCCATATATCCCAATTGAAGAATTATGTCTCAGTAAGCATGAATCCCATACATTTCCATACGGCAACTCAGGAAGTAATGTACTATTTGCTATACAAACTGAGTTTATGTCATCATCATAACTTGAATCACTGTGCATATGTTTGCTTGAAATTACTGTTGGCAAGCATATGAAAGCAAGGAGCAAGAGTTTTTTCTGCTTATATTCATTATTTGCCCCTGCCGTGACACCATAAGCATCTCTGCTGCAACTTAATGGCACAAACAACCTTGTAATTTCAAATGAAGAGTAAGCATCTAGAACAGATACACATCCCTAAATTCCTGCAGCTTTAGCTCATGTATTTTTTCTCTGAGAAAATATTCATTGCAATACATTGCAAAAGAAAATAAATACAAAACAAAGCTATTATAGAAACTAAAAATTTATTCAAATCAAATACTTTAAAGACATCCATGGAGGCATCTTTCCAGGGATGCACTGCAAGATGCAGCAATAACTTCTTTGCCTTAAGTAGCACTTTCTTGATACAGTATAGTTTTCAAAAATTAATTGTCACTGGTATGTCTTTATATATTTTTAGAAATATGTATCATATATCAATACTAAATGTTAGATTCTGCTTTCTTGTAATGATAACATCTACAGTTCTAGAAAAAGAAAGGATTAGAGAGTAACTTTTACTATGCTGCTCAACAGGAGCCTAAATGGGTGCAAGGTTTTGTCTTAAGCTTTTCCTGACTTATCCATGCTTTTACGGAGTGAGCTGGCTGTGTGTGCTTCTTCCCTGTGACAGGTTGGTAGGGCATTCATGAGGAGTCTTGTCTCTATGACATGTCTGCCCACCAGGAAATGCAGTCATGTGTTGTCATTGTATATCAATAGTGAATGATTACTACCTAGTTTCCCTCAAAAAGGAAAAAAAGATGATTTGGGTTACAGAAAAATGAATGGCCAAACTACCTGCTGACTTATAGCTATCAGGGCTTTCTAGTTCCTGTTTTTCAATGTGTAGTTGATTAGTTTGTGCACAGCTGTACAATTTATCCTAAGCCTACCTCTCAAGGTTTGCCCCTCCACTCATGTACCCATGATATCTGCGAGGCATGAAGTCTCCAGGAATTATTCCTCGGGGTGATTTTTATTTTTTTTTTTTAATCATCTCCCACTCATTTAAAAATAAAATAAAAAAAAAAAGACAAGCACAGCTGAAACAGATTGCCTTTGCACAGCACTGGAAAAATTAAGAAACTTGGGCTGTAAAACAGTAGGGGAGATGAGCTCCAAAATAGATGCCTGTGTGTTCAAAATGTCCTGCTATCGCTCCCCAGTGGAGCAAGATAAGGACTCTTGCCAAGAGTGTATCACCACACAATTTAATCAACACATTGATCAGCTCTTTGCATAAAATAGTAATGTGGCATTTAGTCTTTCTGTGGACCTCAGCACACGCATCTGTAAAATGCATAGCATGTTCTAAAATTCATGTAATACCTTGCAGGGGTTTTGCAAAGCTAAGCTAATTAAAGTCAAGCAGTCAGCTGAAATTTGCTCTTTAAGAGAAATTAATTTATCTAAACCTTCACAGGAAGAAGATTTCTTAATACCTTTTCATAAAGCTCTTATAGCCATCATGCTGGCCATTTATTACTTATACATCAAAACCAAACCATAGGAGAGAAATGGGCAAGCCAGAAAGCTTGGAAATAATAGCCATAGGCTGTAAGAGAGATCTCATTAGGGACACGAAAGGGAAGTACAGAGTCAGTGGAACCAAAGAACAGTTTATGATATTGTACTTGCATATTTAGCAATGGCAGGAAATGATATTAGAAGATAATCATCACTCTGTCTTAGCATCTGAACTTCCTCGGACATAAGCATTTGAATTGAGTTTGGAAAGATTCTTGTTTAGCACGTAGAAAGACAATCCAGAATCTGACCATCTTTGAGACTACTGTGAAACCTCCTTCTTTTATAAAACTTTCTTGGCCAACCAATAATACCTTTCATAATCATTTTGCACTTTCTTCTCAATCACTGCAAAACAGAGCAGTCATACAACAAACTTACTCAGAGATGGTTAGACATGAAAGGAATCAGAGATTTTGTAAATTCTGCTGTGGGTCTTCATCTTGGTACTCTAATTGATGCAGAAGCTACTGAGTATGGAAGCTGTAGGTGTAGAGTGACTGCCACTTATCAAGTGCTGAAATGAAAGGTGTGTGTCACCTCTTGTCCATTTGTATTAAACTGTACAGTGCTGGAAAGGAGATTGTAAAAGAAACAAAGGAAATTGCCTGTCATAGAAGAAATGGTAAAGGATTCAGCAGTTTCTGCTGTTCAACGCACTGAAGATGAAGAGGAACTCCCCCACCCACTGGAGGCAATGCTGTCTTCATAAGTTCATGGTTCGACACCATGGATCTCCAGGTGGGTCAAGATTATAGAGATACACCAACCTGGAGGACTCCATGCTGTTGAGCTGTTCACAAGCAGCGGAAGCCAATAAACTCTTCTCAGCTACCAGGTTATTTTCCCTGTGTGCCTCTGGAGCTCTTCTGACTGAATTCCTCACTTCAGAGCAAATTACCCATGGGAAAAAACAAAAGCCTTACGCAACCGAAGAGAAGAAACAAACCATCTCTCTGCTGAGGACTAAAGCACAATCAATGCTGATAGACAGCTAAGAAGATTTCCAGGCTGTTACCAAGTGTGTGCATGTGTGTGTACTTGCTTCTGCAGTGGACTTTCTTACACCTTTCTGTGAATGCTGTAAATTTCCATTCAATGGCAAAGGGAGAGGATGAATGGGCAAACGATGTTCTCTGTGAAGCAGCTAAAATAATGAGTGGATAGTTATCTACAGTAAAGAAAGCAGGCACGTTCTGAAAGAGTATGCCTACACTATCAAAAATTTATGGGTGTGAGCCCATTCTCAACCCATACCTGCCTTCCATCCACAGTGATTACCTGTAGAGGTGTTAGCAGCTCTATATTTAAGTTAATCTATGATTTTTCTGAGAAAGAAGATCCCGGCCCTTTCCCAGCCTCTGCGTGAATGCAAACTCTTGTTTAAGTGATATAGACAGGTCAGGCTGTGGTGAGGCGGAGCATGTTATGCTCCCAGAACATCAGTAGATATGTGAAGTACAGCATTTTCCATGTATAGTGGGGACATTTGAACTATAAATACCAGTGTGGATGGCAAGGTCTGAGGTCATGGGGAATGGCATCCTTACATCCACTTTTAAGCCCTCTTGTCTGTAAGTGTAGACATACCTATAGAGGACGTCTCCTGCATGATAGTAAGTATTTATATGCATTGGTATGATTCAATATTGATTCCTTTGTTGTTCACTGGAGTGAAGGCAAGTCTTGTCATACTGGAAAAGGGGAATTTCCTCGGAGCAGAAGACAGCTGCTCAGGTCAAACACCTTGGTGCTGTTGGGTCATTAACTTGTTGCACCTAAGAGCACTAAGGCTCTTCAAGGGGGTTGGCAATGAACCATTGCAAATCAGCATTGTTCTCAGCAATTGTCAGTGGTAACGCTTAGGCCATTGTTTACTGGATTTATTTACATTTTGTATTTACTACACAGATTTATATTTGATGGTTGAGTAGGAGGTTGGAGAGAGAATAAACCTAAGCAAGAACTCTATAAAGCAGGATGTATCTTTACGCATGCTGCACTGAACTGTAATTTAAATATGTCTGGGCTGCTACTGATGAGAAATTTAAGAGTGATGGAATTTTCACAGACCTCTTTTGCTTTCCATAAAGATTTTCTCTTTTCTTTAGGGGAAAAAAAAAAAAAAAAAGAAAAGACAAAGAAAGAATTCTTTGGGGGATAAAATTACTTTCAGAGAAGAACAGTGCATCTGTATTATACAGTATTGATTGTGACGTGGCTGTGAGGTACATGAAATTACAAGCTCCCTTGCTCTCTGTTTCACTAGGACCGTTCCATGTGTTATGAATTGATATGGGACCCACAGCTGAATGGCCATTTGTTTTATTCTTTTACCCGGGTCCTTAAAGCTGTTGGTAATGATTGGGAAGAGGGGGGAGCTGATAACCAGGGGGAGTGGAGGCAGTGTATTACTCACTTTCAAGTGCCCTATTAGCATACTGCTGAGCTGACACGGGGGTAACAACCCTCTCCAAAGGAATCTGCAGTAGTGCCGCTTGCCAGCAGCAGACAGAGAGCAAGAAAGCACATGGGGTGTCATTTTTTGGCCGGTGACATAATGTTATGAAAGAAACTTTTTTGGATTCCATTGTGGCCAGGAGTCACCAGATCTACTATTACTACGAAGTAAAATATCTTTAATTGGGAACAAATGAATGCCCCTCCCCTTATTCAAAAAGGGCTTTGTGGTATTGCGTGTTAAATTCTGGCTGTGTGAACGGATTGTGCTCAAGCAGATCCATGACGTTTTTGAAAACGATGTTCACCCAGTAATGTACCTTTCATTGTCCTCAAACAGCTCCTGGAGCAGAGCAGGACCTTGCTGAGGCAGAGGGGCTCAGATCTGTCTGCACCCATCTGTCTAGACATGCCCGGAGAGGGTAGGGTGTAATCATTGTGTCTGTTTTTCCCTTGCCTTCTGAAGAAGAAATATATTCCTACTCCCTCCGGTTCCTTTAAGAAACTCTGTGCTAACTTTTATGGGTTTAGGGCTTTTTTCCCTTATTGGTGGCTTTTATTTTTAGACTGTGATTGGTGCTCAACTACAATACACCACGACAGCTGCTTATTCACGTGTTATGGCTGTAGCTTTAACTCCGGTTGCTCTATGGCTCATTGTAACAGTCTCTTAAAAATGCGAACATACTTAAAAAGTAGATTACATTTTGAACCAAAGGGAAAAAAAATATGACCATTTTCATTGTTTATGAAATTTCATGGCATATGGATATTTTTAGAAGGCTAAGAAGTTCTAGCTGGTGTGTTTAGTTTGCAAAGTGTAAGGGGTACTGCAAAGTGGCTAATCAAGTTGCCCTTTTCAACCTGCTGATTTTATAAGGGTTATAAATCTATCCTTTACATTCTGGTATGGCTGGATAAATAATGTAGCAACTGTTTGAAACTAGTCCATATAAAACTGGGTACAACAAACTGCAAAACTGATCCATCAGACTAATCTAGTTTAATATGCCAAGGGGGATGATTCTAAATCTTTTAAGCATAGTTAGAATTCACGTTTTCCCTTCCCTCCTTTCATCATACACACATGGAAAGAAAAAAAAGAGTAGACAAGTGAAGAAAATCTCATCTTCTAGCATGTAAACTAATAGAGTACAGGTTTTAAGTTATGCCACCATCACCACAGTAAGGGTTGCTGTCTTTCCTCACTAGAAGCACAAGACACTTCCTGTATAGGACACTGGGCAGCAACACAGAAACCTTTACACAACGTTAAGGTTTCACCTAGCATTAGCTCTCTCCTTTGTGATTCCTTTCTACAGATACCAGGTATGGACTCAGCCTCACCTCAGCCCTGGGAATTTCCCCAGGTCAATCTTGCTGAAGGTTGTCCCTCACCAAGCATCTTTTAAAATAATGCATTTTGGTTGTTCTCAATTCCTTCCAGATGTTGGAATGTTTTGATAGAGCAGAATGACAACTGGAAACTTACTTTGTTTCAAAATATTAGATGCTACCGTTACCTGATTCACAGAACTGGGTTTTTAAGGGAGAAAAAAATCAAAAAGAACATACATATGACTCACGTTAAAATTACAGGATCTGGCAGTACTAAATTTTGCATCTCATTTGTAGAGATTTTATTTTTTTTCCTACTGGATTATTATTCCCATTTTCAGAAAAAAAACCCACCCAAAAAACAAACAACCAAAACCATAAATAAAGATGAGTTCTCAGTAATGGCTTCTTCCCTCAGCTGCAGCTGCTGAGAAGATTAAAATTCTGTTTGTTGTTCAATACTACTTTATTGGATAAGGAAATTAACACTTTTTTGAAGGATTTCAGTAAGATGAAAACCAGTTTGAAATAGGAAGAGAACCTGTTCACAAGTTGGATTACTGCTCTCCCTTTCTTTCTATAGTTGTATGAAGGATGTAGCCATCTCATTGCTGTGTTTTCTACTCAGAGTAGAAACTGTGGCCATCATGCATCTTCCTTCCTACTCCGCATTACAGCACCTGTAACGCAGGTTTCTTCTTTGAGGGCTAGGTGACAGGAGAGCCCCTGCATTAAATTCCCACCCTGAGCCACTCATGCTTATACTGCTTGTTGCCTTCTTGAAGATGTGCAGGAGGAGCTTTCTTGCTCTTCTGCATCAAAGATATTCATTATGGGCACTCCTCAGCAGATGCTTTTGATGGGCTGTGGTGGAGCAATACCATTACCAATCTCACACAGGAAAAGCAGAACACAAGCCTACATGGTTAATGTAGTCTCAGTCTAAAGTGCGAAAAAGGAACTTCTTGATCCACATTATGTATGTGTCCTTGAAGATTTCTGCTTCATTTACTGACCAAACCAAGATTTTCTATTGTTAGCAATGCAGAGCTATTACAATCTGAAAGAATGAGCTGTGTTCTGTTCTGGTGTATGCGCCATCAGCAAAATTGTCAGCTATGTCTTAGTCACTGCACTTTTATTATAGTAGGTTTTAGACATGAGTCTGGGTTTGCAGGGCTTGTAGACACTCAGATTGTCTTTTTACTTGTGCACTCAGCAAATATGGCATAGAAATTTACATAAGCCAGAAAATATGGACTAGAACCCACTTGATACTTTTACAGTGTGGCTTTTGTCATTACTACTGATCTTTGGAGTGAGGGTAAAAAAGTCCCATTATTACTCTGCTTTGTTTACAGAACTCCCTTCCATCTCATTTCTACTGTGAGTTCTATCTCACACAAATAATGGAGAGAAGGAAATAATACCTTTAGCTTGAAAGCTTTCTAATCACATCCCAGGGGACTGACATTTTACCTAACAATAGCCAAAGAAATCTATGTGTTTTAAAAGCCCTTGCTAATGTCAAAGAAAATGAATAATAGCTTTACTATTTAGTAAGCACCAAGACTTTCATAACACAGTTGTGATTGTGTCTCCTGTTTGTAGTGGGAAGCTCCACTAGTGAAATCTCTTAGTTCAGCGAGGTACTCCAGTTTAGACTGGAGACGGGATTTCTCCCAGTCAGGTTTCAAAGTCTACTTGCAAGTTGGGCTTCTAGTCTACAAGGTCTGGCTAGGGTTTCTCTATAGTAAATAAACATCCCCTGGTGGCAATTAATTGCATCCTCCTATGGGGCTAAGGAAGAGGGGATGAATTCCCATCTAGAGGCATCTCTGTGTTGTCCTTTACTGTAGAGGGACCTTAGATAAGTAGCTTTGATAAGGTACATAACTTTCAGAACACTAAAACCATGCAAACAGAATCCCACCGAAGGAGAAGGAAAATAATTTCTGTAGTCTGTCTTGCATGTTGTCTTCTCTTTTCAACCTCAAACCCTAATGAACATTTGTTTCAACTGGGAAGGAGTACCTTCCCACAGCCCTTGATATACGGCTTATCATGAAGTGTGAAGAGCAAGGAATGATGGGCAGACTATCCTAGTTACAGAGACCTACTGGTGGTTGTAGCCCAACAGACAGTGGGTACTATGGCAGCTCATCTGCCAACAGACTAGAATGTCCATCATGGTATTTTGCACGGCAATTTTGAGGGTGAGATAAAAGAATTGAGGTCTGAACTTGTGTTCCATATGTCCCATTTGTCCTCTTCACCCTCAAAAGGCCTTGGATCAGGTCAGGGTGCAGATGATAGCATGACTGCTTGGAGCTGCATAGAGTGAGGAAATAACAGGGCATGCTTCCCTGAAACTTGGTGAGGCTCTTGTTTCTAATGGACATCTGAAGGACTCCTTACTTCAGAAAGCAATGGATTTTGATAGGAGTGGAGAAGATAACTGGTCTACCTCCAACAAACTCCTGCCTTAAAGATATCTGTGCTTGCCTACTCAAGGGACATAACAAACTGTTTTGTTTGGATCGAAATACAGATCATAAAGGTGCTCTTCCCAAGCAGCTGTGAAAAGTTGCTTTTGTCTAGGTATTAACATGAAGGGATGCCCTTTTAGGTGATGAATATGGTCCCAAAGGAAGGCTTGTCCTGCCTAACTGCTTAGATGCTGAGCAGGCACTGGCTTCTAGGCAGAAAATGAGGATGGTCACCTGAAAGTACCCTATCTTCAGACGGGATATTTTCAAGGAGACAGAAATGTTCTGGTGGCATGTGGGATGTGCATCTTTCCATAGGTACTGGAAAGAAGAGATAGTACTTATTCTTCTCCCTTCCCACCTTGTTTGTTGAGACTTTAGATTGTTCTGTGGAAGCTATTGAGAGCTGTTTCATTGATTTCAGCAGTAGTTTTATCAACAGGACAAGGTGTGTCTGTGAAAAACTTGTTATGCATTTGCACTGTGGCAAGCTTTTTAGTAGCCTCTGCTTTTGAAAAAGAAAATGCCTGTGATCTGGGACCCTGAGCCTGGAACATATCCTAACCCCCAGCACAATATTTGCTAATACTCTTTGTCTTAGTTGTAAGATACACAGCAAGCTACCTCTGTGTATTAGGTTTTTTCTAACAAATAAAGGTATGCACAAAATTGCCATACCTAATTCCTATTTAATTAATGGTGCCACTGGAGGAGGATTCAAAGTTGCCAAGAAAATTTCCCTTGTACTAGATGCTGAGCCAACAGTTAGCTCGAGCCTAGCTTCAGACAGCTTAATTCCCTGGACATTAAAGCTCCACAAATAAATTATTTTCAGAAATAAGCAGATAACCAATGTCCCACTGAGATACGGTTGTCAGTGATCTTAGTCCCCCTTTCTACTTAATGTTCTCTGTGCCTCTGAGATGTTTAATGTGAAAATTGCTCTTCTAGAGAGGGGAGAAGTGCTGTTGTTTTGAGTTTCTTTCACTTCTTTTTCTAACTCAAGTTATTTTATAAACTAAGACATATTGCAGTTGCATTTGCACTGGTTATCTACTACAATTACATTTACCTATGTATAAAACTCTCTGATGTGTCAAAGGATTTCTTTTCTCAGCAGAGAAACTAGATTTCAAATTACTAAATGGCATATGAGGATTTTATTTTGGCCACATATTAATTTTAAAATAAATCCATCCAAGCAAGATTTCTGGCAATGAATTTTAGTTTTCTAACTTTTTTTTCTGATGGCAGGCAGAAAAACAGTGAGTGAATAATTGTCTCCCTTTTGAAATGTACAGATTTCAAAAAATGCCATTGAATTGGGCCAGTAGTTTGTGTAGTTCCATTTTTATCTATCCCTTCTCTTGAATCAGCTAAATCTTGCCTCAGTGATAGGATTTCAGGCTGCCTTTTCTCCATGCGGTTTTAGGTTATCCCAAAACGAAACTGCTGTAATATGAAATATTGAAGAATTACTATAGCCTACAAAATGCCACCTTCTGCATACCCCACAATAGATGAGTTTCATGTTACAAAGGCAGACAGAATTAAATTTATAGTGTAGGTAAGTTCATGCACTATCTTAATGTATGTATACTGACAATTTCTGGAGTTTACAATTTTTTCCTGCTGTGAAGGATTGCTTTGAACTCCTAACTCTCCTGATAGCCTTTCTAAAATGGACATCTATTTGAATGTTATGCCCACGTGTTTTTAAATGTTCTGTCTGCAAAGAACTGAATCTTAAAAAAAAGTATTGGGTGTTTTTTGCTTTACTTGAGGTCACTTACCTTTACTGCAATGCCCTGTGGCATTCCAAGTATTGTAACTTGCATTTGGTTTCAGATTCCAAAGATCTATGCAGGAAGTTTTACATTATTTCCTTCTGCTCTTTGATTCATTTAATTCTTTATTTGATCTTGGCAAAAGTATTAAGGGAGCCCAGTAAAAGTACAAAGTGGCTTGATTTAGAAAACATAAATAGATAAATCTTGTATTTTTAGATTGTATGTAAAGATAAATGGTTGTAAGTAGAAATCACATTAAGTCAAAAGGTATTATATCTTTATCTAGTCCTAATGCCAGCGTCTCAGCAACTGTTACATGACACAGCTCCTTTACAGTCAATAGAATGACAATTTGCTGTAGCCAAGACATTATCCCATAATATTTCCAGAAGCCCAGAAACTACAGGGAGCCCTGTGCAGAGAATTCTTCCAATCACTGCAACGTCTCTTAAGTTACCTTTTAGAAGATCAAAATGATGCAGCAAGTAACCTCATCAAATTATGTCAATACGGATAGCAAACTTGATCATACCCACACCGGAAATATTTTTTTTGTTCTGTTCTCCACTTTTACAGCCACCACCACTGCAACTGTAGGTTTTCGATCACAGGTTGCTCCAATTTATCCTTTCTGAGCCCATTACAGGATTTTCTAGGAAGGGAGGTGCATGCAGATGGTATTACATAGCTACGCTGAAATTGCGAAAGAGATTTCTTTGCTTCTTCCCATATGTTCACATGTTATGAGAGAATCCCCTTCTTCGTATGGAAGAATTACTATTTTTTATATAATTTACCTGACTGTGATATAGAATAGTATTGCTGTTCTGTGCACTCATAGACATTCGCTGTACTAACATCGTGTGTGAATTTGCTAGTCATCCTTAAGAATGCCAAACAAGCTCAATAGGGTAAAGCTGAAAATCACAGGGAGAGAAAACGTAAAAGAGCTATTAAACCACCCACTGGTGTATGCCTCTTCTCTTCCAGGGTTTTCCTGCAAGCATTTTAATGGTGTCATGATTAGACCTTTTAGAAATTGTACCAGTAGACGCTAGAAGGGGACTCATGATGTTTTTACTCTTCTTCCCTGGAAGTAGTATCAAGAATGTCTTGATTATCCTCTATAGATGTTTGTATAACCTGATATTAAAGACCTCCATGCATGGAGATGCTACAAAACTCTTTTGGTACACTGATCCAGTGTTTAACTCTCCTTTTAATAAGAACTTTTTACTAATTAGGAACCAAAATTTCTTTTGCTGCAGGTCAAAGTAATTATTCCTTGTGCTGTTTCTTATGAGCATAGAAACAAGTTTCTCACCCTTTGAACCAGCCTTCTGAAATTCAAGCTTCTCTAGAATAAAAAAATCCAATTCTCCCAGCTTTCCCTCTGTTGCATGACTTCTTGACCTCTGATCAGTTTAATTCTGCTGTCCTGGAGCCCTGATAATACATCTGTGCATTTCTGAAAGTGATGTGCTAAATAGAATGTAGTATTCCAGCTGAGTACTTATTGTTGTAAGCTACTGGAATAATTATTTTCCTCAATGTGCAGATTTACACATTCCATAATCAAATTTATCTTTTCATAGCAACATTGTATATTGGCTCTTACTAATATCCAGATCTTCTTCATAAGCACTTTATTCTCTATTTCATGTGTGTCCGTATAATTTTCACTTTCTTTATGCAACACTTAATTCTTGCCTTTATTAAATTTTATTTTATGATTTTTTTTTTTTTCTCCAATGAACTGAATCATTTGAAATTCTGATCCTTATGCTAGGTGCTTATCGTTTTTATCCACATACTAACATTGGCAAAGTTTCTGAGGGATCAGTTCTCATTAACATACCCAGGGTTTTTTTCGAGGGAGAGATTGTCATCTGTGTGGAGCCCTCTGGAGTTTGTCTCTACCTGGCCCAGTGAAGGAAATCCACATGTCCCTGTTGTGGTTTCGTCAGAGTGGTGTGGGAGGGCAACTGCTGCTTTTTGCTTGGTAAATGACCTTTCCAAGGAAAGTGTTAAATCACACTGGTCTTTGGTATATATATTGCAGTGCAATATACTGTCTCATTAATGTTCCCTATTGCTCAGGCCTCTCAATATATTATTTTTTTCATTTTCATTGCATATTTATATTCGGAATATCTTTCTTTAAACTTGATAATTGTTATAGCTATTATCCTGCTCTGATTCCAAATCTAATGAGAATCAAACTCATGAAAATATCCCCTCGAAGAAAGTACTTAAAAAGACATTTAATCATAATCCTGAGTTTTAAGTCAAAGTTACGGCATCAGATTTCACAGCTAAGGGGAAAATAACTCCTTCCTTCCTCTCATTCCAGTGGTAAAGTGCACTCGTGAGGACATATGACAAAAAGAGGTGTCATCGTGCAATGTATTCCATCAATATCCTGGCCACCGCCAGCACTAGAGATACATTCCTAAAATTTGATGTGTAATTTTAAGCATTTTTCTGAATAAGTGACTGCTGAAGTATTTTCCAAAATCAGAGCTCAAGCCATTTTGCATTACTTTTCCATCTGCTCTATTATTTCCTATAATATATTCACATTGTTTAATTTCTAAGCTGTTTATGTTCTTGTATTAATGAATATGTTAAACAAAATTAAATCAGACAGCTCTCCCAGTAGCCACATTAGAGGATATCTCTCCCCAGATCAGACAAAACACAGAACTGTTATCTTTATTTACAGTCTTTTGTTTTTCCTTAGTTCAGGGACAGTAGTTTTGCTATTTAAGTCAGGGGAGAGCAACATTTCATGGAAACCTACATTAGATACTTTAATATAATATGCCTTCATTTTTGAAAACTATTTGATATTCTGCCTCCTAGAGAGTTATGTGTAAAATTACTATGCAGATAAGGCACATGATATGAATGCAAATTTAAAGATCTATTACTCATTTATCTTTTACTGCCTATAGATATTGAACTGGGGGTCCTGGTACTCATTAAACACACTGTGATCTCGCAGTGAAACTGTGGCGTTGATGCACAGACCACTGTTCAGAGGTGGGTTGTAACTTCTCAATTAAGACCAAAACTTGCAACCTCTAGCATAGGGGCCAGGACCAGGTAGAGAAAAAGGGCATAACTAGGAGAGAGAGCCAGAGGGTCTTGGGGGAAGCAGTCAGCAGCTACCATTTCTGTCAACAACCATCACTACAGCGGTATCTGCGTTTAGATGTCTTCTACTCTTTCCCCCAGCAGTAGCATCTGTGGATTTCCACAGCTGTGGCTTTGGCAAAGCAGGCAGCAAGACCTGCTCTGGTTATCTGGCACTGCACACAGTGTGGGGGGTTCTGCCATCATGAGACTTGTCCCTAAGAGTACTGTGACCAAACACTTGTTAGATCTTTACTGAGCTGGTTAAAACAATACGAGTCTCTAGTATAAACAGGATCCAGCCCAGATTCCAGCCCATGAAACATCCAACTTCTCATACAGCTGGTAAAACACAGGCCTCCACTGGCACTGCTGTGAAACGCTCGAGCAGCCAGGGGAATATGCAGTCAATCTCATTTCATTGCGAGCACCAGATGCTACCCCTCAGCTCGGGCTATGGAGGTGATAAGGCAGTGTACCAGGTCTATTTATAATTGTAACCTTTAGAGAGTTTATTTTCAGGACTAAGCTCAACAACACGATAACACTGTGGGGCTGCATCTCAGTGTGGTGGTGGTATAACACAGTGTCAGAGTGGCATGGTATAATGCGATGTTCTCATGTCATATACTGGCTCATATCACTTACAGATAGAAAGCCCAATACCGCTAAGTGCTCCGGGGGCAGGTTGCGGTCTCCTGTTAGAGTTACTATCTGATATTAAAATGGTGTACTCAATTGTACTTAAAAGCACCAGGATGAGCAGGGGCATCCTGAAGCACAGCGAGAAAGCAACTGTTTAATGGTATTTCATTCTTCCATCAATATCCTCTATCAAGATCTATCGTACACCCTTCCTAAGATAGAATTTATGGAGATCTGATGAAAGGAGAGATAGGTGACAGACCTCTATTATTTAATCATGTGCCTGCAACTGCAGTTTTGTCTTTAATTTTTGTTAGCTTGAAAAAGGCAAAGGAAAGAAACCTATGTCTTTCTCTACCAACAGGCTCAAACCTTTCCTCCCACACATGAAAAGAACAAGGATCTTTACTAGTCTTAGGCTGCTTCCAGCTATTGTATGGCCAGAAACCAAATGAAACTTCTGAAGCTTTAAACACAGGGTAATTCACCAACTACACTGGACAAATCCTCCAGGGAAAACCAGTCCTGTGCCTGTAAAAGCTTCATAACATATAATTTTTCTTTTTTTCTGGTTTTCATTTTTTCTCTCCCCAATATCACGCCTTTCTTCCTCCCCTTTTTTTCTCCCCTTTCCCCTGATCTTCCTTCCTCTCTCCCTCTTTTCAATCCTCTTTCATCATACACTTCCTATTGCTTTCACTCTTCTATGTGAAGGTTTCAGTCCTGTGATAGGGATGGATGAGTTGCTCTCACAGAAGGTACTCCAAACAGCTTAGAGATATCCAGCATGCTATAAGGGAAAATCTCTCAGATGCCAGTATTCAGCCAGGATTGGGGAGCTACATGCTACATATTGTGATTCAGTTCCTGAGATGCCTGAGAACCCCAGTGACTTCAGCATCTGTATCCCTGGTAGGGATCCGGCAAAGCACAACCAGTGACCTCAGGAGATTGCTGTGAGGTTCTGTTAATCAATATACACAGAAACTTCCAGAGATGCAATTGCAGAATAAAGTTCCACCTATTGCAGGAGAACAAACCTGTGCTCAAACCAGCCAGGGGCTGCAGAAGGCTTTCAAGCTTTCAACAGGAATGTTTTTACTTTGCAAGCAGATTTGTATTCATTAGGTAGACTCTAGGACCACCAGTCCATTTGAATAAGTGCTTTGATAACAAGGTCATGTCCCCAAAGGATGTCTGATTTGGACATGTCATTTCTCCTGTAAAAGATGATTACAATAGGCAGACATTGATTGTCTTCTAACATATTTTTTTTTTAAACCTAAAGAAATGACACTTCTCCTTCAAGGTTGTTCAGTGCTGATGAAAGTTATTAGAGTGATGACTCTGAGAAACAAAGTCCTCTGCCTCATAGCATAGATACTGTTGGTGTAAAAAGATTTTGCATATTTAGCAGCACTGCATGACCAGCAGGGTTCAAACCCTCATCCAGGGACAATCCTCAAAGGATAACAATTCTATTCCAGCTAATGCAAGGAAGCACTGCCATGGTGCTGCATAGCTTCAGTCCAAGATCTCCGTATAGCCTTTCAGCTTTCACTGTCCTGTTTTCTGTCTTTCTTTTTTGAATCTCTTTGCCAGAAAGGATACAAGCATGTTCATTAGGTGTGCAGAATGTACCCATCAGTAACCAGAAAACCTATCTTGGAGCACAACCTGAAGGACAGCCTGTTTTAGGAGTTTTAATCACACAAGCATTTTTGAAGCAAAGAGGCTTTTAATTTAGTCTCCTGTCTATATGAGAAACATCGTTTCAAGTTTGAGAGAGCAACACTGATAAGTCAGCACAAAAGTTGTACAGCTGATTCAGAGTGATACAGGTGGTACGCTTGGTGGGTCTCGGGGTAGACAAATGAAAAGAGAGCCCCTTTAAAAAAGTTGTCCTGATGCTGTTGATGGGAAAGGAGCGTTGGAGATGGAAGAGAACAGTGTACACAGGGGACAGGTAGTAAATATGTTTGGAGGTTTTATAGATATAAACATAATAGCAGGTTTTTTTCTAAAGATGCTAAAACAAAAGCATCTGAGGGAAATTGCTCCAGAAAATGCTTCTCAGTAGCTCAAACACTGCACAGAGGAAACCCCACCTTAGGCAGAGCATGACCACTAGAGCAGGTAATGCAGCCTGCAATTTAGCTGTAAGAGATTTCAGAGATGGGCATGGAGTGAGGTGTGAGATAGCTACATTATTTCTGGGAGCCGCCTCTTTGCTGCACTCTCTCCCCATATCACCTCACTAGAAGTGGACTCTCTTGTCCCCTGCCTGCCTGCATGTTGAGCGTGTCATACAACCAAGATATCATAGGATGGGGCATGAGCCTGACACGTGAGGAGGGTCCCAGCGCTATGGGTCTGAGAAGGAAAGGACAGAGCATCCAGTCCTTTTGTGCTTTCATTAGAGGCGCCTCCACATTGCATTTACAAGACGAAAGGTTTTTCAGCCGTGCCCTCGGAAATGATGAGACTGAATGTGGAATCTGAGTGTTATTAAGTGGCAGAGAGTTGGAAAAAAATATCTAGAAAACAGGGGAGTCAAATTCTTTATTGATTCTTTCGGAGAAGACTGAATTCATCCCAGTAGAAAATATCAAGTGCAAATAAACCAAAATTTGCTCCAAATACTTCCTCCTCATCCAACTGTTTACTCAGGGCATACACTGTAATTCAACATTTAACTACATAAGGCCAAAAAAGACAGTGAATAGTTCCCTATGGTCTCTTTTCTAGCTTTTTCATTTTCGCTGTCCAGTTAAGTTTTTATCACTCGGTTTGTAGGATGAACTGGTGGGTAGGATGAACTAATTCATCTTATGGTGAGGTTGTGAAGTGTTCAGATAACTGTGACACAGAGACAACACAGAACATAGATGCCCATCTTTCTTCTGCTTCTTCCCTCTCATTTGCAACTGCCTCACATACCCAATTAATGACTTTTTCAGTGCTGGAATCCTAAATTCCCATTTACCCTCACTGGTCAATCTCTGGGTTTTAGTCTCACAGTACTCCTTTCCAAATCCACATACTTTTTACTACCTCTTACTACTAGTGCAAATAAAAGTGACAAAACAGAGTCTGATGGCCTATAGAATCATTTTGCTTTCATTCTTCTTCTGTGCTGTTTCTATTTCTTTCTTAGTACCGTATCATTTTGAGACTTTTATCTGGACGCTAACTTGTAAGATAAATAGTGATAAAGTTGTTTACACCAGTCAAACCTTTAAACTAAATGACAGTAAAAAGAAAAAAGGAGAAAAGACACCTTTTTAGCCCAGGACAGTTGTTTAAATAAAATGACTGCAGGAAAATAGCTATACACTAGCATGAGTAACGTTTCCAAATGAGCCCTATTCCATATGTGATGGAGAAATGTAGGAACCCACATGTCTTTTGGAACTCAGTGAGAATTGCAGATATCCTGCTGCTCTTTTAAACTTGCAGGCTCCTGAAACAGCTAGGCATGCTTCAATTTTTTCTCTTTTCCTGCTGCTAATATGATTCACTTAATCTTCAGTTGGAGGCGAAAAGGTTATAGTCACTCCAGGTACTCTCTTATGGGGAATCAGGGGGCTGGTGCAAGATGCCATGCCATTTGGTGACAGTAAGAGGGAGGGGCTCATCGTAGTCCTCCTGCCAGAGCTTTCAAAGTACCTTTCAAATTCCCCTATGACAAAACTTGGGTCCACATTTGCAACCACAGCTAAAATGCAATGCTTATTCCCATCACCCTCTTTGCAGAAAACATTACAGAATAAAAGGATAGGAGAAGAAATACTTGGAACATATTTTGCTTTCAGCTGTCTCCTTAGATCCCCAACATATGCTTTAGTGAATTTTAATACTGAAAAAAGTTTTACAGCTAAATAAGACATTTGCTTGGTAGTGAAACAGAAGTAATTGCTGGCATTTCAGCATTAAATTAACCCTGAATTCTTTACTCAACATGTGTGGACCTGCTGGAGGGAATTCTTTCTCAGACGTGTCACATTTCTGTTCTTAAGAGGGGTAATTCCAAGTTCTATAGTCAACATTTCCCTCCTTCTCCCTCCTGAAGGGACTCCTTGTCTTGTGCAATTTCATGAAATAAAAAGGTTTGCCCCTTTTTTTTCTCTCGACTTTCAAATATTTACTTATTTATCCACTCCCACTAGGTTTTAATAGACAAAAGATATTAAAACTCCTGTCTAAAATAGCAACATCACTTCTAGTGCTGCACTTTGGTAACGCCCCTCAGCCTGGGCACACCTCAGAAATTGCAATTACATCTGTTTATGGCTGGGGATTATGAGCCAAGCTTTCTGCTCATATAATCAATGGATTTCTCCAGTTGCATAGTGGAATTTTGCCAACAGGAGATTTGGCAGAGAGTCAGGCTGCCACGACTAGAGGGAAGTCATAAAGGAATTTAGCAGATTTTCCTTGTATTTATTGTTAGAGAAAAGGGAAGGAGAAAAATGGCCAACTATAAAATCTGATTTTGTTTCACTCACACCCTCTCAGATAGAAACCTAACTTCTATTTTTTATAAGATTCAATTTCTTAGAAAAATTCCACAGTCAGTTCTTCCTAGTGATGTTTTCCCCTTCAATTTCACATAGTCTTGAAACGTTGGCATTAGTGGTGCAGAGTTTGCAACATGCTCGTTAGTGCCAAGATGTTTTGTCCCCCATGCTTTCTTGGTAGAATCTTGGCCTCACCCACCTCATTCTTAACTCAGAACCAGCAACCACATTGTCACTCACATCACATTTACCTGCCTCTGGCAAGAAGAGAAAAGCAATGCTTTCTTAGAAAAATTTGCAACAGCAGCGTTGCCAAACATAAATTAGCCGGGACAGACATCTTCAGTTTGCTTAAACAAATTAGACTTCTAATGTCAGGTCAGGGCATACAGACTAAATATAGGGAAAACAATGTAATTAGATCTTTAATCACACAGCTTTCCTGAGAAAGGGGTCTGTGACCAGAAATGCAGTACCACACGCCCTCTTAGGGCACGGCTAAGAGCTGCCTGTTCCAGGCATCGCTGCTCATTGAAAAGGAAATTCTTTGCCTTCCTTAGAGCTGATGTTGGTTGCAGCCACATTTTCTTTGACAGCTTTTGGGAACACATAAAGGGGCAAAGGAATCGACTGTTTGCTTATGGTGAAACCTTATCTTTATAAGGCCATTTCCTTAGCTTTAAATAAAGTATGACCGCTGTTGTTACAAATACTGTTGTCTCAGCTGAGGCACAGAGTGCAGGGCTTTGCACGGAGGTGGCCTTCAGCCTCATGCATGCAGGCAGGAAGGTTTTACACTCGGGTTGAAGCCCCTCTGCATAATTCAGCTGGAATGAAAAAGTGAAAATTATGCTAGAAATTGCAAGCAGAAACCTGCTTTGAAGTTTGCCAACCCTGTCACCCACCATGATTTTAGGGATAAACTGGCAACTGAGAGGACTGCACAAAAATAAAGTGTGTGGGACCAGGCCTCCACTGCTAGAATTATATTAAACAGGGTTCAGAGGTGGCTCGTCAATCTGTATATTATATAGTCAAGGATCCTTGACTGTTAAACATGCCCAAATTCATCCATCCTTTATCACCCTCTGTAGCAAAAGGCCGGAAGAACAAATAATTCCCAAGTGCTTCCTTGCTTTTAGTATGTAGCTTCTTCCTTGGTCGACCACCACGTGTGTTAAAGGCATGACACTTGAGAATTATTTCTATTGGAAAAATAGCCTCCACAGGGAACATTGTTTTCCACAGGGAACATGATGTTTTCTTACAGTTCTCTGTTACCCATATATTGTCTGGAAGGGGACTTCAAATGCTCATGCCTAACAAGATAAACAAACACCATCACTTGCATTATCAAAATACTAAATTCTGCATCTTGGTGGAGATTTTAAAAGTAACAGAAACAGAGGGGTTTTCAATTTATGTTAAATTCAGTGGGGGATTTTCCTCCAAAGATTTGCTTTGTATGGTCAAATTTTATTTCAAATATCTTTTAAAACAAAAATGTATTTTTCCACTTTTAAACCAAGAATTTACACTATAATCCTGTAAATTCTTATATACACCTAAACCAGTAAAATAAACCCTTCAATAACTCCTAACTGAAAATTATTTCAAAATACTTTCTGAATGTTTAATACATTTCTGTCATAGCAATATACAAAGTCTTTGTCCCTTCTTACATTCCTGTGTTCCTCGGTTCATCATGTCCAACCAACATTTTGAAGGCAGCCATTTATTGCAAGATAACAGTTCTTCTCATATGAATATCAATTATGCAGAAGTGTGAATAATAAAATTCATTTTTCTGAAGATAAGATAACCCCCAAAATACATCTTAACTAGTTATAGACATTTAATTAATTCCAAATGTTAGGCCTTTGTAAACCAGAACTGAATTTGACAATTGCTGTAAACAGTGGAATTAACATGGATGCCTCCGTGACATGGACTGTGTGAAATTTCTGTCTCTCTGATGCTGTCAAAAATCCAGACAATATATTTGCCCTTTTTGACCAGATGCAGTGTCTGGCATTGTACTGAATTTTATAATTCAAGGAACCTCTGCTAGTATTGATCGTATTTGCCCTGGCAAATATGAAACCAGCCATAAATTGTAACATCAAATTGGCTTCAAGAAATCCAATAATCTGGAAGAGCAGCTGAGTCTTTTGCATCTTTAATGATCAGTGAAATAGTACAGAAACCCTTTTGACGTAAAACACCTTTTAGTTAGGTTTTACAAAGTCTCTTACATGTAAAGATATGCTCTAGGGTGCTTTAAAATGCAAACTTCATGTAGGATATGATGTGCTGTTCTCCTTATACTCTATTAACATCATGGTTTCATTAATACTATGCGGCAATTTAAAATATTACCTTTTGTATTGAATATATGATGCAGAGAGTCTGATCTTTCATTCTTCCTCCCTGATTACAGTCTACAGTTTCTCTATTTTAAAGAGTATATAGATGTCTATGCAGGGAGTGTTTGCTATGGGCAAGCCATGCAGATAATTAACCTTGGTATTGTCTCATGTCTCTCAGCGTAAAATTTTCACTGAGCAAATTTCAGGTAAATCATCCAGCCCACTTCACTTAATAATACCTCTTTAACATGCTCTGCAATTATATCATTTGTGCTGTTGAGCTCGGCCATTTTCCTTCTTCGTTATTCATCTCTCCCCAAGGAATGGCAGTTTAACAGATGTTTCCAGTGATGTAGGTAGTTAAATGAGGCCGTGAGCTGTCACACTGACCACAGGGTTTCCCTCTCATGGTAACCACTGCAGTCTGGTTGTCATGTTATTTTCAGGAGGAATTCATCTTCCAACCTAGGCCACCTGGGAAGACTGGTAGAGCTGGTCCTTACCCTGCAAATATGAAGCAGAAGATTGGACAGAGAGGTCCATGATTTGTGCCCCATTCTGTGGTTCTTCTGTCGTACTCATCCAGCCCCCAGAGAGCTCAGCAGCAGCACTGCTCAACAGCTGGCAGAAGGGACCAAAGAGATGCACTGGATTATGCAGGTGATCAGCCATCGACGGCTGCCCCACTGAGCTTTGGTCTTGCAATTTCCAAATCTCTGCAAAGAGGTTGCAGAGAACGTCACTATTCCAAACCTCAGTATTTACATGAGGTACCTGCACATTTTGATGAGCATATTCTTTCCCCTTCCTGTAAAGGGAACTGTCACTATGAGGCAGAACACAAAACTATACTTACCTCACACTGTTTAAGCTCAGATCCAGCTCCTGGCAACTGTGAGTTACTGAGAGCGCCATGATAGCTTTTACCCTTATGCTCAACTGGTCTTATTTTTCTGTGGGAAAGAGTCTTTCCTTCCCATTCTTCTCTTCTCTGTCCTCTCCTTTGTTTTTTGGAAAAAAAATATGGATTTTTCATGCAGCTGTGACACTCTCCAGCCACTGCCACCTGACTCCAGGTTACCCCTTAATTGCTGTCTCATTTTTGCAATAAGCAGATCCAAAATCTTTTGAAACCTACTGATAGGCAAAGACTGACTCCTGTTTATAGCAACAAGAGAAACTACCTTCTTGGACAAGATGGAGTGCTGACAGGGGTGTTGTTACCACCATTTCCTATGCGAACTGCAGTGAGGGGTTCTGGTAGGATGGTGAAATAGCATTAAGGTTCTCATACCTGTCCACATTTGAAAAGGAGTACTACCTCCACAGAGTCGCATAATAGCCCCATAATGTCAGCAGCTAGGATTATAAAGGGAAAATAGTTAATACACTTAGCAGGCTTCCTGAATCAAAGGCATCCCGGTCTGATAACAGCTATTTTGGCACAGGTTTACTTCTGTGGAAATGTTTGAAGAGTCCTAGTTCTGTTTCAGTGTAGAATAAAAACCAGTATTAAGACCATCAAAGCTGCCCTCAAACGGAATGGTTTCTTTCTGTCAAGTGGGAAATAACGTGCCAGACACAGATCCTGTGTGCAATAAATGGATGTAAGTGAGTGAAATGAAATTCAGTACGTGACATCCCCTTCAGGGTGAGTTTCCATACATTTAAGCACATGATACTATGCCAGGATCAAGTGCATACAGAAGTGGAATAGTCAAAATACAACTCAATTTAGTGAGGTATTTCACATAGCTATAAGGAATGCATTTATCAGTGCATAAAGTGACTTTGATAACAGGGTCGATGGCTGGAAGTAGAGGGAAAAGCAGAATTCAAGAGGAAATTTAAAAGACTTTAAAGAAGAGATGAAGTCTTTTAGATATAAGCAGACATAAACAAACCAAAAGATTAATAGGAAGACTATGTAGCAGAGATTAAAGTCTATGTTCCTGTGATCTAAACTGAAGGGAAGTTGCATTGAAGAATATCAGGACACAAACACAGTAGTGGCTAAGAAATCTCTATATGTGTCATAGAATCATTCTTGTAACACCTAGTTCCTTTGTATTTGTACTTGTTTGACAGGCATTCGTTATCATGCACTTTATTTTTTATTTTGCACAAAAGTGTTTTGGAGAACACCAAGGTATTCCCGTAAGCCGGAACAAGGATACAAGAAATAAAATAAGGAGGAAGGGCAATTTCATGAACAGGAGCGTGAGAGTTAGTATTATCCTCAAAAAGGGGTTCCAAACTATACTCTGTCACTGACTTCCTTGGCTTTCCTTTGGAAAAAAAGTTCAGAGCAAAGTTTTCTTATTTTTATTTGACTTCATCTGTGAAAAAAAGATTGGTGTCCTTGCTTCTCATACCCAAAGGGAATTCCCCAGTGTAAATTAACTGCAACAGGAGTTTGCACCTGTCACCTTCCTTCTCAAGTTCAAGGAGGAAGCACAGACAACAAATCTCTTTTATACCAGCCTTCCAGACATGGAAAGTCCTCTTAGGGGACACCAAGCATAAGAGCTGTTGTAAGATAGTACTTCTCTGTGACTGACCATGTAAATTAGCGTGCTATAACCACGTCCCTGAAGAAAATCTAACTCTCTATGACTTTATTCCTTAACTACTTGCCTGTAACAAATAAGTTTTATTACAGAGAATAATATTTCCTTTCTTCCATCCTTATCTGTCTAGTTGATAAACTCATTGGGAAGGAAGGGTTTCTTTCTTCAAATATTCAAAGACAAGATGCTCAGGCACCGGTATAATTGAATTAAACCCACAACAGAGTTATACTGATTTATCTGAGCTGGTGATTTTGCCTTGAAAATTTTAAAGGACCACATCCGGTTCCTGCTAGATCTTTCATCCCAAAGTGAAGAATAAATCTGTTCTGCCCTGAAACAGATGTAAGAAGTACTGCCATCAGTTCAGACAATCAGCATGTTGAAAACTCAACACTCCCCAGGCCTTTGACGTGTTTAATATCATCTTCTGCAGTCACCCCGTATCTCGTCACTTTGTTGCTTTCCATTAGATTCTGAAAAGTTAATAACACTGTCAAGACAATCATGCAGTTACTAGACAGTGTCAGTTCCTATGCCTTTCCCCTACCCTGTTTCAGTTTTGGAGCAAGTGTACTGTCTATATACATTGGAGACTTAGATTAAACTCTCTATTAGAATCATTGTTTGGCCGTGAACTGTGTTACCTGAAAGTAATTGGAGAAAGTTGTGGTTGTGAATACAGGAGAACACTAATGAACTGCAGCTCCTTCTCAATCCATAAGCTCCCAGAAAAGTTACTCTTGTTGAGAGAAAAGCTCACATTCAGATTAGGTTTTGGCTGAAGCTAAGATTGATGTTTGCTAGTGGAAATAAATGATTTATCTAAAATGAGAAATGACCTTAATATTAACCTAAAGCTCAAACTAAATCCATTTTCAATTATGAAAAGATTGGGTTCATGTGTGCATTTGTCCTTTTGTTATTTATCAATAAATGAAAATACCAACAGAGCAAAATAAAGACTGTTCTCATCAATTTAGTTCAAAGAACAGGAGAAATAGGAACTCTCAGAAATATCAAGGAACTAAGTGATGAGAATTTCAGGGAATGAGGCCAACAGCATTTAAAATTCTGGTAAACAAAGTAGACAGCTATTCAGTAAATGAATTTCTATTGCATTTTGGTTCATTGTGACAAAATAAGTGATTTTGATGAGAATTTCAGTAGGATTTGTTTACCAAGATTCAGAGAAAGTCAAATTCTCTTCAGGCAGAATTCTGAAATCTTGGATGCTTATCTAAATTCAGTTAAGCACTTGGAGTGTCACCTACTGCAAATTCAACGTAAAACCTTCCAAAAGGAAAAAAAGTCAATTAAGTGCGCAAACAGGTCACCTGCTCTATGTGACCCTACATAAGCAGGATGGTAGACCTCCAGAGGTCCCTTCCAACCTCAACTGTCTTGTGATTCTATGATTATTTTTTTAATGCTAGTATCCTGAGCTCACACTGATCTTTTAAAAAAGTACAGTATTTTTCCCTTTTTCTTTTAGAAATAGGCACTGAAAATTAAAGAGACTGTAATCCAGCTGTCTGGCACCTTCACTGGTGATGCACTGATGTGTTTCATGATTTTGAAGGTTAAGCTGGTATTTGTGTGCTTCTAATTTTGTGTGCAAAGCCTCAAATTTTCTTTGTCAAAACACTTATCGGGTGTCAAGGTACCTACTCACTGTTGAGATGGCAGGACAGCAGGACTGTAGAGCATCCTCGTAGCTGCTGAAGCTGCTTGTCACATCTCTTCTTGAAACAAAACTCCATGAAGGACAGTAGCAGCTCTAGTGCCACCCTTCTCCGAAAAACCTTTCCAGTTGGTGTGGCTATGAAAGGAATGTGTGGGCTGGCACCCCAGCCTCTGGTAGCATTTGGCAGTCATCAGTAATTCAGGAGGACTTCAGAGACCACATCTTCAGTGTCAGGGGGATAAGGGTCCTAACAAATAGCAAAACACACTTCTACCTCCTCTTTTTTTAGCAGGTTTCAATAATTTTAGGCTACAGCCCTAGGATTTCTGTGTCCAGAAACCTCTCATCCTGGCTACACATCAAAATTGCCTTTCAAGCATGGGCAAAACCCAACTACTTATTTAGGCTTGCTGTGTGTTCATAGAATTTGAATCCAGTAGAGCTATGGAAGTGTCCAAAGCATAGCAATGATGAATGCCTGAAGACTTGAACTCATATCATCCCTCAGTATAGGCCAAAATACGCCATGCCTGCATTGTGAGTGGGGAGATACAGCTACAGATTAACCTCTTCAACTGGTTCTTTTATCACATATCTCAAAAGCCAAAGCTCAGTAGTCAAAACATATCTTAGATGGGCCTAAGCAGGCATGAAAAAAGTGCAGTGGATGTTATTGACACGTGCAATTTAAAAATCTTCACTGTTATGATATAGGCAAAGGGAGCACAGAATTTGGATATTAAGTGCTCGTCTCCACCAGTATCAATTAGAAAAGTGTGTCCTACCCCATCCTGATGCCTGCTCCTAGTGATAGCATAGAGGTAGCCACTGCAAGCATTGATGGGGGTACTCGTTCACGTCTCATTTCCATGCAAAAGTGTCTGAATTCCCTTGTATTTCCTGAATTCCCTTGTACCAGTTGCGACTGTGCACCTTTCCACTGTTAGAGAGCTGTTGACATCGGCTAATTGGAACAAATAAGCAGAAAGATTTCAGCAGTCAATACAGTAGCAGCAAGTGAGAAAGAACTCATCATTGCAATGCATTTGCAGAGAAACAGTGACTTCCATAGGATAATTTAGATGACACCTACCTAAACTGTGCTGTTAAACATTTTCTGGAGTTTGTGTCTACGGATTTATTGTAACTGACAGCCTCTACTGCTCCTATTTGTTCTTTTTTTAAGAGTTCCTTGAAACTGTCATATATGAACAACATGTTTCTCATCCTAAGCCAGAGGAAAAGGGAGGAAAAAGATTATAGGCCCAACTCAAACAAGTGGATATGGGGAAGAATCACAAGTATTTGTATTTTGTAATGAGACTGTCCTAACTTTAACTTCAGTATATTTATTCCTGATAAAGTATTCAAACTAGAAAAGCATATTTATGTGCAGAGTCAAATACACAAAAAGGCATACTGTATACATGTATAGATGCACATATATATACACACAGACATACTTGAAGGGCAGGTGTGAGTGAATTGAGTTATGAGGTATGAAGCCTGGCTGACCACTGCTTTATTTCAGTGTTATGCTGCTGTGATATAATTTATTTTCAGGTAGACACACCAATGTATAAGTGAATTAATATAGAAAGGGTCTATACGCCACATTTTGCAGGTATAGGGAAAGGCCACAGTGGCAGTAGTGTTGACTTCTGGAGTTCAAACATCTTTGTATCAGTCCTAGGTTTCCTCTAGGAATTCGGCACCATGACTCCCAAGAGAGCACTCATGGCACTGACAGGTCCCCACAATGCGTAGCAGAGCAGCAGTTAGTGCTAGGAGGTAGGAGTTGCTGTACCTAATGCTGTGATACTGTAGGCTTAGGCTGTAGACCATGGGAGCAGCAGACATTTATTTCCAGTATGGTCTCTGACAAAAGACAGTCCAGGTGTCGAAGTGTGTTGGTCAGAAAAAGGTACCTGCGTTGCTCTCTGTAACAGCAAGTTGAGGTAGGAAGCACTTCTTTGGGGCTATAGGAGTTTCCCTTCTCTCAATATCCCCTACCATTTACACGACTGAAAACTCCAGAGCTTAACAGCAAAGAATTTTAATCAAACTGCTTAATCCGAATAACCACTGAACAGAAACTGCAGTAATAGAGTTAGAGAACAGAACTGCTGCCAGGAAAATGAAAACAGGTTTTAAAAAGAGAAACACTAGGAGTGGAAAAACAGCTTTGAAAGGAACTATGTTGCACTGACCAGCACTCCCTTGCAGGATTTTAGCAATTCAATTAGAATTCTTTACAGGTTTAGCAGCTCATCTTTGGAAAATACACCTCTATCCTACAATGCCTGCTGTTGACGCATAATATCTGGTTCTGTGTAATCAGGATTTCTGTGTGGCTCAGAGGGCAAGTGAGCCTGAGGCTCTCACATCTGCTGAAGAGCATTCGAGGTTTTAAAAGGGGAGCAAGGGTAACCCATGGAGAGAAATTATGAACACCAGCATCTAGTCCTGGTATGGGAGAAGAGAAGGAAAACGAGCATGCATGGGAATTAGAACTAAAGGGACTTGCCCCCAGAGGAGAAGCTGTCTCCTCAGGGCATACTGTTGAGTTTCTGGGGTAAAGAAGTTTCAGTGTTGCTTTTTCAGCCTTTGAAATGGGCTGCATGGAACTGCAGGGAGGCAGGCAAGAAGGAGGCAATGGGGGAGACTGGGGTTTGGGAATGAAGCGGTTGTCTAATCCAACAGATGGTCAACTGGCAGTGTTTTTCCTTAAGCAAATTCCCATAGAGGAGAATTCAGCTTGAGTTTGAACCATAATAAAAAAGTGTTATGAATTCAACTCTGATTTGGGGCGGGGGGAGAGGGGCATTACTGGTGTCTCAAGTAAGTATCTGGAGCTTTTATCTACGCTGATAAAACTGACATTTCTCAAGCGGCAACCTGTTCAGAGATATGTCAGTTTTTCACATAGAGACAGCAAGCAGTCAAGCACCAGGGCTGGGACTGTGAGAGTATACGAGTTTTCCACTTGTAAGCCATGGCAGGTCTTTCCATCTCTATTTACTATTGTTTTAATTTTGAATGTAACTGTTAAGTGTCCCAGAAAATCAAAATGGAACCTTGTATTTCACCCAGTTTTCACTGCAAAGTCTAGTTTGTTTGAAACGGGCTCCATATTTGCAAAAAACAGGTTATGAGAGATGATGAGTAGGAATTGGGCTTTGAATATGCTGTGAAACATGAAGTCAGAGGCATGTTGAGTGGGTAGAGCTTTGCAGATAACTGTTTACACTGCTGCTGTTAAAATTCCTCTAACTCATCCTAAGTTGCTATAACCTTCACCAGTTCCCTTAACTTGGCTGCAAAATGTGTAAAATTAAACCCATCTGCCCCATGCAGTTACAGAAGAGCTTTCAGAATTTATATTTCTGAAAGGCCTTTGTATACAAGTGATTTTCTGAACTGTAATATATAGCAATCGGCACAGTCGGCAATAAGAGCAACTAAACCCAAACCAAACCACAAAAGCGCGGTTGTACTGACTCTTTCCAATTATAGCAACAACGAAGGGGGATAGAAGCAAGGCATATGAACACTTCTAATACGGAGTTGGGTAACCCAAGAGGATGGAAAGGTGAATGAAAGGCCAGTGGTAATTTAGAAAATGAAATGGCTTCTTGATGTTATTTCACTGTGCAGTTTTGTAACGTCTGAAAATACAGTAGCTGCAGCTGGAAGAAAGAAAAAACAAAACCCTAATTATAGTTTACTTTGTGGCCAAATTCCTTAGTCACATCTGACCTGGTTTCCTTGATCTGACATCCTCATATTTCATTACTGAAAAATGAAAACTCCCTTTCCACTGTCTCAGGTGGTTCTGCTGGAGGGCATCACTGTGGGGTATCCTTGTGCCTCACCTGATGTCACTCATTCCCACTATTAACAATCAGCATAAACCTGCCACTTCCAGGATGAGTGGGAACCTGTCAGCATGAAACACTTCAGAGTTTTGTACAGGCCAAATTTAGGGAGAAAAATAGATTTGGGGGGAGGTAAAAAAAGTTTAACTAAAATATTTAATTTCTGTCATATGCAAAAGGTCAGTGTAATTAAGCCAAAACCTGCGAATACATACATATGTAGTCTCTGCTGGCGTCAGGCGCCAACTTATGGGGGAAACATCTATTGTTTGTTGGCAAAGGAGACACACATGGCAGCCTTCCAAAACCCCACTTCCCATTTCATGTAGGCACAATACCCAAAAGAAACATTTGTGCCTAAATTAGCTGGCTATTCTTCCTAATGACTTCTATGATCAATGTATAGAGGTAGGCTCCTCCAGAGACACACTATGAGGAAGTGCCTAGTTTATGTGCTCAAAGCCACCTCTTTCCTTTGGCTCTAGAGAAGACCACACAGACAAGCCAGCTGATTCACAGGACTGAAACTGGGAGTTTCATCCCCCCCTTCTCCCCGTTCATGTCTCTCTGCTCATATATTACTGCAGTTTCTCAGGGAACATCACTAGTGTAGGGTTAACTCAGGTTACCAAAGATGGAGACATGCAATTAAAAGCAATAAAACCTCTGTGTCTTATTGAGTTACAGCTCATCAACTGATTAGAGGTAACTCGTTAAGCCTCAGTAACTCAATTGCTTCCAGTCGTGTGTGTACCCTTAGAGGCAGCTTGATTCCTCTGGAGCTGGCCTCCCTTGGGCAAACATGGTCACGCTGCAAACACTGAAGCTGTGGTGGGAGACTGGCTAGTGACACGGTCTGTGCAGGGATTAGCAGTGAGTGGCTGAATTCTCCCTTGCTGGTTTGAAAATAAGCATTACTCAACCTCTGTTGCAGCATGGCAGACTGGGCACCAGCTGTTAGCAAGCCTCCACACCCAGAGAAGCAAGACACCAGGCACTTCAGTTCATCCACCGGCACGGACGCAAAACACAGCAAAGATGTCTAAATCATTGCTTAATTCAAGTTAGAGTCTGCTCTGTGTGTGCGGGAGTTCAGCCAGGAGCAATGCTAGAGTTATACCTTATGCTAACATTTCACTGAGGACAAGCTCTCCTCAGAGAAAAATTAAACTGCAGTGACATACAGCTTCTTAACACTCGACAGAGAACACCCGCAGGATTTTTAATGCCCTTTAATTCACACCATTAACTGATTCAGTTTGCCTTTGCTGCGAGTCCCCGGGTAGCCAGGCCTGCAATGAGGGTTAGGGCACCATGAGCTACCTGCCCGCGGTGGCGAAGATGAGACGAAGCCCCCTCGAAGTCTGAAAGGGGGCATGTATTTTGCCACAGAACTCTCTCATCCGAATAAGCCAAGGTAATTGAAATAAGCCAAGTTAATTGGAACTTTTAGTTTCATCAACTTTCTCTTTTTTTTTTTTTTTTTTGGTTAAAAAAGGTGTTCCTGTTCCACAGATGTTTACCTGTGCTCAAACCCAAGATTTTTCGTTCCTATTACCAGGCTATTAGGCTCCATTTCCTCATCAACACAAGATTTTCTCCTTCATTATTTCCCCCAGTATTGAATTAACAACAACAGCAAATAAAGGCAGCACTATCATAATCTATGAATAATATTTTAATGAAAATGAAAACTAGACACAGTTAAGAACACGTGTTAAGCAGGGTGTCAGCAATAATCCTTGGCCCAATATTATTTAATAAAATCAAGTGAGTTTCTGAGTTTATGCAGAAAGACGTGGTGTCTTTCAAAACTACATCTCTTCAAAACGCTCCTTCCCTGGCACACTGCAGGAAGAGCGCTTGCACGGATGTGTTTGCATGGATATTCTTCAGCAAACCACGCAAGAGTCCTAAGATACTCCAATTTTTTCCTACTAGAAAATAGAGAGGAGGAAAGAAGAGAGAAACTAAAAACTTTTGCCTGAATCTCTTCCTTAAAAATTTAGAATAACAAAGAAACAAAAAGAAAATAAAAAAAAAAAAAAAGAAGATGGAAAGAGGATCTTTTTCCTATGACAACAATTATAGGATATTTCAAGTAGAACATTTCAAACAAAACTTTTTTTAATCTAAAATAAAACCCCAACACTGATATTTCCAGTTGTCAGACGTACTGTAGATATTTTTGAATATCAAACCTATCAGCCTTTCAAGATTAATAATCTTCACTTTGATCAAGACAGTAAACATTTTGCAGTCCAATATTTCCAAATTGAGATTGTTTTCCACTTTCTTTTATGTGAAAATGGTTGAGATGTCAAAAATTCATCAGTGTGGTTTGAAAACTAATTATTAATATTTCCTACGGAAAGACAATTTAATTTTCCACATTTCTCTGACTGAGAAGCTATTCAGACGACCCTGCACTTTTATAGCATGCAGGCTTTGAAGTACCTGAATACCCTCATGTCTTATTAAGACTTGGTTTATGTTCTGTGTAAGCAAAGACTCTTCACCTCCATCCTTCAGCTCTCCTCAGACCCCACACTGTCAAGGAAAAAACTTTCTTAAAGAGATAGTAAGCCAACAGAAATAATATAATGTCAAACCTCAGTATAAGATCGGTCAGAGAAATGGACCTGGCTTAGTTGCTTTTAATTAGTTGCAATTATTAACAACCAAAAGAATTCAATAAGCTAAAGGAAAATGTTGAGTTGGCAAAATCAGCCAATAGCAGTGGTTAGATTAGCCAAGATAGTAGGGTTCCAAAGTACTCCTAAAGATTTACATTGCATACCAAGGTGGCATGCAGGTGCCTGAGACTGTCCATGTACATTGATAGGATTTGAAATCAAATTAACCTTTCTAGGGAAATAAAATAACAATTAAGGACCCCTAGTTAATCAGAAACTGATGAGGGAGGAAGTGAATAAAATGGAATGTGAAGCAGCTCATCCACAGTGTTTTCACAGAATCATATAGAATCATAGAATGGTTTGGGTTAGAAGGGACTTTAAAGATCATCTAGTTCCAGCCCCCCTGCCATGGGCAGGGACACCTCCCACTAGACCAAGTTGCTCAAAGCCCCATCCAGCCTGGCCTTGAACACTTCCAGGCATGGGGCATTCACTACTTCTCTGGGCAACCTATTCCGGTGTCACACCACCTCACAGTAAAGAGTTTTCAGTTTTCAGCCCTTTTGTCTTGGGTTTCAGTTGTCCTTAAGAAAGAAAAGACAGAAATGGGAAGGTCTAAAGGCACTGAGAGAACACATCAGTATAAGAAGGAATTGGAGAGTCTAGGAGAGTCTACTCTGAAAAGAAAGGAGTTATATCAATTGTGATGGAGTTATAAAAACAAATGAATTCCATAGAGAAGGCCAAATAGAGATGTCTGTTTACCTTGAGTTCAATAATACAGGATGCATTAATAAGCAGCAAATGTACAACGGGGAAAAGAAATACAGTTTCATGCAGCATTTAATTAAATTAGAGCTTCTCACTGCAGAGAAATTTTACTGACACTAAAAGCTTGGCAAGATTTAAAAAAAAAAAAAAAGATTGTATTTGTATGAATTACACGGAGTATCCATTCCTATGTTTTGGAAATTGGTTGACTACAGAAGATGCATTATTGCTCAATGAGGTACATGGCTGGAAACCTGGGGCTTGATCCCATTATCAGTAAAGTATATGTAGAGCTTTTAGGATGGGAAGAATTTCAAGCTCCTGTCCTGCTATGACCTCACTGCTATAAATGTCAAGAGTACTTTGTTATTGACTTTAAATGGTAACAGAACAAAGCAAATTCTGGGCACTTTTGGGGAATCCCTTCTTTAATTCTCACTCTGAGACATTCAATGGCAACCAAGGTGGCAGACAATCTATTGACCTTTTCCAGCATGCAGCAAAGGTCAGCTAAATACTTTACTTCTCATCTTTATTCCTTCAATACAATCCACCTCAGCAGTATGAGGACCCTGCAGTCTATAACACTAACTGACAAGAAAGAAAATAGAATTGTTTCTATGCTTTATCCCAGTTTATTATTCCCTGGCACATCTCCTACCATGATATACTGTTAGAAGATAAGCCACCAGTAACAAATTAGCACTCACACATAAAAGCAATACTAAGTTTGCACTGGAGACAAAATAATTTTAACAACCCATATCAAGTGCTGTTTTATAAAACAGAAAAATAATATCATAAAGATATAAAAATATAAAAAATAAATGTTTTCTAGGAAGTTTTTCTTTTCCAAGCCTGGCTTCAAGCAAAGCATTGCTCTCCTAAAGGTCTGTGGTGTTCTGACACTCTTCACTGTTATACCTGTTTCTCTCTTGTTTCTCTTTTTTCTTAGCTTCTGGAAGTCCAGTCTTTAGACCCAAGTGCAATTTTTAGTAGTAAATAAATTTAGACTTGGATAAATTCCCCAAAAGAAAGCGGTGAAGGAAGACCACTTTTATCTCCTGTGATATACTTCTGACAAAGTATAATTAAAATATTTTCATGCTGGCTTGCCTGCTCTGTCTGCCTTTCATGAATGATGAAGTCTATCAAGCTATTATTTGTCTCCACATTGTGTGAGGAAGGATTAAGCCACCGAGGTGTTCAATATCAGTAAATGATCTGGAACTCCATAAAAACATCAATTTTTATGCAGTTAAAAATGTCTTAGTGCTCTCTGAGGAAGCTGGAGTTTTGTCTTCATTCCTCTCGTGATGGAGTGTGGGGATGACTGTCTCCAGAGACAGAGAGTGCATGTACAACTAAAATGTAAGCTATGGAACTATGCAGAAGAGAGGGGATTTTCTCAGTTATTTATTCAGATACACCAGAAGAGAAATGAAATCCAAGTCAGTGCAGAAAACGGTGCCCCACTCAGATCTCTGAAAAGATGTGCTCTTCTGACTGAGCCCCTCCATTTTGGCCTGACACAACATAATGGAACCGTGTCCCGGGGCCACATAATCTTTGAGATTTTTTAATGGAGCAACCAAAAAAGAATTGTAATTCATTTGAATGGAGTGGCGCCTTGCTGAGTTGTAGGCAGCCTGGAAACCTACTACCAGGGGAATGGAGCCCTGCTAAAATCCATACAGTCTTTTTTTGTTTTAGCTGATAGGACTCTGCAAGCTTCGATGCAGCTCTGCCTATTTGCAGCCAAAGAGGATCTGAAACATCAAGCAGGGAGATATATCACTAACTTCTCTTTACAAGCTCTGATGTCTCAGCATCACAGCTCTCAGACCTGGTAGCACAGGAATAGCACTTCATGTACAACCGGGGAGATACCACAGGCTTCATCTTTAAGACTCTCCACCATTCCCTAAGTCTTTTCCCCAAGTATAAAATCAGTTTGAACTAAAGCAAATAATATATTTGCATTTGGTAGAAATTGCATATAATCCTCAATGTAATTATAACATACAAAAAATAATGCCAGTGACCTTAAATTACACAACAAAATAACAGAGGACATCTTAAACTTAATTCTAACTAAATAAAAGCATTACTCAGTTAATGAATGATTCATGACTCGTATTTCTCAAGTTGCCAAACATTACCTCAAATTATAGATTGGGCACATCCTTTCACCACTATTAATAATTGCAATTATGTCAGTGTAAGTAATTTCAGCTACAATAGCCAATATGTTATCCCCTCTAAGCCTTCCTGCCTCATCCTTGGAGTAGGACTAAGCTAAGGTCCCTAGAGCACACAAGGGTGCAGGGGGGGAGTGCATTTTTTCAAAAGAAAGGCATCTTTGGGAGATCTACTGTGAATGGCCAGGGGCAATCTCAGCACGCCTTGTGATAGCCAAACAGTGTTGGACAATAGGGACACAGGACTTGCCCGGTGAGTTTTTAATCCTTCCTCTGCTAGTGTTGGATAGTACTTCAAATAACCTAATCAGAGACATCAGAAGCTCCTAAACAAATACTAGGAAGCACAGCTGCTACTAGGGGGAAAAAAAAAAAAGAAGAAAAAAAAAAACCACCCCAAAATCTCTGTAAGTCAGACTGCTTATAAATTGTCTTAACCTGAAATCCAGCCACAGGTGAGTTAGAAGACCAACACACCACCTCCCTGTGCACCTTGCAACCTTGTATTGTGAACATTTTACATATACTTGTTATGAGCATGTATTTTCAGTCCTTTTTAAATGCTGACAAGTCCTTGATCATAAACCTCTCTTGTGGCAATGAGCTCTGCAGCTCTATGTGCAGTACATGAAAATCCATCTCCTTGTACTAGATTCATATCTATGGAGTTTCAAATTTCTCTAAAGTCCTCTTATTAGAGAGGGATGGGGCAAAATAAGGGTCCGGTTTAACCTCTGTCTGGCACTGAGTGCCTTTCATGTGATCACAGTATCCCCTTCTTTTTTTTTCCTCCAAGATAGACAGTGGCAGTCTTTGATCTCTCAGTAGGTAAACTAAATAAACCTTGGTAGAGAAAGAAGAAGTGAAAGACATTTTGATCTGAAATATTCAGAGAGAAGAATCTTAACTTGCTGTAGCCGTTATACAGCTTGGAAACAGATGCTTAGAGTACTTTGTGGTAAACACTGGAATGAAGCTTTTCTTTCCCTTGTAGTTAACTTTGTGGTAAACACTGGAACGAAGCTTTTCTTTCCCTTGTAGTTAAACTGCTTATTTATTTATTTACTCACTTGTTGGACAACAGGGAGCATTTAAGCTAACTTTTGAGGTAATGAAAACCATAATTGAACGAGGATATAAAAAGAGGAATGTAAGTTGTGCTTGGATCTTTTCTAGCAGGGAATTTTTTGTGACTCAACAGAAAAATAAGGAGCAGGAAAGCTTCTTCTTTAGTAAAGAGCAAAAGGCCTCTGCCTGCTGTAGCTTACAGGTATGGTAAAGAGGTAAAGAGCAGTAATCTTATCATGAACCAGGATTACAAAATGTAAATATTGTGGAGTTGTAGAAGTATCTGCTTCAGGATTTGAGATTAGCTACGTGGTTGGATTTGGATTTCTGAAATATATTATCCAGAAAGGTTTATTGAGCTTTCTAGAGTTGGGCATGGTTTAGTCTCTTTAAGTGCTAAAAATCAAGGCCCTCTTTCTTCATGTCAAAAGACTAAAGAGGGCAAAGTCTCTTTGCTGCTGATTGAAATAGATACTGAAGTGCCATCGTGCCTGCCATCGCTACATTCACTGACCTTTTGCCTCAGTTTGACTCAGGGTAAGTAATTGAGCAACTGCTTTTGTAGAAATTCCCACTTTATCTCCAACAGCAATGTGCTGGAATTTTTCTCCTTTCTCTGTTCCCCCTGCCCTCACAAAACACACAAACATATCCTTTTTACTCCCAGGTGAATGTTACCACACCACTGGAGTATCAGCAAATTTACACTGCTTACTTTAGTAGTAGATAAACTCCATTTTGCTGTGTCTACCCTCAACTATATTGCCACTGCACACGGCTTGGGCTATACTATAGCTTTTATTCCCTACCCAGAATCCATCTGCTAGTGCTCTGGCATCTCAAAGAAACAATGCATAGCTGCCTGACATGCCAAGGCAATGCATTTGAGGAACATCCAGTTGCAGTCATCTACTCCATGGCAACAACACAAAAAGTCAGGAGAATAAATTCTGGGGGAACCCTTGCAGTTTTATGACACAGTTTATTTGCCATGAGCCGGACACTGCTGGATCTCTCCATCCCCAGGAGAGCAGGATTGCGTGCAGATTTGACTTGTAACCCAGCACGAGATGAATGGGCAGCATTAGGGAAATGACACTTGCAGCCGAACATAATAAAAAGCATCTCACAAGGGAGGCTGGATGGTCAGCTTTATTGCCATCCTGTTTACTCCATTCATTTCAAGGTATTTATAAGACACTTGACTGACTGTCATTTTTGTCCAAATGAGGTTACGCAATATGTCATGAAGGGGAGATGAGACAAAGATGAGAGATTGAAACGCTCCCTAGGACTAAACTGGATAGCAGAGACTAGATGGCACAGTTTGCTCTTTGGCATGGTGGGTGTTCATGCTCCACATCCCTCTGCACCCAGCTGAGGTGCCTGGGTTAGGAGCCTAAGAGAGAGCAGAGAGAAAGACTTCAGGAGGCTAAATCAGAGCTCTGAAGAGCCAAATCACTGTGAAAGAACATCTCTGTCTTCATTCATTGCAGAGCTGAAGATGAGTCTGCTACCTCAATTGTACCACAATTAAACATCAACTGCTATAGGTATGAAAACTCTCTCCTCCATCCTTCTTTTGTTCTGCAGTAATTAACCACTAAACCAGTAACTATTGCTGGCAGCCAGGTACTGAACTGCAGGCTGGCACAGCAAGGCCCTTACACCTCTGTCGTGATACCATTCCATCTGCATGGCTTTTAATCCTATCCATGGACAAGGACTTTCTCCTAATTTATCCCCTCTTTGGCTTTCACATTTTCTCACTCTTTTTTTCTTTACTTTCTTAAACTTTGTTGCACAGTCCTGGAGTGGAGAATCCTGAGTAGGCTCATGAAATTTCACAAAAGGGAGCTGCTCATTTCTCACCCTTCACGAGGTTGACAGTATCAGTAAAGGTTGTTATCCTTACCATTACAATCAATGCAGAAGTGACTTTAAAGCATTAAGGTAGCAGGCTTGGTCCTGCCTGCCAGCAGAGATGAAATCTCCTCTAAGTTGACATACATGACACATCTCACTTGCAATATTCTGCCATGTGTGTTCCTCTCTATTTCCAGATAGACTTTAAAGTAATTTTAATTGCAATCTGTAACGCTTTGCACACAGTTCTGACAAACAAGAAAAGCAAGTCAACAGAACTAGGTGAGCTGACCAGATCAGGCCAGAGTTCAGAAGTCTTAGATGCTTGTCAGCTGCTCTTCAAAGGTCAAACCACCTACTGGACATTAATCCATTATCAATCTGTTTCCAGTTTTATCCTGGAAATATCTCATAAGCCTATGCATGCCATTGACAGTAATAGTGAACACGGACTATCACTAGTTGGGGTTGTCTGAAGACAAGCATTACCCCATTGCTGAAAAATATGACTCCTGTTTGTAGGCTTGTGATGAACACAGCACACCACAATTTCCTGGGACAATGAAGAACGGATTCTTTCCTGTTGACCTTGAGGTCCACCACACTGAAAAATTTTGGACCGGAATGACTGAAAATCTCATTTGTGGTGGCTTATGTCCTTGAAAATGCACTAAACAGAATTGCCCTGCCCATTCCTGTGCACAGCGTATGGTCATCAGTATTGCCATGAAAACAGAAACTGTTGTCACCGGGGACTCAGCCTTGCTTCTTTTTCTTTTTCCTCAGTGGGTTTCTGATGCAGTGTCTTCTCCTTCTAAAGCTGCTGTTACAATGGGTCCCAATAACCAAAACTGGGCAATCTGTGTAACAGTCACATGAGGCTGCTAAAAAAGTACCTGGACAAAGGCAGTTCATCTGCTTCTTTTCATCAATATCTTTGTTCACATTTTTGGGTGCTCTATTGTCAAGAAGCAACTCTTCAGTACACATTTTTGGCCACTCAAACACAACAGGGTTCAGAAAACCAGAGAAGTGTTTATTTGTGAGGTGAAAGAACCAGTGTTACTATTAACTGGAATATTCTTTGCAGAAAGCTGCTCAGGTTCCTATTGAATATTACAGATATGCCAGGAAAATAAAAAAGAAAACCAACAAACAAAACTCAAAATAATTACACTTGTCTCAGCAAGCATCCTTTGGCTTCTTTTACAGGATTCAAATTAGTTACCACAATGTACAATTTCTTGCAAGGAATCTGATAACTGTAACTTTCTTTAAATTGTGAGCTTCCCCATTTAAGGTATACTTTAAAGTACTATTTCAAGTATTTATGATGTTGTTAAGGAATGAAATAATCTAAGTGTCATAAAGGAGAGTTTAACAGGTTTCCTGGGCAGTGATCAAATATTTTTAGAAAATGTAACACGAAATGATGATGATCTGTAGCTATTCTTGAGACTCCGAAAATATATTGAATACGTGAATAAACATAGGAAGAATAGGATCTGTGGTAGTCAGAGACTGTTTGGGGTAAAGAGCACTTCAGTGAGGCAATCTGATTCAAACCCTTCTGACATCTCAAGTAGCAGAGAATGTGAATGCTAGACAATGAAATTGTTGAGAAATCTCAGTGGTAGACTCCCAGCAGAGTCTGGCAGGCTGCTGAGTAACAGCAGAAGAGCAAGGCATGGTAAAGCCCCTGCTCACACAATACCTGAAAGGCCAGAAGAGGGGGGACAAGGAAATAATCAAGTAGTTTTCTGCTAGGCGTTTGTCACCTGATGTGACAAAGATCTAAGGGAGTTGGTCAGTGACCAGAGACCACCACCTGCGCTGCTGCATGCTGCTGCATGGGCTTGCAGATAACTGAAGTGTTACAGGTCTTAAAGGTTCCTTCAGATACCTGGTGCCTCAGTTTATTTGTTTCATTAACATGTGGAAAGTGCTTGAATACAGCTGGCATGATCTGAGAGCTCAAAAAATTTGGGACAAAAGTATCATTTTGCAAAAGCTATGTTAGCTCACTGGGGCACTACTAATGGTGGAGGACTGAAAGTGGGGACGCAGCATTGAGCAGTTACAAGTGACAGACTGGAGCACTTGTTGGTAAGAGTTTTTTTCTGGACTTGGAGAGCTCTTCAGAAAGTTTGTACAAATGTTTGCAGAAGGAGCAGCCAAATGTAGGGGACCTGCTGTGAAACCAAACAACACTAACCATTTGACAAGACATTTCTTAAACACCTTCTAAGCACCACAGCCCTTCGTGTCTCAGAACTGTCACTTTCTGTTCCTGAATGTCTACAAAATTAGAAGTAAAGACTAACAGGAAAGCAAATACCAGGCAGAATGTGTTTCACAAGTTTTTGCAGGAGGAAAGATATTTTCTCTCAGTAGAAAAAATGACCATGAAAAAAAAATGCCACTTTGAAAGCAGCCCTGTGGAGTCATCAAAACCTAAACAACTTATCTTTGCTAATCTCCAGGGGTGATGGCAAACGACAGAACAGAGAGACATGGTGCACAGGTTAGTGGATACAAACGATGGAACACACTGTGGTGTGCATCAAACAATCTTTAGGGAAGCAAATGTGTTTGGAATATTTTCAGCAGTTTTATTTCAAATGGCATCAGAGGACCAGTTATGGAAATGGATGAATTAATGAGTCAGAATGTATAGACATTCAGGGGAGTTCTGTAACTGAATTCACTGATAGATCTTTTAAAGCAAAAGAGAGGTGGTTAAGATGACACAGTCTAGCTAGTATCCATGCCAAAAACTACCAAACCAGTGCTGTCAAAACATATTCTAATCGATCAAGAAAAGCAGACATTCCTTGAGATATTTCTGATCTTCTCCTTCTGTGTTGTGCATTATGCTTTCCAATATCTTTTCTAAAGGACAGAAAATGTGAAGGAGTAATGATGAAAATTTAGATCTTGCAAGCATCATACTAGGTATAGAGCTAGAGTTTTGTTGCAGAAATACCAGATTCTCTCCCAACACCAGTTCCTACACACTTAGGTTTTTATCTCCTAGGGTTTCTCTGGTCCTCAGCATAAACTTATAGGAACCCTGCATACAATAATATCCCTGTGTCTGTCTACATATGGCCTGACTGAAAGATATCAGGCCATACGTAGACAAAGCAATCTTAATAATAATAATAACACAAGGTAAGGGTTCAGGATTTTTTTTTCCATTTTTTTTGAAAGGAGGGATTAAGAATTTGTTCATCTCTGCAACTATCATGTATCACCCTTCCTGTAATCAGAAATAAGAGCATACCCTGCCTGCTGTACAAGCTAGCCATGAGCCTAGTTTAAAAATCTAGTTTATAGTTGTGTCTCACTCTGAATTTTCCTTCCTGCTTCCTTCTTGCTGTGTATAACAAGATAACACAGCTTTCAGATCTGGTTTACCTTTCCTTGGCCTCCTGGTTTGTTTATTATTTTCTTCTTTTTTTCTCTCTGTATTCTACTCTATTCCTACGTTTTTCTTTCTACTGTCGAGCATATCCCCTATCATTTCTTTCAACTTCATCACAAGATTACTGCTCTTTAACTCTTTACCATCCCTATGCTTCCCTCCTCTGAACAGTTCAAGCTTCTTGCTGCAGTTTCACATGTGGCAATGAATCATCCCAAATTCTCTCCGCCCTGTGGAGGCACAATCATTCCTTATATTCCTTCCATCATGTTATTGGCTCCATCTTTCACGGCCCTCTCTGATCACCAACTGCTGTTTGACATACGCACTATCCACAGCAGCAGAATTTTGTCAGGAAGTCAATGCAGAAATACTTCACCAAAATATGGGTAAGAAATAGGTTCCATATGCCAGACCACAACCGAATACGATTTATGAGCAAACAATTCAGTGATAAAAGTACAGAGGCAAAACAGGAAAGATGAGCACACGATGCTGTAGGAAAGCCACCAATGAAAACTGTACTGTGTCACTTTTTCTACAGTAGCTGTCCTCAAAATAAATGAGATCTGATAAACCCAAGACACTGTAGCAAATAGCAACAGTGATTTTCAGAGGGGTTAAGCCTGTAAGTCCCCTCTGATGCAGGGGAGTGTATGACATGACTCACTCACATTGTGGCTGATGAGAGAGACCACCATTCAGGGTTGCTTTCCACTTTTGGAAGGATGCAGCTTTTCTGGAAGCAACAATCTTTACGTTTCCTTAGAACCGAAATAGTGACATATTATAATGTCTTAGCTGTAATGTAACATTATAATGTTAACTGTAAAATTCAACACGGGAACATTTGTACAATATCCACCCATTACCTCAGTACTTTTCTTTTTTCCTCTTCATGTGAACATTTCAGCCAATTTCAAAACTCTTTAGTGAAATGTAAGATTAAGCTAAAAGCATGTTAGCAATTTTGACAAGGGCTGAAAGTGCAATGGAAAGGCTTTATGAAGAATCTGTGGTTTTTTACACCTGTATACCATACAGAATTACCTGTGAATATGCAATAACAGGAAAAAAATTAAATCCTTGTTTTCATTAAAGCTATTTTATGGAGCAGTCATGAAAACTGTATTGGAAAGACCTGCATAAAATAATGAGGTAAATTGTCTTCTGGATGAGTCATGAGCTGACCTCCGAAAACAGCGCCTGAGATGTGCTGTCATCAGGGCAAAAATCTTCTCTGGGTTTGCGAGCCTTTGTCATTACAATAATATTCAAATGACTCCTCAAAATGAAACCTTGATAGCCTACTTCTGCAAATACACAGAAGCAATCTCTTTGCAGTATTCAGAGAAAGCTGGATGTTAATATCAGGCACTAGATCCACAGTTTAAAGATTAATTAAAACACTAAAAAGTAGCTTAAACTAACAACACAGTTATGTGATATAATTCCTCACTTACAACCCAATTAGACAAAGGAGGATATTTCTAAGTCTGTGGTTTTTTCCCCCTAGAATCCTCTTTCTGATATTCCCCAGCACTTTTTGACTTGATGAAAATGTCCCAGAACATTTCGATCTTGGGCTTTTACAGATACTGTACAGACCCTGTGGGGCAGTCTGAAATGAGACTCAGCTCACAAGCAGTCCGGCTGACAGCACTAAGATTATTTTCAGGTTTAGGACTAGGTATTATTGAGTTATTCATGTATCTAAAGATGTATATAGTCATTTAATGGGGCTTACAAAAATGCCTAAGCATGCTAGACACCTAAACACACAGAAAAGCTAAGAGATGATAGAATCTGGCTCTGGGACATGATGGAAGTTCATCTTTAAAACTAGGACTTGCTGGGACTCCATATTCCAGTGAATTGATGAAACACTTTGTGGCACTGGCTTAATATTGATGTGACGAGGGAGAAGAGAGACACCACCCTCCAATGACCCTCTCTGCAGGAGGCTGAATTCCCCTTGCAGTGATTCACTGGGAATTAAATTGCTGCAGACATTACAAAGCTGGATATTGGCTGAGAATACAGGAGTGTTAAAGAAACTACAGTGAATATCAGCAACTTTGCAGTCCATTTATCAAAGTGCCAATGGCTCCCATTTCAAGGCAGGTAAGGCAATAACATATAAGGATTGAAGAGATTGTCTGTTTCCAGAATAGTTTAATATATAAGGAAAATAATGGCAGTTGGGGGTGGTAGGGTTCTTGGTTTTTTTCTTGCTGTTTTTAGGGAAAATACTGCAAACCTGTCAGGCTTTTGCCAGTTCTTGTTACTGCAGCTGGAGCTCAATACTTGCTTATTTACTGTTTCACTGAACATAGCAATATGGAATAAGGTCTTGCTTACCTTCAACACATAAAGATGAAAGAGAAGGGGAATGATAAGCATGATTCAATTATTATTTAGCAGTCTTACTTGGGCCAGTTCTGCCAGGCTCACACCAACCTCATGGTATCATTTCAAGGCTTTGATCCGGGTTTTACCTCAGCTCCACTGCATTAAATGAATCCTCTTATCTTCCTCCTCTCTCAGACCCTGCTTTCTCCTTTATCTTTTAGTATTGTTCTAGCCCTCCCTTAGCAAAAGCTCTCTGTGTGTAGATGGAAATACCTGCCATCAGCAATGTGGCCAAAAAACCCACCAGTTCCCAGCAAGTGCAGGCTCTGTGTAACTATGGGGAAGCACAGAGCTAAAAATAAACTCATTCTTTGCCCATTTCACTGGATGTCCTGCCTGAAAACAAACATGCAAGTAATGAAAAGATGAACAAACCTCCAGCTCCCTCCTGTAACTTGAACTGTGTCGTGCTGAGTAGTTGTATACCAGCTCTAGTGACCTGAAGACCTATTGTGGTTGGCATTGCTCAAATGAGAGTGAGAGATCACCCATGCCCTGTAGATCTTTCAGGTCTTAGCTGCAAGATAAACTTGGAGCAGGAGAACAATAAAATGCACAGACAGAAGACTGAAATGGAGAAACAGATTGCCATAAACAATAGGATTTGGGTGCCTGAGGTGCTTTTGATGTCCAGGGTGATGCGTTGTGCCCACATTTTTCAGGGACAGAGCTGATTCCAGAAAAGTTCAATCTATGCCATTGCTTTTACTGCACAACCCTTGTTCTTTTAAAGCCATGTGCCACCGAGTGCAATATCATCATCACATCTAGTGTGATAGTTGTGCCCTGACACACGCTCACAGTTCTTTCATACTCAAGTATTTTGCAAAGTACATTTCTCATGCTATTAGGTCAGCCAAAAAATGACAATGCTGATGTGGCTGGGTTGTCATCAGAGCTGGACTAGTTATGGAGGTAACTATTCACTGAATATCAGTATAATTTTTGGACTATTCTTCAAATGGAGTGAATCTGTGCAGCCTCACCATCTTCAATGAGGGATGAAAATCAGAACCACTGTGTTAACAGCTGAAATAATAATACAATAAGCCTGGCTACTTTCCTGCAAGCCCTTGTGGTTGAACTGTATGTGGTTAATCTTGATGCTTCCTGTGCTGAGCCTTTACATTGGAAAACAAATCCAAGCCAGATCGTCATTGCAGACTGCGTTCATGTCAAGGCTATTATACTCACAGAGGAAACAGCTGATCCTTCAAGGCCTGCATGCTTGGGACCAGAGATGGACAGCTGTCACTGTTGCTAGTGAAACCAATTTGAAGGGATGGGAAAAGATAGACATCATGTAATAGAGACGGAAAGGCTTACCTCTTCGTGATCCTGTTCACTAGTATTCTGTGGATCTGATAGGGCCTGCTAAAACAGTAATTTCTCTAGCTTATGCATAAGATAGCATTTGTTTGGAAGACAGCACAGAGCTTGGGATCTTCTTATTTGCTTCATTTCAGCAGGGTTAAGGGCAAACATGGGGCCTGATTCACCTGTGCTTAAAGGCCTTTTGCTTTGATATGAGCCGAGGTATGTACCAAAGCAGTCACTTTTGTGGTTGAGTTCCAGCAGCATACAGCTTTGCTCCTATAATATACGTCCTGCTCATACTGTGCATTGCATCAGGAAAACTCTGGAAGTAGGGCAGAATTGGAAGGGTCTGATGATCTGTGCTCCCTAAGCTGCTGCTATGGGTCCTTCCATCTACCCTTGTGGTCCCTTTCTTTCAGACCAATTCCAAAGGGTAACCGGTGATCAGCAATAGGTCAGAGCTGTGGAAATCCAGGCAGGGGGAATCTCTTTCTGATTCTCTAGGGCAACCTCTTAGCTTAAGCTCCTGGGAAGCAGCAGACATCCCACATTGTGGGCTACAGGCTGGTAACTCCCCCTGGGCAAACACTAGGGCAATTAATTCTAGTGCAGACCAGATGCTGCAGGAGCTTTGACTTGTGTGTCACCTCTGTATGTGTCACCTCTGAGTAAGAAGCCAAGGATCTGCATTATGCTGATTCCTTTTTCTCTCTAGCCTGCTTTTGCCAGACTTCCAGACTGCTTTCTGCACCATCCTATGGGCTGCTTTCGTAATCTATGACTCTGTATTAAACAAAGAGATATGTGTTCTTGCTTCTCTGCTCCATAGTACCTGAGAATTTCATGGCATATGCCAGAATCATATAACCACAGAAGCACAGAATATTTAATGTAGAGGAGTCTCAGGAGGTCTCTACTCCAATGTTGTGCTCAAAGCAGGGTCAGTGTCGAGCTCAGACCAGGTTGCTCAGGGTTTTATCTGTTATGTCTTGAAAAACTCCAAGCATGGATTCTGTACAAGATCTCTGGGCAACCTGGTCCACTGCTTTGCTGTCCTCGTGGTGAAATAATTTTTCCTTAAATCCACCAAAATCTTATGCCTGTTTTGTCTCATCCTCCCACCAGATACCACTGTAAAAAGACTGGCTTCATCTTCTCACTAGTTTCCCTGTAGGTATTGACAGGCTGCTATCAGGTAACCCCAAAGCCATCACTCCTTCAGGCTAAGCAAGCTTGTTTCCCCCAACCTCCCCTCACAGGTCATGTACTTCAGGTTATCAAATAGCATACCCTCTGTCATTGATCTTAGACCTATGGTTTGCTCTTAGACTGCTTTCAAAGATTCATCAGACAAAAACATTTCTGTTATAAGACTTTTCTAGATTACAGATATTTCTGGTCTGCTGGACACAGCCCCCTCTGGACATACCTTTTGTCTCATGGCTGATGTGAAATAAGGAGGTACTCAAAGCCACACTGCCCACTGGGTGACAGCCACCACCACCACAGTGGTAACACAGCAGAAAGGAATGTGAGTTGAAGGAGGAAACACTACATTTGTCCCAGCGGTGATTCTTACACCCAGTTTTGCAGCCAGAGCCCAGTTGCCCCGGGAATGCTGCATTACTTCTGCCACTCTGTATGCGTTCAGCAACTGAACTGAAAGAACCAATCTTCCATTCAGCTGTTCTCTTAGAAATTTGCTGTAGTCTCCATTGATTTTCTTTGAGAGGGAAACATATATATAGCATTGCCTTTTGCCTTTCCTTTTACAAAGAGAGGACTTTAATTAGTGCCCTTTGTGTTAAACCATTAGATGTGGCCACCTGTGGTATCTTGAAGTTATTCACATTTTTAAGTGTTTTTAAATGTTGAGCCTAAGCCACCCAGAGATTTTCCAGCAGGGGGAAAATTTTCAGTTGCCTGGAAGCTTTTCCATTACCTTACACCACAGGACTGGCATAAAAGAGCTGAAGAAAGGATGAATCTAGTACTAATGTTTCTACTACAGGGAACATTGTGGAGTTTTTTTAGGAGACGGGAGGCTGAGTGCGAGGGAGTTCAATTTGTTTTGCTGATATTTATTAGTTCGTTTGTCTTATTTGCTCAATGACAAGACCTGAGTAAAAAAATGTGATTATTTAGGTGTCTTTTGTTTTATTCGAAGAAACACTTGCCCGTGACAGTCACATAATTTCTTTCCAACTTTTGTTTGCAATATGATGACCTCTTCTTTGCCAGGACCTCCTCCATCCCACTGCATCCCACCCCATCTCAGGAGCTCTTCTCCCTGCAGCTATTTCCACAATTTTAATTTCAAGTTTATAGAGGCATGTCTGTTATCTGCATCTCTTTCACACAATAGGTGAATGGCAAAGATGAGATTTTATTCCTTAGTCGTTCTGCTGCTTATCATGTCTATTCATAAAACTATGATCTTTGTTATGATGCTTTTGCTAGCCTTTGTCATTTACAGTGCTTTTATCATTTAGGGATTCCATGTTACTTTATGAACACAAAATGGTTATATACATAGAGATCTATTTGGCCATAAACAGAATGTGTCGGGTGAACTGCAGCAGGTGTTTAAAAGTGGGGAAGTGCTGTCCAGTAAACACACCCGGAAAAAAGTCTGCAAAGCAGACTGCATCTATAGCTCTGGGATACTCAGAAGTCCATTAGGCTCCAATCCGGAATACAATGTTATACTTTGCATATTTGTTTTGCAGTAAGTTATGTGTGCCAACTGCCTGGCAACAGTCACAACCCCAGGGCGTTTTGCATAACCCTGTGCTAAGGGGAGAAAAGGGAAGTGTTGTCCTTTTTAAAGACAGAAACTCTTGGTTGGACACTGAATGTTACAACGGGGTACTGGAGACAGACTTTTCTCCTAAGTGATGAATAGCAAACGTGATTCCAGGACAGTTTACAGCAGGGAACACAAGAATATAACTCTGGATCCAATAAAACAATGAACTGGGACTAGTCCCTAGACACCAATCCTAGTTTTTTTTATTTTCTTTTTTTGCAGAAAAGCCCTAAACCTACCAAAAGCAACAGCAGTTTTGCCACTGGCGTACACAGGGCTTTTGACCTATTGATTTTTGTCAGAGCAATTTACCATGGGATTTCAGACTCTGAAATTGGAGTTTGGATGAGTAATGTAGCCTATACATTAGACCCCTGCTCTCAGCACTCTCTGAGTCAGGCTTTCTATGTCAGTGCTGATGTGTGGAAATTTGCAACTCACTTCATGAAAATTCTGTAGTATCCTCCCAATGGCTGCTGTTCTCATGAGCACCCTGATATTTAATTCATTCTTAAGAATATAAGCCTGCATAAAAGTAGCATGTTTGCAGAGCAGATGAAGTGAATCTAACACAAGCAAATATTATCTGTGCATTTTTGTTATGAATAGATAGCTCTGTTAGTTACAGAGGGAGCTCAGATTAATTCTGTGAATCTCAAAATCAAACAATATAGAGGAAGAGACATCAGAGACACCGCGCATTCAATGGGTGTGTGCTTTCTGACAGAAACATCGGTTATTGTTGATTAGCCCGTATAATTTGGATTATATTGGATTTACTGTCCTTTGTCTAATATTCACAGTTCTGTCCAAAATCCTTGTGTACACCATGACAAGAAGACAGATAAACAGGAACAAATGCAATACGGATCAACTATATCGAGAAATATATCAGTAAAGGACAAAAAGGATAGGAAATAACAAAACTACAATACAATATAAATATGCATTCCATACATACACACACAGAGAAAGGGAGATTATACTTTGCAGGCATTGTGGGATTTTGATTTTCTATCTATCTGCTGCACAACAGGTTCCTTTTAAGTAAGCAGGAAAAATAATTACTTCAATAGTGATTAGCCCTAATCACCTTTTGTATTTTCTGGAGTAGCTGCTGTCAGTGTTGGTCATATAACACCTCCTTGAATAAAAATTGGAGAGCAAAAGGAGACTACACAATAGGAATAAAGCATCAGCGTCCAGGCTGTAAGAGGAAGGAAGGAAGGAAGGAAGGAAGGAAGGAAGGAAGGAAGGAAGGAAGGAAGGAAGGAAGGAAGGAAGGAAGGAAGGAAGGAAGGAAGGAAGGAAGGAAGGAAGGAAGGAAGGAAGGAAGGAAGGAAATCACTCAACTCCCTCTCTTAAGAGGAAAGAAACACTCAATACTGAATTAGGATGGTGTCAGCTGAGCTGAGTAGGATCAGGTACAAAATGCACAAGAGAACATTCCCACTATGTGAAAAAGCATATGCCAGAGATATCTGACACTGGGATGCATTTGCTTTTTGCTAACAGACTTCCTGCATGTGTCTTGTGAGAGAAAAAAACACGCAGGTGTCTTCTGACTATTCTCAAAGTAGCAGGAGACAGGTTGTGCTGCTTAGCTAGCTGTGCAAGTTGGGGTTATGCTGAAAGCTCCTCACTGGTACCGTTGAAAATTCACTCTTCTGCCTAGCTGGTATGTTTGCTACAGTGAAAATAAGAAGTGAGGGAAATCTTGGAGAGTAACTGTTACCAAATATTAGTAATAATCTAAATGAAACTCTGCAAATAAAAAAGTCGTCTAATCTGCCAAAAGTACTCAATAGACAAGTCATGGATGCTTTTAAGAACTGTAATTAAACTTACTTTGAGGAATACATTTGCAGCTCTTTTGGAGACCAGAAGATCTCTCCATATACCTTTGCTGTGCTTTTATAGTTTGTCTGCTATGAAAACAGTTATTCCCTAACTGATACCTTGGTTACAGCACAAGGCTTCAGACAAGGTAAGGACCCTGCTGTGCTGGGTACCGCACAGCTGCTCCAGAAGCAAACCCAGCTGAAACTTACTTATAAATTCAGTGAAACTGTACAGTGGCCCATCATACCATGCTTGCTTCAGATTAAGGTATCAGGAGCTAACAGGTACAAAGGAAAGCCATTGGCCAGCAGATGCCCATTGTCCCAAAGACAACAACAAACCATGTTAATGCCAAGAGGTATGAGACACAATGTTTTAAGCTCAATGGATGGGGCACAGCAGCCTATTTGATTAGCGAGGTCCTTCCCCAAAGCTCCCAGCTGCAGAGTGCACAGGGAGAAAATACATGATGTGAGGCACTTGCCTAGTTGCGGTCTCAAGGACTGAGCTGGTGGTGAGAGTCTGCGCCTGGGCTTGGAGGCAGGGGGAGATGGATGTTGCTTCAACATGTTTTTCATGGAAATCAAGGAGAGGGTTTCTGAGGCGCATAAGCACTTTCCCTAGCAAGCAGTTGCCTTGTGTCACCAGTTTCTCACTGTGAAGGAAACAGTCCCATCAGAGTCAGAACACTGTTAACCACTCAGGCTGGCGAGGCAAAATCATGTGGGCTGACTCTTCCATAGCTGACAAAAGCATTTAGAAAAAAAAACTCACAAGAATTCAAAACATTTCTTAAACCTCCACACTGGTTTTAACCTGCCTGGGTAGGGAGAGACAAACATACCTTATTCATGGCAAGCTCTTACCCAAGCTGTTCTTTTGAGGCTGGAGACACCTTTCATTTAGCTTTTCTCCCAGGAGACTTTCCACTGTCCCTTTCCTGGGCTCCACGGCGATGAAAGAGAGGAAGCCCTGATGTGTCTAGGCTGTCTGGGAACAAGAAATGCCACATTCTTATGAGCATTCTTGAGTTTAAAGGCTTAAGAAAGTTATATATGAACATCCTAACTATCAACTTTTTATCTAAAGTGAAACACTAAACTTCTTGGCATTTCCCATCGTTAATACTACTACATTGGTCAGTTTGCTTGTAAATCTCAAAAGAACTTTATGAGCTTCCTTTTTCAAAAAGAGAGAAATCTCAAATACCTTTTGTCACTTCCTGTATAGAGCCTTGGAAAACCAAAGCTTTTGGCTCACCCCTCTGAATTTACTACATAAGCTTTATTTTTATACTGACTGTAACAAACACAGGTAGATCGAACCACTTTTTGACCACAGAAGCACAATGTGCATCACAAGATTGCAAAAGAAAAACTACGAAACCTGTGAGCTTTTCCTCTTTTTACTACATTGTTTTTGTCAGCCGAATATTACACTCTTTGGATCAGAATACACTGGATCATTATTTACTTGTTCTCAAACAACACCCTGTTTTCCAGTAATGAAAGAACAGAAGATTTCTCAAGCTAAGTGCATCAGGTTCATGACAAATTTGACAGAATGCCTGAAATTCAAATTTCTATTTGTGTTTGAAGTCCATGTGTATTTACATGGGAGTTTAAGGCATATTTGCTCTCCTTAGTTCAAGGTAAACTGCATCAGTTTCTCACTATCTGGAGCGCTAAACCAGTCCATTGATGTAAAGCAACAACCCCCCTCCACCTGTGAAGACTACAAGGCAGCAAGAAGAGATTCTCCCAGAAAAAGTGTAAGAGTTCAGTTCTCTTAATCTTTCTGCCATATCTGCAGTTGAAAATAGTTATGAACTGTGTTACTAGGTTGGGTTATAAACAGGTTGTGCAGAAGTATGGGGTATGAATTACGTAAATCATAAGACCCAGCAGGAGTAGCTAGAAAAGACATTTGTCTTATTACCAGATATAATTGTGTCATTTGTGAATACCATCTCTTGGATGCTTGATCTTCTTTGCACAGGTGATATAATTCAAATGCGCTATCTTTGATCTAAATGGATTATGCATTTGCAATACCTACCTTGCAGACAATGAAAGAAAGAATAAATACTCTTCTGTGTAAGATGTAAGTAATGAATTCTGTATTTCTCCACATCCCTTACATTTTTTGTCCCTCACCTGTTTCCAGCCTGCGAGGATAACTGAGACACCCCTTGTGTCAGACCTTAGAAGCATAAGCAAGATTGTTGACAGAAATGAAGCAGTGATGATACCACTCTCTGCTTTCCTTTCTTCTCAGAAGAGAGTTCCCAGATCCCCATGTAGCTTCTTATTCCTGTATGCAGGAATACTCAGCACTGGTGAGGCCACACCTTGAGTATTGTGTCCAGTTCTGGGCACCTCAATATGAGAGAGATATCGAGGTGCTGGAGCGAGTGCAGAGGAGGGCAACGAAGCTGGTGAAGGGCCTGGAGAATAAATCTTACGAGGAGCGATTGAAGGAGCTGGGACTGTTTAGTTTGAGGAAGAGGAGGCTGAGGGGAGACCTCATCACTCTCTATAACTACTTGAAAGGACGTTGTAGAGAGGTTGGTGCTGGTCTCTTCTCACAGGTAATTAGTGATAGAACAAGAGGGAATGGGTTCAAGCTGCAGCAGGGTAGGTTTAGGCTGGACATTAGGAAAAAATTCTTCACAGAAAGAGTGGTCAGACACTGGAATAGGCTGCCCAGGGAGGTGGTGGAGTCACCATCCCTGAATGTGTTTAAGGCTCGTTTAGATGTGGTGTTAAGGGATATAGTGTAAAGGAGAACTTTGTAGAGTGGAGCTGATGGTTGGACTCGATGATCCCAAGGGTCTTTTCCAACCTAAATGATTCTATGATTCTATGATTCTAAGAAGTGGGAAGATAACCAGTTATTTTTTGACTTAATTGTGCTGTCATTCTCCATTGACCACCTAGCTGATGACAGTGGTATTAGCTGATATTATGAGGCAGTGTGTTGGATACCACTGGACTCTGTGTTGACAAACATTACCTTGCCATCTATTCCTGCAGGGCCCATCCTTATCACGTAGTTACACCAATGCCGGTTTCAACTTTCTGTTGCACCTGACAGTCAGAATGGCAGCTGTTTTCAAAAACAGCAGACCCCCCACAATATCCATCATACAAAAAAATTCAAAATTTTTGCCTGCTCTTCCAGACATTTGAGAAATTGATATGAAAGTATAGATAATGTACTGACATAGTTTGTATCTTATCTAGACTCCATACTGTTACTTCCTCAGATTTATTTTCCATTTGACTAAATATTAATAATTTAGACCTTTTTCTGGAATAATTATTTTCTCAGAGCAATGCCACCCATCCCCAGTTAGTTACTGAGATTTTCCTACCTAGGTTACTAAAAGGCTCTTCATTTAGATGCAAAACCACAATCTATTAAGATTGGAAATGTTTCTAATATGATGTGGGGTAAAGGGGAACCATACTATCCCTTGAAATACATGGTCCAAGATATGCAAAATTCAGACAGTTAGGAAGAGAATAAAGGATGCTGTCAGTGGCATAGCAGGTTGAGTGGCATTTGTTTAGGATGACCAGCGTCATTATGAGTGGATACAAAATTATTATAGATCTCGGTAAAGAGAGATGACTGACATTTTTAAAAGCTCATTTACAAAGTAGTAAATGTAAAGAAGCTGATAATTAAATTTAAAGGGCATTTTCCAACCATAACATTAAAAAGCTTAAGATGTTGAACATTAACCTGACTGTAAATCCCTCCATTATGTCTTTCTACAAACAAGAGTGTCTGCATTTTAACCATTCGGTGTCATTCAGTGCATCATCATTCAATGTGATTGCATTTCATATCACAGACTAAAACAGAAAGATCCCAAATTAACTCATTTAAAATGTAAAAAAGAATTTAATCCTACTTTACATGAAGTTTTATACACACACACATACTCCCCCCAAAAAAAGATACAGTTCAGACACTTTATGACCATCCAGAACTTCATTTATATGGAGGACACTGATGTTATAGATAATATGTTCGAAACCTTAGAATGGACTGAATTTAGAACTGAACTTCATTTGCACTCCAAAACAAGAGAAAACATCATTTCAGTGATGTTGCCTATAGCCTGGAAGGGTACCACCAACCCCCAGAGACTTTTCTTACTTATTTTATGACTGAATCTGCAGCAGGAAGCAGTATATGATTTGCATATGCATATGCATATGCATACGTGTATGCAAAGTCTTGATATGAAAAAGTCTGAGAGTCTATCTTGGACATCATTCCAGCTCAACCCATGGAGCCTGCTTAGAGATGGAAAGTTGCTTGCCTGCTCTTTGGCAAGCCCACTCTAAGATGACAACATCTGGATTGGGATCACATAGCCGTTTTTCTTCCTCACTGCCACTTTTATTTTGTGGTCTTTGTAAAGTAAGAAGGAAAAAATAGCCCACTGAGAAGCAGTTATGCCAAAGTATCTTAAGCCTGTTATATCATGAGCAGAAAAAAGAGGGACAAGCAGACAATCTTTCTTGTTTTATTTTTTCTTTTTTTCCTCTAAACATTTCCTTTCAGATGTCTCTTTGAAGTCACAGGCTTATAGTGTGAGTGACTGAGAGCAAGGAGCTGTGAAATGCGCCTTTGAGCCATAGACTCCTCAAAGACTATCACAAGGCATATATGACTGGGGTACGCGACATCTGCAAATCAGTGTGGCGTTATTGAGGCTTTGTTCAGCCTCAAACTCTGGGAGCTACTGAGAATCAAAAACTTCAGCAAGGGAAAATCTTTTCTCCCATCCTGATTCTATATGGGGGGGTGTCTCACTGCTACTGTGTGCAGTGTGACTTTGTTGGTGTAATTTGCTTATGATGAAATAATTGAACATACACATATATTTTATAGGTAACATAATCGTTCATTATATATGCATTAATCAGGTATAATTACCATCTTCTGTTCCACTCAGTCCTGTTATTGCTCTAGTACTGGATATTTTTGCATTGTTAAAAATATACTGCTGCTTCTCTGCTGTTGTAAGGTTGTCCCTTCAAACTACCCTCACAATACACCACTCTCTATACTTATTAAAAACAATTCCTGCTCCAATGGATCTGATTCACTTCATAATCAAACACACAGATCGGCAGAACACCTCACTCCTGACGCGTGATGTCTCCTGATTCTCCACTCATGAGTCTCCTGCACTTCTCATCCCAAATAATTTCCATTACTTCTCTTACATAAAGGATATTATAAAAAGGATACTGCACCCTACTGGTAATTCTCAAATAGGGAGAAAAACAGGTGATTTTATCAGTCTGTACTGATGTATTAGTTTCTTACAAACTTCAGAGAAATGCTGATGAAGGTTAGGACTTTTTCTGTAAATTGTCCAGTAGAGCCACTGATCAGCCTCACACAACATTTATCTGGAGTGGGAGGGCAGCACCATTGTGTGTCATTACAGCATCGCTTCCTGCTAGTCCCATTAGGAGGTTTATAGGAGACTGCATGAATCTTTTTTGTCTTTCTGCATTTCAAAGTGCTCAGAGAAATGGGAGCTGAGCACTGCAAAGGAAGTAACTGTTAGACCAGAGGATGAGAAAAACAACATAGTGCGTCCTGAGGAAAATGATAGCTAGAAGACTGATCTGAACAGCAGAGGGGTGGAGAACAAGATGAGAAGACCAGAGAGGCCGAAGGGTAACCAGGTGTTGCACTAGGCAGCAAGGAAAAAATGAAAAGGGAATGAACCCCTGCCTGTCCCAGATCCAAAGGTTACAGATCAGATCCTGCTTCTCCCTAATGCAGAGCCACTGCAAAGGTCTGAGGGAGGAGCGTTGCGGTTAAGGAGAGGAGATGCAGAGGCAGCACTTAGTAATACAACCAGGAGTGGGGGAAAAAAGATACCAAGTCAACCCAAATCCCCGGGACACGACTTCACAGAGAGCCGTGGCTGTTCCGCGGTGCCGAGCTGTGCCTCTGCCAGTTCAGCTGAGACAGCAGGGTTGTGGTGTGCTGGACACTAGGCTCCAGGGGTCCCTGCAGTTCCGTCACATTTTCCCTTCGTTGCTTAGTTTATGTTATCTCTTTCCATTGTATTTTTGCATGACTTGCGTTCCCCAGGGATCATGGGCAGAAATACAGAAACCCTGTGAGAAATGCCAGCTTTATCTGGAGATAAACATCTGAATCTTGCTTGATTATCTGAATCTCATACATTTTGGAGGCAGATCCATCATGGAATTGATTGCTAACGGTCCCAGACCCAAGGTCATGGCTTTGCTGCAGAACTGAGCAAGAAAAGAATGATAGGGCAAAAGGGAAATAAGTTCAAGTCCACAACATAAATTTCCTGTTTCCACGGAAACAACAAAAACAATCTACAGAGAAAAAAATCATCTCCATAGGGAAATTAAATACTTTGGAATTCCTAATTAGGGAAAGAAGGGTAACTTTAAAAAAAAAAAAAATTTCTGTTCTCTTCTCCGAAGAGGTTATGGAGGCCATGTCCCAGTGAATGGCAGCAGAATTTAGGAAATTAAATGTTTGAATGACTATTGGAGGTGAGATTTCAGATCTTCAAGTCACTTCAGTGCTTCCACAATACTGCTCAATGCGCAAGACGTGAAGGAATGCTAGCTGATCTCTCTGTGGGCTGGCATGTGATAATACAGACAGGTACTGAAACCTAGGCTCAGTGGAGAATATCTACTGAAAACAGGCAATAAGGGATGGCAATTTAAGATAAGGCTTTTTTGAGCTGCATGAAATTGTTTGTAAAAGATTTTCCTATTGTTTTAAACGTTCCACAGTTTCAAAGAAGTTGTTCAAAACAAAATGAAAATTGGGCTGGCTCAATTGAAGGGATTTTATTTAGGAGGTTCTACTCATGTATTTGTTTATTTTGTTTCTTTTCTGCTGGGGAGAATGGAAGTGAAAAGTGGTTACCAATGTTCAAATATTTTTTTTTTAAATATTAATTTTGTTGTTATTCAATTCTAACAGAAAAGATAAAAATTATTTAATTGAAAAATAGAAAGTGTCAGGAGAACTGTAAACCATGTAAATTGTCTTTTAATCCATAGGTTGTAGAAATTCATTCATATTTTTCAAAGATCCCAGGTGAATGCTCTCTCAGTACTCTTAATTTCTCTTGCACTCACTCTTTCTTTCTCCTCATTAATTTTTTCTTTTTCATTCACACCTCAGTCTCATCCCCCTTTCCTTCCTCTTGCTCTCACTCTATTGATTTTCTCTTGCCCCTTGCCTCCTGGTATGTCTTTGTTTAGGCATGTACTGGTGCCCATCAAATAGGTTTGTGCTGCGTGGAGGCACGTTGCAATGCAGCAATCGCTGCTGAGTGATTCTGCTGCTCTTGCATGGCACAGTGGGAGGGATTTAATCTCAGACATGACACCCCAGGGACTCAGCCGTCTGATGGAGGAGATTGTTTCCTAAGTACGTTACCAGTTAGTATTCCTCTCAAGATAGTATTTCACTTCCCATAAGTTTGCTTTACCATCAAGTCCCAATTTAAAGAATTGTTAAGTAAAGATGAAATTAGATTGAGATCACTGGACCATGTGGGTGATACTGCAGAAGAACAGGGTAAAGTAAAACCTCAGGAAACAAAATATAATTGTTAGTAGTCTTTTCCTCCTCAGACATGTTTGCTGTGGAAAGGTGCTCTGAGATGAGGAAGCAGAAATGGCAAACTTGCAGACAATAACAGATAAGCCTGCCAAAAGGAGGAAGACAGTAATCTACAGCATAATTATGGAATTTCAGGATATTAATAAAAAAAGTTTGAGATCCTCAATACCAGAAATGGGAGAGCAACTGACTTCATGCAAGTCAAGTAATTCTACCATGATGAAAGCGATGTGGTGTTTCTGCCATGATGTGAAAGAGGTTCCCATGCAGTAAAATATAATGGCACTGTCTCTAGAATCCTGAATTTCAAAATCAACCTATTTGTCTCAAAAGTCTTTCTTCTCTTCTTTTTTTAAAAAACTCATCTTTGCATTAGAATGAAACGTGCAAGGGCCATCAGGTATATTGACCACTATCACCCTATGGAAGCTCCATATCTCATACACTTCATTGCTAAAGTAACAAGATCAGTTTGCAAAACCCCATGTGGGATAACAATATTTTCTCTACACACTTGTGTCCAAGCAGTTACTGTGACAGAGGCATAAGGTTTTGTGTTTAGTAATCGTAGTAAACAGTCTCCCATCAGGGAGAAGCTGAGCTGAAGCCTTTGCACCGAGGGACAAAATTCTATGTGGCCTTTTCATGTCTCACAGTGCAGATCTATCCACACAATAATTGCCTGCTCTTCTCTCTGTGCTAGTTGATACCCCTTAGGCTTTTAAGAGTTTTGGTTTCAAATAACCCCATTTAGCACTTCTGAAACCTTGCATTTTAAATGTTCCCATTATTTTCTTTTTTGCAAACATGCAAAACGTCAAAGTTTGATGTGAACAACCTTTGCAATGTCTCTTTAAAAATCAAAATGAGCAGAGAGTTTGAGAATATTTGCTTATGCATTTTAGTTTTCCTGGCCCAGTTATGCTGAGTATATTTTTAACAGAAGGTACATGGTCAGAGACAAGTCCCCCAATTTCCTGTTATTAAGTTAACCTTGTTAAACATCACATTATTGTTAAACATAGGATAGGGGCTTCTCTTAATGCCATGGTGAATTATTCATATGCAAAGCTAAGGTATTTTACCTTGTTAAGAGTAACGGCAGCGTGTTGAGACCAATATCAGGAGCCATGCATCAGAAGCAGAATTAGACACGGATTTCTTAAACCTGTGGTGGAGTAAAAATGCAATTAGTCTGCAAGTACAGTTTATGTAATTAAAGTAGGTAGCAGTCATTAGTGAAACATAACACAGTCAGAGACTTAGAGAGCCTGTAATAATGTAGTAACTGTGAACATAAATGCTGCAGAAAAACAGCTAAATAAATATTTCCTTCCTTTGGCAAGGAATACGTAATCTTTGAAGTTCTCTATCCACAAAAGGGGAGATGATCATACAGGTTCACGGCACACATTCATAGCTGTGATCAACATGTTTATAATTAACTATAGCAAACACCTCATTTGAGATTTTCAAACATTTTACAAACATTTCGTTAAGTATTCTTAGCAGCTTTCCATCTCTCACAAATAGACTCAGACTGCAGAATGCACTTGGAAATATGAATTGTTATTTGGGAATTTAGGTACCACTCTTTTCTGGTGAGGTAAAGACCTAATTACTTTTTTTCACTATTTCACTGTCACTGCCTTGAATGTGGTCTGCAGAAATACCAGCACAAAAAAGATTTAGATGCTGCCTCAGAAGCAAGTTTGAACTTGAGTTCAATTTATGCTTAAATTCTTGCAAAGAATTTGAGCCAACTCTTTATATCTGAGTCAGCTTTCTTCTCTGTGCTTCTGATCTACATCTTAGGTAAGCTGTTAAGTAAGATGGAAGATGTGTAAAAATCACCAGGATTAATGGACACAGAAGCAGAACGGACTAGATTTTCAAGTTCTTGGGAATTTCATGTAAGAGTGGCCATGGTGGAGTTACAAGAATTTTAAAAGTATTTGCTGAGTAAAGAAACCGGGTACTTTCCAAAGCAGGTTCAAGAATCATCCAGAGGTATCACAAGTGAGTCTGATGGGTCATAAGCCAGCGAATAAGGAAATCACTGATAAAAGCAATGTACTAACACTATTTCCAACCAAGGGAAAAGGAAAGATTTTCACTAACTTCAGTAAGAGTCCCTTTGGGCCCTCAGTATGTTAATATTCCTGTCAGAGACACTACTGAAGGCTACAAAATCTCTGAGGAACAGTGAGAGTCTCCATGGGTTTATTCAGGGTCCCAAAAGGACCTCCACGACTGGGAGAGATTTGCAGAGATTCACTGAAATATCACAGCATCTTTCTTGGACTCTCTGGCAGGCTGAGGGAGTTAATCCGTGGTTCTTTGAGAACCCCCCCCTGTACTGTATTATAGCTCTCTGTTATTATTTCATCGCCAATATTCCTTCAGGCTTTGGGAGGAAAAAAAATCATTTCAACCAGGAAAAAAACCAGAAAGAGTGTGGTTTTGTGTTTTTGTTTGTTTGATTTGGTGGTATTTTGGTTTGGTTTGGTTTGGTTTGGTACTTGTTTTCAATAAGAGATGCATTTCTGTTATGCATTACCTCTAGGTATTTAGAACAAATTGTGAGCTGGTTTCATTCAGCCTTCTGAACTCTCTCCTCTTTCCCTAGCTTTACCACTTGTCACCCAGGGACTTTGAGTAGGTCTTACAAGGTTTTTATATTTAGTAGCACAGGCATGATAGCTGATATGAGGATAATGAAGTACTGTGCCTCCAATTCACGCTGGGCTGCAGAGGGAGTACTTACCTATCATGTCACTGTTCCTTCAGAGAATATATCCTGGAATCTAATGATCTTCAATTCAGTCTTAACAGAAGCTTAAATAACTCTTCTGCAGAGGGAACCTTTCTCAGGGCTGAGGACAGGTATAATTTTAGGCTGAGTTCTGGTATGAGTATTTTATCTGGAGTGCTTGAAGAAGATAGTTATAGAAGCATAGAATCATAGAATGATAGAATGGTCTGGGTTGGAAGGGACCTTAAAGATCATCTAGTTCCAACCCCCCTGCCATGGGCAGGGACACCTCCCACTAGACCAGGCTGCTCAAAGCCCCATCCAGCCTGGCCTTGAACACCTCCAGGGATGGGGCACCCACAATTTCCCTGGGCAACCTGTTCCAGTGTATTACCACCCTCACAGTAAGGAATTTCTTAATAATATCTAATCTAGATTTCCCCTCTTTCAGTTTGAAACCATTACCCCTCGTCCTATCACCACACTCCCTGATAAAGAGTCCCTCCCCATCTTTCCTGTAGGCCCCCTTTATGTTCTTAAAGTGCTAGTTAAGTAGGAAGGGCTATGAAAGGAGGTTGTAGTGAGGTGGGTGTCAGTCTCTTTTCCCAAGTGATAGGGCAAGATGAAATGCCGTAGTCAGATAAAACTTGTCTTGTTGGGGTTCACTGGTATGAGGAGCTTCGGTCAACTGAGGGAAAACTGCAACTTGTCGCTTTGATCTTCCTTTTCTAGATAGCCTATAAGCTCTGCAAGTGGAAATCAGCATGGAATGTGTGTGTGGCATAAGCTTGTTCCTAGTTTTGCCACCTTTTGATGACACCAGTCGCTGTTCTGATCCATTTACAACCTACTCTGAAACATGTTGAGCTAGATCATGCCCAAAGTGACAACTAAATAATACTGGTTGCAGTGGGTAAGCTCAGGCATGTGTGTCTGTGCAGTGGTTAACCCAGCCTGATTATGCATCAGTATTCTGACTGTTTGCAACAAGAATATCTAACTGTAAAGGTTTCAGAATTTCATCAAATTATATCTCTGCTCCTTAATTCCAATAAAAAGTACATTGTAATTTAAAGTGGGGCTCCTCCCCCTGAGAGATAAGTAAGCATCTAAATTTTCAAAATATTTTGAAGCCAACCTACTGCTTGAAATGATTGCTTTGCATGGCAGCTGCCTTTCTGTGCCTCTAGATGGAGATCCTATCCATTTAACTCAACCCTCTAGAGAGAACTGTGGGATGCTTCAATACGAGCTCCATTTTGCCCTTCGTGCTCCATAGACCAAAAATTACTTTTTTCTCTGATTTCTGGGTTATAAAATTATTTTGATCTTAGTAACTAGATTTCCAGACCCCCACACTTCACAGCTTACCAGAAGAAAGGAAAAAAAATCCTATTCTGTTCTAGCTTTCCAAAGCGAAGGTGTCCTGAACTATTAGCTTTGCCTGAAATGTAATGGTGAAGCACTCTGTCTTTTCAACTTCCATTCTGCAATTTGCCTCTAGCTTTTAAGAACCTCTGACAAGCTGAGGTGCACAGTATTGCAGGTAGGACAGAAGAAATTATATAGACCATTGTATTCAGTCATTTCTGCCATTTGGGCAACCACATTATATGGTTCCACCAGAGTGTTGAGAAAAGCCTTGCCATAACTTCACCAGGAGACTAGGCTATTTGCTCACTGGTTTGGGACCAAGGGTTCTTTATATACAATCCCAGCAAGAATAAGGAGGCACGTGAATGAAGTTATCTCCTCTAGTCCAGGAGGTAAAAATCACTTTTTGTAGATCAAAACCAGTTAGATAAAACCATACCTATTAAGCATATTTTTCAGGTTTGCACAATGCATTAAGATGCAGAATTTAACTTGGAATGATGTCAGCTGCCTAAAGACCAAATGCAAATTCTCTCTTGATTACACAGGTCCTGAAAAACAAAGACTTATCTGCAGCCAAAACTATATTTACAAAAAGATATCAATAGATTAAGTGCTCTAGTACCAGTGGGTCACTATCAGCATAAAAATAGTAATAGTAACAACAACCATACCAATATAGGAATAATACATAATTAACCAGACCCTTGAGGAAAAACTGCTTCCTTTTGGTTATTTCCTGAAACTAGAGACATTATTGTATTTTTTTTTTGTCTAAACTACCTATATTTTTCTTTGTGTGAATTTGTATCAGAAATAGTGTGGCCAGCAGGAACAGGGAAGCGGTCATCCCCCTGTACTTGGCACTGGTGAGGCCCCACCTCAAATAATGTGTTCAATTTTGGGCCCCTCACTACAAGAAAGACATTGAGGTGCTGGAGCGTGTCCAAAAAAGAGCAATGAAGCTGGTGTATGGTCTAGAACACAAGGCTTGTGAGAAGCAGCTGAGGGAGCTGCTGTTGTTCAATCTGAAGAAAAGGAGGCTGAGGAGAGACCTTATCGCTCTCTACAACTACCTGGAAGGAGGCTGTAGCAAGGTGGGGATCAGTCTCTTCTCCCAAGTAATAAGTAATAGGACAAAAGGAAACTACCTTAACTTGCACCAAGGGAAGTTTAGACTGGATATTAGAAAAAAATTCTTCACTGAAAGCATTGTGAAGCATTGGAACGGGCTTCCCAGGGAAGTGGTTGAGTCACCATCCCTGGAGGTTTTTAAAAGATGTGTAGATGTGGTGCTGAGGGACATGGTTTAGTGGTGGACTTGTCAGTGTTAGGTTTACAGTTGGACTCAATGATCTTAAACATCTATGTCAACCTAAATTATTCCGTGATTTTGAATACAAACCAGTTGGGCTCATGGCACTATATTTACCAGTTTCAGGCTAGTAGAGCAGCAGTGAGCAAGATGTAGTTAACAGCTCTACAAATGCTCAGGCCCTAACAATAGCACTGAGGCAGGAGTGTTGATGCCAGCTCTGCCACCTACTCACGTATAGTTCCCTGCTGCTTTTGGGGGAGTATTTTTATTTTTGCTTTTTTTCAATTGTCATTAGTGGAATGGTGCTAGTCTGCTTTTGTTAATGTTCTATGACTCTGATCTACTTGTTGTTTCAAGATATGTGCAGAAATTGTTTATTTTGCCCTTAGGTACCCTTCATAATAAGTAGATCCAGACAGGCCCACAGAATATCTTTTTTTGTAGGACATGTGTTGATTGAGAAAAACAAAAGTGCATGAAAATGGGAAGAATGGACCACACCGAGGCAGTAACACTTTGCAAAGATGTTTCTAGTTTCAAATGGATTGCAGAAGGTAACCATGTGGTGAAGACTTTAGTCTTCTGATATTTGGGAATTTTCTGAAATGTTGTGGGTTTGTTTCTTTTTTCCAAAAGCCTTGACTAGATTTATAATCTCTCTTAAAGTCTGTAATAAATTCTGACTAACATGCCTAGTATACTTGTCCTGGGCTTAGGGGTTTTGTTTCTCTCTTTTTTGTCACACTGTGGCTTTAAATGGTGCCAGGAAAGAATTTAGAATCAAAACCGGTGCAGTTCAGCATCAAAATCAATCCAGGAAAAAAATAAATCTGTTACTGCTACAGCAAAAATCAAATCCAATTTACATAGGTCCGGACTGGAGAGGAACTGGATCAAAGAGGAGAAGTTAAAAAAGTATATTTTCCTTTTGTTTGAGAGCTGAATGCTGAAAAGTGCTCAGAGTAGCAATGCACTTAGGTTCCAGGGTAATCCCATTTAAATCACAAATATAAGTTTCAGGTACAGATAGTTTGTTTCCTCTTTCATGCCTTGACCTTCATATGGCTTCAGAGGATTCAAAGAAGCCATTAAATCCTTACCATATTTAACTTGGCAATATGCATAACGCCGAGGAGGGATTTGTCTAACAAGCTTTGACAGGCATGGTGTATCAGCCATTTTTTTCAATATACACAACATTTCCATAGTCTGTTTTGTGACAGATGTTGGAGATATATTCTAAATTTAAAGTTAGTTATTGCTACAAGATTCATCTGCACCAAAGGGATGGGATTGTGTCAGAGTAAGTGGAAAGCACAGTCAGCAAGATGTAGTACCTAAGTACCTCCTGTTTGAGGATCATGATCCTAAGGGTGACATGCAGTCCTTGTTCCTTCTCCTTGCCCTCCTGTTTCTGCAGGCCTCCTCCTCATGGTCTGCAGTGGAATGGGATGAACACCCTCAATGGCATAATTTTTCTTCCTCACACTCACGGCCGCTCCCTTTTACACTGAACCAGTTTGCAGATTTCACCTATCAGACCTGTTGCTGTTCAAGAAATCTCTAGGGAGGTAAATGAAGGAAAGCGAAGCACACCATGGCTGTCAGCATACTCTGAAGGTTTACTCCAGCCTGTGCCAGCCTGGACTACTTTTCTCCTTGCAAGTGCTAATAATAGTCCAGGTCAACCCACCTGTGCCCTGCTTCTGCCTGTCTACTACTCATGGCAAAATGACCTGGCATCACACCAGGCCAAAAGTACATGAACCTTCTAGCCCACCAAATGCCCCGGTTCTGCCCCAAACCCATGTCTAGTCAAGAGAAGTGAAGGGAATCATTTTCAGCACTATGAATTCTTTAGAGGGGAGAAAATACTGCACTGGAAATGTTTCCAACTACATATCAAATATCAAGCAATGAATTATTTTATATGTGGATTTCTTGGCTTTGGGCATTTTCCATGCAACGATTATGGTGTTTGCATTCCACAAAGTCATATATATTTTAAAATATATTCCAGAAAATGAACTTGATTTGTTTTCAGGTCACAAGAGAAATTTCTTGCCTTTTCTGGGTATTGTCTCTTTAGCAAGAATGCATTTAGTATACAAGGATAAATTATGGTAGCCCACGGGAGTCAGTGACATATTGTGCAACTCACACAAACACTCATGGGCTTGCAGAGGAGCGCTCTGTTTGTTGAAGAATAAGATCTGGTACTTCTCATAACGGGAGGTCATATTACCTTAAAATGCCTCTGCCCCGTAGGTCTGCCTGATGAATAACATCTGTTCCCATAACAACTGCCTCTCCAGCAGAAGAGATGGACTCTGTGGCATGACAAAAAACAAAAGCAGTCCACAGGCAGTCCTGTACCAAGGGAGAAAGCGGACACAATAAGAAACAGAAACCTCACTATGGGCCTGATTCAAACCCTACTGGAGCCAACAGGAAGAAGTCCAGGAAATTTCAGGGGCTCTTGGGTTAGGAAGCATGCATACCCCTGTCTCTGCTCATGTAGTGGTAGTACTATCAGCAGCAATGATACGTGTCAGTTGAAATCAAATGTTTCTCCAGCCCTATACCTTCTCGTCAACACACACAGCAAAACATGGTTCACTTAACAATCATACGGATGCAAGCAAAGGAAGATTTTACTGGAGTAAGTGATAGCAGGCATGTTTCTCCTACTACATATATATACCTAAGAAAGCCATAATGGTCAATGCGATGTGCAGTCCGGAACTACCGGACTCCTTATGACAGGCAAGTTTTGTGCAAAGAGAGATCACTGGGAAAGGGACTCCTCAGTTTGCTTCCATTCAAAAGAACATAGTGAAATCCTATTCCTAACAAGTACAATTAGCTTTTAGCTCTCATCCAACTCCTTGCACAGAAGACAATAAAATCCAGAGAATTTATACTGATTTACCAATATTTCCACTGGAAGTGGGTAAAAAAATCAGCTGAAAAGAGTTAGGAACAAAGTTAGCTGGGAGGTGGTAATTTGGTTTCACAACAAGTTTTAAGGTTTTAAGATGAATTTTAGTTCTTCAGTAGAATGAAAACAAAACCACTGAACATTTTTTCAAAATTAAATTGTAGAAAAACACCTGTTTTCTTATCATAAAGCACCATTTTTTCAGCTCTGATCCTCTCTCTCACTCTCTTCCCTTCTTGCTCCCCCTCTCACTCTCTGTCACCAGAGGTAGCTGCAGAGCCCTAGATCACAACCTCTTTCGGCTGAAATTTTTCTGAAATCAATACATCTCCGTGAGTTGTTTTGCCTTTTCATCAAAAATGTATTCTGTCAAGAATGTCCATAAACAACTCTGCTTCGAGAAGTTCTTAGCTTGTCCCAAAAAAATTGATATCTTACACGTCTAACTGGATAGCCAGCTGCTCAGCTGTGAGGTTTTGGGTGAAAAGCACACAGTGAATTGCTGAAATGACAGTCCTATATATTAAAGAAGTCTGGGCTTTTCTCCTGTCTATTTTTTACACAGACTGTAAATTCTGTTATATTGCCCTCAGCCTATTCTTACTGTACAAAGCACATATTTAATTAAAGCATTCCTCCTCACACTTTTGCTCTCTTGAACCTGATCCCAAGGATTTTAGGGATGTACCTGTGAACAGGTAGTAAGAAAAAAATGTATGTCTAGCCTTATGTTGCTCTATTTATTCATGTATTCACTTCAACATGGAATTGGCAAACAAATCTTAGCTGTTTTTTAAACCAAAGGCAAATGCATGAGCCCCACCTTCTGCAGTTGTATTTCTTTAAGTGTAAATTACAAGATTACAAAGTGGCCTCAGACAGAAAACCTTTACCCTGGTATAGCTTTTTGATTTTTCCACAGAGACAGACTTGCTTATTTTTCTTAGAGGTCAGAAGGGTTTTTGCTGTTGTGCTGACATTTTGCATCATCTTCTTCCTGTTGCATATAAGAAAAATATGCAGTGATGAAATGACACTGAAAATGCGTTGCTCTGTTTAAGTGACATGGATTGTATATATGTGTACATCAGCAGGTTAGTCACAGGGGCCAGAGAAAGATTCCTTAATTGCTGCTGTATAGAGGAGCCAAGCATAACTGAATTTTTTTGTCTTCCTTTGATTGCACCCCCACTTTTAGAAGCTCTGTATTAAAGTGATGCCTTACAGGTGGGGAAAAAAGGAGAATATTCCAATTAGACACAACCTAACTCCTCTGTTACATCTGGCCTTCGTGCCTCAACAATCCCTTGAGCATAGCTCATAAATAAGGAACGGTCGGAGACTAGCTGTACAATTCCAGTGCATTTGATTGACTTACAGGGGATGCACAAAAAGATAGTATGTATCCTTAAGGCAAAAGCATGTGCTATTTTCTTGGTCTTCTATCAAATGTATATTTCTAGCACTTTAATTACTATTTATTGAGTACTGCTGGTAGGCTATACAAGGCATACATTGCTGTGTATAAACAAAACGGATTTTTATCTGTTTCTTTCTTTATCATTACCCTGCTATCCATTTCATACCTTTTGTCATAGCTTTATATGATACAGATTTAAAAGAATGTGATTTGAAAAAACTGAGAGAAGTACAAGCAAGCAAGCACCAAGAGAAAACCTCATCATGTTGAAAAAAAAGCAAACAACAATCCTTTTTCCAGGTACAAATAGTCAAGAGGATGTAAAAATCACTTTAGTCTCACTGAAATGAAAAAAAAACCACAAACTTGTACACATCTAACTAGATAGCCAGGTGTTCATCTGAGGTGAGTTTCCTAATTCTATTGACTTCAATAGACCTACCCTTTTTTGTTTATTGGGAGGCTCATAACTTTAGTTTGATGGAGTGCCAAAATCTCTGCAAGTGTTGACAGAAGAAGTAACTGCGGTGTAAAAAAATGAATGAGACATGATACAAACTTGTTCCGTAACCCTCTAAGAAGGATAAACAGGTGGAACATGACGGAAAGATGGAAACACAAGTCACCTTTGTGTGCCCCGGCTCCTGGTAAATCACATCTTCACCTCAGGTTATAAGAACAGCATCCCCTTATGACTGGATTTTCTTTTATTTGGAATAGGGTTTGAAATGAGCAAAGTGAACTATTTGTTGGTAGGAAAGAAATCAACATTCATATCTGGTTCCAAAATTTTCAAATCATTAATAGCTGTATGACAAAACAAAGGGAAAAATGAATCTGAGAACTTACAAATCTAGATCTGGATTCAAATGTTGTGTCTTTGTCGTATTTAGAGATATCTTATTGGTATGTTATTCCTAAGAGAATATCTGATGTTGCAAGGTGTTTTCATTAGCCAAAGCTGACTCGTCCTTCTGCACACATCTTCTACCTTTAAACTCTTTCCAAGTAGTTTTTCTAGGATCCATTTCCTAAAAGCAAAGGGACTAACTTCACAATGGTATCTGTTTTGTTTTTTCCTCTGCAGGCTTAAGTGTTAATTGGGTACCTTGTTAGCAGAACAGAAATGAATAACTCAACGTACATAAACTCTTCCACTGAAAATATGATGGCTCTGGAGAGCCCCTATAAAACAGTTGAGGTGGTCTTCATTGTCCTGGTAGCAGGGTCTCTCAGTCTAGTCACCATAATTGGGAACATCCTGGTCATGGTGTCAATCAAAGTCAACAGGCACCTACAGACTGTCAACAACTATTTCCTGTTCAGCTTGGCCTGCGCTGACTTGATCATCGGCATCTTTTCTATGAACCTATATACCCTCTACACTGTGATAGGCTACTGGCCCTTAGGGCCTGTGGTGTGCGACCTCTGGCTGGCTCTTGACTATGTGGTCAGCAACGCCTCTGTAATGAACCTCCTCATTATCAGCTTTGACAGATACTTTTGTGTCACCAAGCCTCTGACATATCCTGTAAAGCGGACCACTAAGATGGCAGGCATGATGATTGCAGCTGCATGGGTGCTCTCCTTCATCCTGTGGGCCCCTGCAATTCTCTTCTGGCAGTTTATTGTGGGAGGAAGGACTGTCCCAGATGGGGATTGCTACATCCAGTTTTTTTCCAATGCTGCCGTCACTTTTGGCACTGCCATTGCAGCCTTCTATTTGCCTGTTATCATCATGACTGTCCTTTACTGGCAAATCTCTCGAGCCAGTAAGAGTCGGATAAAGAAAGGGAAAAAGGAAGCTGCCCAAAACCAAGATACGGTTTCCCCCAGCCTTGTCCAAGGTAAAATAGTGAAACCAAACAATAACAACATCCCAACCAGTGGGGATGGGTTGGAGCACAGCAAAATTCAGAATGGAAAAACCACTGAAGAGACTGTGACAGAGAACTGTGTTCAAGGGGAGGAAAAGGAGAGCTCCAACGACTCCACCTCTGTCAGTGTTGTTGCTTCCAACATGAAAGAGGATGAAGCTGCCAAAGATGCCAGCCAGGCTTCTGCCTCCCAAGACCATCTCAAAGTGGAGAACTCCAAGCTGACATGCATCAGGATAGTCACCAAGTCCCAAAAGGGTGACTGCTCTGCCCCCACCAACACTACTGTGGAGATTGTAGGCAGCAACGGGGAGGAAAAGCAGAACAGTGTAGCCCGGAAAATCGTTAAGATGACAAAGCAGCCAGCCAAAAAGAAACCACCTCCTTCTAGAGAGAAGAAAGTGACAAGGACTATTTTGGCCATCCTTCTGGCCTTCATCATCACCTGGACACCATACAATGTGATGGTGCTCATCAACAGCTTCTGCACATCCTGCATCCCTGGCACTGTATGGACCATAGGTTATTGGCTCTGTTATATCAACAGCACCATTAACCCTGCTTGTTATGCGCTCTGCAATGCCACTTTCAAGAAGACCTTTAAGCACCTTCTTATGTGTCATTACAAGAATATAGGAGCAACAAGGTAAAAATAATAATAATAATAAAAATAATAATGGAAAGGGTGAAGAAGTTTCAAATTCAATTAAAAAAAACCCCACAATGTCACAGCACTTTATGCTCTTCTACGGAATGTGCAATCCAAGATGTTAGTGGAAATACTGACATGGGGCATCAGCTCCACCCCTGAGAACTACACTTAAAAACATTTATTAATCATTGAAAATAAATCTTGAGGACATGGGTATGTTTGAGGAATTATTCAAGTATGTGGACTGGAGGCATAGTTCCTTGCTTTTTGAGAGTATTCTGCAGAAGGGCTTTAGAGTCTACGATTTTTTGTCATTCTGTGTAAAATACTTGTTCTCCTTTTTTTTTTTTCTTGTGTCTGTTTAATATGTCTTCATCTAGGGGAAAAAAAGGGAAATTTTAACAATAACTGTGTGGAAGAGTCATAGGAGTTTGGGAGATCCTTACATAATCTGAATGGATCACAGTAGAAGGTTTCTAAAGCTCAAAGTTGTCTAAGGTTTTTTTGTCACCATTATGTAAGAACCTTAATGTTAGGTAAATCATAATGAAAGTTATTTTATGTTGTTTATGACACTACCATTTCAAAAACTTCATCAGTTCTGAAAGTGTTCTTATGCTCAACATGTAACCATTGCCTAACCTGTTTATCGTTCAAGGTCTGCCACTGGCCCCCTGCTAGGGGCTTTTTTTCTGTGATTCCTTCATCGCTTCAAGGTAAAAGTGAAAAAAAAGCGGTCTTTTCCAGACTGCTACATCCCAAGACTATTTCAGCATCTGTGTAAACCAAAGCTTTTGAGACAATTTTGTTCAGTTTGTTTGTCATATAATATCCACCCGTGGATTTGTCTTTTACCTCCATCAAGCTTTTCTTCCGTTTTGTACCTTACTTGTCTAGGGCACGAAGATTGAATATCTAAAGAAGTTGTAGATTCAAAGGTCTCACCCAGTCAGTCACCATGGTGGCCAAACAAAGGGCCTCAGCTAAAGAATAGAAACAAGGTTATTACTAGGAAGGTTACATCCTTTTAAAGCTGGATGTACAGATGAAGAGGTATGCTGAGGCTCCACAGAATGAGTAGTTAATATTAGATGACTATGCTCTTGATGAGTCAAAAGATGATTCACATTCGTTTATTGGGGAAAAGAATAAGACGGACTGACGTGCCCATATGGATCAAGCTCTGCCTAAGCCCTTAGTGTGAAACCAAGGGCCTTCCTAGGTGTATCCTGGACAAGAGGTTTACTTTGTGGAAAAGATACTGGCTACGTTGCCTTTTGAACCAGCTGGGAGCAATATTTTCACTATAAGCCAAGGGATAATGCTAACAAAAAGGCAGAGAAGAAAACAGTGATTACACAAAAACAGATAATGAAACAGTCTGGATGCAGGGCTGGCAGAGGTAAGGTTCAGATATTATCTGCTACTCCACACCAGCTCAAATTCAGATTCTTTCTGCCTGGCAAAGAATTTACAATTTCAAAGTCTGATATTTATTGTAGCACAACTGAGCACTGTGTGGATTGGACAAAGCGTATCAGATTGCTGAAAACAGCAATTGTCTGTGAGTTATGCATACTCTAGTTACCTCCTTTTTAGTAGCTCTAACTTCCAGACATTGGTGAAGGTACACCTACAGATTTTGTTACCCAAAACAGTAGTTTGCTGCATAGACAGTGTCCTGAGAGACTGTCTTCTGGAGTGAAAGCCACCTACCAAATAGGACACCAAATCATTCTGTTATTTCATGCACATTATTTCATGTATGTTAGAGTCTTCCAAAACGCACTTCAAAATAACAGCCTTCAAGATTACAGGGAAATTAGTCTTGTGGACAAGTTTTACATTTGACAAGCTTATTGAAACGCAGTGTCAAAGCAGTTTGGCAATATGACAATTTTCATGTTTCAAAGTACAAGTTCCTAGCAGAAAGTGAAAATGAGGAGGATTAAACTGCAGTAAATTAAGGCCACATTAAACTCAGGATTAATGTGTCTTAATACGCATTCATTGATTTTATACCCTTAGTGATTTCATCCTAATATATCTAAGTATCTCCATGCAGCCAAGGATCTAATTTTGCAACTCTCACTCGCCTTAAGTCATATTTACTATCACTATTTTGATCTTCTTCCTTGTAAGGAAGAATAACTCGATGATAAGGCTTGCAAAACTGAGTGCTGCTTGTCTTTCAAAACTACATTCACTAGGCTTATCTTGACAGGTCAAAGGAAAGACTTACATTATCATTTCTAGACCATTTATTCTCCTACAGTGTTAAAAATCCTGATAGCAATCAAAGATAAAATTATTCTAAATCTTACTTCTTTAGAAGAGCTTTGTAAGAGAAGCACATCTGCTGCTTGCTTTCAGCAAGTGCTGTATCAATAGTACAGATACTCAAATTGGGAAATCATGGTTTGTATATTTTTATTTAATCTTTTAACTCCAGCTTTCCAGCAGGTCTGCAAATCCTTTATTCTGACCTTTGATATTTTGACCTTTGATATTCTGACCTTGTTCATAAATTATGAATTCTTCTACAACTAAGGACAATTCTACAGGTTAAGTGCAACATATAGATTACAATTATATTTTTTCATCATGTGATGTGATGACACTCAAAATACCATGCTGAAAAAAAATATTTTTGGGACAGTGTTCATGGAAAAAAAAAAAGAAAAAGAAAGCCCTTCAGTGTAAAGTTTTCTAGGACATCTCCCTAGCATCACCCCTGCATTTGATCCTAAAGGACAAGATGCTTTGGTTTGCGTTATAGTATATTTAAAAGTCTTGCAGGACACACAATCCAGTGTGTGTCTTGTGTTTTCACCTCGTACCAGTTCAATGAAAAAAATATTTCCATAGTAGATCCACATTCACAGCCAATTAACAATGTAAAAATACATGACACGCACCTTCGTACGTGCACACAGGCATGCAAACACACACGCCAACATGGTTTATACGCATGGAAAATAATCATCTAACATTCAAGCCATTGCATGGGATTGTGTCTGTGTTGCACTCTATGGCAGCTGGTGGGAGATGCAGAGCCAACACTTATTCATGACACTGTCTACCCCCTCCTGGAGGCAGAGAGGAGAAAGAGCCTTGCCTTGAGATACTGGGAACCTCTCAGGTCTTCAGATGATTGTGGCTCAGTAAGACAAAAACTGGGATGATCTTTCAGAGCCGCATAATGATTTGTTCTTTCGAACGTCTTTTGAGCTCTCACGTCTTTCCTTTGTGTCCCAAATCACGTTCACCAGGTTTCACTTCCCTTCTGAGTGATAGTTCTGCAAGATGTAGATGTCGGTCTTGAAGAGCAGCACTCCCTGGGTACCCACTCCGGCTTCCCTGGCTGTCACCTGCGCCCCGTCGCCCCCAAGGCCCCAGGTGGCCCTGCTGCTGGTGCTGCCATGTCTTCACCTTGGGCTTGGCCAGAGGATCCCAGCGGCATGTCCACACCATGTGCTGTGCTGGCCACTTCTGTTTCACATAGAAATTGAGCAAACTGTACAGGTGACTCATGAAGAAAAAAACAAACAAACAAACAAACAACAATGAAAAAAAATGTAACTAGCACCTCTTGCCCTCCTTTTTTCTTCCTTTTAACTATTTCCAGAAACAGAGTAAAACTGAAAAGGCCCAACCAACCTTTGACTGTAGCCCTGCTGCAGCAGGGGCTGTCATGTCAGCAGCCTGTCGGGAGTGACTTGTACTGTCACAGGCCAGCCCTACCTTCACTCTCCAGGGAGAGGACAACAGCCTGAAGATATGTCAATCCAACTGGCATCTTTTCTGAGTATTAAAGACAACTATGGTTAAAAGAAAGAAAAAAAAAAAGGAAAAAAGAAAGAATGAAAGAAAGAAAGAAAAAAGCTGACGTAAGGTTGAGAAATCTGTTTTCCAGTGAGGACAAAACCCAAGAAAAAATTCTGTCAGCCTTCTGTTTGGGATTTTCATTTGATTTATTAGGAATCATGAGGACCTGTTTAGAGACAGCAAAGTGTTTGAACACCACCTGATGAAAAATAGTCCAAAGCCAACAGACACATCTATATAAGTCAGATTGCTCTTTCTTTCTTTCTCCTTCCTTCCTTCCTTCCTTCCTTTGTTCCTTCGTTCCTTCCTTCCTTCCTTCCTTCCTTTTTCTCTATTTCTTTCTTTATTTCTTTCTCTCTCTCTTTTTCTTTCTTTCTTTCTTTCTTTCTTTCTTTCTTTCTTTCTTTCTTTCTTTCTTTCTTTCTTTCTTTCTTTCTTTCTTTCTCTTTTTCTCTTTTTTCTTTTTCTCTCTTTCTATCTTTCTGTCTTCCTTCCTTCCTTTCTTTCCTCCTTTCTTCCTTCCTGTCTCACAAATGCTCATCACAACAGGAGTGTTCAAATGGACCCCGGGGATCAGTTGTTTGTCATCCACAAAGCGTGAAGCGTTTGTCATCCACAAAAGCAAGTGTTAAATCTATCAGCCCTCTGTTTTGTATTTTTCTGGTGGAGGAAAGCATATTGACAAGAGGAGGCATCTTTAGTGAGCATGGCTGTGGTGAGAACAGCCCACACACCAGTGAGGAAACCCTCGGAGTGTCCCAGCTGCTCCTGGCCATACTAGCTGCAAAAGGGCCAGGATGGGATAGATAATTTTTGTTTGTTTCATCTCCTGATGGATTTGAATGTGTCCATGTGTCTGCTCTGCAGCAGGGCTTGCTAGTAAACTCACAAACCCCTTCACCATTTTTGATTAATTTTCATCCCTGTTCTCTAATTCCTATGGATGCAACAGCTGCCCCAGTGCTGCCTGGGGATACAGCTCCTGGTTTCTCCCGTGGTGCCGAGGTGGAACACTTTGAATTTTTCACTTCTGCTGGCAGCACCTCTACTTGCCACTTCTGTTACCCAAAACTTTTACCAAATAGGTAAAGGATCCTCACAACCACCTTATGCTGCAAAACTGGCCTGATGTAGCTGAGGGGGACAGGAAGAGTGCTGCTGATATTTCTTTTCCCTCACTTCCCCTAACAATTATTCCCATAGATCTTTATTTTTTGACAAGCCAGGTTGCTTCTCGTGAGAAGCCAAACTCTTAGGAAAGAAACAGAGAGCAGGAAAACAAGCTCTGGTCCTATGAGCAGGAGGTGTTTGCTGACAGGTAGTGAGTTTAGAGTCTAATAGCCTTTGATATTTTTAAAGATGTCCTCCTAGATGGCTCTGTACTCTCAGCTGACAGCAGTGCAAGTGGTAGAAATTGAGAAGCTAAAAAGAAGCAAGCTTTTTTTCACCCCTGGGTCTACAGATGTTTTATATAACATGTCTAGAGACACTTGCTAGGGATGTGATTTCTATACAGTATTGCTTTTATTGTTCCTGTATATCCTGAAAAGCTCTAGTCTTCTAAGAAACCTTTTTTTTTTTTTTAATTCATAGAAAACCTTTCCCTGAAGGAAGCTGATAGATGGTCCTTAATTTGCTGTGGCTTTTTTTCTCATTTCTCTGCCTATCTTTCTTCTTTTGTCACAGTCTTGACAAAAAGCTTGCTTTCTTCCTTCCTCACTGTAAGAAGTATCTGTCACCTGTGTTTCAGCTACAGGTGTGCAGTTTCTCTTGCCTTTCGGGCACTGTGAATGCTAGTATTCACACTTTTTAACCGCACCAAAAATACTGCCTTCCCTAGCATGCAATTTCCCCTTCATGAAAGCCCAAACTACTGTGTGGAGTGAGAAGTTCTATAAATCCTTTCTGCACAGGTTTTAAACTGGAAGTAAAAAAAAAAAAAAAAAAAAAAGTCCTCACGTGAAACAAAGCTAAATCAATTCCCTTTCTCCCCAGTTTTGTCATCTCCATATTAGAGACAATGGTGGGTAATGGCAAAAAGTGAATGTTCTTGTCATAGAATATCACACAACAACATGAATGAATTTTATGCCCTGTGCAGTGCTAAGGCAGCCCCCCCTTCCCTTGAATCCCCTTTTATTCCAATGCTTACTATCAAAGTATACACTGAGAAACCAAGCCTAAGAATGCAGTTATAGCAAGGCTGAGCTGGACATGAATCATTTACCACAACCAATGCAATTATTTATCCTGTATTTTCACTTCCTTCCTTTTGCTATGGCCTCTTTTGCTACATTGTGGGACTAGTGGCTCACACGAGCGTATCAGTTCTCCCAGGCCTCATATTTCAGGGTACTGGGTAGATTTGTTATACACATTTCAGTCTGGTATTAACAAATAAAGGGAAACAAATCTTGGTGTCTTTTTGCTTTCCAGAGCTCTGCGTAACCTGAAAAGTGTCATTGGGTAGCTATTCTTTTTCATCTTTTTATAGCGACTTTCTTTCTTTTTTTTTTAATTTTTTTTTTTTTACTTCCCCTGCCAAGAAGCACATAGAAACTATTTTCTTTGCCCCAGAGTGCTCTGACCATCTGGGAGAATCGGCTGTGGGTGGTACGTGAGACACTATGATCACAGCCCATGTTAGAGTGGCCTTCGGATGGAAGGATTTAGCTGGGTGTTTAACGTTTGTACCGTCTCACCTGGCAGCACTGAAGAAAGCACAGGGGGACAAGCTTGGCATGCCCTAACTTGCAAAGGGACAGACAGGTCATGGTTGGATTGCTTCTCTGCACCCCCCCAGCTCATGTAGGCTGAGGGGAAGAGCAGGAGGATTTCTGCCCCCACCAGAGGCTCTGTCTCTACTCCTCTACCCCAAAGACAGCCCTTCTCTGAAGCACACTATGGTAGTAGCGGTAGTAATAAAAGTAACAACATTGGTGAGAGTGCCATGATTGCCAATAAACAAACCTTTTTATATCTTAGCTCTTAATTCTGGTGCCACTTTGTAAAGGTGGGTGGTAAGTTAGAGACTAGCAGTTTGTAAATACCTTTAGATAGCGTGTTTTAACATGACCAACACCATATCTTGACTGTGTAAAAAAGTAATACATTATGTGTAATACTATCCAGATAAGGTTATAATGTAAATATAATTACAATGAATGTCCAATTATTCTTCAAGCTCTATGTACGAGGAAGAACCTCATTTCTTCTTGAGACATTTTTTAACTTAAGGGTATGGAAAACCAGTTATTCATTTATATAAAAAAAACAACTGCATTCTTTTCTTCAAAAGAAAATCCTGCTGCAAGGAAGTAGGGAATGTATTATGTGTACGTGATATCCAAAATCACATGGTAAGACTGGGAACTGAGGATCTTACAAGTCGGGTCTGGTCAAATTCTTGATGCCGTACATTTGATCTCATATAAATAAGATAAGCACAAGTTTATGGTTAGCTGTGTAAAGCTGACCCATTTGATTATATATACATTATAGAGATATATTTATATATGCTGTATAGATATATACATATACACAACATTCATACAGTGAAAGCAGAGTTTGACAAAGTCATGTTAACAGGGAATTTGGATGTAATGTTGTGCTCCATTTGGAAGAAAAATGTCTGTGTTATTCAGCAACATTCAAATACGTTATGCAGGATAAAAGAAGAAGGTGCTTCACCAAAATAACTCATGAAGGACTGAGATGATGAGGGTTTAAAATATCTTGAATACTCAACTAAAATTACATGCAATATATGTGTATGTACTTCTGCTGAGTTGTATTCCTAGTTAAAGTATTGCATTAAACAGCAAATTATGACAATAATAAAAATGTTTTTGTATGTGTTATCTTTGTTTATTTTTTCTTTTTACTGAGTGAACTACACTGTGAAATGTGAAACTGGAATAATAAGTGGAGAAAAATAATTTCCCTACAGTAGCCCTGGGGCTGTGAGACTGTCTGTAGTAATGAAGAGAAAAATTCTAACTTTGTTTTTGCCAGACTTCATAGAATCGTAGAATCATAGAATACCAGGTTGGAAAGGACCTCAAGGATCATCTGGTCCAGCCTTCTTGGCAAGTGTGAAGTTCAAGAAAGGTCTGGAGCACCACTTCACTCATCCTTGTCTTGTCCACATCTCTGTTCCTCCCTCAGTTCACCTCCCCGGGTGACTCTGCTTCCTTCAGATTTCACCTTTTAACTGCAAGGTCCCTTCAGCAGTCTGACAAGGGCCTCCAATATGACATTCCTCTATATTTTTTTGTCATCCAAGTGTTAAAAGGGAATAGTTAAGACTCTTTTGTAGGCATCCTGTTATATCAAAGGAAAATAAGTTTTTAGTTATTGCTATGGGGGGAGATGGTACCGCTAACAACCAAATGTATTTTGAGTTCCCTTTGCCTTATAAATGCAAACCTAACTGCATAGCATACCTAGAAATCCTCTGGGAGTAGGAATAAAGAACATAGGTTGCATATCTTCAGCTCCTCAGGGTCTCAAGATACCATCTCACACCCACTTCAGGAGAAGAGGGGCTCAGATGCAGCAGAGGAAGCCAGTGGTAGTGACTGGGGACCATCCTTGCCCAGGTAAATCTGGCTTTTGGTGTACAGTCAGTCTAGCAATTTGACAAGTGATTGAAGAGTGGGTCTCCTGAGCATAGTGGGTGTATCATCAGCTCTGTCAGGATCAGGATACTTCAGCCCAGCCGCTCCAGAATGGAAAGAAGTAATTTTGATAAGGTGCTCTATATTGCTGTTCTTCTTTCTAAATTTTTCCTTTGTTAATATTTGAGGATTTTCTCTGTTTCTACCTTTTCAGGACTTTATACTTTCCACCACTGCCATTTGATCTGCTGTTTCTTCAGTCCAAGCGCACCTTCAGCCCTTTCACCACCATTCTGTCCATAAGCTTTCCACAATGAAAGCCAGAAAATTCACTTTTTTGCCTGCCTTTTTCTCAATTAGATAAATTTATGTGTTTGAATATATTCCTTTGCTTGCAAGTCTCTTGAACTCCGCAAAGCACATACTCTACTGATAAGCTGTAAGGTGGGAGAATATTATTATGTCTCTTTTACAGGTAGATCCTGATGTTCAAAAGACACTTGTCAAGATTACAATAGAGACACAAATATGCACATGAACTTTGTTTTTCCAAGCCACAGTCTGAGTCTACTTATTTCTGATTCATCTCTTCCCTTCAAAGAATAAATTACCTTTTTCAGACCCCTCTATGCTAACCATCACACCACAGACCTCAATATGCGTAACTCAAATTGTCAGTGTACCGCTACAGTCCAAATAATTCTCACACACACACTACACCATCCTATAATTGCCAACATATGGCTTCAAGGGGGCCTCAAGATGCCAATGGTGAGATTTTTAACAGATGGAAGAGGTTTCTGCAAATAGGAGGGTTAACTTCAAAATGGGTGGAGTTGCCAATCTTATTTGAAACACAACATGGCAGTCCAAGACTTAATCCCCTGCTCTATGTGTTTTGGAAAGCAGAGTTCAAAAAAAACCCTTTTTCCAGCAAGCACACTTTTTTTTTTTGTACATGTATTTAATTTCACTTAACATTACAGAAAGCCTACAACCAATGGTATCTGTAAATGCAGAGCACTGACACTAAAGCTTAGTTTGTCTTCCCTGAGGAGTTTAGGCATGTTTCACTGACCAAATGTATTTAGAAAACTTTGTTGCCAGAGGGGGATTGCACACAGGGGAAAACGGATGCGGCTTGTGCCAAACTACTAGTCTCCCTGCCTAAGCCGTTCAGTCAGACTTGCAGTTTCACCACTGGGCTGTGAACAAGGTCACCTTTTTCTTTAAAAGAGTAGAATCACACTCAAGCACAATAAAAATTTTCACCTCAACCTCCACATACAGCCAGTAACATTTGCAATTAATGTAATATCTAATATTATTCATCCTCTCCCCCTGGAGAGACATCTTTAGACATCTGTCCCCCAGATCAGAAGTGTCTTCATTAAGTGCTTCCCTCTGAGGGCTTTTATTAGCAGAAAAAATTGTAAAGTGTAACTACTTACTTCTCCCTGAGTTCTGGAAACACCCTGAGAAAATCAATACAGCGAAATCCTGCTATTTTGTAAATCCATTGGCTGTTTCTGGCCTTTTGCCAACCATTGTATGCACTGTCTAGACATGGGAACCTACTTGGCAGCACTAGGAAATTGACTCTGCTGCCTTCTTCTCAATGGAGCTTGCCAGCTTCATTTCTACCAACGCACAAAACCAGGGAGAATAATAAAACCAGCAAGAATGATATCAAAGAAATGGAGAAGGAAAAACACCCCTTTCCTCTGCCCTCAATCATTGCTCTGTTTTTCCCCCCCTCCCTCCTTCCCTCTCTTGCCCCTTCCTCCCTCCACTTGTTCCTTTCTCTTCCTCACCTGTCTCTGAAGGGTCTGAGCTATCTCTCCAGGTTTCACTCTCTCATTAACAGCTTCCTAAAGGTGCTGAATAAATCAGCATGAAAGCAAAGCCTTTGGCTTAAAAATGTGAAGTGATGTAGGAGGGAAGGAGACAAGGAGGAATGCCTCAAGAAGCTCCTGAATTAATTCATTTAAGTTTAGAGACCAAAGGCTTTCCTTGACACCCACCATAATCACTACTATGATTTTGCCTGCAGATGAAAAACGCCCAGGAACAGGGCTGAGCGGGGGTGATTGGATCCATATGGCACAGCAGCAATATTCCCAAATAGAAGCATTACTGGTGGCAGCTGCACCAAATAATTTTCTAGGAGTATGGGCACAAGAGATAGGTGGCATTGTATAATTATTCCTACTGAAACTCCAGCCTGAAAAAGAATAGGGAGCAAGGTCAAAGCAGTTAAATCTCTCCACCATAGAAGATATAGCTCAGCTCCTTGTAGAGATGGGAAGACTAAGAAGTGCCAGTAGCACAAAGAAGCAAGAACTTCCCTTTGTAAAAGTCACATTCTTTGTCACAAATTAAGATGCTCCTGGGTCATCTGGCCAGGCTGTCATTTTGGGTAACAAGGGCTATGCTACTGCTGATGATTGCATGTGTTACAGCAGGAGGGTTAGGCTTCAACTTTCCTGAGTGTAACCAATAGAGAAGGATGAGAGCAGAATTCACCGTATATAGGCTTAGTTATTAAGAGAGTGAATGTTCTATAGAAAATATAAAAGAGACATTTCAAATATGGACATCAAATCCCAGATTTTGTTATCCTCTGTTCCTAAAATGAAAAATAAAGAAAACAGAAGTTTTCAATGGTTTTAATTGGTGTATTTTCGTATGGCAAAAAAAACCCCACATAATTTTATACAAGGGAGGAGGAATGTCTTCTGTTTGGTGGCTTTCACATCATGTTGAGAATACATGAGCTAGACAATTACAAAAAAATGGAGTTGGTTGGGAGCTTTCCAATGAAAATTTTTTCCATTAGAAAATGCTGATTTATTAAATTCTTTTTTTTTTTTTTTTTTTTTTGGTGGGATGGGGTCAATCTCAATGGATTGCCTGGTTTTGAAATGTTCTAGGAAAAAATCAAACTTGTCTTAAGAGACTACTGTTAACACTTTTTTAAAAAAGTTCATTCTTTGGTTCAAATACCTTTCATTCCTAAAGTTTAAGTACCAAAAAAAAAAAAAATCTATAAGAAAAATGAAAAGGATTTTAAAAAAATGTATATTGGTTTATCCAGTCTTACCTGGGAGGAAGGAAAGAGAGCATAAAACTCTTCAGAGATTGACTGTCTGCCAAAATTTTGGAAGCGAATGGGAAAAATTCTCTCTCATTCAACTGCCCATTACCAGTTTCACTTGTGCAGTGGCCACAAGAGCCCTGATCTGCCATCACTGGGTGTACAACAGCGTTAGTACGCTGTGGCCTAGGAGACATTTACTAGCGAAAATACCTATCAGACACATACTTGCAGCAAATCTGTCTCCACATTGATCTAAAGTCCCCTCCAAACCTTGTTTTCCCATGTTGCTAGCTTGTCTGAGGGGATGTTTTGGGTGGCGAAGCACAGGGTGTCGGGGAGGGCTACAAGTCAGGGCAGTGCACTGGAATCGGTCCTGCTTAGGCAGCCGCTGGAGAAACTGTGTAGAGTTAATATCTACAAATAGATATTGGTGACAAAGCCAGCTGAGCGCTGCTGCTCCAGCACCTCATTATAAACTTGCACAGGGCAGTGAGAGGCTGTAGGACTTGTGCACAGCCTTGAGCAGAGGACATCAAAGAGATGCACTGTGCTAAAACAAGCATAAGATTTCCACAGCACTTCACGGAGAACAAAAGTGACCATGCTTTTTGTTCTGGGCATGTTTGTGTCACACTCCAAAGCAGACAATCAGAAAGATTATGCTTTTATGAACACTTAGGTAAGTGCTACTTCAACACTTTGGACCCTGCAAATGGGAACTATTTATAAAAGGGAGGAATATATATTTCAAAAGATGAATGCTAAAATATGTGTTAATCCCTGGGCAGACACAGTTCAGAGTGGAAAGTGTTGAAAAGTGAAAGTCGATGGTGTTTGCAAAGAACTATGAAGCCACAGGAAGAAATGACGATGAGGCATGTCACGCTTCATCTGTCAAAAGTAGGGCACCCTCCTAGGGGCAATGTAGGAACATAATTTTCTCTAGAACAGGATCGTTATTTAAATGGGTTGAAGGCCTCTTTGGATAGAGTTGTTTCTGCCTATACTGGTGGTAGGGAGAGTCAGGGGGAGTAGCTCAGCAGACCTTCTTTTGAACATCTACAGATTCTTCCTGGCCCAGGTGTGCACAGCCCCGGGGTTTCAGCCTTTGTTAGATTTTATAGATGCAGCTCTAACAATAATTATAGTAGCTGGTATTATGCTAGGGAAAAAAATTACTGCTTAATGATTAATTAGTTGCTTGTACTTACAGTAAGAGTCACAAGCTCAGATGCATTCCTGACGTGGGTTGTACAAGACAGGAAATAAAAAGTAGAGATGGGAGGAAAGGAGAGGAATCCATTATGCAAAGTTGCAAACTGCATGGAGGAAGAAAACAAATTGATTTGGGTTTTATGCCTTTGCTCTGCATCCAGGAGCGTCTTTAGTTTACATCTCTTGGAGAACATTTGGTTCTTAATACAGCTACTGCTGATGCCATGACGGCCAGTTTTGCATGCCCTTGAACACAGCAGACCCACCTTTAAGGTAAGTTTCCAAAGGTGTAGGAGAAGTTTTCTTTCTTGTAGGAAAGTTTTCTTTCCCTGGTGTGACTGCAGTGGTCACGGCTGGCATGGAGCTGCCCTCCTCATCCCCTATAAAGGCTCTTCATGTAAAATGAACAGAGAAATATGGCAAAGAACTCTGGCTTGGTGCAGTGCAAACTGGAAAAAAGCAGAGCAGCACTGCTCTGCAAACACTGTCTGACACCCCCATCACGTCAGCTCCTCTCCATCACTCCCTATTAGCATGCATCTTACTGAAGGTGCTAGGAAAGTCACTTTGCAATAACATTACCACATAAGAATACTAACCTGAAATGAAAGGAGCCTTACAAAGGAAACTGCTAATCTGATTGCAAAGGTCTAATGTGACAAAGCCCCAAAGGTCGAGAAAGGGACAGGCAGTAGTTTCCATGCACTTTTTCCATTTCCATCCTCTCCTCCCTCTCCTACTTTGCATTTTGTGCAGAAGGGACAAAAAATAACAGATTTGGATTCAATTCCATACAAGCCGCTGCTCTTCCTGTTCTGCTGGACACTTAGGTTGTGACTATGACGGATAAACAATATACTGAAGAAAAACAAATCCACCCTTGGTTGTTCGTTTGCTAGGAGAAGCCCTGAGACTCTGGTTTAAAGTAATTTTGGTTGCACAGCCTATCTACTGCTGTATTACCTTTTGCCTACTGTTCAAAGCTACCTCCTCCAAGGGGTTTATTTTCCATTAGGTTATGGGCCTAATCATGAGACAGTAATTCCTCAGGGGCCCAGATAGCGTTGATTATCTTCTAATGAGATAAAGTACCTCTCATCTCTAGGTCACTGCCTTGAAATCATCTCTAGTTCCTCAGTGGCTAAAAGCGATCACAGTCTGTTGATGACAAAACATGTTGATGGTGGTGGCTACTGCTGCCCCAAAGCAAAGCACTTTAAGGAGGAACCTAGATGAAAATGTAGAACTTAGGGAGGGCTACGATTTTTACCTTTAATTTCTGATGGTTTTCATTGGGTCAGCAGCTCATCTGAAAATAATTCAAAACTAACCTTCGACTCAGAGCAAATACGAGCTGAGTAACAATTAGTGAATACATCTCACCCATATATTTGTCAGGAAATTATATTAGGGTGAAACCAGGTTTTTTGCAGTATCATACCCGTACTGATATAAGCATCAGAAATGTGACTCAAAACCAGAAATTAAAAATTCAATAAAAAAGGAAAGTTTAATTTCACGCAATTCCATCATTTATTCATTGCTTTTTGTATATATTTCTATATGGTTTTATGAAAAATCAGTGGAAGTCATGCACCATATAACATACAATTTCGAAAACAGATTTTTTTCAAGATTTCTCATTTCATGGGAAGTTGTAGAACCAAGTTTTTGTTCCAAGCCTAAACAAAACAAAAGAAAATAATAGTTTTCTAGTTTTCCATTAATTGGAAAACTATATTTCAATGTCTCTAATATTTACTTATCTTCTTCAAATGCGGACATATGTGCAACTGAAAATATTTTTCAGTCTCATTGAAAAAGCTGAAGACCAGGATGTTGACACTCTGGACATTTACAAAAGCAAGCACAGAAGCTGAAGTATAAATAACTACCATCTCCTTATTCCAAATATTTATTTCAAGAATTATTTTAAAATTTATATTCAACGTCATTGTGCAGTGAGTATGGTTTGAGCAGAACAAAACAGAAATCTGCTATTTTAAACCTCAGGCAAACACTGAAAAGCAGTACTTTTTCCCAGTCTCAAGCATGGATGTTTGGTGTCCCATTTTTATTCTGTTCCTCAGCTGGGAGGCGGTGGCTCAGCTTCATGCCTGGTGCAAACATGCCTCTCCAGACACCTGGGAGTGATGGACCGCAGAAGGGTTTATGCCAGCTGAGCAAGGGCAAGAAGGACCCTTGTAAGGCAAGAAGGGAGCTCTCCTCTCTGCACAGCCTGCGTGCCAAATTTCCTGCACCCCTCTGTTTCAGGAGCAAAGCTCTGTGTATTGATCAGCACAATACAGCTGTCCACCCACGTGGTTGTTAATGGATAATAAACAGCTCAAGCACCCACAAACAGCATTTTTCTTAGGAGGCACCAGCCTGGAATCAATTAAATAACGAGAAGGGCTCTAAGAAGTGCCATCAATTGCAGAAGTTATTACCCTCTCAGGATGTTTCACTGAAAACTCCCACACAACGCAATTAGATGTCAGATGCTGCTGTGTCTTGATCAGGAGTTTTCAGCAGGGTCAGTGCCCCTTGTGGGCACTGTCTGGTGCCAAGCAGCAGTCCTGCACGAAGCCATCGAGTCCCCAGGTCCCTCCTTGTTTAGCAACCTGGATTGACTACTGCGTGGTCTTCAAGAGTGAGAGCAACAACTAGAACAGCCTGAAAGGAGCGTGGAGAGCAAAGCACAGAAAAAAAATGACCTACAGCTGGCTTCCAGTAAGGAGCGAACCCTGTTTCCTGGCCAGAAAGCCCCAAAATGTTGTTCACCTTCCAAGGGAGGTATAAGGAAATGTGTAGTGTCCCATTTTCACTCCTTCATTTAATAGTTTACTGTTGGCGTACATGAAAAAGGCAAGGGTACCAAAACACAGAGCAAATTAACCTGATTTTAAGGCCAGTGCAAAAAAAGAGCTAGATAGATATAACATTTATGTTCAGGAAAAAGCAAGACGAGATTTCTTTTCCTGGTCATTTTTCTTGGTGATAAACAAGCTATTTTAAGCAGTCCCAACTATGTTCCGTAGTGTAAAGCAACTTCCATCCTTGCTTTATCACATTGCTCATACTGAGACTGTAATAGCAAAGAAGGGAAAGGTGATTGACTTCAGGCCACTAGTCCACAGTAAGGGGGAAAAGTGAATAAGCGTCTTCAGCAGAGGTCAGCAATACCGAACAGGTCTCATTTCCCCTGTGCCAACACTTCTGACATAACAAATAGTCCAGAAGTTTCAGCAAGAATTATAATACAGGAAAACAATAAAACATACCCAGCATACCCATACTTTTTGCCAGAAGGACAGAGAAGCAGCCATACAAAATGACGGAGAAAAATATTCTACTTAAAGGAGCTATGAAGAAGTTACATGGTAGCTGAGCAAGGACTTTGAGTATGCAAGCATTGGGCGCGGGCTCCCTATGTAGTAATAGGATCGCAAGTAGAGGACTGGTCAAACATCCCTAGTGCCTAAATACTTGCAGCTACACTGCTAGAGCTGCCTCTGCCTGCTGAGTGCTGACCAGGGAGACTCTCGGTTCATTCCCAAGCTCTGCTGGGATTCAAAAATTCATAAATAAATATTCCTCTGCCTGTCTGGCCTGAGGCAATACACGTTCTCGGAACAAACCTGCCAGCTGGGCTCTGCTGCCCACACTGTCAACAGCGCAGCACAACCCACCTATAGCAGTCCTCCCCCATGGCCACAGCACTCGGGCAGAGCATGCCAGCCTGGGCTCCCATGACCCTGGAGTGATGCAGGATGGTGTCTCCCAGCAACGCTCCACACTGGCAACGAGACCAGGCTGTAACCAGTGTCTCCTCATATCGCCTGTCTGAACTTTTCCTACTTTTCAAGAAATACTTAAACTAGACAGGAATAAAGAATGACTCCTTACCCGCTGGATACCTGATGTTAGGATATTCAGCTGGAGCAGCAGATACCTATGGATGCCTAAATATTATCTAGGCCAACTACTAGCACTGACTTCTCTTTTTTTGTCAGTGCTCCAACAACGAGGTTAGGGGTTCACTCTGTTTATCCCGCTAAGCATAAGAGTTTTAGCTGGATCAGTTGATCTTACAGATTCAAATAGAAGATGGATACTTGAATCTTCTTGGACATGACAGACAGGGATGTGAACAAAAGTTTTCTAGAGCTAGGCAAATCACTAGGCCATTAAAGTATTGCTTCAAGTCTGAGAAACAGGCAGCAAGCTGGGGCAAAGTTGCATCTAGGAATACAAAGTACAAGAGAAAATGTTCAATTTTATTAAGCTTTCTTTTTTTCCTCACTGCCTCCAGTTAACCAAAAAAGGCAGCTCCTTCCCAGTAAGCCAGCTTTCAGGCCTTCCTCTGCAAAGCACCCAGCTCCTTACAAAGGGAGCTTTTCTGGGCCCTTCCCATTGAAAGGAAGCATACCAAAACGTCTGGCATTGCAGTTCCTAGGTCCTTATGTGGCTCTGAATTTGTTAATGAGGTAGATGGATGTTTTGAAAGTCTGCATCTGAACACATCCCAGAAGGTCCATTCCTATCCATGACATATACTGAGAGCAATTCAAACTCAACAGAATAACTACAGCAGCAGCCTAGAAAAAAAAATTACACTTTCTTTCAGTGCTCTGAGAAGGCAGTATATTCTTCATGACACATTCATCATTACAAATGTGTCTGCAGCTGAAGATGATTGTTGCCTGCTGTTTAATCAGAGGGAAATGCAATGCAATGATAAATCATTCCCATGGAGGAGTTTCACAGGCAGCTCTCCCAGCTGGGGACACCAGGCTGCCACCCGGGATGCTCTGCCACCTGTCCAATGCTTCAGGCTCTTCAAATCAGGATCCAAAGGGGTTTCTTCTCTCCAGCCCTAGAAGAAGGATGTTTCATATGCAGCTCTGTAACCTGACTTGCCAGCTGACGACAAACACAAAGTAGGCTAACAGGAATTACACACAGAAACAGGCCTGGTAGCTGAGATAATGAATCAGCTCAGGTTTCATCAGTCAGCACTATTTTTTGAATTAAAATTAAGCTCTTGATCTCACCCAACCTCCCCCCAGCCGTGCCACCCTTCCTCTTTCCTCTCCTGCCATCCCTCAGCTTTCACCTCAGGAACAGACCTAGTGGCAACCCCTCACCCTGTGTGGAGGGGCACAGACTTATGGAGTCATGGAGATGCCAGTGGCGATGCTCTCACTGCATAAGAGGCTGCATTTGAACATGAACTCATCTCCTTGTAGGCAGCATTCTTTCTCGTAAACTAAGTTTCAGGGGTTATGAGAACCCTGTTCATCTTTAGGACTATCTGAAATGGGATGCCAAGACAAATGGAGGTGGGTTCTGAATCTCTTTTCTCTTCTGCAGTCACAGCATGCAAATTTTTGAAAATAATGAGATTAGGTGATTACTGCAGTCTTCCAGCTGAGACATTTTTTAGATGGCACTATTTATTTTAGAAATGAAACAACAGTTCAGGCAGAGACTCTGATAATCCAAAGCATGTACTGAACCTTCTTTGAAACTTAATCCATTTGCAAGCTTCTTATTTTACACTAAATGACGGAATGTTCAAAAGAAATGTATTTTTAACAGTGAGTTAGATTCACACCACAGTAAGAAAACATGAGGGATGCCATCCCAGAATGCCATCTCTGCGGTCTTAGGTTCACCACCTCTCCATATTCCTGGGGCCTTTCCTTGTCTATGGCATGCTTAGTAGAACACAAAGAAGAGGACGTTTTGAAGACAAATCACCATACATTTATGGTTAAAATTTTCTTATAAGCTTTCTCTTTCATTTCTGGGGAAAGTTGCATGGGTACATCTCTGCGTACCATTTGGAACTGTCCTATAAAGTCTCAGTAAAAAGAGAGTGAAATTGGGCAGAATAATCTGTTTCCTGTGCAGAAATCATCACTGATACTGGTGAGATTCAGCATTAGTGTTTTCTTGTAGCGAGCTACAAGCCCATTCAGCAGTGAGGTGGTCTGATAGCAATTTGCTTCCATCAGCTATTTATCTGCCTTTATCACAGCAATTTGCTACTATTTATTAAGCGTAACTAGTGAACAACCATATAAACAGGAATCTACAAATTTTTGCTATTGTTTCTCTAGAACTAAGACTGCTAGTTAGCAGATCTTCAAGGGGGAAAGCTGGCATGTAAGCCCATGGCCTGTGTGCCTTTCAGTAAGGGGAAAAGTACCAGAGAGTGAGTTCAGATTCTTTTCTTAAAATCCTGCTACTCTGACTTTCTGCATAAAATAGACCGTGGGATGTCATCAAGCAATTCCTACAGCAAGTTCAGAAATTCCACTTGAATTAAAACATATTTTATAGAAAAACTTTCTACTGAATCTTGAGACAGTTTTAAAATAATCCTAGTTTAATGACAGCAGTTTCTGGCAGATATAATCCATTTCTCTAAAAGGTGCTTAAGTGATTGATTATCCTTATCTTAAACTTTTGCCATTGATTTCTGTTCTGAATTTGAGTAGCTTCAGCTCCCAGCCATGAGAGCCTTTTTGCAGTTTTTTTATGCCTTCGTAAGGTTAAAATGTTGTCTCCTAGTAAATCTGCTCCTCTTATAGGCACTTATCTACTGTGAACAGGCACCATTTACCTTTAAAGATAGACTAAAAAGACTGAATGTCATGAGTTTTTGTAGGAAAGAAGATTTTCCAGGACTCCAGTATTTCTTATAGTGCTTTTCTAGACATTTCAGTTTGCCAATATGCTTTTTAAAATACGAAATAGAGATGATTGCAAATACTCTTTTACTTGAAACACCTTTTCTCAATGAAAGCCAAAGCTTTCCATGGAAGCATATTGATTTACAGGAGATTTCTGAACTGCCTCAGAATTAGACCAACAATGGAAATGTTTTCCAGGGATGTGGCTGACACATGTTCAAGTCATCCCAGTTCAAAGCAGGGATCTTGTGTCTTTAACTCCCGTAATCCGAGGGATTGACCTAATCACTAAAACAGCAGTGCTCTACGCTGATTGTCTCCAGTTGGAGTTTTTGCAGTTTGTGTAACTTACTGAAGTTCAGTGGACCCAAACTGACAAAATAGTAGTTTATAACGTGCTGTGAAAGATCTCTCCTGGCACCACTCCTGGCATGAAAAACTTGGGTTCAAATCCCTGATCCAAACCCAGCCAAGCAGACACCTGCAAAGCTTGAGCCATAACCTGGTAGGAAGCACACCCTTCCTGGGTGTCCTTCGGAGGGACTGTCCAAAAGTGCAAACATGCCCAGGCCTTGCTGCAGCACTCCCATGGGGTACGAGCTCTGTGGTGGCAGGGAAAGGAGACAGCTGCCTTCTTGGGATAGTCATGGAGGCTCAAATGCACCAGGTGCCAAGATGTACTCAGGTTACAAGGCACCCCATGGGGCACTCAATCCAGCCACTTGAATTTAAGCCCATGATGGCCCCAGGGAGTCACAGGCTAGCTTGACTTCCTTTGTGTTCTTTAGCTTTCGTGTAACAAAAATCAAAGAATTTCAGTTTGCAGGGCTAAAAACAATGACTATGCCTTCAAACACCCTGCAAAACAGAATTTCTGCTTTTCAGATAATCATGGTTTAAATGCAAAAGCTGTATGCAGCCTTGCTACATAGGGTGGTAGCAGCACCTCTGCTCCTGATAGGTCTTTATTTACACAATCAAAGACTGCATAGACTCTTGTCTTGCTACTGCATCATCCTTAGAGCTTATGTTGCCATGATTATCCACTCTGATCCTTCAGTCCTTTATCTCAATCATGCTTTTTAAAATAAACCTTCATCTTATATAAATAGGGCCTACGATTTTCATTCCTAGATGAATAACCTTGCATTTAGCTGTATTAAAAAAACATGTTTGTTGTTAACTGAGCCCCCTATGCTATCATCAACATACAGCTTTGGAAAGTTTCCATACATCTCATCCTTCCAGCAGGAGACAAGATTTCCACAGCAGATGTGACTGAGGGAACTGAGTAAAGGGAAAGGGATCAGGACAAAGAGGATGAAAACAAGAAAGCTAGGGAGATTTGCCTTACTTGCATATAGAAAGGCAACTCTGAAAACTGCAGTAGAAAGATTTCTAGTTCTTAATCACTTACCAGCTATCTTTCTGATCCAGGAAAACCAGGCCTCTGAAAAATATGGAGCTTCCCACACCTTCTAGAGTCCTCTCTCATTCTACAAATTGGCATTAATATAATTTGTCCCTCCCGATGCTTCAGTCCCTCATATAGGCAATCAGTTTTGAAAGCTAGTCATGCCCTTCTCCCTCTCTCTGTGACAAGAAATAAAAAGCAGTCCAGACGGGAGATTGTATATGTCTGTGGGGAGGTCTGTCTGTGTTTTTTTCCAAAATATGGATATAATTACTGGGCCTCAGGCAAAGAGAAAGAGAGACAAAGAATGTGTGCCTAAAGGCACCCAGCTTCACAATTTAACTAGGGCCTGCACAACTCTTCCAGGTGAAGGTACTGTTCAGCTGAATTGTTGCATGCCCAAGGACACATGGGAGACAGGCTCTTATTTTCTGAAGCACAGGGTGGCATTTGTTGTATGGTGTGAGGGGTTTTTAATGACTATCCAACTTGTGCCTAGTACTTGTTCCAGCCTCCTTATATGAGGAACTTTCCAAGAAAAATAGTAGGAACTAATGAAAAATAGTAGTCCTAGTCCAAAACTAGGACTGTCTCTGTCCCCTGCAGCATGGGTGCACAAAGGAATCTTTTGTTTGGCCTGTACTTGATGAAAGTCTATTCCCAGCTCCCTCTATATGAAGTGTAACTTTTCAAAGATGTGCACAAGCACTCTGGTAGCACTACGCTTATGCATGCGAGCTTGCCTCTGGGTTTTGTCTTTTCAATATACTCACATATAGTAGATTATTTCTAATTCATCAGCTTGAATGGACTCCTCTCATCAGTGCCTGTTTTTTCCTATTTATCTCTGGATGAACACAATGGATTTATTCACCCCAGCTTTTTTCCCAAGACAACAAACTCCATCTTCTCAAGAGAGCAATATCTGAAACCTTTAGTGTGCTGTTGAAGCTTCAAAATTACCCCCTCCGTTTCAGAAGACAATCACTTTCTTTTGTGATTGTCTTTTTTTTTTTTTATTTGTAGACAACCAAAAAGTTTTTCTTGGAATTGCAGCCTCCTACAAAGCTCATTTTTGCCAACTAGCAATAAGCTTTCTTTTCTCCCCTACCTTTCATTCACCTCCCCAAAGCCAATGGACTTCCAGGGCCCACAGGGCACAGTCTGAAGGAGCAAGATATATCCCTGCATGGAAAAGCATAGTGTGGGTAAACAAGACAATGTTTTTAATATATACAAGACTACAGGTTAATCCAGGCTCTCCCAGTGTCTACTGGTAAAACAATTCCACTTCTCATTGAAATACAATCCTGGTTAGTTATACAGTCCAAATTGAAAAACTTCTATCCAAAACTGCCCAACACTCTCACCCTTTAACTATATCGAAAGCCCTATCTGTTGGTTTTTAAAGTTTCTAAATACAAGCCAAAAAAATTGCCAGGGAAAACTGTGTTTATGAAAGTAATGTTTAAGGCAGAGGGTTAACATATCCATAAAATTAAATTTCAACAGGAAGATTCTCATTAACTGTAATTGCATGTTTTAAAAGGCGTAATATATTCTTGGTCTCAGAAACCACTGCATGTGCAAAAAGAGAACACAGAAAGCTCAGCCTTCCCTGAGGCAGTGGTCAAAGGGAAGGCCTTTAATACAATTCTCGTAAAAGACACCTAGATAGCTCATGTCAAACACGAGTAGCTCCCTATCACCCGTTTCCCAAACCCGCCTCTGAGCCTCCAGGCGCAGCAGCGAGGTGGCACAGGCTGCGGCTGCTGTCACACAGCTACACGGGCAGAACATCATTTCTCACTAGGAAAACAATCAGTGTCACAGCAGATTAACATAAACCCCTTTTCTTTTCCAGAGTGGGGAATTTCTTGATTACCATAAGCTGCAACCTCATTAAAATATCACAAGGAAGAGCATATTTCTGACATTTCCAGTGCTTTTGGTTTTTTATTCACTCATCCTCACCAGAAGCAGTAATCAAGAGTGTGGGAGGACAACTCCTGTTAACCAGAAGCAGCCTTCAAGGGCAAACAGCTCTCATCCAGGCTCTTGAGGAAGGGGGAGAGACAATCCCCAAATGAAGTAAATCTTCAAAGGGTAGCATGAAGACTATTCTAGGCGAAAGCAAAGTATGTGTCCCCCTGAAGTTTAACATCCCTTTTTTCCTTGATTTTCAGCTTCTAAACCAGATACAAATATAAACTGATTTATTTTTTTTTTCTTTTTTACTGTGGTACTGTTTTTGGACTCTATTGGGCAGCACTTTACGAACAAACCCCAAAATTGTTATTGATGAGGCTGCAGAAAATGAACAGTGTATGAGTTAGGGTGAATACAAAATATGAATATGAATATAAAATACTGGCAAACCTGTGAAAGGTGAGATGGCAACAGAACAGTGGAAACAGTCACATAGAGCTACTAGCCTACCAGTTTGCAGTCGTTATGCTGTCTGTGGAGAACGGCACTGGAAGAGCATTTGATTCACCTCCAACTGAGGCGAACTCCTGTTTACTTCAGACAGCTTGTTTCAAGCTTTCCCAGAAAAGAGGTGGCAGCTTAGGGAGAAACGTGATGGACTTTTAGTAGGGATATGAGTACAGGTCTCCCACCATTTAAAGCAATTATTCGCAGCTGCTCTTTCTAAGCATTATATAAATTATTGGGCAGACTGAACTAAGGAGGGGAGTGGAATCCAGCCTGGTGGTAGTTCATTTCCTCCAGCAATGCTCTCCTGGTCACTAGAATATGTGGGACTAGATTAATATTAAACAGGAATTGCATTTTGAGAAAATACTTGGAGCTTTACCACTTGTTTTCCCTCTGCACTGAATTAAAGGACAGACCTCTTTGAGAGATTTGGTAAAATCAGACAGATTGTGCTCAAAGATCAGTGCAGGACAGAGAGTGCCCAAGTTCAGGTCCCTGCTGCTCTGGAATTTGCTTCGTCCCAGGCACAAGCCCCCCACAGCAAGCTATAATGTCAGTCTCCATGGGGTTATCCATTTGGCAATGCTGCACATTCCTTGCGCATGCAACAAATAAGTTTTGAATAAAAGAGAACATGAACCAGACAGGTTCTGTCGCTCTCACATGTTGACATTAACTGAGAATCAAGAGAGTTCAAGTAACCCACCCCAAGCAACTCTAAGGGATAAAAAGAATTTTTGTTTGAAACTGCAATGCAATGACTAAATAAGTAAATAGTATATTCATACATATCCTGTCACACAGAGATATAAGGGGTACGCAGCCAACAATTACATTGGAAAGTGCACATGAAGGACTATACAAAGCAAATATAAAGATTATTTCTGAAGAAATTAACTCACTAAGGCAGAAATCTTACCCGAGTTACCTAAATTCATGAGCTAAAGTCACAGAGGCATTTTTGAAGTATCAACATATGAGAATCTCTACATGAGTGCAGGCTTAATAGGAGGAGAGCACCTTCTCCCTGATGGCCTTTCTTTCATTTTAATCATTTGCATAAAGCTATCTCAGTATATACCTTATACAAGACGGTCAAACATTATAATACTGCTTCATCTTAATCTAAGTAATTTATAAAATAAGTTTATCAAGTGCTTTCTGATGAGACCAAGCTCTTCTGATCTGTGTCTCTAAATTTTCCTAGTTATCTGACTTCCTAATACGCTAATGTAAGTTAAACTGTCATGAGCTGCCTCTATTGTTCCTCATTTATGCAAAATTACTGTCCCCATTTTTATCTTGTTCTATCCCTAGTGGTTTCCACATACTATTTCCTACGTTGTCATATGCAAAATCTTATACTGAGACCTACCAAAAGACTTAGGATTGAATGATAGCACTACTAATGCACATGTATACTTTGACCAGTCCATTCAGTCGGATGTGCCACTTTGGTTAATCTGCAGTATCCTACCTGGGGGGAAAAAAAAAAAAAGAAATAAGAAAAAAATTATCTCTCTTATGGAAGGAATATCTTGAGTAACATTTATCCCTTGAAATTTGCAAATTATTAAACTCATGTTCTCTATTCTGGTACAATGAGGCTTTGAATTTTAAGTAAAAGAAAAACACAGAAAGAAATAGCACAAAGTTTTTAAAACAAATTACTAACTTAATGAATGCTTCTAATCCAGCAGCTAGGCCATTTCACTTTGAATTAGTTAGCACAAATGATCCAAGACATGTCCCCTCTAGGATCCCTTGAGGCTTTTATTGTCCTAAGCACACAATCAAATAACAAAACTGGGTGCCTCCAAGTCATCTAGAAATCATTTCAGGGACAACCTGTGATTTTGCTCTTCATGCAGAGTGCACTGCTGCATTAATTGTGAATGGAAATTTATGCATATTCGAATCCCAAATAGCCAATAGTCTTTGGCTGGCTTTTCTTTGGTCCCTTCCGTTAAGCAATCATGAAAACTTTAAAAGCTTAGTTTTGCATAAGAACTCAGCTCTTCATTGATTAATGAACTGATAGTGAATCGCCAAGGTACATATGTTAACCCTCTGAAGAGAACATGCCCTTACGTTGTCATGGGATAGATCTCCAGTGCAAGGGAAGAGAAGGGTCCAGCTTCCAGTTTCCTCCAACACACAGAACAAGAATTCATTTCCCTGAAAAAACCAGTTGCTCACCTCTGTTTTACACTCAACTTGCACTTAAGTCTGTATTCGGTAGATGTAATTACTGACAGGCCTCAACGGGGTCCTTTCTGCATCACTTTTGAACTGCTGTAAACAAATGATGTTTCAAGACAAAAACATTAAGCCCAAAAAGACAGATTTTACTGGCATGGGAGCGTGGAACTATTAATGCAAGGGTGGTGCGCTCTTTTCCTTTTCCTTTACCAGTGACATCAGGGAGAAACAGAATATTGTTCTTTACGTGCAGTCACTAATTATGCCGCCACCTCCCTCTCTGTGTGCCCACAGTCTTTTAATACTTTTATAAGATGTCACATGAAACAAATATGAGCCCTAGGCAACAGAGGAGAGCAAAATAAAGTTTAGCAAAATAAAGTTTAGCAAAATAAATGCACTTATGGGTTTCAAAGAACTGGTCATAGCATATTACAGGATCCAGCAAAATCTAATGAAACTTCAAGAGGATTTTAGAAAACAATCACCATGCAGTTACTCTGCAGATAGGGTCAAAAGTAGGGGCTAACAGAAACGGCACTTGAAAAGAAAATAAAAGGTCTCTTTTAAATTGAGCACGCTACATGTCACAAAGCTAGTAGGAGTATTTTATTCCCACCAAATGCAGGAAGGATGGGAAACAGATTTGTCCTGATAAACAACTCTGGTCCTCAAGCAAGTAGATAATTAGAAGTACACTTGCCTTGGTGATGGCAGGTGCCGCAGAGGAAAAGAAAGAGGAGCAAAAGCTGCAGCTTGTTCCCACCACTCTTCTACATTCCTGGAAATCATAAATTACAGGAACCTACTAGGAAAGGGCTTTCTAAGCCCCTCCTCAGTTTCCGTCTCTCTTTAGGGAATTGCCAGGTCCATATAATGCAATAACCCACTTCTTATTCCTCTGTCAAGGTTAACAAGTTGCCCCGAATACTGACATGATAAATGTATGAGGCTAACACTTGCCTAAATGTTCTTCCCTGTGTGGATATTAAGTTCTGAAGGTGAGAAAGTAATGAGATTTTGTACATTTATGGTTACAGTGGAACAGAAAAACCTTTGCTTCCTCTTGCATGTGCTTGGGGCTATGTGCACGTGTGCCAATATACATTGTGTATGTATGCATATATGCGGACATAGGCTGATGCCTGTGTGAGTGTGCATCTCTTTTTGTGGCTTACTTTTCCAGCAGAATATCTGGTGGCATCTGATAGTTTATGTATGCTTTTTTTTTGTGCACAAAAACTCTCACTCATACACCGTCCTTCAAAGGCTCCCATGGCCCTGTCTGCGGGGTTTTTTGCAGGCAAACAGTCGCTGCCCATAGGAATGCTTCAAGGGGAAGGGAGAGCTTGTTTCCAGTGTCAGTTTATCTGCAATAAAACTGCTTTCTCTGCCTCAGCAGGGAAATAAATCTGGAACTTGTAGCTTCTCTACAGGTTATTCCGAAATAGGTCAGCGACACGTTGACAAATGAACTGTATTCATTCTTGCCTACTGCTAGAGCTGTGGTGAACTTCAGCTTCCTTGAGAGATGCAGGTAATAATAAGGAGGAATTGCTTGTATATTATCAGGTAAAAACATAGAATGTATGCGAAATTCACCTTCACCTTCACAGTCTCCTTGCATCATCTCTGAATTACGCCAATTCCCTGTCAATTTAGAGAAGAATTTTCTCAATGCGGAAACTAGAGATCAGCAGGTACCACTTCATCAGGATACAACAGGGATGGCATTTGAGAAGCACCTTTGACTTGTTACGGTCTTTCCTCACCAGTGCTTCAGTATAGCTGTTCCAGGAAGTAGATTTCCTAAGACAGAGACAGACATCTTTTAAGATGTTGTGACATATCCCTCAGTAACTCTGTTAAGTGCACTTGCAGTGTAATGGTATGCCACGATGCCTTGTAAAAGATCAGTACAACAATTGTGCCAAGACTAATTAAGAGAATTTATGAAATCAGAAATTTGAAGTCAATGCAGAGATTATTTTAAACTCCAGCTAGACTGATATAGATGATGAATAGCTAGTTTTGCTCTCTTTGTCTCTTACAGTTTCTTGCTCTTTCTTTCTCCTTCCGTGCCTTACTTACAGTCTAGTTCAAATCAATTAAAAATGTGGTTTTTCAACAGAACCCTCAAAATATTCTCTTAATTTTCTTGGTAATTCAAATTCTTCTTTTGGGGAGGAGGAAAAAGTTGTAGCTGGGTGAGAAAAAAGAATGAATATATATGGCCACTAATTTACTGATACAGCACAGCAGAGATGGAAATATTCACAATGAATTTTTGCTTTTCTCCACAATATTGAAAATCCGAAAAAGAAAAAAAAACACAAATCCAGAAATAATTTTTAGCAAAAGCAAATGTTCCATCTCCCTGAGAAAGGCCATCTGAGGAGTCAAAAATAACGTAGTGTGAATATGCGTCCTGCTTTCTTTTCACTAAGGGAGACATTACATAAAACAGCATCATCATTAGTTTAGTCATAGCATTTTTCACTTTGAGATTTCAGAACATTGCCAGTATTTATTTTTCCACTGGGCTCATCCTCAAGCTCTTTCTAAGTATGCATAAATAAATTCCTGACAGATACATATATTCACTTTTAACAGCAACAGTTTAATTGTTCTGGTCATAAGACCCTATAAATTAACATTAACAAAGCAGTTATGCTTCCGTTGAGATCATTCCTCAAACAAAAATACGCCAAGCATTCAAGCAAACTGGCCCAGGAAAAATTTCAAAGTATAGGAAAGAACAGAAGAATTTCACGGATCCATCTGAGATCTCAAACATGAAAAGCCAATTTTTAGACCATCCTGGATGCACTTTGCTGATATGTGAACGCTTATGTAGACTGCAGAGAAGTTTCTCGCTTTTGAATTATTGCAAAGGGGCTGTGTGCCTCTTTGCTCAAAGTCAGAGCAGGGAACAGCTGGTTGCAGAGTAATGGCTCTTCTCCTCAAACTGTAGCTATGAGAGAGCAGGACCAACACTATGGATTTTGCACCATTTCAGCTTGTTGCTGGTGTCAGGAAGAGAATTTGAAGCTACTTAACACTGCACTTTCCTTCCTAGCCCTAGCTCTGCTTGCAGCCTAGCCCTCTCTTCCCTCAACAGTTGCTTCATCTGGAGAGCAGAAGTTCAAAGCATTTCCCCAAAGCTGAAACGGCAGCAAAAGTAATCCCTCATCCTTTAAATAAGATGTGTGTGCTGCTGCTGTCTGTGATTTGTTCAGATGGGAGCTGCCAAGGCTTCCATCACGATGAGCATCAGGAAGCATCCATCACCCAATATCCCTAACAGGCTGGGAGAGCCCTTGCCTACAGCTTTCTGGCTCTCTCATCCGCACTTCTGGCTTGCAGCTAAACAGCTCCATGAGGAAAAGAAGCCAAACTTTTTCCCACCTTTTCCTCACAAATTGGTAATTATAATTTCTTTTTAGTGCACAGTCACTGAGAAAAGAAAAAAAAAAAAAGAGTTAAAACAAAGACAGCAATCGATGAAAAATTCTTGAACAAAAATAAGTGGCTGGTTCTTCAGTAAGCAGTGCCTCACAGATACATCCATAAATAATCCCAGAGTACCACTGTGACAGTCCAGTCTGGCCCAAAGCACAACACAGGTCATGCGACTTTCGGGGGTGAATTATTTCTGTTTGGACAAGTGTCTCCTCTATGGAAGAATTATCATTTTTAATGTCACAGTTTTCAAGAATGGAGAATCCATCACAATTCAATAGAATTTTTTTCAGGCTTAACAACATCCATGGTTTAAAATGTGCTTCATTTGAAATGTTCAGTTTACTAGATGGCTTCAAGTTCAGAAAAAAAATCCAAATAAACTTTCTGCAGAACAGAACATATTTCTTTCTTAGAATGCTTTTTATTTATTATTTTGTTTTTTAAAAGTTTGAAAAATATAACTCTCAAACTGACACATCTGCCTGACCTTCAGTCTATTTGAGGCGCGTTGTAGAAGCATATAGAGCTTTTGCTTTTCTTTTAGTCTTTGCACCGCTTCAAACTGATAATGACATAAGTATGCTGGCTACCACTCCCCTAAAGGAACCTGGAGTGATGGGAATGTTTACCTCACTGGACAGGCTTCCTGTAAAAGCTTATTCTTGTTGCAATAAGGCACCTAACCTTGTTTGACCCTGCATTTGATGTCAAGATAATATGTTGCTATGGATGTCACAAGCTCAGCACAATTTTCCTTCACTAGAAGCTCAAACGCAGTCAAAGGAGGAGATGGTTTCAGAGAAGGCACGATCCAATTTAATTGCAAACATCTATAAAATTAGTGAGAGATCAATTGGTTTATGACTTATGGATAAAAAAGAGCTAAGATTTCAGTATCTAGTATCGGCCCTTGATCCTGCTGTCTAGCACAGACACACACTTTTGCACTCTTTGTGTATGTGATAACTTAATGTAACAACACAACACCAGCCCTATCCGTTTTAGAAGGAACTAGCATTTTTATGTATCTTACATTCACACACTCTGCAACAAGTATACTAAATTTAACCAATGGCAATACTTCTGTTGAATTTCCTATTCACTGAAAAATATGAATCAACAGCTACTACACCTTTTATGTATTTCAGATGAAATTCTAAAAAGACAATTATTATTTTCATATTTTGCTTTCCAAACTAGGGAGAAAATCCTACATTTTTTCCACTGCAAGTTGTTTTTCTTCCATTTTAAGGCTTATGCCTTCAAAAGTCCCTTTAATGGGAAGTTTGGGCATGTTTCTTCACCAACTACAAAACATCTTTTTTTTTTCCAATATGAAAAAAGTGTGGAAAATAAAGTTTTTACAAATATTTTAAATACAAAAGAAATAGTTTCAGCTGTGGCAATGCTAAATAGCTTTAGCTTTTGCAATACAATTGCACTAAATAGACTTATCTTTCCCAACACCTTCTAATACCAAAAAATTGATCCATGCCAGTGATCCAAACCCCAGGGTATTGACACCTTATAACTTCAAAGCGACAAGAGAACTAACTCGTTGTTGCGAAGCTCTGGTTCAGCAGAGAGTCCTGTGAGAAAATGTCTCCAACTAAAGTGCAACTGAATGCTGAGATTTTTGCCTGGGGAGGGCAGGAAGCCAGTGTCATGCGAGATTCAGAGCAATTCACTTCCTTTGAGCAAAATAGCAACTGATGCTTCTCTAAAACTTTGCCTCTGCCAGCATAAGGCCCATAGACAAGATGCAGTTACTGTGCTCTCCTGCAAAGAAGAGGAAAAATGGTTATCTCCAATGCAAAATACTAGTAATTGTTTGGAAACCATTCAGACCGGACTCAGTAACTATTTGCATGTAAAGAAAATTCAGGGTAAAGCAAACTGATGCTTTTCCTCTGCCACCTCCCACTGTCATTGACAGTTGTTACTAATGACAATAAAATCATCCATCACAGATGCTGTATTGCTTTAAACCCTCAGGGCTAAAATGCTACACCATGTACTCACAACATTTTTATATCACTGACATCATTTGCATCACTCTTAATGACACAGCACAGGGCATTTCTCCGTATGCCCACAGATCACACAGGAAGCTTACGGGTGTATTTGCCCTCCGTCATCCTTTACATAAAGGGAGTGTAAAATGTTAGCAAATGGTAGCGTGGTGACTACAGATGGCTACAAATAGCCTTAGATCAGACCAAAACTTACACACTAGAAGGCTTCACGAGAAAATACAGAATACTCTTGAGATAGTTTACAAATGGATCTAGTTAAAGGTGTTAACTGTGCTGACACCTAATGTTCTCCAAATCACGTCTCATTTTCTGAACCATCCTCTTATGCTCTTCCATAGTCTTCAGGTAAACTGTCAAAGCTCCTTGTACAGTTGAATATCATCAGAAGATTACCCTTACATAAAGGAATCCTCCAAAGGATAAAATAGTCACAGTAGAACTCAAGACTGGACTAAAGTTTGATTTCACCTCCTAAGAGACTGCTTCTTTCATCCTTTTTTCTCAGTAAATATAATTGGTTCTTTTTCTTCCCTAAATGAAGTATTTTCTTTGCATCATGTCTCTTGCTACTGTGAAAGTTAATATCTGTCCTTCTTCCCTGCCTTCCTTCATTCATTTCTTAAAATCGAAAGCCACATTCAGTGTTGATTAAGTCTGGAGGATTTTAGGACAATATAGAACAAGGATATGACTTTGAAGGTATGAAAGGTTTATCACTATACTCTGTGTGCCATAAGACACTAAAAGGGAACAAATGCCTATGACTGGGAGACTGCGATAGTTTACACGGCACACAAGACAATTCATAATAAATTATAGCCTGTTTCTAAGGATGAACTCATTTAGCTCATCTGGCTGTGAGTTTAAAAACAATTATATATAAAAAATACACTGACATATGGTACAGCCAAAACAGAAATTGAGTAGGGAACAAAATAAGACCACATTGTCTGCAACTCCAGCAACTTTCTGAATTGCCTTGAGTTTACTTTTTTCTAAGGGACACCAATGAACAACTTTTTTTTCCTTTTGGAATTGCAGTCTTCTCTTTCACTGAAGTTTCTTGTCTTCCCTCCTTACTTTTCCCTATTCTTGCAACAGCATGGAAATGCATTGCTACTAGGCAGCCATGCAAAACCTGCGCTGAAGAGCGTGTGCTGAGAGACAGATGGGGTACTTCCCTGCACTGGGAGTGCTGTGCCGGAGCCAGGTACGCAGGCAGGAGGAGTCAGCACTGCTGACCAATGGGGTGAATGGGCAGAGCTGGTACACACAGCTGCACTTCTGGCAGCATGGGAAATTGGCTAGAAGATCTCTGGCAAAAAAGAATGGACCAGCCTATGGGCCTGCACCCGCTCTGGCTCCAGCTCTGTTTTTCCCATGTGTCCTAGTTTAAGGTAAAACAGAACCAGTTTTCTGTTCAGTAATTTGACCTCTTCTAAGTAACTGAACTCTCTGAAATGAACAGCTCATTTTTCTGACAGTATCCACTTCCCGAGCAACAAGAATGCCAAGGAACGGTATGCAGAGCGGCTCTTATTGCTAGAACACCAAGGTCAGCTAACTTTGTTATATGCCCCTTTGGAGGGTCAGAAGCAGAAAAGTGTAGAGAGGTCACACCTGCAGGGGGCAGAGGACAGGACAGGTGATCCAAAATTGACCAACAGGGTATTCCATCCCGTCTGCATCATGCTCAGTATTAAAGCTGAAGGATCAAAGGGTCAGCCCTCTTTCTTCAATAGCCAGAGTCCAAGGAGGACTCTGTCTGTTCATCTGCCTTTGATCCCAGTCCGTGCATTCCTGAATCCAGATCCAGAATCCACCTGCTGTCCATCACTGAGTCCAGTATGGGAGTTTCCCAGTGCCTGCTGGTGATGTGTTCATCACTCTGGGAGCTCGATACTGGTTTTGTATATATTTCATTATGTTGTTTTTTGATATTATTATCTTTTCTTTTTACTATTTTATTATTAATATTTCATTAAAGTAGTTTAGCTTCTTTTAAAGTCATAAGTCTCTTTCTCTCTCATCCTTCTCTCCCTGAAGGGAGATGCTCTCCCTTCTCTGAAGGGGAAAGAAGTAAAAGGGAGCATCTGTTGTTCATTTTAGTGCCCAGCCCAGCCCAAACCATGACACCATGTCATATTTTTTTTCATTGCAAAGGATTTATCCCCCCTTCTAAATAGACTAAATCAAACCCCAAAAGAGAGAAATGATCTTAAAGAAAATGAACCCTGCTCTGTTCCCTAAAAGTAAGACTTAGTAAAACCAACAAGACTTATAAAACGAAACCAAGCCACTACACAAAATTCTGTAAGGTTGTATTAACAAATAATATTTAGATTGATTTAGACAAAATCTACATTGGTAACTATAAATTGTCAAAAGCAGCTTCATAAATTTTCTGTTGACCTGGGTTTGGCAACCTTGCCAATTGGTTCTGATGTGTTTGGTCTTTGGAGGTATAAGCATAAAGCATCTAGTATCTATAGATTATCCATACGTGAAAGTGACAGGCACCTTTGCTGTACTGATGCTCGAATCAGCCCATGCAAGCCAGGTAGAAGACCATACAGTTATTTTTTGACCAATGTTGGAGAGCAAAGGACTTCTTAGAATATTCTAGTATGCCAGATGGTTTTTCAGGGTTGCCACACCTCTAGGAATGAAATGCCCAGTGACAAATCAAATCACTCACAGTCTGTTTTATCACTTCACTTGAAAAACAACAAGGTATTTCTCCTAAAGCGTGGCTGTAATAAAATGTAAACCTTAACAAATATGGAAAAACAAAGCAATCTATTGCAATGCTGCTTTGCAATATATACACTTCTTCAGCATCTCAGTTTGCTTTCACCTCAATTTCTTCCTTTCTTCTGTGCTAAACTAGAATATATCCATCTGTTAAAATGCATTCTTATTCGGTTTTGTGGTCTTTGCTGCCTCCTTTTCTCTTGCCCTCAGAAGAAGGGGGGAGCACAGAGCTCCTTCTTCATTAATACCAAGTTCATGGTACTCCTGCTAGAGTTATTTCTCCTTCTCTTTTTGTAACAATCACATAAAGGCAAACAGCAAAAAGGTAGAATTGTGAAAGAGGGCTCCAATCCAAATCTATACTGTTAATTTCTGAGTGGTTACTCTCCCAGGCACGATCATTTTCTAACATACAGTTCTTACATTTTTTCTTAAGCTTCAATTAATTGGACTTTCTTATTCTGGTGCATATGTAAAAATAGATTATGACATCTTTACTGCATAAGTAATTCTGTCACTGACACTGGATGGTCTCAGAGTAAGTTACCTGCTAGTGTGAGCAAGAGTACCACAGGTGTAACTTATTGCTGGTAGAAACAGTAAAATGCAGATATTTGGATAATTTTTATTTTTTTTTAATGAAGGTGGAGTGACAGTGAGACCACACTGGAAAGAGGGGAGAGAGTATTTTTTGCAGGAAAATGTTGGCTTAAGAAAGGTGTACCATTGCAGCACTTCTGCAAATAGCAGAGAGACACAAGGAGGGTGATCACACAGATTTTCCCTCTGGAGGAGTATCTCCTTCCCTACTATTGTCTTCGGAGATGGCACTCCTCAGGCAATAGTTGGTCTAGAATATGTCCTTGAACCTTCCAATTTGACCCTGCAAAGTCATGTTCAAGTGGGGATTAACTTTCATGTTCCGGCTGGATAAGACACCACAGTCATCAGATCAGCAATTCAGATTTCAGAGATTTTAAGTCACCATGAAGAAGAAGAATATACAACAAACCTCATTAAAGCCTCAGAGTCTCCTTCTGAAATGCTGATACCTCAGGGATCAAGGACGCCATTAGGATATGGCCTCATAGTTTCAAAACAATAGGGTTTCCAGTATGGAAAGCCTCTATTTGTCCATACGGTACCTCAATGAATTGCTGCAAGTATTTATTTTGCCCCAGCAGTGATGCAAGCCTTTCTGTGTTTGCCAAGCCTCTAATGTCAATGGTGGCTTCCATTAGCTATGGAAAGGTTGCTATCACTAATCCTACTAATAACAACAACTTGCCAGGCCTCAGTTGCTTCATTGACTTGCAAAATGCAGACAGTTAGTGATTTCCTTCATTCGCTGTCAAACCTGAGGTCAAAAATAATCTCAAGAGACCCCAAACTTGGCCTTTTCAAAATTTTATGCTTGTCAAATTTTAGTGCAGAAGATGAATTATCAGTGCAAACACTGGGAGAGCAACAGTTTGATGTGTGCAACGCCTCAGATTGATTCAGATACACAGACGTTTATGTGTCAGCAGAATCAGAAAGAGGATGATCCGTCAGTGGTGCTCACAGTGGACGCGTCTAGCTCCCTTCCAAAACGGATCCATTACCATTAGCGTATCCGTGAATTCATTCTTCACTTTCTATTTGCAAGAGCAATGAGGCAAACAGTACAGTAATGCAATCCGTATTGCCTCCCACTTCTCTACAATTAGCTTTCCTTTTAAAAGCCTGCTACAGGCTATATTCGCTGTGGGAAAGAATTGCGAATTGTGCAGGAAACCTATTTCCCCTCAGGGAAGGAGTGGGCCATAATTTTATTCCTTAACATTATAAATCATGCTTTTCTTTGCTTTAAAGGTTAGAAAATGCAGTGAAGATTAATAACATCGCTGTTATTAATTATGACCTACCAAAATACAAGTTTCCACAATAAGGAGGTAGTATTCTCAGTGGGAGACTATTCTGATGGTGAAGAGAAATGACTTAGGAAATAGCCATGCCTGAGTCAACTGACAGAAAGCAATTAGAGCTTCTCTTGGGTACTTAGAAAACAGGCAATAATATAATTGACTCATTGTACTTTTCGAAATAAAACAGTCAGACAATGCACAGAAAAGATAACCTCAACACCTTGTGTCAAACTGGAATCACGAATTCTGCTGAACAAAATGGTAGCAAAGAAATATAGCCAGACTGAGGGCAGTAAGAAGACCCTGAAAACAGTAGCAGATTAGGCAGCTAGACTGGCATACCACTTGTAAATAATGATACAATTGTACTTAGCATATGAAATATTCCATTTTATGAACCTACCCCCAGGTGTTACATATTCTTTTTACTCTGTGCCTGTACATGCATGAGGGAAGGGACAAAGATAATTTATGAACAGGTTGCACACACAGCCCACGTGATACAAACAACACACCTGCGGTGGAGACAGAATGTAATTTCCAAAAAGACTTAGGTGCTGGATCCAAAAAGAATCTTAGATCCTAGAGCACTGAGCATCATAGATACCTATAGGGAGAGGCTGTCGGGTGCTGAGGATCTTTGTACAGTTCACAGACAGTCTGGAACCCGCAAGGCATATTTTGAGTGTATATCCATAGAGCTAGCCAAATAGGGAACGCAAATTAAGGGGTTATGCCCTCAGTTTTTGTTGGCAGGCCAGTGACATCTGCCCTGGAAAGTCAGAAGGTCAGTACAGGCTTTAATCTGGAAAAGGTGGTGGTCAAACCAGAATCCCTTTCCTTACTACAACCACTTTTTGCCCTGCTAAACCAGAAAGGGGAAAAAAAAAAAAAAAAAAAGAAAGGGAAAAAAATGTATGACTCAGTTTACAGCTACTGCAGTATCATCTCAGTGTATCCTTCGTGGTTTGTGGCATTTAGTTATGTTTCTAGGGCTTTGATGGTTATTTTTTCAAAAATAATACAATTAAATTAAATTTTATAGTTCTACTGACCGATCTGTGCTTCTTCTATTTCAGGTTTTCTGCAAAGTTTTTGGGTCAAAATAAAAATGCATTTTTTGTCGCTAGTTGAAAAAGTGACATTAAATACTATCTGGAACTGGACACCAGTGATTTTCAATTAACATTAAACAGGAAACTGTTTAATATAAATTTTTATTAAATGGGCACATTAGCTTTAAATTAATGCTAAATAGCATAGACAAACTTTTTCATTAAGTAAGCCAATATTAAGTGTATTCAATCTTTTACAGAACGCACTCTTGAGTCTCAGGATTCCTCAGCTGAAAGATGCTTCTTTATAAATGGGCATTTATCCCATTTATGCTCCTTTAGCTACCAGCTCCATCTGATCTTCATTATAAATATTCACTGGATGAGACATTCTTGTAATTTTTTCTGTCCCTTAATTCTATGGCTCCTGCCAACTAATTGTCCTTTTCTTTGAACCTTTTGTTTGAGCTTCATCTCACACATACCGTTAACTATTTTTTGCTGTTCCACAGGATAAATTCATAGTGTTTGATGCTTCAATTTAAATGCGGGCCAACTGCTGATATCAATAAAACCTTACTGTGTAGGGAAGAAACAAATGCAGAAGAAGGCTTGTTATTACTAAAAAGACAACCAGTCCTGTAACATACTCCTCACTAACAGGAGCTGGCATCTTCTAAGATTCAAGAAATTTTTAAAAATGAGCACTGTGTTAATCAAAAAACGGTCATATCAAGATATTTGTTTACTGAAAAACCTTGCTACTGGCTGAATGAAAACTAGATGTTGATTTGCACGGGGAACATGCCAGAGTACATGCCATGATTTTTTACTCAAATGGAAAACCTGAGACTGCTATATGTGTCGGACCATATCTGAAACCTATGTGTTCATATAGTCTTGACGAGGGAGTAGCACGCTCCTCTGTACCTCTGAGATTCTGAAGTTCCTCTGAAACCTTGTTTTTTGGATATGTTAGGATACAGCTTGAAATCTGAATTATTCATAATCAGAGAAACCTTGTATTTTTTAGTCATCAGATGGGCCTTAAGCCACAGAGACTTCTTGGATCTCTGAGTCCCACCTCCTGTTCTCACAGAGATCATGTTCTTAATCTCCTTGAACAAGTTTATCAAACTTACTTAAAAGTTAGCATGGGAGTCTATCAAAAGAGGCAGCTATGACTGGCATATTGAATTTGGAATTCAAATATCTTCCTAGAAGGGAACCAAAGACATAGGTAGTGTATTAATGAAATCACAGTATAAATATATTTCAAAAGGAATTTTTCTCATCTAAGGATGGGGAATTCAGTAGCCTAAAATGTATTTTTCAGTGAGTTTGTGAAAGCTTCAGCCTGCATGTTCTCATATAGATGAGCTGTTTAAGTTGGAATAAGAAGCAATTCTTGCAGTCTGCAAACATTTAGTCTTACTGAATTGTCTTCAGAGAGAAAACAAAATAGCATTATGCAGGAATTTTGTGCAAAACAGCTTGTCCTGTGTTTGCGAAGTGGCAGCATGTTAGAAAACCGGTGCGACAGTTTGATGGGTTTCTATGGAAACTGCTAGACTTGAATGCATGGGTGCACAAGCGAGCTTGCCAGGTGCCCGTTATTGGTTTGGAGGAAGGAAAAATTACATTTCCATGACAGCTATAGATTAGCTGAGAAAGTCTCCTTCCAACGTGTTGTACTTGCAAAAATAGATAAGCGACAACCAGACTAAAATTTGTTTGCGCTTTCTACAGCAAGCTGCGTTAATTTGATCTCCCCTTGAAAATGTCCAGATTGCAGTTTCTGCCCATTGACTGTTTCACCCAAGATACTATGGTCTTCTGCTGCAAGGTAATTTTCTGAAAAAAACTCATAACGTAGCAGGTAGGATGAAGAAACCAAAATTGAAATGGGAGAGTTATTGCCTCAAAGAGACCACACAAGCATTTTGGACACCAGATATGGAATGGAAAGCACCACAAATAGGGATTATTTGATAATCCTTTACATTCACTACACTTGTCTGCTGGGCTATTTTTAAAAATCCAAACATAACCAGGCCCTCAGCTAGTGGAAATTACCATTGCTTTGATTAAATCAGTGTAGTACTGGAACCTTCTCTAAACTGCAGATTTAGTACAGTATTCTTCAATGGGCAGATATAGATCAGGAACAAGGGATTGGCTGAATTGTGCCTGGTGCCTAATGTATGCATTCTTAGTTTGAGTTTGTTGTCTTCTTCATTAACTCTTTGAGTACAACTAGCATTTGAATATGCAACACAAGTACCAGAACATCATGGTCACACCAAGTGAGAAAGGAACTGAACTGTTCAGGAGGTAATGACAAAGAGATTTAGACCTCTGAAAAACTGTATAGGAATATGATTAGGGTAACTGCTCATGATTGCAGACTGACATACTTTGGGATCCAACAGATAAGAAGTCTTTTCCAAGGCCACTTTAAAAATGTAAAAGGTATGTGAACAAAATCTCACAGAAGTCAATTCACCACTTTCAGCTGACAAGGAATTTGGTTTTATACATTGGGGAATACTCAGGGAGGAGAAAAATGGGCTGTACAGAAGACGTGCATAGGAGGAATTATAGAGATGCTGAAGTATCTGGCCTAAGTCCAAAGAACACAGTGCAGGGGTAGAAACTCAGATATTTCATTGTTTTGTCTAGGTCCATAAGTCTTTCACGCAGTTGGAAGTGGAAACTTTGTCAGTATGTAAGAATCTTCTAATACTCAGAGTTCCTGGGAAAGCCAACTTTTAAACAGACGGCCTACAGTTATTGTGCTCTGGGAAACAGCAAACAACTGGTGAACCTTGTGTGTCCACATCCTTGTAGGACATAATTGCATCCCAGGAGCTTGGTTCTCTGAAGGGAGTCTACATTCAGGGCATTTACAAGAGAGGTCAAAAAAGAGAACGCTGTCACTTACCCAGACCAAAGAAGCCTTATAAGTACTTAGACTTATTGCTATACAAGCCAGAACAGCCTAGTAAGTCACCAAATATGAGAGGTCTGTCAAGGTGTCACTGAAAAAAAGCTGAGGGCTTTCAAGAATGGACCCTCTGAGTTCTGTCATTGCCCAGAAGGGCTACTCTTGATCAACTGTTAGTCCAGATGGTAAGCTCAGATTTTTGACAACTATAACTATTAATTAAAGCCTCACCTGTAATAAGACCAACAATTCAGGAACAACTTTTTTATGGATCTTTAGGCATATATTTAAAATGGGTTTGTACCCCCTCTCAACTTCAGTGAAGACTATTCACTTAGATTATTCATTCCACTCAAATTCAGAAATCTGAAGGATAACCTGTATGTATTTACCTGTGGTCTGGATGTCTGAACTCCTTAACACAGTCACTGGAGATCTAGGGCTCGTTTATTTGTCCATATATAGGCCCGCGGTGCTGTTTCAGTTATCCTATGGTATCTTTCCCTACTTTCATTTATGCGCAGAAGAGCACAGGATTCCCTTGTGTCCTGTGTCATATTTGCCAGTGCAAAGATGAAAATTCAAGTATCTTAAAGGAATTCCTGTTGGTTAGATATTTACAAAAAGACAGGTAAATAAAACACTGATTCTCCTCTGATTTGAATGGGTACTTACACACCCAGCTCATATGGAGATCTCTCTCTCGGATTCCTAACATAGGTGTCTACAATCTGGAGCTGAATATCCTCACTTCCAGACTCTTTTTCTAAATCAGGGATATTTGCTTATGGGTCTTTATGCTTAGCCATACACCAAATGGTATCTCTAGCATCAAGTATTCATGTCAATGATAAATGATTGTTTAAAAGAAGCTGAATTTCACATAGCAGTCTCCTAATTATATATGCAGATGGCTTTATATTAATTCAATTATACCCTTTTAAAAAGACCAGCAGCTCCACGGTGACTAACAGCAATACAAGCCTAGGCCCAAGCATTTTTTAAAAACACTTAATTGCTGTTTCATGGATGATACTTTTTCAAAACAAACGTTGTATCCCTCTTAAGAAGTGGGTTACTGCATCTTCTTTAAACGTTGACCTAAACCTTTCCGAAGGGTCCGGCTGTGGGTCCTTCTGAGGGGTAGCTACTGAGACACACAACTGTGGCAAATGTTATTTCATTTCATACTACTTCTCTTGCAGATGGGCCACCTGTGTTATCACAGTGGAGGAGGCGGGAATGAGAGTTATCACTGCACAGAGGGCAGCTGGCAGAGGTATAAAGCAGTCTCTGATCCCCATACATTGTCCAGTGGGCTGAAAACTGGACAATGTAACAGCTTCGGAAAAAGCACAAATGAGCATTTTGTACACACGTCCATTATAGCATGTGGTACTTTTCCATTCTTTCCTTTGACTAAATCATAGCTTCAGGATAAAACGATGAGACAAAAAGAACCCTGTACAAATGTATTTAGTATAATGGCTGAATGAGCTGACTCTGGAGAATCTTGCATGTTCAAGCAATTTTTTCTTTCTGGTTTTTCTTGACGCTAATTCTGTCTCTGGCTTCCTATAATACATAATTGATATGGAAATTAAAGCATGAGTGAAGATCAAACAAAAAGTCACAGCACTTGAACTTTGTTATTCTTCCTTTCCTGGACGAAGTAATTCATATTACAGTAACGCAAACTCAGTTACACTAAGTAAATATCAATGTCTGAAACCAAAGACACAATAGTGGTCAAGATAAAACATATAACTTTACATATTTCTGAAGCCAAAGTTCAAATCAGGAAGCCTTTTAACCTCAAAGCACTATATTTTTGAAAGGAGACAAAGACAAGAGCTGTCAGCAGGACTCTGTAACTTTCCTTCGTGTTACATGCATGTAATGTTTATTATAGTCCTTACCTCTCTACTGATAAGAAGCTTTTATCAAATGGGAGTTTCACTAACTTACCTGTTCTTAGCTGTAAATGACATCTTGCAACCTTTTCAAGCCTATCAGAAAGCACTGGTCACATAATGGAGCTTGAATATAGCAAAGGGTTGTTTTACACTAGATACAACCACTATTTCTGTGGAATAAGAGTACCAGGAAAGTACATGGAAAAAAATTATGAAAACAAGAAGGGAAACACAAAACAGTTCTGAAAAAGTACATTGAACCTCCCAGTGGGCATCTGAGTTTTGAGAAGTTTAAGCTCACGTAGCCATACACTCTTACAGATACGTGTATCATCCAAATGCTGCTGTCAAATGAGAATGTCTCAACATATAATGCCCTCCCCATGAGCTTTGTACAGCGTTACTCAAAAAAAAGCCTTAGCAAAGGTTTCCACAAGCCTGAAACACACTTCGAATTCAGGCTCTACGGTTTTCACTCATACTGACACGAGGTGCTGTGAAAAAATATCTTTGGCTGTGTGACAGCAAATTAACCAGTTCTATGAATAATGAGTTGACCAGAGTGATAATATTCTTGTCTTTAGTGCAACAAGGCAAGAATCTGATGAAGCACTAAAGAGTTTCATGGACTTCTTGCAAGTTCTATGTTACTTTTAAAAATGCCCCTCATCTGCTTTGGGTGGGTTTTGCAAGGGACAGCAAACACTCTTGCTGAAATAGTTATTGCTTCTGCAGATGTTGAGGGGGTTTCCTTCTGGGAAGGACTGCACTCATGAGGACATGGGAGCAGTTTGTGTTTTCATGGAAGTTTCACTTGGAAGAGAGATATGATATTTTGTGAACCAGTAACCTGAATATGGGATACAGATGTGCACAATGTAAAATGTACATTCAGTTTGTCTGACTTAATTCTTCAGAGTTAGACACAGCTGAGGTACTTCAGGAATAGAACAACCAGCAGGAGCCAGCTAAGGACTTGCAAATGCTTTGATTCATCAAAGAATTATGTACATACTTTTGGAATTAACCAAACGACAGATAGATGCAAAGGCTTAAAACAAAGTCTATACTTAAAACGTTGGCATGTACCAAGTCCTCCAGAACCGGGGCACAAGCCAGTAACAAAAGTTGCCCTATGTTAAACTCATCTGGGAGTCATGTACTCCGTTGCAGTATTTTAACACGTGAAGCACGATTTGGGAGAATATTTTCCCCATTGTACATGAAGATACAGTTCACTTCTCAGTAACACTTCATAACTGTAGGCTGTTCAATTAAAGTTTGACTGCAACAGGATTCTTTCAGATTGGCTAACTGCATCCCTCAAATTCATACAATCATTGAAGCGCTGTCTGGAAGAGGTCTCTGGATGCATCTGGTTGTGCCTCACATAAGAAGCAGGGCTGCTTCTAGTGTTGTTGCCAACACTAGATCAGATCAGTTCTTGCTTTGCATAACTGAGTCCTGAGAACTTCCAAGGACAGAGAGTCCCTGACCTCTCTGCGTTACCTGTTCCAGTGCTGCGCCACCCTCCCAGTGAAGAAGTTTTTCCTAATGTCTAACCTGAACCTCCAAAGCTGCAACATGTGATTGTTGCTCCTTGTAATACCATCTGCCACTGGTGAGAAGAGTTTGCCTCAGGCATCTCTGTAGCTCCTGACCAAGTAGCTGTAAGCTGCTGTTAGTTTGACCAATAGTCTTCTCAGCACATTAGGCTAATCCAGCTCCCCAGCCTCTCCTTGTAGGTCTGCTTCAGGCCCCCGATCATCCTATTAGTCCCCTACTTGACCCTCTCTAGCCTCTCCCCTTCCCTCTGGGGCTGTAGAGTCTGTGAACTTGAAGCTATTTCAAGTGCAGCTTCATCAGTGTCAGATTATCACCTCCCCTTGGACTGCTGACCTCACTGTCCCTGACATTGCCCGCTATGTGGTTTGTGTGGTTTGCAGTGAAAGTGCACGGCTAACTCACCGCTTGGCATCCACTGTAACTCCCAAGCCCTTTTCAGACAGCCTGTTCCCAGCCTGTGCTGGCGCCTGGTGTTATTCTTCCCCATGTGCAGGGCTTTGCACGCTCCTTCCCGCACTTCATGAAGTTCCTGTTGGCCCAATACGCAAGTTTCTTTGGATTGTAACCCTGCTGTTCAGCATGTCAAGCATTCCCCGCCCCCAGTATAGCATCATCTGCAAATTTGCTAAGGGTATGTTCTGTCCCCAAAGTTGAGTAATTAATGTTAATACAAGCTACAGGAATTAGTACTGATTAGATGTTATTCTGTGGTGCTCCCAAAGCTCATGTGAGAAAAATGAAACATCCCAGTCAGGATTTCTAGTTGTCAAGAAACAACCAAGTATGGAATGCCAGAGTCCACAAAGCAGAAACATCTGCTGAATAGCTCTTGCTTGTTGCAGCACAGTGTACTCAGGATGAGTGCAAAATGAAGACAGAAAAAGACACACTCAAAAAGAATTAACGAGAGCAGAACAGATAAACTGGCTAATAAAATGTGGATGAGAACTGGCAGGGTGGACAGTATTTGCAATTTTTACTTTGTCTATGTCTATAGCATTTGTATCCTAGCTGAGTTCTTCACTGTGAATTTATCCTGCCCAACGAACAACACACCTTTGAGGTACCTCAGAAGTAGAAACCGAAAACAGAACTTTGCAGTCTCTACTGTTTAAGTCATAGGTTCCTCCATACGTGTAAGGAATCAGTTTTTCTTTACCAGGAGAATATTTCCCCAGGTGAGTGAGAGCTGATGATGTCATGTGGGAGAAAGTGTAGTTTTCTAGGAGCCAGGCTCAATCTGTTCACAAAAGAAAAAAGAAAGCAAACCACCTCTTGTGCTGCACACTGACTAATGTTTCCTTAGTGCAGTTTCCTGATTCACTCTTCTTATCTTCTCTAGAAAAGGTGTCAAGCAGGCTATTTTCAGTTAGCACAAGGCATTGCATTTCATTAGGTTAGAAGAGATCTCCATTTTGCTTGACCCTGCCTTTCACATATCATCTTTCCCCAGGACAAGAACACTTCAACATTCAGTATCACATCATATCTTTGTTGCACGTTGGTCATGGCAAGGGAAAGGAACATTTGGAACTCATGAGAGGACAGTTTCATGAGAAAATGCGTGTCTCCAAAAATTCATGCATTTTTTTCTTCCCGAAAGAGGGAAGAAAAACTTACAAAACAGGTTCCTCAAGACTGAATGAGAATTAGGCGAGTAACCAGTTTTTCCAGGGAACATGTTGATCCTGACTCCATTTTAGACACAGCAAGCCTATTCTGTGCCAAAGTAACTATGTCAGAAGATACACTTACGCCATTTTACCACCAAGAAGCTCCCATGCATCCCTTAAAAGCTCCTACGACCTGAAACATGCTGCATGTTAGCCCGTATCTCTGAAAGACCACTGAGGAAGGACTCCCTGTTCCTCTGGTGAAATGACACTCCACCTCTTCCCACATTTTCCTGTTTGCATGGGGCCGTTAACATCCACACTGCATTTTCATGCTCAAAGCAGTGGCATAGTCAGCCCTCCTTGTGCTAATAATAAACAGTTAATCCACAAAAGTGGAACGGCTACAGCCAGTTTTCTTGAGACTGTTTCTCTATTCAAATGATCTGAGGCATGCAGAAAAACAGTTCACGGAATCACGGAATCACGGAATCTTCAGAGTTGGAAGGGACCTCTAGAGATCATCTAGTCCAACTCCCCTGCTAGAGCAGGATTGCCTAAAGCACATCCCTCAGGGCTGCATCCAGGCGGGTCTGGAAAATCTCCAGAGAAGGGGACTCCACAACCTCCCTGGGCAGCCTGTTCCAGTGCTCTGTCACCCTCACTGTAAAGAAGTTTTTCCGTGTATTTGAACGGAACTTCCTATGTTCTAGCTTGTGCCCATTGCCCCTTGTCCTGTCACTGGGAACCACTGAAAAGAGCCTGGCTCCGTCCTCCTTAAACCCGCCCTTTAGGTACTTGTAAATATTAATCAGGTCCCCCCTCAACCTCCTCTTCTCCAGGCTAAAGAGTCCCAGCTCTTTCAGCCTTTCCTCATAAGGGAGGTGCTCCAGTCCCATAATCATCTTGGTTGCCCTACGCTGGACTCGCTCCAGTAGTTCCCTGTCCCTCTTGAACTGGGGAGCCCAAAACTGGACACAGTACTCCAGTTGTGGCCTCACCAGTGCAGAGTAGAGGGGGAGAATGACCTCCCTCGACCTACTGGCCACAGTCTTCCCTATGCAGCCCAGGATGCCATTGGCCTTCTTGGTGACAAGGGCACACTGCTGGCTCATGGATAATTTGCTGTCTACCAGGACCCCCAGCTCCTTCTCCTCAGAGCTGCTTCCCAGCATGTCCGCCCCTAACATATACTGGTGTTTGGCATTCTTCCTTCCCAGGTGCAGGACCCTACACTTGCTTTTGTTGAACCTCATTAGGTTCTTCTCTGCCCAGCTCTCCAGCCTGTCCAGGTCACGCTGGATGGCAGCACAGCCCTCTGGAGTGTCGGCCACCCCTCCCAGCTTGGTATCATCAGCAAACTTGCTGAGGATACACTCTGTCCCCTCATCTAGGTCATTAATGAATATATTGAACAAAATTGGTCCAAGTATTGATCCCTGAGGGACACCACTCGTTACAGGCCTCCAACTGGACTCTGTGCCGCTGATCACAACCCTCTGAGTTCTGTCACTCAGCCAGCTCTCGATCCACCTCACTGTCACCTCGTCTAGCCCATACTTCCTCAGCTTCCTAATGAGGATGTTATGGGAGACAGTGTCAAAAGCCTTGCTAAGGTCAAGGTAGATGACATCTACGGCTCTCCCCTCATCCAGCCAACCCGTTATAACATCATAGAAAGCTATCAGATTGGTCAGGCATGATTTGCCCTTGGTAAATCCATGCTGACCACTTCCAATAACTTCCTGTTCCTCTATGTGTTTGGAGACGACATCCAGAATGAGTCGCTCCATTACCTTCCCAGGGACAGAGGTGAGACTAACCGGCCTGTAGTTCCCTGGGTCCTCCTTCTTGCCTTTTTTGAAGATTGGAGTGATGTTAGCCTTCCTCCAGTCCTCAGGCACCTCTCCTGTTCCCCAATCAAGCTGATTTAGGCTTACACGTACTAGTGTTATAAATCACCTGTCAATGACTTGCAGAGAGAAGCAATTTTTTTCCTTAGAACTGTTTTTGGTTGATTACCAGAGACAAACCTGAGGCACATTTTGTGAAGCATCTCCACTCAGATTATGCTAAAAGGCCCAGTGAGCACCTTGAGAGACAAGAAGCATGTAGTGATCAAGACTGCTTTTCATTTGAAGCTTAATGCAGACTGAGGCATGCCAGTAACTTAGCCTTTTATGGTAAAATTTGGCCTTCAATACAAAGCATTGGCGAGCCTAGACCCTCATACATCCTCCATCAGAAAAAGAACTGAAAAATCATTTCACCAGAAAGAGCAACCGCAGCAAGAAGTATCTCTCCTCAAGATGACGTTTTGCCCTGAAATGCTGAAACAAGGAGAATCTGAGAAACTCTCCTTTGGCCCCAAGAATACACTGCCACTTGCTTTCCCCACATATAGTATCTTCCCGCGTTTTACTTCATCTCCTCCCTGAGCCTGGTGCTAAAATGTTCAATCCTTCCTTGCAGTGAAGAATATTTACTCAGATGGGATTCACACACACAAGGGAGAACTCACTACCAAAAGCAGCTGTTGGAAAGGGTTGGCTTACATTTTTTTCGGATCTAGGCTCAGCTGGAAGAGCAGGGCGCCTTGTGGACTCTGACTGAAGTGCATGGGGAAGTCACCCACCTCCTCTAGGCCTGTCCCTCGCTAGCTGCTGTCATAGCAGGCTTCTTTTGTTTGACTTGGCTTTGATCATCAATTTGCACAAATTATTCCTGAGCTTAGTCTATGCAACACATTAATTCACAGGTTCATTTCCTTGCACGTGTGTGCTCAGCAGAGGTCGGCCTATAAAAGCTGCCATCAGCTATTGTCAAATCAGAAATGAGAAATGTTATTAGTGAGAATTGTGATTCTTTTTTCCACTGGCTATGAATCAGTGCTCTACCGCTTGTTTATTGAGTTACAGAATATTGGCAAAATGATGCCATTATGCCCCAGGAACGTTCTTTTAAATTTTTTATAATGACACTGCACCCATTGTAATTGTGTAGCTGCACTTCCTTTGGATTGAGACAACCTGCACTGTGGGATGTCTCACAATTTAAGAAATGAAGTGACGAGAATGTCTCAATCAAAGACAATGGGCAGGCAGAAGGGAGCAAGAAGACATAAATTGCCTAGAGCTATTTGCTCTGGTGCTCTTCCTTGGTGTTCCCACCCTCATGGTACTGCATGCCTGGCCCCAAATGCCTCCTCCTCCCTGCAGTTGCTCCTGGCAGGCTCCTTTTAGCCACTGCTCCCACCTAACCCCAGCCCCTTCCCTGAAGAGCAGCAGCCCTGGTCAGCCAGGCTCAGCTCCCGGTGCCTCCACTCAGCGGTCCCCAGGTAGGTATCCAAAGCAGGGAGCCACTTTGCTGCAGCTCAGCATGAGGCAGCGATTCGGGCAATCTTCCCTCAACATAGGCTTACATTTCTCCAGACCTATGAGGTTAGCCCAGGAGGTTATGATTATGATCTTGAATAAAGATTAACAAAGACTGTAGGAAATGCAGGGCTAGTACTGAAGAATACAGTATAGATATAATATATTCAGTCCCTTGAAAGACAAACCAGTATCTAGACTAGAAGAGAGACTGACTTTCTCTCACCTAATTGCAACTGTCTACAACATGGACATCTGGAGATGAGCTAGGTACGTCAGGCTCACTCTGCAGCCAATAGAGAAAGCATAGGCACTTCCAAGCAGCCCTCTGAACCTTTTTTGTGCCTCCTTTTGGATGAGGTTCAGTGTACTCAAAGCCTCCCACTGCTCCTCACAGTCTGCAAAGGGGGCACAGGGTGATGCTGCTGCAGAATCCCGTGTTGTTCTTTCAGCTCAAAGCTCTGTTAGTCAAAGGTGAATGGTTCAAATGGAAAGAGAGGAAAGGCTTTCTGAAGAGCCTGAAACTGTGACCTTTCTGGCATATTCAGCTTGCAGGAGCTGGATGGCTGCCAGGAGAAAAGTTCCTTGCTCTGGGAAGCTGATGGAAGAAGCATTTCTTCCACAAGTCCTGCCCCGCCACCAGCAGCTCCAGAAGCTCTGAGCTCCTGGCAAATGAAAACCAGAGCTCAGGACCTAGCGACAAGCATACTGAATGTAAAAGAAAGGGAAGGTGGTGTCCATCTGGGAAGAGAAACCTGGAGGAGAGGAAACTATAGCTGATGACGAGTTGTAACCAATGCCGCTAATGGTTGTTCATCCAGTGACATAAAGGTTGGGCACATGGTTGTAAGAAAACTGCAAAGGATCTCTGGACCAAGATGGTTCCTGAGTGAATTCCTGTCTCCTGAAATACAGTGAGTCTGGTATAACTTAGGAGAAAGAGGAGCTCCTACAGCAGCTTCTGATTAAGAAATAGGGCTTGAAGACTACTGAAGAGAAACCTGGCTCTTATCTGCCATTTGGAAAGGTAACAACTGGCAAAAAAGCCAAGGAGAGAGATATTTTTCCAGCTGTAAGCTCAATTGCTGTTCCAGATGGTGGCAGAAGAAAGTCACGATATAATCAGAGAGTATTTGCACCCCTGAGTATTTTGATGATTAAATGCTACTTACAACTTGCTTCTTTCTGCAAAAACAAAAGGTGTCACAATCAAAGAGGCAAATAAGCTGAAACTTTGCTGTTACAAAAGCAGATTGCTTTCTGCAGATTTCACTTTTCATCATGTCACTGCTCCCCACCCTGCTCCTGTAACCCATAAAATATTATCTTTCTTCCTAAATATGCCAACAGTTATAATTGCACATAGGAGGGAACTAGACACCTGCATGAGAAAGTAACAAATCAGGAATGCCTCTCCAAATCTCTCCACTAAGGATTGTGTAAATGATATGAAAGGGTAAAGTAAGAAAAAGGCACTGTCCTGGTCTAGTGCCATCATCACGCAGTGAATGTCAGAATGACACCACCAGTGTAAAGATGTCCTGATCTGCTGCTGAACACTGACTTAGCAAACTTTCCAGCCACTAGGGGTTTGCATATTACATGGCAAAGATAGAAGCTCCCTTACCTTCGCTAACTCTGCAATGTGAGTTTTTAGACACAAACCAGTATTTTTATTTTAGGAATACAGCAGTCTCTTCCGCCGCCTGTTTACCAGGCAGATCCAGGCAGACAATGCAGAGGAGCAGGCCAACTGGAGCCATGGTATTAAAAGCTGTGAAGAAAAGAACATTATCATGTCTAATACAGTTATGGACAGATGGCCTGCTTGCAACACAGTAATCCTTCAATACAGTTTCAGTCTGTAAAGTAAGTCCTCTGCCTCAAAATAAAACATACCAAATAATGACTCAGGACCCTTTGCTTCCTTTCCGGGGGCAAGTCTCATTACAGAAATAAGTTTCCACTTTTCCTGGCTGCTTAAATCACCAGCTTTTCTTAGCTGCTTGTTGAATGTGACTCCCTCTACTCCCTTTTAGCTGCTTGCCCTCCTTCAATCGCAAGGTGTCTGTGAGAGCCCCTGCAGAAAGCAGTAGCTTGCAGCAAAGCCCCTACAGGAACAATTCCCCCATTCCCTCCCACCACCATTCCCCCAGCATCTGTGAAATCTCAGCAGTAAGGACTTGTCAGGCTGCACTACAGCTTTGCACAGCTCAGTCTGAAAGAAGCCAGACAAGGTGAAAAGGAGAGGAATTTTTTCCAGCTCCTCTGTTTTTTGACAAGGTGACGGTTTTATATGGGAAAAGATGAGAACACGATTTAAAAAATAATAATAATAAAAAAAGAATTAATAATTAGAGAGTATGAATGTGAGGGGGGTTAATCACGTGGTAGCTGAGAGGCAGTGAATCACTGCTGGCATGTGTCATGACAGCATCTTTGGACTGTGCTAAAATGCCTTGCATTAAAGAGCCCTGTCCGCCCCCCGTCCCCGTCCCCGTTCCCACCCCCATCTCTGAGTTGCTTGGTGGTGTGCTGGGCACACTGGCTGTTCTGAGGCAGGGCTGAGGGCAGCTTGAATGTTTTTAGAGTGCCTTTAAATCTCATTGGCTTCCTAGCAAGTGCATGCATCCACTAGAGTTTTAAATACGACCTTGGAAGGGCAAAGTGTGAGACACACTGTGGCAGGGTGCCCTCCCAGGCTGTCACAGCTCCAAGTTCCTCCATGCGCTCAAACCTAATCAGCCAGATACCAAATTCCCCGTCTTCCCTCCTCCGTCTCTACGATGATTAATAATAGCAGAAGCTTCTGTACCGTCTTTGCTTTTCTCACTCCTACAGTCTTGTATTTAGATTGTTGCTAATAGCTGTGGCTGCTGTTTCTCCAGGATCTTGGAAATCTTTGCAGTATCCAAAACTCACATTGCCCTTTCTATTCCTACTGCCAGATCCCTTTATTACTGCTTTTGTTGGCTGATATTGCACAGTGATTCAGTCATCTATTGCACGCCTACACTGGTATGGACTATAACATATCTCAGATGACCACTAAACCATCTAGCCTAGGTACTGGCAGCAATCTAGCTATTATAAACTGAGTAAATTAAACACAATAAATTAATCCATGCAGGAGGGCATCTGAAAAGCTGCATAATTCTGTGGCCAGTCCATGAGATACCATGACTAAAAGTGCCTCAGATATCCATACGATATCTGCAAAGTGCAAACTGAATACAACCATAGTTTACTGAGGAGCGCCATACACACACGTATTCGCTCCTTCCAATGGACCTTACACTGAAATGAAACAAATAGTCGGTACAGTGTTAGAGATGAAGAGCTAAAAGCATTAAATCAGAAACAGAAGATATTCATCCCTCAGCAAGTTGTGTTTGTCTATAAAGCAAAATATAGATTTTGTGTCCTGAAAAATATATGGGACTAAATTCTGTGCTGAAGTGACTCTCATTTTTCTCTTCCCACCACTTCCTGCCATGTTTTGAATTTGTGGCTGACTTCACACTGGTGTGGGGATTGTAATTGCAATGTCTTAATTTTGTGACTTCCACTCATTTAAATCCTCGTTTGTCAAGTTGCATGCAACTTCGCCACGAAAAGGTCCTCAAGTCAGAAACGCGGCCCTTGTACGCTGCCACTCAAAGCAGCCAAAGAGCAGGACGAGAGCAGCGTGAATGCAAAGCAATAGCAAAACAATAAGGACCAGCCCAGCCCTGTCAAACTGCCATGCTCGGTCAGGCTCCTGTTAACGGGGCTCTGAAAGGGCTGGCTGGAGCTGTGACTAGAAGGCAGTTCTGTCTCCTGATAAAGAAAGCAGGCATGCTATATTTCCTTGTAATCTGTGACGCTGGATTTCCCATCTTTCGCGATTCAATCAATTTTTTGTTGTAGAGAAGAGGGGGTGGAGAACAGGAGGGAAGAGCCCGGATAAAAACTCTTTCATTCTTCCCTTCTTTGGACAGTCTGGTTTGGTTTATTTTATCTTGACTGCAGGAAAGGATAAAAAAGCCTGCCTTAGGACTTGTGTAAACATTATTAGCAGAAAAGGTTTTGTTTGCTCTTCCCTTAGTGATTGAAAGCTACAAGCTATTAACATCAGCTGTCATTTTTAAAAACACAGAGTATCAACATTTCAGATACAGCTGTACCTAACAGTTGTCACTGTTCAAAAAGCCAGGCACCAATGTCAGCCTGGCAAAAGAAGTGTGTAAGAGTAACACTAAGCAGCAAATAAAATACTGCTGAGGTAACAGCACCCACACCACCCTCTTTCTTCCCTCCTCTCAGTCAGTGGAATTCACAGCGTTGCTGTCAAAACACAGACTTCCTGGTTTTGTTACTTTTAAAGTATTTGCAAAATTCACTTCTTAATGACACACAGCCTTATAACAGAAAAGTCCTACAGTACTTGCTGACCCAAATACGCTCGGCTTCTGCATGCCTGTTCTGTTCTCCTGGGCGTCATGAAGTGACGCCAGCATAAACCACCACAAAACTGGCCCACGCTGCAGCCTTCCACAGCTCTGCTGTCTTCCTCGTCCTTAACATGGCTCAGCGAGCGAGCTCTGACAGCGTTGGAGCCAGACGCTCTGCTGGTCCTGCACATGGAGCTCCTCTTCAAACCAAGTTCATTCGTGTACTTACGGCATCATGCGGCCTTCAGAGCTTGTCTGCTGCGACGGGAGCTGCCACCCCTTCTGCTCTGGCCCAGCTGGACCCAGGCTCATTTCTGTTCTCTCCCCAATAGCACTGAGTATCCTTTCCTCCCTAACAGATTCCCAATTCCTCTCCCTGCTGGGACCTCTGAGCTTCACTTTTAATTGCCGCTGTGTGCTCTTCCAGCAAGCGGGACACAGATCTGCTTGATGCCGCTCATGGTTGCTTGGCTGTGAATGACACCAGCTCTGTTTCTGCCCCCATGTCAAAATCACACGAACAGAGCTGGAAACAGAGATACAGCATTAGAATTAGAATAATCCCACTGATAGAGTATTTCTATCACTTTGATCCCAGAATATTTACTGTTTGACCAAAGCAGATTTTTCTGCAGTTGGTTTGTGCAGATGTAAACCTCTGCTCTGTTCGGGAATAGTTATTGCACAAATGCTTTTTGCTCAATAGCTATTCTTTCAATCACCCCCTGCTACCATGAGATAGAATAAAGAGAAGAAAATTCGCAGCATGAGGGAACTGTGGTCAGACCATTCCTAAGGGAAGCTGGACTAATGAAGAGGGCCTGCTCCAGTTTATGTTTTCTTTGCTACCCTTCAGAGAAAACTTCCAAATCAGAAAGTGTTTGCTGGATGGCTTTCATTGCCTTGCTGCCAGAGTAGTAACAGATTCTACCACCTCATTAGCTAATCTACTCCCAAATTAAATATGGACTGGATTCAACAGGCACATACGCAGGAAGGGGTAAAGTAGACGAGTGTAATGGAAGTGTAATTGGTTTTGATGTGATGTAATGTCAGTAAATGCTCCGCATTAATTAGCGTTCCAGGGCAATCCGTCTGGTCTCCTACCTAACTGCCCACAGAGGATGTTAGCTTACGGAGGCATATATACAGAGAAAGCTTTTTAGCTATTCCCTTGATGTAAAGGTCAGAATCAAATGACATTGGGATAAGAAAAGGACACTGAATAAAACAAAATGCCTAGGATGGCAGTGTGCTTTCTTTACTTGACTATAAGGTAAATTTGCCCTCACTTACCTAAGATTTTATAAGCACAATACAATGACTTGCAGTCATGTTTTTCACCTAACCTGTCTCAGTCCTCACTTGATTTTTCAGTAAAGATGTCAAGGAACAAGACTGTGTCAGAAGCAAAAATGGGTTGGGAGAAACCACGTTACCTGATGGCAAGTCCCACTGTGAATTCCTGGATGCCAGAAAAAATGCTGCCAGATCAGGGAGCACTGGAAGAGCCAAAAGCAAGCATGAAGGTGTCCCAGCCTTGATCAGTGACACTGCAAAGCGCTGCACCATGTGCCAGAACCCCTTTGGAAAAAAAAATAAAGGTCTTGTGCCTGCACAACAGGCACAGCCTGGCTGGCACCAAGACATCTGCTCTAGTTCACCTAGCAGATGATTTTTTTTTAAGTCTGTTCCTTGTGTGGAGGAGATGATGGTTTTGCTGGGAGAGCTGGTAGCCCTTGGGCTCCTTGCTGGACGCCTGGGAAATCACAGCAGAGCGACGTGGTGTCAGTGTGTTTGCAGAAGGAGGCCATCTCAAACAGCAGAGATGGCTAAATGCTGAAAATGGATTTTCATGGCTGTGGTAGTGAGAGGGGATAAATTCATGGAGTGCATTCTGCCTTGAAAATTGCATGACAAAGTAAAGAATGGGAGTAATGAAAAACAAAAAATCAGTAATGGTGTATTCAAGGCAGAAACAGGTGGAGTCCAAATGATTTCACTATAAGCTAGTGATGTGCCTTTTGATCAAATTCACTTCCATGATAGGCAAGCTATATTTTTTCAGCAACGACTGAAGAGAAATGCTTCAAGTTATTACTAGTCCCACTGAACCACCTGGATTTTTCCACTTTCCCGGAAAGCTCATGTTCTCTTCAGCAGTATATTGACACAGTAGTAAAATTTTACTGTTTGCTCATGAGGTCACAGTACATGCCAGCCCCTGTCAGCAATGGCTGGTTTGCATTCAGAGTATGCGCCACCACTTTATAAAATCAGCACAAGTTCAAATTGCAACTGCACTACGGGAAAAAAAAATTAGAAAAGCACATTCCCTAGGAAGAAAGTCAACTTTCCAGTTTCTATTTCAATTAAGTATACAGGGGTGTTCACCTGTTACTGAAACTTCCCAACTTACTAGAACTGAAATAAAGCATTTCATAACTGGTGAAAATGAGGGCATGATGGTTCAGTTCTGATTGTCAGGCTCCCAAGTAGCTCAGTGGAAATTTAGCCAAAAGCAAAAAGTCAGGGAGACTCAGAATAAACCGAAAACTCTTAGTGAATCCAGTGTAAAATGTCTTCCACAAATACTAATTCAGATTATAAATGGGTTCACTCCAAATGCACAGGTGCCCTTCTTATGTTTGCTTTCTGGAAAGAATCCAGCGCTGTGGTTTGCTGGCAAAAAATAGCTCATTTATGTCAATTTTTGAACCTGAAAATGTTAGTATTCCTCCCATTGAGGCAATTCTAATAGTTTTGCAGATTGACTTAGGGACAGAGATGCAGCCCATGCCATACTTTGTGTGTCCAGCTAAAAAACAACCAATGCAGCACAAGATTTCACGTAGCAAATCCCTGCAGGAAGGTGCTTGCAATTAGCTTCCAATAATGAATCCCTCCCACGTAGAACAGCATGTAGGATCTGTTCAAGAGCAACAGGGAATCAAAAGAAAAAATTAAGTGAGAATTATTTGCTCATTTAAAAAATATTAGTGAATGTGGGATATGTATGACAGCTTAAGAACAGTAACATAGGGCTGATAAGTGACATCTCAGGCTTTACCCAAGCTTGTGGCAAGGCTCTCCCTCGTGCCCAGAAGAGAGGAGGGCAGAAGACACGAAAGGGTGGCTGCAGCCCTCACCTTCATGCTCTGCAGCAGCAGGACACGCTGCCAGGCTCCCCAGGCACGTCTCTGGTGCAGGACCCTCTGGGCTGTCTGCTCTCTTTGCTCTCCTTGAGCTCTATTTCACTGTGCTCACTGACACCAGACTGCTGTAGCAGGAAAACAGGAGGAAAGCTTGTTTAATAAAGGTTGTTTAATAAAGGCTGCAGTAAGGGACACAATGGGCTTATAGTTAAACGTCAGAAACATGACAGAAAACATGAAGACAGACAACCAGGTAAGAGCCAAAGTCCAGCTAGCTCTGTGTGCTGCCTCCACACGGCCAAAATACTTTGTGCTCTCTTCCCTTTCTCTTCTTTTGGTTATTGCTCCTTGACACCTTTGGCTATTTTTTGCCTTTTTATTTTTCATGGTGGGGCTGAGTACTTTCAGAGGTCAAGCATCAGCCCAGCCCTAAGAGCTGTCAGTACAGACAGCGGCCAGTTGTACCAGGGGATAGAATAAGGTCAGGGCAAATAAAATAATCTCTCGACTCGCAATTCGCATCTACTGCCAATTCAACAGCTGCATCTTGAAGGCTTCCTAAATTACAGGTGGTAACTTTGCATTTATCAGTCCTGAATGGATTTTTCTTTCTTATGAATTTGTCCAATCACCCTTTGAACCTGTTTAAATTTTTAGCTAGCATAACAACCAGCCAGAAACACTTCCACAACTTATGCACGCACTAAGTTTTCAAGAGAGAACCCACAAAACGCACATATAGACTATGCAAAAACATATTCAGATATAGACTATGTGTCAAAATCTACGTATGTATATATGCCTTCTGTATATACATATTTATATGATTGTACATGTACATATGTAACCAAGTTGGTCTTAGACCATTTCAGTATGTCTCATGCAGTGCAAGTCATAGCACGTTGGCCAGCTTGTAGGACAGAAGACCCAGATGTCCTATGGCTCTCTTACTCCTCAAACATTAGTCTCTGTCCTGAATAAACCCTCTTCTTGCTGTTCCCCGTCTCACCGAGACTTTTATCTCCTGCTTCTATGTACACGAAAGCAGCGCTAATGATTCATGTTCCACTCCTCCATCGTGTTTTAGGTTTATCCCCTACAGGTACTCGACAGCTTCCGTGGTTGGAGCTACTGGATTATGTCTCCAGTTGGCCTCCTGGTCTAGGTGGCAGCTGCGTGTACCGGGCATTTTTGGAAACTAATAGCAGCATTCTACATTTTGTACATTAGGAAAAAAATACGGCCTGCATAAACATTACATAAAAGAGTTGTCTTCAGTGCATTCTCCACCTATGCCAGATAGCAAACGGACTCTGCAGGACACCATTAACATAAACCGTTGATAAAGAAATAAAGTAGGCTGAAAACCTCATCAGTATTTCTCTTCACTATGCCACTTCATTTCTTTACAGCCCACTCTTGGAGAGAAATGGAGAGAAAAGCTGTGCCAAATGGTGCTTGTAAACATGATGCCTCTTGCAGAGTGCCCTGCCCCTGGGATGCTACAGTTTGGTAAAGGAATATCCAGGATTAGGGCAAACCCACACATTCCCCAGAGGGCCAAGAGTCATTATGGCGGAAGCTATCTGAAGCAGGGCTCTTCCAGACCAGCTCTTTGGAAATGCAACTAGTGTTAGCTCTTCGTTCAGGGGCCATGTTTTCTCTCAGTTGCATGGAAAATGCAACTGAAAATTTTTTTTAATGCAGATTTCCTTCTAAAATTTTTCAACTTGCAAACAGCTAAAAAGGAGTATGGAAGGTTTTCATTTAAAGAAGTCACACAGGAAAAATCAAGGAGTAGAGAAAAGCCTTTAGCTTCGTCCCGTGACTGTTGAATATGTTTCATGGAGGAGGCTCTTCTGATGAGGTGAAGACTCGAAAGCAAGTAGTCTGAAGAGGCATAATGTGCTGTGACAGAGAGCAGAGTATCTGAGCAGAGGTCTCTCACCAAGGGACGGTGAGTTAAACTCCCTAAGCTCTTGGCATGGTATGAGCCTGGCCTGCTTAAGTCTTGCTGGATGTTTACAGGGACAAATGATGCTAAGGAAGTGGATTTTATTTCAGCTTTTTGTTCCCAGCCAAAAGGTATCTGTAATCCATTCTCTTCCCCATTAAAGTCTCTTGATGCGGATCTGTTAACTGTTTTGAGCAGTAGTCTGTCTAATTTTATGAGTGCTGTTTTGCAAACCTACCTGGCAGACTATGAAAACAAACTTCTCAGGAAAAGATGCTTTCTCTGGCAGGAGGCCAGGGCGTGCACTGCAAGCGCTAGATAAACGTAGGAAGAAACTGTATCCTGTCATCTCTACGATTTGCCAGGCAAAACCTCCTCGAAACTGCAGATGAGGCTTGCAAGTTTAGTTTTCTTTTGGCTCATTTTCTCTGTGTGCTTCACTGTGAATCTGTCACCTTTCTCGTCCACCATTTATTCAGAATTTATCATTTTGTCCTTTCCTCACATAATTCAAGATGGCTTTCTGGTGTAGAAAGTGGTTATCCCTTCTGTCACTGAGGTGGTATTACTGCAAATGACCAACTACATCTACAAATTGCTCAACTCTGTTACCACAACACGGATGAGGTTCAATGCCTTTTTTTGCAAATAGAAAGCTCTGACTTCTAAGAATGTCAGTTTAGTACTTCCAAAATTACATGGTGAATTATAAAAATTCAGATTTTTACACACATTCTTTTTCCATGTATACATCTAAAGTGTGTCTCAGGTTCAAAGGCAGTGTTAACTTCTGTTGTACCCATTTGTTGTGGGAATTGTTGTGGGAATTTGTGTGCAGTGTCTTTTTCCTATCCCTTTTTCCATCTCCCACGCCCATGAAAATCTGGACTGTCTGGTCCTGTCAAGAGATCCGTGGGACCTGGTGATTTCGTAGGTCAGAGGCAGGCCAGTTTTGCACTGCTTTCCAGGTGGAAGCCCCCCACTGAGAGAACAGTGACCCTATAAAGGAACTTCATTTGGTGTGTGCTAATCGTTAGGCCTGTAACCTCTGAGGAATGCAGCTCTGAAAGCCATGTTACTGTGGTGCTCCAGGTGCATTCTCTACACTTCGGATTGTGATGACAAAATTGCTTGAATAAATCAGTGTATGTAATTTGGTTTCCACTTTCCTGCTCACGTGTGCACAAAGTAAGCTCTATGCCTACCACTCCTGCTATTGCCTTTAAGGATGCAGCATGTTCCTCTCGTTTTGTCTCAGTTCTCTCCTATCACAGTTTGAAGGCTTCAGCTATGCTCACTAACAAACTTCTTCCATCACTGATTGAGCCAGACCAATTTACACAAGCTGAAAATTAGGTGCTTTTTCCAAAACACATCACTGCGATGGAAGACATGTTTGCTTTATGATTTCCCATTTCCTTTTGGCTTAACCTCTCCGTCTCACCTCCCATGTTTTATATTTCAATGAGGCATTTGCCTGCAGAATCTCCATTTCACAGTTTCTGTAAAGTCTCACCTGATTTCACTCGGAAAAATCTCTCCACAGGTGAAAGTGCTGTATCAGAAAAGCAAAAGCTGCACCAGCAGATATTATAGGAGTGCGTGAGAATTAGTGATAACGGGACTAGTAATTCACACCGGAGAATCAAAACCTTTTTACCTTAGCCCATTCCAAAGAAAGCTGACTTTAAAGGCATGAAGAAAAATGAAGGACACGCTATCAGAAGGTTTGCCAAATGCACAGACTTCCCCACCTCTCCTAACAGGTTGCATCTCCTGGAAACCACTGCTTGAGGTGGCTTGCTTTTGTCCTAGTCAGCCCTGATCTCCACATCAAATACCGTATCGTGCTTAATCAACTAACTACAGAGCTTAAATTCGTACTATTGAAAATATTATCTCTGTTCAGCTTCTTAAACACCACATCTGAGAAGTCTCAAGCACTTCTGGCACAAGTTGACAAGGCTCCTGGCAGCCAAAAGGCCTGATTCTCTCCAGCTTAGTTGTCAGATATCTGCAAAGTAAAAGGTTGGAGATGTTTGTGATGGAAGGGGGAGTTTGGTACCTTCAGTTTCATCCCATCCATAAAAAACACAAGTCTGGTCTGATTTACAGGTTTTGGCTTAGACCCTCAAAGGTTTTTTTAGGGATATAATTAAAGTCTTGCAATGTTCCAGCAGGTGATTCAGAAAAAAAGAAATATGGTTACTACAATCCTCACATCATTAGTGGAAGAAGCTAGATCTAGGAAACAGTAAACCCAGAAGTTTATCTGAGCTCCTCCCTGCTGGGAAGCTGCTGGCTGCTCAGGACTTTGTATTAAGGGTCCAGCTCATCTGGACTAGTTCCTTATTAAGGTCCCAGACCCTGAATTCCTGTTGCTTTGCTCTACACCTCCACAAGAGCCCAGACAGCAAGGAATACTGTTCTTGAGGACACAGGGAGAGTTAAGACTACCTGGACTAATCCTGGGTGCTTCAACGCACCTAGGGGATAGGGCCCTTAATTGAGCACATGCTTTAGCGCCAACAGCTGGAGGTTCAGTCCCTGGAGGCAGTAATTTTCACAGCCTGGCCTACTGTATCTGCTACAGAAAAGAATAGAAGATTAGGTTTATATTTGCCTAGATTGCTAAAACCATTCTTAAAAACTTATATTTAAAAGGAAGTTCAGCTTTTCTTCTCAGAGATGACATGATTTGGCTTTGAGGTGAAACCAGCACCAACTTGAAACGTGTTGGGAAGCGTACGGCAAATTCAGCACCCCTAACCCATGGCTTAACTCCGTTAAGACACTCTGTTCCCCGAGAGTGGCTGCCCCCCCTGGATCAACAGCACAGCCTGCCAGCCGCAGCCTCAGGTCCCCTTTCTTTGATGCACATACCTCCCACCTGGCACTGAAAGCACAGGTCTAAATATGCAGGTTTTGTCCTGGCGGAGGTTCCCGCCTGCCAGGCATTTGGCTTAGAGCTCTTGTCATTGCAGCCGCTGATATGGATGCAGGGGAAGGAGCGTCGGGCTGGCGAGAGCTCGCCTGTGCCAAACAGAGAGCATGCGAGGAACTGGGATGTGAATAAGAGGGGTCTGTGGGTACTATGATATTTTTTTTTAGGTTTACGTATCCCCTTTCAACTGAAGAATTTAGAGAGATTTTTTTGGCCAGATCAGCTTTTCACAGAGAAAAGTAGTTAAGATACCAGTTTTCTGTCGCTCAGGAGATGCTGAAAGCCTTGTGGGATGAAGTCCTAAATCTGTCAATGGGCAACGCTAGATAAGGAGTGGCCCTGCAGAGCTATTCCCAAACCATCCCCATTCTCGGCCCACGGCCCCTTCCTGTGCTCGCTTGTTTCCAGGAATTACTGGCCTGCTGTTGAGAAATGCGGCTTCGCTCTGGTTCCCAGCACGGCCATGAAAGAAGCGGAGGCATCCGCATCCACATGCGCATTCATCCGGGGAGAGGAGCTTCCCCTCACACCTGCTGCGTGGCACAAAGGACCCAGAGCCCGGCGGGGGGCACGGCCCCTCCACCGGCCTCCCTCCCTCTCTTCTTCCCTCCCTCAGCTGAGGCAAACAAGCGAACAAAAGCAGGGACTTTCTCTCCCCTCGGCCTCAATACCGACATCAGGTCCAAGGAGGAGGCAGCGAGCTCTCCTCTTCCACCTCTTTCCGGTCCCGCTCGGAGCCGTGCTACGTGGGCATTCCTCCCTCCCCTCCGACAAGAAAGATTTGTGCTGGGACTTCAGTTCTGATCGCTCACAGCCACAATCTATGGCCTTTTCCTTTTTTTGGCTCCTGTCATCAACGCTGTTAAGACCCCTTACTCTTAAAATTCCTAAGTATCTTTGAAGTGCTGGGTTTTATTGTTGCAGCTTGCTATCTTAACGGGAGGGCAAACTACCAGGCAAAACGCAGGTCAGCCTAATTCACTTCATTTCCCTAAGCTCCCTCCATAGCCAGCAAAGGGAGAGGCCCTTCATGACATCTTTCAGATTTGCTAAATTAGCCCTCCACTCTGAATCACCTTCTGAATAGACCTGTCATGCTCCATTGACTACAGAGGGAGCCTAAGGACAACCTCCGAGATTAACCTTCCACCTCACGCACGGGGATGGTGGGTATTTAGCATTGACAAATTGCATAAAAGTTTCTGAATCAAAGGTGTCATCTGAGAGTGTATTACTAAACTACAATACAATGCACAATAATGGCTGTTAAATTTTGTTGTCATTGCTAGTAATAACAACAGCAAATAATGTCTATTTCTGCTTTTAAGATTAGTGTGTTTTTCATCTCCCTCAATGAAATCCATCTACTTCAAGGGACCTGTAGCATAAATGCTGCAAAATAGGAAGGTGGCTGCCTTTTCCGTTGTTTTTATTTCCTCTAAGAGCTTGTCATTCTGCCTTTATTGTACCACTTTATTGTGACCCTTACGTTAAGGTTGCAGAGCACTTACACTTTTGGGTACACATGGCACCGAAAGAAAATTTACTGCTCTTTTTCTTCCCATGCTGGTAGACAGAGCAGTGGCTTATTTAGGCAGCTTTCCTGATAACACAGCAAGTAGGTAGCGCTGACGATACACAGGCCCAGTTCAAATTCAGCTACTTACAAAACCATCTTTATCAGAGAGAGCATATGTTTTGTCTTTGTGACACTCAGTTGTGCAGGCGGCTTGACGGACCCCTGTCATCAACAGAGGACAATAGCAAAGAGAACAAACGTTGTACTTCATTCCCAGCCAAGGATAAACGGAGACCTGGTCCTGCCACTCCGTGGGTTTTTGCACTGGGCAATGCCCTGTTGAAGACTATCTATCTGCAGCACACAAAGCACAGCGCTCATGTAAATTGTTACAGGACTGTGATACTATAGATTTTAGGCTCTTTATACATTATATCATGAGTATCAAGACATTTCTCCAGACTGAAAACGGGCTACTTCATGTTCAGAATATATCCCAAATCAGGTCCTGAATTCAATATAAATCTTTTTTAGTATATCTTGTCAGAAGACAAGAGAAGAAATCTCTGTTTTTCCTTGCAGCCAGTTCCATCAACTGCCCAGGTAATCCTATTTTTGGGATGGGGCCCTTCAGCACCTCAGTCTGGGCCCTTTTTTGTGTCTTTCTCTGGCACGTGTACCTAGTTTTTTGTTGTGTTGATCCTTACACTGGGGATTCTACTCCCACCTTCCAAAATCAGCTCTCCACCTCAACATTTCTTCCCAAAATTCCCAGCCCCAGAGAAGTTTGGAGACTATTTACAACAGTGACACATCCTTTACCAGGTAATCACTTACTCCCTGAGTTCTGGGTCAGCACTATGTGGCTTAAGCCCAAGTAGAGAGTGGAAGAAAGACAGAAAGAAAGAGAGCAAGGAAGAATGAAAAAGAAAAGGGGAAAGGCCAGTAGGGATAATATTGCCCTGTGTTACAGCTCTTTGCCCACTACCTCCACCATAAATGCATTGAGGAGAAAGTGGAAGTCAGTCCATACTTCCAGCTGGAGATTCCCTTTGCATCAAGCACATTCCCAGGCAGCCACTTTGTCCCACTGAGGCCCACTGTGCTCCCTGAAGTGACACCAACCGCACTTGACTGAGGTTGAGTACCCAAGTCCCATGTGCATCTCTAGTGCTATGTAATGAATAATAGAAAGACAAGAATTAATGTAATAAAAAATGCTAACATTTTTCAGACAGGAAAAAAATATAATAATTTGAGTGCAGAACTCTTTCATTACGAACAGCAGGTTTTTGAAGTTGTATATCAGGGTAAAAAAACCAAAACAACAGACCATATTTCAAAATGCAATAGTACACAAGTTAATCACTGTCGTAGAAAGCTCTTTTCCTTTCCTCCATCCCCAGCATATTACATTTTTCTTTTACTCTGCCTCTAGAACCTCCAGTAACAAACACTTAGCAACTGCTAAATAGCTAACAATTAACGGAAAACGTTTATCATTACATTTATTTATTTATTTGTTTATTTTTAAAGAAGGATTCTTTCTTGTGTTCTGCTCTTGAGAAGCTTTATCCTTAACACGACAAAAAATAGTTACTGACCTTTTCAGATCCAAGCTCTCATCTTTTGCTGCTGGGGTAGAAATGGGGGGATGCAGCAAATTAAAGGGTCTACAGCGTAACTAAGGAAGCAGAGGCTGAATAAATACAAATAAAAAATATTCTTTGCCAATGGACATAATAGTTTCAATGGAGATTGCATAGCAATCGAGCCTTCTATAACTCAAGGTACCTGAGTGGGATAGAGATATTTTTCTGTAAAAGACACACTGAGTGTGCGTGTACGTATTTATATTTAATGTCAAATCTCATTTTACCACAAGCCATGTGTAATGGTCTTTCTTAAGAAATGGTCTCAGTAAACAGTGAAGATTTTATAACAGACTTGTGTTTTTCTGTAAGATTACAGGGTTTTTTTATTCCATTTGGGTTTCTCTAGAGACGATTAGTATGAGCTAAGTAAAATAAAACGAGAGAGGATCTCTCTGTAGGTGACTTCCCACATCACCGTAAAAGATGACAACGGACAAAGAGCTGTATTATTACTTTATGGGAATGCTTCATCTTGAACATGAACAATTGGTTGTGCAAATTCTCTGTTCTCAGTGAAAATCAGGTGTTGCTCTGCCATCTACAAGGCAAGCGATGAAGTGAGTGTGTCTCTGTGCGTGTGCATGTTCAACTATCATCCACTGGAGCATTAATTACCATCCTACCCTGTGCAAGGCCAGAGGGATAATGAAGTACAAACAGGTTTTTAACTTCAGCATAGGTTGAGCTCTGGGGTCTTAGAGTTCTCAAAATGGCCTTTGCACTTTTGTGTGAATATCTTGTCCCACTCACCACTGGCAGTCCTCCTTGCATCCGTAGACGCACTTAATGAACCACCACTCCCAGAATTTTGGAGCACAAAGTGGTAGGAGAATGTGGGTCTCTTCTGCACGAAGTCCTCTCCATTCATATACTCCATATATAACAAAAGGAGGCTACGTAAAGACAGAGACGACCTTCTAAGACCCTATTCCATGAAGGCAACCCACCAGAAAAAAGCTGATCTTTGCCAGGCCTTGCTTAGTCAGCATCTGGGAACAGAGGTGAGGGCAGGAGAAACTGGAGACCTCTGTGCCCTGCATGATGGAGCTTTGTGAAGCTAAGCATGACTTGAGACAATCCTCAAGCGGCTCAGGCTCCCTGACGAGATCAGATATCTCCCATGGAAGAACAAGAGCATCTTAAAACTCATTACTCAGTAACCTAAAAATGTAACTAAATGCTAAGTAGCATATTAAAAAGGAATTAATTTTTTTTTCTTTTTGTAATTAAACAATAGTAAGTACTTGGTCTCCTTTTCAATGACAGGATTTAGGTTGTTGAGTCCATTAGTGGTTTGAAGAATGCTCTGTCACTTTTCATACCTTATAATGCTTTACTTTCTTCCAAACAATTTCAGAAGTCTGTATAAATCTCATAGTCTTGTAAACAGTGTGAAGCATCTCCCTCTTTTGGCAGTGAGTGATGGAATAGCTTGTATGTAATTAATTATTCTAACATTTTAACTAATAGTTGGACACAGAAACAAAGTCAGGAAAAGCAGTCGGAAAAGAAAGCAGACTTAGGTAAAAAAGATGATGAAAGAACAAAAAGAAAGGAGAAGAAATTAACATACAATGAGCGTTACCTGAATTTATGCATAATACTATTTAGTCCATTAACGTAATTTAACTTCTTTGCTCTATTCTTGTTGCTTAATCATCTCTCACCAAACACACACACTCATTGAAGTCACTGTTAAAGTAAAACAGCTGAGCATGACAGGGCTGGGAATAAGGTTTTCCCACTGCCTAGCTGATTGAGTAATTAAAAAAAAAAAAAAAATCAAACTCCTCATCTGTGTCAAAACCCATCATTGTGTCAATATTATACAGGTTGAAATAACTGTATACTAAACCAAGCTGCTTTACAGAACCAATAAGTGTCAGGAATTTGGGACTGACAGACTTCACTACACACAAACCAAAGAGCTGTTTCCTGCTAGAATCATTTTCTGGCATATTTCTTTCTACAGTCTAAAACCTCTTCTGAATTTACAAAGAAAAGTGTTTCTGTGACAAGCAACACCCATAGCTGATGGGAAATTGGTACAATAAAGAAAGACCACTAAGAATACTTGGAATTAATTTAAGAAATTTCAGAAGTCACCTACAGTTTCCGCAACCAAATGAGAACACCACTCTTCTGTGTATTAGTTTATTTAATTCTTTATCGCCACTAAGAGCAAGTAAATTATGTTGATACAATTGGTAAACATATACATTCGCTAGAGCCCCCCACAATCCCACAGAGCTAAGGGAAACATTAAGGGATGTTACAGGATTAATGCTTTCATTCTACAATACGGATATATGGCTTTCATACAAGTTTAAAAAAATCGAAAAGATAACACACTGCTAGCTTACAAAATCAATATACAAACTGAAAAAAAAAAAGGAAAAGGAACAGGAAAAAGAGAGTAACCCATGAGAAGATATCATATAGCACTGGTTTAATAGATATATACAGAATTAGAAATCCATTGAATGTGATATTCAGGTTTTAATTTGTTATTTTGACTTTCATTCTTTCTTTCCGTTTAACATCCAAACTACAAGTATCAAGATGATTTCTGTTTTGTTTTTTCCATCTTTTTTTTCCTGTTTTCCTCACTTTTTATTGGCAGAGAAAAAGCCTTTTTCTGCCTGGGTTTATATGTTCACACCTACCGGAAGCCGTTCATCCACCTTGCAGTTTTGAACAAAGCCCTTCCATGTACTTGGTGTGACAGAAGAGAACATCACTCTGATACTAAGTCCTATTGGCCATTTCATTGGCATGTGTTTTGCATTTTCCTTGGACACAGCTATCCTTAAATGATATGCTGGCGAGTGGCAAGAAACCTAGCTCGTCATCCTATATACTACTCTTGTATCCTCATGTAAATAACAACGCAGGACAAAAAGCTCTTTCACTTCTACTTTAGCTTGAAAACATGGCAGCACTAGTCATGAGACACATTTTGAGCTAAGGACACACTTTTAATAGAGTTTTGCTTCCCCATATATGGGGAGTTATGTATGCACGTATATTTAGAGAGCTGCTGTGCCTGATGCTGGCATCCTCATTAGGTGGTTTCTTGCCCCAAGCTGCAGCAGTACTAGCCTGTCTCTACTTCAGCTGCCCTCAGCAACCACAACACACTCTGGATTATCAGAGCCATTTCCTTCAGCTGTGAAAATCTAGATGAACTACATAATGATAATATGGGAAGTGTAATGAATGACCTAATGAGAAAAGTTAAATTATCTCTTGTTGCCAGGTAGATTAGGGTGAGGGAATTCAAACAGGGTAATTAATTGAATGAAATTGGTTATGGGTAAGACAGCACTGCAGATGCCATCCATTTCCCTAGCTTTACATCACAGAATTCAGGGCTAAAGCTTTTGTGCAGTCTTTAACTTTGAATGACCTTCTGAAATGGGAATACTTGGGAGCCTCTCTTTTATCTCATCAGTAAATTCATACATCAGACACATGCTTTTAGTTTTGTTGTGGGTTTTGTTTGTTACTGTGCTTTTTCTAAGAAAGGAATAAGAACTGTAGGTACAGTTTTCTCATAGGCAACTCTATGATTCTATGATAACTCCCTCAAAGCCGAGCAAGTCAAAGGCTAAGAGATACCTACTGAGTTTTTAGCCATCTGGGACGCCAAGACACTCCACATTTAAATGGCAAACTGCAAAAAGGCAAAAGGATTGCTCAGCCCCTCCAATGAGATAATGATAGCTGAATATAGTTGAATTCCCATGTTTTCCTTGAAATATCTCATTTCTGCTCAGGTCAGAGTGATGAGGCCACAAGGCAGACTGCCATTTTTGAAGAATAGCAGAGAGGGAACATAAGGAAAACAATTAGGCTTCAACATCATTTAGTTCTGGTCCAAAAGCACACGAAGTTTTCTGCTGCTATGAACAAGACTATCTAGACCTTCTTCAAATGCAAACACCCATGGGGTGGAAGAGGCTCTCTCCTTGCTCCGCTTTGCTCAGGCAAGTCTTCCACTATCCCTGAAGCTCTGTGCACCATGCCTCTTCCCTTTAATTTGGTGGTAAAAGAGGACACAGTGGGAAAGGATGCAGTTTCTTGCCACTGTTTATCTAGCTAAGGTGTTTTTCTGTTTGAAGGCAGACACTCTTTCATCACTGTCTCTAAGTTTCAATCAAATGTGATGCATTTCTGTCCCCTAGGAAGCCTTGCCCAGGCTGAGCTATGAAAAAAAGCCTTGCCTTTAGCAGCAAGCCACCTTCCCGCTGAATCCAAGGAATCTCTTTGCTCATTCTCATATTTCCTTGTTCATTGTCATCTTCTGATTAACAAGTTGCTACTATGTCTTTTAATCTTAGAAGGACACAATGAGAGGTACATGATGGTAGGGACTTGCTGGGGCTCTTTTGCAACAGTCCAGCACGAAATGGAGAATACAGAGAGAATCTTCAAGCATGAGGAAGTTTGGCTGTGAGGCCGAGTGCCTCAGCAGAATTGACAGAAAACCTACGAATACTACCACAATTAGGGATGAGTGGGGGAAGGCAGACAACAGGTATAATCTGTCCCCGCAAAGGAGAGAACACAAAAGTTCACAGAAGATGCTGTCCTAAAGAGTTTAAAAAGACCAAATATGAGGTACCTACCCCCACTAACATACTGCTTCCCCTTCCTATAAGAATTTGGGAGATGTGAAAGACTACTGTGTCATGTCAAAATGGTGTACCTCACCAGTATTTTGCTTTAGAAAAGTGGCAGGTTTGCATTGTTAATATTGTTGCAGTTCCTAGACTGAAGGAAAGTCAGGTTGGCTTTTGTCCCATCCTCACCATTCACTTTAAACTAAGGGAACTCAGATAAAGTTCATCATATGTTAAGGGATTCCATTAAACAAACAGGAATGCTATACAATATTTATCTTCAGATGCTCCCTGCTAGCAGCATGGTTAGTTTCAGGGGTTTTATAGGCCTGTTTCTATAAACAGTCTCCATAAGTATTCACTTCCCCTTGGTTCCTCATAATGCTCTGGTTTTTCACTTGAATTGTCCATTGCTACATACCAAGTGGTGAAGGATATACACCAAAGTTAAAGAAATACGTTACATTTTCTCCTATAAACATCATCATAACTTGCACTCCTAAACCAGAAAAAAAAGACATACTAGCGTCTCCTTTTGACATTGCCTCCTGTTGGACACGTTCTATTGAGGTTGGAGCAGGACTTTACTTCTCTGTAACATTCTACATTTGCTTAGTTTTCATTAAGGCACAAATCAAGCAAAGCATAAAAACAGATGTGCCAACCAGTAATCCTGCCTTACTTACTCAAGGAGCACACAAAAGAAGTTTGTATAAAATGCTCCTGACTTCATATCTGTCGCTTCTTGACAAAGTCTCCAACACTGTCGGTTGATATGTTTTATAATTATTATTAATTTCTCATAATTTTTCACCTTTGAAAAACAGTACAGTTCAGAATGTCATTATGAAATTAGATGATGAGAATCAGTAGGTTACAACTTAGTATCTACCTGCATGTACAACAAATGTTTTCCCTTCTTGGAGCCTTGCCCTATAGTTCTGCTGCACTTAATAGTCTGTTAAATATGCCAGGCTGACAAGCCATGATTCTCTTTCAATATGGACACTTCTGTCAGAAGACATGTCAAAGTCAGAAAATGCCCCAATCCACAAATACTGTTTTAAATCAAAATACAGACAGGCCTAATTGCTTAGAAGCATGGCTCAGCCTACTTGGAAGAAGGGAAGGGAGCTATACCCCAATTCCCCTAAGTTTAAACTTGCTTCTGGATGCAGATTCATCCTTAGCTGATGTTCAGCAACTCACTCCTCTCTTTTCTAAGAGATTTGAGCGCTCAGAAAAAGCTGTCACTGAGGGGATTTCTATCATCTCCCCGTAGTGTATTATAGATGTAGCAAAAGAAAATGGAAACCAGTTCTTGAGAGGGACATTCATGAAACAAGATTCAGTTGGTTAAACTAGCTAAGGAACACATCTATGCTAAGTCATTTTCCATTGTAACAGGATAGCACCAAGAGGGTAAAACACATATTTCATCTGAAGTAGCCACCCCCACAGCACTATCAGACAAGCTTGACCTCCCAAAGGAAGGAGGGTAAAAGGTCAGGAAGCAAATAAGGAGAAATTTCAGAATGACTCAAGTGGAAACTGAGCAAGATAGGGTGGGAAGAGGTTTTCTTCAGTTACTTGCCTCTTGCTTTCTTGATAATGTCACTAGTGAAGCAACTGCTCCTGTGAGGTACCAGGTACCTCCTCTCAGAGATGACCCAACTGACCTATTCTATTCAGTCTTCCTATGTGTTCTGACATGAATTGGTTTTATCATCTCCTTCACAACCAGAGTTTCCATAGAATGTTTTCTGCTGGTTTCTTGGAAATTTTCTTCGTTGTTTATAAACTATGAGATACACCTCCAAATACTGTCAACAATAAGATGCCAATACAGACCCAAACATATATGGCTAAGTAGTACAGAGGAAGTGTTCTCCTATTTCACACCCTTTGCTACCAGGACTGTTGCACTTTCTTCTGGTCCTAACATGGTATTTTTTTGTTTGTTTCTTTGTTTCCTGTAAACTCTCTCCATGGAGGCCCTACACCACCACAGGAACTTGACTGGCCTCCTTCAAAAACTATAAGGAATGTTCCTTTAACAAGCCAGATGGGCAGTAAATTATAAGGGCCATAAGGCGTCAGAGGAAACACAGGGGAATTATTTTCTTCTTACTCACAGAGGTGGAAATCAGAAGTCACATCTAAAGTTTGCTAAAGGATAGTCAAACTGTTGGTCTCAGCATCATTCCCAACCCCTGCCAGCTCCCTATGAAACATGGACTAAATTAACCAGTGTAAGACAATGGTGCAACAGTGTTTGCACTCAAAGCTGAACCACTTTAAGTGAACTGATGCAGCATTTAGACAGACAAACCTTTGGTGAGTGAAAAAGCTTCTTTCTCCCTTTGCTATCAGTCAGACCTACCAATCCATTAGTTTAAGTCTGAGGCACAAGCACAGGTAGACCCGATTAGACCATGAACACACCAAATAGCACCCAGAACCACCCAAATATGAGCCTTTATGATTTTGGATTTGGTCATTGCACATCCACCACATGTTGGGGACATTTTTAGCTATACCACCGGCTCAGGTATGTCTAACAGCATAGTCAAAATACCAAGGACATCAACACAGACTGCAAAACACACCCAAGAGGTCTGGAAAATAATTGTGTGGCTAGTCTACCTTGAGCTACATGCAGCCTTGGCTAGCTGGCTTCAAAAGGGTTTGGGAACGACTACAGAAGGACTTGTCTCACTGTGAGTTCAGATCAGCCATACCCTCCATGTGAGAAAAAAGAGGGTAAGCTCTGCAACTGTTACAATATTTTTTGCATAGAAAATGGGAGTGATGTTAGTCTGGAAAAAGACACTCTGCTTGTCTACAAGCTAATCCCAAGTGAGCAATGTGATTTACTCAGATGAACACACCCCGCTGCAGCTTTGCTGAAGTCAGTGGGTACCCGCAACAGTACAAGGGAGACTATTCCTCTTGAGCAGCAGGCAGGCCTGCAGCCTACACAAATGGCAAAGCTTATTTCTTGTTGTCGAATTTCAAGTTTTAGAATTTAAAAGCAATGATTTTGAAATTAATTTGGGCACTGAAATCCCTTATGTTTCCTCTAAGAAGTCTGGTCTGCCGGCTGTTTAGTTTGTTAAACAACCCTTTATCTGGGGACAGACCACCCCTTTGTCACATCTTTTTTCTACATTGTGACTTTTCTCAGGACTTGTTATCATTTAGAATAGGTAAAATTGAACAAACTGAAAAACAGCTGGTTATACATATTTTTTCCCCTGCAGACTATTTAAAAAAAAATTAAAAATCACAGAACTATTTTTATTTTGATTGAGCTTTTCCAAGGTCTTTCCGCTTATATAAAAATGGAAGAAAGCAAAAGGTACTGGTTTTATATTTCCCTACTGCTTTACTAACAGAGAAACAAAAATTAATTTCATTCCTATTGGTTTCAACTCCCACAAATTGTCCCTTTTTTGGTCAAAAACATGAACTATCTCAGGCAATTTCCAAACAGATTTCTTCTGTTACTTCCCACCAGACATACTATTTTTCAACCAGCTGTCATTAAAATCAACAGGAAGATTCCCAATGATACAAAAGGGAGTTGGATCAGGCTGAATCACAACAATTTCAGCTAGATTTTTCTGAAAAGGATATCCTCCCTTCTGGCAAAATAAACAAAAGAAAGCATTTTTCATCTTTTATAGGTAAAACAGAGGGTACTACCATCCACCAGCACTGATATGCTAAAAAATGAAAATTTTTGCTATCACTCCACTTGGAAAAATCATTGCTAGAAAATTGTGAAAAATTAGGACTCTTCTATGTCCAACTTTTGAAAGATCTCAGAATTTTTCCTGGCAACATACAAAATATGGCCAAGGATAAGAATGCTACTGGTTTTTACCTGGAGACGGTGGCATTTTGGAATGAACATTCACCACACATCCAAAAAAACTCTATCCCTGTAAATACGCAACAAAATGCCCTCATCCTTTCCTTAAACAAATAATTTCATACAGTTATCCAGATGTACTAAGAACTGAAGAAACAAGTCTGGCTTTTTTTTAAATATAAGATCCCAATCTTAAATATAATTGCATCCAGGGCACCACTGGCTTCAGCAGAGCTCCACACAGGTTCAGGTTCTGCTTGCATGGAGTAATTACCAGATTGAGACCTATGGCAAGACTTGAGAAAAAAATATTTTAAAAACCTCTACATTGTTCAATATACAATAGACATAATTTTCTAAATGAGTTTGGAGTCCTTTATTACAGGCCTCTAAAAATTGTTGTTAGGGTTATACATTAAAAATACTAAAGTAATAAAAAAAGGAATTTTTTTTTCTGTGTTTGCTTGTTTCCTTCTATGGTACCATTAAGCTATAAATAATTTTAGGATAAAATGCCTAGATATAAATGAAACTGTTAACTGATCGTGTTTGCTGATGTCCCTTTCTCACATTGCCCGAGTTGGCTCCATTAATCCAGCATCTTCTCTTGTTTCTTGCCTTCCTTTTTCTTCTTCTTGGACTCTGTGAAGATAACAATAACCATAAAAAAATCAGCATCTAGCAGTCATTGCAAGAAATTTAATTCAATACCCCTGAAAATTCCCCTTGTTTTCTCTATGCACATAAGAACTACTTTTGTTTCCTCATTCTGACCAAGGAAAGGCAAAACAGAAGGAAAAGAAGAAAAAAAAGGAACAGCCGAGGCGCTAGGGAAGATGGAAAGGGGGTGCATGTCTAGTTCAGAACCCTTCCTATCTGAGCGGCTGACCCTGTTTGGCATGCAAAGCATTGTCTCAGGAACTTGCTTCGAAAATAAGAAAACAGCAGGCAGCTCCTGGAGAAACCGGGTCATGGCTCAGTGGAGAGCTGGAAGAAAGCTTTGCACACACTACCCACACACAAACCCCTCCCTTGCTTCCTTTCTATTTCATTGTTAGACTTTGGCTTTCTCTGAATGTGAGAGCAACTCCAGAGCGTGGTGAGAAAGTGCGCTTGTTTCTTTAGCTTCTCCATTGCCAACCCTTCCCCCTTTGTCTGGGACAAACACCTACGCACACTTGAGAGGCAACTGAAGTTTGGCCTGGAGTCGTTAGAGCACGGTTTGTCCAGCCAGCTGGTACTGATAGGACAGGGAAGGGACGAGGGCGCATCTGCTTCCCTGATTCATTTGGGGTAAATAAAGGAATGACGTCAAGGTACAAGTGAAAGTTTATGTATGTATTATACTACCATCTGCGGGAACTTTCACTGTGCTATAGGGTAGTGGGGTGTTCTACAGGTAAAGGAAATTCACAGAGGGACCTAAAAAATGAATACGAATTGAGAGAATTAGGTACTCTTGTATCACATGTCACCTTGTAATGGGGGGAACAACAGCTCTCACTGGGAACGTGAATATATCCCTGTGGATACCACCACAAAACACAGCACAACAGGTACTACAGAGAGACAGAAACTGAGTTTCTGTGAATTTTCCCTCTGTGTCACTGAACCTCCTGGATTCTGTATTGACTGCGCTCTCTCTCGTGCTCTCTCTTCCCCTCCAGCACCACTTTCTCTGAAAGAAACAGCAGTATTTTATCAATCAGACTAGCACCTGACTGTAAAATCTATTTAGACCCTGCACAAGCAGAAAGGCACTCTGCAGAGTTCAACTAAATTTACTAAAAGCAACGAGACATAGGAATGCAGGCTGGCCATTAACAGGACTCTAGGAAGAGTATGTGCAGTTCACGGTAGGGGTGAAGTCACCACCAGGAGAAGCTTTTTGGTCTGGAGTCATGCGATCACATCAGGTCCCCATCCTCCATGACTACCTGCCTTGCACTCGACTTGAGGTACCAGATAACCCACTGTTTATTCATTTGCACTCGGACCCAGTGGGTTTATATCTGCTCCTGTTAGCAAACGCTCAGTCCTCCCTGTTGTCTACCTTGTGATACTCTGCGTATCACCCGAACTGCCAAACCCATCTACCTACAAAGACAAGTGATTCTGCTCCATGCCTCAGCAGAGTAAAGCCCTCGCGTGTGGGATGTAATTCCTCTCACATTATAGGTACTCACACCACCACAGCTTAATCTTTCAGACAGGTAAGCTGTATTGATGCAAAGCCTATTTGCTCTGTGAAATGACATGCACCCCCAGAGTTGTGGCAATATAAAAAGAGAAAAAAAGAAAACTGCTCAAATATTTCCCAGTCCTTAGGCTCTTTTAAAAATCCAACCACAGACACCAACACCCAAGTACTGACCCATGAAACTGTTGCTGTTCATACTCTCATGCTCAAGTCTGCTCACAGCTACCCTCTGCCTGTTGACTACCAGTCAGGCTACAGACTGCAGTATGTTCATGGCTAACAAAGTATAAAGTTCCTTTAAGATTTACTTTGTTCATGTTTTCTCATTGCTCAGACCTCCTCTTTGCATCTATGTTATTCAGGCTTTTATTGTCCTCATCTCTGTTCACCCTACACTACTATTTCAACTTCTATGACGTGCTATCAGGTCGGCTCACACAGCCACACTGGGATCCGTGTCACCCTCATCACTTGGTCTGCCAACACTTTCCTTTCGAGAGTAACCAGGCTTGACTGAAAGGGTCACCATGCCAGCACTGACACCACGCTCAGAAGCCCCGACCAGTTGAGAGTACAAAGCCAGTTACCTGAAAGCTCAGCAGTCCCGTGCCCCAGCGCCAGCTGTAGCCATCTACCAGTTAAGTGAGGAAAAGATCCCCTAGATACACTGTCAACAACAATCCCATTCAGATTCCTATTCAATACATGAAAATTATCAAAAATCAATTCATTTTAGCACACATTGGATGCAAGACCTTGAGTTCAGTCATTTCCTACCAGGTCTCTCTATGTGGTCCCAGCCTGCCACCAGAAATTATAGCAACCTGTCAAGCAGGGCCCACTGAAACAGCCTTTACCGTGCAGTGGAGGGAACGGATGAGGGTAGCTGTTTGCCTACCGCTCCAAATGCGCTCTGTGTGTTTGTGCCCCAGACAAACTGTCCTTCCACCTCTGGCGTGGCTCAACACACAGCCACACCAAGGAAAGTAGCATATACCTTCTCCACTCTGGACTGGGCTTCCTTCACCTCAAGGAAATACCTATCTTTACCACCCCTGTGCATCCTTGCAGCAAAACAAAAGTACCAGAAAAGCAAGCTATGTATGCTCCAGAACATTGATAAGGATGACAAAGCAGTCCTCAATTTTTGTGTCTGTTTTACAGCATACACTTTCCCCCTTCTCCCTTATCGCCCAGCAAGAGGCTGCCTAGCGGTGCCCTTGCTCAGATGGAGGACAGGATCCTGGAGGAGGGCACAGGCAAAGAGCAAATTCAGAATAACTTGCAGTCCCTGAAGAGCACAGCAACCAAATAGTGCGCAGCCATCCTGCTCCCAGAGCACTTCCAGCGAGATAAAAACACCCACATAGCGTTGTACGTACAGCCCTGCAAGAGCAAACTATGTCGATGCACACACATGGGATTATCTAATCATTCGTCACCTAAATAACCCTATGAATAGTCGAATGCCTAAGAATTATTCACAGGATTAAACGCTGTGTGGTCATGGATTAGCACTGGACCCACTTCTGTGGGTCCATGTCGATGGATAACAAAAATTTCAGCAGTGATCTTATCAAGTAAACAAATTAGCTTGATAAGCAGAATTTTCTCTATGTAATTTAGAATGGCAGCAGCCCTCTTTAAAAAGTCATCTTTATTCTGGAGCCTCATTCTTACTATGCAAGCAGGAAAGGAAAGTAATTATGTCGAACAGCAGCCACATACCATTTGAAGCCACTCTTAATGTGTAAGGCACGAAAGGGAGGTAATTAGATTTTAATGGAAGCCAAGATTTGTAAGCCAAGATTTTCAGGTACTTATTTTCATTTGTTGCGAAGAAGGTAACAATTTACTCATGGCACTGCTGAACTCCTACATATAAACGTCAAGCAGTGTCCCCAGAAGCAATCTAAATAATTCAAAATAGCAAAAGCTGTGCTGATGGAAGGTTAGGGTGAAGAATTTCAACACCAGGTGTTCAGGACACAGTTTTCCCAGGAACTAGCACTCAATACCACTGAGTACAGAGGAAGGCAGGCTTTCTAAAGGGCTCTCTACCTCTCAGTGGGGCAAATTTTCCAAACCACCCGGTTGCTATGGTGGTGCAGGGGTACTTCCAAATTTTGGGGATGAAATGTCAACCCATGTGGGAGGGAGCAGTCTTGGCTTTGACAAAGCCAAAGATTTCATCCCTCAGTGAAAAAAAAAAAAAATCACCTTAAAGAGGTTCACCGTGCTCTCTAGGAACAGAAACTGTACTATCTTGTGATTTCCATGACTGTAAAAACAAATCCCTTGATTTCTGAAATACCCTTTAAATATGGTATTTCTTCTGCTTCCAGAGAAAGAGAACATTTGATGGCCATCTAATTAGTTTTCCTCCTATTCTCCTGCCTTACACAAAGCATTTATGTATTCAAAATGAGTTTAAGAAAGAAAAACTACATTATGATAGCAATTTTGTTCTGAAATGAATTCTTCTGACAAGTCTCTTTGAGAAACACACAATTCTACTGGATGGAAAAAAAAAGCAATACTCCACTAACTAAACAGCAGTAGAAGGCAACTTTCCAATGAATCAAGGACATTGATATGACTTGATATGATACCTGGACTTGCACAAGGCATTTGACACTGTCCTGCATGACATCCTGGTCTCTAATTGAAAAGACGTGGATTTGACAGATGGACCACTCAGTGGATAAGGAATTGGCTGGATGCTTGCACTCAAAGAGTTGTGGTCAGTGGCTTGATGTCCAAGTGGTGAGCAGTAATGAGTGGCGTTCCTCAGGGGTCAGTATTGGGACTGGTGCTGTTTAACATCTTTGTTGGTGACATGGACAGTGGGACTGAGTGCACCCTCAGCAAGTTTGCTGAGGACGCCAAGCTCTGTGGTGCAGTCGATACACTTGAGGGAAAGGGTGCCATCCAGAGGGACCTGGACAGGCTTGAGAGTTGGGCCTGTGCAAACCTCATGAAATTCAACCAGGCCAAGTGCAAAGTCCTGCACATGGGTTGGGGCAATCCCAAGCACAAATAGAAGCTGGGTGGAGAATGGATTGAGAGCAGCCCTGAGGAGAAGGACTTGGGGATCTTGACTGATGAGAAGCTCAATTTGAGCTGGCAATGTGCTGCTCGCAGCCCAGAAGGCCAGCTGCATCCTGCGCTGCATCAAAAGAAGTGTGGTCAGCAGGTCAAGGGAGGTGATTTATCTCCACTCTCATGAGACCTCACCTGGAGTACTGCATCCAGCTCTGGAGCCCCCAGCATAAGGACACAGATCTGTTGGAACAAGTCCAGAGGAGGGCCATGAAAATGATCAGGGGGCTGGAGCACCTGTCCTATGAAGATAAGCTGAGAGAGTTGGGGTTGTTCAGCCTGGAAAAAAGAAGGCTCTGGGGAGACCTTACAGCAGCCTTCCAGTACCTGAAGGGGGCCTACAGAAAAGATGGGAAGGGTCTCTATCAGGGAATGTAGTGATAGGACAAGGGGTAACGGTTTTAAACTGAAACAGGGCAGATTTAGATTAGATGTTAGGAAGAAATTGTTTACTGTGAGGGTGGTGAGACACTGGAACAGGCTGCCCAGGAAAGCTGTGGATGCCCCATCCCTGGAGGTGCTCAAGGCCACGTTGGATGGCGCTTTGAGTAACCTGGTCTAGTGGGAGGTGTCCCTGGCCATGCCAGTGGAGTTGGAACTATATGATCTTTAAGGTCCTTTCCAACTCCAACCATTCTATGATTCTATGACTTTTATTTCATTAATATATTACGATTGATTATATCCCCTATACCTTAGCTCTGTTTTGTTTAATGACTTTCTCTAGTTGACTGTAAGTGTTTCTCAATTTCTCCACTCTTTCAGTCACTCCTCTCCAGCAGGTTTTTATTCTGCTTCTCACTTTGCTAAAATTCCGTTTTGTATAGACTTGGTTTGTTCCCAGTTGAACATAAGATGGACTCAATTCTAGCCTAAAGGGTGGATCTGCACCATATAAGCCAGGAAGGCAGGCTGCAATGTGTGTTATGAATGGGGAAGAGCTAGATTTATGCCTCTAAGGAACGCTAGTGTATCTGACAAAGAAATGGACCAGAGAGCCACTCATGGAGAAAGTTCCACTCATTTTCTTTCTCATTGGAATTGCAGGAAGAAATAGATGCTGGGGAAAAAAATGATCCAACTAATTCTAAAACCATCCACAAAGCTCTGAAAAGATCTTAAGACAGTCAGAAGCCGTTGCTCAAACCTGACTTTTGCATATAAGACCTAAAAAACATTTACTTTAACATTCTTACATAAAACTCATCAGGAATTACAGGAAGTGGGGGATTTTTTAGATGGTAATTTGTTGAAACCAAGAATTTTCATCAGAAAGGTTTAATTTAGGTGATTTTCTTCACTCAAAAATTTGGGAGAAAAAGTTTCAAAATTTCCTACACAGAGACACATGCATTTTCTGATTTTGCTAGATGGCGATTTGTCCAAAGACAAGGATCAGGAAAGTTTCATCTCATTTTCTTTAAGTCAGGGTCACACGTACCTAAAACATTAAGGTACCTAAGCCTTAAGAGTAAGTATTCGTAAGACTACAATGGACAAACATTTCAAGCAAAGCCTGTTTTGCAATTGGAGACTACTGAAGGAGTTCGGCTAACAGGAAAGTGATTTCCAGAAGCAGCTCACTTGTCTCTTCTTTTTGCTGCTTCTTCTCATCTGCCTCTGGTACATTTTTACTGCTGATTCTGCAGGGTATGGCCTTTCTTACTGTTCTTTGTCATGTTCTGTGCTCAGCACAAGAGGGACCCAGTCCCAGCTGGCACTTCAGCCCTCTGTCTATGCTGTACACAAGATCCCTCTTAATGCCAGCGAGACAGGTGCAGGCACAGACTGATACATTCAGAGTTTACTCTCTGCATTCACTTGCGTGCAGGAGACTGCCAAAACCAAAAAGTATTAGCAATCCATTTGGAGTTTGGCATATACCTATACAGCAAAAATCTCATACGTTGAGGCAGTTTATGTGTCAAAATGAGATCTCTATTATATATAAAAATATATCTATATTATACATAAACAGTTATTTAGCAGAAAGTTATTTGTGACATACTGTGAATAGAGATGCTATTTTATTTAGTTAGTTTTTGAAAACCAGGCACAGTATTTCTCAGTTCTGCAACTCAGCCTTCTGCATCTGCCCGAGACAGGATCTACCCTGAGGGCACAGGACACAGGCTTGGCTTTGATCAGCGCTCCACACTCCAAAAAGTCACCTGCGAAAGTTTCACGGTAAGCACAGACAGGAGAAAAGACAGAGAGATGACGACGTGGAAAATAAGATGGAGGGATAAAGAAGGGGTAAAAAAGAAAGCTTGAAAGGAAAGGAAGTGAAGAAGTAGAAACGGAAAGGAAAGTACAGAAAGGAAGGAACAGGGCTTTCTCTCTGTTTCACTGCTGGGAACAGTAACGAGTGTAAACATTTGCTGATGGCATATCTTTTATCACAGCAAATCCCACAGCTTCAGGCATTTTCACGGCTCAAGGGCACTGACTAATGCCAAGGAGTCTGGACTGCTCTTGCAAGCCAGGAAAGTGAGACAATGAGCATGTAACAGAATTGGCACACACAAGGCCATTTAAACTTTCACCCGCAAAGTTCTGTATTAAACCCTAAAAGAAACTCCTGCAGGCACAAGAGGGTTAAACAAGAACATTTGTCACATCCAGTTTTTCATCTTCTGGGGCAGCATAGAAAAAAAAATAATCTGAAATATAAACCAGGGCATATAAAACCATGGAGGTCTAGATTTCCCATGAAACTTCCCAACCTTTTTCTTTTCAAAAGTACCTGTAAAAGCTGCAGAACAACTACAAATTGAAAAAAACTTATTTAAAAAAAATATTTCTCTTTCTCCCTCTCCTACAAGCATTTCCTGCTCCCTGGAATCAGGGCTGTGTCAATCAGACTGATATGTTATGATCTGACAACGTATACAAATTATTTACCCGAACAGTATAATTTTTCAAAGGTACAAAAGCAGTCTCAAGGGTGACCACAGTGCAAAGCCTCCAAGAAACATAAGGCAATGGAAGCAGAAAAGCCACCATTAAAAGACATCCAAACTTTATTAGTTACGGGCTGCACTGGCAGCTTACTAGCAGCTTGAGTCTGGTCTACTCTGCAACCACCATTGTGTTTTATTTTTCTTATATAGCTTACTCTTGTTCACACTTAAATTGAGAAAAATTATATTTCCTCATCTCGTGGCAGCAAGGAGATACGTCTTGGAGACTGAAGTTTCCAGTGAATTTTACTTCATCTTGAAATAACAAGCCTTGTCCTCAGACTAGCAAGGGGGACAGGGAAACACAACCAAGCATTTAGTACCCAGTCTCACCCCTCCGGACCACTGCTTCTTCTCTTGGTTTTCACATTTCTCAGCTCCATAAGGCATAAATTATTCATGGCAAAACTGCCTCTCACAATGTTTATGCAGCGCTTAGTACAATGCCACTCTTTTTCAGCTGGGGCCTCTGGGCATTCATGCAATACAAATAATCACGATGATAGCAACAACAATAACAGCCAGCTAATGCTGTTCCCACCGCACATCCACTGCCAGCGTCCGCCCTGCAGAGCTCAGATCACTGTATTTCACTGCAGGCTCCTGGTCAGCACCAGAGGCCATTCTTCAATAAACCTGCCTCATCCTTTACAGCAAAAGAAAAACCTCCCAATTTTGCCTCTCAGTTTTTTGTTTAACTATCACAGCTGTTTCCTAATATGAAAAAATCCCTCATTTTTATATCTAATTAGTTTGAGCAGATCCTATTATTCTGCCTCCTGTAATACTAATTATTACGCTAGCTGCATGCCTGCACGACTAATGAGTTACATTAAAGATGGGGAATTCTGAAACCTACAGAGGGAGATACAGCACGAGTGTGATGCCAAAAAAGGAGACACCAGCATCTTTCAAATAAAAGAAAATCACAGTCCTAACAAGTAATTTCTCCCCCTTTGTCCCCTCCAGCTATTCTTTAAAAGCAGACATTTTTTTGCTGCCCAAAGGCAAAGTTGAGGGAGGGCACCCCAGAAAAAGCAGATTGTCCCAACTTGCAAAATGGAGCGGGCCACAGGTGATCGTTTTTGTCAGTGCAGCACCCCATTTGTCTGAGCAATGAATAGCTGCATTATCCGGAGAGCAATTAATTCAGACAATGTCACTGTCAGCTCCGTGCAACAACCTGCAGCGAAGTCATCCTGCCACAGCGCAGTCAGTCTGTCCTGGCACCGCGCTATGAGTAAGACGTCCTCGCTGCAGGTAGAAGTCAAGGCTGCCACGGTAGTGCTCAAAAACCACATGTTGTTTCCTGCTCTTGGCACCAAAGTAAGGATGGGGACACGCCTGCTCATTAACAGAAGGTCCAGCTGTATGTTTTGACACCAACCTCCCTAAGACGACACAAGGTAAATCAGTGTCAAACACTGTCTTAAATCCACTGAGATTACTAATGTCAAAACCAAAGACCCTAGTTAGTTCGGACACTGACCTTGAAGTAAACTGTCACATTCTGATAATTGTAATCGCAAACTAAGGGAAAAAAGGGAGCAGCAGCTACTAGTCAGATCACAGAGCCAAGAGTCAACAGCTCCTAGCTGAGTGCCTGGACCTGCCACTGATACTGTGCAAACCTGAAAAAATCACTTAGCCTTTCTGACTTTCAGTTATCACTTTTTCTTTAAATTGCGCTTCCTCATCGCCAAGGAGGATTAGCTAATTGCTACCTGTAAAGATTGCTAGATAAAAGAAACAACGTAGTGCAGATTATTTATACTGCACTAAACTCTTAAGTAAAGCTCTTCAAATGATATGAAATTATTAAATATACACAGAGCGCTGTCTTTCCTCTGCTGCAGCAGCACGCACACTGTGCCAAACACAGGGAACTGCACTGACACCTTCCTAGACTCTCAAATGCTACACCTGATCTGCATTAGAGGAAAGAGATTACAGCCATTAATGACTCGGGCAGGTCTTGCCTTCACATGAGAAACCTTTCCAAACACTACATGTGGGAAGTATTATTAATCATTGAAGACAACAGTGGTGTAAGCAGTGTTAATGTTTGCCAACCTTAGTTGGAATTGGTTTCCTACGTGGCAAGGACTGAGCTGAGCCAGGATAAAGTAACTCATAGATCAGATATATGGTAAATTGATAAAAAGTTGGGAAGGGAGATTTATTAAAAAGAACTAAATACAGCCAGGTGAAAAAGTTATCAGAAAGGAGCATAATTCAAAAAATGAAGGGTACATTGCAGAAAGAGCAGGCAGACTGCTTATTCTATTACATTTTATCTTAATCGGAAGAATAAATAGCTGAAAGTACAAGAGTTATGGGGGGGAGAGAGAGGAAGAATGAGAGTGACGGAAAGAGTGCAAAAAGACACGAAGCCTACCAGGCAACCCAGCTCAATAAAAATAAATTCCTCCTCTCTCAGCAGTTAAAGCAAAATGTTTCCTGCATCCTGACAATACCCCATTCTTTTACTTTCTGGCCGGCTGGAACCCGAAACAACCATCAATCAAGTTTGGGTGGCCGTGAAGTAGGCCAGATGGAGTATGTCGGAAGCGTTTTCTGCTCTTCAGTGCAAGTTGGCCATTAGAGCAGCCACTCGACAGAAGTGCCTGAGTCTTTCACATCTGTCAAGATAGTTTAGGGAGACCTTGAACATCCCCGGCCTTGCAGACGCTGATTAGAATATGCAATTGTGTGTGCTAGAGGAGAGGTGGCTGCCTCCGCTGGGATTTTGTGATAAAAATTATCCTTTCATCCTTTCCAGCCTTTGTGATGGGCTTTCTCATGACCTCATTTGTGTACTAAATACACAAACCATGGTGTCTGGGATATCACTGTCATGTTGCTGACAGTTTCTCTGTCCAAATGCACAATATTCAAGAACAAACAACTGTTTTCATCCTGTGTTAACTACACTTCAGCACAGCAGCCCAGGATCAAGCTATTGTCTTCCAATCTGAGAACACCTCAGCAAAGCTATGGAGAAAAGAGCTCGTCAGAAATCCAGATAAAATTCAAATTCCTGATTCATCCTCTGCTCTCCCACTTAAATCCAATATACAGTAGAGCTTCTCTAATAATTTTCCTCTTGGAAGAAGTGAGCTCCAAAATGTCCAAGTGTCGCAGACTACAATCTATACTTAGAGTCAGCTGCTAAGAAGAAAACAACACTAAGCAGAGCAGTTGCTAACAAGGAAAAAATACAGTATTTTTTTTAATTTTTTTAAGTTTCCAAAATAATGCATGTGCTTCAAAAATATTTTAATGCTTTTCCATTAATGCTGACTAATGATAAAACAAATCCATAAGAACACTCAGATCACTGGTTTATGAGGCAGGCGTTGATTCCCAAGGTTAATTAGTATCTCCTGGTTTAATTAAGCAGAAGTTTTGCCACAACTCATAGAAGTTCCTGGAAAATCAAAATATACTTTTATCAGCAAAATCTGAAAAATGATAACCCTTGGGATTTTTCTGCAGGTATAATTTTCTTTTCTGTTAAGCATAGATCAAACTCCTAAGAAATAGCAGTCATCTTTGAAATAGGTGAGAGGAGAGAGACAAAGGATCCATCCTACTGGCAAAGCTGCTGCATGTTCACGAGCTGGAAAGGTAGAATCACGGAATCTTCAGAGTTGGAAGGGACCTCTAGAGATCATCTAGTCCAACTCCCCTGCTAGAGCAGGATTGCCTAAAGCACATCCCTCAGGGCTGCATCCAGGCGGGTCTGGAAAATCTCCAGAGAAGGGGACTCCACAACCTCCCTGGGCAGCCTGTTCCAGTGCTCTGTCACCCTCACTGTAAAGAAGTTTTTCCGTGTATTTGAACGGAACTTCCTATGTTCTAGCTTGTGCCCATTGCCCCTTGTCCTGTCACCAGGAACCATTGAAAAGAGCCTGGCTCCGTCCTCCTTAAACCCACCCTTTAGATACTTGTAAACATTAATCAGGTCCCCCCTCAACCTCCTCTTCTCCAGGCTAAAGAGTCCCAGCTCTTTCAGCCTTTCCTCATAAGGGAGGTGCTCCAGTCCCATAATCATCTTGGTTGCCCTACGCTGGACTCGCTCCGGTAGTTCCCTGTCCCTCTTGAACTGGGGAGCCCAAAACTGGACACAGTACTCCAGTTGTGGCCTCACCAGTGCAGAGTAGAGGGGGAGAATGACCTCCCTCGACCTACTGGCCACACTCTTCCCTATGCAGCCCAGGATGCCATTGGCCTTCTTGGCGACAAGGGCACACTGCTGGCTCATGGATAATTTGCTGTCTACCAGGACCCCCAGGTCCTTCTCCTCAGAGCTGCTTCCCAGCATGTCCGCCCCTAACATATACTGGTGTTTGGCATTCTTCCTTCCCAGGTGCAGGACCCTACACTTGCTTTTGTTGAACCTCATTAGGTTCTTCTCTGCCCAGCTCTCCAGCCTGTCCAGGTCACGCTGGATGACAGCACGGCCCTCTGGAGTGAGAAAAGCAACAGAAGAGCAGCAGTTACAGATAACATGTTTATTTGCATTTTCCTCCAAGAACAGAGGTGGTGAGGAGGAACTTCAGACACCAAGCCACACTAAGGAAACGCATCAGGTGAAATCTGATACACAGTACTTCACTGGGTAAGCCTAGATGAAATAATCTGCCTTACTTCCTTGGGTTCTTAACTAACCACATTAATTAACTTTTTAAAAATATGTAAGAGTTAGGGAGAATTGGGAAGGGGTCTCAGATAAAGATATCAGTTCCACATGCAAGCAGTGATGAAAAGAAAAACATACTTAGATTTAGGCGGTGTAATGAACAATAAAGGAAGTATTACAATGACACTTTCTTTTTCAACAAAAATCTGTAGAGGACATGCTTGAAATAATGCGTACAGTCCAGTCTCTTCACCTCAAAAATGATTTTGCAACCACAGAATCATAGAATCATTTAGGTTGGAAAAGACCCTTGGGATCATCGAGTCCAACTATCACCTCCACTCTACAACGTTCTCCCTTACACCATATCCCTTAACACCACATCTAAACGAGCCTTAAACACATTCAGGGATGGTGACTCCACACCTCCCTGGGCAGCCTATTCCAGTGTCTGACCACTCTTTCCATGAAGAATTTTTTCCTAATGTCCTGCCTAAACCTACCCTGCTGCAGCTTGAATAATAGAAGGAATTTAGGTGAGTCCTGTAGAGAGCATTCTTATCGTGGATAAATTGTTATACAACAAAATAAATTTAAGTCTGAGGTTTTAGCTTTAAAAGATGGTAAGTGACAAAAAGTAACAGAAGATATATAAAACTACAATTGTTTGGAGAATCTACATAGGGGCTTTTACTCATCCCATTTACAATATGAAATCAAAAGGAAAAGTGATGTAATGGAGAGGTTAGAAACACAACCTCATAGAAGGAAAATTTAAGGGTGCAGGAAAGAGGGCTAGTCAGGAAAATCATGAAAACAACCCTTTTTCTGAAAATACTGGTATTTTTCTGTTACATATTCTCAGTCAGTTCACATCTGCTTTTGGTACTCCCAACCTATTGCTGTCAGAGCTGTATTCCGTGATGCAGCTCTTGAAGCAGACACCAGTCAGAAAGGTAACCGTTTAGCGGTAGAACAGGTTCCTGTAATCAATAAGTCCCTCACTTACTATTCTGCTGCCAGAGCTCCCAAATGCCAGAGAGTCACTGCCCTGCTACTCCAGGCAATCACAGTAGGAATATATAGCACTTGATCAGCATTTACAGGTCTAGCTGCGTATCGACACAGACCTCATCCCTCAGAAGAAAACTGCTGCTTCCAAATAATGTATCACACGCTTTTTCTCTTGCAGTCTTGAGCCATTGATGTGAAGCTATGGGCGAAAAGGGAGGCTAACATATCCATTCCAAGTGCTCAGACAACAATCCAGATCTTCCTTCTCGTCTCGGAAGAATTAGTCTAACTACAGATTGCATACAGTTTAATTTTTCCTTTATCTAGATGTGGGTAGGGACTTACCTCCAACCTGTAATTTCCTTCACCTCAGGAAGAACACAAATACTCTCATTCCAGCCAACGTGCCAGCACTCAGATTTTTAACTCAGAAATAAAGTTCAGTAGGGCACAATATGTCACACAGCACTCATCTGCTTGACCTAATTTCTTACTCTAGTTCCTCCTACTGCTGCCAAACACACTGTCCGGTGCAGCTCCCATGTAGTTATACCCACTGATCCGCAATATGGATTTCTTATCGTTAGCTCAGGGCCCAGGCAGGCTGCAAGCGTGACTTCACACATGCTGCTCCTACTAATGCCAACAGCAGATGAACGAGCAGGTGGCCTGCAGGAAGATGCCGTGAGATTTCTTACACAAATCAGGAGAGCAGAATTTCTGCCCACAGTTGTGATGATCACAAACCTACATTTGTATCTATTTCTCCTTTTGCGTTCTTTCAAATCAAATGAAGTTGTGTTTTCTAATTAAGTCAAACCACATCTTTGCTGCACTCAGTACCAATCTGAGTTTCAGTCTCAGCTGTAACTCACTCATACCTAGAATCCATTAAAGTTAACTCCAATCCAGCAATTTCAAAAGATCTGCTTTTTAATACCATAACTTAAAAACGACCCTGTACCACTCAACAGCACTGCTCCCACAAAACGGAGCTGCATCGATGCTCTGCTTTGTCTCCCTCTTCCCTCTTCTGACAGCCATTGATAGAATATACTGACTCAGCAGGAGCAGAACAAGGCACGGGGCTACTAGTGGCTCAAGCGGCAGCGGCCTTCTGGCCACACAATAGGAAGCTTCATTCAATAAACTCCCAAATGCCACTTGGGCATGGAAACTTACTCAAAAAAAAGCAATCAATCAAAAAAAAAAGTCCTCCCCCCCAAACTAATAAACAATAAAATCACACAGCTCAAAGCCCTTCCTGCATTCCACCCAGTCACTTCCACCCCCAAATGAAGATGTTTAATTGCTGCCAACTCAACCAAGTCAGCTGGGCTCCGACAATCTAGCTGTATCCTTTCTGCTTCATGGCTTGTCATTATCTACACAGGTTCTAGGCTCAGCGCTCAGCTGGCAACCTCACGGATGGCGTGCAGGAAGACCAGTTACAGCTGTACTGACCGCAAAGCGGATGGAGGCACGCACATGCGCAGAAAGGGTCTGCAACCTCGTCAGACGTGTCTCTGGTTGCAGAAGCAGAGCAGGCCACCTGCAGCTGCTCCTCAGATCAATGGTGCCCCACCATCCACAATTCGAAAATTGCTCGTCCCAGTTGCACCTGTCACTCCTAATCTCATTTATTTTTATAATTATCCAAGTATTCAGAGCCTGGAATGTGTTAAACCTAGCTGATTTTAAGCAAACAAATGCCAGGGTAGCATAGCTTGTATAATCCACTTAAAACACATTACTTCTGTATCTCAAACAAGATCTCACAGTTTTTGCTCCCACTATAAATCATCCTACACACATAACACCTGCTACTCCAACAAAAGAGTACATTAAAAGGCTTTAATGATTGGAAAGAAAATAAGTTTGTCTAAGGGACACCTGGAAACACAAAAGCAGGAATTATGCTATCACTTGCATTTAAATAAGACATATACATTCTGTACTTTCCCTCCTGCTATCTTTGAATAAAGAATACACAACCTCAACAGTGCAGAGCACCCACGTATTTCTGCATGCAGTGAGAAGAACATCCCTTCAATACTATCTGTTGTATCGGGTTTGCATGGCAAGGTTTTGGTAGCAGGGAGGCTACAGGGGTGGCTCCTGTGAGAAGCTGCTAGAAGCTTCCCCCACGTCCAACAGAGCCAATACCAGCCAGCTCCAAGACAGATCCGCCGGTGGCCAAGGCTGAGCCCATCAGCGATAGTGGTAGTGCCTCTGTGATAACATATTTAAGAAGGGGGAAAAAAACCCCTGTATGACAGTGCCAGAAGAGAGGGGGGAGAGTATGTGACAGTAACAACTTTGCAGATACCAAGCACAGTGAAGAAGGAGGGGGAGGAGGTGCTTCAGGCACTTCAGCCCCGTGGAGAAAGAGGAGCCCACACGGGAACTGGTTTGCTGGCAGGACTTGTGATCCTGTGGTGAACCCACCATGGAGCAGTCTGTTCCTGAAAGACTGCACCCTGTGGAAGGACTCATGTTGGAGAAGTCCATGGAGGACTGTCTCCCGTGGGAAGGACTCCACACTGGAGCCAGGGAAGAGTGTGAGGAGTCCTCCCCCTGAGGAGGAAGGAGTGGCAGAGACAACGTGTGATGAACTGACCACAACCGCCATTCCCCGTCCCCCTGTGCCGCTGTGGTGGTAGGAAGTAGAGAATCTGGGAGTAAAGTGAAGACTGGGAAGAAGGAAGGGATGAGGAGAAAGTGTTTTAAGATTTAATTTTTATTTCGCATCACCCTACTCTGATTGGACTGGTAATAAATTAAATTAATTTTCCCCAAGTCGAGTCTGTTTTGCCCATGACGGTAACCACTGAGTGATCTCCCTGTCCTTATCTCATGAACCTTTTGTTATATTTTCTCTCCCTCTGGCCGGCTGAGGAGGGGGAGTGATGGAGCAGCTTTGGTGGGCACCTGGCATCCAGCCAGGGTCAACCCATCACATCTACCCAGAAGGAAAGCAGTCCTTTTTTCAACTAGTCGTTATTCGATACCAAACAATGCCTATATAAAAGGTGTCTTTATCAAGAGACACTTTTGCATGCTATTATTGGTCTGTTCCCATGAACAGTTGAGTTATGAAAAGCGTCTGTACTCTGCCTAGTCTAGTCACATCAGGAAACTGGTAGCAGTACAGGTGGTCTAAGGTTAAAATTGGAGTTCTAATCTTCAGCTTACCTCTTGTGTGTGAGACTGCCTTGACTATACAACTCCGGAATATTGTCTGCCTGACCGCTGAGAGATAGGAGCGGTGCAGAACTGAGAAAAGGCTATGGAAGTACAATCTCCTGTACTACTGAGTTCCCCCTGAAGCATTTGGGGCATCACAAATGCAGTGATTCAAATGAACTAGTGTGCAGCTCCCAGCAAATGGAATTTACCTTGAGGTTTGGGTTTGGTAAGCTTCCCACAGGGCTTTGAGATTGTGACAGTCTTCTGGCAGTCAGCATTATGAAGGGCTCTCTTTAGGTTCCCGGTTCGAGTCTTCAAGGCAGTATTCAAGTCGCATTCTCCCCAGGCCTGGAACTGGTATTTGCACTCCGCTGCAACGAATGAACAAATGGCAATTTTTAAAACAGAATGATTGAGTGTGAAAACCAAAATGTTATGAGTCCAATAGAATACCGCGGACTGTCAGTGCTTGTAGACAAAAGGATCATGAAACTGAAGAAAGGAATCCCAACAAAATTTTAAGACAATTTGCAGTGATAATTGCAGTCTTCCCCCCCCCAAATATTTTAAAATTTAATCCTCTTGGTTTTGCATGGATATTACGTTATTCTCATATAAAGGAAAATATATTCAACTATGAAGATAAACAATAAATAAATTGAAAAAAAAAGAAAGAAACACCAGCAGTGGGAAATGTCACTCACTTCCTATATGGCTGTTCCTCCGTTTGTATGATGCGAAAGGTTACCAAACAAGGCTTTAATAGTTTCAAGAATGTATGTGCAACTATGAACTTGTCAAGTCTGAAACTACTGCACTGATTGCCTTGGTAAGGTCACAGTGATGTCAAAGCCATACAAGCTGTTTACTAGAAAAAAAGCCAAGTTTGCAGAAGTAATCAGATCTGAGTCCTGGACAGACATCTTGTTCACGGCAAATGTGACTATCCTTCTGAATTGTTACATATGAACCTCCTGAACTGAATAATAAAGATGAAATACATCGGTCTTCATTCACTCCTTTCAATAAACATGCTGGTAGCCACCCATGCTCCATGCTGCAAATCACACATCACAAGGTCACGTGAAGCCTGTGGTAACCATTGCAGAGATTCATAGCTGCGAGTGAACACACGACACATCGCTGCTTCAAATAGAGTTGTACACAGCAGATTTCACCATGCTGCTGGAAGACTGAGTTTACGGTAAGTAAGTTATATGGTCTCTCTGCAGAGGAGCTGCTTTGCTCTGAAGAAGCTGCCTTCTGATACCTTGTATGTTCTACCTCCTATGAACTTCAAATACAGGAGTAGCCCCTTCACCAAGACATTTGCAGACCTAAGCAGAAAATACAGGCTTCCTGCTCCATGCTTAAGTAAAAATCAAAGCAAATGCCTTAAGAGAGTGATACCTACCTCCAAATTGCTTCTTCCAGTTGCAGGGAATCTTACACTTCTGAGTCTTGGTGGTTTGTTTGCACTCGGCTCCAGTGCGAGTGCCCTCGCGCGTCCCCAGGCCACAGTCACCATTGGTGGGTACACAGACACTCCACTGCCATTCCCCACAGTCAGACTTCTTCGCTTTTTTCTCTGGATGAAGACACGGAACCAAACCCAAGCAAGAGAAGTGGTCAGTACCCAGAGCCTATGAAGAAGTTCCCTAAACTTTACTAAACAGTCACAGCACCTGAAAGGGTGAATACGGAAGACATCTGTAAAACAACTGCTTCAAAAGCAAAACATCTGGCATGTTCTTCACAGTGCTGCAGAGACAGGTCAGCCTCTTTGATTCCAAATCAGCGTGGATCATTCAAATTCAGACCCAATACCATGTCTACTAGTCCACTTAGATATTCTCAAGTGGATCCTCATCTTCATAATGGGGAATCATCTAGAAACCATCAGGGATCATTGACCAAAACATGCAAGAGGGCTCACTCAGAAAGGAAACTCCTCTGTCTCCAGTAGTTGATGGCATGCAAGTATTTTCAGCTCCAACGGAAGCACTACATGGTATTTGGATTAGAAATGTGTGTGTTGACATTGTGTATCAGAGGATTCGAGCACCTCCAGGAAACAGCTGTGGGATGCAAACTTTTCGTTTCGCATATCATGTCACATTTTATGTTAGAATATGACCAAAACTCCAAAGGCAAATCAAAAACTACATGGAGAAGTGTACTTGAAATTCTATTAATAGAGGTGAGTTCATTGCTCAGGGACAAAAGTAAGGATCATGATTTCATTTAAATCCTTAAACCCAAGTCTGACGAGAAAAGACAACAATGTTATCAAACCCAAGGGTTCAAAAACCCAATTAGTTAGGCCCCCAAAACATCACAACTTTAAATAACCTTACATAACATATCTTCCTTCTAACTCTTGTATATTTACGTTCACATTTTCTCATATTTCTATACAGCCACAATGGTTAGAAACAACTTTTTTTAATGGGAACACCAATCCTGACAGACTCACAGGTCACATTAACTGGTGTGTAAGTAGCCTGTTAACACTAAGACCTTAAGAAAAACACCAAAAGATGTGTTCCTTAAAAAGATGTCAAAACTGGGTTTGATAGATATGAATTTTCCTCCCCAGGCCTGTCTCTCCTATAATGAGGTCCGAGTTCATCACTGACAGAAAGCAATTACCGCTGGATGTCTTGCTGTCTATCTGCAGCAGCGAGTTAGTTCAATTCTTTGTCGGAGGATTTCCACATCACACAGCATTGGCGTAGCATTGTCACATACAACACTGAACGAGCGACATGATAACTGCTTTTTCATCACTCCTGTTTCGTTCTGCCTAAGTCAAGCATAAACCTATTCCCAGAGCAAATTTTAAACTGCCTTGCAATACCCACTCTGTGATAAAAAGAGGACTCCAGTCTCCGGGGCTGTCAAGCTGCCAGCTTTCATGGAAACTACTTTTTGTTTTCCTATTTAACACAGAAAAACATGTCACTGCCACAAATCCCTGGTCTATATGTCAAAAGGTTAACGAATGGCCTGAATTTCATAACAAAACCAGAAGCATTTGACATTCTCCCATACATACAATCTGTCTTGGGGATTAACTCTGAATGATGCTGGACCTTACCTGGTTTCTCTTTCTTGCCAGCCTCGGTGGTACCCACAGCTGCCAGAAGGAAAACAAGTGCCAGGAGGGCAGCTGTGAACATTCGACGTTGTTGTTGTTGTTGCTGTTGCATTCTGGGGATTAACAAGAGAGAGGAAAAAAAGGTTGGTTAGACTGTAAAAAGTGGGACCCCCTCTAAAGTGTTGCTACAGCATTTTCAGCAAGCTCTTCTTCAGGGCCACAAGACACAAGCAGGTCAAACATAATTAGCCATTGGCAGAATGGGTAATTATCTTCTTTCCAGAGAGAATACAAAGTTTTTTAACAATTATTTTTCAGCCTGTGTACCAAATCCCTGATCTATATCGCTGATGTTATGGATGAGTTTTGCCACAGGAAGTTTAGTAATTACTGCTCACCTTCTAGAAACCTGTCAGAGAATCAAGGCTCCTGATGGGCCTGGAACTCCTCTCTTCTTTCCTGACCTCTGGCTGTGATTTATTGTGTAAAACTAAGCAAAACATATACTTTGTGCTTCATCTTACCCTTCATATGAAGTATGGAATGCTACACTGTCCACCTTACAAGGGTTCAAGTCCTTATCAGGCTTAATTGACATCTGAAAAGACCTTCTTTCATGAAAGCTTATATAGAAAATATGTGATATATTATCTTAATTGTCATTGGCATGTTGCTACCTACCTTTTCCCTCCCCTTCAGTTACTGTCTCTTCCTAATATCAGTTAAGCTAATTGCATGAAATGCAAAATGGGTGCAGAGACAGGACTGTCACACACAGCTAACAGCTACCCATAGCATGCTAATGAACCCAAAATCTGGATTTGGGAAGCAAATATTCAAATATAACAAGGAATTAAAACCCTTAGTTGGTGGTGAAGCACCAGTTATTAGCCAACCGCCGCAAGTCATTCAGAGCTAGCTGATTTCAATGGTTTACACATATCTTTCCCTTTCACTTTGCTATAATTTGCATTGTCTCATTTTGGCATTGTTTAACCGAAAGCAGGGCCATAACAAATACATATGTTAAAAATGAGCAACTTCCCCAAAACCCAAAGACACGTCCTTAGTAGATAGCTGGGTACCAAGATGGTGGACAGGAGACTGCTTGAAAGCCCAGTCTTCTTTTTTTTTTTTTTTTTTTAAACTAGGGACCACAACATTCATGCTACGCCAGTCCTCCAAGGAAGCGTCAACAGCGCTAGCCACTAACATGATCTTAAAATCTCAAGTAAACTGATGTTACAGAGAGTTTAGAGGCAACCTGAGCTCATGAGCACAGCAACCCTAGGGAAGAAATAATTCTCACCATGAACAAAGAACAAAATGTTTTTGAAATTTAATTTGGCACTCCTCAGTATTCCCTGCTGGCTACCTCTTGTTCAAAAGCCAGATAATTGTAATTGACATGGAGAACAGGACAGGAATCCCAAACAGAGAGACTTTAAAGTATCCAGCTTCAATATCATGCTAGAAGCCAGATGAGAAAATGTAACAGTTCTCTTTAAATAAAGTTCATGTGACTATTGCAAGAGACTTGGCATTCAAATGTCTGAAAGAGCTGTCATTAGCACCAGTTTGATTTACTCCAAAAGAAAGTACGGGTTCCCACCATGAAGAAAAAGGACCACCAGCGCTTCCAGTGAACTCAAACAGCCCGGAGCAAGAGCGCACATGAGTCCTGCATGAGCTTGGGTTTGGTTTTCCCTTTCTTCTGCTACATGTTTCCACTTAGAGCCTCACATGTTTTACAGAAAATCAAATAAATAAATAAATAAAATAAGCAATAAAAAAAAAAAAATGCAATCTTCCTTTTTATTTAGCTTACTTCAAACTGGTTCTCCATAATCAAACACAGCTGCACCACTTTTAAGACACCAAACCTTCCCCCTTAGCACTTTTCCATTGGAGAAACTTCACCACCAGCAGCACTGCACCTCACATCCCATTTTCACAACGATTTATCTTCTCACTTCCTCTATTCTAAAGAACTCACCAGACTCCCTTGTTGAAGGAGTATTAATATCTTGGCTAGAAAGATATGGAAGAGACAAATACTTCCAAAAGTTGAAGACACTGTCCCAGCGTGCTGTCTGGGGGTGTCAGAAGCTGAAGTAAGGCAGCACCAGTGGGTTTGCTGCACAGGATGTTGCCTGCAGTGGGCTTGGGGGTCCCTTCTACATCCCTCATGCCCACCCCAGGGACCTTGGACATGGTCACACATACCCCAGGGGCAGCTGGCAGTCACCGAGAGCCATGGATAACTGTCTGTAGGGAAGCTGCCTTATATTAAGTTGAGAGAGACTCAAAATCAAATCTGATCAACATTATTTTCAGCAAAACGGGCCAGGAGAACAGTTGGGTTTTGGAGTCTGAAATGTTCCAGAAGCCCTATAAACAAAACCCCACGGAGCCTTAATATAGCATGTTTTCCTAAGACTCCAAGTCTCCCTACAGCCAAAACACTTGCCAAGTTGTCTAAGGCAAACACTAAACCTGCAGAGTTATATATATATCTCCCTCTGGCAGGGAGAGCCAGACTGCTTCCTGAAGTGCGTTCCTGTTAATTACCAACAAGTGAAAAGCCATGTTGTACAGATGGAGGCCTTGCCTCACACCACACCAACACCTCAAACTAGATGTAACCAGTATAACTACAGAAAATTGCATAATTTTTTTTGCAAATGATAGATCAGCAAGGGCAGGTGCTCCCACAAAATTACATATAGTACCCATTAAATATTATATATTTTTTTCAGAAGGCCAGAAAATCCCACCTATCGGTAATCTTTTGAGTTCAGTCTTCAGATTTCCTTGCAAATATTTCAGCTGGCCATTAAAAAGATGACCGAAGAGAAAAACTTGTCAGACTGGACTTGTTTATGAAAACAATATATTCTACTGAAAATAACTTTGTCTTTTTTGTTTGTTTTTTTTTTTTGAAATGCAAAGGTGACAATTTTTCCTTTTCATTAGATTCTGTGCTAATATTTCCAGTTCAACCTTTGATTTAAAGAACTGCCAAAACTGCTAATAGCAATGAAAAATCAAGTGTTTCACAATGTGCAAAACGGACTCTTCCTCAACATCTTGATTTTTGTAATAAGCCTTCTATCTACACCAATGGTAACAAGTGAATTGTGTGTTATGAAGGGAAAGTATTTCTAAAATCCTGTATGACAGCCCCTAAGCAGAGCAAGGCAGCAGCACTTAAACAAATGTCAGTGGTATTTACAGCCAACAGGAAGAGATTAAAATAAAAGTGAAGGAAGGGAAAGAGACATTTGGGGTGGGGGGAGCTCTAGGAAACTTCAGAAGAGAGAAAAGATAGAGAGAGAGTTTAGAACAGTTCAAATGATAAGCTGAAACAAGATCAGAAAAAGAGAGTGAGTAATCACGAAAAGAGCACTAAAACAGGAATGAGAGAAGAAATAAGGAGTTAAGTGATGGTTAAACGCTAAAATAGAGAGTGTTAGGAAAATATGAAGTGTGTAACGAGGTGAGAACCAAAGCCCAGCCGAGATGCACTGTAGCAAGTGACTTCTCCCAACAAAAATGAAGCACAGGAATTGCTTCAGTCTTACAGTTGATTTCACAGTCAATCTCTGTTTGGGAATAAAAAAATGAAGGGAAAATTAAAAAATGGGAGGCAAACAGAAAATTAATGAGTTCATCAACCATTTCAACTGGTTCAATTGCACGTTCAGCACCAGAAAGAGAGTCAGGAAGAAGTCACAGTATGGCTACAGTTTAAAGGACCTTCTGATTGGAGCTTGAGACTCCCACTCCAAATCCCTCAGTGCCCCCGACCTGATTTTACAATCGCACTCACCTCTCCTGAACCTGATTCATTAAATCATTCGTTTCCTGTGATGAGTACAGTCCACATGACTAAGTATACCAACTCTTTCAGGAAATACCTATCCTATGGACTGCAGCACACAAGGCCCAGCTCTACCAGAGACCCAAACCAGCATCGCCACATAGCGTTGCACATGGAGACACTTCCATTTGGGTCCAGAAGCGCTACACATGCTCTCATGCAGTGCCAGGCACTGCATGAACTGCATAACAGCCCAGGAGAAAATTTTTACTCTGTCCAACCCCAGACCCTGCAACTGTGGCTTGCTTCCTGCATACCCAAGTTGGCAGCCCAGGGTGGCCCAGGTGTTCTCATGCTGTGCTCCGTAGACCTTTGGATCTCTGTTAGTGCAAGTCAAGCTTGCTGGAGCAACTCTGTCTGCACTCAGGCAATTAATTCAGACACAGGTTCTCCATTTCTCACATCTGAACAAGTCTTCCCTGAACACAAGCCTCCAACAAACCAACTTCAGACAAAGCTCCGTCGGTGAGCAAGTGTTTATTTTTCTTAGCATTACTGAAGCTAGCATATGCAGCACATCCTAGGATCACATATGTCTTTTGCAGGTGGCTTTTTTGCTGTTAATAACTATTACCCACAAGCCCTTCCCTTCATCTGTTCTTCCCAAACCAACTGGCAGGGCCCCAGATTACAGAAGCAAGTATTTTATTATTAGTCCATATGAGTCTCATCTCCCACTCTCAACTATCAGGTTTTCTCACATGATTTAACCTGTCCATATCCAGTACAATACGCCAAACACCAGTTGTGTTGATAATGCTGTTATTCTGCAACCCTGCACGTACTGCAATACTGTATGTATTGCCATTGCTAATGACAGGCCACGGGCTTTGTAGTGAGTTTGCAAGGCCTCAGGACTGAGGCTTGTCAAGGCTTGCTCTGTCTGAGCTTTCCTTGGCCCGTCTGTAGCTTTGTCATATTTGGTTTGGCTGCAACAGCAATTTTTCTAATTGACCAGCTAGCTATGGCAAATTTAATTTACTTTTCTATGCCATTGTATGGAGCCACCAAGGTTTTATGACTCTATTATAATAATGTACTCTAGAGAAATACAGGACTGCTGTCTTAGCAAAGGCCTTGACAAGTGGAGAGAGGATGGAATGTAGAGGAGTACAGGTATGGGAGATATGAGATGGGGAATAAACTTGACAATGGAGATGCCCCAGCTATAAACAACTTACCCACGGTCAAATAAAGGAATGCAGACCTGGAGCTGGACTAAACTGGATATAGGAGTAAGAAAGAGAACACAGAAATAGTTTCCAACATACCTAAAAGGTGCCATATAATCTAAGTTTGGACATAACATGGAGCTGCAGACCAATGAAAAAAGGAAAAGGTAAAGGTGCTTTTGTATGTTAGCAAACATACAGAACCAACCCCCAAAGTGAGGAAGAAGAAACCACCCGGTTTCCTCCTGGCAAAAGACTCATGATGCTGACAAGTCACCATAACCATCCCTACCACCAACACTATACCAAAACTATCAACCTTGGGGCTGAGAGGGGCTGGGGAAGGGTCAGCATAACATTAGGAAAAGCAGCTGAACCTAAGTGTATGCATAACAATTTTAATTGTGGTGGTGGTGGTGTTATTATTATTACTATAACATCTGTATAGACATATCCCTTCTCCGTAACAATTACATCTACACTAATAATGATTCTTGGATTAGACTGTTAACATTTCAATTACGCTAACAATACATTTTTTACTTTATATAAATATATATATAAGGTATTAGTTCCTTTTTGCCCATAAACAATATTTTGAGTGTAACTATGATTTCCAGCATCGTCTTTTAGTACACTATCATTTTCATCCTATGATCATGAATAAATAAAATTCATCCCAAAAGCATACTTAAATTCCTACAGACCATTATTTCTCTTCACAACACTGCTCATTTTGAGTCCCCTTTAAGCTCCTTACCCACATTAGAACTACCTTTTGCATTAATCCCTCTATTTTTCCTGCTTGAATGAATAATTTCTCATCAAGTCCCACAACAAATACTTTAATAAATTACAGTTTGATTAGTCCCAGATTAGTCAGGTCTACAAAATCAGTTTTTAAGTGAGCCAGTTTGGGAGATCAGTCTCCTTTCAGTAAACACATGCTGTGTTTAATGAAACTTAGCATTTACCTCCACTTCTTAAATTATTCTCTTATTCAAAATGTGTTCTATTTTGAAGTCCACCGAGGGCAGATGAACATGTCTGCAGTTACCTAGATCTGTTTCTTTCCTGCTCCTTAAATATAAATATTATATTTGCTACGCTCCAGTTGTACAACAGCAGAAAGTATTTGATGCATGTTTTAACAGTTTTAATGAATCTGAAATGCCAAGTGCCATTTTCGCAGTACTCCAAGGTGGGAACACACAGTTTTCTCTGTAAAAGAGAAGCTAAGACTATTTGACTCTCAGGAGTTTGACCTCTGTAACAGCTGCAGAAACTTCTGCTTTTCCAGGTCTCTTTCTCATACATCGTTTGGCGCATGCTCCTATACCCTACCTGATCTCCCATACTGAAAACCAAGGCAAATGCATGGTTTCGGAGCCGGAGCTTTGTGAATTGTAGTCTTCCAACTGTAAAATGTTCCCCCTCCCCTTGCCCACATACACATTTTCTTTGTTGTCTTTTTTGCTGGACTAGGAAAAAAATTTTAGAAAATCTAGATTTGCTTTTAATTTCCCTTGCAAGATGTAAGTCAGCTTGTGAGTCTTGGTAATCTGACACTTCTGGACTGCCTTGAATGATCAGTAAAATTTTCTTAAATTTCTGCAAGCTCCTGACAGCGCTTTAGTGGGCTGCTCCCCAGGAAGGTTTCGAATTCCTCTCTACAAGCTTTTTTCCCCTCCCTTTTTTCGTGAGGAAACAAATTTCAATTTTTATTTTTATTTTTTTTTACTTTGATATAAAGAGATTTGAAACAATCCTTTTTTATAAATCTTGCATTGGTCCAACACACATCACTAGTTTAATTTATTTCTCAAAAATAAACTTCTAAAAATGAAAACCTTAATTAGATTTATGTTCATGATCCCGTGTGATATAAACTGAATCAGCTTGTTAACACTCGATACAAGTAGTTATTTTTAAGGATGAGCTTTAAGGATGAGCTGTAAGGTCATACTGAATTAAATTATAAAATAGCATCAACTTTTTATAGTTCTATGGTAAGTAGTGAAGAAATCACATCCACAAATAATTAGCCCCTATTATTATTAGCACCATTTACTTTCTAATCTAAATTTGGAAAGATAAACCCTGCTATAATGAGAGACCTCCTTATATTTTCTTCATGTATAACACTACAAGGTCTTCTAAATTCACATCCAACTTTGGGTTGACACAAAAACAGTAGATATTTTTGAATACTCCTCCAAAGTAGTTTTGAGTCATATGAATCCTATCTTATGCATACCAGTAGTTCCTATTTGTTTACACAGTGGCTCATTAATTTCCATTACAGCTATACCATTAGAGGTACCAACTTTTCATTAACAGCTTTCCACTCCCACTACTACAGTTTTCACCAGCAGTAATTTATTTCTTTGTCATGGCTACCCTGCCACTGTAATGTTCACAGACTCATAAAATCACCTGCACTGGAAGGGACCTTTCAGATCATCTAGTCCAACCATCAACCTAACTCTGACCAAAACCATTGCTAAACCATAGTTCTAAGCACTATGTCTACCCAGCTTTTAAATACCTCCAGGGATGGTGCCTCAACCACTTCCCTGGGCAGCCTGTTCCAATGCTTAATAACCCTTTCAGTGTAAAAATTTTTCCTAATATCCAGTCTAAACCTCCCTTGGCGCAACTTGAGGCTGTTTCCTCTTGTTTCTTTATCTAATGCTAAATCTTTATTCACCTTACTTTTTCCTTCCTGAGTACTGAAAGTAGACATAGACACCACATACATGCTTCCTTACTGGTAAAGATCCCCAAACTCTTCTCACAGCACAAAGCCTTGAGCCAACCCGCTGATCTTCATCATTTAGTTGCACCTTTATGGATCAAAGAAATGCCTTGTTCATTTCAATCAGAACTAGTACTATAGCCTTAGTGGTCTAAGCCTAAAAGTGAGCCAAGGTTTAAGGAAAGAAAGAACCTTTAATTATAACAACTGATTGCTCAACCAAATTATACTATGTCTGGCTGAAAAAACATCCCTTAATCTCATTTCTAACAATGGTTATGTTTCAGAGGATTTTCTTAAAGAAAATCTATTAGAATGAAACACCAAGTTTTCTTCTTTGGTCAAATTAAGCAATGAAGTATTTTACCCTTGGAGGGATAAGGGGGTAGGAGGGGGTGGGTGGCTTAATCAGTGTACCAAAACAAACCTCCCAGATTAATTCAGTGCCCTGCAACTACTGCAAACCTACCCAAAGCAAAAGCTGTGTGCTCGTTTCCCTTCCTCCTTTGACATTCCTGTAAAGGGAAATAGTGATATATTCATGAAATTTTGGGAGCTGCATCAGCAGCACCAAACAGTGGACGCCAGCGGTCTGAGCCTGTGTGCTAACAACTTAGTTCAAAGCGGTGTAGCAAACCCCAAACCCTACTGAAAAAAGCTCCCTGCATTTCATCCACAGGAGGACGGCTGTGTGGCAGGTCTGGCATCTCTGCATCAGTCTCCATGTCCCTGTTCCAACACACACAACACAGTGCAGCTGGCAGGTTGCTCTGTCTGGCAAAAGGGATAGAGAATCAGGGGGTTTCAACTAACAGGTGCGTCTCAGTTTTTCTTTTTTCTACTCCCTCCTTTGCTTCCATGGGGACGGTGGGGGAAGAGAAGAGCCACGCCACACGGAGGCAGCTCCAGTGATGCCAGGGGAAGCTGGCAAACAGCAGCTGGTAGGGAAGAGGCAACTGCTCCCCATGTGAGCCAGTACTGGAAGGAACTGGGTAAGTGGCAATTTATTCAGCAGCACAGTGGCAAATTTAAAAAAAAATAAATAATAATTGAGTATAACTATCTGTTTGTTGCTGCAGATCAGCAAGAGAGAAGTGAGAAAGCTCTAGAAGGCTGAAGTTATATTTGTGAATTTTATTTTTTTTTTAAACCAGCATTTATGCTCAGCTACAGCACAGGGTACCCATAATAACAAGCCAGAATCAAAGAGTAGCTAAAAAGGAAAAAAATCACAGCATGACCCTTCTGATAAGCTCAAGTCAAATACTTCACATCAAAACTTGCCGTGTGCAGTTTCGGGACTACATTTTTCAATATGTAATCAACTTCATGTTCTCTTTTATAAGTGGACATCATTAAGGGCCAGAAAAAATAAGCATTGAGACCAACAAATTATGCTAATGCCATAAAACCAAGCAGAGAACCAAGAGCTGCATGACTGAAGAGAATTATTAAAATGTAAACAACAAAAGTCAAAACCAATGATCAATTAACATTCCCCACCTAGCTTTGTTCAAGTAAAGAAGCTAAAGTAATCAGTTAAATTGTGGATAACAGTTTCCCTAGCCTTTGATATTTGCATAGTTGATTATATGTTTGTCTCTCACATCAGGCTAAGGCAAACACACACGCTGTGGATATTTTATACCTCTAGCTCCCCAGACATAAATTAAATAGTTCAAGTTGATAACAGATACACCCCTGGGTACGTGAATGCTGCCTTTTAGTGCTGAGCAGAATTTAGACTGATTCAAGACTCAGGGAAAGAGCTGGTCCAAACAAATACAGACAGAACACTTCTTCCATTTTTTCAAAATGTTTTGCCAAAATTAAAATGTTTCATGGGAGAACATAAATTTTGACAAGATGGCATTTTTTATGAATTAATTTTCTTTTTATTCTTTTTCACTAATATTAAACTGTATTCCCTTCCATTAAAAATACAATTTTACGTAAGCTCTACAAAGGATCCTACTGTTTCTCATGGGCAGAATCTCCAGATACTTCTGCAACATAACGTCAGACCTAGAAATCTGAACCTCCATTTGGACTTCTCCTTAGTCAGCTCTATCTCTCAGGGAGTGCCAAAAGCTGTGCAATTTCTTCATTGCAAGTTTTAAGCAAAATTTTGCCAACCCAGGACACTGTAAGCCTTTATCTGACCACAGAAGAAGGAATCAATTTTTTTGTGAAAGTTTAGCATTCACGCAGTAGTGTTGTGAACAAAAAAATGTAACGGTAACAAATAGTCTCTTCCTGAGAAGAGAAGTGTAGTAACTGGAAACACAAAGCTAAACAAATATAACACACAGTACAGATTGTTAGAAGGCCAGGGAACTAAAAATCTAATAGAGATGTCTAAAACCCTCCAAAGGGGATTAAAAATTTTGTGCTTCTCTCTTTCCAAATTTCCAACACAAGATTTTAGAAAAGTGATTTTACTTTCAAAAAGCCTAGGGAATACACCTAATATTTTTTAAATGTCATAATTGCAAAAAAACCCCCAAACATTCAGCATCTTAACATCATAAGCTGATGTTAAGAAATTAACTGTCAATAAAAGGGTGAAAAACACGCTGTCCTTTCCAGAGAGGCATTACATTTATTAAACATAAAGGGGTGGTTGCTATTTTCTCTGTTGGTCCCCAGCCAGCGTACAGAGATCATTTTCTTAGCCCTGGCCTTCAAAATTTCTCTTAGAAACTACATGGTTGAAATGAACATCGCTGTTGAAATCAGTTTTCTCTCCTTCTTCTCTCCCCCAGCTTTTATTTCACTCTCACCACAATGCACAAGTTTTCTTCCTCTCTTTTGCTCATGGTGGGCCTGAGTGAGTCAGGGCTCTCGAGCGATAACTAATACTGACTTCTGCAACTGCCTCTTCTATTAACCTTCCCCTCCCACAGCACTAGCTGAGACGCTGAAGAAAAAAAAACAAAAAACCCAAACCAAGGCTGATATTTCAGTTGGTTCTGCTGTATGTCCAGATCCTAACTGAAAAAGCCATTTTAAGGCAGTTCTGTTACTGTGGTTTTTTTCCCCTCCCTGCTCTTCCCTCAATGATCACAACTGCTGTGTCACTGTCTACGAAGTCACACTGTGGTTCTTTACACTTAATTTCTCCAAGACTAAAGATAAGATTAAACAGTCCTGGATTTGACCAGCCAACAAGTGACTAGGAAGACCATGGGAGACTCACCTCCATTCTCCCCAGTTATCTTCCTTTCAGTGAGAGGAAGGCCAAGCTGCTGACTCAACTCTCCTGTGCACCATCTGCATCAGTGTGTCTCTCCTAGATGGTGTGGGCATGAGTTTTCCCAGCCACTCAGGTTAATCCTCTCTCTCTCTCTATTGTCTTTTGACTCCAACTTCACCGCTCCCCCAATGTGCGAAAGATGTAATTACTTGATAATGGCAGAGGGACAAAGCATGCCAACCTGGGGGATAAAAAGCTCTTATTACAGTTATTCTCTCTGCCTCCTTTCCCACACCAAACTGCCTAGTGTCTTTGCTCTATCTAATGTTCCTCTGGTTGCCTGAGATTATCGAGACACAAAGTATTTTTTCATGGTTTTGCAATGCCTCTGACAAGTGTTTGGATCCCTACTACTCAGATACCATGACACTAGAGAACCAGAAAAGGGCAAATAAACACTGTAATACAGAGTCTTCTGGCATAAGGAGTACAGCTGACATCTATTTGGCTAGCTAATGTGTTTTCATCTACAGGAGATGAATTTTGGTACCTTCTGAAAGTGTTAGAGGAACAAGTGGCATATTCCCATCCACTTGCTAAACCGAGGGCAGCGAAGAGTCTTTCATTGTCCCTATCTGGCCTCAAGTAAATTTCCTTCACTATTGTAAATTCATTTATTGAAACAGAATAGATTTATGAAGCCTCATTTTCTTGACTGCAGCAGTTGCAACAATGTCACGGCCAGAAAAAACAGGAGCAATCAATGAATGTAACTATTTTTGTAATTAGGTCCACAGACAAAGATTATTATTACTACTACTGTGAGGAAAAAACCCGTGTGCAGATATACACTGACGTCACCACAGCCCCAATGGTCACACCATTATTGTGAATGCATCATGATTTGAGAGCCGTTTAAGCTGTGACATGATTTTCATAATGAACAGCTGTACTGTACAAGCCAGGCAGATGCCTCCACTGTAGTCTAATTTTGTTTTTCTCCCTCTGCCCCAATGAGGACATTTTCAGCTCAGTGGCAATAGGCAAATCACAGCATCTGTAACTGTTCTCACTTCTCCGTCTACGAAACAGGGATAATAGCACTTGCCTCCTTCAGAAACGCTGAGAAACCTATAATAATAATTATTACATGAAGGAGGGATAATTTTATTATCCAGCATCAGCTGCAGCTTGCTCTACATTCCTAGATCTCATGCCTCTCTAGTTCTAGGCTTTGGGCAGGGTGGACAGGCTCCCCCAAGCAGAAGAGACCAGCAGCAACACTGTGCAGCTTCCAGCAGCTCAGCATGTTGTTGAAGGAAAGCTGCAAGACACAGCAGAACCCCTTTGTCCTCGTTAACTACCTTTCCTTGAAAGTAATCAAATTTTGACAAATACTTAAGATTTTATTTGCCTGAGCTGACTATGAGGTTGGAAACTTTTTTTCCCCTCCAATCAGACCCTGGGAAATACTCTATGCTGCTAAAGAAAATGCCCCATTTTATTTCCTTTACTCATTATGACTCCATGTCACCTTTGCGGTCTGTCTATTCAGATGGCAGTCCAAAACATGCAATGCAGACAGAAACATATCTAAGCTGAAAGCAAAGGGCCTCTCACCTATGCCCCCTATTTATCTTTTCAAGGGACTACGTTTTTGGGTTTTTTTTCAGAGAAATTATCTCCTTGATTCAAGTGACAAATCTCAGGGCACTGGGACATGTATGCAAAAATGAGTGAGGAAAAAATTAATTCAGCCAAAACAAACGCAACGTGCAAATGAAATTTGTGTTTCAGCCACATCGTAACACAGGGCTAGAATGTATTTTTAAATCATTCTCCTCCAAAAGCAGTTAGTGAGAAGAGGGCAGCAGCTGTGCAGCATGTTATGCCCTGTTTGCCAGTCGGAAAGCAAACAGCACCTCCAAGGCACATATGCCCTCCAGTAAGATACCAGTCAGCAAAGAAAGAGAAGAGCCCAGACCTTATCTTCTGCAATTGACATCCATAGAATCATTTAGGCTGGAAGAGACCTTTAAGATCATCACGTCCAACCGTAAACCTAACACTGCCAAGTCCACCACTAAACCATGTCCCTCAGCGCCACATCTACACTTCTTTAAATACTTCCAGGGATGGTGACTCAACCACTTCCCTGGGCAGCCTGTTCCAATGCTTGACAACCCTTTCAGTGACGAAACACTTCCTAATATCCAACCTAAACCTCCCCTAGGCTTGAGGGAGGCTATTACTTGAGGCTATTTCTTCTTGTCCTGTCATCTGTTACTTGGGAGAAGAGACTGACACCAACCTCGCTATAACCTCCTTTCAGGTACTTCATAGCCCTTCCTACTCAGGTAGAGCCTAAAGAATTGCCTCTCTTGTTCCTGTGTAATTTAATAATCACTCAGGATGAACCCTACCTTGAATTCACAAAAAGACATTGACCATGGCAGTTAATGGTAGCAAAAAATGACTCAGGCTGCAGCTTCACTCCCTTTTCAGGTATGGGAACCTGGCCAACGTTCACCACAACCGCATTAGTGCTAGTAACGAGCAGCACCTTTCGATGGCTGTGGTGAAGCACTGTCAGGCACTGATGGTGAACAGCTGCATTCTGTGACAGCCTCTCAAAGTGGTGCCTCCATCTGTAGGAGAATGTCCTTGAAAGAAGTAAGGCAGGGGAGGAGAGGAAAGTGCAGAACAGAAACTGAGGTTTAGAGACATTAATCAACTTCCTTATAATTATCCAAAAAAGTGTGTGACAGAGAGAGAACTTTTTTTACAAAATTTTAGTCTTGCACCTTAACCAGAAAAACATCCTAGACAGAAAATCCAACTTTCAAATATGGCCAGGAAGACAGCATTGTCCCTGCTCCAGTTACTTACCTTAACCGCAGTAAGTTTCATATTTTTATCCAAGGTAAAAAATGTCAAAGGATACTGTAGCTATATCATTCGATGATGTTGTACAGTGTGCAAAACATAAGAGGTGAGAATTCAGAGCAGCCTTTTTGGCATTTAGACTGTTAAGCTCCTTTGCTATATTCCATAAAATCTTTCCATTTTGAAAGCCAATACAGAGCTGCATACTTGTGGAATTTTGGTAGCTACAGAATAAGCCTGCATGCTGCTGTAGGAGCACTATTCAAAGGACACTGTGCCGCAGCTACCTTCAAGCCATGCAAGAGGTCAAAATACATTCAATCTCGCCTGTTTTCATCTACCCAGGGAGGGCGGGAATGTGTTTTCATGATTGAATACCCTTCTCTGTTATCATCCTCATCTGCTGTAAGGTATTGGAAAAAATGAAGAAACTCCATTCAAATTAAAAATTCTTGTTATCAGAAATCCCAGCTGTAACTTCACCCTGTTCTTTCAATCACCCTTCCAAGTCTCATCTTCTCTAATTCCAGGTGATGTCTCCCCTTCTCTTCATTTCTTTATCCTTGTACACGCATTTTTAAAGAGAATCTCCTTATGAGTCATTCTGTACCTTATGGCTGCTTCAGGTCACAAAGTTCTCTTAAGACCACCAAAACAACTCTTTTTAAACAAAAAATAAAGTCCTCTCTCCAAACTGGAAGATAGCATTCATCAAACCACTGGAAGGTGAGAGTTCCTAAGGAAAGATACATCCTTCCAAAACCAGACACATATCCTATTCCACCTATGTTTCTGTAACAAAGAATAACTTCTAGCATTAGAAGAACATTAAGCAAGAAAAAAAAAAGGAAAAAAAAAATAAAAGGAGGAGTTATTTATACTAGTAAATATTTAACAGGCTCATTGGATGGGAAGATCATACACAGCAATAATGAAAGAACTGAAAATTCATTGAGTAACAGTAATGCAAAATTTGCAATGCAAAACTGAAACTCTTCTTAAAATGTGGGCAGACAAACATGTATTTCACACTGTTCCCATAGTCTTCATTTTGCATCTGCCAGAGATGTCTGTATTCATTGTGCAAGCAGGAGACAGAAATTCTCCGGGAGACAACTGGATATTTTGGCAGCTAACTAAGGGAGAATCGGACCCATTGTTATCCTGAGGGTCCAAACAGGAGAACTGGATACTCAAAGAGAAGAAAAAAAAAAGTATTAAACATGCTGGAACTTTAGACCATCATATTTGGTGTAGAGAGTTAATAAACAGCTGGGAATAACAAAATGATCCAAGGACTATTTTTCAGTTTATTCAATATTCAGATAAATAAAAATGCAACAGGTCACACATGAAGAGCTTTCCTCAGAGCTGTCTTTCCAAGCCAAATGGCTAAAAAGCTGGAGGTTTTTTATTCCTTTTTTTTAAATAAAGTCCAGATTCTGCACAGACTTGTGTGACAAGAGTCATACTTATGACATACTATATCATCACAGTATAAGCCAGTAGATGCCAGAAATATAAGACCACATTTAGGAAGGAAGAAGCTGGCATTTTTAACCTTCGAAGGGAGGCTACAGCCCTGGAAGAGGCTGGAAGGCAGGTTTTATTCAAATTGAATTCTTATTAACATATAAATAAGGTAATTTTTAAAAGCTATATTTGTACCACATATCCAAATATAATAATAACTAGAAGGAAAAAAAAAATGCAGGCTGAGAACAGCTCAGATTTGTTGTTGATCTACTGGTTGGTTGTTTCCAGGCAATACTTTTCCCACCTCTCTCCAAACTAGACTGTTTTTTATCTTTGGACCTTATATCAGAGCAACTAGGGTCTTGCCAAAGCTCTTTGAGAACCACCCCTTTGGGACTTTGAACAATCAGTTAGTCACACAAACTTGGTGCTAATTCCCTGGCAGAAATTAAAAGAAAAATTATTTATGATTATGCTTTTTTTGTTGAATTTTGTATTGAGTTCAAAATAAAAATGCTGAAAGTTTGGAAGATCCATCTTCAGATCCTGTCTGTGACCGATAGCTGAGGTTTTCATTACCATTTCCTACTCCTCAAGAGAGCCTTAGCTACATCTCAAAGATTTCTCAGGCAGGCATCTCAATCGCCCAAACAGATACTTCTAATGGCCTCAAAGGCATTTTTCTAGAAGGTAGGATTATTATGCCCTAGTGAATGTTTAAGTATTTCATACCACACGATTCGCTTCCACAGGTGATATGGAGAAACTACCACTATAAAGTGCCTTGTAGGACAGTGGTTACAGCATTCAGATATGTGAGTTTTTGGCTGAAAAGAAAAACTTTTCCAATCCAACAGAGATGCGATATGAATCAGGACTCCCTCACTAAATATCCTATCCAAAAGACTACAAGATAAGGGCAAGGCAGTATGATATAGAGCAGCCTCACTGCTCTCTTCTCCCTTGCAGGAGCAGCAGTTACTCCATAACTTTCTTAACTTAACCTGCAGTTTTGTACAGCTACATCTTATAACTGCATTTCTCAGTGAATAAAACATTTGCCAAGTGTGATTCAACAGAATTTTCTTGAGAACGTGTCTCTCAGCAGAGTTGCAAGACAGTCCTCTTTTTTTCACGTGTGAAAGAAACTGCTCATAAGCACTTCAACTATCATAAAGGCAGGATTTTTAGAACAAAGTTCCAAATTTTTTCTGTTCCCTGCACGCTGCACTCAGGGATACTTAGAGATTCAAGTGAGAGAACTCCATAGCCAAACCCATGTTTTTCAGACTATATTCCTAAAGTGGAAACCCAGGTGGTCTCTTTAGAACCTGGTGATGAGTGGAGCTCTAGGGATCACATTGTTTACACCGTTTGGGATGTACATTTTTTCTTTTCCTCATGCAAACCAACACTTCTCTTCCTCCCATTCTCCTGCACTGCTATTACGTGCAGAAATTCAGTACTGTATTTCCCCATATGAAGAAATTGGCAAGGAAAGACCGTGTGCTCTTGGCAGAAGTCTGTCCTGGGATTATGCCAATAAACAATCATTTTATGGTTGCCACAAGCATTCCATTATTTAAGTTCGGCCATTCAGTCCACTCCAGTTCAGCTCCGTTAGTGCTTCCTTAATAAACCCTTATTATCAGGGGCTTAGGCCTCAGTCATTTGAATTCATGCTCAGCTGGGACTCTGTATTCAGAGACCTAGTCTGAATGTCCTTAAAAAAAAAAAAAAATTAAAACATTTACTTTGCCACAGAGCAGAGACAATGGAATTTCACTGGCTGCAAGTTATATTTGCACTCTTAAGGACTTAAGAAAAGCTGGATTTTGAGGCTTGTTTTATAAACAACACTTGGAAGCTTTGGTTCTCGCTAGGAGAGAAATGTGACAGCAGTCTTTTGCCTTCATGCTTCTTTGCATGCATATGCCTGTTGTTTACAGCACAAATAGATTTTGTTTTCTCATCCATTTTTAATCACCTCTTTTGGGGCTAGATTTAGGGGGGTGGAGGGGACCCAAAACCCAAGAGCACCTTGAAGCTCCCACTGGGGTAGGTACCGAGCGGTGGCAGCACCTGAGACAGCTCCTCCTCCCACGCCACCACTGCCGGCCACTCCATTGACTTGGTGCCTACGGAGGAGGCAGCTCAAGCCCCTTCTCTCTACAGCATGGGCTTTACAGCTTTCATCCAAGGCACCTCAGTTCTCCTAGAAAGCACCAGGCAGCCTGTATGACTAAGGGCACCACACACACACACACACACACACACTGAATTAGCAAGGTGACCGGCTTCAGACTTTGAATTTTAAGCAACTGAAGTCAACTTCATTGCTGCACAGATCAATTAAGAAAAACAGTTTGCCCAGGGATTAGTTCTAAATCCTGGAGTGTAGGGTTTGCCACTGAAAAAGCTCACAGCCATCTCCTTCATGTACCCCACTGTCATAAATCCCTTTATATTTAACTTGTTCTTGATTTCCTATTCTTTACAAGAAAGGTGTAAAAGCCATTAATCACAGCAATTTACTGGCCCCAGGCTGGATGTCTTTATGCTTTGTAGAGAGACGTGTGCCTGTGCAGGGCAGAAGCAGTGGCATCTGTACCTCAGACACAGCAAGGATGTCATCCGCCTGCTCTTCTACAGCAAATTCTCTTTGTATGGGTTGGATTCTACTGTAGTTACGGTGACAGCCTCTGGAAATCAACATTTAAATGCAAAATGGTGTATCACCCACAGACCAAATTAGTAAGGCGTTACACTATATTTATGTTCCTTCCCTTCCAATGTATCATTCATCAATATCATGCCATCCTTACTGTCCTAGAGACAAGCACCAGTGAAACACATTCTCCTCCACTCGACCCTCTCCTCTCCTTTCCTCTCTGCAATTATATTGCAGATATGCAAACCACAGAAAATGGAGTATCTGCCTGGCATCCCAATAAGGGTGGCTGGTCCCTCAGAACAAACTGGCTTGCAAGATGTGGAAGTCACTGCTCACTTGTTTTAAAAGAACAGGAGAAAACCAAAAAAGTGTGATAAAAACACATAGTCACTTCTAAAGTGAAGTCTTTTTCCATTTGCTACTGCTAGTCACTCTGCAGGTTGCTACAGAGGGCAGGTCCAACATAGGAGGACAGGGAAAGTACAGAAGGTTTCTCAAAGAGGTGCTTCTACCCCAGACGAAATCCTTTTAGGAACACTTTTTGTCTCTGTTCCCATAAATCCAACTGAAACCTTTTACCATTATTGCTGACTGAGGAATTTTGAGAAAAGCAGGGTAAAAGCAGCTTTCCAGGGACTGCACTACCACTGTAAGGTGCCATAGTGGTAACAAAGGGGAGCTGGTATGTGGCTGAAAGACCAGTTTCACAGGCTCCTCTCTGGTCCCAGGGGCCCTTGTCAGAGCAATGAGATCTTGAAGGCTCTGGATTCTTCAGTTACACCAGAATTACACACAGATGATTTCTGAGACAACAAGAGTACAATCAATCTCAAATGAAATCAATGTCATATAAATCTGTGAGATTGCAGCTGTCTAAAAATCAAACTAGAGCACTAGACCTTGGAAGATCTCCACTGCTTTTTATACTCTTCATGAGGGAGTAGAGAGCTGAATATATTTGTAACTCTAAATGGTACTTCCCACTGGTCCTTTGTTTCAAATTTCTTCCCAGATGTTTAATGGACAGAAAAGTATTGTGGTACTTATGGTTATTACAATTTCTGTAAAACAGGAATTCAGTTTCAATGAGTCTCCCAAGAACATGGTCAATTTTAAGTACTGAGTTTTGTCATTTCTCATTTTTGTGAATTTGCAAGAAACAATGGTGGGGGAAAAAAAGCCTTAATAAAACTGCAACAGCTGAAGAAGTTAATCGGTGCGTACTGGGGGGGGGGGAGGAGAAAAGGAGAGGTGGGGGGTGTTAACTCTTGATAGTTTTGGTGGAAAGTTATGACAAGTCATGATAGTTTTGCTTCTGTGCAGCTCAAACTTGTAATGCAGTCAGTCCGTTCTTGTATCAGCAACGCACCTACCACCAACAGGAGTGATTTCCCCAGAAACACTCCAGGACTTTATTGCAAAACCCCAACTACCACAAGGTTTGTGTAATCTATCATGAATTAAATGCACAATTTCTGATTAGGGAAGATAATTCAAAGGTCCTCGAGGTAGACTCACTTGCAATATCTGTATAGGTGCAATACAGCATTGCCCTCTGCTGGATTTTAAGCTGCCTACTCGTGCAAAAATTGCCTCTGGCTGAGCTATAAAGGATGATTTTTAGACAAGCACTGTACTAATTATCATAAGGGAATATCTCGCCACCAAATAAGGAATGGAACAGTGAATTAATGCTTATTCCTAAGCCTTTCTTCTTTCACAGGACTAGCACTGCTTCAGACAGGGGCCAGTGTTGACTTATTTAGCCTTTGCCTGGTCCAGCAACAGTCACAGACTAATATGCATTCCCCAGAGTCCAAACACTGGAGAGAATCAGTGCACAATCAGATCTGCAACATCTAAATAGGCAGAAGCTGAATGTTAGGTGAACTGTGGCTAAAACCATGCCACGGTTCTGGTACCTAAAAGAGTGGTCCATCTTACATGACCGTCACATCCACATTTCCTAGCACACAGCGTTCCTGCTAGACAAAAGCCTGCTGCCACCAACTCCTTTGTCGGTACCTCCTCATGAGAAGTCAAGTGCTATTTCCAGTCAGTTCATAGGTATGAATACGGAAACCACCTCAGTGTGGACTGATGTTATGACGAGTATGAGAAGAACAAGGAAGGCCAAACTGATGCAGCACTACAATGTAAGGCAAATCTTTTTGTCTGTTCTTGCTGTTCAGCATCTCTCATTTGCTAACTCTTCCCTGGCTTATTGACATTTGGTATTACTAATCAAATGCACACACATACAGGTATGTGTGTGTACAGATACGTATAAAAACATATTTGAATACTGTTGCCTGTGATGGGTTAAATATAACCATATCATCTAGATAAAGACAAAAAATCCCATTTCTTTACTTCAGCTATTATTCTTGCCGTTCATGTAAAAGACGCAGCAGGGCATTTTGCATCCTGTAGCTTGATGCTGTGCAAAATGGGACCACATGCAGACAATCAGGACATCTGCTAATTCAGACTAATATATGGGAAACTGAGAGTTAGCAAAATACTCTTTCAGAAAAGAAGTGCAGAAAGAAAGCTCTTTTCCATTTATACTAATTTCCAACCCAGAGTCTACCCTTGCGCTTTTTAAATGGTCCTTTATTGGGTTTCTTTTAACTTTGCTTTTCTCACCATTTTTTCTCTCTTTCAGTCTCTACCTTATTCTCCCATTCCAGTTGCATTTTAGCGTTTTACTCATTTTCCCTCTTCCAACAAAAATACGTGCTGTATATTCTCTTCAAAATAGCTAGTCTGCAAAAGCAGCTGCTTATATCCCTAGTTTTCTTAGGATTCCAACTCTGTTATGTATCTGTTCTGCACTATTTGCTGTGGGAGCATCTCACTCTTCTCCATGGGTGGTGGTGTTAACAATAATAACAGCAGCAATAATAATAAACAACTCAGTTTCTAAAGATACTTTCTTGCTTTGTTGCTTGATGAGGATATCTGTACTCTAAACAGCTCTCTCTACTCTGCTTCTCCCTGCAAGGTATTCTGCAGTTCTCTGTGGGAGGCTTCTTCCTAAAAATAAATGTCACGATTTGTTTTCTCTTATGTTACAGCTAATTAAATTTTGCCACCATAACATTTCACCATTTCATTACGCTGCATTTCCAAAGTATCAAACAGCTCTTTGCCCTTTTCCTGCGTCTTTTTTCTCCCTGTACCGTCAAGCCAAGAGGAATGGCAGGGTTTTAACATGAAAATTACCAATGCCAGCCACGTGAAATGAAAATGAAAAACAAACCCCACATTGTTTGATCTCCAGAAATAAGTTAGCACCAGGAGTCAAGAAGATTTGATGATCTAGCAACTTCAGCTTACAAACTGTGGGAAGTAGGAAACTTAACTGTAATAAAAGGTCTGTGTCACTACCTATGAAAGCATTCAGACATGAAAATGTGAAGAATGTATTAAAAGGCTGACAGAGAGAAGATAAGAATTATATACATAGTAAAAAAAATAAAAAAGGTGATAAAGTTGGTATTATCCAGAACTCAATTCTTAAATACAAAGTCTACCTCGACATAAAACTAAGAGTTTTATGGACCAGGCAGGCATTAAAGAACACAATTTACAGCATCAGCTCAATTCTTCACTGCCTTGTGCTTTATTTAATTACATACACTTGTGCAAATGAGCAAGCAAAATGATCCATTAACATTTTATACTCACCTTGAACCAGTGACTGAACAACATGCAAAGCCATAAAATGGATCTTATAATGATGGCAGAAACCTAAACATGCAGTAATTCCAAAATAGTACCAATTACCAATTGTTTTGGAATTACCAGCCATTGCTATGCCCTGTGATGCGGACAATCTCTCCAGTTTAAGACTGGGAATAAGTCATAATGCAAATGGTTCATCAAAGCAGTCAGAGATGCAAGGGAACACAGATAATTCTCAACGTGTCACACTTAGGTACATTCCCTACTTTACATTCAAATGAAAAGAAACATTGCTATTTAAAATGTAAGTTGCAATGACAAACTTTACTTAAGACTATGTTCTGGAACTTTGGACACACTGTACATCATAACTGATTATATTATAGTGCATATTTTCTATGTTAGCTATTTGGGTTTTAAATTGGAAAATGCTTGGTGGTGATGATGATATATCATAATGTGAAAAATCTCCATGTGACCACTGTCCTGTCTGGAACCTATCTGCAGGTAAACATCCACAGGGAAAAAAAGGAAGAAAAAAAAAAAAAAAAAGACTTTGCAGGGCTACAGAAGGGACGGCCGCAAATAGAACAGTGACAATATATCCCTGATACTCCTTAATAGCAATGTCAGAAAGTCAATGCAAGAAAATTACCAAATTGCTCATCCTTCTTTTCTCTCCCAGGGTGTGGGTGTCCCAAAGGTCTTGGCACATTCCAAAGCGCTTTGCAGAGTCCCTGGAGGCCAGGACTGGAGTGGGAGGACTCACAACATGCAGCCTCCTTTCGAGTTAAATGTTGCCAGTGGGGTAAAGGGAAAAAATAGTTTCTTCCCTTTACAGCTATACCATACAACAGAATTTGGAAATTATTGCCAACAAGCAGGCAGAAAAATTCTAATGTGGATTTCAAAATATCTTGCCTGAAAGAAACAGTGGTATTTAAGCTTTTCCTGAGACTGTCTTTTAGTCCCTATCCAAGAAAATACCTATGATGATTTATTTCAAGTTTCAACTGCAGTAACACATGAGTAAGGTAGCACAGTCCAAGCTCTAACAGAAAAACCCTTTCATGGACTTACATGCACTCAGATCTTTTGGCACCACGACTCTTAAGGAAATTTGAAAAATGGAAGAGCAATGCTCACAGAAGGGCAAGGAACAACCTTCCACTGTTGAAACTTTCTGAAAATTATGCTATTTGTTATTGCTCGTTACATGCCAAGAGAAAGCAGAGCCAAAAGGTGCTTTGTGTACAAACAAACCCTAAAGTACTGGACAATTTCATGCACGTATATTCCCTTCACACCTCAATTTCTGCAAAAATAAAAATAATAATTAAAAAAAGCCAACAACCCAAAACAAACCCCAAAACACTCAATGGACCTGGTGTTGGATCTTCTCTCCCATACACAGCTACAGGTTCACGTGTTCATTTCTGTAAGGCTGCATGCTTTAGAAAGTAAAAACCCACATTAAGTAAACTTGCTGCCTTCAATGAAAGAGGGTAGAGATCCCACAGACTCCATGATTTTTCCTGGTAACCTGCTGTGATGACAGGTTTAACCAGGCAAGTGCTTGGATATTCAGTCCCAAGGGACTTAGGACCTTACTGGCATGCGAGATACCTAGATTCACAAAACACAGATCTTCTGCACCTCTGCTCAGTGCCCAGCTAGTGCTGACAATGTCTCAGATAGCAGTGCAGCTTAAATATAGCTAAATATAAATGTAGCTCAGCTTTATCCTGAATAGCTCGGATATTGGAAATCGCTGGCTTCATAGGGTTCATTATAAGCTAACGTAGCTTATTACCTTTTTGTATTACTGTAGCCACACAATCTTCGGCACCCAAGCTACCGCTCACTCAGCAGGCCTTTATGGATTTCAGTCAGATGCTCTTAATTCTCCCTGTACATCAATCTTAACGATTCCTGATTTCACTTCTAAACAATTAGCTCAACAAGGCTGAATGCACCTTCTGCAACGTGTGCCGGCAAGGGAGACAAGGGATCAAACACAAAATCCAGCCTAGTCATGTTAGCATTTTTCCCTCTGGAGAGTTTGCGATACACAGTGCATGCTGAAACCTGTTGGCTCTTTTCTATTTTCACTCTTCTCTACTTTTACTTTTTGCTAAGAAGAGAGAAGTTCAGCTTTTGGGTAAGACTGCCACCCTCTCTGATAAAGGGCAGCTGGCACGCAGGCATGCAGGAAGGCAGGGTTAAATTCAGACTTGCTTGAAGTTCCATTTCAAGAACTTCACTTCAATTAACTTCCTTCTCTACTGCCCCCTCCTTAGGTCACCGTATCACATTTACTTACAAGGAAATAAACGCACTGTATATCTGTTTGCCAGTTACTTTCACTTTTTTCTTCACCAACAGTAAAAAGTGCTGGCACAGAGCATACCTATATCTGTTCGCATAATGAGTGTATGTGTATGAGATTGCTTCTGAGAATATTTCTTTGTTCTAGCAATGGGAGAAACAAAACCACATAAAGCAGAACACAGAAGGAAGAAAGGTTGAGGAAAGAGGATATTTGATCCTGAAGCATTCCCCTGTCTCCATTTTGTTAATATTCCTATCTTCTTCCTTGATGGAAAGAAGGAAGAACAGCTTATATTGCCAAGGATCATAACACCAGCTTTCTCATGTGTGGGTTCAGGGAGGCAAGAGGGAGCATTCCTGCAGGTAATTAGCCTTGACTGCTAATCACATCAGCTGAAAGTGATGAGCAAATTAGAGCTTCGGTAGAGCAGCTAGTCTAATGCTCTTCCAAGATCCCTAGGGCAGCATTGCTGGTTAGCGTGACGCTCTGATGCACAGAGACCTGCAATACATCCTCACTACCATCCCAGGACTGGCCTTCACAGCAGTCTGCCCTTGAAAAGGATGGGAATAAAGACAGTGTGTCTTCTATAAGCACCTTGCTCCACTCCAAGGACCATGTTTCCTTATGGGTCAGGGCAGATATTCGACTTCTTGATTCACTCCATTGATCTGCCCTCATGCTGCAACAGTACAAACCAAAGAAGAGCAGAAATTATTTGCTTGATCTTCTCAGAGTCAATATTTGCCTGGTTTGCAGTTTTCCAGGTAAAGAGAAAAGTCATGATCCAGTCACAACAAACACAGTAAGTGGACAAGGACCTGGATTCAAATTTGTCTGTATCCCTTCTCTACCAATCCTTCTAAATTAAAAAAAAAAAAAAAGCAAAGACACTACATTTCCACATGACCTGTCACTTGAGGTCTTATTCACTCCTGAAGATACAAGGTAAAGTCTCAACACACACCTCACCTGCAATAAGGACACTTCTATTCAAAAGTTATAAATAGGAAAAAAAGCAAGCACGTAGACAGCACAGCACAGTTTACACCTACACCGTCTATACCTGGGACCTGAAAGAAGTGAGCATGCAAGCAGCCCCAGCAGCCTGTTTTTAGAGACCTCTTCCACATGTCATACGTGAAGTGTGAGGCTCAAGAGAGACTCAAGAGCATGAGACTCCAAAAGGCCTCCCAGAGCCAGCGCTGGATCTCACACAGGGCAGCTGTGATGCTCTGTAACCTTCCTCCCAGTCCTTGAGACCCCAGACCTGGACCCATTTCCCAGTGAACACTGCCTTGCTGGTGCTGACTGCACCTGGGTGCAAAGAAAGGCTCAGTTCAGCTGGGCATTGGACCCATCCTTCTTTCCCAGGGATACAATTCTAAGATGTAGCCTAGTGCCATATCCGTTACTTCATCTTGTGTCCCACATTTGCATTACTGCAGACATCTGCAGCAGAGGAAGAGCAATAGGGCCCCTGCTTCAGCAGCTTGCAGGGCCCATTCTACAGCCACCCCAAGGGAGTGAGCCAGCCCAAATGCTGCAAAGGATGCTGTCTGGTGACTCTCTACTACAGCTAGGAGGTTCCCAAGGGGAAAAAAAAAATAAAAAATAAGGCTCTACTCTTACCTCTACTTATACGGATGTTCCATATACATGTTATGTAGACATGTTACAAGACACAGTCTCCAAAAGCTGACAGGGATGCGACAAAAGCTGTATGTTCGATACACTGAACAGAGAAACAATCAGTCCCAACTCTGTCAACTCAAGGAAATGACTCTGAAAGCTTTCAGGGTAGAGGACTGTGTCACAGATGGCAAAGGCCTAAAACAGATGGGATGAAAAAGGACTTGGAAGAAGATGACAATCAGGAATGGAACAGGCCAGGAGACACAGCAACAAGCGGGCTGTGCATTGAGGAGGAAGATTGATACAGAAAGTATCTGAATATGAAGCTCAGCCCAACCAACTGTGCTGAAGACACCGGGCCTGAAGCAGTTGCTCAAACACCCTGAGAGCAGGCGACTAGTTTCTGTGTCCTGACATTTTTAGAAACTCAGCGAAGGAAGTGGAGAAAAATAAATCCTTCCAAAGATTCTCTTCTCAGTCCAAGATGATGATAGCTTAATTATGCTGCAACTTATTAAGGGCTAGACTTTAAAGAACAGCACCCTGTAAGATTTCAAAGGATGGAAACATAGAATTTAATAGATATTACTACTAAACCCTACAGAATTTAACTGAAAACAGTAACAGGTAGATGTCAGATCTCCAACCGCTAAAAGATCAGAGAAATTTGATTCCCCCTCGTATATATTTACATAAATCAGAGGCTGCTGAGGATTTAATGACGGGAGTTCTACGTCAGAAGAGTGGGATTGCCAGCACCTATTTCCAGATCTGTGATCCACGCTACCCCACCCCATTTCTTCCTCCGCCCCTGCCACAGGATAGGCTTGTTGTAAGCAGCTTTCTGCTAGAAGAAGTTTGGATGATTAAGGTAACTACCTCACAAGGCTCAAGGATTATACCTTCCTCTTTACTGACCCAGAAATAACCTTAGAAAGAAAAAGCAGAGCTCTTAGTGACAAAGGCTGGAGACTGGGGGCAGGAAGGAGTGAAACCATCTAAGAAGTTCAAGCCATTCCAACTGACAGCAGCCCATTCCCAGGACACTCCATTCCTACCAGTTTTTCCAGCAGCAATTCATCTTCATGGGTTTCAGGAAAGCCGTCTTTAAACACTTCATGGAATCAGGACCTCTGCACACCACCTAGACTGCACAAAACATCCAACCATTCCTCTGCATGTATTGGAGGTTTGGCCTCTCCTCCAAAGCAAAGACAATTCTGATTTAGACAGCTTCCCACCAAAGCTAGCCCATGGCTACTTTGGCTCCCCTGCTCCATGGCCAAAGATGACACACAGGATATCTAGAAAGTATTGCAGTCTTAAGCGCTGTATCAGTATAAACCACAACATACGACTAATTTCCCTGCAGCTCCAAGCTGTCCTACACTGCAATTAAGTCTCTTTGAAGGAGTATGAACATTGTCTCTTCAGACACAAAACTTTATCAGGATGTCAGTCTGTGCACGACTGCAACAGTAGCTGAAATGGCAATGTTTCTATTAGTTCCTCCAAGTAAAAAGCTAGTTTATTATCATTTGTCCCCTTCTCTTTTAACGTAACAGTGCATGCCCTTCTCCTCACTTCTACTAGCATACCCTGCTATTCTGTAACATACAGTTCAACTGTATGTTCAACTCTGCTATTCTGTAACATGAAGTTCAACCAGGCCAAGTGCAAGGTCCTGCACCTGGGTCATGGCAATCCCAGGCACAAATACAGGTTGGGCGGAGAATGGCTTGAGAGCAGCCCTGAGGAGAAGGACTTGGGGGTGTTGGTGGACAAGAAGCTCAACATGAGCAGGCAATGTGCACTTGCAGCCCAGAAAGCCAACCGCATCCTGGGCTGCACCAAAAGAAGCATGGCCAGCAGGTCGAGGGAGGTGATTCTGCCCCTCTACTCTGCTCTGGTGAGAACCCACCTGGAGTACTGCATCCAGCTCTGGAGTCCTCACCACAAGAAGGACATGGACCTGTTGGAACGGGTCCAGTGGAGGGCCACAAAGATGATGAGAGGGCTGGAGCACCTATGCTATGAGGACAGGCTGAGGGAGTCTGGAAAAGAGAAGGCTCCAAGGAGACCTTATAGTGGCCTTCCAGTACCTAAAGGGGGCCTACAGGAAAGATGAGGAGGCACTCTTTATCAGGGAGTGTTATGACAGGACACAGGGTAATGGTTTTAAACTGAAAGAGGGGAAATTTAGATTGGATATCAGGAAGAAATTGTTTACTGTGAGGGTGGTGAGGCACTGGAACAGGTTGCCCAGGGAGATTGTGGATGCCCCATCCCTGGAAGTGTTCAAGGCCAGGCTGGATGGGGCTTTGAGCAGCCTGGTCTAGTGGGAGGTGTCCATGGCAGTGGGGTTGGAACTAGATGATCTTTAAGGTCCCTTCCAACTTGAACCATTCCATAATTCTGTGATACAAATCGTCCAGCAGAAGGACAGAGATGATGTACAAGCCTGAATGAGACAATTGCTCAAGAGTCACAGAATTAGTCTGCACAGGAATCACAGAACAGTTAAGGTTGGAAGGGATCTCTGAGGGTCATCTTGTCCAAACCCTCTGCTCAAGCAGGGCCACCTAGAGCTGGTGGCCCAGGACCATGTCCAGACGGCTTTTGAATATCTCCAAGGATGGAGACTCCAACACCTCTCTGAGGAACCTATGCCAGTGCTCAGTCACCAGCTCTGTGCTTGGCCAGGAAGAGCCCCACAGTCTCACTAATGCCTGACACCACAAGCAGGCCAGGTTTTGTACAAGGCTGGACACCCACAGACCTGGTCAAATTCCCTTAGTGTGGCATGGGGTTTTGCTTCTTCCAACGCTGGCGCATCCACATCCCTGAATGACATCTGTGCTAACATGCAAGTTTTACAGTCAAGACTCAACCTGCTAGGGAAGCAAGAGTCCTGTGTTTTGATGTTTTGTCATGTCTGCTCTTCAGCAAGATTTATCTTTAAATGGAGGACATAATTATTACAGCTTACGCAGTGCTCTATTTCTGCATTTTAATTCTCAAAATAGCTTGACAGAGGAAGGGAAACTGCTTGTGCTTTACCCAATCAATCCTATTATGGCCTCTGCAAGGCAAAGTACTCCCACTCCTCAGATAGCACACAGATTAACGACGAGGTCAGCCTTATGATTACTCCTGGTACTGGCTTTTTTAAAGCAGAATCAACATTAACAGGTGGGTTTGCTACAGAGAGGGGAAGAATGTATTACAAGCAGGTAGGAAAATACAAAGAAACGTAGGAAGAGTAAGCAAGGCAGCACCCCTGAGGGTGAAGCTACAGGACTGTCTGATGAAGGAAAGTGTATGTGGAAAAGTAGGATCAAGCATAGCAGAACAGGTAAATCAAGTTTCCGCATTAAACCAAATCTTTATACTTCCTATTGTCTTCATTTCTTGTTTATTCTGTTTCAGGTGAAAGGATTAGAGGACTACCAGAACTGAAAGTCCTGCTGGAGAAGATTTATTTCAAACACGCATCTCACCAGCAAAAGCAGATCAAAAAAGGAGCCAGATCTCTTAAGCGGGAAAAGAGAATGGCCCCAGTTTGCTGACCAGTACACCTGGTACAAGAGCTGCTCTTGGGGCATTTCACAGCGCCCTTACATTGAGAACATTCTGCCATGAATGTTACCATCCTGCAGATACACAGAAATCGCCGATCAAGTGCCATAATTACAAACATGACAGTGGCTCCCCTCCTATTCGGGTGCCGGCAGACTGAGAGTCTGAGTGTACTAAAGTAGGCCAGCATCTTCCTTATTAACAAAAGAACTCTCCACCCTCAGTCCCTGCACTGCTTCCTTCTACCTCTCATGTAAAAAGACCTATGATGCTTTTATTCTCCATTCACTTTGTCTCTGCCCTATTTCTGAGGTCCCTTCGGCCCGAGTTTGCATACTTCTGAACCAGTGGCTGCTGTTACAGTTTTGATCCTTTCTCTGGCTGGTTTAGTTGCCTTTATCAGCTGCAGCATGTCTCCAAAATTAGAGCTGTTTCTCTCAGCAGCCTCTCCTTTAACATGGAATAATACATATTACAGCTGATTCTCTCCCTAATTAGAGGGCTTTTAAAATCTCCAGAGTTACATATGACTGATAGAGCTCTCATTCATTCAGTACCATAAGCATGCATTCCTCCTTTTCTTCTCAGTTTAGGGTATTTCTGGCTCTCAAACTATTCCTTCCCTATCTTCCCTACCCCCAGAAAACAAAAATAAGCAAACAAAAAACCCCACCCCATGCACATCAAACTTTTCTAATAACTTTCCTAATTCTTCATTTTTGTCTCCTGTGGTCACTATATACAGCCCCAGTTCTTACTTTCACTGCATCACAAAGATGCAGGATTTCTGCAAATTGGTCTTAAAAATCCAGTGTTCCTTTCGCTTCGAGTCCCTCCTTGCTGCTTTTTAAACAAGCAAAGATATGCTAAGGAGAAAAAAATAACGCATTATCTTACTAGACCAATTACTGGCTACTGTCTTAAATACCACACATGGGAGGAAAAACACCATGCAAATATGGACTTGGAAAATAAAAAAGAATCTTTCAGACTGTTATTTTATAAGATTCTGGAAATACTTTAAATAATAATAAAAAACACAAGAGCAAAACGGAGGCAAGAGTCTGCCACAGTTTAATTTCGGCAAAGAACCCTAACAGCCTCCAGCAATAAAACCTGCAATTTTCTAGCCAAAGAAAAAACTCAGCACCCTCCTCCACCTGTGGCCATTTTTTACAGGGCCACAAGGAAGCTCAGGGATGTTACTGAATGGTAAAACAGGCAGAGGAACCATAATGATGAGAAAGACCGTGGTAAGAAGTGTCAAGTACCCTGAGAGAGGAGGAACTGAGTCTTTCCAGACATCCCAACTTGACCTGGATGCTGAAGGCTTCATATCAAATGTGGTTCAGAGTACAGAGAGACTTCTATAAATCTTGGCTGCTGAGCACACAGCACAGTTTATGATAGCGGCACACTCAGGACTGGCAGGAGCAGTGTTGTCTGGTTTGGGATCTAGATAGATTTAGCAAGCTGAGAAATATAGTGCTGGGGGGAGGTTTCAACATGAGTTCCACAAGGAGTTTAGCACCAAACTTTTGCATTGCCATTTAATACAGAAAACATATGAGACCAAGGATGAAAAATTTTATACACTATAAAATTAGCACGCTTTCCTGCTAGTACACGTTAGGATCAGGTCATCATAGCAGAAGAAGTGGATAACCTTGGGGATGGAGGCATAACAAGTTCTAGAACTCAGTAGTACCAGAAGCAAGATCACGCACTTAGGAACTAACAGAAAATTCTGATTTGAACTACTGGCTCATCAGGTGGCACAAGTCAGAAAGGGGAGTTGTAACACAGACCCTGATTACCATCATGATGTGAATTCAGAGTATGTCATGCGCACAGGGCATGAGGTCCTGGTGCCTCCTTCTGATTCCTCCCCCCGTAATCAACTTGCAGAAAAAAAAACATCTGCAAATGACAAAATTCAGCAGGTTTTCGTTTGGGTTTGGTTTTTTTTTAATATAGGGATTGGCAAGTTTCCAAATTTAGTGGTTTTAGAACACTTAAATTTTGGAGGGTTGAAAACAGCTTGATACACTTTGCTCTACTTCACATGCTGTCTTCTGGGACACAGACTTTCTCTCAGTGGCTATTTGTACAATGCCAAGAAAACATCCCTCATCTTTGTTGGCTGAGTCCTCCTGGCACCTCTGTGAAAGAAAGGAAAAAATAACCTAATGAAGTCCCAAAGTGGCTAGGATACTTATATATACGCAATTCCCCCCTCCCATTTCTCGGAGGGGAAGGCTTGTTTACTCAATCGGAAGATTACATTTGTTGATCAAAGGATGAGGGGAATCCTCTCTACCTCGCGCGCCCCATCCACATGCAGATTTCGGAGCACGGCTTCACTGAAGCCCAGTGTATGGCAACACAAATGAACTACCCCTATATTAAGTCACCACATGTAATCCTGACAGCAACTCCAAGCTCCTGAGTCCCTCCTCCTCTGATCTCTCTCTTTCTCCTGCCTCCCTCTCCCTTTGCTTTGATGACTTTGACAGCCAAGTTCTTGGAGAGTTACTCCAGGTTACAACGTGTCACCTTTAATGGAATTCAAAGCTTTAATTCAGAAAAGTGGCCACTCTTGACCTCTGGCCCCACTGCCACCCACTCTGCCGCCCCCCTCCTTTCTCCATCGCCATGGAAATGAATAGCCCAGCGAAAAAATGGGAGCAGGCAAAGTCTAAAGCTTTTCACAGAGCCCCCAAAAGAAAGATGAATGAAACTCATTCATCACTGAGCAAGGGACTCGGAGAGCAACGCTGACTGAAAAGCAAGCCAGAGGGAGAGCAAGCAAGGGAGAGAGACAGACCGAGATAGAAAAGGTTACCTCATGCAGGAAGTTATGTGATTTGAAAAAGAAAAGCACAGGAGGTGTGAGGGAACATAGTCCACTTGCAAAAACTGCAGATTCCGCCAAGAAAGATGCTGTTATTTGGGGAGGAGGGGTTATTTCCTCAGCCCCTTCCTCAGATAGAATTTCTCGTCAGATTACCAGGAAAGGGTGGAAATTTGAGGGGAGAAGGGAGAAATGCCTGAAAAGAAATTGCAGTGAAAGCCTAAAGGATGCACAACTCATTGCAAGAAAAAAATATAATTAGAAACAAAGCTACGTTTGTAGTGTTTAAATTCCCTTCATCAGATCTCCTACTTTAGAGGTATTTTGCCCCCAATGCATACACCTGCCTTTCCTCACCATCAACTCTGCATCACATAGGTCGATTTGTCTTGCGATGTGATAACAACCAAGTATCAAGGCAATTTTTAGCATCAGGGAGCAAAGGCACTTAAGAGGCAATAGCTTATTCACTTAGACATAACACCAGTTTTCTGGTGTGTCCTCCGATTTCCCCATTTCTCTCAACCTCACTATAACCACATTTGCAAAGAGCTCCTTCTTTCAGGGCATCTGAAACAGATGCACAGTAAAAAAAAAAAATAAAAAAAATTAAATGATACCATGTACCCCAATATCAGATGAAGGAAAATGTAGTGCTGCACGCTGTCCTACAGAGCTGAGGGAGCTGATGCCAGTGACAGTAAGAAAGGGAGAGGGAGAGAAAGGAAAGGCTGAGATGCAGCAGCTGCAAAGAGCTTATTTGGCTGCACCACTTGAAAAAGAGATAAGCAGGACAGAAGGAAGGTAAGAAGAAGTGACAAGTGATTCCCTAAACCCAGATTCTTTTGCAAAGGTATTAGACAAGAGTGTCATAGATTATACTGGGATATTTATATCATTGACGAGTTCCCAGAATAACCAGTCAAAATTCATCTCAAGCATAGCAAAAATTAGGCAGGAGCCAGCAGGGCACTTTGGGATGCTTATGGGAGAAAAGCTATAAAAGGCACATCTCAGTAAGAAGCAAATTCTTACCTAAGACTGCCTTCCTGCCTTATCCTGACAGAGAAATGATAATGCAGTTCTCCTTTTGACTGAAGGCCAGTCCAAAGCCTACCTGTTTAGTACGACTCAGAAGAGAGCCTATCTAGAGATTAAGTGATAACTCCAGGAGATAGTCGCCCCTTGCAGAGCGATTACCATTCTGAACCACAAGATTCTTCTTCCTCCTTCCAAAAGTTAATCAGGCATGATTCTCTTTCATTCCCCCAATCCCTTTGCCACCATTTAATTCCTTTTTTTAGTGTTCTAGTGAAAAGGTATCACCCGAGAAGCAGGAATCATTAAACATTATTCATTGTTAATTCAGGGAATAAGACACTAAGCCAAGCTCCCTGGGAGTGGCATTAGCACCTCTGCCGGCCGGTGAGCTCAGACCTAGCGCTCATACTTAAGCTTCAGCTTTTTGATAATCTGTATTACCCACCAAGGTGGCTCATACTTCAGCTCTAGCCTGAGCTACCCTGCAGATTCCTCAGGGAGGAGAGTTCAGGCACACAAGGAGAGGCGCTCACTTCAGTATATATAGTATATATGACCTGTGAATCACAGTAAGAGGGGCCCAGTATATTCACAAAGCCTTTTGAAAAAAGTAAAGTAGAAGTGACAACTTGTACACAAATGAACTGAAACCAAAGCTGGCATTCTCCATTGCTCCCACATCTCTCTTCCACAGCTATCAGAACGTGTCTATCAAAAACAGAAGCAGGCACAGATAACGCTCCTTTTCACCTGCTGAATGCCTACTGCCGACGTGGAGTTTTCACCTTGCTGCTCATTTTTCTTTATTGGGGAATCATTCCCTCCAAATATCCAAAGGCTCGCTGAGACTGCAGGTATCACCTGTTAAAGCTAGTGAAGCACATTTCACTACAGAAGGATGCCAGCACTGAAGGCACAGTGCAGAATCACTGCTACTTCACTACACCTCCTCCTTCATGAGAAGCTGCTCTGCAGATGTGGAAGATCCAGAAGTAACACTACAGGTTCATAGACTGAGGACAGAAGGGAGTGCACTGCAACAGAGCAGAGATGGACAGGAAAGTGCCTAAGAAACCTTACAGTGCTGCTTCTCACACCTTGCCTCATCCTCCCCACTCCTCTGTCCTACAGACCATTTCCTCTCTCCCCACCCCCATGGACCTGTTGCTTTGCCTCTTCAAAAAGATGCCTTGCGAAGAAAAGGAAAGAGATCACGTAGGAAAGGTTTTGCTAGTTATAAAAAATGACTATTTATTCAGGGCATGGCAGAAACTAATAGGGTGATGCTATTCCACGCAGGCAGAGCAACCACACAGCTCTGGTCTAAAACAACTTTTGTTAGTGCTAAGAACAGATAACAGTAATATCTGAGTGAGGAATTACTGTCTAAATGGTTCTTCTACCTGGTGACCTCAGGCTAAGGCTTTGAATTGTCTTGAATGAAGATGTCTCTGGTTGATCCATGCTTAATTCCCACTGTAGGGAAGTTCATGTCAGCTCTGTGCTGCACATCTGTTTATGTTAAACAGCCAGACTTTGGTAGCAGTAAATTGTGTCACAAATGGCTCCACAGAGGTGGAAAGCCTCATTTGGTCTTCAAAGTAACCAACTTTCTACAGTAAATTTAAAAACTTCAGTGCTCCAAACCATGAAGGACACCTGCATGTCATTAAGTACTTAAGGCTGAGCACACAGCTTTCTGGGTCACCATCTGTTCAGCAAGAGCACCAGGTCCCGGCTGCTGTTCCCCAATTCTGTGTGCTCCAGGGTTTGAACTCCCAGCCTTGGCAGCTCACAACCACCCAAAAGGTAGCATGGATGGATGTTTGTGTCAGCAATGCAAATTGAAAAACAGTGTCCCAAGAGAGAACAATTCAACCAGGCAGAGTTCAGTAAAGTCTGTTTAAGGATTAGGAGTTAATCAGAATAGCTCATAATGTATATGCCTCTGTTTGTTGTATCTACTGCTGCCCTTCTAATCTCCTCAAGGTGCCTGCTTATCTACAGTTATCTGGCTCTGGTAATACTTATTGTCTCTGTTGTTTAAACAAAGTTTCTCTTGTGCTAGAAAGTTTGCTATCTAGGCAACTATTCACAGAAGAAAGTTCAAAATTAACATGCCCTCACCTAAACAACAAAACATGTTGAAAACACTTTTTTGTAGCAATAGGAGGAGCTGCCTCCATAAAGCTAGAGAAGAAATACCTCATCAGCTCTAGAAACACAGAATGACTTTCCCTCTGTTCCACAGGAGCCAGTTTGGCCCAATGCTGGCACTGCTAGCCAAAACTTTCAGCCTAGAGCTTCAGCCTTTTGAAGTTGAAACACCAGATGGTTCCACTACATCAACATCATCATTAAATTAGGCAGCATTAATCACAGAGATAAAACAAAAGGTAATGGGTCCTAATGGTCACTGGGGAAGCATGACCTTTGCATAAAACAAAGCAGGGAAAAGAGAGAACAGAGGTTGCTCTAAGGCCTGGGGAACTGATGTAGCTATAACCGCTTTCCACATCACAGGCTTACAACTTCTGCTTTTTGCCCCCTGTCCTCCCCACCCAAGTTGTATTACACTTGAAAACTCAATTTAAGGAAGTGTACTTTGTGGAACAGTTCCACGTCCTCAGAGAGAGGAACAAACAAGTTTTTCCCATTTGGAAAAATCCTATTTGGGATTTGATCTTTCAGAATCTTCTTAAATAAAGCCAGCAATTTATTATAACTACAGTCAGTGCTCAAATTGAACTAGAGTTCAAAGCCGCTAAGCTCCTTCATTCTTCTCAATGAGAGGAAAAACAGCATTTCTCTTGATTCTGGAAACAGAACTGGCTTATCTACATGACTAGAAAAGCCAAAATAAAGGTCCCTCAATCCCATGAGCAAAGGAAGCCAATAAAGCTGACCCCCTCCTCCTCTCTAATGTCTCTGTTTCCTCAGTCTGGCAAAATCCAAAAGACCTCCTTATCCCTGCATACCTGGCACATTTCCCAACTAAAAGTGTGCAAGAAATAGCACACAATGGTGTGGATGCTCTTCTTTGAACTAGCAACACCTAGTTTGATTTAGTTTATTTCACTCTAAAGAGATTTGTTTACATTAAAAAATTGATACAATCTACCCATCTCACAAATGCATGTTTTTCTTCATTCAGATTCGCTTTTCAGGACCTAAAGACAGTAAGACAATTGTTGGATGGAGACTTTTTGTGCTAAAGGACCAGGGTTTCAGGAATAAGAGCTATGGCCTGCCTGTCTGCTATTAAGGAAATCATTCTTGATTGAAAAGGAAAGCACACGCTTACCTTGCCTTAGTGGAATGGTAGCTAAGGCGGGGGGGAAGTAAAAAAAAAAAAAAAAAAAACCAACAAAAAAACCCAAACAACCCACACACAAAAAAACTCCACAACCAACACACATACTTAGAAAGGAAGGAGTAAGCAACTCTATACTTTGATGGTAAATGCCCTCCCAGCATGGCCCTTCTTGAGGTTGTAGAGAGATGGGGGCTGACCTCTTCTCCCTGGTGACAAGTGATAGGACGAGAGGAAACGGGTTCAAGTTACGTCAGGGGAGGTTTAGATTGGATATTAGGAAACATTTTTTCACTGAAAGGGTTATTAAACATTGGAATAGACTGACCAGGGTGGTGGTGGATTCACCATCCCTGGAGGTGTTTTAAAAAAGGGTAGATGGGGCACTTAGGGACATGGTTTAGAAGTGGCTTTTGTCAGGGTAGGTTAAAGGTTGGACTCGATGACCTTAAAGGTCCCTTCCAACCTCAGCAATTCTATGATGTACGTTTCCCCGTTCACTGTTTTTCACATGATGTCTGGCTCTATTCTACTAGGTTTATAGCAACTGAGATACAATGTGATATGATAAAAGGCAACACAAGAGGTGCGACTTGCAACATGTTACAGCCTTCATAGAAAGCAAATTGGCACCTAAATTACAGTGTTTGCATATTACAGTTAAAAAGAGAACTCCATTACTTGTTAAAGCAGGACACATTTGCTATCTTTTAAAAGAGACATCTGCTTTGCTGATGTAACCGCATTTCACCTCTGAGCAGCTGAGAAAAACTGTTCTGTCAAGACAAAATGGATGGCCTTACGCAAAAGCCCCAAGTCAGTTCCTTGTACCAATCTTCTGGAATCCACGGCTCCACATGTGCCATCTACGCTTTGTAAGATGAGGGATCCACTGCCTTCTGTGAAAGCTTTTACGAAATTATCATCCTGCCTCCCACCATCAGCACTGTAAAACAGTAAATTAGTTTGTAATTGAATTTTTCTTATCATGGCTTTCCCCAGTAAGTTATAGAGGCCTTCAGTACTTGTTATTTTTCTTCCCTAAAAGATATTTATAATGTGGTTATCTGTTCTTTTTGAGTCTGTCAGGCAGACTAAGCTCTTTAAGCTGCAGAGCAAACTTTCTCCAGCCATTAGTTTGTTGGAGAGTTTTTCCTTTCCTTTCTTTTTTGCACCTATTGAAAATGTTGACCCCCAACACAGAATGCCTTATCCTGCTCTCTGTCACCACCACCATCGACCTCGTCTGGCCATGTCTCATATATGCCTAAGAATTGGTTTTAGACATTTCTCTACAGCACTACATTCAGAGCTCATGTGCCAATGCCCATCTCCTATGACCCCCAAAATTCTTTTTAGTCACTGCTTTCCAGGTATTTCCCACTACATAAGTTTCATTCATGCATATTGAGCTAGGAAGGACTAAAACATGCTGTGCTGAGACACCTGCATCTTTATTTTCAGCCCTGACAACACAACAGGGAAAATGTCACCCATCCCTAAGACACAGGCAAAGGCACGGGAAGGAACAGGTGGAAAGAGGCTCCCTGCCTTTTCCTGGCACCCTTGCCCATTTCCAAAAAGGTCGAAAGAGGTGCTCAGCAGCTCAGGCTGCAAATAATGATGCCAATGCTCGGTTAGTAATGAGTTTTGCAAAACCTAGCGTTTTCCTTGAAGACTAAACTCTAATTCTTCATTCATTTCTAAAAGAAAAAAAAAAAAAAGTATTTTCAGTCTTCATCTTTAAAGAAAATACTTGAAAGTGTGACCAATGGGTTACATTAAAATAATAAAAACCTATGTAGAAGGCCAGACAAAGAATCCCATCGTTGTTTTGGATTTTCTTCACCTAGTGATTTTTAGGCCAATATCCTGACAGGAAAGGGGGAGGAGTGGGGTTGTCAGTACTGTATTCAATGAGTATAATTACACTGAATTAGCGCTACGGGGTTTAGAGAGAGGAAAAAAAAAATACTATTCCACAGAGTTAATATAAAGTGGGCTTTCATGTACATACAAACCCACAAGGAGCAAGCTACTGCCTGCTGAGACCTGTTTGAGAGCCAAGGGATTGATCGGAATCAGCCAGCCCTCGCTTAAGAAAAAAGCTGCAGTTGTGAATTACTGTAAAGCAGTATTCACATGATTGATGGGTTTACCCCCACCACCACATTTGTTTCAAAGATCCATTTTGTCTTCTGTGGCGACGGTGTGAATTAACCCCTCTCACAACGGCTGGCTGGATTTCGCAAGACCGTTCCAAGGCCTAGGAGCTCGAGGAAGCTTTTATCTTATGCAGCCGTGTGACTGGAAAAAATGGGAAAGAGATGCTATTTAATACCCAGGCTTCTGAGGAGCACCGTAACACCAACCTCTTCAAACAGGCTGAAAACTTTCTGCCATCAGACCAGCCAGCTCCTCGCCTGCCTGGAGAACCGTCTTTGAAGGAGCTCTGCCTCTGATCTCCCTTGCGGTCTGATACTCCACCCACTTGTCCTTACATCCAAGGGAGCACAAGGTATACTTATTTCATCCCTTGCCTTTTTAACCCAATTTGCTATCATCAGCAATAGATTTTTTTTTTCTTTTTTTTTCCCCCATGGGGAGCAAGAGGAAGGCTGAACTCTGTACGCAGTAAAGAATCCAGAGACTCCAGGTAGATTTGTGATGGGATTTCTCCTCAAGCCTCAGGCACTGTAACGTAAAAGTAGTTGTTAGAATGGGCAAGGGAATGGGGGAGAACCAGAAATGGGCCCAGATCATGACCAGCTTTTAAAAAGCTCCTGAAATCTTTTGAATTGACAGAAAGACAGATTTGCATGGAAGCCCGATCACATGCCTGCTTCGGAACAGGCCCACAGCATCTCAGAAGCAGCTTATTCAGCCAGGAATAAATCTGTTTCTGTCAACTGCGAACTGCCCTGTGCTCTTCCTAGTTCCCAGGAAGGTACTATGTACATAAAGATTTTATTTTCCTTTACGAGGTAAACACATCACTTAAAGGGGGGTAAAAAACCACAAACAAACAAACAACAGAGCGTTAAATACTATTAGCTACACCAAACTGGCTGCAGGCAAGTGAAATGCAACCTTCCCACGCACAATTCTGCAAAGGCGTTTCACGCTGTGTCTACACCATTTCATTTCTCTTGCCCCGGACTTCCATAAAACCATGTGTCTTATCCAACAGCACCTCCTCTGTATTCACAGTCCTGTTCTAACCACAAGGAGGGGGGAAAAAAAAAAAGCAAAAAAAAAAAAGCTGTATTGCCACCCCAGTTGTCTATGTCACCATACGCCCACCACCACCACACTGCTAGCGTTTCTTCACCACTACCTGCAGCATCCGCTGCGCCCCCCCGGTGTGTGAGTGCGCTTTAACCCAGCCACTCCACCTGCCATCTCAGGCCTGGCCCTGGGAAAAGGGCATGAAAGCATGGCAGCTCAGCTGGTTTTACAATGAACATTAGATGGGGAAGCTTCTCAGCCTGTTCTGCCTTGCTTTGTCATGGCATATCGTAGAAGTTCCTCGCCCTGAGGTTTAGAGCGCCTTGTAATCCTCTTCGGTCCTTTCATGGACACCATCTTCATCTGCCTTGATAATTACAGCAGATGTTGCAGGAACCCAAACACTGTGACAGGTCTCCGCCTAAAAAACCCAGCCTCCACAGGGACAGATGCTGAAGCAGCACCAAATGGGGTCAAACACATTTCAGCCGCTGTAGTCAATTCTCACTTGGAGAAACAAATTCTTAGGCCAAAACACGTCATGACTGAACGCATGCAGTTGCCAGCATAGCCCCTGTAAAAAAAAGTTATCAGTAATCCATACAGCTCAGCTGTCCTGGAGTGACTGGGTTCGCAGATGAACACTCAGCACCTCGGCACCATACAGAAACCTCTGTCAGACCTTCTGCGATCCTACAACCATGTTTCCAAATTTTAGGTGTGCACATTCCATCAACCCCAAAGGACAGGGTGTTTCATTTCTCCGTGAAAAACACTCTCAATTGCAGAGAAATGGTCTGATTTGTCAAAATCATTTTGACTTTTACTGTGCTTGTGACCTCTGTTGCTGTGATTTGCAAGTTCTTCACGCATGCTTTCTGCTCCACCATGCAAACAGGGAAGGAGGAGGATGGGATCAATGGAAGGCTACACTGGGACCCCACAGAGGTGCCAGCAGCCTGCAAACCACACCATATGACAAACCACACGTATGGCAAAAGCACACCGTAAGACAATGTCATGAGTCCTGCATTAGCCGGGGCAGGGAGGAACACCAGAGCAGCAGAGTACACTAGCGTTATTGGTGGGCTAACGTGACACTGCTGTGTTAACAGAGCCATCAAATCCCACAGAGCCACCATCCCAAGCTGAAGGCTCACTCCAGTCCCAGGAGGCCAGCGGTCTTTGTTTCTACCCATCATATGACAAAAACGTTTCCACTGAGCTCTGATCAGCACACTAAGTTATCTTCTTTCCCTCACCAAATCCCCTCACTGTGTGCTTCAGTTCAGTAGCAATAGCAGCTGGATGTGAAACATAGGTATGCTACTAAGACAGGTCAAGTTATTTCATTTCCAAAACCTATGCACAGTGGAGCACCATTAAAACCAGGCACGTTTTTCTGCTCATTCCACCTAAACAATGATTTACTTTAAACAAAAGCTACTTGTTGTCACCCCTTCATTTGCCACGCTCAGAGGCGTTGCAGGCAAGTGATCTAAAAGCACCATCGTTAGAAGCAGGAGGTTAACTGCAACCTCGGTTGGCTTCTGTTCCTCCTGATGGTGTGTGTGTCACGGCAAAAGCCGTAACGCATTTAGCCACTCACATGATGACAAGGAGCACTAAGCCCTTGTGCCCATTCACAGCACCCTACATAAAAGCCACTTGAGCTCATCAAGAATAGGAACGAGCTCTTTCTTAAGTCCAGCACAATCCAGTTAACAGGCTTATATGGAAATGCTGAGAGACAGGGCTTACAAGCGGCAATGCACCTAACTTGCACGCATTAGTTTGCTAAAAATTCAGGCAGAACAATTGTCTGCACCACCAAGCTGAGGTTCATATCTGACTCTTTCCTCCCTATATATTTTTACAGATGCTTTTCTCTAAAGACATGAATTGAAGAAAGGGCTTAAGTGACCTTTGTGATTAATAAACATTACTATAAATTTTCTTCCACTAGCAAAAAAAAAAAAAAAAAAGTCCTGTTAAATACAGAAGCCCATTTCTGTCTTCTGATCAATTAGCCTTCCCTTCCTGCTCTTGGCATATGTTTGTGTAAGTTGATTTGCTTCTGCTAAAGAGATGCCAGCATGCATCAAAATAGAAAAAAAGATGCACAAAGGGTTGGAGATTTTTTGTTATTACATTATTTGGTGATAACGCACTACTGTCGCCCGTATCCCTCGCTCCATCTGTGCACAGAGATGCAACCTGGGGAGGGGGTTGGTCCTGACCGTCTGCTGAGGAGCAAACACATACACAAGTGCCCAAACCCTGTCCTCCCACACCGCAGAGCATGAGGGATGGCTCTGAAATGAAGGATGAAACAAAACGTTCCTCCCGTTCAAAAAACACCCAAAGATTTGCTTTGGGATTCATTATTAAAAAGTAATAACCCTGAAGTACCTATAACCACAACTTACTAAGTCCTGATTTTCCATAATAGAAACTGGGGATGCATCATTTTTGTCCAGAATATGAATAATTCTAGGAGTTAAATGAAAGACATTTTAGAAGTATTACTACAAGAAGCTAATATTACACAAACATTCTCTGTAAGATGCAGGGAGACTAACTCAGCATCAAGTTAATTGAACACAGCTAGACTTAAGGGAAAATGGGTAGTTTTCACAGGATATTCCAATTCTGACAACATGCTTGTTTTCAAATAGTTGTCCATTTACCACAGCTGGAAAGCATCAGGGCATCAAATTAGACGTACGCAAGTGCAATCAGCTTGCATTTCTGGTATCACAAACAGCTTCCTGGAGCACAGTTTGCTCAAGCGTTAATCAAAAGAAGGCAGTAACACAAAAAGTGTTAATGACAAATTGTACAGCCAATCTAAATCATAATGAACTCATATTTATGTATTTATTTAGTTGCTTCGGTGGACTTTAGGTCAGGCCTTCAACTAAAATGATTAGAAGGGATTCTTCTAAAAGTAGAAAACGTACAATCTTGAGCTATACTTGCACACACACACCAAGTAAGAAAGAGGAAGAAGTTGGAAGTACAAATGTGACTTCTCAGGCTCTCTTCAAAGAGCATTTCCTCGCAGACAGGTACTTTAGGAGAGTCTTTCCAACTGCAAATTCTGAGCTACAGTCTCAAGGATGGCAGAATTCAAGACTCCAATTCAGACCAGAGATGATCAATGTAAAATACTTGGTGATCAAATGCTGACAACATTAACATTTTCTAGAAAAATGAAAATGCAATCATTTTTTATAAATGTTTTCTTGTCAACATAACCAATTCATATGGTAGCAGCTGGTTGGAAGCTAGCAGAAGGAAAGGCTACAATGAGTTAGTCCCAAACAATGGAAAAGAATTGGTTCAGGAATATGACAGAGCTACTTTTCTAGACTAATTTCCAAAGGGAAAATTGCCACAATTCGAATACATTTCCATGGAATGTAAACACAGAATTATCTCACAATCTTGTGAAATCTCCACCCCAAAGTTACTACATGATTATGGTGGATGCTACGACTAGGAGGTTGTAACCAGTCCTAAGAGAAACAGGCTTCAAGAAGCACAGTCACTTCTTTCTGTTCCCTACAAACCTTCCCTTAATAAAGCATGCAAGAAATGAGCACGGATATCCTGAAAGCATGCCAAAGTGCACTCACTGATAATACTCCTGGCCTCAAAGAAAAAAAAACAAAAAGAAAAAAGACTTCTTAAATGCAGTTTGAGAATTTATTCACTCACAAAATATCTTCAAGTGAAAGAAAATGGGAATCCAGCCCAAGTGAAACTAACGGGAGAGAACAACTTTGGCAGGTGAGATGCAAAATGAAGATTAAGAGGTCCAAGTGCAAGGCTGAGGAACAAGGAGGCAAATACATAGTGACAAGTAATACGGCATTCCTTAAGCACATGGGAAACTGGAACTCTAGAAGAGCCAGTGGGTCCTGCAGACCGTACCACAGACTATCCCGATGCAAAGAAGTCAATGAGGGCAGAAAATGAGATTGCACAGAAGTTAAATGGCTCCTCTGCTTCAGTTTTCACTGCAGAGCAGAGCGAAGAGATGCGTGCCCTAGGGCGATACAAGTAAAGAACTTGAGGCAGAACTGCCAGACAGCGTTAGGGGAAATAAAGTAAATAAAAAAAGAAACAACTCTAAAAATTCGATTGTACTAAACTGCTGCTGCTTTCCAGAGCTGAGAAAAATCAGCTAAAGGCAGGTGTAAACCAGCGAGCCTGAAACAGAAGCCCCACAAACTAGCCTAGAAAACACATTTTTCAGAATGATAAATCATGCCTTTCTGATCTACAAGAATCCTTTAAAAACTTATCTTGGCTATTTTTCACTAGATGTAAATTGTTTGGAATTTCAACGACTTTGAAGAAAGCTCTTAGGAGAGCTTGGTAATCTTGGGATAAGAGGTAAGGTCCTGTCACTCTAAATATTAGTCAAGGAACTGAGAATCCCAGGGTAAGAACAATAATCAGTTCTTCGTACGGAAGGGGGGGGTTGTGCCACCCAAGGTTCAGCCTAGGCTCAGGGCTATCGAGTGCATTTATGAACTACCTGAAAGAAAGAAAGAAAAACAAGGTAACAAAATGTGCTGCCCATACGTAATGGTGTTAATCAACAGCACGGAGGTCCTTGCCCTTGCAACTACCCAGGCAACTGGACAACACAAATATCAGATAAAATTCACCACAAACACATTGAAGTCTAATGGAATGAAAATATATATATGCTTACATACCACTGTATACCAACGATTACTGAATTAACTTCTAGATGTCAAAAAAGTTTTGGAGACTAAAGATGTCATATCCCTGTGCTTAGTGGAAGAGACATTCCAGACTAGACAAAACTTTCAAATAGCGCTTCTAAATTTTTAACCTGTAATATGAAAAAAGAAATTGACTCTGGCAATTACATTGCAATTATAGAATGCCTGGTTAAATTTCAACTAAATGTGCTCACTAAAATAAAGGCAGGAATTGTGAGCACGCTTAGAAATAAACAATCCGAAACATTTTGCTGATTTAAAACTAGGCATGGGGCTGCAAAAGGCCACTGAAAACAAGAAACATGAGAAAAAGTGTTATATTTGTGAAGAGTGACCTACTACACTACTTAAACAGAAGAGAGGTTAAAGCAAAAAGAAGCTTGTGTTATGAAAATAAGGACATTAGAGACACAGGAATTCAGAATGAAGATTAAGGAAACCTCAACTATTCAGAGTTATGGAAATACATCTTCAAAACCAGAACAGCTTGGGTGTGGATTATCTGTTTCATTCCAGATCTATGCACGTTTAAAGCTAAGGAAGATGACCGCTACATGGAAAGAGTTTTAAGCAGTCCACATAACCCTGGTTTTACAGAACTCAACCCATGCTCTTCCATCCACTTTCATACCTTGTACAATTGGACTGCTACTCACAGGGCATGACCCATGCCTTAGAAAAATCCAGACCTATTTCACAGCCTGATACATCTGCTATAGAAGCAGCAGCAGCCTTCAATGGTTTAACTCCGCAAGGCAGCAAAACCGGGACCGGACAGGAATCTGAGCAAGGAAACCAGAGAAGTAGGCAAGGCCATGCAATGTGGGCAGCTCATCTGGGATCAGCTGCCACAGCTTGGAAGTCCTGCTACTCCAAAAAGTTTTTAGACCTAGAACACTTTTCTAAACCTGGAGGAACAGAAGACAGATATAAATGAGAATCAAAAGAATATCCCTTTCATTTCACACAAATCACACGCTGCATCAGGCAGTGAAGACGATACTTGTTCCAGACTAAGGGTCTACTTAACACTGAACAAAGGCCAAAATGTTTTGCAACAGAAGCTATGATTATATAGGGACCAAAAAACAAAAATAAAAAAATCCCAAACACCATGTCCTGTAGAGTAACTGAAAAGAACATACACAAGTCTTTGGGAAAAAATTGTATCAAAATTCCATTCTTATTCAATTCTATAACTATAGCAGTAATACTTTTCATAGAATCACAGACTGGTTCAGGTTGGAAGGGACCTTAAAGATCATCTAGTTCCAACCCCCCTGCCATGGGCAGGGACACCTTCCGCTAGACCAGGCTGCTCAAAGCCCCATCCAACCTGGCCTTGAAAACTTCCAGGGATGGGGCATCCACAACTTCTCTGGGCAGCCTGTTATTTTAAATAACAATTATAAATTATTACAATTGTTTACAATTATTTTGTAACAAAATAATTTTGTAATACAAATAAATTTGTAGTAATTTACGATTATTAAAATTGCTTACAAGTGTTTACAATTACTAAAATTATATGTACAATTAAAATTTTGCATATACGTTATATTCTAACTTTCAAAGGTATATTTTGAGAAAAAAATTAAACTGATCAGGAAAGGGTAAGTTTGAGAAAATGCTCCTCATTGCCCATTGCTGTACACTATACCACTCTTTGTGAGACATCGTGATCATCAAAATGCCACAATGAACAGCATCAGCTGGACATCATAAGGCATCATGAAGAGCTTACTGTAGCCAATGTATCTATGTCATATGTAGGCTCAAGTTCTTGTTTCCATTCCCTCAATACCCAATTAAGTGCTGCAAGCGTTCAGACACAAACTACAATTTCACTGACCTGGAAAAGAAATCTTAGATGCAGTAACTCAAAAATTTCCATTTCGATAAGTCTTATGTGAAATATTTCAACCTCAATTTTTCTCGACTTTGACAGATAATTTGCACTTCACAGACATCTCCTTCTTTGGGTTTTTTGTTTGTTTCAGAGTTTCCTATTTAAATAAGACAAGAAATTCCCACCTACAATTACTTGAGAGATATCAGCTGGTAAAATCCCAACTAGAATTAGAGCCTTATTGCACATGCTGAAAGTGTCAATACAGAAAGATGCAAACTTGTCATTTATACTACGTGTCATGCAATTGGAAAGTCTAAAGTTAGGTAATACATTTTTGCTACACATCCCTACAGTTTGGAAAGTTTCTCCAAACAGACTCGCTTTTGATGTGTAAAGTGAAATGTTGGGGCAAAATGTCCACACATTTCATTTGTTTTCTCTATAAAAATGCACAGTCTCCATATTCGCTCAACCTACAGTGGTGGTTAGCACAAGAAAGGGGGGTTCTTATTTAAAGGACTACTTCCTTGTACATATAGTCATAAATAATTCAAACTAAATTATAGTACATAGCAATTAAATGAACAAAGAACATGCTGTAATATACCACCTTTGCTTTTTAGTCCTTTCCTTGTACGGCAGTATTCAATCTCCAGCCACTCTCAAGAGCTCTCACCCTTTGTGAAAATTAGCACGGAGAAGCTGTATTTGTGCACAGAGAAGCAGCCAAAGAAAGGCCAGGACCATATAGCACATTATGCTACCTAATAAGAAGAGGTGTTCGTAAATATTATCTCAGTGGCAAAATACTAAAAGGATCTATACATGTTTTTTGAAAGCAGCCTCAGAATTACTTTTCTAGATCAAAGTTATGCTTAAGAGCAAGGAGCTCACCCACTTTTCCTCCCATTCGCACCCCTTTATGAACCTCAGATTTTTGCATCGTGAAAATGTGACCAATTTTGCAGGTAGTTAGGGACAAGGAGAGAAAATGTTCCCCACTTTCCTACATTTCTGAGTCCAGACAGCTTTACAAAACCATTTCAGATGTTAAGCCATGAAGTTTTCTCCCTTCGGAGGTAAAACTGAGGGCTGATCCCAGCAGGAAGGTGGCAGCCTCCACCTCTCATCAGGATAAAGTCAGAACCTTCACAGCACCCGTCACACAGAGACTGGTTTTGGCAAGGGGTTATGCCCAGCCCACACCGTGCCTCGGAAAGGCTTCTACATTTACTTTGTCTAAATAAATCCCGCTGTTCTCAGTGAGGTAACTCACAGCCCATAAAGCTGTTCCAACGCAGGAGACGTGCAAAGACTGTAGCTCAAATTACAAGCTATTGAAAGAAGAGACTGACACCTCTTAAAACACATACACCTATAATCCCAATGGCCACTCAATACTAAGGAGTCCAAAACACCAACTAAACTCCATATCCCATTTAAAGACAGGTTCTTGAGCTAACAAACACAAAGGGAACAGAGCTTGCCTTTTCTTCTTCATCACCCCATAAACACGGTTCCCACACTATTTTCCGAGTGCAGGGAAATTCCTGAGAACTGGATTCAACGTAGATACCCCTATTTAGGCAGCCCATAATCCCTGCAGCTCTTTATAAATCTTCTGATGGTGGATTATCTATTTATGATTAGTAATAGAAGAAAAACAAGAGCAACCTTTAGGCTTCTCTGAACTCTGTAGGTCTTTGGTCAAAGTGGCCAGAAGATCACCATACCATAACAGGCTCCCCCATGGCTTTCTGTTGGTTTTCTTTTGTTGTGTTTTTTTTGTTTGGTTGCTTCCCCCCCTCCCCACTGCATAAGTATCCCTAGAAGAGGAGGAGGCCTGCAGCACGGAGCAAGTATGCTAATGTCGTATCATCCTAACTGCCATGCCAACGGCAATCACACACACGCCCGCTCACATGCATCTGCCAAATAATCACTTAAGCAAGCATCAACTACAGAGATTAGCAAAAGCATCTGACAACGCGCAAATCAGACAAGAAACATGGGCTGAAGGGACAGCTTAGGAAAGTGAGGATTTAATAAGTGAAACGACATGAAGTCCCCAAATCAAAGCTTGCTATGTTTTTGGAAGATTTCTGAAAATCCTATCTGTTGGCCTTAGATTTTCTTTTTCCACCCCTCCTCAGTCCCTACTGCGTATCAGCTGCACCCAGGCAGACTTCTAATAAAAGCAAGTGACTCTTGCGCAAACAAAAACATCTTTGTGACCTCTGAGAAGGCAGCAATCCAAGCAAACAACCAGGCAGTCAGGTGGCATAAGCTACTGGGAAGCAATCGGAGCATCTCAGGGGCCTTTCGTCAGTACCAGAAGGAAAGCTAAGCCACTACCATAGAAGACTGGGTTTCCAGGAGAAACCACCCTAGGTGGAACAAGAAGTTTAGACTACTTCCGTTCAATATAGTGGCAGTGGGGAGGCTACTTTTGAATACATAATTTATAGTGTTCAAACTAAAGGAACAGAGTGTTTTCCTACCAGAATTAAGGCAGAGTATCAGAACAATTTCTTGATTTATCTTTAATTTACTAAAAGGTGCTTCACTCCAAAAGCACTTTCAATAAAAGTAATGAAATTCTGCTGCAAGACGTGCAAGAAGAGCCACAACCATTTACCAGATTATAAGTCATTTGTGTCTTATTTTGAAGAATTTGTCACCAAAACAAATGGGTGGGCACCTTTCTAAATCTTAGGCTGAAATCTATAGTCCTTATTATGATGAAGCTCTTGCTAAAGCATCAGCTTTGCCTGAATAATGGTTGGAGGATGTGTGCTTGGTTTAGTATTAATCTCAGCTTGACAGGAAGAATATGATTCTTAGTGAGCTGAAAAAGATCTCAATATGGAAATGGAAGAAGTTCAGTTGTCCAAAAGCAAACTGTGAGTTTGCAGTGCCACAACACTACAGAGACAGCACGGTATTAGAGGTGCCATCTTTATACCAAGCCTATTTCTAAGTCCCTTCCTATACCACTTTTTTCAAAGACAGTAGACCTTTCTTAAGAGATCCATCCATTACCATCTAACAAAGTGCCTAGAGGAGCATCACAGAAATGTTAAAATGGGCATTTTGAGCCAATGTGAGTCTTTCCACTGTTGCTTGCATGCTGTAAACCTGTAAAAAAAAAAAAAAAAAAAAAGACAAAACACCTGTAAAATAGTTATTTTTAAATACAAAGTTTTTGATATGAGAACTACCTACACACAGTATTAAGTACATTTTGGATGCTCCTGTCACAGAGGGAAAGATGCTCCAGACTGTGAGCCTTCTGTTGCAGGCTACAGATGGGCGCATACATTTGCATTGCACTACTAAGGCTCTTTTGCACTTTGAGATACATGATGTGTGAGAAGTATAGCTAAAAAAAAATAAATACATACATAAATAAAGCTGCTGTACTAGTGATCCAGTCGAAACAAGGAAGCCTTAAATGCAACAATCAGAACATCTTTAGTTGGTTATGAAACTAATGCCAGTGTTCACATGGCTCTGAGAAACAAAACCCAAGAACAAAAAAGGTTTTGTGCCTGATATCCAATGGAACTGAATCTGAGAAGCCAGTTCAGTCATTTTCACTGCTTGCAATCAGACAGGGACACTCTGACTTCCACAGATAGCTATGTATTTACTGCTTGTGTCAATGCACAGGGAATTCATCCTTTCTTATATACCCGTAGAGCACAATTAACTGTTTTTTACCTTTCTAATCCTTAGGGACAGCCTAAGACAACAGGCGGATGCAGGTAGCAAAGTCAGACAGTGAATACAACAGCAGAATGGTCTATCTTCCTTAATGAGCTCAGAAGATCAAGACCAACTTTGCACTCAAGCCTGAGAAACAGGCTACCTCCACCTCATTGCCAGCATCCCTAGTGCTTTGCCTGCCTCCACTGCCACCTGGACCAGCCCCCCTAAGACAACAGACCACCAGCTAGGTGTGGAGAGAGAGGCTTGGTGAAGGAAAGAAAAGCCTACCCAGCCTCCTCTTCCCTCCCAGTTGTTCTGTCTGGTTTTAATCTTGGGAGGAGAACTTATACAGACAGCGAGTTGCTCCAAAAATATTGTTTGAAGACAGCAAAAATTCTACTTGTTTTACACTGTTAGCTAGCGGTGGGCCAGTGTCAAAACAAGCTTTTGGACTGAGATATTAGAGAAGTTCCCCTCTTTTTCTTCCCTCCCCACAGGCACTTGACAATAGTATCATCTACAACTAAGTGGGGGATGTTTACAAGGTCCAAGCTACACTGGAACTCTGTAGAAACTAATGAGGAAGGAAGATTTTTCTAACACTCGCGTGAAACATTTAATGAGCTCTGAAATAGTGCTGTCAGGCCTCAGAGGAGAAAGGTCCTGTTTAAAATTGAACTTTCCAGTTTACTAAATGGCAGTGGACTGGAGCCCCAAGCACTATTTATTTTCAGAGACTATTTTTATCAGAAAATCCCCAACTCCTGTAACATTCTTCTGCTCTAAAAGTCTTTACCCCTCTGTCAAAGCTGCCATGCAATCAATGGCACTTGCCAAGTAACATGCTCGTAGGGCCCAAATTAACATATTAATATATTTTTCTTAACGTAATGAAACCGGATTTTGCCTCGGACATAGTTTGCTCTACTCCTCACCTCCAGAGGTTATCCACATTGAAACCAGAATCTGCTCTTCTGGGAAGGCAAGGAAGGGCAGAGGCTTTTTGGAGTGGAGGGACGGAGGGGGTGGAAATCACCTGGCTGCATCAGTAATACGTCTAACTCTTTATTATATTCACATTCCCCCTTCTCATCTCCCATGAAACTGCCTACAGCTGTGTTCTCTCAACCTTCGGTCTGAAAGACATTAAAAAACAGTCTGCAAGATGACTACAGTTTTTAAAAAGTCACTCCCACATATGTAAGCAAGCAAGGAAATGAGAAAAGTTTTTTAAAAAAATAAAAAATCATCATGGTGCCACGGCAGGAGGTAGAGCCAAATATGTTAAATGGTTCAGTGATTCCATTCCTTGGAGTAAAATAAGGTGAGACTTATTGGCCAAGAGAGCGTCTAGTTTGCTAAAGCCCCACTGACCCTTTCTACCATGATGAGGTAAGCCATGGCTGAAAACTTAACAAACTGAGCTATTTTAATACCACTACATCAAACACCACCTGCAACAGGGCCTTTTAAGTCTTAAAGGTCCTTACTTTTCACTAGTGAAAAGACTGTGAGCCTGAAGAGGGTCTGATAAGTATTAATGAACTTGGCATCACAAAATCAGTTCTTCTGGCAACTCAGAGCACACAAAATTTTAAGCAGCAAATTCCAATACTGACTGCCAACTCTTATTTCATGGGTTGGATCAAGCTCATGTTAAAGGTAGTGGGATTAAAGGGTTTCTCCAGCTGATGACCAACTCCATTTGACATACGTTCAACAGTTTGCAAAGCATATTTAAATAAATAAATACATAAAAATCTACTAGTCTTTATGTAGTATCTATTACAGTTGGCACAAATAACAGGTATCAGTCCCTTGGAAGTTAATGACACACAGAAGATACGCCTTTCCTCATCTTGTTTAACTGCTGCTGTGTCAATCCACGGAGACACCGCCATACCGTTTCTTACGCAACTAAAATGCTCTGGGAGTTATTGTAGTAAAACGCAAACATCCCTATTACAGAAGACATTGCTCGCTCGTTTAATTTCATTAATTAATGAATTTCAGCTTCATAAAAGCTGAAGAAAGCTCATGTGAGACAACTGACTCAAATTTCCCCCAGCCCTCCTCAAATGCACGCTGAACACTTGACAATGCCCACTTTTCTATTTTCCTCTCCGCGGCTCCATCGGAGAGGACCCTCTATGCATTCAGAGCAGCACAATGGAGAATGATTTCCAAAGCATTAACTTGGAGCCATTGAGACTTGTATGTTTTCAAAATGACTCTATTGTGCTCAAAGGATTCTAGACTACCCCAGCTACTCTAGAAGAGAGTCTTTTTCCCTTTCTCAAAACGTCCATCCCTCGAGCCATCCCTGGAGTGCATTGTTGGGGCTCATTCCTTAGTGCAGCGAGTTCCATCAGTCAAAGCTCAACAGATACAAATAATATCAGGATATGGATATAAATTAGTGCGACAGACCCTAAATAGTTTTGACAGGTTTAGTAAGTATATATAGCGACACAGAATGCTATTCCTGCTGTCAGACATCAATATGTAGACAGAAGATTGGGGGCACCATGGAAACTCAGCGACATAAGAGTGGTATTGATTGGATAGAAAACGAGGCTGCAATTTAAGCTTAAGGCTGCCAGAGATGCCAAGAATGGAGAATGACCTCCAGCAGTGAATTTTCAGCATAAGCTCCCTGTGAACAAGCCAGTCCAAGAAGGATAAATCAGGGACAAGCTCACCAGGGATATGGGTCGACCGAATGCCGGCTACCAGATGAGAATCACCCTGTGTGCGCGCGCGTTACAGTGACCTAGTTCATTCAAAGACAGCATTTTGAATGGTTTATTATGGAGGCTTGAAACAAAGAGATTTCCTCAATTAAAGTCCTGAAATGAATCCTCTAAATGAAAATGCTTTTGATACACTGATCAGCAAGAGGTTGTAAATATCGAAGCGAAGCGTACATTGTTAAAGACCAGTTCCCACAGAAAACACCCCGGTTGGGCGTATAGGTAATGAGGGGGCCCGAACAGAGCAGGAGGTTTCGTGAGCAGTGCCAGCTCCATCCCTAACGCCCCAGTCTTACACTAAAACACTTGCTGCACTATAACACTTGATAAATCATATCCACACTGCCATGAAAACACACTAAAATAAAATAGAGTATGAGTTAAACGAGCGCATTTTCAGAGCTCCTGTAAAAGATTATTTTTAGTTGTTACCTGAGGAATCGGGAACAACCGTTCCCAGAATGACAGAGAAGAAACACAGGACGTGTCAGGGAAATACCTTGCTGGAGCCACGATTGCTGGAAGTCAGCTAAGTAATAATATTCACATTAGTGACAGAAAGATGAATCTACACAAAACATCCATCAGCTGTACAGCTGTGTCAGGAATAAGATAAGCCTCCAAAGTGTTCTCAGTGTCAATATGGGCGCTAGAGGAACACAGGCATATGGCACTGGGATAGCAGCACTATAGTTTGTAATACGATAGTAAGACCAGCCTTCTGCTGGCAAGGATGTTATCAGCCACAGGCAGCATCTCAAATAACTGGCAAAAGACACCTGAATAATTGCAGAAAGTCTTGTTTTTCTTAGGCCACTTCTACACTATAAACAAAGACTTGACATGTGTTAAAGAAAGACCTGTTGCTGGCTTCTCTTTTTTCCACCTAAGAGCCTGCTCTGGAGCACGCTTAATTCAGTAAGTTTCTGTCCTTCAATTTCATCCAAAGCTTCATAAGCAATAAGTCACCGAAGAGTTTAAGTTTAGCCTGGAGACGGGTATATTAAACCCCTGCTTTCTTTCCATTTAGGGAGGGTCACTAAACTATGCAGGAGGTTTTTTTCTTGCTGTTTTTTTGTTTGTTTGTCTTCTCCAATGAAGTACCCTCTCCATTCACTTCCAAATTTTCATTACTACAGCAAATTAGCAAATTTTGTCCCAAATATGCAGGTTCCTTTTTCCCTTCGGACCATTTCTCTTGATCGAAAGTTCAGACTTTTTTTTTTTCTTTTTCTTAATTCTTATTTCTTTGCATGGAGGAAACAGAAATACACAGAAAAAAAAACCACATAAATTTACATCAGTTCAAGCACGCTGTCCAGAAAACATAAAAGACGAGTATTTCTTTGTCACAACTTCTCCCATACCCTTCCCATCTCTCTATTTCCCTCCATCCCTTCCCTCCTCCTCCCTAATACATGCAGTTACACCCTCCGTCTATTTCTTTTCCAATAAGTTGAACTTTGCTAAAAGCTTGGAACAATCAAGCCCCAAGGGGAAAACAAGGAACAGGCAGAGAGTTCAAAAGTCGATGAGCCACAGGTAAAGCATTCTTCCACTGTCATGCAAGTCACTTGGAGCAAACAGGATCTAATTAAAACACCTACCCACTACTCATAGCTGCAGGGTTATCTCACAGAGAAAGATTTAATGCATGTCGCAAACATGTCCACAGTGCTCCGGAGACCCAACTAGTTTCTAGGGTTTACATCCTAGAATCCAGCTTCAGCGCGTACCACTAAGCTAACGCACAGTAGATATTCACCACCAAAGCAAACCACTTGCAGTGTGGAAGTGTGCAACAGCCAACTGGGACATGTAAAAGAAGCCAATGAGCTCCCACAGAATGAAGACTACCTTTCCTCTATAAAAAAACCTCTACTTTTAAAGAGGAGAAGATGAACGATGGTAAGGAGTTAGAAGCACCGATGTTGGAGACCATAACACATTTGCAGAATAGTGTGTATGCTCAACAGGAGGAAACAGTGTTTTCACTGTTAAGCCAGATTTTCTCCCAACCTATCCCTTTGGAGGAAGTCAAAGACACAAACTAACGACGGCAGTTTTAAATAGATCTATCAGCATTTGCTGGACTCAGTTTTTCCACCAAAAGTAAACTAGGGATGAGAAGGCTAAGACACAAGAAAAATAACATTTAAAGTGCTCAGTTTGAGGGTACAATTTAGCCTCGTTAACCCGAGTCTCCACCGGAACATTCCTGGCACACGGCAACTGGGACCTGCAGGAGGTTTGCCGCTACGGGGTCACTCTGCTGCCCTTTTGTCCTCTCGAAACGGATCAGCCCGAGGACTCCTGCCTCCTTTCCCCGCTGGGTCACGTCCCCCACTGCCACCTCTCTCTTCTTCACCCTGCCTCGGCTTTTTAACGCTCCCATGTACCAAACCAACGCTACCACCCCCAGCGTGGCGGCCGTCTGGCGCGGCAGCTCTCCCCACCGCCCCGAAGCGCAGCGGGGACACCCCCCCGCCACACCGTTCGTGCTCCCGGGCACCTCCAGACCTCGCTCCCCGCCTGTCCCTCGGACAGGTGTCTCCGGGGCTGCAGGTGCCCCCCCCGCCCCACCCCGCTGGGTCCGGGCTCCCACCCAACCCCACGGCCTCTTCTCCCCGGCACCCGCCGGGCGGCGAGGGCAGGCGAGATGGGGCCGGGACCGCAGAGCCCCGCTGGGGCAAGTCACTTGGGGATGGGACGAGTCCCCTGGAGCCGGGGCTAGCCCCCCGGAGCCGGGGCAGGGCGGGGGGCAGCGCTTCCCACCCTCCCCTTGGAGGAGCGGGGCGCGGGGGACACCATCCCTCGGGCAGACCCCTGGAGCCCCCGCCGCCCCCTCGGACTTACTTCGGGCGGCAAAAATCTCTTCTCCCGCAGCTGAGAGGGGCGAGCCGCGGGCGTCCCCGCTGAGCAGCGGCTGCTGCTGCTTCTCCTACTGCCGCCGCCGCCGCCGCAGCGCGTCCCTTCGCTTCCCCACGGACGGGCTCGCCGGCCGCCGCCTCACGCCCCGCTCCGCCCGCGCCCCGTCTCTCTCTCCCGCCGGAGATTTCTCGCCGAGATTTTTATACTGGAGGCAGGGAACCTGATCCGCGCTTTGACTCGGCAGAGCCCGGGCTGCGGCGAAGGCGGCGAGAGGAGGGCGGCGGGCGGGCGGCGGGGCAGAGCGAGCGGTCGCGCTGCCCCCTCATGTGATGCGGCGGGGGCGCGCCCGACGGGCGGGTCACCCGCGGGGCAGCCTCGCCCCCGCCGACGGGGACGGGGGGTGCGGAGGGTGGGGAGGGGGCGGGACGGGACCGCACCGGGGTGGCTTGCGCCGACGGAGGGGCTCGGCGGCAGCTCCCCGTGCGCCCGGGGGATCGTGCCGCCGGCAACGGGCTTGTAAACCCAGGCGACTTCCCTTCCTCTTCAACGCGGCACCCCCGGCCGCCGGCGGGGTGAGGGCACCTCACGGTACCCCCCGGCCGGCGCTCGCCAGGGCCTCAGCTGCTTTTCCAGGCACAAACATCTACAGCGTTTGCCCGGGTAGCCTTTGAGCTGTCGGAGTTTGGGGAGCTTTTAACTTTTTAGCCTCGCTGACTTCCAGCTTGCCACTTAGCCCACGGCAGTGTTGGACTGGACATACGGCTGGGGGAGAAACAAAAAATAATAATAAAAAAACCCCAGCTTTTCATTTCAATTTGGGCTGAAAGTGCCATGAGAACAACTTTTGTCATGGTGCTTCAACACTTCTGGTTGCAGCGTTTGCTGGACTTATATCAAGGCTTTCATTTAAGAGCAGGCTTTTCCAACTTTTAGGTTCATTACATCCACTGAATAAGCGTGTTCCCCAATCCGCCGTTTAATTTAAAACTAAGTGGACTTGTTCCAAACTCCAGGCAATTTTGGTGTAATTCCCCATCCCCAGAGCAAGTCTCTGCCTTGATTTGAAAGACTGGGCCCATTGACTGCTTGGGTCTCAGTTGGGGTTGCAGCTTGCAGCTCCTGCTCCAGGTTTGCACGGAAATCCAGTTCAGATTCTTCTCCTGTTTCCCGAGGAATGAGCTAAAAAAGTAATTTGTCTGGCACCGTACACATTGCATCATCTAACACCTACCATCTGTGACAATGAAAAGCACTGTGCGGCTGGTCCCAGCGTGGGCAATTGCACCCACCTGGAGTCTTTCTTAGTAAAGTAAACTACTCCCTCCCATCCACACCTTGGCATCTTCTTTTCATCACACAGTTATGTGTTTAGTCCTGGCATGACTGCTCAGGATTTGCACCACCGGCAGATTTAATGACAGTGATGTAATTTAAAACAACAACTTTGATTTGCAGTCTAAAGTGGCTGGAGCGAATATTCTTTCTAGCAGCTGGACGAGTGGAAATGAGCACTCAATAGTAAACTTCGTCTTCGTGTTTCAGAGCATGAAAACTGAATGGATCTTTGATAGGTAACTTGTACCCTCCTGAGGGCTTCTCAAGGAAATCCTGGCATCACGGTGCTAAGCACCACAAACATCTAGAGGAAAACACTTTCCAGCAAAAAACACCTGGTAGTGGTCGATGTTTTAAGCCCTCAGAGTTTCTCCATGTGCCCACAATAGCACATTTCAGATGGTCAATCATGTCTGCGTAACAAAGAAAAAGTAGGAAAGACGACAAAGACTGATCCGTAAATTCACCTTCACTGAAATGAAAACAGACCGCATCGAAGTGGGTTAAGAGTTTTCTTCTTTTCCATAGAGAAAGCTGAGTCTCAGGTAAACACTGAAAACTTAACATTTTCAGCTTTTCAGAAAACAATGGAAACTTTCTGCAGAAAGCACCTGCTTTTCACAAAGATGTGCATGACGTTAGAAGCTTCATTTGTCCACCAAATTTTAGAAGCAATGTCAACAGACAATCTTTGGCCAAATTTGCTCACAGCTTTTCTTCATACCTAGTTTTCCATAGCTCAGAAATTAATGTCCTGAAGCTGAGTGTACACGCACAGAAACTAGTTTTCTGTGATAACAGCTTGGGCTTTGACTCAGAAAGTCCAAAATAAAACTGTAGTTGAGGTTAACACAGCTGCTCAGAGGACAGATTATGGTCTGAAGCACCTGTAACTGAAAAAGAAAGTATCTCAGTTTTTCAATTGACAAAAAGTAAATGTGTTTTAATGTTAATATTATTTCTGTCTCAATGGCACCTTGAGGCTTAACTGAGGTTTCCATTGCAATAAGCACTGTACAAATACAGAAAGATATTCTTTGCCCCAAATTGCCCGCGGTGTTTGATGTCTTTGAGATTAATGGAATTTCTTGACTGAACCTTTGCTATTGAGATAAAACTCGTAAAGACATAGAAGGAGATGAGATAGTTGGTGAATACAGCAGTCTTGGGAGGACCAATGTAACTTCTTTTGCCAAGAAAAAGTCAACAACTATATGTTAATCACAGCCTTAAAGATGCCTATTGTGCTGGTTCCCAGTGGGAAAGAACAGGACATCATGGAGAAAAGGGACAGATGGAAGATAAGCTATGACGATTTACTTGACACAGTGATATTTTCCTTATTAGAAGAACTGTGAAGTTGGAGAGGTTTATCTCCAGACCTTCTCTGCTGTTTTGTTTTTCCTGACTTTGTTTTCCAGACAATGCTTTATTTCTTACATGATGTCTGTAACTACAGCCTAATCTACATTTCTTGTGACATACAGAAAAATCCATACTGAAAAAATAGTTTTTGACTGTTACCTTTCTAGTGTGGACACACAGCTAACCTAGAAAGGACAATTTTTTGCAGATTTCCAGTGATACTTACCTTTAAAATCCTCAACATTTGTTTACAGCTGCTGGTTCCACTCTGATCAAAAAGCAGAGATGAGGAATGGACTGGCAGCTGTAGAAGTCCAATTTCAACTTTCATGTATCCTCTTTGTTACCCAAACCAAAAATTGGCAACCTAATGAAAAAAAGAAACACCACTGAATTTTCTTTTAAAAATGCAAAGTGAAGGTTAGGGCTATAAGAAGTTACAAAAGGACTTCTGATTGATGCCACGTGGAAATGCTCTCATAAACAATTGAAAAGTATTAGATCCCAATTAGAATCCCAGTTCAGTCAGTAAATGTTCAAGGCAATTTGGGGGAAAGAAACTCCCAGCATTAGATATGGTTTGTGCCAAAATGTAGAAAACCACCCATAATAAATTTCCTCTCACTGAGGTGGTTTGGTTTTTTTCTTTGACAATAACTAAATTTTCCCCCTGAAGCTGGGTTTTTCAGTGCTTTTAGATAGTCATTGCACAAGCCACCTGAAGGAGGTCGTTGCTTGGATCTCATCAGCTTCTAACAGGAGTTTGCACTTTTTTCCAAAGACACCCTTGAAAAATTCTGACTCTCGAGCTCAGACTACAAAGTCAGAGGACAAGGCTTTATGCAATTTTCTCCCATGAAGCGTCTCACTGTTTTTGGTCCCACTGCTGAGTGGAACGAGGCTATACTTTTCAAAGAGCCAACATCACACCTTGCGCACCAGTTAAAAGGTCAGCTTGGGCTGAGCTTGCTGTGTGTGTTTCAGATATGCTGTAAATATCAATTTCTTTCTCTCGCCCTCCCTAGCCATCAGCAACAGCAGCTCCAGGAAGATGTAACGTGATTCCAGGAAAGCAAAGAAGAGAACTCGACAATAATTTAAAGATTTTTTCACCTTTTGCTCCACTGTCGTTCCCGAGCTATTGAGCTGCCAAACCCTGGCAACTGAGTGCCCTGCATCCCCACTCCTGCGCTAAGATCAGATTTCCATTAGTGATACTGAATTATTTAGTGAATGCACCGAAGATTGAAATCAACTACTTCTGAGCTGTGTACCATCTCACTCTATCTTTCATTTCAAGCCTGCACAATGGCAGGCGTATTGTCACAGAGACTATCAATCCTATAATTAGAGTAGAAAAATCCATGGAGTTCAAAAATAATAATTCATATCTCATTCCCTAGTATTAAAGTAATTCAGTATGTAAAAAATCGGTTTTCCCAGATGTATGTGGAAGAAGGCAAATAGAGAGCACAAACCCAGGAGAGTTATTCTTTCATGTACTTATGCTAAAAACTTAAGATATTTGAAAACAAAGTCAGTGTCCCAGAACTTGGTCTTAAGTTTCAGTCACCAAACCATGAATACATGTTGTAACTTTACACATTTGACTGATTCTATTTTCTACAAAGGGATTAAAGCTCTTGTGCTCAAAATTATTCATGTGCATATATCTGCATGCTGCAGTTTGAAATCCACAAATATAATGCAACACAGCAGGCCCTTCCAGATCCCCAGCATTTAAAAGACTGCTGTTCATATGTTGGCTTCTCTTACTGTTTTCTTCCTTTGTGCTGGCAATCCTGGGAATGGAAGTCCTACATATCCAGGATTTGAAGACTATTTTGTATATAAAAAAAAAATCTTAACGATGGTAAAAAGATTCCTGCTTTGCGTACACCATCACTTTTTTTTCCTATTTAAATAAACATATTCATTTCACTCTGGTTTTACAGTTCGGGGTGAACTATAAACCAAAACAAAAAGCCATTTAATTTTGAAGGGCTGAGCAAAAGCTACCAGCTTTGTTCTGTTTTCTGGAGTTTTATCACTATGTATTTTTGGGTAAAAATCAAAGCAAAATGCAGAAACAAAATGTTCTTCCATCGAAACAGAACCAGTAAAGTTGACATTTTGATTTGGTTTCAAACTTCTGGCAGAAAATTACTGAACAAATAGAAGGCAAATTTCCTTTATCAGTTTCTCTCAGGAAGAATTTGATTTGCTAATACCTATTTTTTCTCAAAGTACTATACCCACATGCCTAACTACTCCACGAAAGGACTGGCTTTAGAAGTAGAGAAGGGAGTATTTATAATCCCACCAAATCAGTCCTTGATACTTCATTAAGACAGTCGGCTAGTATCAGTCATAGTACTAAATAGCTTTCCCCTAGACGCTGAACTGAAATGGGCAATTTTATTCGCAGTGACAAGCCAGCGATAACAAATTTGAGGCGCTAACTACATAACGGTCAAGTGATTGGAAAATGAAAAGCATTCCAACCCTGCGCCTATGAGCTGAACCATAACACACAACCATTTTCCAGTTAAAGGTAAAACAAGGGTAACCACATTTTGAAATACATAATTAGTACCTTTCATTCTGTTTATATAATGCCGTGATTTGGGACAGGTTGGCCGATGACAAGATGACAGATGATCTCCCCCACCTCTCGCTCTAAGGAGAGGAAGAAGAGAGATAAAGAGAGTTACAAGTTTAGAAAAAAACTAAACTACTTTAATGAACTATTAGTACTAAAATAATAAAAAAAATACAATGAAATAGATACCAATATAAATAAATATATACAAAACTGGATCAAGTTCCTAGGAGGATGTCACTGTGAAAGTTCCAGACTGGACTCGGTGACAAATGGGAACGGGAACACACTGACTGGGATCAAAAGGCAGATGAGCTGAGAGGGTCCTCCTCAGATGTCAGTCACTGGAGAAAGAGAGCCATTGAAGAAACAGTCCATGGAAGAAGAACCCACTGAAGAAGCTCCAAAGATAAAGAGCCAACAGAGAAGAGCAGGAGAGAGAGAGCCAACTTGGCGCCTTTGATCCCTCAGCTTTTACACTGAGCATGGCAGATGGGGATGGAACACCCGATTGGTCAGTTTGGGTCACCTGACCTGTCCACTCCTCCCCACAGGTGCGACCCCTCCATGGGGTAAACGACCAAGTCAGCGCACCCTGGTTGCCACGGCAACAAGTAAGAGCAAGAGCCTCTCGCACTGAACAGAAAGTTGGCTCTGCTCCACCCCAAACCAGGACGTATGATTAAAAGAAATATTTCTTCATATATTTCCTTCAGAATTAATTACTACTATTGTGGAGAGTGACCATTAGGACACTCCCTGCATCCGTGGTATGACACAAGCAACACAACTCTGAGCTGAAAGTATGAACAAAGAAGATATTCCACACATCAAAATGTTCTCTTGCCTTTTAAAATTATTTCTTTATCAATTGGTAAAGGGTTCACCTGTGTAATTATAATGATGCTAGACTTCACATTCAAAGACAAATATAAGTGGTTTTGACAAGTTTTTCTTATGTGCAATCAAATGATGAGATGTTCTCCTTCAGTACAAGTGCAGAACAGACAGCTAAATCCTTGATTATGAATTTTAGTGAAATCACAGCAACAAAAGAAACACTGAGAATATAATATTGACAAGTAATTATCAAACATGTTCAGAAATACCATTACCGAGAATTCTTTATAGCTGGCTCTTCCAAGACTTTAGTGGCTCAGCCTCAGTCCCCAGTTGAGCTCATCAGCTCACTCTTTTAATGGTTACAGTATAAGTTTGCATACACTAACAGAGGGTTTTTTTCTTCACTTTAGCTATTAGCACTCACAGTAGTAAAGTCAAGTCCGCGCTGAGACCGGCAGTTGTTAAAGAAACAGCAACTCATCCACTCATCCATAAAATAGGACATAATAAAATTCAGGCCCTAAAAATGGTCGCTCCCAAGGATGATGAGGTTGCAAAGCTCTTCAGGTGATAGCTTGCTGGCTAGATATTTTCACATAAAAAAATAAAAAGTGAAATTGTATTAAGGTTAAGTAGGATCCTTTCCCTGCTACTATTTTTAGAAATAACTATAGCAAATGGGAAATTTACGGCATATATAATGTATAGATATAGACACACACACACAAATGAGAAATCAACATAAAGGCCTGTTGTTAGAAACATAGGAACTGGAAGACGAACAGCTATAACCTGCGCATGTGCAATACCTCATTAGTTAATGTAATGGCCATGATTTTCCCCCCATAAGAACAAAATTAGATACATCTGTTCTTAACTTATTGGCAATTTCTTGCTTGAGATTTGAGCCAGTTGCATGGCCCTCATAAAGCACAATACATCTTTGATGGAAACTCCTGTGGGATGCTGTTGGCTTCAACATCAGCTTGATCTAGGTTTTCATGCTCAGGAGTTTAACAAAACATGGCATCATCATTCACAGACCTAGAACCGGACTGGTTGTTATTAAAAAAAAAATGAAGACATTAAAACCCTTTAACATTCACATTACACATTTCATACTGATGTCGAAGTGTGGGGACTACTATGGGTAATGCTAGCACTTCTTGCTAAATGATATAAGTTTTTCCCCAAAGATAAGTTCCCAGCATTATGCGATTGCATTAGACATGCAGTTTTTGAATAGGAAAAAGTGTACAAGAAAACAATGGGGAGAAAGTCCCGATTCTTCCACTCCCGCTTTTTGTACAGGAAAAGTTCAGAATATAAATGTTAAAAAGCTGTTTAAAAAATCCAAAGTTAATAAAAACATTCAGAGTATGTGTTAAAATCTATAACATATATGATAATATATAATGCATATAAATGTTTAAAATTTGGAACCTGTCTCACAAAGTCTTTTTTTTTCACATTTTTAACTATAGAAACTGACAATATAGTGAGAAAGACTTAAGAAAGTAGCCATACTTACATGTTGTTTTCGTTTTCTTTTCCAGAATATTCTTCGCTTCAGTGGTTCCTTCTGCACACCAGGAATTGGAAGGGAGGAAGAACACAGGAGAAGGTGTCTTCCTGTGCAGAATGCATTCTGACATCACTCAAACAATCCTAATTTTAGGCTCATTTTGACAAAACCACTATAGTTATTGCTGGTAATCATTTTGTCTATACCATTCATTCTTAGAGTGAAATTATGGAGATTTTAAGAGGAGGGCAGTCTGATCAAATGCACTTGGTTCTACTTTGAGGAGCAGGAATAATCAGGGTAACTGTACAATCTACAGTTCTGTTGGTCTTTGGGATTATTATTTCTACTGGGAAATGGCTAGGAAGCAGAGTCTTATCCTCACTCTTCTGAGATCCATGAGGAACTTTGTGCCTTTTGAAGATCCCATGATCTTTTAATATTATATATGCAATGTTTAAAACAAAGGAACACAATCTTAACTAAGGTCTGTAGTCTCTTTTGTCCTAATTTTAGTATTAATGGTAATTAGTGTACACCATTATTGATATGATATTAATAGGCTTGCAGAACCTAAGAGAATGGATGAAGTTGTACTTCAGTAGCAATATTATTGCTTTTTCAATTTGCATTTCAACAGTACAAGAGATTGCATATACTTCTACTTAAAGGTCTTCAGAATTGTTTTTGCCTCCCCAGGCTATTTCTTTTCCAATTATTCAGGCTAAACACTAAGATATTGCAAAGCAGACCTTTCCAAACAGTTAGACTGAGCTCTGTCTCCCTCTCTGCATCTCCACTGTCTTCAGCAGTCTTCCCGCTCTCTTTAAATAACCTGCATCCTTCTCTTCATCTGAATGATGCTAATATAAGATCCTATTAGGACAGTGTAAATAATGCATATCTAGAAATTGTACCACCGTCAAGGAGTTGAAAGCAGCAACACAAGATTTGTGTTAAGAACCACTGTTAACTGCCTAAAGGCAGTATGATATTTAATGAAATGTTTGCAATATTTAAAAAAATGCCCATGCTCCCAGTATAATTTGCCTATTTACGTTTCCTCCATCATATTTTTTCAGAAGGTAGAAAACATGAGTCTTTAACGAGGAGTTTGTATGAATCTATGACCCTGTATCACTGTTGTTGTCTGAACTCTTTCTTTAGTGACATGTTTTAGATTTTGATTAAGTTTTTTTTCTTTTTTCCTGTTTTTTTTTTTCCTTTTTTCTGTGACATCTGTTTTGTTTCAGCTGTCTGGGATAGGAAATGAGGAGCACTTTCATAGTCAGATTGCCTGTCTTTGCTCTAGCATCTACAGGTACCATTCATTTTCCAGCTGAAATATTGTTTTGGAATGTTGTAAAATGATACTCCCTTTATGTCCCAAACTATTCCTACAGCGTTGGTCAAAAAACTGAGAAACACCTAATTTTGAAGCATAGTCATAGGACCAGGTCACAAGTGTAATTCAATGCTCTTTATATAATGTTTTTCCCCTGGTTGTTCTGATGATGAAAGAAGTACTGAGAATTTATTAACTTGTTTAGCAAGTGTGTTTTTTGTGGGGTTTTTTTGGTTTTTTTTTATGCATGAAATTGAAAAGTAAAGATGGGAGAAGTCCTTGCAAACTGGTACCCTACCTGATCTGGCCAGGAAAAGGTCATCCTTTATAGAGTCCTGGTTTATTAACAGGGATAACATTTTTATTCAGTCTTATATGAACCCTCACAGCTGGGTTTTCCCCCACAGCCTGTTTAATACTCAGATACATTCTGTAAGGAATGCCCCGATCAGACCGTAGGCAGACATGCATGCAAACTCTACTCAGTGTGGCGCCTGTTCTCACCTATGATTTTCTCCAGAAACATCATAAGCCAGCTGCGTGAGTGAGTCAGAAAAATTACCTATCACTGTGCTAGAAGAATTGATCTAGGAAGGGGGTTTAAGGCAAATTTTGCTGGGTTAACTGTCATTAAAGAAAAAAAAAAAAGCATGACAGGTAAATCCATTGGAATTTGCACCTTCTCAGGCTGCGATAACAATGTGTTCAGAAAACTTCAAGATCACAGGTACTCAGATTCACTGAACATCAAGCTATCGCTCAAGGTGTCACAAAACCGTTATTGATTCGAACTCTCCTCTGATTACAACTTTTCAAAATTCAAATCTCACCCACTAAGATTATTGAACAGAATTTGAGAAAGGCCAACAAAACCATTTTAACATTCAGGTGCTTTGTTATTTGGGGCAGTTGAGAAGAGAAAGAGCATTGAATCTGGAACCACTTCAGAATACAGACCACTGTAAAGCTCAGGCTGTCTAAAAAATGAAGACAAATTAAAGAAAATGGAAAGTGATTTCCTGTTCCCTGTGTGCAGAATTACTTCACCAACATTGTGAAAACCCTAACATTCATAACTGTAAAAGTCATTAACCAAACGTCCTCCAGCTTGAAGAAGTCTTGTTTCTTACATTTCATCAATACTTAAGACATGGGACAAGACTGAACTGTTATTTTTGACCACCATTCTTGTTCCAAATTTGGCATTATGACCTCTGAAAAACATTTGCTTAATTGACATATAAAGCAGATTAAATTACTCACTTCTGCTCAAGGTTTGTTTCTTTGTGGTGGAAAGCAGTTTTTTGTGTGTTTTGTTTTTTTTTTAATTAATACTTCAGAGTGACAGCCAAGAATGGGCAGAGTTATTTCAGGTAGATGAGTTTGAAAGTTTGAGACAAATGAAAAAAGGTGGCTTAGAACAGCAGCTCTACCTTAAGTATAATTAGTTTTTTTCAATTGTTATTAATTACTGTAGCACATTTCATCTGAGAACCAAAAGCTTCATCAATATTATTGCCTGCTGTATACTGGTGGTAAAACTGATGGCTAAGTTAAATTCAGCATTTACTTTTCTTTTTTTTTTTTTTTTTAATTAGTAAGTGAAATAAATGCTGAGTCTAAGTTCAAGGCCCTGGATACTAGCTTGCCTCTGTGTGTGTATGTATAGGACACAAACTGGACACTCTCTGCCTCCAGAGTTTCAGCCCATGCATTGTGCCCGCTCCAATCCCATGACAAACAGCAGTAGCGCAGCTTGCTCTTTTGGCTTGTGGCTGCACCAGACCTCATTAGACTCCTTTATTTCATGGTTACGCAAGAACACAATGACAAGAAAATGACTGAAAGACAGTGGTGGCTGAGGCCTGAGTCAGATTGCTGAACTGTATCTACAGCACGACACCTGCATAGGAACCTACACCTCATACCCTTGTGGCAGGAAGATGAGGAATTACTTACCTGCTTGCCTGGAAATTGCATTTGCTTCTTCCAGTCAAGCGCATTGCTTCTCCATGGCCACAATTAGGTAAGCATGAACACAGCTGTACCCTGGAGCAGATCATTTTTTGACTGTTACGCTTAGTTCACACTGAGATAAAACCATTTTGTTGTTGTTGTTGGCCAGTATGCTGGTATTTGAACTTGTGGGGTAAGCAACTCTGTCTTATTGTATGGCCTAACAGAGGACACGAGCCCTAGACCAGGCTCTGCAGTGCTTTTCAACACTATGCTCACTTTAAAAGGGACAGAAGAAAAACAAAACAAAAGAGAAAAAATTTCCATATCTATTGTTTCAGGGGTTCAGAATACAACTTTTGCCTGGTGTCGTGTATATCAATGGAAAGAATGTGGCAGGGCTGCAGGCTGTCCCCTCCTTCTCCTCCCAGTTTCCATTTAAAGGCCCAACACATTTGAGAAGAACAAATGTGTTTCCTATTTTCCGCACAATAGGGATGCAACTTTTAGCTTCAGGGGACAAAAAACCCCAACAACTCAAAGTAAAGTGCATAAGTTCATGAAACAACCCTCAGCACAAGAGAGACTGGAGAAACTAGAAAATTCAATAGGAGACACATAGAGCAATAAAATTTGCCAGATGTGAAGTTAACGTAGTAGGAGCCAGGGGACTTGCAGGTCTGTTCTTTTTCTAGCAATTATTTCCTGGGTGTCTTTGAGTAAGTGAAAGAAACTTATCTTTAGGTGGCTGTGGTGTGTTCAGTCCCTGACTCTAGGAGTCACACACATTTTGTGTTGCCTCAGATTACCAAAATGGGGGCAATAATAGTCCATTTGTCTATTTATCCTCCTAGGTCCTTACAGCAAGTACTTTTTTCTTTTTTTCTGTTTTTATATAAACCCAAGGAAGGCCTTGATAAGACCTAAATAATGGTCCTAAATGCAAGGATCTGACCCTGAACACCCTGACCCAACTTCAAAGTTGACCCTGGTTTGAGTGTGGGGTTGAACCAGATGTCCTCACCAAACCAAATTTGCCTATGTTTGTATTTCACAGCAGTAGAAATTCAGTGTGTGTTTTAATAAGCATATAGGTTTGTCATGAAAGTCTGCACGTTGACAAACTGCAGCTTTGGGATCCAGACAGCTTTCTACAGTTCCTAAAGGCTTCTTGTGGGAGGTTACTCATGGTGACTCCCACATCCATCTTGGGTTCAGCAGGCTCATAGATCTGTGTACAGTTGGTGAGCCATAACACATCTCTCACATTAAACAGGAGGTGCAGTTAAGCTTTTTTCTGATGTGAGATATCTAGGAACAGCAAAGACAATTTGTGAAGGCAATCAGTCACACAGTGAGAGCTAGTCCCTTCCTTCCCGCCCCCCCCCCAAATAACTGTGGCTAGAGTAGCTAGAGATTCTCTGACTTGGAAAGGCTTTGAGCAAGTCTCCCAGTAGTGGTAGACCTGGAAACCTTGATGTCCTGTTTTGAGGTAAAACAGAACCAATTTCTCTTCTAACTAACTGCACTCTCTGGAATTAATGGCATATTTTTCAGTGTCTACCTCTAGCAGATAACGTCTGATGTTTATAGTTAATACCAGGGAATGGTACGCAGAGAGGCTCTTGCTTATACTTATTGCTATAACAGCCAAGCTAACTTTGTTATATGTCCCGTTGGAGGGTTGGAAGCAGAAGATGGTAGAGGGGTTGCACTTGTGAGGAGGAGCAGACAGAACAGATGACCCAAAATTGATCAACGGGGTATTCTATCCCATCTGCATCATGCTCAGTATAAAAGCTGAGGGATCAAAGGGGTCAATCTCTTTTTTCAATGGACAGCATCTGAGGAGGACTCTTTGTCTGCCTTTGATCCTGATCCTTGTGTTCCTGAATCCAGATCTGGCATCCACTTCCCATCCATCACTAAGTCCAGTCTGGGACTTTCCCAGTGCCTGCCCGTGACATGATTCTCATCCTGGGAGCTCGATACTGATTTTGTATATACTGTATATATTTCATTATTTTCTTATTAATGTTATTATATTTTCCTTTTACTATTAATATTTCATTATAGTTTAATTTCTTTTCGACCCATAAGTGTCTCTCTCTGTTATTCTCTCTCCCTCTTTGAAGGAGGAGAGGTTAAAGAAAGCAATTTTTGTTCATTTAGTGGCCTACCCAGCCCAAACCACAACACTTAAGCAAAAAACCTACGCCCTGCCATTAAGGAGTTCTGTGTTTAGCAGAAGAGGATGCTGCATGCAATGCCTGTGAGAAAACAGCCACCAGAGAACATACTGAAATTGTAGCATCCATCTCTCCTCCCGTGAAACAATCCATCAAGTGTTGACTAAATGCTGTGACTGCAGAACCTAAGGGAGCTTTCTTTCCACAGGAGTAGAAAAAACACCTCTTGCTGTGTGTCCGAAGGAAGCCCGTAGTCACCTGCTTTTGTTTGCTTGTGTTCTTTCTGTGATCTAGTCAGGATACACGGCAAAGAGCTGCCAAAAACACTCATATTGGTTAGGAAAGAAGTGAAGCAGCAACAGGGAGGTTCAATATGTCTGGGTAAGACAAAAGTGCAGATCTGCGACAATTACAACTAAGCATCACAGTCTGGGAGCAGAAAGTTCATTCTGACCTCAAAAAGCTTCATCTCCCCAGGTGACAGGTAGCCAGAAAGAATCTAAACCAGAAAAACTACTTTTGGAAAATAGCAACGATGTCTCTGAATTATCCACCACTCCCAAGTCCTTGGCTTCAAGGCCTTCACATACATATAGTAATTTTTTACAGATATCTTTTTTTTTTTTTGGATGACTGAGTTGGGACATTGAAAAAGGCTGCAATTTAGAAGGATCTGTGAATCTAGATTCCAGAAAGATCAATATCAGTGTTTGCTAATTAAAAAAAAAAAAAGAAAATAAAAAGATAATCCAGATACTGTATTGCTGTCTTTCCAAAATCAGAATATAGAAAATTATAGAAGCTTTTGAAAAAGAAAACTTAACCATGAGAAGGTTGGAGGGTATTAATACTCCAAATCAAACAGTGCCTAATAACCCTAGTTAGGCCTTAGCCCTTATTCTGTCCCCCACATAGGAACACAGATGCTTAACTTCTGTCTACAGATCTGATCTCCTTCATTATTCAAGGGGGAAAAAAATCCCAAACAATCTGCAGAGCAGTGCAATACACAACTAGGTCACCCAGGAGGAGGTCACTTTTTAAAGATGGTCACTACAAGTACAATCGAGCTTGATGGGAAATCCCGTGTAAGAATTTTGGGGTGACTTGTGGAGTCATGCACACATGCATGCAGCTACAGACATACTGCTCCCATGGTTTTGTATTAGGGGACATTTCAATCTACAAGCTTCAATCGACAGTCTACCAGCTGTCCATTGGTTTACTATAATATTAATTCCAGTCATATCTGTGAATATATACCAAATATCAGGCCCTCACTGCAACATTAGGTAGCACAAACTGAAAATTAAAATGGAAAAGCTTAAGTGACTGAAAAGACTATGGAGAACTTTTAATAGCTGTGTTGCACTGAGAAACTGTTAGTTATCCAGTGACCCCTTATTCTGCAATCGTCTTATTCAACTGATCGCAACTGATTATATCTTTCCTTCCATCTTATATTTGGTAAAAGGCAAAAGCAAGAAACAAGGAAAAAGAGTGAACAGCCAGAATAATGACCCCTTATGTTTATATGGAGCCTTGCATCCCAATATTATCTACTTCAGGGATGATACTGAGATCCATTAGCAAAACGCATATACTCCTGAAGCTAAATATATATTCATAATGGAGTGAGAAAGACCAGAGCTTGTTAGAATACCATCAGTTCTGTCAGCAAAGAGATTTATGTGACACATACATGCATTAACAGAAGCAGGCAGGTAATCACACCCTATTTCTAGCAAAGACAATCCTCAGCCTGCTGGCTAATTATGTCAGCAGCAAACTTCCAAATTCTAGGCACCAAACACTAGTCTGAATCACATAACAACATTGTTTGACTCATGGTGGTTCAGGATGGATGAGGCTTCGGGATCCAAAATACCATTCAGAGCTACCTTTTTAATCTTACTATTTCATTTTTAAATCTCTTTTTCATTCTCCTATTAAAAAAAAAATAACCAACCACCCAACAACAAAACCTCCAACTACTATGTACCCTCCACCTTTTGTCCAGCATAACAGAATATCCACCTGAGCTGACCTACACCCACCCTTTGATGAGAAGCTTCCTGCTTTGGTGAGAAGCCTCCTTATCAGAGGGCTGGAGCCCCTCTCCTATGAAGACAGGCTGAGAGACTTGGGGTTGTTCACCCTGGAGAAGAGAAGGCTCCAGGGAGACCTTATTAGCAGCCTTCCAGTACCTAAAGGGGGCCTACAGGAAAGATGGGGAGGGGCTGTTTGCAAGGGCATGTAGAGATAGGACGAGGGACAATGGTTTTAAACTAGAGCAGGGTAGGTTTAGATTAGACATTAGGAGGAAGTTCTTTACAATGAGGGTGGTGAGACACTGGAACAGGTTGCCCAGAGAGGTGGTGGAGGCCCCATCCCTGGAGACAATCCAAGGCCAGGCTTGATGAGGCTCTGAGCAACCTGATCTAGTTGAAGACGTCCCTGCTTACTGCAGGGGGGTTGGACTAGATGACCTTTAAAGGTCCCTTCCAACCCAACACATTCAATCATCCTATGCTTTCCTCTAACTTCCACAGAACACTGCACCCCAAAGTCCAAACCTCTCAAATGAGAGTGAATTACCCTGTGCAGTTTCTTGTGAAGCCATTATGCTCATTGGTGACAAATGCAAAACATACAAGGCTGCAGTCCAAAAGTTCTTCTGACAATTAGTGCCACTGATTTTTGTTAGCTCCCTGATTAGATGGCAAATTGATTACAGATATTAACCAGGCAGTGCTTCACCTGGCTTCCTGTCACGCTACAGATGATTGTCCATTTGAGTCCCAGAAGGTAGTTCCCATTTCATATCCATGGGACACAAAATCTTTATTTTTCAGGGTCAGCTCACCTTTCTACCCGTGGGATTACTTGCCTTACTGATGAATGAGAGCAGCAGGATCCACGCAGTTGGCACACTCATACTTTAACTCCACATTCACATAAAAACAGTTCCTGACAAAAACACACACACTCAAACATCCCTAGTGCCATTTAAGATTATGGACAGATGGGGCAGAAGAAGAGAAGGAGGAGCTCTGAAGGTTTGCTGGTCCTGTGGTATGCCTGCTTTGAACTAATAAGGCTGCAAATATAATTCTCATGTATCAATATCGACCCTTGACCATGAAAATATGAGACCCAACACCTTGAAATTATGGGACCGCTTACAATTTTTACCTATTTTTAAACTTAACAGCCTTGGCAATATCTCTTACAAGCATCACTACCTAGTTTAAAAGATCCCTCGAGAGACAAAACGACAGTTTAACTGCACGGAAATACTGAAGTCACCTGGCTGCAGTGAAACTGCAGGGTTTTTCTGGGGTATTTTTTCCAAAGCAAATGATTCCTGTCAGGATTCTTTTTTTTTGTCCCAATAACGGATTTAGTTTTTTTCATTGTAGTTACATTCCTATTATGAAAGGCTTAGCTTTTTAAAGAAACAGTTAAAAGTTATTACATTTCATATGTAAAGAAAGGTTGCATGAAAAAGGGAATTCCTCACTTAAGAAATTGCATTAGCCTACAAGAAAGATATAGATATGCATGTATGCGTATAGAAATATATATATGAATTGCAACAGCTTTATGAAAGATTTTTGTAGGGTGAGTTGGCTAGAAATCAGCCCTGAAGCAGCTAACATAGCTGGAACGATGAGGAACAAGGGCAAATTGCAATGGATGAGTGAAGCAACAGTTGCACTGTTTTCAGAACTACACACATGTGCAAGGCCACGCACCTTCAAGAATTTTGGGCACAAAATTGGTAGGATGTAAAGCTATACTCTCATTTTTTCGAACTCACCACCGCGCAGCTCTGCCTGCAGGTGGTGGAACACCTCCAGATGTTGCTGTGAGGGCAGCTCTGAGCACATCAAAAAGTGTCTCTTCTCCAGGGACATTCCCAGAGAGCAGCTGGCAGCCATTTGGTGCAGCTTGTTACCCCAGAGGAGCTGGTGTTTTGTACCACAGTGCTTATGAACGTCAAAGCTGTGCTTGGTGGTGCTTTCTCACTGTGCAGAAAGGCCTCATGTAACTCACGGCTGGGTTACATTCTCTTCCAGCTCCGGCCAGTCCTGTGCAGGCAGAACATTCAGTCTTTTTAGCACTATTATTATTAATAATAATATACTTAGGCTGTCTCAGACAGCAGGAAAAGGGGGCTTAAGATATCCTTTAAGAGAGACAAGCACGCAGCTGGCTGCTGGCAGCAGTGGTGAGCATCAAAGGGCCTGGAGTGGAGGAGGGAGCCAGAAGCATGTGTGAGGGAGGTGTTTTTGTGGCAGGCGCCGTCCCAGAGGGACAGGGCAAAGGAAACATCACAAAATGATTCAGAAATATGATTTCAGGATGGGAGAGCAGAGGCAAGGGAACTGTTAGGAACTATCAACTTGCATGGGAGAGAGGCCACGAAAACTTGGTGTCAGAAGCGGCGCAGAAGCTCCCGAGTGGGGCAGGGAGGGCAGCTGCTGAAGACAAGAAAGCAAGCAATGACCATGACAGAAATTTCTTCAGTCACACACAGCTGGGCAGAAACAAACAGAGCCATTATAATCATGGGTTGGTCTAAAACAGTGCTAAACTAAGAACCTACGATAATTGGGGGGTGAATCAGAGAGAAAAGCTCCTGAGATGCATAGCTAAAACCTGGAGGTGACCTATATACCTACCTTACAGTTCTGTTAATCTCTGCTGGATCTCTTATGCACACACTGAATGCTGTGCTGACAATCTGAGCTTACTGTGTGACTGAGATTTCCCGGGAAATATTAGGGGTATCATTAATCTTTTCCATTACCATGAGCTTGAAGTTGGCTTATCCAGAGGCCTAACACTCCCTTCCCATCCCTCCCCTGCCCTGCCACACACACAGAGGCAGAGTTTTGACCCTTGCATCTCTTTCCTCCACTCCCCCTAACTCTTCACAGCTTTCGAGTCACACCAGTCTTAGCGCTCTGCCAGAAGCGGCAACCCAGCCCCACTGGCAAATAACACAAGGAAACTCAGCCCAGCCAAGGCATGCGCTTTTTCACTTTTATTCTGTACATTTCCACACAAGTCACAATACAGAAAAAGCGTCCCAAAGGAACAGTAACCAGCTCTTTCACTGTATACAGATTTCCTCCTTCCCCCAGTTTAAAATCTCCTTGTTTAGCAACACAGTGATCGAGATACTTTGTATAAAGAGGAAATGCAAGAAAATCAGGGAAGAAAATACTTTCTCACTTTGTTACAAAAAAACCCTCCCCCTTCCCATTTCCCCCTTCACTGATGATTACCTGGACCCTGATTCTCTGTTAAACGTATAGCTTCGTTTTGTGGGTGCTGCTGCATGCCTCGGATTCCTTTTGCCAGCTGGCAGCCTCATGATGCACAGCTCCAGGGCATTATGCATGGGGTCAGGCAGCATAAAAGAGCCCTTTGTGATGTTATTACAACTCCTGGAACAGATGTGGGTTCAGATAATAGGATATGTACAAATACTGGAACTCTGGATGCCCATGAAATGTTGGCTGAATATGTGCATTTGTTATTTGGCTTTACTGCTTTACCAAGGGGACTAAAGACGTAATGGAGCGGTCCAGATACTGACCTCTGTCACACCTTAGTTCACCTGGAGTGAATTCAGTGCAGAGGAGATCAGGATCTGTCCTTTATCCTTCCTCCACCACCTCCAGGAAGCAGTAAGTGAATATCCACTATATAGCCTGATGGAAGCTCAGCCTTTCCATTATAAGCCTGTTCATCACCATCCCACATGAAAACTCCTTCTTAGCCTTGTTCCTTTTTGCAGGAGGTATACCTCCAATTTCCTAACTCTTTGCTAACTGTTGTCCTCATTCTTTTTCAATTTACATCTCTCATTTACCAAGCGGCCAGAGAAGTTGCTAGTGTGAAGGCCAGAGTCTGCTCCCTCAGATGTTTGTGTTTGTTCCCCAGAAATACTTTGCATTGACAAACTCAAGTGGCGATTTCTGGGCTGTTGGTCAAAATACTGTGATACCTCAATGACAGGACAGAGGTGACAGAAAGAGGTATTTCTGAGGTGGGCTCTCCCAAATGAAACACTCTGTGCTCAATGAACTCAATGTGATGGAATACAACTGCTCTAAATTTCAGCAAAATAGTATCCTCTGAAGGGAGGGCAACCACCTGAATGCTTTCGTTGCCTGGAAATATCACCTGAGTTAAAATTTTCAAACGTGGAAATCAAGCATAAGCAGTGCAAACTAGCTCATTAGAAACTTGTCATCTTCCAGCACTCTTTACTATCTCAATTTAAGCCAGCTAAATTAAAAAGCACGGGACAGGGCTACTCCCATCGTCCTTCAAAAAATGGTTCCAAAAGAAGCAGGATACTATGTGAAAATAACATTACAAAGCATGACAAAAAACTCATAAATAGCTAATATACAGCAGGTTTTGGCCTTGCAACACAAAGTACCTTACCTGTGTGTGTATGGGGAGATGATATTATCCCCATTTTACAGATAAGGAAACTGAGGCACAGGAAGGTTAAATGACTTACCCAAACCGACTCAATGACAGGGGCAGGAATAAAACCTCAGCCCCTTGATTTGCTGCCTTCTGCTCTATCCCTTTGACCACAGTACCTCCAGTGAGACATGCTAATAAATCATAAGAAACAGCAAGTGCTTTCCTTATTCTGTGACGCAACCATATGACACACAGCTGGACTTGTAAACTATCATAAGACAGAAGCATGTCATTAAACATAGTGATCATTTTTGCATAACCTTTATGTTTTGCAATAAAACAACAGGTCAGTTCTTGCTCAGAATAATCCCAGTGAGCTGGCAGTGACAGTCTCATAAACCAGGTTCAAGTCCTTAAGTACATTGTGTTTTCATCAGCACACACTTGCAGCTTGATGAGTATTTGTGTTCAAAGGAGAATCATGTTTCCCCACAATGAATCCTCGTTTTTCCCAGTGAAAGGCGGCAAAGCCATAGCTGTTCTAAAAGCTGTGCAGAAGCAGAGTAGCAATGACAGTGGCACAAAGGAAGGACTGTAGTTTGTAGCAAAATGTTCTGCTCAGTGACTCAGAGAGGACACTGAAACCTCCATGGACTGCCAGAAGGTTTGTGTGGGAGATACAGAACATAAGTCCTCAGCTATATCGTTGGCGAGACTTCCCAAAATCTTTCAAAAGCCTCCTGCTTCCAAAGAGCCGGCTATATCCAAAATGACTGGCACAGAATTTACAGCACAAAATAACACGGGCAGAAGAAAAATAACCTTGACTTCCCACTGTGAAAGCACGTTTCACCTTGCGAAGATTTCTACAGAGAAACGCTGGCAGTCATATTCCACATTCCTTCCCCCAATGCACTGCACCCTGATGGGCCAGCGGCCAAGGCTGGCAGCTCCCAAGTCCATTTGGAAAGAGATTTTTAACCCTTGGTTATTTCAGTTTCCAATAGAGTTACAGGAGATGGAGCACACGCAACCCATAGCGTGAGGGCAGCTAGATGGCACCCATTACCAAGGGCTGTCCCACACTGGCTGCTGTGAGAGGAAACAGGCAGGAATCCCCATCCTGGGGCTGCCCCCTGCCCTGGCACCAGGAAAAGAAACACGTTTCATAAAAAGAGCGTGGAAGAGCCCTTAAGAAAGGAAGGCAGCTCCTACGAGCTTACTGATATCCGTATGTATTTTATGCTCCACCTGGCACATGGTGGAGTGTCCGGAATAGGTAGCCTCCAAAGAGACGTTACTTTTGTCAGTAAGGCGAGAGTTGGATCTCACTGCACATAAGGCATCCCCCCCCTTTCGCTTTCCCCAGATCTGTGAGGTGCAGCAGTAAGCTAGAGAGAGACAAAGCTCCCAAGAGCTGCTTAGTGCTTTGAAGGCTCAGCCACTTATTTTCTTTTCTCCCAAAGCTGTTGTGTGATCAAAGGAGGCAGATGGAGAGGAATTGCTCTGCAGTGACATGTGAACGGAACAAAAAACCTGATAAGACTCGGCCATCTTGTGTGATTTTTCTGATATACGTGCTGAGCAGAAAACTGTAGGGTAGCAGGGCCACCATTTAGCACAACAGACCAGCACACTCACTCACCAGTTGGAAGCAGCTGCCACTTCTCGCAAGCACGTCACGGAGCAAACACAATCACATTTGCCCAGGCAAAGATTATTTAACATGACAATTGCAAAGGGAAGGAACATGAGAGTAGTCCCCCCCAAAAATATTTTTTTTTTCCTATTGATATTAAAACCAAGTCTGAAAAGGTTGAAATCAGCCCCTCAGGTGTGAAATACCCAAGTCCATCATGCTTCCCATCTGCTTAATCCTGAGACATTACAGCTACCCTCAGAGGTGCCTTTAGTGCTGCACGTCCAACTCACCCCTAGTACAGCAGAATCTCCACATTCCCTACCAATGGCTGGGCACGGCCAGTGGAGACCCGGCCACCTACGACTCTAGTCACGTAGAAGTGTCCCAGACGCAAGCACATGAGCGGGATTTTGACCTTTCCAGTCAAAAACAAAGGTAACGTGAGCTGGGGAAAAGAAGAGGTCATTGAAGAGTAAAGACTTCAGTAAGGAAGGTCTGAAAAGGACAGAGCAAAAAAAGGGAAGGAAAAGCAAAGAGCATTCAAGATTATTTTAAATCAACTTTAAGTAAAATTAGGTTCCATTTCCTTCCTGCCATTAGCTGCCAGCAAGCTCACCTTTTTCATAGCTTTGACATGAATTTACTGCTCCCACATGCCATGGAGATAAGGACACTACTACAATAGCAGGAAAACCACAGGAGAATACAACTCGCAACTGGTCTCATCTCCTATTAAAACAAGCACATCAACACCAGTTTCTCCATTCTGATCAAGAAAAAGAAACGCCTGGTCCTGGGAAAAGGGCTGAAGCCATGGACAGGAGAGGGAGGACAGCTATTCACTTTGTGGCCTACAGCAATCATTGATGTGGCATTGTTTCCATCCATTTGGAAGGAAAACCTCAGGTATGGCTAAAGAGCAGGGAGAGGTGTCATTGCACGACTTAGGGCTCATGTGTCACTTTGCAAAGCCTCAAGATTTGCAAATAGAAAGGTGTGCCCCACCAGCCGGTGTGGTGATCCCTGCAGATAGATGACATAGATATTGGGAGCAGTGAGCTTGGAGAAGAAATGCACCCATCTCACTTTTTTAAAAGTGGATACATCTAATTGTAGGATGTGGATACTCATTACAGTGACATTCAGTAGCTAGCACTGCAAGTGCCTGAACAGAAAATAGCAATGCTTATGGAAACCATTCTGTAGGGTCCCCATTCCCAGGGGCCAGCTTAGCTTTGCTTGTCTAATTTTGCCTTCGTTCATTGTTTTGTGTGAATGTCATACAGGGAAAAAAAAAAATAAAAAGGCCTAGAAAAGCGAGACTATGTATTAGATCCTAATTAGCCAAGCAGAAATCACTCATGTCTGCTGCATCAAGCTCAAGAGCTTCTTGAGCTTCTCCATACCTGCAAACCTAACTGGCTCCTGCAGGTCCTAGACAGGACCCAGGTTCCTGAATACATGTAGGAACAGGGACAGCCTTCTCTCTCTGCTTGGCCACAGGCTGAGGAAAAAGCAATAATTGAAGGTCATGAAGGCAGTTGGAACCAGAAAGCCATTTTTCTCATTAAAATAAAGTGCAACACTAAGAAATGAATTGCTGCTGTGGTTCATGCATTAGTAGTTAGATAATTGCCGAAGCACTTGTGGTATCAAAGCACTGGATTGCCTCCGCACACACTTCGCTGAGTGGTAGGTTACACATCAAGCAGCCTCCTAGACAGGGACTAATTGAAGAGCCAGGTGTTACACTTTGCCAGCAAACGGAGGCTGGCTCTAGATGAAGCAATTACATATGTAGTACTATATTGCTAAAAGAAGTAGTGCTTTTTCTTGCATGTCAAAATGCTACAGCTTCTATGTACTTTGAATATGAATCCTGGAGCTGTGAACTCTGAAATCGCATTCCCAAATCAGGGCTCTGTTTCTAGTGAATAAGGGCAAAATAATATAGAAACAAATTTCTGAATAAAGTATGTCTTTTGATTTCTCAGATATTCACCTTCTTGTATGTGTGTGTCAAGAGAATCACTGCCACCTTAAATTCCTAAAATCTCCTCCATGGAGGGAATGCAGGAGCATAAACTGACTGCTTTTAAAGGGCTAAGCATAAAATTATTTCCTGAATTATAGATGTGTTTACGTTGAAACAATTCCTTTTGTTGCAAGGCTTTCCCCTGCTTAGATTCTAGAAGTCATCACATGCTACATCAGAATGAGGAGTTTTTAAAACGAGCTGCCTGTCTTCCCCAGTCCCTGGGTAACTAGATACACATGTACTGCATAGGATAGATTGTCTTTCTCTTTTTTTTTTAAAAAAAAAAAAAAGAAGAAAAAGAAAAAAAAAGTCTGAGAAACAAGAAACTGCAGCCAAGACTGGAATGTGGCACCTTATAAATAAGGCAGGAGACAAGATGCACTCTGATGGCTGAATACAGTAAGGTTATTCAGCTCTAAGCCTGCCTAATCATTGAAGTCAAATGTAATGAATTTACTGGTGCGATCAAGGCCTGAGGGAGGAAATTTTCCCCTTTTGCAGGAACGGCACCATATGTGGCCAGGAAATCCCTTGGCCAAGGCCGGGGGCGTTGCTCCAGTGCACATGTACGGAGAACGAGAGAATGCCACTGTGGGCATCACCATGGGCAGCCATGCTGGAAACATGCTGGGAAGGGAAAGGAAGGCCCCTGAGCTCTGGTACCTACGGAGGATCTCAGGTAGGCAGTCTGGAGAAGCGTGGTGCCATGGCACAACTTGGAGTACCCTTAGCCATGGTCACTGCTTTGACTGCTGGGTAATCCATCCCTCCCCAAGCCAGATTTTAAATAGAAGTGAGAAATTGCCCAAGTACTTGGCCTACTTTTGGGCAGCCCAAGCCAAGCACGGAGCTGCTCATTCTGTACCGGTAACTCCTCAGCAAAGGCTGAGACATCCTGACCCCTCTATATATTCTGTCCACCTCAAGTGCCGGGTGCAGGGCTGGGTGAGGCATTTCCACAGTGCAGCCACGAGCTGCATCCTGCCCCTCCAAAGGGAGTTAAAGCACTGAAGCTTAAGACACATCCTCCACATGAAATTCTGGTCTTCATCAATATGCTAGCAAGTCACTTTTAGCCCATTAGTGAGTCGCCATTGCAGTCAACAGATTTTGGCAGGCAGGTCATGGGATTTTAAAGCTGTGGCGATCCATTACTAAGAAAAATAGTTGCCTACATTGTTGTTAAGAAAGTGAAATGAAAAGATGAGTACCATAGTGAACCCTGTAATACTGCATCCTGTAGTTTCACAGGTGTCCAGAAAGGCACAGGTTTATGATAAGCTGTTTCCAGGACTGCTGAAATGACTGAAGATGCTCTCATTTGATGCTTTAGATTAATTAGGAAGAGAATAACCCAATGTGACTTTTACTCAGATTCAGTAAGGAAAATAAAGGGAGGAAATAATGTCTGAGGCATGGAAAAGAGTAGGTGTAACAGCAATAGAAATGTTACTTTCAGATCTTATACTAAAACTTAAACACCATTCTTATAAAATACATCTCCATGGATGTTAGTCTGGTGCAAAAGAAGCAAAAAGTGAGGGAAAGAAAATATCAGGCCTCAAATGGACCAGCATGAGGAACTGCTTCCTTCTTGGAGTACATGGAGTCCAAGGACAGAGTTGTCCTCGGAGTGTTTTCAAGGCATCCAAATTCCCAGCGTGTCCATACATTTCTTGATTAAACCCCCAGCAAGCTTAAGGCTACCAGTGTACCTTGCCCATTTCATAGCTTTTTCCCAGACTCAGATTATCTCAACATGCTTTTGATATACTGGAAGGGTCAACACATAAGCATACCCCACAGGAGGCATCTGGGATGGCTGAAAGGAAAATAGACACCTTCTAGGTGAGATTGTGTGTTAGTGACTTTCACTACCATTCGTGTCACTGTCACAGCGAAGACAAAGACAAAAATGAGCAAGAGAGACCATTAAATGCTACTCAAACAAACCTCCCATGGCCACACCACCAGAAAAACCATGCGCCCCACCTATTCATTGACAACTGCGCCAGCTCTGCAAATGTAACTGGGAAGATCAATGGCAACAAAACATCAATTTTGTTCTATTTTCTTTATGACTATGGTGCTTCTATATGACAGTCCTCATGCAGACGGGGCCATCTCATGTAGTCCAAATCCAGGCTACGGCACCATGAGTTGAGTCTGAGCAATTCTACTGCTGCTGGGGAAAAGCAAAGGTGACAGGTGTCAGTTAAAACGTCTACAGGTATCTGAAAGTGCTGAAACACAGACAAGCCATCACGTGAAATGGTGAAAGAGCCACTGGAGTCTGAGGCCCATTTTGTAATGGCCAAAATTTGCCTTGAACTCCTGCCTTACTTGAGTCACTCAGCCTCACATCTCACAATATTGAAGGATGCTATAATTAGTGAGAAACGTATGACATCGTCATGTCTTGGATAACACATAAAGATATCTCTAGCATTGAAACATGAAATAATAAAAGTAACTGATGCTATTAAATAACAAAAGTAAGTTTATTTTATCAACATTATAAATATTTTCTTTCCCTCCATTTAAGTCCAAAATGAGATAGTAAAACCAGTACAATGGAACAATTCAGGAGCTCCTCAGTTCTGCTGAAAAGGGTCCCCTTTAACAAAAAATTAAATGGAAAATGACATTTTGTCAGTCCAGCAACCCCAGTAGCTGAGCATCTCTAGGTACTTTGTCATTCAAATAGCACAGTTCTAAAAGTGTGTGCGCGTGTGTGTGTGAGTCTATATATATGCATACAAATATTTATAAATATACATATATATAGTAATATACACACATAAATAGACACAGCCACAGAACAGACACTTTTAGTAAATCAAAATGTTTATATGTAATTTAAGTGGGTTCTCAGCTGCACACTGAAATGTGGGCCCTGCACAGCGCAGGCACAATGACGCTGTACTAAGCTAGACCCCGAGTGCTCAAGAGATTCAATACGCACGTGTCGACTTTAACTGCTGCAGAGTCTGTCTGCTTCTGGTGGCTGTCCGAAATCAAGAATCCCATAGCACTTGAAGAGGGGTAAGGAATAATCTTGCAGCATCCTGGCCCCAAACTCCTTCCCTCAGCGAACCGGCTTCTGATATCCCTGACCGTGTGGCGAGCCATTGCAAAAATCAATGTATGTACTCTGTTATCTACAAATACAATACATCACCAGTATCTAATGCATTATGTGTGCAACGCTTTGTGAGGCCTTGAATATTAAAGGCACTACATACAGCCAGCTCCTGTCCTGTCTACAGTGCTGGGGTTTATTTTCATCCTACAGTAACTGCCTCCTACTGAGCACACAGCACGGGCGGCTTTCCAGAGGAACAACAGGTTCACTCTGATCATAGCATCGTACTCCAGCTGCCAGGGAAAAAGGCAAGCCAGATTCTCTTGTGTGCTCTAAGCTCCTTTGAATGGTTCGAATGGCTCAAAGGACCTCAGGAAATCTGCCCGTCCTGCCGAGCTACTGCAGAGCCAGCCCCTGCTGCAGCCACCCCCCTGGGTACAAGGGATGTCTCACCGAGGGGAGGACCACTGAGGACAGAGAGGGATCAGACCCAGGTCCCTTACCATAATTCACATGTGGCCTCTGGAAGCTACCTGTAATTAGAGCAAGCCTTTGCTGCTCCACCTGCTTCATGGGTCTAAAGGACCAGGGACCTGCAACGGGCTCACTGACCGTCCTCTGCTCAGGCACCCATCTGGCCTCAGCACAGGACAGAACCCAGCCCTTGGTGTCATTGACGCTTCCTCCATTTCTCACTTCAGTAAAACAAAGCAAAAAGATAAATCTGATACTAATAAAAGTCTTGGTTTTCATCAAATATATAGAAATATTACAGCAATGTCTTTCCTCACAGCTGGGAAATGATGCAAGGCTTACCATGAAACCACAGCGTGAGGATCTGCCTTGTGGAAATTTCACATACACCAAAATTATACTCTGATTTTTTATTTTAACAGTTGCCAAATTCTGTTTTAAAATAATATATGCATACTGACCTCTGCCACGAGCCCCTGGATGATTGTCAAGGGAAGGAATTTGGCTTTCGTATTTTATTTTTTAAACGAGAAAGGTAAGGACAGAAAATAAGACAAAATACATTTCATGTCGCCATTGATCTATAGATTACAAATACATATAGTTTCCTTCCAGAGGAAGAAATACTAAAGAAATACTTTGCTCATATCAAATGAACTTTTGAAAACAGGAAAAAAAAAAAATGTATTTTTTCAGCTCCTCCCTCTCTGCCACAACAATCAGTCTTGTTTAAAAAAAAAAAAAAAAAAAAGAAAACATTTGCATTAATTTCATTTCCGCAGCTTCTACCAAGGAAGAAAAACTTATCTGAATATGACCTGAGTTATTTTCATGGTTTCCAAACTGCACGTAATCCCAATGATCATGATCTACTAGACACCTACACGTAGGTGTGTGAAAACAAACACCGGTGGATCTTTCAAAAAAAACAAAGCAAAATTCAAAAATATATTGCAAGAATTACGCCAAAAGTGGGCTGTCAGCATGTTCATGGGAACTGGTCAGACAAAGTGGAAGTGGAAGCTCTGCTATTTCTGGCAGCTGATTTGTCTGTAGTGATAGAAAACCTAAAGGTGAACATTTTGTGTATGCCTGTGTGCGTGTGTGTTTGCTTTCTCTCCTTTTGTGGTTATAATCTTTGAGGTAAGACAGAGAACAGACAAGTACAGAAGACGCGGCTGGCCTTTACAGCAGCTAAGCAACTTTACATTTCTGAGCTTACAGTGGGTAATGAGGCAAAGAGCTGCTGTTTGTCCTTCTCCAGTGGGACAGCCTCTCTGAAACTTTGGTCCTTTGGGGAATCGGACAGTTTACAGGTTCAGCCAAAGACAGTTTTCCTATTCCCAGCGTGACTGGGGTGGTGATCATTTGTTTGTTGACAGCAGCAAGCCTAGGCTAACTGCTGATGTTCTTGGTCTCCTTCCTACCTCTGGCCGTAATGCAAAGGGGACTGGGTCCGTAAGTCAGTCCATCAGAACCCCCTTCCTCTTGCCTGGATCTCTCCCCAGTGTAAAACCCCTCTTTGCAAAAGTGAAAAATAGCTATTAACTTTTAGACAGGTCTGAAACCTAAGCAGAACTGGGTTAGTCATTATATGCGCAATGGTGGTGTGAGAAACCTTACTGGCAACTTTCTGCTCTGCCATACAACGTGGTGTATCCCATATAACTCCTTTCAATTCAAATGACTGTCTCACTCACAAGGATATTGGAACCATATACCCAGCAACAATGAGGAAGTTAGGTTTTGTTACTGCTGTAAATCTCACTGTGCCCCACACCCTGGGAAAAAAAGACAATAGACAGAGTCCCCTCCAAAACTGAGAAAACTCCTCTGTGACTGAGCACTGAGGACGCAGCTTCCAAGAGGATGGATGGCAAGGGATGGAACACAGCCAGTAAAAACACTAGGGTTTTTCCTAAGGGCATCCAGAGCTCCTAAAATTTTTTTTGCTACTGCCTGACCATTTGTGAAGACTTAACACAGAGATAACAGGTACTATTTAACTGATGACAAGTGAGGGGAATGGGAGAATAAAAGGAATGCAGGAAACTGTAGAGATGGAGGAGGGCCTGGTTGGGTGTCTTAATGTCCCAGTTAGTTTGGTTCCCCCACATCCTCTTTTCTCTTTCCTTTTTTTTTTTTTTTTTTTAAATAAATTGTACAGATGAACATGGGAGAAGTTCATGCTACTTGCTGGAAGCAATAAAGGTAAATTTCCGTGGCCCATGGATTCCACAGACCTTTGAATGTGTCCCGCCTTATCCATCATGGGCTAACTTATGGAACTTAACCGTTCCGTGGCAAGACTCAGTAGCCCTTAGAAACTGGTGGCATGTCCTCAGGTATTTTCCACGAGAGTGAGAGACACTTTGATTCCATCAGCTTCTTCCTCACGTGATGCCCGAGTGCCTCAGGTGCAGCCTTGCGATTTCCAAGGATCCTCTTTGATGTTTTCAGACATCAGACTGCTGTCTCCAGATCCTCATGGGAAACCATTTGGTAGTTTTGTCGACTCTCCAGGTAGGAGGCCAGATCTGGGTCACCAGCTTGCTGAGCCCTGTCACGAGGGGTCTTACCCTATAATAAAGAAACATGAAGAGAAATCTTGTGCTAACATATTTAGAAGAACAGATGAAAGCATGACCTAGAGAAATTACAACAGGAAGGATAAAAGCAAATTTGGAGAATTTACATATTTGTTGCACAAGTTGCTGTTAAGTGAAGTTTTTCTGTCGGAGTCATGAGATTCTGAAGATTTTCAAAGTCCTTGTGTGGTTTAGGACAAATCATGCAGTTCTTCAAGGACATGCTATTTGATAAACCACACAGAAGGCCTCACATGCTGGACGGAACTGATTTTTCATTCCAGGGCTACAATCCCTATGTGAATGAATATGATGCACAGTACCGTAGCTAACACTTGAAAAGTGCACTTCACAGACTATACACTTTTCTAAGGATGTGCAAAGAGAGATGCCCAGCATTTGAGATGAGTTCAACGTGTCTCATTCTGTCTCAAGTACAAATCATTTTTCAGTGCATCAATTCACTACTTTGTTATATGAGCTAACTTATGAGTACTGTTAAATTGGACCACAAGTCTTGATCCTAAACTATGAAAAAATACTGGAAACACGTTAATGTATCTCCACAAAAACACTCCTGCTTCTTGGATTTCTGGGCAGATTAAGATTAACAAGTCAGAAGCCACTTGTCTGGATTTCAGCTGTTGTAGAAATTATCTTTTGCAATGTACAGTACTCTCATCTGAAAAAGAGATGATCTCTCTTGCCCTTGTAGGTTACCCCATATAATACCCTACCCCATAGCATAACATGGTAGGAATTGTTTTTAATTGTCTTGCTGCAGCAAAGGTGCTTCTGACACTGGAACCTAAACATCCAACCACCTCTCAGCTGCTGGCCACAGGATGCTTATGTTCAGAAATGCCAGAGGGGCAGCTTCAGGACCATGTTCCCAAGTGATCAGATTGTTGTATTGACAGAATATTCCTAGGGTTTGATTTTGCCCAGGCTTCTTTCTCAACCAAGCGTACACCGAGAGAGGGTTGTGGTTAGTGTCACATCAGTGAGCACAGGGGCAAGCAAGGGCAAAAGAAAATGGTTAGCCATCCTCACAAAGCAAGTCAGCCACAATAATCAAGCCTCACAGACGCTATGTAATCGCAAACCAAGGCTCCCCCAGGTGGTCCTTGCCCACAGGCCTCTCTTTTGACCACACAGGAGGAGGATGCTGCTGTGCCATGGAGATGCTTCATTCACTCCCAACACACCGAATAGTTTGAGGCCAGGCTCCCACTATGGTGAAGATGACCCACGTTGGGGACTGAACTGAAGTCTCTTGTACTTGTTTAAATCAATATAGTTTTCTAAATAAAAATAGCTTGTTTAAAAAGAACTGCTTTTGGCACACACGAGGAAGCCTCAATCATGCACACAGCAGGGACGGATGTTGATCGGTCTCGCTTGGCTGCAGTATTTTATAACTGGTTGACGGGGCTGGGTTACCTTGGAGTCCGTCTTTCTCAGAGAGGCTCCCGCATCCACCAGGAGCTGGCAGACGGCACGATGGCGCTGGCAGGCTGCCTTATGTAATGCTGTCTCACCCCTAGACCAAAGTACAGAAACCAGCAGTGAGACACATCACACCATATACATTTACGAAGTATGAGGTGCAGAGGACAGACAGAGAAGGATGTTGTATTTCTGCGAGGTTCCCTCTTGCTGGCAGATAGACTTGTGCACTCTCTCCCTTAGCATCTACATCCTTTGACTCAGTAGGAAAGCCTGCAATGCACAAATAGTAGACGAAGAACTGCTGAGGGGTGGGAAAGAACCAAGCATAGGTTTTATGTGTTCAAAGGACTGAATGTCACATTCCCATCCAACCACCAGTTCTGCTAACTGCTGCAAAGGCAAACTAGCCACCTTCTTATTTCACAGCAGGAAAAAGAGCAACAGCGTTTGCTTCTTCCTGCAGTTTCTTTCCTCAACCTCATTCCTGGACATATCCTAGAAAAATCCTGCCTATCAAAGCCATGACGGGAGCCCTTGCTGCCCTGGTTCTGATACCCTGCTCTCTTAGATGTGTTTTTGTTTTCCACTACTGGACTGGTGAGCTACTGGGGAAGCTTGAAAACATGCTTCTCAACAGAGAAGGCTGTGTCGTGGGAGCAGATCTATTGCAAAGCTCCTCTCTCAGACTGGGGCTACGTGTAACAGGATTCTGAGACTGACTGTAGTACTGAAGTTAAAGAAATCCATCTAGATTCCATCTAGATATCCTCCTAGGAAGAGGAGGAAAGCACGCTTTGAAGGGGTTAAAAACGTGTCCTTAATACTAGTGTCCCACAAATAGGGCCATTAAATAACTTCCAAAACAACAGATGACAAGAAATACATGTAGCAGGATAAATCTTGCACCTATCTACCCAGAAAGTGAGGGTGAATAAAGGAATTTCAGCCTCAGTCCATGACTGGCCAAGTTGAAATATTAATAGGCAACGTCATAATCATTCAGAAAGGGATACTATCTGACTTCCCCCTGAGGGTCAAAAGACAAATTCATGCTGCCAGTTACAGCTTGAACCTTCCCTTTTCAAGAGTTAGCAGTATAGGGAGCTTTGTAAAGGCAAGTCATCATAGCCATGTTCACTTGCACTGTATTTCTGTGGCTGTGCTATGCTACTGGATGAAGACAAACAGGCAGTCTATCCATACTCCATCACCCCTGGACTGCACACATGCACCTTGTGCAGAACCTTTCTGGCATTCTCTGTTAGCAGAGGAAGGCACTGTGGGATGAAGAATGGTAGGTTTAACCCCTATGAGAAAGGCTACTTTCTTATATATATTCCCATATATTCCATATGCTTCCCAGGATTATTCATGCTTCCCATATAGACTCTTTGTGACACCTTGATTATATAACAAGACATGGAGCAGTTGGTAATTGGAACGTAAAGTCTTGTTAATAATAACAGAGGCGATCAATGTTTTAACTACTGGAGATAAATCTTCGACTGCACAGGTTGCGGCCACTTGGGACAACGAAGGCAGAGCACTCTGGATGAATCAAGAAGGGACTGAAGAAAAGGTGTGGAGCAAGAAAAGTAATTCCCCGATTCCCTAATTCCCTCCCTTCTGACTGAAGAAAAGGTGTGGAGCAAGAAAAGTAATTTACCCTTCAGGTTGCTTCCTCTGTAACTGGGCTCCGGAAACATCGAAGCCCAATGCAGGACTTGTATTCCTCTAGAAAGATTAAGGAGGCATGGGAAGGAGAGGAAGTCCTTTTTGGAGTTCAAGAAACATTTGTTTTAGGGCAGAAAACCACATATGAGATGGTTGCTTGGGTTTGGGTGGGACTTTTGCTTGCTAGTTTGTTTTTTAAGAGATGTGCCATTTTACAAGCTTTTTTATTTGAAAGTTTGCACTTGAAAACCAAGAGAAATCTGCTAGGATAGTGCACATAATGTGAAGGGCAAGGTAGGTTGTACTTACGTTTCACTGTCTGTCATGTCCAGCAATTCAGATGGACCTGCAAAAGACAAGTCAGGTATGTCATATAGCGTTTGGCTGCATGACTAGAGGAGTACGACAACCAGGGGAAGATTCTGGGTCCAAATATGTAAAAGCAGCCAACTGAAAGCTCAATTTGCACAAATATGCCAAACTTCAAGGTAGTATTTGCTTGTGCAAGCCCTTGCACTAGGAAAATTCTGAATGCAGAGTCTCTGCTGGAGTGTCAGCACCAGGGAATAGCTGCCTCTAAATTATACTGGGAATGAATATTCATGGAGTTTATTTTCTCTTCACCTTGCTCAATTAAGTGGTTCACATAAGTACAGTGCATTGAAAATGCTGATATACTGGAAACCCTGATATATTGCAAGTTAAAATCTATTGTTAGTACTAGAGGGAAAATGTCATTAGGAAGTTGAAATTAGACAAATTCCACCCTGAATGACATCCCTGTGCTACTCCATTTAATAGCGTTATACAGAATGTAGATCAGGGTGGAATATTCCCAGCGGTCTTTATATTGATATGCAAATCCTGTACTCTGCTGGTTAGCAATGATCAGGAAAGTAAGATTAAGAAAAACAGAAAAGATTTTTGTTAAGTGGGACAAAATAATGCATTTATGCTAATGTTCTTTTGTCCTTGATATTCACTACAGGCAGATGTTTATAGCAGCAAATTCCATCACTGAATTACAGTGATATGGAAAGGCTAGGATCTGGATAGCATTCGAAACGAGAAAAACTTTTCCCTTTGCAGTCTGGCTTATTATTCTCCTCTCCACTGCTCTGGAGCATAGTGCCAGATGGTATGGGGCAGTTAGCAAGGGGAACAGTGAAAGTTTACAGGAATTTTCCTTCCTGTGCATGAATATTTCTCTTCAGCAGACTTTGAAATTCAAGAGTTCTCAAGAGCTTACAGCAAATCGCTCCTGAAACTGAGGAATTTCACACTACTTACTTACAAAGGCCTACACACAACCTCTCTGCACTCCATTCACTCTGAGTGTGTGTAAAAATGGATCAGAGCAGCCTGTATCTCCCTCCCTCCTTTTACAACATGCACACACAGTACCACTGGGGCAGCTTGCGCTGCCTCAGCTCCTGAGGCTGCAGGTAGCTCCTTCATTTCATCTTTTGACATCATGAGAAAGAGGTGGTCAAAAAAGTATCGTGCTTAGTCCCCAGTGCACAGGGCATTGCATACCCATCGTGGCAGTTCTCCAGACTCACTAACCACTGTCAATTCCTAAAGCACAGCACCCTGACTCTACTGCCACACATCCTCATCTCCTCACTTGGCAGTTATGTGTTCAATCCTCCCCATCAAAAAGAAGAATCACTCATGACCTCTGAGCTTCTGAGCTTCCATAAGCATGAAAAGGGATACAGGGGGCTAAGCAGGGCCCCTCATTGAGAGGAAAAAAATAATGCCTGAGAAACTAAAAAGAAAAGGAAAAAAAACTCAACAGATGAACAAAAAGACTCCTTTACATCTCCCAGGAGAAAAGAAAATCATGTTATCTCAAAAATAGGGGCAATTCTCCATGGCTTGCTGCAATGCCACATCCCAGTGATAGGTAACCAGGAATGACCTGTAGCATGTTAGAAAAGACATTGCCAAGTAAACTGTTATTTCTGTTCATGGATGGGATAATGAAGGTTGTGATCCAAAGACAGAACAGGGTGACTGGGCTGGCTGCATTGGGCACAGAAGTACTTGCCCTTGTAAGTGGAGGAGAGTGGAAAGAAGTGTTAGAACATTAGAAGGAACGATGGAGAGAAGTTAGAATATGACCTGAGAGGGAGGAGAAGGTGGGGCAGAGTGGGTCTGGAGAGATGGGGAGCCAAGGGTGAAGGAAAACTGGTCTAGAGCAGGAAGAAACAGCAAGGCTAGGACAGAGGAGCTGAGTGCTGAGGACTGACTGGGCAGCCTGCGAGCACAGACCTAAGGAGGTGCCAGGTACATCATGTGAAGGGCACTCTCCTGGATGCTGTCCCAAATAAAGCATTTCATGGGAGTGCCCGAACTCCATCTCCGTCATACATAAGGGCCAGATATTGGGGTTAATCGATTAGCAGCACAATGTGGTACCAGGATTCATTTGTTTCATTCTTTCTGGCCTATGTCTGAAGCTGGAATGTCCCAACTCACACACAGCCTGAGCTGTGCCCTTTACTTCTTTATTTTATTGTCACTTGTGCTTCTCTTAAACCATCTCACGCCCTCCTCCTAATTCCCTTTCCCCTCTTTTTTGGACCTCATTTTTACATCAGTCTCCCTGGCGCTGCCAACCGACCATTCCAAATCCCCCTCTGCCCCGGGACAAAAGCTGCACAGATGTGGGAAGGGCTGGCACTGGGAAAGCTAACGGCACTGTCATCCTGACCCAGCGGGGAGGCGGCTGTTTTACTCTGGGACAAGAGGCAGAGAAAGAAAAGGGGACCAAGGCGCAGAGAAAGAGAGGACAAAATAACCCAATAGAAATCCGGAAGGGAAATGCATGAGTGAGATTTCTATCAAGGAAAACAGCAGGGGGGGAAATAAAAACAAAAGATAGAAATGTGTGGAGAGGTGGAGAGAGGAAAAAAAAGAGAGAGAGAAAGAGAGAGAGAGAGAGACTCAAGGGCTAAAGAATGGCAGGATGGGGGGGGTGGTGAGAAGTTCGCATGAAAGGAGCTGAAAAGCATGACACACTGAGGGGAAGCCCAGCTGAGATCACTCTCTTTCCTTAACATCTCCGATAGACTGTCTGTGTAGAATTATTAACTTTTTTCCTTCTCTCCTTCTGCCCCCTTTCACTCCTCCAAAGCCCCTCTCCATTTTCTCATGAGGCAAAGCAGCCTGAGCTGGGGATGGGAGGAGGGAAGGGAAGGAGATGCTCAAACGCAGCTGCCTTTTAGCTGAGCTCACTACAACATAAAAGAGAGACTAAATGACCATATTTCAGAGTCATTTCCAAAATATACAGCACCATGCCGTCCGAAAGGCCTCCGGCCCACAGCACACCCTGCCCTCTCCAATGGATGTGGTTACAGCTACCCACAGGAGACCCACAGCTATTAACCCCTGCCAGTCCCCTGTCCTGTCGGTCCTTCATAGAACTCAGGAAGAAGAGTATTTGCATTAAGCCGTAGTGTCGGATATTATCAGCATTTCTGGGTGTTGATCTGTCAAAACTCTCTGTTTAATAACTTGATTGAGGTAGTTATCTGGGGGACAAAACTGGATTTGGTTCCTTGCCTTCAAAGAGGGAATATTTTTAAAATAATAGTAATCTGCAAAGTCAGAACTATTTCAAGACTTCTCTCAACTCCACACTCCTCATTTTCACCTGATGTGAAGCTTAACGCTCTGGTTTTTCCTGCTAGTGTCTTTTAGCTCAGAATTTCCACTGTATCATAGAAGATAGTTGCGCTATAGGAACATGCCTTCCATCGTAACTGTCTCTCAGCCATGTTGACCTAAAGTTTGGTAAACTTACACATTAAAATAGACTTCCTTGTGCCTTCTAGGAGAGCTAAGCTGTTTTCTGCTTGGGGCCCTCACAAACGTCCACCACCCTAAAACATTCTGCAAATCTAGATATACCAGCAAATGTCAGGCAAACTCACTCTCCTCCAGTGTTGCTTTCTGATGACTATTCAAACTTTGTCCCTGATGTACATCTCTGTCACGGAAAAATTTACTTTCCAAAAGTCTTCTTTGGAACTCCTGAATTTGGTCAGGATTCAAATCCAAACTCACTGATGGCTCTCCACTGTTGACTTTGCAGTGCTAAGAGTAACAAAAGCATTCTCCTCCTTACCAGAGGATGCTACCTAATGGAGCAAGGACATTGAGGTTTGAGGTCATAGAAACATTCAGGATGGGATGCTTCACTGACTGACTGTTCCACCAGAAGTTCCCACCACAAACTCCTAAGGCAACTGTAAACTTATTTCCTCTCTTCTGTGTAAAGTTAAAAAATCCTAGGATGAGCTTCAGAATTCTTGTTTGTCTTTCAAGCCTCTAGAGAAGAGAAGACAAGGAGAAAGCAAACCTTGAAATGTCTTGTATAATGGTTATACATTATAAATAGTTCAGAACTTCCAGATAAAGACTCCAAGCCAAATACAGATGATGATTTAGGAGGTCCTTTTTCTAATGGAGCTTCTTAAACCCTCACTAATTCTGTTTTTGTTAAGCAAGTAAACAGTTAACTCTTCTCTAATGTGTATGCATTAGGATGTGAGGCAGTTGCTGACTGCAGCACTAAACAGATACCTACTGAGTTTGGCCCTCAGTTTCAAGCTAAGTGTTCCTTAGCCCAGCTACAGACGGATCTTAAAAGGTGACCCTCCTACTACAAGCAGAAGACCCCTGATTGAGGAAGGCAGTCTTGAACAACAGACAGGTCTGTGTATCTGCCCTTCCTGCACAGGGGATAGAGAGAAACTCTTTTGCAGGAACAGCAGCCAACACAACTGTTCCTGCAGCAGTAAGCAGCTGTCGTCCTGACACCTACTACATTAGTGCTTCAGCTGCTATTCCAGGCTTGCGCTAGTCCACTGCTAAGTGTCTGGCAATACTGCACAGCGGTCTCCTTGTGTGACTCATCTCTGCTTTTTCTAATTTAAGAAGAGTTATTTTCCTCCCTTTAACATCTGAAATCATTCTGATCAAGATCTCAGAATAACCTCTCGTATTAATGTACCCTGCATGTTTGCAGAAAGCATAAAGCCATCTCCATAAAGGACAGCCTCAGCATCACTACACCATTTTCCCTCCTTCGTGATCCCAGTGCTATGGGCCCCACTCTTTTATCACATCTGATTCTACCCCACAGGCAGCTACAATTCCTGGTACAGTGCTTTTTTGTCTTGTCTTCTGTTGTTGTTTTTTAAAAATATTCAGAAGATTTTCCCTGTGTGATTAATAATGGGTTTTCTGTGCTGTGTGCTGGAGGGTATTTTACAGTGGAACTCCTATTAATATTAACCCATGTATGGGAAGCAGACAAAGTACAGAGGAAGTGTGGCTGGGCAGAAGTAATTGCCAGAACAGGAGTAAGACTCATTTTTATCAAGGGTGGATATCAGCAGAAATGAGAAGCTAGATACAGGGAAAGCCTCAGATATTAGTGGCGTTGGATTGGGTCTTATACACTAATTAATCTTGAGAAGATGCCAGAGAACGCAACAGAAGAACAAGGACATTATGATGATGATGATTCAGCAAGAGAGCTCGTTTGTGACTGAGAAATGCCCAGGGTAGAAATGAGTTTCATTAATTGCTTGGTGGGAGAAGAGAGGAGGCCCCTATTAGAGCATTGTCCCATGCACTCTCTGATCCCCGGAGAATGTTAAACAAACAATGCATTCGGAGAAGCCCAGAGGACATATGTCTGGAGAGCTGCAAAAGCTTCCTGCCATCCTTGGGGATAAAGGGGGGAGGAGAGAAACTGAGCTGACATTTGCTCAACCTTCTGGTTTGTCTTTGTCTAACAGTCCGTAATCCCCCACATTTCTCTAGTCACTTCAAAAATCCCCCTGGTTTCCCTGCTCACATCCTTACCAGCTTAAATGATCTTGTTTTAAACCTTCACCAAAGCAACGGTAACCAGGTCAGACTGAGTAAGTTAAGGTATATGTGACTACGAAAAATCTTGGAGAGGCAGCCATGACAGTGAGTTGGCACAGGTCATTTCCCTGTGAGAGGAGAGGCAGTAAGAAAATTAAATTATGTCTGTCTACAGAATTCAGAGGTACGTATTATAAGCAATGTAACTGATGAGATAATCCAGAGAAGTTAAACAGGCTGTAGAGTTAGCACTGGTAGGACTTGTTACAACTGGGGAGAAAACTAGCCAATATTTGGATATAAGGCCAACTACACTTAGCTACTGATGTGTAGGTATCTATACATAAAAGAGTAAAGTAGCAGTTCAGAACCCTCCATCAGGTAGCTGGGGCACAGTTCAGTTGCCCACACACAGATATTTTGTGCCATTTGATATGCCTATGGGCAGGTTTGGGATGCGTTTGGAATGACAGGGGTGCTTGGTTGGGGTCCAGCTGCCAATCCAGTATGGGTCTCTTACAGGCCTTGTATGTTATCTTGTAGACCCATGCAGATGTCCTGGATATCCAAGGGCAAATGGCATTAGACAGTTATGTTATAGGTAAATGAATGAAGCACACAGGTAACTGTCAGCTGAATCGTTTTCTGGGCTCCAGTGACTATTTCGATAGGGCCTCCCTTAAGTTTGTCATGCCAGAAGCCTGCTGCTACTAAAGATGCCCTCCTCACTTCCATCTGCCACTGAAAGAGGACAGGTGTCCTCTGGTACCTCTGTCATACACGAACAAATGAACTGAGTCATAGATCTCTGTTGAGAGTACAGGCACTTAGACCCATAGGTTACATGACACCTATATGTAAACACCTAAACTTAGGAGTCAAGCTTGAGCTAAATCACACGCCAATTAACAAAAATGTTAACAGATGGATTATTGCTTCTGCCTTTCCTATGAGTTGCCCTTTTTTCTTCTCCCTCTACAATTTCTGCAGTAACTTTTAGCATCAGCTAACAGTTAGTCCAATTGCCAGAGGCAGTCTCACGGTCTCTGTGTTTAGTGCTTACACTGCTGCTGAAACAATATAGCTAATTTTGACATCCAGAAGTCAAAAGAGCCATTAATATTTTAAAGAGGGATCAGAGAAGAGTTACAACAATGTTTAAAGGACTAGAAAACGTTTCCTACAGTGCAGGAGGCTGATCATTGAGACTTTAGCTCTGCGTGCAGAGCAGTGACCGTATTACTGTACCACTCTCCAGCAACCAGAGAACAAAATTATGGTAGTTCAACAGGCAGAAACTCCTGAATGTGACTGCCTCAAACGTATGTACATACAGAGATTGCTGCATAGCCTGTGTAAGCATGCCTATAATCCTGTTACTGACAGAGATAAACAGAGTTGAAAGGAAAAAAGGGAAATGGCATGATCACAGCCTATAAATATAAATATAAAATGGAGATGATAAATTTTCGTATTGTGTGGTCTTCAATCTAACAGACACATAATATTGGCAGGAAGGGAAGCTAGGTAAATACAGTCTAGAAATAAATGCACAGAGTCCTAAACTGAAAAGATTCAGTATTAAATACTGAAATACCACCAATGGTTGGATGGGCTCTCCATCGCTGTAAATGTTTTAATGGAGATTAGGTGCTTTCCACAACATATGCTCTAATTGAAAAACAAATTAGTTCAGAGGATTCCTATGCCAGAGGTTCTAGCTAGCGCATCACACTGCTGCTTCACAGACCCCCAATTGATGCAACTGCAAAAACACCCATCCTCCTCAAAAGCCATCTTTATTTTTGTTTCCATGCTTTCCCTTTATCTGGAGGCATCGCTGTCATTGCTATCATATCCCTAGCTTCCTGCTCAGCCATGCTGCAGGCGGACATTTTGCTGGGGTGATCACTAATGAGCCAGGGCACTTCCAGCTGCATGGTGTGGTTTTACCTGACCGGCGCTCGGCTGAAAGGACAGCGCTCTGTGGATTTGCCCGCTGTGACTCACCGTGCTCCAGAATGTATTTCACAATCTCGCCATGCCCAGTCTTGGCAGCATGGTGCAACAAGGAGCAGTGATCGGGTCCTTGGATTAACAAATTGGCTCCTTTTTTACAGCATTCTATGAACTGGAGAAAAAAAAAAAAAAAAAACACACCAAAGGATAAGATGGGAGGAGCAGAGAAAGAAACATAGAGGCAAATTATTTTCATAGAAGAACAGTAAAAAAATGAAATAAAATAAAATATTACTTTAAAACCAGCTTTTAGGCCCCAATGACAAATTATCTGAAACTAGAAGTATTGACAATTATATGGGTTAAGAAGAGCAGTTTGTATTTCCTAAACAATGAGACATTGCTAATATACTGGTGATGAATTACTGCTTGCTAGCAATGCTTGCAAAACCACTTCTGGTGAAGCTACTGGGATATTTAAAAGTTTTCCTGGTTTGTTGTACCTCAAACCAGGACAAAAGGGTATGCATTTGACAGAAAATTCTATTTTCTCTACTGGAAACTACAACTTTTCTGTAGCGCAGAAGGCAAACACTTTCTGACTAAACCGGAAAACTCACAATCAAAAATCCACGAGGCAGTGGGGTTCAGCTGCCCTTTTCATCCTCTGCCCCCTGCCCAGGGCTGGTGGAGCGCAAAGAAAGCACTACGTGGGGTAAGAACAGAGAGGAAACAGCAACCAGCCAGGTCTCAGAACTGCTGCAGACTCTGGGGAGGTTTGCAGTGCAAATCACTGCAGAAAAGCGGGAGAGGATTGTGGCAGCAGGGCATCGTTTATGACGCAGTACATCTGAAGAAGGGCAAGAAGATTCCCTGTCAAAGCAAAGTCAGGCAAAAAGTTTTCAGGAAGCAGAAAGGGGACAGTATTTTTATGACTGCTGGTTGAAGGACTGCTCCCTAGATGCTGCAGCCACAAGCGCGGGGGCAGAGGTACAGAAGGGGCACCTGCAGGCAAAGAGTTAGCCTAACAGTACTGTCATTTTTACAAATGGCTCCAAGCTGGCTTCTTGCAGATAAAATTGCAATCATTAATCACAGTCCTCATCCAAATTTGAGGGCATGTTTTCAAATCCTGACTTGGCTACTGAAAAGTGCAGCCTGAATAACTGTCAGTTATGGTACTTCAGAATTTGGGCACAAAACATTTTTTGCATGGTTGCCTTTTCCTCCTGGTAACTAACAATACCAAGACACTGTATGTTTTGAGACATCCATCAGACGATAAAACAACAAGCTGAGGTTTGTTCTACCTGGTCTGGTGGTTGCCTGGGCAGAATTTAAGAAGCCTCTAGCAACTCTAGGGGCTTGGCCACCAACCTCACTGCTGTAAAATATCCTTTACTGTGTAAGGCTGTGTCAGAACTACCCTGCTGTTCAGTGTTGCATTTGCCAGTATAGTAATTTCCCTGTTAGTACCTGACACATTGGTCTGTGCAGTGCGCTATGAATCCTGGGCTGAAAGTTGCTAACACCAGATCCTATTCACTCGAATTTCACACCTCACCTGACTGATGTGTTCCCCTAATATTCAGGGTTTCCTGGAAAGGCTGTAAAATGGCACATGCCAGCAGTCCCTACAGCAGTCTATTTATGTTTTGAGCAGAGGTGTGATAAAATTTACAGTATATCAGACCTGCAAAAAGCTGTGAAAGAGTGGACACTCAGTGTTCTGTACTTACCTTCAGCAGATCACCAGCTATGACTGCCTGTAAAAGTGCTGCAAAAGACAAATAGAAAGCTAATGTTAGGCAGAAAGCATTATGCATATAGCCTCGCAGCTGAGAACACAGCTCACAGTATGTGCGAGGTAAGATGGATGCCTGAGTCCACTTGCATTCTCATATACTACCAAAACTGATGTGAACCCTGCACTGACATGTTGGAAAGGCAGAAAAACGCCCATGTTGCAGGGAAGTTGTATGGACATCAAGCCAGCATTTTCAATACTGCCCTGGAACTGCATGCTTCTATCTGAATTTTTCTCTTCAGACACTTCAGGGACCTTTCAACAGTCCACAGGGTGAGCCCAAGTCTCTGGCAGCTGAGCCATCACTAGAGACATCAATGTTATAAACACACAGAACCTGAAGGTATCCTCAGACCTCTCAGATTTTTTCATACTGATGGTGGAGAGGTCAGTCAGCCTCAAATACAGAGTCCCAAGTTGTAGACGATTAGGTGGCAAAAGAGAAATTTCTTAATAATTATTTGTATTGCAAAAATATTTTGACATGCCTGGGGCAGCAAGTACCCCCAGTTTGGCAGGGTCAAACACTGAAGAGGAACCAGTCCGCTACTTTTTAGCCTTGGAAATTTAAACAGACACAGAAGAAAATAGAGACAAGTGAGGTAAAATGAACAAAGGCTCACAGCAAGGCAGGGCAGGGCTGTGCACAGAGCCAGGGGTTGCTCACTACCCACTACTGTCTGCCCCATGCCCGTTAAAAAGAAGAAGGAAGGGAAAAGCCTGGGACTCCATATTGCCCGATGTTTAGACTGCATTCAGATAAAAACACCATGGTGGCAAGTAACCACAAATATGAGAAGTTGTTACAAATCTACTGCTATCCTGCTACTTCCTCCTTTTTTACTCCCTCTCCCTATCATGATATATACAGTAAAAAATAATTATGAATAATCTTTCTGGGAAAGGACTTACTTGGTTTGCATCCTAGAAAGCATTAAACATCTGCCTCAGTTCATACTTTTTCAAGAGTGCCTAAGCCGATTTCTATCTTCAAGTCTAGGCAGCGCAATCAAGTTAAGCATTTGCTCAAGTGCCATCCTTGATAAAGATGCCAAAAGCTCACGTAGGGAGGAACAAGGGGGAAAAGAAAACCATAGTATAGCCTTGCCTCTGAAAAATAACACACAGGAAACTGCACAGTGTGAATTCCATGAGGAGCTTGTTACAGCTTCATAAATGACAACACATCCAAGCCAAGCACTACAGAAGAGGAAGGGCGTGCAGAGACAACTCAACAAATGTTCCTTTCTTTGGAAACACCTGGGGTTGTGTGTGCCTTTCTGGTCTCGGCAATGCCTCATGCCCTGGCCACACAGCAGCAGGAAAAGCAAAAACCCCTGTCCAGCTAAGTCCTGACTTTGGTAAGCAGTAGCAGCAATTCTTGTAGCATTGGATTTAGGGCAGTTTTTATGGTGACCATGAGTTAAACTAAGTTCTGAAAATCTCCCTGGCACCTGTGGGAGTGAGGACACACAGATTTGAGGCATGGAAAAAGACAAACACCAACGGGTAAGAGCTAGAACTGGAAAAATATATGTGCATCTTTTCTTAAGATTTCATTTTCAGTGGTTTACGTCCTTCTTATTTTTCCCAATAGTTCTAATGCTGTCTCAGCCCAAATTAATAGCAGAGCAGAATTTAACCCATGTGTCATTCATTTTATCTCCCTCCTTTTTCACCTATCTGGTCTCACTGCCACATTTGTTCTGTGGGCTGCTCCAGTCTGGACTTGTATAAATATTTTTGCTCTCCTCACACACATGAAAAATCAAATGAACTTGTGACGCCAGCTTTTCATCGCCTTCTACATGCAACATTTTAAGACATGGCTTCTCTGAAGGTACTTCCTAAGAGGCAGAGATACATATTCTTATGCAAACCATGTTTAAGATTATAGTTCAGAAAAGCTAGGAGAGAGATCTAGAAAACTATGAAGTGAAAAGAAAAGCTTGGCAAGCTGTGAGATATCTTCTACGTTGAGTATCCATAACCAGAGGTTGGTCTGATGATAAAGCTATTAGGATAAAGCAGCTCTAAAACACATTCAACGTAATTAGACCAATCTTTTCCTCTTTCCTAAGCCTCCAATCCAGCAAAGCATTTAAGGCAGGTGCTTAGCTTTGAGCTAATCACATTCTTTCCACCAAGGCTACCTGCACACTTAAAATGAAGTGCTTTGCTAGAGTAGAACCTATTGCATAAATGAATACATTATAGATCAACAAAACCAGCTGGCATAACAAGCAGATTAGACTACAGTAAAATAATTCAGTGCTATAAGCCAGGATGCTGGAAGACTTTGAAGCTATTGAACTAGAAATGGAGACAGGTTCTTTAGAACAGGCAACACATTTACATAAATATATGAATATTGCTTAGCACACTAACCCCATAAACCCAAATGGGACTGCTGGGCATATTGAGGAGGAGGGTGAAGATGGCAAAAATCACCTGGTTGTTAAAGAGGTGGTAAAACAAGCAAGCAGATGGCATTGAAAAGAGAGAGCAGACTGAGAAATTGGACAAAAATGCTGTTAACATGCAATGCCAGGCTAGCTTAAAATTAAAAACGTTAAAGTGAGAATAGTTTTATTTCTTCTGAGCAACACTGCACCACTGGTGTAATATATAACATGAATTATGCAATTGTTTTATCATATCATAAAATACCTTCAGGTCTTAAAGATGCCTCAAAAATTACTTGATGTAATAAATATTTAAATCAAGTCACTATTTTCTCAAGTCCTCCTAAGACAAGCATTTGTCATGACTAATAAAAATGTTTTATTACTTTTTTCAATTATTTAGCAAGCAGATTTATTGCTGGTGAAAGGTGACAGCTTGACAAGACTGGAGACTGAAGTGCTCTGTCTGTATAACAAGGAAGCGCTCGGTCTGCCGCGGTGGTAAACTCCCCAGGCTGCCTTCTCAGCAAAGCTCAACCCTCTCTACCGATACACCCCTGCGGACAACCCCTGCTCCATCCCTGCTCCATCACTGACCTCTCTGCTGAAACTGCCAGCAAATGTGTCAGTCACTGCCCAGGGTGATGGATATTGACAGAAACAATTACCTGCTAGGATATGGACAGCCAGAAATGTAGACTACGTAGGTAACAATTGCTAGAGACTAGCAACTTTTAGTTTCCACTGGGTAAATTTTGGGACCAGGTTCTAACCACCCCCGTGGGCCAACTTACAAAAGAAACCTCATTTAAAAACAAACAAACAAACAAAAAAAAACACCAGGCATGAACAAAGGAACAAAAAAATCCCCAAAACAAACAAAAGCCCCACGTATTTGACTTATAAATTAAATACTGAACAGCCACAAGCGGATAATGCAGTAACAGAAAAAAAAAAGCCATGTTAAAAAGGCTGCTAATTGAATTATGGTAATGCTGCAAGCTAGTGCAGCTTGAGACAGAGGAAAACCACCTACTAGTACATCCACAAATGTAAAAAACAACACCTTTCCTGTGGCACGTGTCACTCGTTATTTCTATGTTAGTGCCCACTGTTTCTATTGGAAACAGTTATTTTTATTTCATATTCTAAAAATATATGTTAATGTCACTGAGTTACAATAAATATTTTTGTTTCCCAGCCATAAAATTAACCTACTAAATCACAATTGCTCTCTGGTTCTGCATGTGAAGTCAGGAGCATTAAAACAGTGCTGCAAAAGTCAGTCATTCAACACTGGGAAACAGATAAAGGAGGAGTGAGGTATTTGTACCCAGTAACTTCAGGGGCTGCAAGATGCCTAGGAGGTCCTACAGGGCTGCCTGGATGGTCAGGAAAAAAAAAAAACCCTCCACAGAAAGCAACCTGGTGTCCCTGAAATAGTTCCTGTTGCTCATCTCCCTCCATGGGCTGCAGAAGTTCCAGGGAAAATGACCTCCAACTTCCAGTACCTAAATTAAGAGCCAAACTAAGACAGACAGGGGATCCTTCAGAATGACATGATGCCAGAAGCCACATCTGATCACCTGCAAGAAGGACAACCAAACAAGGACAAAGTGGAGAGTCCTCCTTTTAAGGGTTTCCAAGGTATGATACTCCTGGGACCAGGCAATGCTCATGGTCTCAGAAGTTTTGGGAGCTCTTTGTATAACATACAGAGAGCAAAGTATTAGTTGCAATAATACATCTTTACCACGGGTTAAAACAATGCATCTGATCAGTGTATGACAACATTTAAGCATATGGGAAATTATGGCAGAATTCAACTGCCACGACTTAACAGAATTAAGGCTCATAAAATCTTTAGCTCTTTCAAAAGACACAATAAGACAGCTAACAATCTGAAGTGATCAGGACCTTGTAGAAACCTTATTTATCAGGCAGTGCCTGCAATTGTCCGTGCCTTTCTAAGACACAGCTAACACCCTGATTCAGCACTTGGAATTGATATGCCATCCACATTTCAGTGCTCATTGTTTCTTACTGGTTAGAGGCAGCTAATAAAAATATTAGACATTAGAGCTTTTTGTGTGGGGCCCCCAGAATTTGAGCCTCAGTGTCCGCCACCATCTCCTGCTAGATTTGCTCAGGGGAACTCTTAAAGTACACTAGATGAAATACTGCCTCACTCAAACCTTGCTGAGCTGATAATGAAGAAGAAACTGCAGCAGAAGGTGACATCATCAAATTTCTTGAGAGTTATTAAACTTAACTTGGCCTGTCATTACCTTCCAGAACATTTCCAGCTCTTTATTGCTGTTGTAGACTTTGTGAAATTCATAGAGCCAGAAATTTAAAGTAATTACTGTTTTACACATTGAGAAGTTAAAAGCTGACCCTGACTAGAAGAGTGCTTTTACACAGCTGGAGTCTTCTGAGCTGTTAAAGATCAGCATTACAGAAATGATAAGAAAACAAGCCCTCGTTCATAATTTCCCACTAGTTTTATAGAAATCAATAACAACCTTATTTCAATCACTCAAAAAGCTACGCTCTCAAGGGAGTGTGAAGTCCGTATAGATTACCATTGAGAAACACATTCTTTTCTCTGTAAACAACAATTTGCTCATAATAGCTTTGTACGATCTAGTAAGGATCAAACCTAATATGAAAAACTGACAGTAACATAACTTACCCAGAAATGTACAGAACTGACTTTTTTCTATTCTAGCCATAATCTTCAACCTTCAGCCCCTGCAGATGAAAGGGGTGGAGGGCACCACGGGGATTTGGCTTGTGAACTACTCCCCTTCCAAGATGACTGTGAAAAACAAGCATCTAAGATCTAGAGCAGCACATATACTTGACATTTCTGAAGGGTCTGCCAGTGCTATAGAAAAGTTTTAGGGATCTATGGTGAAGACAGACAGCAAATTTCTGCATTTGAGCTTTTGCAAACCCTTTACTTCTTCCCAATATTTTATCTACTTTTAAAGTTACAAAAAAACAAACCAAAACCAACTTTAAAATACATGTGCCAAACTGTCTACATAACTGAGAAATTAAATTACAAAATTAATAACGCTTTGTTGGAATGACTATCAGCACGCAGGTCTTTGATCTACTGACAATCTCAAGTCTCACGAAAGCTGATGATGCTTAAACATTCCTCTTTGAAGCTAAGCTGAGTGGAAGGAGCAATTAAATATTTCTTCATCTATTTTATGCACCTGCAAGTACTGGAAGCAACTACTGAAGACCATGACAAACAGTAAACGCAAGTTAAGCCTTGTGGGTTGAGGGGTCTCCTAGATGCTGGCAAAAAAACACAGAAATAAATCGTTAAAGCTTTGTGTGGGTACAAGAGAGGCAAAAAAAGCTAGAAAAAATAAAAGCAGCAAAAGCAAAGTGTCCACTATGTAGACTTGCTTGAACTTCTGCGCAAGAAAATAACTACTTCTGTGTTCACTGAAAAAGGACTTTACATCAAAGAGCTGTCTGACTCTGACAACCAGATTTTTCTCCTGATAGAATGGGGCAAAGGTCCCTGACTATTGGCTAACTGATTGGGCCAAAATAAGCTGCACCAGGCTTAAGGACAGCATAAGGACACTCAGGCCCTTTGCAGCTTGTTATTATAACAGTGAACAACTTATGCCAAGATAAGGACACAAATATTTGGTCCTAACATAACCATCAGGACCGAATTTTTCCTTACAGCTGTGCACAGGAGAAGCTGTGTTCAGCCAAAAAAATGTCCATTTCATGTCTATTTACCATCTATACTGATGGGGAACCTGCCTGATCATAAAGCTTAGTAGTGCTGTTTGATGGTAAGACTTGTGGCTATATCTGTGTCAGATGCTAACCTCCATCTTGTCTTCTTTTTATGATGATTTCTACCTCCACATTGAACTAAAGCTGAGATATAGTAGACGATAAAAAGGCTTGCAGCAAACAGAAGAATATTTTTGCACAATTTTTATACTTTGGGTCTGAGCAATCAATATGGAACATCTTCAGCAAAAAGATGGCTAACAAACTAGGAGAACCAGTTTCACTTTTCAATGCTCTAGAAAGAGGCTGCATTACAACTAAACAAGGGGCATTTTGATGGGGAATTTAATTGACTGTAAACCTGAAGAGACAGCAACTTATAAATGCAATTATAGCTTAAAAAGAGAAAAAAAAGGCTCTCACTAGCCCTTTTAGAAAGTCTAGCCCTATATGTTAGCAACATCTCTTTCTAATCTATCATCAGCCATGAGAAAGAAGATGCTGGTTGTCTGCCCCTGAAAGAGCTGTCTGGCTTGGGAATGGAGAATGGAGAAAGGTTCCTGGAATTGCTAGAGGAGTTCTGCCTCAGCCCAAAGGCTGTATACAAACCATGATGGAAACATGACAACAAAAAGACTTGCGGTTTAGAGGCTTCCTGCCTAGAACATAGTCCCTCTTGTACTGGCTAAAGCAAAGAGTCATTGATTTTTAAAATTTTTCCAAAATGTGTTTGCTTACTGCCACTATCCCAAAGAAACAGGTGGTAAACAAGATGTCCCCACAGGAATTCAGCTTTGGGAAAGGCTTAGGCTTCTTAGGGAATCCTAGAGCAACGGCACCAGTCTAGGTAGCTCACAGCAGCAGTGCTGTGAGGCACTGCTTCCATGAAAGAAAACCAAATACAGAGCCTGAGAGCTCAAAACGCTCCCAAGGGACCAAGAAAACCGGCAGTGCGGCAACCTGCTGCAACCAAAAGCTCGAAAGCAGATCGGCTGAACAGCAGCCAGACACAGACGTCTGATGACTATCCAGCAAGGGGAATATTATGAAGGCCTTCACACAGCATCTCGAGCTAATCCATCTGTACAGGAAAACGTGTGCAGAAGCACACATTCTCCTGTGGTTTGAGAGACACTTTTGAAGCAAGCTGGCCCTCTGAATAAGTCATACCTCAATAACATCTATTTCTAGGATTGCATAAAGAGGTAGAAAACCCTTCTAAACATTGTGGGCTGTCCTTTAGTTACAAAAGCACCTTATCCCATGAGGATTCAAAGGAGAGAACTGACACAGTTTTGCCTGCATCTGTTTGCCTAATTTAGGAAGAAGACAAAAATTTTAACATGCAAAAAAAATCATCCATTACTCAGGTGGTTATAAATATGCATTACAAACCTTTTCCTTTCAAGAATTTTGGATTCAAACAACACACAGCATCAAACCACTGTTTAGAGAGGAAAAAGGAAGTAAAAACAACCACACAGGCTTGCTGGAGGGAAAGAAAGGCTAAATTCTCACTTACACAGAAGTCCCTTCATACAACTCTGGAAGGATAAAGAGGCTTTCAAGCAGATGTAAATTACACTCAAGCTGCCTTTAAGGCCCCATTTGCACTGTCAGACTAGTTTAAAGGTACTTTGATGCCAATTAGAGTCCACCCTGAATTGTTTATGTGGCACTGGTGCTGAGCTGAGAGTGCAGTTGATAGTTACGAGTGGAAGTATTCAGACCCTAATGCCAAACTTTTCCTGCAAGACCGTTTAACTCAGATTTACAAAAGAAAGGGATGACCATAAAGAAAAAGGGCTTCCTCTGTAAATGGTCTAAAAACCCAAAGAACAGTTGCAGATAAACTAAGTACCATCTGGTAGACATCTTCACTTTTTTTCTTTCCTTTTTTCTTCCACCATTTTTATTTTTAAGCCAACACAGGAACAATTAGTGTCATTCTCAGGAGCGATGTAATGGAAGAAAATGTCTCTGATCAAGCGAGAACACAAGGCAGGGAAGACTGGCTGACTAATGCAGCCACTTTATCAATAGAGTGGCATTACTTTGGCAGGAAGAAAATTCTAGGTAAAATAATTAAGCAATGATTTATTTTGTATTTAAAAACAAAAAGGCCACATTGTTTCCCCGCTTCCCTGACTTGACAATCACAGGCACCCCTACCACACTCCCTTCAGTTTTTTGCCACTGCAAGGCTGGCTGCAGTGCCTTTGCCTGTCAGTATCTAAGTAGCTCTTCCTCAACAAGCTAGGGCCTCACAGTAGGACTAAATAATCTGAAAGTCAGTTCAAGCATTTATTTGCTGGCCAGAGTCTTCAGCAGATGGAGCGAATTGTTTTCTTGTTTTGCTTTAGCAAGTTGCCACTCTTATCCGACCATGAGCAGCCCCCATCAGAAACAAAAAACAGGAGCAAAGTAGGTTGCAAGGTTACCCAGGGCTTCTGCTTGAAAATAGGTGCCCTGATTCAGACAACACATTCTTTACTCCTCCTTCCTCCAGAGGGGAAAAGGGATAATGGCAGTGGCCATCTGGAAAGAAACATTCCCCAGTTTTCCTCTATTACTTGTTCAGATGTCCACATCTGCCAGACCTCTTCATCCCAGCTGCCTACTGACCCCTCAGCCTGCTTAGATGCAACGAGAGGTGGGGCGTAGGCACCTTTTAAAGGTTTGGGGCAGAGAGGACCTCCCTCAGCCATAGAGATGTGCTTTGACAGAATGCCTTCTCTTGCTATGGGTACGACGGCTCTGCGTTGATACCAGCCTCTGCTGAGCTGAGAAGTAAATGAACAAACTCAGAGGAGATCCCCAAGGAACTGTTGGCTCAGCTGGCCACAAACATACTTTCAAAACACTATCCAGGAGGGCTTTCTTCTCAAAGTGGCTAATTAATCAAAATAAATACCTGCAGTCAGGAGCCCCCTCACTGTACTGTCTTTGATTTGTTCAGAGAAAGCATTCCAAGACATCTCAATTTGTTGCTAGGTGAAGGGGTGCAACATCACCCTGAAGAATATAGCTTCTCAGCTGGAGCTGCACGAAAGCATCACTCTCTCTTTTGAAGAAATCCAGTGTACAAAATAGAGGTGCCTTTTTTTTTTTTTCATAAATTCTACCAGCACTGAGACATTTGGGTTCATCTGTAGTTCCCTGCTCGTCCTTCTATTCAGGATGGCAGGATGCTGAAAAAAACTCTTGAGGAGAACGTCCCTTTGCAGACTATGCTGAGCAAGACTAGTGGGCGGTGGCTCCAGAAAGAAGAAAGGAGGCTGGAGAGTGAAGTCCATGTTCCCACAGGCCACCAGGGACAACAGGAAATCCCATGTATTGGAAGTCCCAGGAAGTGTTCTCAGCTCTTGAGCCCTTTTCTGGGGATCCTACAGCCATCTTTGCATGGGTTCAGGCCTCCTCTCTTTAATGGAGCAGACAGCACTGGAGCAAATACCATAACGCACAGCACATTTTGCCTACAAGGCGGCAGCAGATACTGCACAGCAAAGCATGTTGCTGTGCAGCTGCTGTACTGCAAAGCAAGAGCTGCCACTGCCTTCCACGCACACTTTCCTTGTAATTCATACAGCAGCTCTCTCTATCTACACCGATATCTAGAAACAGAATTACACCTTCCTGCCCCAAGCTTCCAGTTTGAACTTGGGCTAAGCAATCCCTGTGGAAAATCCCTCTGTTCTAATAGAGGCTAATTTGAAGGTCAGCATTCAAACCTGCTTCACTTCTAATGCACTCTTGGCTCTGCAAAAATCCCTCCCAAGGATAGGATATCCATACTGGACGACTCTAAATATTGTCATGGAACCACCATCTGCCAGAATGTGAAAGATCTTTGAGTGTTGCCATTCATCTTTCCAAGCAGAAATATCACCCTTCATCTTCACCCTTTGTATCATATCATGACTTTGTAATAACCAACTGTCTCCAAAATTTCTCTTTGGAATATATTTGCCTCTTGTCTTAATTTCTCAGTTGTCCCCTGTTCCCTCATGAATTTGGAATCTATTGCACAAAAAAAAAAGAAAACAAACAACAACTGGGTTTAATCACAGAAAAGCTTGCTAGAAATTATGCTAATGCAGCAAGAAAAGCATGTCTGCTAGAAGCAATCAAGGCAAAAAGCCCAGTTTCACGGGTTTATAGAGAAACAAGAGCAAGAGACCAGAGACACAAATATTTGGAACGTCCTGTCACCAGATCAGAATGCAACTCAGATGCATAACAACTAAGCACTGGGGTTGACTGCTACTTAAGAGGCATTAATATAGCCATTTAAAACTTTGAGTAGTTCCATCAAAGGCAAGGTTCCTCTGTTTGAAGTTAGGCAAACAAGTATTGAGCTGCATCAGCTCCAAGTTGCCATTAGATAAATAACATGCCAATGTCCACACACTACTCAAGAGTTTGCTGGTATTATTTTTTCCCCAGAAGACTGAAATGGAACTGGAACTCATTGTGATCTTTTAAGAGCATTTCCCCTGGTTGCTCAGGTGATGATGAAGAACAGCCATATCAGTTACACAGGGTAACCAAAGCATGGTAACGATAACCCAGATGAAACTAGACCAAAGATAATATAAAATATAAGAATATTATTCAATGCATTAGCATAGAAAAGTTTGTATGCAGATTTCTGCAGGCCAGCTGTGAATAAGAGTGCATAGGGCATGATCTAGCATACATACTGTGTACAGTGCAGTATTGAAAGGTGCTGGATGAAGAAAGGGTTTGGTAAACCTCAACCATTCACCCCACGATAATCAGGGAATGACCATGTACTGGCCAGGCGATGCATTAGAAGCCTGCATTCCCATCACAGAACCATACCTGTTATGATTTTTTTCAATAGCCTCCAACAGCTTCACACCTCCTGAGCATAAGATCAGGATTTTTATAGAATGAAAATACAGCAGGTGGTACCATTCACTAAGAGGGGGGCTCCCTGTCCCCTCCCTCATGACATCCACCAGGTCTTCTGTGGCCCTGTCATTTGCCCGTTGTTGATTCTCAGCTAGTCCTAGCACCCAAAGAAAGACCATTGTCCTCCAAGGCTGCAAGACATGTAACTGCATCAGGGCTCACCTGACTGAGCAGGTAGCCCTTCCATTTCATTCTTCACAGCCATCACCCTAATCCCCTGTCTAAACTACTATGCTTTGGTATTTACTTAGCTTGTTCCATTTTGTCACTCAGTTAGAGAATTTGGGGATTAGGGTTTTTTTCTGCTCTATTTGTGATTTATTTTTTTTTATTAAAAAAAAGAGTGACAGAGAAAAGGAAAGAAGATGGATTTCACTCTTTTGTTACATATTTTCTAACTACCTCCTCCGAGAACAAAGACACTAATCTTCTAAAATCTTTAAGAGGTTTGTTTTTTTCTTTTGAAGTTTGGGATTTTCTAGCAGTAGTGTTTCCCTTTCTGTGCCAATTAAAATGGCTCTGTTTTGTAACTGATAAAAGTGCCTTTAACTCGTGTCCACAACAAGGAGCATTGTGTGCTGTTACAATTGTTCAGTAGATGCCCAGTCCCAGACAGATGGTGCTTTATCCTCACCCTCTCTTCAAGACAGCATAATGCATTGTCTTGTCAGGGATTAATGGAAGTGCCACTCACATTAGATGCTAATTCTGGTAGCAACTCTGTTGCTACCAGATAGACGTTACAGCTACTGCATGCAACTAGTGCTTGGAGTGGGCAGTCCATACTGAGGAGGAGCAGGACATTCAGAAATCAAAGTGAGGAGCACAAGGCAAGAACCTATGTAGAATGCAACCTCATGGTCAAGGGGAAAGAGACATTTGGAAACAGAGATAGGGATGATGGAAAGAAAGAAACACAGAGCAGAAGAAAAAATGAGGACTGAAGATTAAAGACGACAAAACAAAGATCAGGAACCGAATGGGAAATTAAAACAAAAGATCCAACACAAATAAGAAAAGCACCTTTTCTCAGTAATGGCCAAGACACCACGTCACCAGAAAATCAGCACTAGAAAGGTGCCCCATAACAGGGAAGAGTAGCTGAAACACAGACATGTGAGGGTAGGTTATTCTAAATTGGATCTCACCCCATTCTGCGCCCCAAAGCATTAGTGCCTTATAAAACTACACATAAATGTTTAACATCTTGAATAGCCACACAGTTGAGTACTGATTATTAATGAAAATAAGAGTGTCAAAACTGATTCCTGGATACCTACTTCAAGAAAAAATACCAGGACAGGTCCGCATAAACACCACAAGAGACAGACAATTCGGAGATAAGTTTTCAGATCTGTCCTGGATCCTCCCTTTTTTGTTTAGATAAGAGATTTCAGATCCAAGACTAATTTTAGATGCTTCCACATATGCATAAAGTGGGCTGAGAAACACCTAGGCTCAAAACAGCTTGTGCTACCGCACTTCCGTCATGTTTTCTTTCTAGTACTGTGGTGACTTACCATGGTCTGTATGTGGCATAGCGGGAGAGAGGAAATCCAAGTATTGGACCTCTCTTTCTGAGAAGCCACTGGGGCATGTGAAATCTTTTGTGTTTGAGAAAAACTCCTACATATTTACATGGATGAAAAATCTAGTTAGATACTCCACACAAAACTTCTAACTAGCACTATCATGTCACTAATTGGTCAAGGGAACATAGGCCTTTCACTCTGCATTTCAGCAGAGGTTTCTTATGGGAGAAAGGGAAGAAAAGGAAGGAAGAAGCTATTCAGAGATGTTCATCAAACCTGAAAAGCCAGACCCAGACCCGGCAAAAGATAGTAGATGGCAAACAGAAAGATTTTGTGAAAAACTAGAATAGTATAAAAACAGTGGAAAGAAGGAAAGCGTTACAGCAGCAGGAAATACTAAAGTCTAAAGATATACAAGGAAATACATTTACACTGTCTGTTGTTCCATTAATAGATAAAAATGGAGCCATAGAATAAATGCAAGGGAAATAAAAAGAGTAGTCTATCACTAACAAGCTTATGCAGTGACAAGCAGCTTAAGTTCAGGTCTTAAGGTCTTGAAATAGTATATTAGACCATAAAGTTTTCAAATTTCTCCTGAGCGCTGGAAAAATGGGGTATACTGTTAACTTCTCACAAGTCTCCAGTACTTTATATTAAGAAGCTGTGGTCATGGTAAAAATCAGATGAACTATTAAACAAGAAAACTGCCTCTGGTTCACAAAGTCAATAGGCTGTAAATCATGGGAACTTGATAGGGTACACCAGCAAATTCAAACTGTATACTTCTACCATTCTCATGCTCTTATTTGTCAGGGGATCCACCGCTAAAGGACACTAGGAGTGGATTAGGTGGGCTAGATGTATATTTGGTCTGACAGGTTTGTCCATTTTCGTGGCTTGCTTTATAACTTTCTTTACTAAGAAATGACACGTCAAGGAGATGGAAGAGAATTTATTAATGACAACATGTTTGACAGCCACTATACTGGACTAAAAAGATATTGGCCAGAGCCAAGGACAATGTAGGTTGATACCTAACTCTTCACTCCATGCTCCAAGTGCACGTACTTCAGCAACATACTTCCAGGCTCAGACCTCCTTACATCTCTATTTGCAATAGTCCTTACTATTCCCTAACTGGATCCTTCTTGAATAATACTTATTGTATTGGCCAGAAATTTTACTAATTGTGTAATTGCATACAAATTAAATGCTAGGAGAAAATAGATTTTTTTTTTCTTTTTTGGTCCAAAATTATATTCTAGATTCAGAGCTACATGATGAACTTTTCCACTCAGCTACAGTCTAATCTTTTTTTTTTTTCCTTTCCTTGTGCAACTCTACCAGTGCAATTACCACCTCACTTGCAGTATGCTTCTGAATTTCAGTACCAATGCAACCATACTTTTACTGTACTCTGGAGGATATTTACACCACCTAGCTCTAAGCACCGAAGTAGGTCATAGTTATTAACCAGATAGTTACTGCAAACTCCCTCTTTAGTCCATAGGCAAAGATCAGATCCTTGAGTCTCCTTCAGAGCAAGCATATTACCATAACCTGCAACTCTTGCTTCCCAAGCCATGAGATTTTTATATGTAGAAGCTCCCAGCGGCACTAAATTCCATACCATGCTACCAAACTGATTTTAGCGTTTACTCAAGTGTCCTGGTTTGGGGTAAAACAGAGCCAACTTTCTGTTCAGTGAGAGGCTCTTGTTTACACTTGTTGCTGTGGCAACCAGTGTCAGCTGACTCGGTTGTTTACCCTGTGGAAGGGTTACCCCTGTGGGCAGGTCGGGTGACCCAAACTGACCAATTGGGTGTTCCATCCCGTCTGCCGTGCTCACTATAAAAGGTGAGGGATCAATGGGATCAGGTTGGCTGCTCTCCAAGGGCCCTTCTTCTTAGAGTCTTCTCCAGTGGGCTCTTCTTCAATGGACTGCTTCTTCAATGACTGATGTCTGAGGAGGACCCTGTCAGCTCATCGGCTTTTTGATCCAAATCAGTATGTTCCAGTTTCCATTTGTCACCGAGTTCATTCTGGAAATTTCCCAGTGCCTGCCAGTGACATCTCCCTGAGAGCTTGATACGGTTTTGTGTATGTTTGTATATATTGTATCTATTTCACTATATCCTTTTTTTATTTTAGTATTAATTTTTCATTACAGTAGTTTAGTTTTTTTCCTAAACTCATAAATCTCTATCTCTCTTCTTCCCCTCCTTAGAGTGAGAGGTGGGGGAGAGCATCTGTCATCTTGTCATTGGCCAACCCGGCTCAGACCACAACACCAAGTTAACTTGGGTTCAAGCCTTCAAACACAATCTGCTACAAGGCGCTGTCCTGTAAGAGTCATAAGAAATCAGCTCATCTGCATGAATACCATATATCACCCATTAAGCCCACACAGAATTTTTCATAGGTGAATCCCTATGCAGTTCTGTGAATAAATTGCAAACACTTGCAATAGTTCAGTTTGCTGTAGCAAGATTCGTTTTACAAATAACTCAAGACAGGCTTAACTTCTGTCAGTCCAAACTAAATGAACAAACACTTGATGTCTAGGGGCGAACAAAGTTTGAGCATTATCAGTGTCCTTTTTCACCACCACAACTGCGTTAAACACAGCTGACAGCTAGTCTTTGGTCTCATTTTTAACATGCCATTAGTATCTATAAAACACATCTTACCTTGATCTTCTGAAGAGACCGGTGACCTGGAATAAAACAACAAAGTCCAATCAATCTTTGGTATGGAAAGGCCACAAATAAGGTTTGGTGTCACTGTGGGGAATAGAGTATGTAGGAATTGGAAGGCTTTATTCTTGGGCTAACTTAGAAGGGAGGGCTGGAAGGCATCTCACAAGAAAAGCGCAGAAAAGGGCAGAGACAGAGAGCAGGTTCGGCAGACCAGAGTGGCCTTATGGAGTCATGTCCATAAGGCAGCTGCACTGTTAAGCACTCATGCCAAGAGTTTCTGCAGGTACTTGGCAAAGAACTTATCTACTGCTGTTACTGTTGGAAATAGCTGACAGAAAGTCCTGATCCTTCAGAGTTTATTGAAGGGATCATAATTAAGTGTGGCCCAGGAGGAAACCTCACAGCTAGGGGTGGTTGAGGAAATTATAGCTTCAGAGGACCTTGCAGTCATTAAGGTGGCCATTGTGGTGGAGAGCATAAAAGCAACATAAGCAGACAAAAAAAAAAAAAAAAAGAAAAAAAAAGTCTGGACAGATGTAAGTACAGTAAAAAGTAATGTAACAGCAGCAACACAAGAGTTACAGGATACCCTAACCAATGGCTTAAGTCTCTGATAATACATCAGGGGTTATAAAATATGAGAGACCTCTCCGTGCCCCTGATGATGAACAGAAGGTCCCCACTGAATTCCATAGATTTGTGACACAGCTCCCATCACTCAGGATCACACCCATCATTTTATTCAGCACCCACAACAAAGCAACAAAAAGACATGTAAAGTATTTGCTCTACGTTTTTCCCTTTGCCGCAGCAGCTTGGATTAGCAAAACTGGGGCTAACTGTACAGCCAAATCTGGGATGTGCCTAAGTTATTTAGATCAGATTGACAGCACAAAGTGGATTGGACCATTGCCTCAGCACTTCCCCAACAAAGATTTTCAACTGCATATATAGCCTTCCCCTCCAACATAACAAGGAGTTTGTTCCTGCAGTGAATGGAACAAGTCATGCTTCCTTTACAGGATATATTTAATTTTGCACCAAGCTACAAAAAAATAGCAAATTACTAAAGATTTAAAAATGTTAGTGTTGCCAGCAAACAGATGAAAGCTGACATAAGAAAAGCAGCCACAGAGGGGTGAAGGGAAAAGAAGGAACAAAGAGGAAAAGAGCACATGTATATTTAACTGAGTCAGCAGGGGCTGGGGCTGGAGGAGGGGGAAAGAAGAGTTAGAAACCCTGGATTTAGAGGAATAAAGGAGCTGAGGAAGGAGTCATGATCTCATTCCATAATGGGTTTAAAAATTAAGGTTGAGGAATTATAGGACATCAGAAGCAGATATGCAAATATATAGATGCAAATGGGAAAGATGAAAAGAAAAGAAGGAAACTTTCCTAATGAGGTACGCAAATTTTTATTTTTAAAAAAGAGATTTGCAAAGAAAGAGAGGAAAGAGTTACAGCACAGCTGGAGCAATGGTCACTGTGAAAGGAAAAAATGTGATTGCCTAATTAAGATTCTGACTGTGCATGAAGCCAATGTGTCTGTATGGATCAGAATTAATTAATCCTCTACTCCCATTAAATCCTCTGATTGTTGCTGAACATCCTAGGCATGTATCCTGTTCTGCTGCCAACCAGGCCAGCTCTGCCCTTGCGCTTCAACCATGTCTGTAGAAATACAGTAGGAATGCAGGTTACTCAGAAGATTAGGAGGCATCACTAGGACTCTGTCCCACTGCTTTGACCTGTTAGTTACAGGCCTTCCCCAAAACACCCCAGTAGTAGCCCTTCTGAAGGTCAAAACTCAACACACAGTGTTTCCTACAAGGTTAAACAGTGCAGAATGGGTCATATCAAGAGGTGCAAAATTTTAGGTACTTAAAAATATTTTTACATGGAGGAGTCATGCCAGGTTCCTTAGCTCACACATCCTGACTCTCCATCCATTGCTAATGCAGTATCCCACAGCTTCAGTAGAATTTATTCCGTTGTTTTGTTTCTTAATTGCACAGTTTCATCACCTTCCAGATCTTTATTTGAAACAATAAAATAAACCATACAGATTATCCTATAATTTGGCTGTTCTTTATGGCAGATGTCATTAGTACCTGTTAGATTTCTTACTGTTCAACCACTGCGTTCAAGGCATGCAACAAAGACACATGGCAATAGTATTTTGAAAAATACATACTAATTTTTGGCAAACTGAATATGCAGAAACATATTTTTCATCTCTCCCTTCAATGTTTTAATCGAGAAGGTGGTGGTATTGTAATAGTGTCTCTCCCGTTGTTGATGCTTTAAGGAACTAGTGTTGCCACTAGCGGTGTTTTCATTTGAAAGGCTTCATCAAGCATCTTTTGAAACTGTCTAGCGTGGTATCCTGAGAAAATAAGGTTTATATAATCACGGCATCTTGATGTGTACACATGCACCTCACTGCCTCAGCCCAATAAAGTTTGAGCTTATTGGCTCATTTCGCCCATCGTTAACAGAGGGTTTGGAGAGCCAGTTCCTGCTTTCACAAGGAAAAGAAATAGCATAAGCCCAAACTTTCTGATGTAGCTGCAAAGCCACAGAAAGAGGTTTTGAATATCTCAACCACAGGAAAGCCTCAATGAGAGCTTCCACCAAAGGTTCAACCCCAATAAGCTAGGCTTCCTTTGTTCCACTACTGATGTAAAGTATTTCGGCAAAGAACGGAGAGGACTTTCAACATTCTCCTACAATTTCAGGCCATATGTTTTAGCAGGGGGAGGGATTTTCCAAACCATTCAAGTACTGGCCTAACTACACCAAGGGGAGTCTTGCTTGTGAGTATAATGTAAGGAAGTGAGGCTGCTGAAAAGTCCACACTAATAGTGTTGGACATTTTATGCATTGTCTGGTCTACCCCGTGCTTATGGGAGCCTTTAAGGGAGGAAAGAAAGAAAGTCTAATGACCTGCTCTAAAGCACATACACTCACTCCAGAGCCACAGGGGACTTTTCCTGACAGCAAAAAAATCCACTGGATGCTCATATTTCCGGTCACACATCTTTCTCTCAGGTCTGTAAGAAGTGTGAGGGATATACTGTGGCAGCACTGGTCACCAGACAAGTGTCCTGAGAAGGGAGGATTCTCAGCTGCTAACATCCACACAGTAACCATCTATCTAGTGCCTGTCAGCTGCCCTCAGAGTGATTCTAGCTGTGTGTTTGACTGTCATAAAGAAGCAAGTTATCATTCCCACAACCTCTATGCCTTAAAAAAAATAGAGGCAAGTCAGAGATACTTCAGAAGAACTAACGTGCTGTTAAGATCTGTGGTCCCACTGGGGTCAAAACACTTTACCAAATGAAATCTTGAAGAGATTTAAATTTGGTTAAACATAACAAAACAAATCATACCCTGAAAACCTTCAGAAAAAGGTTCAGGCACTGCAATATCCTGTTCTTGACCGTTTCAGAATGGAATTGCTTGTTTTTCATATTAACTGTTACTTGTTTCATCTTGGTGTAAAATTGTAGAAAGGTTCATCACCCACCCCCCACCAAATGAGTAAAGACAGGCCAGATTGTCTATGACTGGCTATATTTCCAGAATTGTGAGATTAAATTAGCTCTTCTACCAACAATGCCCTTTTCCCATGCGTAAGTGTGAAAGGGGAGCCCAAGTTCAAGTATTTTCACCAAAGACATTAATCTGACTTTTCCCCTGCCCTGGTTTACAGGTGCTTCATGAAAAGCTATTGCTGTAGTGGCCAGTTAAAGGGAAGACAAATATTACTATGACGATAGGGAAGGGGATGAGAAGGCAGGAGGAGGGGAGGTATGTTATCACCTCCATTTGTTGTCCATGTTGTTTGTACCCCTCCTTTTGCTATAGGTCCTACAGTAGTGTTCTCCTGTTGCAGGATGGCAAGCTCTACTCAGAAGAGATAACAGCACTTGGAAGCCTCAGTCTGCAAGGGGAGGTTGTGCATTGCCTGTTCCACCGCTCCCTATGCAAGCAAAGCAGTACCTTCTGTGCTTAACACAAGGATCTCCCAGGAAATGAAGTATACATATTTATAAATGCATAAAATAGCCTGAATAATAATGTAAAAAAAAACCCTACTCATACATTCACTAGATGCTTCCAGCAAATTGGAAGACTTACGATACTGAAGACATGAGACATGCCCACCTAAAACAGCACTGTGCCTCAGAGTCAATGGTCTGATCCAAAGCTCACTGGAATTTTCCCACTCACTCTTACAGGCTTTAGATCAATTGCTGGCAAAAATCTAATCCCCAGGATAGCCAATACAGCCTTCAGTATTGTACAAGCCTTCTCCAAACAGCCAAACACTCACAGCTGTTTCCAAGTGCACTCTCCAATGTGCAAGCACTAGATTTGTTCAGCACTGGAAGGGTGCAAGAAGGAATATTCATTTCTAAGGAGGGAAGGGCAGAGACCGTCACAATTTTGAGCCTAGTCAACTGAGGCTTAGGAACCCAGAGAAACACAGCCAGCCTCCAGCAGATGAATTCTAACAAAATTTCAGCAAATGGGTACATTATTCATGAAGACAAAAGCCTCTAGAGAAACAAATCCAGAGCTGATGTAAAGCAGCTATTTTAATCAATAAACCTGTAGCAGAAACCATCTGCACCAGGCCTATTTAAAACCAGCCATTTACAATTTAAAGGCCAAATGACAATCTGTGTGCAGCAATCCTGCTGGTTTTTATGACCATTTCCCTTTTTCCCTGCTTAAGCAATGTATTTCTGCAAACTTTCAAATTCAGTCTGACAATAGCTACCTGTGATGAGGGGAGGGAAAGAGCTTTCGGATTAAACCCATTCCTTCTCATTTTGTGTGTACATCTCTTCAGAACTGAAAGTGGCATCCCTACTGGGATTTATTCATATACGCTCTGATTGTAGTTGAAGAAAATTTTTAGCACAAAGTATTTTTAAAATAAAGGTGAGGAAACCCCCTCATTCAGCAATCAGCATCAACACCTCTGGGACTGGCAAGTGCCCTGCAGCCCCAGCTGCAGACAGTGCCTCGTATCTTACTGGCAGAAAGACAGAGCTGTTTGCTTTCCTGGTCCCTCAGCATCTCCTACTTGGAGGCACCCAATAAGAGTTAAAGATAATGCTCAGGCATGGGCATCACCATTTTCTGCCATGGAACTTGATGAAAAATAAAAGCCTAAGAATTACTGAGAGCTTCCCCATACTTCTACTTTGACCCTAAATGTGCCCAATTCAGTGACATTGACAGGCTGGGAAAATGAACTACCAGCAGCCTAGCAAGTTCAACAAAGGCAAATGCAAAGTCGTGCACCTCAAGAGGAATAAACCCATGCAACAAGACAGGCTGGGGGCCTAACGGCAGGAAAACAGTTTTGCACAAAGTTGCACAAGTTGAATGTCAGTCAGCAGAGTTCCCTGCGACAGCAAAGGCCAGTGACATACTGGGCTGTGTTTGCAAGAGCACAGCCATAAGGTACGTCAAAGTGATTTTTTTACCCTCTACTCAGTACTTGTGAGAGTTGAGAACAAGACAGACGTTGACAAACTGGATTGAGTTCCACAAAGGGCCATGGAGGTGGTGAGGGCATGTGAGGAGAGGCTGAGGGAGCTGGGTTCGTTCAGTAAGAAAAGAAGGCTCAGGGAAAAATCTTATTGCTGCCTTCAGCAACCTAATGGGTAGAGTCCAGAGTCTGCTTGAAGAAAGAGGAGAAGAAGCAACAGTCACAAGTTGGGATGTGAGAAATTCAGATTGGATATTAGGAAAAACTTTTTCACTGTTTGGATAACCAAACAGGGGAACAGGTTGTACAGAGAGATTATTGAATCTGCAGTTTTGCAGATATTCAAAACTCGTCTGGACAAGCCTCTGAACAACTTCATCTAACTGGCCCTATTTGGAACAGGGGTTTGGATTGGGTGACCTTCAGAGGTCCTTGTCAACCTAAATTTTTCTGCAATTCTATGAGTCTCGCTACAAAGCTTTCTGCTTTTACTATCCCAGATTTCCTGTCATTCTTTCCTCTCAAATATTTCTCATAGACAATGGCCATACTGTCTCAGACGCATGGGAAAATGCTGACCAGCAATGCTCTCTGAATACAAAAAATTCCATTCAAGTTATTTATTATTTTGCAGAAATCCGTTCGGACATGTCCTGTTAATCCAGAACAGCAACCTGGAGAATCTAATTTTTTCTAATGCTACTAAAAGCAAAGTTCGGTACTTTTTCTAGCATCTCTATAACTTCCTTCTGCAGCATCAGTCTCTACCTGCGCAAAAAACAACGCCTCAGGCTGTTCACAAGCATTCCAACATACAGGAATGTAGCTTGGGGCTTCTTAGAAAGGTAAGGGCAGCTCAGATGTATTCCTTGCTGTGTCTCAGGCACGTCTGTGTCCCTTACATTGTTCCATATTTTTTCCTCATTACTGTCTAACTTTTTATCTCTTACCATTTCTCTGTCCACTGTAGAATGCTTTGAATGAAGGCTTGGAATACCACAGCGCAGCTATACCTGAAGTTGTACTGACACCCAGAGGAGCTGGCTGGGAATTGCTGCTTAACACGGGAATAGATTTTATTGCAAAGTCAGATGTAACCCCAAACATGCTTAACCTTGATTTAAAAAAAGAAGAAGAAGAAGAGAGAGATGTTCTAACACATTCATCTTGAAAAAGACAGGTCTACCTTGGAATCAAGGTCAAAACATGACTTAAGAAAGCTGGATTGTTATTTCCTTGAAGAAGAAAGTATTTCCAAATGACCAGAAGTATCACTGTAGGGTGATTATGTATTGTTTGTTAGGTTATTTTTTTTAAAAAAAAACTTGGCCTCTCTTTCTCTTATCACCATGTGACACCAAAGTATCTCCAGGGAATGTGACATTCATTTTGAAAAGGGTCTGATCCAAGCTTCTTTGAAATGCTGTTCTTCCATTTCAAGATTTGAATTAAATCTTCAAAATCCTCACTGACCTACCTGTGAATTTCTTAACGAATTAGCAAGGCAAAAGGCAAAGGAAGGGCAGTAGCTGGTGTAGCTCTAACTGTAAAAGAAAGTGAGATCTAGCCACTCCATGTAATACTTTGGTGAAACAACAGACTGGATGTCAAAGGACTGGATGCTGTTTGAAGCAGCTCTTCATTAAAAAGACCTGGGACAGGCACTAAAGGGGCTGGGTGTACACACTGCCTTAATAACCTACATGAAAAGTGGAAATATATGTTAGGCACAATCAGGTAAAAAAATCATCTGACCTCTTTCCTCAACAACAGATCTGTGTACTTTTGCTTTTTCCAGAAAAAGATTAAAACAGAGATCATTTTGCTATGACCTTAACTTTTTATTTAACCCAGAAAAAGGAATTATTTTGATAACCGCAAAGCCATACTGCAAGCACATTGGGTATACATACCCTGATTCAGAAGTCACAAGCCCCACTTGGCCCTCAGGCTAAGGGGAGATGAAGTACATCAGCTGCTTGGTATCTCAAGACATCACCCAAATAATTGTAGGCCAGTTTGGGTTTCTAAACAATCTAGAAGCCACACTAAGTGGTGTGTTTGTTACCACAAAACAAACGAGTGACTCCTGATAATTAGCCTTCAGTGGTTTTGGGAGAAGAGACAGAAACACAGGAATCCCTCCAAAACAGGTTCTTGCAATTACATTCATAAATATGTGGCCTGCTTTTCACAAGCGCTAAGCACTAAGCAACATTCACTTGCTTGCCATCTTTAAAAAGAAAAAACAATTTAAAAAAAAATCACTTCAGTTAATGTGTCTAACACACAGGTCCTACGCAGAGCAGAATTGCTGAGCCCTTTACACTCCTGCTATAGAGTAATTAATGGAGAATAAAACTTGCGATGGGAGTTTCAGATATGGTTTTGTGCTGCACTTTTAGGCACCTGGCACAGAAACAACAATTTAGGAGTCAGGGTTACACTGGCTCCGGGCCACCTCTGGCTCTCTGATTTCAGCTCTTGGCATAATTCACCAGGTCCATCTGTCCCTGCTGGCCCATGGGCATAAACACTGCCAGGAACCTCAGCAAGGCTATGTGTTATGGCCCCACTCCTCATGTATTTCCCTCCCCTGCACGCACCTCTGTGCCAGAACTGCTAAACGCTCGCTCAGTCTCAGCTACCAAGACAAAGCTGTGGGGCTTAGTGCTCCTTTCCCAGTGCAGAGGAGCAATAGGCAAGCAAGGACAACTTTTCTCCCTCCCCATTTGAATGCTTTTAAGCTTTCAGAAGTTTCTCCTCTTACCTGAGAAATTCTTTGGCAGGCATTTTAAGAAGAGACAGTACCTTCTACACCCTGACATATAAGCCCACGGCCAGGGGGCTAGGACGCACTTCCTAGACATGAAAGGGCAAGGGCTGCTCCATGCAGAGCAGCCACGCCAAGATGCACAACCCGGGGAACGTGCTCACACTGCCCCAGCCCAAGCACACTAAACCCAGCACACATTCACAGGTACTTTCTGTTTCAGGCAACTTTTTCCAGAAGAAATAAACTTCTTTCATGCACACCTCCACCAAGCAAAAACAGTTCACCAATATATTTTTCAAGCAGCCCTAGTGAAAAACCTCAACCTCACTTTTTGATCAAGGAGTTAAGTGAAGGCTTATGCCAAACTATTGCTTCCAGCGTTATTCAAATACCCTGAACTTTGTGGGTCTAAAATACTAAATTGCAAACCTCAAAAGATGACCTGTTTTCACATGACTATGTTTTGCCTCTAGCTTTTTGTTGCATGATATTTTGACAATTTCCAGTTTCCAGCCACAGCTGAAATCCGAACATGCACATATCTGAAGAATGAGGGAAAGTTAGGAAAGGCTTGACTTTTTGGAGTTTCACACTGTCAACTCAGGCAAAGTAGTACTACTTTGTGATAGCCTAGAGCAGTTATTTTACCAAACTACATTTCTATTCTCTTTGCAAGCCTGGTAAACCAGAATATGGATATCAATAAATACAGTCTGGATGCATATTATGAGATGTCCTAGTGTGAAAGCTTGGACACACTGTGTATTCCAATGTGTGTGTTACATATGTACAGGACTGTGTTTCGTACCCATGCCCTGAAGCTTATTAGCTTTGGTTTTAATAAGACAGCTTGGTACTGAGTGAGAGCACATTAAGAACCAGCCTCCTCTCCGAGCAGATGGCAGCTCCTTATGGCAGGGACAGAGCACATGGACATAGGCTCGCTATGCCTGTGCAATGCTCAGAAAACTAGGACCAGGATGTTTTATTTTTTTGTCTTGCTTCAACTCCTACAAATAAGTAACAAGCACACACAAATGTAGACATATATATTACCTAAAAATACAGGCTTCGATTCTTTTCCAACCTTTTTTGGACTGGAAGCCTGCCATGCCAGAGGATATTCACCCTATATTTATAACAGTGCTTAAAGCAAGCCCAGAAGAATACAGGCTGTCAATCTTCCTATATCCCACTAATAGACCCAGCTAGGCCCTGTTCCAGTGCCTTTAATGTCACTGGGGGCCATGGGTCTGCTATTTCCACTCCATAAAGCTAAAGAGAGGAATATTTACACTCTACAGGGGCATCGTCAGCTCCACTGTCTACCAGGTGCAGTTACCACATGCCTGACACTTGCAGGAAAGCAGTAGGCCCTAAAGATCAAATTATCAAATGTCATTTTCTTTTACCCAGCCAAACAGAAAAGAAGGGTACAAGACGTGACTGTCTTGATATGTTCCCCTGCCTTCTTTGCTGCAGAGCTGCTTTACTTCTCAGAGCAGATTCTGCTTCTCAATCCAGGGGCAAGCAAGGATGGAAGTAAAGGGGGAAAAAAAGGAAAGAGCTGTAACAAGAAGAGAAAAAAGAAAGAACTCTATTACTCCTGCCTTGGCTATCAGCCAGAAAGTGGAAAGCAGATTTATAGCTGTTATGGTAAACAACTTAAAGAAAAGTAAGGCACTCAGCTATCTGTACTCTGTCAACATCAATTTCATCTTTCAGACACACTCCAACAAAAAACCACCTTATATTCCACTTGGAAAATGCTTTTTCATCCCCTTATCTACTGGAACTATTCAGAAAGCATTTTCAAGCTAGGGGGTACTTCACTTTTCCAATGCTGGGGTAGGTAGGTCCGTTTGTCAAGCACATGCATATTCTGTTGCTTGAAATCACCCCAAGGAGAAGAGGAGAGCCGGACTGCTTGCATTTCCCTTTTGGAAAGCAGGATGCTAGTCAAGAAGCGAGATCTCTCTAAAGAAGCCAATTTGTAGTCTCTTGGTGTGTGGGGGTGTTTTGCATGTCACTGTCTGCCAAAATAATTTGTCAGCAGGGTAAATTTCCTCAGCTGCGTATCAGGTGTTGAGACAGAAATCATTAAGAGCCCTCCTTTTGAGGACTCAGGGGCAGGTAGGTGGGAAAAGAGGAAACTAAAAATCCCACCCAATCCACTCCAGGGAGCCACATTCTGAATAATAAAATTACTCGGTAATAAGTACTGATGAGAAAAAGAATATCTTACAGGATGCAGTACAGGATGTACTCTATTTCTGCCACATATTGAAGGGGCAGAAACAAGAACCCACCTCATCAGATGTTCCTACTGTTGTTAAAGCCCCTTAGCAATTCAGCAGCTCAACAGCAAAGGCTGGAGACTTTATTCTGGAAGCAAACAAACACTATTTGCATTGCACTCACATACACAAATAAGGCCATAGACATGCAAATCTAAACCAAACTCTGATTTCTTCCTTTTCCAATTACAGTTAACAAGATCAGAAGCAAAAGATGATGTCTTAAAGCTCAGTATTACTGGGAAAGAGATTGCCAGAAGGATGTGTAAATAGGAAATACTACTGACTGTTGCAGAACTTTTAATAAGTAAAAACCAGGATTTTTCTACACCCCAGCTCTCTGTAGAGAAGGACAGGCTTTGGCAGCAGTGACATAAAAATTCTACTAATTAACAAGGGAAGAAATGATTAAATAAGGTTTTCCATGTATTCAATCACTTAAAGGCAACATCAGAAGTTGCTGAAAGTTCATGTTAAACAGTTTCCAGAACCATCTGATTCTCGCCGTTTGCAAAGATCCCTCAGGTCTGGTGGATGCAATCACCATAGAGCCACAGCTCATCCTCTGACATAGCAGGGACCATATGTGGTAACACATTCCCTAGTCCTGCTTCCGTATCTTCAGACATCAGAGCAAAATGCCAGGATCTTCCCATGTCCAGAACCATCCCTGAGATAGTACCAACATGGCTGAAGTAATGCAAAGCCTCTTGAATCCTGAGTTAAGAACGTCTGTTCTTGTGTTTGCCTCACCTACACAGTCTGTACATGATACACTTAGGATATACCAAAAACATATTTCACGTGGGCCAGCCTTTGAAAAGATATTTTGGTGCCAAAGTTCCTCTGCATACCCTGTGCTTTTAGCATAGTTTTCCTCTCTAAACTGTGTTCCTTTTTTCTGCAGTTGAATCAAGGTGTATCTGCTAATCAGACATGTCCAGGAGTCCCTTCTCGTGGCTATAACCAGGATTGAACATCACTAGAACTAGAGACATTGCTTGGGGAAAGTGGACATAGATTAAGTGACGATGTGGGAGAGGCTCAAAACTAACTCGTGAATTAATGTTTGTCCGGGTGAAAGTCTTATTTCCGGTTTCATGACAAATCATTTGACAAATTCTTATATATTCTGTATCTACAGCTGGATTTGAGGTTGCTGTATAAACAACTCCAGAAGGAAAAAGAGAACTTACAGAAAAATTGTAAGAGCTGGACACTTAAATTAGCTTCCAGATAGTAACAGATACCAGCAGCAGTAGCTGTCATTAAAAAAAACTTTTGAAACCCCACAGGCTGTAAAGCAGCACAGGGCACTAAACAAGATTTTTCTCTGCTGTCAATCTGGAAAGAGTATGAATTTCACTGGGAAGTATTTCTGTCTGCAGAGCTACAGTCTCCAGATTGTTCTCATATTCAATGATTGTACCGCAAAGTAAAAATAACTATCCGGTTTTTGTGTGTATCTGTGCTGAACTGACTATACAGAGAAAATAAGAGATTCAAACTATTTCTGGAAGGCTTTGATTTTAAAAACATAAGAATCTCACAAGAAAACATGCTATCTTTTGTTAGTCAAATTCCATCATTTTTAAAAGCGTTGCTATTGTTTGTCAGGCTGATTTTTTTTTTTTTCTGGATGGCAAGAAAGGAAGCTTCAAGACAAATTATTCAAGCAATGCCAAAATTCTGCTAGATTTTCATTGTTACACTGTAAGTTTTTAAGGTAATTAGAAAGGGCAGAAATATATCTTTTCAGAACCACAGGCACATATCTTCAAGGTATAATTCCAAAGGAAACCAATAATTATTCCTTTTTTCCCCACTGAAAATATCAAAAAGCAATGAAAGCAGCTAAAATCTTGAAGTATATGGAGAGAATTAATATTCACAACAGGAGCATAAAGCACATGAAATTCATTATTTACCATGCCTGGGCACTACTGTGTAAAAAAATTAACACGTGCCCTCTTTTGTCAAGGAAGTCTCCAGAAATGGGGAAGATTTACAGCAGCAATTGAAGAAAAGATTTCCTAACAGTGGATTAATTGTAGCTTCCATCTGGAACGTGCACAAGATTTTAAGTATTGTGATTGCATCACACTGACAATAGCAAGAGCTTTCAAAATACAGGACCAGACCCCACACTGAGATGCATCACTTTTTCCCACTCAGTCTCACTCAGGAAACTTGCTTTCCCTCAAAACAATTTCTTATCTGTTTGCTATATTCTCATATTTTATTTTATTTGCTTTCTTCAAAGTACTTTCCCTATTTAACTCATGTTTATCTCTCCCTGAACTATTCTCAGTTCTCTTTACATCACTTTTCCTCTTCTTTGAGTCCTCATCTTTCCTTTCACTAATGCTTCCTCCTTTTTAACACCACTTTCCTAGTTAAGAGGTGGAAAACTGCTTTAGCCAAACCTTTCTCATGCTCCACTAAGGTATTAAGAGAGTGGTGCCTTACAAGCTATTTGTAAAAGCATCTAAGGCAACAGAAGAGAAATAGAAGGGAGAGTTGAGTGTAAATGGATACTGCATTTTCTTATGCTCTAATTATATTCTAAGGACTACACAGGAGTGTACGGTGAAGGTGGATGGTGATTTATGGCTTCACTCAAATAAGATTTGTTTGAAAGCAATCAGTACTCATGGAACCTTATTTGGGATTTAAAACAACGGAAAGTAATTTGTACAGGTGTACAAATAGCTGGTTAAAACACATGCACATCACTCTTGTGGCTTAGCCTTGTAAATGTGGCTTGAACTAAATCTGAACCAGAAAACTAATTCATATTTTGCTATCAAAACACACTAGGGCAGATTACTCTGCCTATTTAAGAGCCGATGCTGAGTTTTGGGGAATGCAAGAGTTTTGGGGAAACACGTGCATTTTTCAAGTCTTCACCAATCTTCGAAATTTTAAAAGGTTGACCATCACTAGGGAGTTCCTGCCTAGTGTGTTCAAATCCTAAGGGTGACCTCTTTGTATTTTCTTAACTTTCACTAGATGAGCATTCCTTCTCCTTTCTATGTGCAAACTTGCATCCCTGATGCTATTCTCACCTTGTACCACACAAAGATTTCTTTTTGGAAAAAAAACCCAAACCACCTTGTAACATCTGTACTGTCACGCTGATTTCCTGGGCAATGATCTGATTCTTGTGGCTGAGTTAAAATACTTGGCATTCAGCCTTTTTCTTCTTCCCTCTCAGGAACTAGGTTATTATTGCCTCATAAAGCAGTGCCTGGGTGGTATTACTAGCTAATTAATGTCTATTTAGTGTAAAGGGCTTCAGCCACCTTCCAGCCCCCACAGGTGTTTTTTCTTCCTCTCCCTGACAGGACCAGATGGCATTTTGGCCAACCTTCACGCACCCTTCACGAGCCATGCACATAATTCAGACAATGCATCTAGCAGCTTTGGAAACACATTACCATCACAGCTGGACAGATGCTAGAAGAGTGGTTGTTACTACCTCAAACAATGGGAAAATGAATGACTTCAATTAAAAGATTTAGATGAAGCCTCTGCCACGGTATAGTCACCTTTTCATTTTTGTATGCTGTGGTGTTTTTTATTTTGTTTTATTATCCAGCTTTCAGCACATAACAGGGTGACAAACACGTAACTAGGAAGAGGAATACATGGCCAACAATGAATGCTTACAGCAGACTATGAGGGAATGGTCATCCCCATCTCACTGCGCCATTTGATAAATCAGGATGACGAGCCCATTCATGTTCAAAGGAAGAGTCCAATTACATGTTTCAGTGGAGTCAGCCCAGAATACTTTGCTTTTTTCAAGATCAGGCACCAGTAGTTCAAGTAATTGTCTCCCCGTTGTTTTTTTGTATGCACCTTTCACACTAATTTGATGTTCCTATTAAGCTATGATCTGCCCCAGTTCCTGGTTACTGCATCAAGACGCTGTTTCATGTCCTGCCCAGTCCACACATCAGTCACACATCAAAGAGCCGTCAGAAAGGGAGCAAAACATGAAATACCATTAATCAAAAGCCACCTGAGAATTAACTAACACAAAGCTCACTTAATTAAAAACAAAAGCATAAATAATTTTCTCTCAGAAAGACCCCTGCCTCAAAACTATTTCAGTCAAATTACTCTTCACCCCAACAGCTTGTGATCAAAAGCAACACCAAACATCATAATTATTTTTAGATCACATGTTCTCTTCTCTACTTTCATTGACTGAAGTAATTTAAGGGATCTCTCTATTTTAGCTACACTCCTCACTTCTCAGAAATAATTACTTCATCTTAAAGAGATGATGTGTATATGTTGTATGTATACACACACACACAAGTATATCTAGCAATGCCAGGGACACGCTAAGCAGCCTGCAGCCATACTATGACCAGCTGTGGTCTTATCAGCTCCTAATATGGTCATGGAACAGATCCTCCTCAGTGCCATTACACGGCACATGCAGGAGAACAGGGTGATCAGGCCCAGTCAGCATGGGTTTGTGAAGGGCAGGTCATGCCTATCAAACCTAATATCCTTCTATGATAAGGTGACCCACTTAGTGGATGAGGGAAAAGCTGTGGATGTTATCTACTTGGATTTTTGCAAAGCTTTTGACACTGTTTCCCACAGCATTCTCCTGGAGAAACTGGCTGCTCATGGCCTGGACAGGTGTACTCTTCGCTGGGTAAAAAACTGGCTGGATGGCCGTGCCCAGAGAGTGGTGGTAAACGGAGTTAAATCCAGTTGGTGTCCAGTCACAAGTGGTGTCCCCCAGGGCTCGGTGCTGGGGCCGGTTCTCTTTAATATCTTTATCAATGATCTGGATGAAGGGATCGAATGCACCCTCAGTAAGTTCGCAGATGACACTAAACTGGGCGGGCGTGTTGATCTGCTTGAGGGTAGGTTGGCTCTGCAGAGGGATCTGGACAGGCTGGACCGATGGGCTGAGACCAATGGTATGAGGTTCAACAAGGCCAAATGCCGGGTCCTGCACTTGGGACACAACAACCCCATGCAGCGCTACAGGATTGGGGCAGAGTGGCTTGAAAGCAGCTCGACAGAAAAGGACTTGGGAGTGTTGGTTGACTGCCGGCTGAATATGAGCCAGCAGTGTGCCCAGGTGGCCAAGAAGGCCAACAGCATCCTAGCCTGTATCAGGAATAGTGTGGTGAGCCGGACTAGGGAAGTGATCATCCCCCTGTACTCGGCACTGGTGAGGCCCCACCTCGAGTACTGCGTTCAGTTTTGGGCCCCTCGCTACAAGAGGGACATTGAGGTGTTGGAGCGTGTCCAGAGAAGGGCTACAAAGCTGGTGAGGGGTCTGGAGGACAAACCTTATGAAGAACAACTGAGGGAGCTGGGGTTGTTTAGCCTGGAGAAGAGGAGGCTGAGGGGAGACCTTATCACCCTCTACAACTACCTGAAAGGAGGTTGTAGAGAGATGGGGTCTGACCTCTTCTCCCTGGTGACAAGTGATAGGACGAGAGGAAACGGGTTCAAGTTACGTCACGGGAGGTTTAGATTAGATATTAGGAGACATTTTTTCACTGAAAGGGTTATTAAACATTGGAATAGGCTGCCCAGGGAGGTGGTGGATTCACCATCCCTGGAGGTGTTTAAAAAAAGGGTAGATGGGGCACTTAGGGACATGGTTTAGAAGTGGCTCTTGTCAGGGTAGGCTAAAGGTTGGACTCGATGATCTTAAAGGTCCCTTCCAACCTCAACAATTCTATGATTCTATAATATCTGAGGAGGTCACTCCCAACCCCTGTTTTGGAGAAAAGTGGCCATTGAGAAAACAGCCCCAGTGGGTCAACTAATGACACTTTCTCTCACAGCGGGTCCCTAGTGACAGGTTATAGGGTATTGCGCTTCGAGGTGCAAATGCTGCACAGTATTTTTGACCAGATGTAAAATCCCAGACACTGATGACTCTTAAAAGATCCACGAGAACTCCATGTGCAGGAGGAATTATCCCCTCTATGCTCTGCCGTATTCCTTTTTGGGAATTTTGCTAAAATCCTTTCCGCAAGTTTTATTCGAAAAATAATTTCTGATGGGATAAACCTCTGTAACGAGCCTGTGAGCTACTTCAGCTGTCAAAATATAAACATGCTTTTTCTTTAAATTGCCAGCTTAGAAAGGTTTTTTAGGTTGCAAAGTCAAACACCCAGAAGCTTGGAAATACCAGAGCTCGTGGCATCTGAGCATCATCCCCCAGCCCTGTTGCACTCAAGCATTTTGACAACCTTTAATCACATTGCTACCTGCTACGTTCTTCTACCAGACTCTTGCCCCAGTGTTTAAGTAGAGACCTGCTTGATATCCTTTTTGTATTTTGTATATGCAGTGCACAGCCTCAAGTTTTATTTATTCCACGCTACCAAAACAGTGTACAGAAAGTAAAATGATTAATTTTCTCCTAAGCATCTCTGACGGAGTCTCCGCATAGTATCCAAGTTTTTTGTGACCATGAAATTTACCCTCACTGTGCTCCTCTCAGGTGAGGTTGCAATATTATCTGTATTCTGCAGCTGGGCAAATGATAGTCAGAAGGAAGGCAGGCACAAACTTTCCATTAATTTTAGTAATACAACCTGAGGCACACAGAAAGCCTATTTCTCAGTTTCTAACCCTTCACTCTCTTTCAAAGTCTCCTTGTAATGGCCTCCCAGGAACCCATCGTACTTCACAGTGGACATGCATAGAATGAGGACCCCGTTGTTACTGGCTATTTGTGAAAAGTTTGTTGTATATCTGCATCATTCAGAAATTCTGTCAGGGAAATTGAAGCGAGAAGCCAGTCCTCCAGAGCAGCATTCAACTGCCTTACCTGTAATAATACCTTGCTTTCTCCACTGCAACCCCCCACCTCATTTCTATACACCATCCAGCTTACAGCAAATGAGGTAGTGTCTAAACATACTTCAGAGTTTACCCCCCAGTGTTACGAATAATCTGCATCAATCCAGAACTCCAGATTCTGGGGAGAAACAGCCACAGACCCTTTCCCCCATGCCCCTAACCTGTCTGACTCCCCTCTTACTTATCTGCACCCCATGTTCTCCTCCTTTTCCTTGTTCCCATTCTGATTTCCCAGACATCCATATGTCCCCTGTGCTCCTAATTGCCAACTCCCATCCCCTAACCCTGCTCCCCAAGTTCCTGCACACACTCTTTTTGCTTCTACTCCTTTGGCTTTTGCAACCTCTTTTCCCTGTTCCTCCATACACCTTCCCTGACCCACTTCCATGTGGCCATGACTGCTGCTTCCCTATCCTCCTCGCTACTGGAGATCAGCTGGTGAGCAGCTTCCTTCAGCCCAGTGAGCAGGCCGGATTAAGCAAAGAGGGGCACAACTCCTTTATGAGCATGTGCAGACAGAAACTTTTGAAAGCGAAGCTCTTGAATCTGAGATGTCTCCAACATTCACGAACAACGTCGTCACTAGGGCAAACTCAGGAGTGCTTTTCTCAAGACAGCAAAAGGCATCTCCCCTGTATTATGGTGACACTTTATTGAATGCCAAGCACCCAAAACTTCATTCCAAAGAGTTCATTCCACTACCAGCACTAAAATGCCTCAGGAAACAACCGCTGGATTTATTTATCTTAAAGAAGGTAATTTAAAGCAACCCATTTCCCACGGATCTTTTCTTCAGAAACAACTGACTTTTTTGTTGAAGTTTTAACTAAAAGAAAAAGAGAAAGAATCAAAGACTGAGTCTTACTATGAAAATTTCAGCCAAAACAATTAAAGTTCAGAGAAGCTATAAAGAAACAGTTCCTTATAGCAGGCAGTGACAGGTACACTTTACTCTGGGCAGTGCTACTGACTTTGCTTGTAATTAATAAATCTACCATAATTGTTCCAGCTACGCAAACATTTCCAATCATGCTGATGTAAGCAAAATCGTTCCTCTAATCCATTAGAGGTTAGTCCACATGTTGTCACCATCTCTCCACAATGCCTAAAATTGTCTAAGTATCATTTTTCTCCCAGCTTTGCAAGCCCCAGATTTCAGGCCCGGCCATTCCAGTCTGTGGAAAACTGCACCACAATCCACCATCCTGTGTGCAAAGAGCACAAAACAAAGAACTGATCCAGAGTCCCTCAGGGCAATGGGAGAAAACCAGATGAGTGATTCCTGGCAACGCTACCCAGATCACCCTTTCTTACCATGACATCTCCTTCTCACATCAGCAGTTTCCAGTTTGCTGGAAAGTTTCCGGTTTGTAGCCACACAGCTACGCAGCCTCCCATCCACACTACATCTGTCCTGGCAGCCTCCCATCCAACACTGCATTTCCCTGGAGTTGTACTCATCAGGCACCTTGCAGCCCCGTTCCACACAGAAAGACAAAGTGCAACAAGGACCACATGGTCGCTATTTCTAATTTTTCTATACTAAGTTTTAAAACCCATCCATAGGGATCCAGATACAATATAACTAGAAACAAAAAGAAGTGATGTACACAATTATACATTATATACTTGGTGGGGAAAAAACAACCCGAAAACACTAGAGTTTTTCAAAGCCAGCAACAGACTTCAGACAGGTACCTCCCATCTAAACTTCAGTACTGATTCCCTATCTACTGCTGGTTTTGAAAATCTAAAGTGAAAGGACCAAAAAGGTGAGAACTACTTCTAAAATAGGTAAGAAGGGTAAGAGACGCTCTTAGACAAATCTGAATGCAGCAAGCATGATTGCTGTGGTAGAGATCTCTTATATAAGGGAATTATCAGCAATAAACCCACTGGTCAGTCCTACACTGACAACAGTATCTCTGGTTCAAGTTTATATGAAAGTTATTGCCTACATCTTTGAAAATAAGCAGCAATTGTAGAGTTTTCTGCTTTGTCACATTGCATCAGAGCTACCTTAAGGGTGAGTGTTTCGGTCTTTCTCATAACCAGTTACTGTGAAGGTTCCCTTAGCTGGAACTTCAGGCATCCAAAATAATGTATTTACTTTCGGAAACTTGGATCAAGGTTTATGAAGAGTGCAGGGTGCCACAGAGAAGAAACAAAGGCAAGAACATATAATAATGGAGAAAGAGGAAGAAACAGAAGGGAGGAGCAAAAGAGAAGAAGCAAAAGGACTGCTGTAATTTCAGCACGTCAGCACAATTCATTAAGCTTAGAGGAGCCACTAGGAGTTGCTTGTGGTGATGGTGACAGTGCATCATCAAGCAGAGAAATGCAGAGGGCTCTTACTGCAGCATATGTGTCTGGCTGGCGTCCTTTTGTTTGTCAGGTACCTCGTAGTGTGGGGAAATCTTGCCGAGGCCACTGTCGCTCAGCATCCTCTTTCGAACCGCAGGGTTCCACCGATCTGATATTCTAGGGAGGGAAGAAGGAAGAGAAAGGCATTCACCTCTCAGAAATTACCTCACATGCTCCACTTTGAAGCTCTCTTATGCTCACTGGTTCCCAGTATTTTTCCACCCAAAGCAAGCTAAAATAGCTTAATTCACTATGAGTACGAGACTGTTTCTATAGATGAATAGGAGCATTTCTGGTCTGCCCATGGGCTGAGAAGAAACAGAGGCGCTTCACCATCATTCTTACGCCCAGAGGACTTCAGAGCCTGGTATCAGAGCCCTGACCATGCAGAGAAGGGGTTTGTAACTCGACCAATACAGATTTATGACAGGACAGATACACTCAGAGGTGCGAGGAGATTGAAAGGTTTAGAGTCCATTAGCCCTGCTCTGTGTTCCAGGATGCCTGATAGAGTAGATGTTATTTCATTGTCATCCTGTCATTACCATGGCTGCATCTGATCCTGTCCCCAGCTCCCCACCTAAGATCTGCCCTCCCATATCTCCCAACCCTTCAGAAAAGGGGACTGGAAAACAGATGCCCAACTCTAGTACAACTGCTGAAGGCCAGATCCCAGAGCCACTCACCCAGAGGCCTGCTCCACTACCAGATCAGGCATTCCTGGTGGCGTCCCCACCTGCTGTGACATTACCATCTCTGGGTCCAGAATAAAAATCTCGTCCTGCGAAATTTCCGTCACAAAGTGCAAATGTTCCTGTTGGAGTGATACAAGGAACAAATAATGAACCTGCAGCGTCACTGGTCTCTCCAAGCACCCAGCTGGCTATAGGAAAGCTGGGCACACATCAGGGTCTCTGAAGAGCATTCATGGGATTCTGTGTATTTATTTAAATGCACACACATACACACACACTAAAACCAATGCCACTGAAGTCACCAATAAATACTTCATCGACTTCAAGCCAAACGAGATTCCCAACCAGCAAGCTTCACACTCACAGCTTAGAAGGCTGCCCCTCAGTCACCCTATGTCATTCAGCTGAAAACTGGAGGTCTCCCCAAAAAGCCAAGGTTTGCATTTCAAAATGAGAACAAACACGCCAAGTTTGCCCCCTGCTGATGGCTGACAGACTTTCCATTGTTTGGGGATACTCTCACAGACCTCCATTGCTTGTACCGCCTGGTTTCGCATCTCCATTACCAAAGCTCTCTTTCTCAGTCCCTCTTTTTTGTTATTGACACAGAAGGCTCAATGTCCTTCAAAAAACATCAAGTGAGTAGGCCTGTCTATATAGGCGTATGGGTGGGAAACTGCCCACAGTTTGTGGGCTGGGACCATCACACAATATGAATCTTTTCCTCACAGAAACACAGGGCAAAGGAGCAGGAGGGAAAGACCACCATTTGCACCAAGTCAAGTATTAAAGAAATGCAGAATAAGCCAAACAGAGTTACATTGCCCAGTTTAACCTATAGCAGCATCTTCACCCTTGCTTTCCAAATGTTGAAGCGCAACTCCATCAAAGCATTTATATGACCGTGTGCAAAGAAGCCCTGTGGTGGCTACACACAGACATTGAACCCGGGACGTCTAAACTACAGGCACAGCTCCTTCTGCTTGAACTAAACCACCAGCTGATTTTGCTAGGAAACAGTCATACGTTCCTGTGATTCAGAAATAGCTTACACAGTTCTCAGGGGGAAATGTGTTTCTCAGAAAAAAATGACCACTGTGTGAAATCAACAGTTTGCACTTAGTGCTGAACCACTAATTGGCCTGTCCTGGCTACAAATCAGAAACACCAAAAGCTCTGTAAAATTTTCAAAGTGTCTTTTAGAAAATATATTCAGATTGTCTAATCTGTACCACAGGTTTGAATCCAATGGAGCTACACGTTGTTTTGGGGTTTCTCAGGAATATTTGATACAACTCTGGTCATAATTTTCAACTTGTAACATCACCTTAATTTCCATAGTTATTCCATGTCACACACACAGGATCAGGACCTCTGGTGACTAAAAGCATCAGCGAAAAGACAAACTCAGATACTCTCGTGTCACACAGATGCTCTCAGTAAGACATGATAAGGATGACAAATGTAGAAAATTCTGATCTGTACATCAGATTGGTAGTAAACAGAAGGGCAGATGGTCAGCAGATATAAAACTTAAATGAAATTACATCAATGAAAAAACGGCCCATAATTTTTCTCTATTTTTCATGAGACACCAGTAGTATTTTAGAATACACAGGAGGAACAGCAGATAATTCATTTTAAGCTGCATTTGACATAGCTTTAAAAAAAATAATCTATACAAACAGTAATCGAATAAAGATTTACCTGAGATCTATCAATGCGGTAAAAACGATCAGCAGAAGTTGCTGCAAGACAGAGAAACAACAGAGCCACAGTGAAGAAAATGGTCTGAGCAGAGCTGCGTGGCTAAGATGGGCTGAGCTAAAACCACCACCACGTAAAACCACCTCTGTGTCAGTGAAGTCACAGCAGTTTCACAAGCACATAATCAGATTCATTCATTATGTCCATATTCCTATCCCTTTAAATGGCGAACTTAAAGGTGAGGCTTAACAAAACAATATTCACTGAAATTATTAACTTGAAATAAAAATTTAAAAACATTTAAAATGGATTTCAGGCTTGTAAGAAGAATTGATTACATTAAAAATGTGACAGAAAAAGCTGCATTGTTCCAGTGAGAGTATAGCAAGCATATCATGAAATTGATGGGTCTAATAGGATTAATTCAAATTTTGAATCTAAAGAACAATAACATGCGTGGGAGCTCTTTGTAAACCAAATGCACGGCCACAGATATTCACCCAGAATTACCAATACACTCAAGGAAAATTTACGCTACTCATGAAAAACACATGAAAATAGGGGAGATTCACTAAATGAAGCACCTAATATGAATCATGTCACTGCCAAATAATATATATCACCAAACACAGAAGTGATTTCACCACCTACAATGTGCTTCATCAGATGGGATTTTTTGTAGTTGTTTCTGCTTTGCATTTTGTTTGGACAGTGAAATCAGATTCGTTCATTCGGAAGTTTTGACACAAGAGCACAGTATGTAGCAGTGTAGTTTTTGGCACTGCAAGGGAAAAAAACGAATGCATCTACCCACCCAGCTTTCTCCAAAACCCAAGCAGAGTCTCAATATGTTTTTTATCAATTTCCCTCACGAGAGACAATGAAGAGTGATTAGAAATTGTCAAGAAGAAATTGTTTTTGTTTAGAACAATAAAAATTTCAGTCCCCACATGCAGAAGCTTTTACAAAAGCAGATGCCATCCATCTTAGCTGCTAATTCCAGTGCTCTGGAGCCTGATGTAAAACCCAGATAAGCTGTCTGCTTTGACAAAGTCTGGGTCAAATACAAGTGCAGCTCTCCAGGGAGTTACACAAAGTGCAGACTTACAGGGAAAGGGAGGCACTTTTCTGTCACCTAAACACTACAGTACTTAAAGAGAAAGCAGAGCAAAGAACACAGCCTTACCAGCAGCAGTGCTTGCCACAACCGGGCACTGTCATGCAGTAAGTGCTGCTCATCACAGCAGAGACACTAATAAACCAAACCTCTAACCACCCTTAGAAGAATGTGCCTCCTTGGGGTGACAAAGCTACAGCAAGACATTTTGATTGCTAGATGAAGGGTCCAGCTCCTTTTTAACCCGCTCAGTGTAACAAGAAGGAACAGTTACCCTTCCATAGTAATACCCTCACATGCACCATCCTTCACATGCACACCAGAGGCAAGCAGCATGCTAGGGACAAGAAAAGGGAGATGCACTTACCATCTAGGAAGCACCATCTAGGAGAGAGCCTCTGAACAGAAAGTACTCTGGGGAAAGAGCTTTCTTGGTCCTGGATAGGGCAGGGAAATTACATTAAAAAATAACAAACTTTTTTCTCTGAAAAAGACTATTTTCTAGTCTCTGCTTTTTGCATTTTGCTCTACTGACATTGCAAAACATGCAAAACCTACATAGCCCAAACCCGCTGGATAAGTCCTCACTGACATCAGGGTTCGACTGTGATATAGAAGACAGTAAACTGACATGGTTAGCTTTAGCCACATCCTCAGCAATCCTCTTCCCTTTAGCATAGCAGCACCAAAATTCTTTGCATCAAACACAGCTTTCTCAGCTGCCTACAGCCCCCTTTATTTGTGGGAACACAGGAAAAGAGAGAGGTGAAAGAGGTCAAAAAGATACATATCGGTATCAGTACACAACAGACATGAACTCTAAGTACTATGTTCATTTCTTTTCTGCCTGTCACCTTCCTTTATTTTAGTTCAGTATTTTTACGCTCTCCCACCTGCACTGATCTGCCACTCAAAGCAGTTGCCCACTTCACCTGGCCCTAGTGTGTCTCAAATGCACATCAGGGTAAAAGAAGTGTTATTCTCCACACCCAGAATACAGAGAGCGCAGACCTGGGAGCCACCACCACTGGCCAAGCAAGCAGACATCCTACATCAACATCTTCCCATTCTGGCTAAAAAGACGGGCTTCCTGGAAGCCGATGGACATTATTTCAGGAACCAAACCAAATGACTGGGGAGGAATTAAAGCCTTCTTCCTGACTCGCACTCACCAAGGAGTCAAAGAGGCTGCCTCCTGCTTTTTCAGCTCTCACTGAGCTGGAGAGGCAAAAGGAATCTCAGAAAGCAGAGGGTGGTCGTGGCTCTGTGACGGCCAGCCAGCTTCCTAAAGCCACTGGGGAACACAACATTTAAACACAAATAGATTTGCAGAGGGCAAAACACAACAGCATAGATGTTGAGCACACACCCAAAATTTGCATAGAGCCAGATTCTGTCCTTATTTACATCTTAAGCAGGAAAATCAGCATATTTGCAAATGATGTAAGTTCAGGCACATACCGGCTCAAGATTAAACTTTACTCCTCCTTCAGACAACAAACTACAGAGTGGAATATCAAATCACAAGGCAAGAAAAGAAAAAGTAGAAGCAATGGGGAGGAAAGGTACCCTTGAGAAAAGTATTGCTGTGCATGGAACCCACAGAATGTTAATAATGTATACGTACATGTATTCATAAAATGGGCATAGATTGGTGAAAACAGACCAGGATACAATGGTATCTCACTGGGACTTCTCAGAATATCATACAGGAGCCCAGCACCTTTCCTGACAGTAGGATGCAGGACAAATTATTTCCATCTTGGGAATTGTACAGCTATATCAGGTGAGTTGTTGTTTGAAGGTCCAACACCAGAAAGTAAAGGCTGGATGAAAGAGCAAGTTCCAAAAAGAGATTTCAAACAATCATGGGTTTTCAGCCAGAAGGGACAACAGAGCTATGAACGCCTAACCCCTGGCATAACGCAGAAATCCACCACTCCAGCCTGAGCTACAGCAGACCTTTTAGAAAGGCACGCAGCCTAAGTGAGACACTCCAAGTGACGCAAAACCCACCATTCCCTCAGGAAACTGGCACTGTGCACAGGGTTTGAAGGAAGAAAGTGAGGATGCTTTGTATACAAGAAGAGGGAAAGTGCAGAAACACCAACACAGAGTTAAAATGAAAGTTTACAGTATATCAAACAGATCCAACACATCTGGGACATTCACGCAGATTCTCTGAGGTTCACTGTTTGCTATATATTTTCCTCTGCTTTTGCTGACGGGTGTTTATATCATTAAGAAAACCTAGAAGTAACAGATATTTCTCAGCAATTTATCTTACGGTTTTGCAAATCTGATGTATTTCAAAAATACTTCTTATCTGAGTAGCCACGTGTGAGAAAAGAGTTAAGAAAAAAAAAAACAAAAACATATCGACAGAAAAATGGGAGTTTCATCAGTTCAATTCCCCAGACTGCCCAGACATGTGTCAGTAAGACCATGGGGAAGAAGCAGTTTGCTTTCTTCAGCCTTGGGAAAATCTCAAAGAACACTGAAGGAGGTTGTCATTTCAGTCTGGCTGGGTTAAAAAAATTTCCAAATTGATTACAGAGCAAATGATGCCCTCTTAAGTTAAGAGGCAGACATTGCTCTTTGATTTACATAAAGGTGTCTGACACTTTTTCAGACACCTGAGAAAAAAAAAAAATGAGGCCACACTGATGTTGTACAAACACGCACAAGTCTGTGGCTTCCCCAGCTTCCTGGTCAGCATGGTGCCTGCACGCACTATGTGTTGTTTTCAAGCAGCTGTGATGATGATTAGCATTTTGATGGACACTCATTTCTCAGCCAGGTGAATGCATACCAGTGCCTGGCATGATGCTGCTACAAAACGTTATTAATTTCATTTGGTATCATGACAGCTTTTGCAAGATTCATCTTATTAGCTTCTGCCTCTGGAACTGACTGGAACCATCTATTATTGCCTTTCCTTTCTGGTTATCCAGAACAGAAAAGCAAAGGCAGCTCCAGACAACTAATTCGTTGTCTCCTCATTACCCTAGAGTTTGGCTATAGTCCTGGCAACAGATCTTGTCTGAAATGGTACTGCAGCAACTTACAGACTTTGCTTGATTTAAAAAAAAATATATATATGTGTATATACCTTCTGATGCATGATACCTGCATCTATAGACACCCTGACAAAAATAAAACAGCTTCAATTCCTTCCCATGTTCACTCACAGATTTTAGTTGATCCCCTAAACCATTCTCTCATGTACAGTTTTTTGTCCCCGACCTCTATGCATTACAGGAGAGATGAAGATAACAACAGCAGAACATTCCATAAAGTGAACTATGTCTGCACATGGGGACCCAATGACATACCTCAGTGGTAATCTCAGTGGTTTAAACATCAAATTTAGAACACACCTATGTCTTTCTCTATTATGGGCTTTTGGAGTTGCAGGATGCTTAGGTTTGCCTAAGCATTTACACCAACAAAGGTGTAAATGGGAGAGTCAAAGTCTTTCTAAAATCCACTATGTTTGCCAATGTCTATGTATCTACATGCACAAAGCTTTACGTATCTTAATATTTAGCCCACTATTTGCAGAAAGGTGAGGACTAGGATACAAAGGACAAAAGGAGGAAAATATTCAAAGATGACAGTGCATACTGAAAAGGTAGATGATACAAAGAGTAAAAATTCATAGGCCTGGCAGAGTACATAATGCTGGGAAAATGAAGATAGGAATAATGCTGGCAAATGTAAATTCAAATCACAAATTGTATATTGTTATATTCTCTTTCCAAGACTTCATTACAGTTCAACTGCAGAACTAGCTTGGGAAGTTTCAGGCCCATAAGAATGGTATTTTATAAGCGTTAAACTCATTAGAGAAACAAACTGAATGAAAAACAATTCTAGCTTCATTTTTCTTATTTGCACCTGGGCTTGCTGATGTTGTTTCTGCGGACTCCTCATGTTTTGAGCTGCAGAGGAATCATGCAAGAGAACTGCATTTATGAGACCTAAAAGTACCCGTGACACCTTATTAGTGAGGTAAGAAGATAGTTCCATCAACTCAAGTACCTTATTCATGCCCTTTATCCCCTGCTTTTTTCTGCTTTCTATAGTATGTAGAGGGATACCAACAAACATGGAACGAACCTCAAATCAACCTAACAAGACAGTTTGTAGAAATGACCCACTGAGAATAACTCAATGTTTGAAGAATCCAGGATAAACAAGTCCTGAAGACAAAACACAGAAGGGGGGTGCATTCAAAATGTAGCATCATAAAAAATTGATAGCATGTTGGGGATTTCACACTGATAGGCACTGGAGGAGATGGCTAGGCAATTAACATATACTTCTATAACTGCAGATGTTAGAGCCAAATATGGAGCTGATTTCCAACATGTCATACTCTCTTTTGGCCCTCCCCATACATGCAGATTTAGTTAGCCATTTTACCTCAGGCAGTTCCCTACACACGGAGCAGTCAGCAGCCACTTTAGGTTAATTTATAATGAGCGGAACAGAATAATACAAGCTGTTTTATTAGCCAATTCACTAGACACTAGTGCTGCTCTAAAACTCAGTTCCAGGAAAATGATTGATACAAATGTCAAAATATGAGGTTAAAATTGGACAGAAAAATGCAGAAAAAATCCCACGAACTGGTATGAACAAGGCAACTCCAGGAAAACATGCCAAATTGCATTTTCTCATAGCGTCTTCCTGCTTTCAGTGCATTTACAGGCATTCTGGCCAAACTGGAATTCTGTATCACCCAGGTGATCATTAGGCCCCAAGAAATTATCTACAATTTCACCGCAGTGGGTTCCTGTCAGCTGGGTCTTTGTATGCTTTCACAGTGAACTCATTCCTGCTGATCCCAACAAGACTTGCATTGTTAAATCTAGGAAAAAGGCTATCAACACCGTGCAAACTTGTCTTGTGATCCTAGGTGGGTGATGTGTCGATTGGCCATTGTTTGTGTCAAGTCTCTGCACTAATGCCAGACCAGCTCAGGAGCCAGTAGAGTTAGTCTGTTATTTACTCCCAGTTTAACCACTATGCAGGTCAATATTTTACTGAGAGAAGCAAATATTCTTGAACAATACTTCCAACTGCAAAGCCAAGTTCTGTATTGCACAAATTGTACAATGAAGTTGCAAAATGAACAAAGAGACCAATTTTAAAAACTAGCCACCTAAAACTAGCACCTGTTTGTCACATGCAAATGACACATTTGTGCCAGAATGGATGAAAAAACTACTCTGAAGATTATATTAAACTAAAGGTAGACGACTGTGCTGCACAGAATTATTAACAGGTTAGGCCTGCTGGCACACCTTTTTTCTCAGTGATAGACTTTATTGCTACAGCTATGCAATATAACATGTTATTGTTCAGTTTCTTAGACAGAGAAACGATTTTACTTTTGTCATTTGTCCTACAGGACACATGCTCTCATTCACTTCAAGACACTAGGCACTGCTACTGCGATATCACTCACATCATCATGCTGTGCTAATTTTAAAGATTATTCCGTAAGGTTTGCAAGGAAAAGGATTGTCCCAGGGAAAGCAGAATGAACCTCCAACATTTGAGGGTAAATGATAATCAGAAATTCATCTAACATACGGGTATCTAAAAAAAAACCAAAAACCTGTGTTCAAACGCAAAGAGTGCAGTCCACATTGTTAAGCTTATCTTTGTTCTGATACTAAAAGGAAAGCTTATCTTACCTGGTAATGAACTCTCTGTGTAGTAGAAGTTACCGATTGCAGGTCCTAGTAGGAGGATGAAAGACACACCAATGATGAAAAAAATTAAAGCAACAAGAGCTGTTTGCAGTCCCACTATCTGATGTGGTTGGGCAAACATAAATAATTTTGCAAGTGTGTCTCACTGAAACAAACACCACAGAATAGTCATGGAAAGCTCACTTAAAAGTTTTGATTGGCATATGCTTGGTCAAAAAAGTGGTTTTAAAGATATAGAGATTATGTTAATGGATCTTTACCATATCACTATTTGTTCTATGAAAAATATCCAAATTTAGAATATCAGCAACAAAGTGAAAGAAAAGAAGCTAAAACCCATAAATGTTTTTTGCAAATATTATTGAGTAATTAACACACTAAAGAAAACCACTGGCAGTTTTTTAAGACAACCTCGTGTCAGGGAGGTCATATCAGAATGCCCCGGCTATTCATCAGGGTTCAGGAATTTAATTTATTTTAATAGAGATTTTGTGAAATAGTTTTAGCTCATGACATTGCTTACCAAAAAGCCTGGCCTACAGAGCATAGCTCCTCAGTTAGCATGCTAGTTGGCAGAGCGCAGAAAGCCTTGGCACCTCCATTCCCAGCAAATGGGTCTGAGCCAAATCGAGCACACACAAAAAAAGTAGTACAAACCCTGCAATAGGTTGGAGGAACACAGTTCCTCCACAACCACTATGGGTAATTCAACCAGAACTTCTAACTGTGCTTCCTCCAGCACTATACAACTACTCGCAACCCAGTACTGGCCATATTAAGTTGCCTGAGCTCAGTATGACATCACGTTTGTTATCTGCTGAGAACATGATAATTATTTAATTGTTATTTTCCACCACTGCATACCTGAAATATGCATCACCTTACAATACGGTTTTATGTCTGATAATAATAACCACACCTCGGGTGTGACTGATCAGAAAATGCATTTGATGAAAGTAATCCTGGTGGAAATGCAAAAAAGTGAAAGCCTGTAGTGAGATACTAAGGCCCATATTCATGCTAAACACGCAGAGTTTCAAACTGCAGAGAAGTCAGAGGATCCCAAAGAGTTCAGTGGGAGGGATGACGTTCATAGCTCCTGTGTAAACTGGACCATCTATTTAGAAACCTACGTAAAGTCCTCACACTTTTAAGTATTGTTCAAAGATATCAATACAAGATTAAAAAGTCAGAAATAGTATATTAATGAAAATCTGCTAGTTCTATCACTAAATGCATACACACTTCAAATTATACAGGTAATGGAGCATTTGGAGTCTCCATTTCCCACACTGTATTGTAGAATGAACCCCTCATGAGGCAAGGTGTTCAAGACAATAAGAGCGACATTATTATTAGCTACATGAACACATATTTCTGTATATTTGGAAATATCTAGTAGATATTTGTAGTGCTTATTGGTGTCTCAAATTACTCCATGACAGTATTAGAGAATAACATTTGCATAATTAGACCTACTCAAATATCACAATGTTTATCTTTACATAACACACTTTCTAATCACCAATTTGTATAATTTCAACAAGGTATGCGGAGAATCCTGGTATTCCATTCCAATCCAAGGAGAAGAAAACACACCCATCCACGTCAATTCTGTTATCATTGAAAAGGCGTCAGTATGGCTTTTCATTTCCTGCTTAGAAAATATTTTTTAGTGCTACTCCTGTTTTTATTATCATATCACAACTCTAAAGTTTTGTTTTCAGTGGTAGGCAATCTGCAACACTTAATATATAGTTGTTGCAACTATTAGATCTCTGCACTCAGAACTGAAAGAAGCATGACATAGATTAACATATGATACCTGAATTCATAAAAACCTCACCTCTTGCAGACGGTCAATGTACATACGACAGGTCTCCAAGTCACAATCTCCTCGTACCACTATAATTCCTAGGGGAATGGCTGGAAAATCAAAACCAAAGATAGACCTCTTTAACTGAAGTCTCTTGAACATTAAAAAATTACCAATACGCTTCATTTTTATACTTTTTTTAAGTTTCCCCACAAAAGTGTTCTGCTAGCTAAATCTTAACAGTCATTTAGAAGCAGGAACATATTATTCATCATTAGTTTCATCCATTTATAATTATCAAAGATTCTGGGTTTCAACTGTCTTTCATACTGAAGAAACTAAACCAGATTCAGTTAAATGGTGTACTTTATTGTCTGATGTCAACATCAATTATTAACTGCAAAGAAAGGAACATACCCCAGAACAAGAGTTAAGGGAGGTGCTCTTATGCATTGAAATAAGAGAGTGATATTTCATTTTCAGAAGGTCTTAAGAACGTACAAAAATGATTTAATGTAATTAAAGTCACAGCCTGAAGTCACAGCCTGATTTCAGAGAAAATTGTCCAGCACCTTGTTATATTGATGGAAGGCTGCTTTCAAATCAAAACAGACATTATTCCATCTACACTCAAAATTGACCCAGTATCTCCATATTTCCTCAGAGAAAAAGAACAGAACTTGTAAAAATACAGCAAATAATTCCCCTCAGTTGAAGTCTGCATTTTTAGTAACAGGGGGTTTAGGTTTCCACTGCCATTCTGTTCTTGCAGACAAAAAAAAATAAATCCAAAAAACCCTACCCACAAACCACCAAACCAAAAAAAAGAAAAAAAACGCAAAAAGAACAAAAAAGGAAAAAAGTATGTATGAACCCACAAGGAAGGTACCAAGAGAGCTGCCTACTAGCATCTCATTAAATAAAAAGAAACAAGTGAAAACTCTTGAGTACCTGCGTTTTCTAAAACTGAATCACTAAATGACGTTCTTTTTTCTCCCTGGAGGGTCTTTAATCAAACAGTGGCCCAAAAAAAGTAAGGGAGCAGCAGGAAAGAGATTTAAATCCTCGTCTGAAGTATTCCAGAAGGAGAGCAGAATATCAGCTTATAAACAATTTTGGTAACTGGGTAACAAGAAAGCAACGTAAAGTCACTGACGGTTCTGAGATAAATAGAAAAAAATAACTGTGCTGCAGCCCCTCCTGCTGTTCAAAAGAAGTTGATTAAGAGGGCGAGATATTTATCTACCGAGCCACTCTTCATTCCGATAAGAGGACAAGAAAGCACTAAAAGATAATGGGGAACACGGCTTACATTTTTGTGACCCACTGAGGCTAAAAGCACAAAATGAAGCTCAGTGGTCTCAGGGAGGAGAGATGGGGAGCACCTACAGAAGTCAAGGTCATTGTGGGCCTCAGAGGCCAGCACAGAGCTCTCGGGACATATCAGTAACACTGACGGCATCGTGTTTATAAAGCAGTTTGAACAACAGAACAGCTATGAACCCGGGAAAACCAGAAGCAGTGACAAAAAAACAAACCAGAAGGAGAAACAAGAAAATAAAGGGACAAGGCGGGAAGACCAGGGAAGAGCTCGCAGTTCTCCTGAAGCAACACTGACATCGGATAGTGATGCCAATCCACCTGCTCGTTTTCAGGAAGGCCAGAAGAGAACTGTGCTCATTGCGACCTCCCAGATTTTTTCATTATAGAACAGAGACTGAGAAATAAGTGAGTGGAATGAGGGTCAATCACGAGGTTTGCTTTACGTGCTCCAACGCGCTGAGTTACAGACTGATTCTCTTTGCTTAGTGTTTCTTATTGCTTAACCCGCTCTGACAGGAGACCCTTAAGCTCTTGGTACTGAGTACTTAATGGCTATCTAGTTTCAATTCAGCAGATCCCTCTGCAGCCCTTACTGAAAGAAGCGTTTGTTAAATTCATTTATAGCACTAAAAAGTGAATTGCAGCAGACACGACTACACCTCCAATAGCTACAGAGCACTGGGAAGCTACACCACTGGCTCATAAACTGTCACCACCGATTTTGTCTTTTTTCTATTGAATTCCTTCCCTCATGGAGGAGTATATGCACTTAATGGGGACCAGAGCTTTGACCTGTCGAAACAACGCAGCTAACACAAAACTGAAATCCTCCACTATCACCATTCCTGACAGCTCAAAGGAGAAGGAAGGACCTTAGGAACGCCTGGAACTTTTCAGACACTTTGGTGGATTTCTTTAAAGACAACACTAATACGCAATAGATAATTTAGGGTGACATTTATGGGCCTCATCTACGCAAGTGAAGAAGAAAGTCACGATTCACAGTTTCGCTTAAATTATGTCCCATTTATTCTTGGCAATCATGGAACAAGTCTGGAATTCTGGACTGGGTGACTTTGTTCTTAAAAAGACACGTGCAACTTTTGCTGCCTGGAAATCCTGAATTAGAATGACCTATGGTTTTATGGGTCAATGGCTAGCAAAGGAATAAGGTTCGTGAGGTGGATCTCAAATGGTTCCAGTCTATATGGTTCATGCTCATTTGAAAAATCTTTTAAGTCATTACTGGATAACACTACAGTATATAGAATCATGGAATGGTTTAGGTTGGAAGGGACCTCAAAGATCATCTAGTTCCAACCCTCCCCTGCCACGGAGGGGGTTGGAATTAGATAATCTTTAAAGTCCTTTCCAATCTAAACCATTCTATGCTAAAAAGTTGCTTGCCAAAGGTGGTTGGGGTTTTTTTGTGGGTTTTTTTTTTGTTTTTTTGCGAGACCCATTTGGCTTTCAGGAAGAAAAATGTTCCCAGCTCTCATTTTTATTGTAAACCACAGTAAGTGACACAATGCAGCCAAGATTTTCAAAAAGTGCTTCACAATAGCTGCTGTTTGAAAACAAAAGCAAATACTTAATGACTGATAATGGGATTGAAACTATGAGATTGTTGCTCATTTTAAATATAGGGCAATGCTGTGCAATAGGGGCAAAATGAGGTACGTTATGATAAACCAGTTAGAGGCATAAATTTAACATGCATGGCATTCAATGTCATTGTGGGCACTTCCGTTCAGGAATGAATGAACTTCCGCCTTTTCTGAATAGCCATGTGTGGATGAGGACATGGACAGTACAGAACAGTGCTGTGGGACACAGTGATTACAAGGTATGCCAGCTGAGAGGACAGTCTTACATTAAGAGCACAGGCACAGCAGAGCAACTTTCGTGTACACCCATACACTGTCCATTCCTATGAATATATGGATATATCCAGACATGGGAATATGCCAAAAATAAGGGATAGCCTCAGATCGCGAGCCAAGCCACAGCATTCAAGTGCCAGATATTTTTCTCCTGAGGCGCCTTCTCTTATGGCCCTTTGTGTCCAGCTCCCAGTGTCTTTGTGCTCCCTGGATGGTGAAAAGGACTTTGTCCAGGGAGCTGCAGATACAGATTCTAATGCTGCAGTGATGAGCAGCAGCAGAAGAATGCCAGGAGACGAGACAGGCAGACAATTGCTTCATATTCCGAAGCAGTACTGTGGAAAGCATTTTGTTCCCAGCAACAGTAACCAAAATCAAGTACCAGCAGGAGGAGGGTGGGGTAGGTGCAGCAGTAGGGCCAGCACGATGCTCTAATTGACTGCAAGATTAGTAGTGATTTCCTAAGTCCTCAGAAATTAGCTATGGAATTTATAAACAAAGAAGAAATCTTCCGCCTATTAACTGCCCATTATGCTGAATACCTAAAGCTAGTGAACTCTTTAATAGTTCTGAGAACACAAACGGAAGAAGCCTGAATATACTGCATATGACACCATGAAGAAAAAATAAAATTCAATTAACTTCCCCATTTATTGTTATGAAAGGATTCAATTTGTGATCTAAACACCATGATTAACCCACTCAAATCCCAAACAAAACAGCCTCAAGACAGATCATTAAGGTAGATGTGAATGCCAGGAAAACTCATTCCAAGTCTGACATACCTCAGGGGACTGGAGAGATTAGACATTAGGTTGTAAATGTTTAATGTAGCAAATAAAGGCTCCTCACTACTGACAATGTTATAAAAATGTCATTTTCCTGAGGGGTTTCCACTGATATTAGAAATGTGAAGGACTAAATAAATTCTTGTGAGAGGATTCTAAAATATTGACATGTATATTACAAGATTTGGCTTTCCCAAGTATGGTTTTAATACAACTGAGTTTGTACAAAAGGATTTTCTTACCACACAAATCTAAGCCATGTGTCTCTTCAGGTCCCTTTTGTTTATTATACTGACAAAAACTAAGCCTCCTTAGGTTCACTGATTGCTAATTTTCTTGGCACTAGTGGTCCGGTTTTAAAATCTGCACGTCAGGAGGTAAAACACAATGGAGGTTATCAGACTAAACCAGGCCACATTTGAGAAGGTGATCGTCCCCTCCAGGCTCTCAGTGACTTCCCCAATACCCTGCCACAAAAAGGAAGAACCTGCCCAAGTTGAAGAGAGAACTTGTTCCAAACACCACATAAAAGGAAACACGTTATAGAAAGAAAACTATGAAGAGCTGGGAATTGAAACTGGCAGGGAACGGGTATCAGGACAAAGGGCTGAAAGAAGAGTTCTGGCTGAACAATGAGTAAAGATTTAGGATTAAGGAAAGGAACAGAAACCTGAGCTGCAAATCTGCAGAAACAGACTAAGACAGGCAGGAAGGATGTGCGTGGGATGGGACAGCCAATGGGGACAGCCAGGACTGAAAAGGTAAGAGGAAATCAAATCAGAAATGTAACAGGAAAGGAAATGGAAGAAGTAGAATATACACAGAAAAATCTCACAGAAAAGTGTATACCAGAAAGAGAAACTATAGCATGATTTCCTGGAAAGTCTTAAATGTAACTTAATATTCTTCTATTTCCCCATTCTTCTAGGGTCAATATATATTTATATCTATTTGTATTACTGTCCATGTCTTCTAGTTTAAAGGAGATTGCAAACTTACAGGTGACAACTTCCCCACTAGCTCAAAAGGCAGAGGACTGTGTTGAAGGTAGATAAGCCCCATGTGAAGTCAAGAGAGTGTAGATTTAGATTAAATGTAAGGAAGAAATTCTTTACAATGAGAGTGGTGGGACACTGGAACAGGTTGCCCAGAGAAGTTGTGGGTACCCCATACCTGGAAGTGTTCAAGACCAGGCTGGATGGAGCTTTGAGCAACCTGGACTAGTGGCAGGGGGTTGGAACTAGATGATCTTTAAAGGTCCCTTCCAAGCCAAACCATTCTATGATTCTCTAACCCAATTATATGAGATGAGATTTTAATACCTCGGATTTAGTCCTTCCTCCCAATCCAGGCAACAATATACCATGTTAAATAAATGTTACTATGACTACAAGATCAAGAGCTCAAAGTTTGAAAAAGCCAAGATTGAAGGTGCCTATTTCGGCATCTGTGTATATATTCATTGTGCTACTCCCTTTATTTATCTGATCACATACTACTTTTTCTTCTGTTGTACTCCTGTGTCTTTCTGATCTTTGAATGCATGTGTGTGTATGCATGTGGGTCAATCAAAGCGAGAAATGTAATTCACTGTGCTGTCTGGACAGAGCCCACAAGGTTTCATTCATCAAAAGGCAGAAGGAGATATTTCCTTTGGCACAAACAATGCCTTTGACAACTTTCTCTTTGTTTTTGTCATTTCTGTTTCAGTTACAAACATTTATCAGTGGTTTGCATCTGTATATACCAGCATAAGAATCTGGGAGATCAGTGGCAGCAGAGTTGCCAATATTTAACTCATCGCTGACTTCTTACCCTCTTGGTTTCATCTTGCTGGGTGACTTTAAGGAACCCATCCAACCCTCTCTGTTTCAGATCTTATTAAATCAGTGTAACAGAGAAATGCATGAATTAGCTAACGTCGACACAACATATGTTGAGAAAGCAAAGCTGTTAGAGCAAGGCAGTGACTTTTATGCAGAGTGAAATTTAGTAGACAGTCTGTAGGTAATGCTGCCTTTTACAGAGCTTCTACAGATTAGCCACCACGTCCCCTAAGAGACCTCCTGACACATACTTGGACCGTTAGCGCTTCCTTTACAGGATGGAAGAGGAGGTTTGTAGCTACACAACCCATCTCATCTAAAGCCATCCAGATCAAAGGTGCTTCCCAACATGAGCACAGTTCCTTCAGTGACTAATCTCCCCTGTCCTGACTCCATCTGCTAATTCAGGATTCCCTCACTATAGTAGCCACCTAGCAGAAGGTCCTCTTCTCCCCTGTGCCCTTTACATTATGGATATTCAGGATGTAAATACCAAGTCCTTGGTGTTCACCTTTTCTTATTTAGCTAGTTGCTCACAATCACATGGAATAGTCTCCAAATTAACTTCACCTGCCATATCCCTGAGCTCTACAGTATCAGAATGCATTTCACAGATCAGTGACTCTCAAACTCTGGTAAGTATATCACTGGTATGAGGAAGCTATAGTATCTCTGTACCTGTACACATCCCAAACGACTCACAAGCTTGTCACTCCATGTGTACCTATCCTGTGTACCTAGGATAGGAACTCCTCAGATGACCCCAAAACCGTCAGATAACCCACAGAAATTAAAGGCAGGAACACATGCAATATAGACATCTGGCTAGATATAATCTGAGAGACAGAATTTGAGGTTAACATCACGTTACACCACCCCCTACTGGCACACACAAACAAATCATGGAGGCTGCAGAGAAAAGGATTGTTATATTGCAGATAGTTCAAGTTGTTGAACTAAATATTCTTCAAAAATTGCTTTTTAGATTAGTGTGCCATTTTATTGAAGACGAGACAAGGAACAGCTGCCTCTGTGTAAAAGACAGTGTGGGAGACCTGGAGCTGATACAGAGCTGAGAGTCATTTCTGATACTGCCACCACTGTGGTCAGGTATTATTCCTCCTTAATCTTAGTGGTATTGAGCAAACTAAGTTTGGTTCTCTATGGCTAGAGCATACAAAGCAACAAAGTAAGGGCAGTAAGAACTGATGTATCCTATTTTAAAAAACAAACAAAAAAAACAACCAACAAACAACAACAACCTGTGCAGCTACTGCTGATGTTGAGCTATTTCACGGCTTCATCTTCATGGTGCAAATCTACAATAGTGTTGGCAGGAAGGACTAAGAAGGGTTGAAGACCACTTGATCACTAACTAATTTATGGTTGGTTGGTTTGTTGTTGATTTTTTTTTTTAATGTAATTCATTTCTGCATATACCTCCATTGACAGGAATTTCTTAGTAACATCGGAAAGGGGAAAATAAAGTGTGATAAATAGAAAGATTTTGCTATTTCGAAAATAACTCAACTTTTCCACCACAATGCTGCTTTGGATCACACTTTCCTGACAGAAAGTCAGAGAGAGTGCACAGAAGATATGCAGGCAACAGAGACAGAATTAAGTTCTGTCCATCTAGAAACATGAATCCAACTCACTTTTTGAATATGATACTCTCGGTTATGGTCATGCTACAATTATCATATTGGGCAGAAGGTGGTGAAGCTGGTGACCAGGGTGGCAAAAGTTTGGGGCATAGATAGGGAAATGTTAGAGAAGACAGCTACATTTGCAGCAAAGAACATTACAACGTAACTAAAATGCCAACATACATCCCTTTCTTAAGGGAGCGCACAGAAGCATTCACCCCTCCTCACTGAAGGATCAATAAGCATCCTCTGTACCATCATCAATCATCCCACAGACAATACTGAGATGCTGACAGAAGAAAGAATGAAGGAGAAAAGGAGCATGGGGAAGGAAGAAAGGGACAATTCAGAAACAGCATCTTGGTTAAATGCCAGCTGCAGCGACAAGAAAAGTAGAAAGCAACAGAAGGAGAATGGGCTAAGAATGGTCATGCCCTTTAGAGGACAAAATGACATTCTTTAATTGCTCAGGAGGTTTTCAAAATGAGGTGTCTACCTCCAGCAGAGTGAAGATTAATCTTCATGGAACAGTTTGTATGATGAGTTGTTATATGTTGGGAAGTGCAATTTTAGGTGAAGTAGTTGATAGAATCAAATCAGTATTTCAAGCAAACAAGGGGAGCGAAATGTATTGACTGTGAGTTAAAGTGATCCAGATTATTACACTGATGTCAGAGATTTCAAAACTCCATTATGGAGACATGCAACAGGCAAAAAACCATAATAGCTTCTTTGCTATTTTTCCTTCAGGGATAACAGCATGACTCGTTATTAACTGGCTTCCTTTTCCTGTTCAGATTGCTGTGAGATTCTGGTTTGGTTTTCAAATGATTCAAAAGGTAAAAGTGCCCCTGTGGGCAGGGGATGGATAGCAAGTATAGTATTCTGGAATTAAGTTGCAGGTGTTCTGCCAAAGCCTGGACAGATATGTAAATTGAGTCTTTTGCAAGCATTTAGGGAGACATACACGCACCTGAGAGCTACAGTCATGGTGAAGGAAGCTAACCCCACTGACAGTAACAGGCCTTGTAAAAACAGTATTGTAGAAACAGGGCCCAATACAAGTGTTCTAGTATTTTGCTAGTACATACATATTATCTGCATTTGAATTTTAATTCACACTAACAAAATTTCAGTTATTCACCTGCCATGGAAATTTATTTATTTCCCCTCCTCTCCCTCCATAATCACTTTCTTTGGTAAAGGACGGAGAGTCTCTTCTCCCTCAACACTCCTCTCCTCCCCCTTTAGCCAAATAACTTTTAATGGCAATGCTCCATGAAGTGGTTTACTGATGAGGGCATAGTCAGCATGCTTATTTCATGTAAGTATTTAGCATGCCATAGAGTCAGGCAGGCAGCAATCCATCGACCTGCCACCAGGAAACCATTTAAAATTTATCCAATTAGCTATGTCAAAAATGCAATTAAAATGGCTATCTGCTTTTCTTAAAAGGAAGACTTATGTGATTTTCCAGCTTCCTTCTTTATAAAAACTTAAGTCCTCTAGTGTAACTATGCCACTTGATGACTAGCTATGCCTCAATTTCCAGAAGAGATGCAAGCAGCTTGCAGTAAGTCACAGGAAAACCGGCACATTAGGTCTCTGCTCAGTGAGCCACAGGGATTTCCCATTTTCTGCGTCACAGAATTCAAGCCGGCGAGAATATTTAAAACAGATTAGTTTCTGACTGTTTAGATAGCACTTCTCCTCCTGTACATAATTTCCTTCAGTCGTAAACAGCATCACCCAGAAGTCCTCAAATCAAGATCATCCTCCTGAAAACTAAAGGTTGGACAATTCTGATAGGAGACACTTAAGCTCTATGTCCAGAGAAGACGACCGATGACTATCAGTGTATGCTGTAAGTTATATGTTCTTACACAGGACGTTCCTAATAACTGGAATGGGTAAGGTGAGGTATCTTTTCTGATTTATTTTAGGTTGATGGGGATATTATTTACTTTCTCATATTTTCACGTAAGAATAATAATGCACAAGCATTACTGAGACAGCTAACGGAAGACAGATAGGAAAAACAACTTCATGAAAAGCATCTGCGGAGAATACTCCAGTCCAGCTATGTTATATTATCAAGCTGGCCATGCAGCAACTTGAAAGAGAGATAAAAGGGTCTTACTGCAAATGGCCTGCCAATGTCTGAAAGCAAGCATTTTAACTCTTCATGGACAAACATCTACTTTTTGAATCACAGACAGCAACTGATCAAATGCATGTGTAACTTAAAACCAGATCTCAGAGATTCTAGATCATTCTATGGCATTTTGTGTAGTGTTATCACTATGGTTTTTTGCAGGTGACAACTAACATAAATCCTCATTTACAAATGCAGTGACAACAGTGTAAAGAGATGTATATTTTGTGTCAGAACATGTAAACAGCTTTTAAGGACTACATAATATATACTAAACACACACACAAATCTTACATCCATAGTGAGGATGGATGAGAATAGTTCTCCTCAGATGGGCAACCATAGGATGAAATATCAAATGAGTCAGATTGTTTCTAACAGGGTTGGATAGATATGGGTTCAACATGGCCTACTCAAGGTCCATCCAAGGTCAAACTCTCAATTTAAACTTGAAGCAAATTCCTCTCCAGTGAGCCGTAATCCTCATCCTGTTAAAATTCTTCTCCATCCAGTGATGAAGGCTTTGATTGCTTTAATTACGACCAAAATACACTAACAGAAACTTCAGAAAAGGTCATCAGGACCTATAATAAAATTTAAGCCATTTCAGTTCTTTTGTTGGAAGGAGAGCTGGTGAACTGGGAGAATAAGGCGGGGTGGGACTAGAGGAGTGAAAGTGAAACAGTTTAACTATCTTCCAACAGTAAGATAAGCAAACCAATTAAAAGGATTGTCATCCTGTAATTACCAGAGAGCTCTGTATTACAGAGGGAGCTGGAGCTCTGTTGCACAACAAACAGTCATGCTTGTAATTTAATATGAATAATGAGCCAGATGCATGAACAAGACCATTAAATTGTTATCACAAGCAGCCATGTCCCTCATTGATTAATGACTCTATGTGTCACCAAGGAAAGGAACTCCATTTTTAAGTATGGATCATCATCATCCATGTTGCCAAAGCAACCGGCTGTCTGCTTTTGACTTACCCCTGAATGTGGCAATTAAACCATTATATGAGGAAACAAAACAGTGATTATTCTCTTATGTGGAAAACTGAAGGCTGTTAAAGAATAAGAGACTGGGGAAGCCAGATTTGTTTCCCAAGATAAATGCACCCGTACAAGAACCATGTTCAAGGTCAGAGTACATTCTCAGTACAAAATAAATCATGGTCCCCCGACTCAGTTTCAAATTCAATGCTAATCATAAAATCTTGAATAGTTTCACACACTAGTAGAAACCTAGCAGAACCAACAGAAAGACATGAATAAAAAAAATGTCTGAAAAACACTTATTTTACAGTAAATAAAATCAACTTGCAGAAGGCACAGTTAAGTAAGAAAACAGGTGAATTCTCTATATATGCTTTTTATAGGAAGGAATTTTTATAGAGCAAATAGGTATGTGCATATACACAGATAGATGAACATACACTCCACATGACTCATACAAAAATGTATGCTTGACCCTGCGTTTGGGGCTTTTTGTTGTTGTTTTGGGTGGTTTTTGTTAATGTAAGACTCATACAGAATGTTCTACCAAAAGCATCTAAAACCTGGCTTCTTCCAACTTACAAGCTTCCCGGAGTTTTTCCTTGTCGTAATGTAGCCCCTCATATTCTTGTAAATTAATCCTGTTCACTCTGATCCGCAGACGGTCTGGGATGGAATGAGGACTGCAAGAAAAGAAGAAACTTCTTAGATGAAATGTTCCATGGAAGATCAAAACGGAAATAGGATATGAAGTGATTTTAGTCTTCTCTGAAAGAAGAAAAAGAGCAAGACTTCAAATTTGGGGCAACTCCTCACAGGACCATTACTGCATTTAAAATTAAGACAACCCACCACACAACAACATAGACATTAGACCGTAAATGACAAGCAAGATCAGGAAGCCCACCTGCTGGCTGTGTGGTCTGGAATTACAGAGGTTTTTCTGAGTTCTCCAACGTCTATATAGCTACCCCTCCCCTCTGCAGTTTGCCTTTTTGTACATCCCTAAACCCCTACCACATCCAGTAGATCTGTCAAACTGTATTTCAGGTCACAGACACTTTCTTGGGAAGCCTCTCAGGACAACCGTTCCTCTGCCCATGAGAGCATCCACTCTCGTATCCCTAGAGGATTCTCATTCAGCATTTCTCTTCCGGGAAACAGGCAACAGAAATGTGGCTAAGAAATGCATTTCCACAATAGTGAGTCCAATACACAAAATCCAGGAGGACTTTCAAAAGTAGCAGCAGCACAGGAACCTCATTTCTACAGATTTCAGGCAGATTTAGATGCCTCAACTGTCTATATAATTTTGAAACACTCAGTGGGTCCCTATCTATAAATTTAGGTGTCCATATATTGATAGAAAGTCGTCCTGAAAAGCTTTGTGTTGATTTCCTGCTGGCTTCTACCTTATTGTAACCTATTACTTGATTTTGTAAGTTTAGCTGAATTCTATGTAAATTAACTTGGCTACATTTGCATTTTCTATTTTTAAAGATAGATAACCTGTGTATTATCATGCATATATCAAATGTCTGTCCTCTAAGAACTGGCCCCTGGCTCAGTTAAAAGCAGATTCTTTATCCTGTGTCTTCCACCGAAAGACCATCTATTTTCTCTGTTTTAATCTAGCTACCAACAGAACTCTGCCAGTGTTATGACCACCAAATACATGTGCTGCCTTTTAAAAGTTGAAATACTGTGCTCTGTCATAAATATGCAGACTTACTTTTTTGTTTGTCTCAGTTTTAAGGTATTTGACCCACAGTATTTGCACTGCTAGTTTAAACTCCAATCAGGACAAGCCACATTTAAAAAAATGCAAAGTTTTTCTTTCTTTTTAAATGAGTACTTTTTTTGTGCCTGAAAATACTGCAGACCTGACAAAACGCATGGTTTGTGACCATCTCTTGGTAGAGCCTTTGGGATGGCAATTAGTAATTATTTCAGCATTAGTTTAGCGCATGCTTTCTTTCTTGGTATAAACAGCTCTGTCACATCTGGACAGATGAAAATAAGGATGGAAAATCAAGTCCCAGTTAAAAAAAAAAAAAAAACTTTTTTGGCACAAGCACTCTGCCTATAAAGTGATAAAGGATAAAGAATTGAGGGTGCCTTCAAAATTGGAGTGTAAGACAACATGCTAGAAGGAGTGGCACTGAAGAAATTCCCATTCTGAACCGGAGTTTCTATATTAATGATGAAAATAAGACTAAAATACATGAAGAATAACTTAGAAGAAATCATAAATGCTTAACGGTGGCAGCAAGACTGATGCACTCAGACACACGTAGGCTGCCCAATGTTTTGCCTGTGCTGATTGAGAGGGACTATTGCATCAAAGTGTCCCAAGACATCAGCAAACTGCCCATATTTAAGATAAGCTTTTGCAGTTTGATAACAGACACCTGGGACGGTAACTTCCAGCACAGCTTCAGGGGGCAGCTAATTCAGGTGCCCTTACATCATCCTACAGAACAGCACACTCCACCTGCAGGCTCTACAGCTGGCTCAGCAACCCAGAGAAGATGAGTGGCATGCAAATGGAGGGGAAAGGTGCATAGATGGAACAAGAACATAATTGCACTGAGTCTGACACTTTTTTTCTTCCTTTCTTTTCTTTTCAAGACAAGTTTAAATGTCACCTTGCTGGCTGAGAAACTAACACGGTCTGAGGAGCTACATTCCATTCCAAATTCTATAAAATGCTATTCAAAACCAAAAATCATAGGACATTTTATTTTTAGCCAAGAAAAGATAAGAAAATGTTTAAGTCAGAAAACATAGGAATTTAAATGCATAGTCTTTGTCTGTGGAGAGAAAAGAAATATTTCACTGCACGTAGTAGGGTTTATGAAAATGACAGACTGACAGCTCTGACAAGTGAAGCCTTTTATGCACTGGTACAATATGGGAAGAAGCTACGTTGCTTTTCCCATAATGTTCTGCTACCGCCCGTGATGATGAAGGTAGCTGTCTTCCAGATCGGTTCACAACCTGGGGATTGTTGGTAGGTGTGGGGAAGGGACTGCTTGTAAATTACCTCTACTTCTTTGAGCTCAGCAGGCAGGAAAAGGGGTTGGGAGACAGAATTCAGCAACTTCTTTCTGTTTGTTATGGTTTGAGAAACGCACAACAATATCATCATTTAGACAATTATTCTATCACCCAATGACCCCTCCCCACCCAGGAAAGGGAATTGGAGAAAAATAAAGAAATCTGAAGGTTGAAATATAAACAGATGTAATAGAGTAAGACTAAATAATTAACATTAATAATACTAAAGAACCTATATATTGATCTTGATGACAATATAAAATATACAACGATTATAGTCAGCCAGTTCTATCAGCAGGAAGCTGTGCACTCCCAGCAACGGACAGCAAACATCGGACACTGTGAGCGCTACGGCTTCGGGAGGAAGGGAAGGGCTCAGGGGTCCGGCACCGGGGCAAGAAGTTCTCCAGATTGCTGCCATTAAGGGAAAGCAAGCACTACACAGCAAACTTTCTAAATTTATATTGAATGTGACGTTAATAGTATGAAATAATCCTGTTGCCCAGCTTGCATCAAGTACCCAGATCTCGCTCCTCCTCATCCCAGCACCTGGCTAAACTCGAAAACATTGAGACCTTGAAACCCACCTAGCACAGCTGGCTATAAAGTAAATATTTTCACAGATTCAGGCACTAGAGTCTTCTAGAAGTGCAGTTTTCCCAAGGATTAGAAGAGAAATTAGTCCTGTATTGCTCAAACACTGTTGTAACACTTGAGAGCCATTCTTACTCTGTGCTGAATTAAGATTAAGCCAAGTGTAAACCCAACCCAAAACAAACTGTCTCAAACTGTGGTTTCTCCTGAAACCAGAACAAAATCTGTACTTTTGTGTCAAAATCTTTCAGCAACCCAAGCTGGAACTCTGTAAATAATATGCTTTCCAATCAGCAGTTCAAAATAACCACTTGACCAAAAGCTGACACTCCTGCAGAAGAATTACTCAGCCCAGCACAGGGAATATTTGCCCACCAAACCAGAACACCACCATGGCCACCTCCCTTCTTGTTCTTTTCCATTTCTTCCTTGCTACAGAGCTCCTCCGTGTATGATGCTCAGACCCTCCCTTCCACTCTGTGACCCAGTGCTGCTCTCGTTACTAGAGGGAAAAGAGTTTAGCACAGGAACTTTGCATCTTTCTGAGGTAAACTGTAATTTTAACTCCTAATAGAAGATCACCATCTCCTTTTTCTCCTTGATTTGTCCTCTTAGATCTTCATTAGCAGATATTTAAGTGATACTTTTGTTTTAAACATCCATTGCATCCCATTAGTCTGGCTTCCCCAGCAACCAACTGGTGTTCTTCACTGTTAAGAGATTAATTTTTTTTTATGTATTTTTGTAACTCTGCACTGTCTGTGCGGAATTGACTACAGCTACAAGATCTTTAATACTTCCCACTCACAATTTCACTTCCTCTCCCTCCACAAACTGGCCTTCTCATGTTCCTTAGGCGCATGGTAGGACAGGAGTGTGCCTGCTACAGGCAACTGGAGACAAGCCATGCTCTATTATGGGACATACTGGGAACAGGGCAGGTAATCCTCTCCCCAGCTTCCATAGGAGCTTGTCCCAGTCATGCAATTGTTTCCATTTCCAGATGTTGAGGTGAAACAACTCAAGCAAGCCTGGGGTCACTAAAAAAACCCATAAGTGTTAATAAATAATTTTTTGCCTGATCCAGAAAAATCATCATTGAATCAGAAGTGATTTTAAAAGCCACTGTTTCAATATTTCTGTTTAGTACTTATACGTAACTATAATGTTTGAGTTTTCAGAAGTGATATTTTTTTCTGTGGTTTCTGGTTTAGATAAGAAAGATGAAGGAAAAGAAAAGGAAGTAGGGATGTAGCCAAGTTTACACACTTAATCTTTGACAGAGGCAAGAATTCAACAGAACTCCTCAGCCAAAATTTCAATCCCTTATTCCCAAGGCCATCAACCCATTCTTCCCCAAGGCTACACCTTCATTCGGGTAAAAGTTAGGCTTTCAATAACAGTACAGTGATATTTTTTGTGTTGCTTTTTTCCCCCCAGAGTCCCACCAAGATTTTTTACTTGTAGCTGAAAAAGGAATGCCTGAAAATACTCAGATGCTTGTCTGAATATTTATTATTACAAATAATTCTAATAACTGTCTATATTCTCTACTGGAGGGGGAAAAAGATCTAAAAATCAACAGCAAATCTAAAATATTTTTGTTGCTCCAGGAGCCACATACACTCTCCAAAAGCACCTTTTAACTAGAAAATATTTAAGAGGATACTTCCGATACTCTTGTAAAAAGTATAATTTTTTGGTATATCAGTGCACCGCATATCTCTGAATTTGCTTCTATGGAAAAAACAAGCACACCATCTTAAATGCAGTGGGTTACCTAAGGAGAAATAGTTCTTTTCCAGGTCAAGTGTGGGAGGGTAATCAGATGGCCAGTGTCAGAGTTTCCTGTTCTCCTGTTTCTCCTCCTGTTCACCCCACTTTTTATAGACATGGAACTACTCCATAAGAAAGCTGTGTGTGCTAAACATAACAACTGGAGAGAAACAGTTTAGCTTACTTAGTTATAAAAATGAAACCTTGTAAACAGCAACTTTCTATAGAAAATAAACTATTATCAGAAATATGAATGCTAAGAGGTCCTTTCTACAGGGTAGAGGTTTTATATATCTAGCTAAGTTCAGTCACAGGTAATACATTCATAACTCACATATGTATATGTATGTGCTTACACACAGCTATAAATACATATATATACACACACATACACAAAAAAAACATTTATTCAGTAACAGAAACTGAACAGTTTTGTTCATGATTTCTTTGCAAATACTCTGCTCTGTCAGAATATGGTTGTTGGTTGGCATTATATTAATGTCCCACTAAATTTTATTACCTATTCGATATAGCTTTGGCTCTAAAATTCACTTTGTGAATATTCATTCTCTGTGCTATCAGACTGGCAATTGACACCAGGGAATATTGTCCTCATCATTCAACTAATTAACTCCTTCATTCACAGAACTCATGAGTTCCATACAGAGTTCTATTAAATGCAGCTGAGGAAAACACTTCTACCATCAATACTTCTGTAGTCTTCACAGATACTGATAATAATCCATATTATTATATGAATTGCATGGTTTATCTTGTTCAGACAAACTCAGTGTATTAAGAAACCACAAATCTTAAGTACATAAGCATGTCCATGTAAAAGCTAATAAATAGGGTGATGAATGTCACTGAAAGCAAGCATTAGTACAGCATTAATAGAAATGGATGTTTCTAAACACTGTATAAAACAACTTGCTCAACTATAAGGAGAGGAAAAAAGCTTTACAGATACAGTAGTAGACAACTGATAAATAAATTTGGGGGGACTGCTGCACTGCAATTTAACATAAAATATTTAAATTTCTTACTCCTATTATTCTTCAAAATGGTGTATTACATAGTCAATGAAAAGTAATTTAAAGTACAGATGAATGAATTCCATTACCTCCTAAAGAATCTAATTAAGAACCTCATTCCCCAAACACAACAATCCACTGAATTACATCCTAAAGGTCATATGCCTCATGGGACCATAAATACAGATTCAGGTCAACTGAAACATTCTGTTCATTCATGTTGATTAGCTATAATGGTTTCATTTAAAAACAAACCTAAATAGCATAGATAGGCTAGTTTACCATATTGAATTTTAGCTGATGGACTTTTGATTAGCATGGACCAGAAGTGCACATTCAGAGCATTATTAAATAACAATCCAAACGAGCCTCGTAGAAAAGCTATGCACATTGTTTAGTCGGAACAAACTATGAAAGATTATACAGAGATGTTATGAGATCCTCTCAAAATTATTACGCTCACATCAAAAAGATATGTAATTTCAGTAAGAGGATTATTTTCTTTCCTGTTTTAGCTGCAAAAATGGCTGAACAGTACAGGGAAATTGTACTACTTTCTATCAGAAAAACAGCATTTGACTTTCCACACAAATACAGAAGATCACCTAGATATTGAATAATTCTTATTATAAAGAACAGGACATGCTTTCTGGAAATTCTTAAAACCTGTAGACTTTCACTGAAGTAAAGCCACACACACCTATTCTGAGACTACCAGCAGAACCTGATCTACTTCCATTCACCAAGAAAACACACTCAGCTTTTGATGAAGCTGTGACTTCCTCCTCTCACCCCTATTAATCATCCATCAACTGGCAAAGAGATGCCAGCCAACTCATTTGGAGCACAGCTGCTTTTCCTAAGAAACATGTTCCAGTCACCCAGGAAAGAAAACAGGCAGAGTGAGCTTGGGTCCTGCCCTGGGCACTCCTGCGCAGCAACCTGACAGCTCTTCTGCCACGCCATCAGGTTGATTCAAGTGGGAGGACAGACTTTTACATTATACATGCCCTAATGCTTATCTCAATTATTTATGAACCCTGTGAACAATTTCTTATGCTTCGTGTCTGCATAGAGAAAAGAAACAATAATAATAATAAACAGTACACTACAACACTACAGCAGCCTACGCACATACAGATCTTAATACAATTCCGTAAACATAAAAAGAAAAGGAAATCTTCTACTGCCCCTCCTTTGCAAAAAATAAACTTTAGAAAAAAAAACAATCACACCCCTCTGGGGCATGTTTGCAGTGACAGATTAATGAATTACCTATCTCCTAGAGAGGAAATAAACATGCAAAATTAATTAAATGTTCCAGTGTTTAGAACAATTGGCAAGAGGAAAGCAGCAACCAGAGGAGAAAAAGAAATTAACCTTACTTTTAAGATCTCATTGAAAGAGCTTGGAAATGATACATTAAAAATAACTGTGTTTTTCATAGCATTTATCTACTTAAAACATAAGAGCTGCCACAACAGAGCAGAATCATCCAGACACTTCTGATGGGCAAATTTCAGTGCTTCACAGAAGTCCACTGCTATTTTAAGGCAAAGCTCTTACTAAGCTCTTCACCTAAAAAATACCCCTAAAAATATAAGCTCCACCACATATTTTTTTTCTTCCATTTGCTGAGCGTTATCCCAGGTAAGTCAGGTTAACCCAACTGTACTAAACCCTTTTGTACCTTCTTACCTTACACTTGCTTCAGCAAGTGCTTGAGTGTTTTGCTGTAGAAAGGCTAGACCCACACATACACTTAAACATGCACCAAAGCACCAGGTAGAATCCTGGTCTTTGTTTTCTTTCTCCTTCAGCACTCTAGCTGCAGTTCTCTCGCACTTTACGCTTCCAAGCACAGTGGATTCTCTGATAGTAACGATCCCACTAAATAGAAGCCCTCATGCTAAACAGGAAAAACTAACAAACAGACTCAATTCCCTACAATTCACGTAATGGAGAAGAAGAAAAAGATATATATATATATATAAGCATTTCCATCCTTAACTATGCATTTGGAGAATAGCTTACAAACACTTTCTCCCTTGTGCCTTGTCTCCTACTATTCTTTATTAGACAATCCTCCTATAGAAAAAACCCATGTTCAACCTAACCCACAAAGATGATTCTGTTTGGCATTTGGATCTCTAAAGGCAAAAAATTCTTTCCTATTACTCCTTTGCTATTCACACAGTTTTTATATGCATACCTTGCTGCAATCATTACCCTATAAAAGAGTATAAACTAATAAGGGGATGCTTGTATTTTCATTTATGCAGATTTTGTAATAAAAAAAAATAAATCACAGCTTATCCACAGTGCTCATTTCACTTGTAAAAGATGGTAAGAGCTATGTAAGTCAATTATGTTTTATTTTTCAAATGGTAATTATTTTTTTTTCAGAACTCCTTTGCATCAACCACTCAATGCAAACGTACTCTCACACGTGCATCCTTCTCATCATCTCTCACATCCTTCTCATCTCAACTGAACATCCAGCTGAAAAATGCAAGTCTTTACCTTCCTTTTAAAAGAGCCTCAATTAAAAATACAACACTTATGTTTACTTATGCACCCTGTATAAATATTTGAAATGGATCACACTACACTTCTACTCTCTTTACAAAAAAGACCATATGTGCCTGATAATTTTTGGCTGCCCCAAATTCCCCTGCTGCAGAAAACCTGAAATTTATCTTAAGACAGGCTGTATCCATCACCAGGTCTCATCAGGATCTGCCCTGCTGTTCAGCACTAACTGGAAGTGAAGCTCTTTATGTTGTTCAAAAAAAAAAAAAAAAAAGAAAGAAAAAAAAAGAACATTAGAATCTCAAAGCAATCACATTCCAAATCAAATTTCCCTAATACCTCATGGGTTCCTATTTTAATTTGCCAGACGCATTAATTGGCAGCCACAGTGCAGCAGCATGTTTAATCTATTTTTACAGATTTTAAGATACAGAACATCTTTGACTTACAAATTAGTTTGGGGCTCACAAGCCTCTCTCTCCCTGCCTTATCCTGACAGCTGATATCAAATGAGCCATTTAAATGAACTATCAAAACTTGGAGGTCATTTCCAAGGGACATCCCTCAACTTGGAAGCAATACCCATTCTCCCAGACCCACAGCTTACTTATTTTTCTGTGTAAGCAATAAGGCTTATCTTAACCTTTTTTCTAGAGGCTTGCTTAGATACTGCATCAGTGAGACAAGTTACTTGTATTACTTTCTGTTCCTTAGCAGAGTACAGCAAATATGATCCAGGAATAAAGCACACTGAATTGGAAATCTTTCCTTGTTTGCAAAATAATAATGAGGAACTTGCAGCTTTCTGAAAAAAAAAAAGAATCACAGAACGATTAAGGTTGGAAGAGACCTCTGGAGGTCATCTGGTCCAAGCCCCTCCTCCAGCAGGGGCCACCTAGGACAATGTCCAGGGAGCTGTTGAATATCTCCAAGGATGAAGACTCCACAACCTCTCTGGGCAACCTGTGCCAGTGCTCAGTCATCTGTACAGTAAAAACATTTTTCCTGATCTTCAGAGAGAACTCCTGTGTTTCGGTTAGTGCCCATTGCCTCTTTTCCTGTCACTGGGCACCCCTGAAAAGAACTTGGCTCAGTCTTCTTTAGACCCTTCCTTGAGTACCTATAGACACTGACGAAATCACACCTGAGCCTTCTCTTCCCCACGCTAAACAGACCCAGCCCTCTCAGCCTTTCCTCATGGAAGGAATGCTCCTCAGTAGCCTTCATCACCCTTCAATGGACTCTCCCCAATAGTTCCGTATCTCTCTCGCAGCAGAGAGCCCAGAACTGCACACAGCACTCCAGCTGGTGCCTCACCAGTGCTTACTAGAAATTAAGGATCACCTCACTTGACACGCTGGCAACGCTCCTAATGCAGCCCAGGATACCATTAGCCTTCTTTGCCACAAGTGTACGTTGCTGGCTCATAGTCAACTGGGTGTCCACCAGGACCCACAGGCTCTTTTCTAAAAATTGAAATTTGCTTTTAAAATTATTCAGTCAGTTTTCCCAAATAACTCTTGTTTTATTCAACATTTTATATGCCATCTATTGCACGTGCTCAGTCTTTAGAACAGAAAAGTGTTGGTGCATTGGGTTTTTTTAGCATATACCATTGACTTTCTTCTATGATATAATAGGAATCTTTCTTGGAATCAAGTTTCTGCTCTGAATACCTGGATTTATAGCTCTGAAATTTGTGATTTTCCAACATATGTTTCAAATTTGTTTCTTTGATAGTCCTAATGTGTCTGAAAAGATGTCCATCATAAGAGTGGCAAAGCAAGAACACAAAAGGGATGTCGACACAAAGCAAAATATGTCTTTTTTCACTGAATAGTAAAAAGCATTTCTGGAGACAAACAACACTGCCTGAGTTGACATATTATATTAACATGCATTTTGGGTTTTTGGTTGAGAATTTAGGGGGTTTTGTTTGTTTGTTTTAATTGTGGACACACCAAGGTTTATATAATATGGCATGTTTCCATAAACAGGATGAATTAGAAGATACCAACTTACAATGGTACAACAGTACAAGTACTTTTAAGTGCCAATTCACCACATTTTAAAAAAAGACTTAAGGCTCTTGAATAATTTAGCTACTATCTGGAAAGTTAGTACAGTGGAGTTGCTGACAATCAATATATTGCCAAGGAGCAGGGGAGTTTGGCTCAATCTTCAATGCAGCTGCAGCCAGTGTCGCACCGCTCCTCTGGGGGAATAGTTTCCTGTTTCAATAAGCTCTATCTGGAGGTATGGCTGAGAGATCATCTCTATTGGACATACAGCTTATGGCTGAGTTTGTTCATAGTATGTTTTTGATCAAAACCAAAGGATGGAAAGCTCTCATCTCAACTGTTTCCAGGGATGGTGCCTGGCACTTAACTTCAAGACCTGCCTGTTGCTATGGATTTGTCTGGTGACCTGGACTCTTAACTGAACCTGGTCACCATCACCAGACATGCCCTGTTCACCTTAGTTGGGTACTGTGGAAGTGTGCCTTTGCTGGTGAGGCCACTGCCCTATGCCTGCCATGCTGTCACCTGAGCTCACGCTTCCCATCTGTCACTGGATTTTACTACCCCATCTCCTGGCTGAATGACACACAGGGTAACAGCAAGAGACTATGGAACTTTGAAAGCAGATAAAAGCCAGATACTCACACAGTGAAGGAATCGGGGGGAGCTGAGACTCTCCTCAGGTCGGCAGACTGCACTTTATGGATACTATAAGGCAGCAGGAAATGAGTGGCCAGGAGAAAGGCAGCACACAATGTGGACAGACAAGGAAAAAGGCAGAGGGGATGAGAGAGAGAGAGTGTGGAAGAGAAGAAAGAGAAAGACATACAACATTTAAACAGAAACAAAAGGAATGTGTCACATAAAAGTTGAATGAAGAGACATGCAGAGCTCCAAGTTCACACTAGGAAGCCAAGAGCAACAGAAGACATGCAAATGGAGAAAAATCACTGCTACATGGCACACAGGAGTTTTCTAAAAGACATAAGTGAGGAGGACCAATGACAAGCTAGGCACATGACTATACAAGGAAGGTGAGGAGCCCCAGGATTTGTTCCACAGACACTGAAAAGTTTCAAGGCAGCAGACTTTGGAAGCAGATCCAGAAATGCAAAGCCAAGATCTGAATGGATGGAATTGTCTCCAAAGGTTGGCCAACTTCAGTTAACATTTAAGAAAAAAAAAAAAATACCCTTACTGGAGATTTTGTATCCACAATGACAAATTGCTGCCTCCATTCTTCTTTCACGTACCTTAGGGAAACATGCATTTTATATATAGTGACCCCCAAGACTGACTCTCTTTTAGTGTTTATACTCAGATGGACCCTTTCTTTCTCTAAAGGGTACGGAATATGTTTTATCTATGAGTTCTTCCCTCTTCTTTCTCTTCCATCATGCAGGACATTCTTCCTCAACCCAAACTAAAAGCCAGTGAAAGCAAAATACCATCTTTTGAGGTTTTGAGTGATCATCAACTGAGATGTACTGAGCAGCATGCTAAACTGTAGTTTCTAATCATAAAGTGACTCCTGGAAAATTGAACCACAGCTTCTCTTCTTATTTCATAGACATTTTGTTTATATCTCACAAGAACCATATTCTTGGCTTGATCATAGAAAACTAAGCTATATGTTGTCTCTTTTACATGTTACCATGATCAATAGTGGAGAATAGGAATGAGAACTTAGCTAGCAAGTCTTTTAAGGGAAGGGGAATAAGAATGTAATTCACTGTTTTGCAGAAAAACTGAAGTCTGATGATGTGGCTGTAGCAAAAATTTGCTTTTGCTGATACAAAGAGAAGAGACACATGAGAAGAAAAGAAACCCACCTTTTTTTCCCCCCCACAGTTCCACTATCTATCTGCCTTGTTTCAATCCATACCCAAGGGTGAACAGCATCACCCTATCCTGTATATTCCTTGCACCTACGAAGTTGTTTCTGGCTTGAAACGCTTTATTGGATTGTTACTTATCTCCATTCTAGAGCAATACATTGTAGGATGAGGAAGAGATTATGCCTGCCTTTTACATTTGAACAAATGAGAAACAAATAAGAAGCACTGTAACTGTATTCACCAAGTAACTTTCCTCCACTATGCTTCAACTCAAAATTTTAAAGTTATCAGAAGAGTACAAACCATAAAGATGTCATTGTCACCTACTCAAGAGAACTCATATGTGTATGTCACATCAAGCCAGCTCAATTTTTCAAAAGCAAGTATTTAAAAAATTAATGCTTGATGAATAGTGAGGAGAAAGATCACTAGTTGCAGCAACTAGTCCATAAATAGTTCAGCACAATTCATATACTGAGAAATTTGTTTGTAGGCAATTCAGCAGTGAAAGATGAAATAACCGAATAAAATATTAATTGCCAGTAATTTGCCCAGCTGTGACAAAATGCAGCACATTATATTTACTTGTTCTCTAGCAGCTTGGATGAAGTTTTTCATGCTGCTGCTATCAACAGGGAAGGGAGGCTCCTTCAGTTTAAGTAGCCCCGCAGAAACACTGGATTTTTATTCCTTCATTTGATTCCGTGGCCGACCTTTTGGGTTTTTTTTTTTTTGTTTTGTTGGTTTGGTTTTTTTTCTAAGACTATAAAAGACTAGGACCTTCTACACTGTCAAAAGCGCTGCTGAATTTTTCCCCACACTTTGAAAAAAGGTAAATTATTCAGTAACAAATAAAACAAGGACTCTCAACATATAGGAATTTCAGAGTTGAAGGTCTGTATAGAACCAGAAGGGGCAGTTTCTGGTACAATTAGAAGGTGCTGGAAGAACAAGAGTGAGAAAATGGAGGGAAAAAACAGGTCAAACAAGGTCAGATCCCCTTTTCTCATATACCAGCGTCCTCTCAGAGCGTCTACAGGTTTTGAAGGAGAACAGTTGCAATCACAAAGATGGGCAACTCTTACAGTCAGTAAAGAATCATATTTCTAAAGCGCTTCTGCTCCCAAGTGAGAAGCATGAAATCTCTGTTCTTCTCACTCAGCTATTACATATGAGCTCTTCAATTTTAAAATACTATTATTCCCTCACTCAAGCGCATCCATAAGGCAAATGACAAACTCACTATCCTCTCTAAACCCCCTCTCCTTAAAACATCCAAAGCAAAGGAGAACAGAGTAAGAAAACAGAAACACAGTGTAAGACTTGTTAAAATTGAGTCTTTTTCTACTTATGACACTGGACTAGCTAAAACTCTAAAGAGCATTCCTATTGCTCTCCTTATCTAGCAATATCATCAAAAACGACAATAATAGCAACTCTGTGTTACTGTGATGACACATAATTTTTTTAATCACTTTCCTGGCAAGCAGCTGAAGAACAGCTGTCTAACAATTAGTGGGATAGCTCCAGAACCACTTACTTATCTCACACATCTAACATTCAGATGACAGTCACATAAGAGAACAATCTATTGTGTTTGATGGAATATAAGGCTTTCTGTGATATTTCAATAGTATAGGGAGATATACTCCAGATATCAAGTTAAGAAATGTAGATAAACATATTTAATTGAAAGTTTTCTCTCTTGTGAAATACTGCAAATCAGCATCATACTGATTGAACTTCTTACAATACTAAATGCTTTCTAGAGCTTAACCTTTAATGTACCATTTACTTTTTATCATTCCAGGAGATTCAGTTCCTCTCTCTCATTCCCCTTCAATAATTGAGAGCAAAGTACATACACGTACAGAGATACAAGTACACATGTAGATATAAATATATACACACACCATTTCTGATACGAGGCTGAGACTAGAGTCCCTGACAGATCATTTTGATTTTCCCAAGACACAGGTCTGTAAATATCTCAGCCAAATCAAAGGATGGTCAGCAATGTAGTCTACCATAGCACATTGAAATCAAGCTAAACCACAAACAAGATCCTCTTGACAACTGGCATATATTATGAAACTGTATTTCTATACCACAGTTTAAATTCAGATCTCAAAATCCAAGCCTAATCATGCTAATTATCAGATCAAAATACCAGGAATTTCCATTTTACATTTGCATTATCCTCCCTCAGTGTAGAAAAAGATGCCCCAGGACTGCTCGCTGCTCAATTCTAGCTTTCACAAACAATCAAGTTGTGGTTGGATGAAATCAGGCATCGCTGCCTACAGGCAAGAGTCTGCTATTCTTCACTGCTCAAGAGAGATGAGTATACCTTATGTATTTTCCAGGCAAATAGGAATTGCACATTACAGATATGGGCTTCTACTGAAGCTTAAAGCATTAGTTTCAGTAAGAGAACACAGAGTGCTAAATTGAACAGGAAGATGTTGAAAGTAACCAGAGAGGCTTTGATTACACGAACGGATTGACAACAGCGGATGACAAGAAGCTCTAAACAGCTGGACTCAAAGTTTGAAGTGAAGCAATATCTTCCACTAGATGATACAGGTGAAAGACACAGACAACCTTTAAGATATCTGAAGAGAAAAGGTGTGCCTGAAACCTTGTCTGTTTTTTCCAGTTATGTGAGTTTAGACTAATGAAAGATATTACATCTCTTCATAAACCTTCCCTTACCATTACAGCTGCAACAGCAAAATCCCCCACCCACCTCCCCAGAAAAATGAAATCCTCAGTGCATGGACATTGGATGTTTGAATGAAATGTGGATCCTTGATAACTTTAGGCTTTTAGGTCGGTATCTTTGTAGAAGGGACAGGCTGGTTTGCTTCACTTTAAGAATACTTGATGTAAAACAGCAAAGGCACTTACTATGTCACTCATTTTAGCAGCAATGAAGGCCTCCTATATGAGAAGTACAATAATCAGTTCTACAAAATAATCTAAATTATTTTATTGGACGGGCATTTTCACAGGTCAAAATTCCATACTTTTTGTTTTGTTTTAAAATATTGATGCAGTGCTTACAATAAAAGTTTTATTATTAAAAGGAAGGTTAGTCTTGTCTTTCCTTCTTTGCATGTTCCTGGTTTCCAGTTATCTTAGGGTTTTTTCTATTTGTCTTTAGACTACTAATTTCTCATTTGGGTTTTTATACTGGAGCAGGATTCCCTACAAAGTGCAAACAGCCCTTTCTGGGCCTCCAGTTCCTTCTCCATAAACAGTCACGGGCAGCATGCTCCCACAACAGAGGCTACGAGATGTCCTAAGTAATTCTTGATTATGGCCATTTGTTACAGGATCTCCAATGGAGCTTAAAAAGCAGATCGATAAAGTTGAGAAAAGGAATCAAAAGAACTTCAAAGGCAAAAGGCATACATATGCAGAACTGTCAGAAGCCAAGAGGCACACTGCTGAGCCTGCGCAAACCTCTCTAAATAACTGAAAAATACCACACCTCTCTAAAAAGCAAGACAGAGGGCAACCCATAAGATAAAAAGAGTAAAAGAAAATCAGGTAAGTATTTACAATATGGTGGAAAGGGAGTTCAGAAGGTGTGAATTTTTATTTTTTTTTTTGTAAATGTGCTGCAAGTCCAGTACATGCAAAATCTGTGACTGAATATGCTGCCCCAAGCGGGCCTCCTGGCATTAGGACGTGCACATATCCAACTCACTCATTCAGTAATGGCATGGATGTTCTCCTCTTGCTCTTCTGCACCATGTTGGCTTGGTTCCTTAAGGAGATTCGAATGAGTGAGGGGGCCAATCGACATGGTTCGCCATCCACTTGCATGGGAATAGACTTGTATGTTAAAAGTGTCACCTCACGGCACTGATGCAACCTCTCTCCATGACCACCCACCTGGAGAGCAGCCTGGAAAAAAGCAGAAACCAAAACCAAACCCAAACAAACACAAGCAAAAAAACAAACCCAAAACAAACAGGAAAGACAAAGAACAGACACCATAGAACAGATAGTTAAGGCAGTTAAATCCAAAATGCAGTTTTGCTGACAGCATCCATTACACAGCCTTCCATGTGTAAGGCATTCTAACAAGTCACAATAAATGTATTTTCACTCCAAAATTGCAAAGCAGAACTTAAAATTTCACAAGGAAAAGGGGTGGGCAACAAGCAGATGCCTAACCTTATGCATTGCACATCTCATCACCTCGGTATGTGTCAAGCATATTACCCACACATACAAATATGTATACACACATGTGCATGATGCACAAATGAATACCTGTACTTATTCTTAAAGTTTTCAATTTGTTTTGGCTGGTTTGTTTTTACACTAACAGTAATGATACTAATTATTTGATCTTTAAAGCAACAACCCTAATTGGGTACGTCTGCAAGAAAAAAAATGATTTCCCCTTCCTGAACACAATAGGGTTCTTAACGTGAATTAGATAAATCTAAAATCCTTATTGTGAAAGCTTACCCAGCAACTGAACCTTGAGACAACTAGACAGGCTGAAAAGGACAAGCAGAAGGACCTTGTTTAAAAACAATTAAATATCACATTTTAAAATTCTGTTCAAAGAAATGAAACACGGAGGGCAATAAGCAGATCCTTCAAGTTCTAAGCAGACATGTTTGGGCATAAATGTTTTTTTTTTTTTTTAATTTGCAGTGTGCCTATTAACTCTCATCTGTCAGATGCAGAAAAAGATCCTGTATTAATGCACTAACAGAAAGCAGCCTAAATAGAAGTCAAGACCTTAAATCCCGCTCTGTGTGTTTAATATTATGGATCAAATGATTAAATGGTTGACAATACTCGTAACAACACTCCTTATAAAGCACTTCTCTTCCTTGGTCTCTCAGACCTACTTGGGTATGACCAAGCACATGTGGGAGATGTATAGAGCAAGTTAGGATTACATCAACACAGTCTGGGGTTACAACGTTCCTCAGCATCACAGCCAATGTAGACTTGTAGACCCTCAGTTCTGAGCTAGGCTTCCTTTAAAGAGAAACAGCAGCTCAAAGGGCTCTACTACAAAAATTCAGTCCCAACTGAAGTTGTTGGTAGTTTTGAGATCACTCTAGCTACTGCAAGTGGCTGGAGACACATTAGCAGCAAACCCAAAAAAGATTCCAGCTGAAAACTGCCAGTTGGTACATGCTAAATAGACTTTTGACAGCATTTTCAGAAACATACCCTAAAATCTTCAGGGGTGAAGTAAAATATGTTCATTCCACAAGATCTTCTAGACTAACAAACTGAATTCTGCTTACTTGTAGATTATTTCCCTAATCCACTAGGATCCATCAAAAAAAAAATTAAAAACGAATCCTTAACCCAGATTTATAAATAAATGATTGCTGATCAAGGCAACCTTTTGCTTACTTTGAAGATTAGATTTGTCTGAATTTCTCTTTGCAGAAGCAAATGCCATTATCATGAGTATTCACTGAACGCGAGATGCGCTGAGGGCAGGTCACACAAAAAACAAACAAACAAACATATGAGTTTAGTGAAAACAGGCTTATCCATGTTAGCTTTAACCTAGTCCACACAAGACACAGCAGCAACAAAGGCCTAAGAGTATGGACTTAAGTGTGACCTAAACAAACTTGCCAGAAAGCCCTGATATCTGCCTTCTGTTGGCCACGCTAAATTCAAGCTGCAGTGTCTTCAGTAGCTTAACACTAGCACGGGGATAACTACCAACTCCCTGACTGCATTTAATCATCCTCTGAAGAGACTGTCACTGTGTTTAACTGCTGTGATAGTAGGACACTAGGGTATTTACAGTGAGACTGCTTTTATAGTCACTCAGCTTTAGATCACTTTAAGGACAGCCTTGACAGAAAGTGCACCGCCAAATTGTTGCCCCCAGCCCGAATAAGAAAAGAGATAACATTTGTGCCGGAAATATTACGAAATTTTCCACAGCTATCACTAAATTTTCACAACATGTTTAGTGGGCCTATGGTAACTGTATGGGCATTTAATTGTATATAATATTTCACATTTGTTTCCAGTAGCCAGTTTTACCAAAAAAATTTTGAACTTTTATGCCATAGATTGAAGTATACAAAAGCTAACAAAACCAGCAGTAATTATTTGACCATAGAACATTCCCACAGTAAAATCTTGCAAATTAACCGTATTTTGCAAATGGTACATTTTTTTAAATTCAATTGCACTTCTTTTATTAGAAAACAACAATTTGCCCCTCTCATTTAAAAACCTAATAGCAGAGCATGTTTTGGCCTTAGCGGACTGAATATGTGGAATCATGGTGGTTCTTCAGTAATGAGGACAACTTTGCACTCTCTAATGCCACCCACAGAATCCACCGAGTCTGGTAGCACCTGCAATATACTCACCAGTGAGGCCATGGTGAACCCAATGACTTCAATGTAGCCATCATCATGGCGCTGAGGCTCAAAGTCTCTGTGATCTCCAGGGTTTCCCCAGGGCATTGTGCCAGCACAATACCTACAGAAAGAGGTTTGGAAAGCAAGCTTTGAGAAAGCAGTTTGCCTTGATGGGTCCTGACTAGTAGCCTGACTATTAGCCTGTTCTGCTCTCCTCCAGAAGTAATCCAGATATCCATTCCAGGATTCAAATTCAGGGAACATTGAAAGTTATGCTGGCAAGGACTGGACAAAAGGGAAAATCTTGTTCTTGTTTCTAAGCTGGTACATCATCCGTAAACATATCCATCATAATTTTTAGCAGGTTCCTTTGCGTGGGGAAACACCAGGAAATAGGTAACAGAGCAGCAGCACTTTGTTCTCCCTACTTGCTTTGCTTTCTGCAGATGAGCTGTTGAGACAGAAGGCTGCTTGGGCCCTCTGCGAGGCAGGCATGAGGCTGCAGCAGCAACTCCAGCCTTGGAGCTCCATTTCCTCTCTACCTGCTCGCTCAGAAGTTCTAACAGCATAAGGAATGCAAATCTTTTCATAGCTTGAGAAGGCAGTAAGAAATAAGAAGCAGGAGCAGATGCATCTGTGGCATCTATCTTTCCTACCATTAAAGAATGGATGTAAAAGTGATCTAAGAGTGATAGAAGGGGGAACTTTGAAGAGGTGATGTCGAATAGAAGCTTGCAGTGAGGGCAGCGCAGGACTCAAAAGATCAAGCGCTTGGGACCGCATGTGGAGAAAAGTAGTAGGTTGTCTAAAGCAGTGGTCTCCAAAGTACGGTGCATGCACCACAGAGAGTGTGCAATAAAAATTTACAACTGCCAAAACAATTAGGGTGTGCGAAGAAAATATTGTTTGTACTTTTAATAAATAAGGAAAAAACCCACATTAAAATAGTGCTTGTTTCATTTTTATCCCATCCTTAATTTCTATTTTTGTGTATGTTTTACAATGTATGTAATATATTAGTACAGTAATACATGTATATAATTTATAAATAAGTATACATTTGTTGGGGTGGTGTTCATAATTTTTTTTACTGATAAGGCTGCACAATAAAAAAAAGTTTAGAGACTACTGCTCTAGAGAGCAGGAGATAGAAATATACCTGTATTCTTAAAAGTTGTCTATTTGGGACACCTTCTAAAATGTTAAAAAAAACAGCACCTCTTTCGGTGGTTTGGTGTTCCTTTACTGGAAAAATACTGATCCTTCCCGCGACACACTACTGCTTTCCTGCCCCTTTTTTCCTGCCCCACACTTTTCTACTATCTCTGTATCAGCTTTTTCAACTTTTTAAAGGATAGTTTAGCTGCACCCTGAACTCAGATCCCATTCCATATTGCTAATTAACAGTATTATAAGCACCTAGCTCTCAAGAAGGCAGCACAGCAGCAACACTCTTCCTGCACATCCACCCAATCTAGGACAACTTGTAGGTATCTTTTTTTTTTTCCCTTGTATAACTCCAAGCATCTGTCTTGAGCTTACCTGGGTATGTTTAAAAACACTATACACTGGAACTTCAGCTCCTGGATCTTTGGAGTCAGGTCTGTACCATCACACTACAAAGCCAAAGTGACAGAGCACAGAGAAATTGCTGAATGGAGCCACAGACAAGGGAAGTGTTGCTGCTTTGTAACAACTTTCCCAAGACTTTCCTTGGAATGTGTTGCAAATGTCATGCTCAAAACTGAAAAGTAACAGAGCCATTAAACTCTCACCTCGCTCACTCTCCATTCCCCCCCTCTTCCCACAGTACTATGACACAATTTCTTATACTTACCACAACTTTAACATGCTTGGATAAATCTCTTGAGCTTCTTTGCAGAAAGTCTGTAAAGGCTGCCTGCAACAGAAATAAGTGCAGGAATTGTCATCAGCACTTCATCTCTTCCCTCTTTTCTTATCCCACCACAGAGCTAATGCCATCCTTTTGGTCAACCTATTCTTCTTGCTCTCAGGAGCTATGGTTTGGTTTTGTTTTGGTGTTGCAGGGGTTTTTTTGTTTATTTAGGTTTGTCTTTTTTCAATCATGATGCTTCTCTTTTTGAGAGGTTAACCAAAGAAGATCCTTGGGCACACAAGGATTTAAATGCAAATTCTTGCTCACATATTTGTTTCCATGTTTAAGGCACATGGGTATGGTGGGTGTCATCATCTAGAGTGTCACGCATTATCAAATTAGTGTTTCTCTCTGAATAACCGCATTTTAGAATAAAGCACTGTCTACATACCTCCTGAATGCAGAAGTGGGTGATTTTATTTACATATTCACATATGAAAATTAATTACTCCAAATAGCTGATCTCTGCCCTCCACTCCCCATGACCCTACATCCAAGAGTATTCCTCAAAGCAACAAAGATACAGGCTAATACTTGGGGAATTTCACTAGGAAAGTCAATATCAATGTGCTGCCCAAACCCTGAAAGAAGCAGAGCAGTGTGTTGAGAAGCTGATGAGCCAGAAGCAGGGGGAGCAAGACATGACCAGTATTATGTCCAAAGGAGTAGCATTTCTCTCGCCCACTAAGCACTGTAAAACAAGAGTGCTTCAGGCACTTTCCAACAGAGACATGTCAGAAACAGTACATGTGCACTTTAAATTGCGACAGGCACAATGAACTGGCATGAACTCCTAATGTGAGAAAGTGAGGAGAAAGGTACTTAAGAAAATATTAAAACAACTAAGTTAGCATCATTCTGTAAGACGAATCACAACTCACCCCTGCATAAAACATTTTATTTCTAAATCGGCTGTTGAATTTCTCTGGATTTGCTTCTGTGAAAGGATAAAAAGGAAAAATATGAACACCCTAATAAAACAAGTAGACTCCATTGTGCTTTTTGCACACATCACTCAGTGAAAATATTAACATAAATATAGTTTTCCTGTGTGAGCCCCCCATCTGTTCCATTATCTGTTATCAGATTTCAAACATTGATATTGAATTCTTTCCCTTTCCTGTAGAGTGAAAATAGATGGAAACATGAGTAAAGAAGTAACAAGAATACAATCAGTCAATTTAGCACCTCTCAGACTTCGTCTTGTGATCCCTTAGTACCATTTGGGAGACTTATTTCTACCAATGCAGAACAGACCCTAAGAATTATTAAAAATCCATGAAATATTAACCCATGCTTTGAAGCAGGAGTAAAGCACTAGTAAATTATGAGATGAAACAGACACTTACATTCTTACAATTGTTACAAAGAGGTACTGAGAAATAGACATCTCTACCCAAATATTCCTGTAGCAAAAAAATAAGTGGTTGTTCTAAAACCTGTTTAGAGAGCTGTTTCATTTTTATTAGACCATAAGTGATCGAGAATTTTAAAAGTCCAGCAGTAATGCACATCTAATGGTTAATCATCCTCACTGTAAAAATAAATGTGGGGTGTTTTTTTTTTTACTATCTTGAACTTTTCAGACTTCAACTGCCAACTGCTAAATCTTATTATACTTCTCTGTCAGATTAAAGAGCCCCCAACTATCAGATATCTTCTCCTTGAGTAAATACTTATAGGCAGTGATTAAATCGCCTCTTAACCTTCTTTCCGATAAGCTAAATGGAGCTCCTTTAATCTGCTGGTATAAGGCATGCTTCCCAGAATACAGGTCATTCTCGTGCCTCCTTGGGAACTGCTTTCCTAGCCTGTGGCATCCAGAGATTTTAGAAGCAGCACTTCTGACGCTGTATTCAGTGGTAGTACCAATCACCTATCCTTGCTTAGAAATTCTCTAGTGAAAACATCGAAGTATCAAGATAGTCCTTCTGGCTAAAGCATCACACTAGTGTGAACACTTCCAAATTGCTTCTTCTCAAATAACCACTTGAAACAATGTCTTTTGTTCTCTTTGTAGTCACTACGTCTCACAATATAAGGCTCCATTTTGTAAGAATGGGCTACTTTGTGTGTCTTGTTTGGTTGTTCGCCCAGCTACTGTGTCATCCATTTGTTGTGTTGTGGGTAAGGCCAGAACGCAGTCAGCACCACCTCTTCATCAAAAGATTAATTTAACTGCATAAGTAAATCTCATCTCACTCACTGAGCTGACAGCTCTTTACAGAAAGTCTCAACACCCCATGCTAAGAAGCAGGAGGCTCCTGAAGGCTCAGTGCCTGTGCTGCAAATTTTCTCTGATGTGGCTACCTCTGATGGCTCTGGGCAGCAGCCACAGAGCACCGGCTCTTACATGGATCTTATGACAAATATTGACCAGAACCAAAGCCCCAGTTTAGAACAGAAAAAGAGCCTTTCTGAGGTCAAGGACTCTGCAAGTCCTTCAACATACTGAACTGCTCCTACTTCTGACATAGCAGATAAGCATGGGTAGGGAGGAAGGGCTCTCTGCAATGTGGAATAGAGCCTAAAGTTCATTTGAGTGCAACTTCAATTGTAGAAGTCAATCACTGACTGCATATCCAAAGCTCACTTCATCTTCACCATTCTCAAGCCATCAAGGGAGTATGAAATGAAACGTGTTAGACTCTGTGTATGTGTATTGAGGGGGGTGTGCGTCCTGCAAATGAACAGTCCTGTAGAGCTGAGGGATCAAACAGCATGTCAACAGAGATAAAGCACATTGCATCTCCCCTGCTCCACCAAAGTGTAACAAGGGAGGAAACTGAAAAGAGCTATCCAGAACACTTCCTGAAGAAGCAGAGCTAAATACATTAGGCTTGGAGCCAGCCCTCAAGGCTCAATCTGATTAGTTACAAGAAAAGTGTAGAGGTTGCCATGGAAAAAGGCCACATTCATGGACAGGTTCCTCTGAGACATTGCAATCACTGCTTACTCTGAATATATCAGTTGACCAATCTCTATTGCATAAAATGCCCTGATAGGCTGAGCATTCAAATCAATCTAATTTATTTCAGTTTGACGGAGGTGCTGGAGGGGGGAGAGTGAGAGACCGTAGTGTGTGTTTGTTTTATTACTATATGTGATTACAATAGCTCCACATAAGCAACTGCATACAACCACTTATCTTAATGGACCAAGTGCAACAGCCATGAAAGTGCTTTAAGTTTTGCTATGAGTTTCTCTGGATTGTCATCATCTGTAAATGAAATGCAAATCTGTTTTGCACTGCCTAATTCCACATGAAACACAATAAAACCCCCACACCAGCAACACCTCCAAGGCTGCAAGCTTTTCTCTACTAAAACTCATAGGACTCATTTGTATATTTTAGCATTTGAGAGGGTAAGGAAGACACCAGCAGCAATGACTTGTAAGAGCAGAAACTTGTGCTATGAAAAGCTCTCCTGGCCACACGTACCCGCTCACAGACACACAGCTTGCTCTGCCAAGTATTTTTTCACCCATGTAAATTTTTAAAACACTGGCATCTCTAGAATAACATCCATTCTTTATAGGGCTCCATTACTTCATTATTAAGTAATGCCTCCATTAAGTGAGAAAGTAGCCATGCATTTCATCTATATGGTATATTCACAGTCACATTAGCAATGCATAGTGATATGCGTTCATAAAAAAAATGCATACAGCTGTCATCATTTCATTCCTGTGCCCTTTTGTGGCCCCTCATTATTATTCCTAAAGCTTGAAGCAGTCTTAAACATTGTTAAATATGCATTAGCTCATTCCATCATGTATCCTGATCTTTATTTAGCATGGCATTAGAGTGCTATCTTTTCATCTTGAAATGACACTCTTATAGTATGAAAGTGAAGATAGAGGAGGTTGTCGTTCAGAAAAAAACCCACACCTGCATATGAAGCTGAAATGACCAAAAAGCTAAACACAGACAATTGAAAGAGGTTTGTTTATGTAAGTATGCTTGGCTAAACCATATAAATAGAGCAGTTCACATCAGTCCAAAGCGCACCTGTTAAGCCACATTTGGATCTGTATAGGGTGGTGTAACTGCCATCAGCAAGGGGACAAATAAGATGCTACAACAGCTCACATTCCTGACAGTTTTTCGGACTTCATTAAAACGTTTCACTTGCATAGAGACACCCTGGATCTCTACCAAGTCCAATGATATGCTATACTCATCCATAGGTAACAGCTGTTCAGTTTGAGAGCAGAATTATCCTCCTTCTACCCTGCTACTTCCACAGCCTCTCAGCTTTTCTCTTCCCACCACCTCCACGCTGGAGGGAAAACTGGCACTTGACTTGCATTTGTTTTTCTTTCTGCTCTTATTCTGACACTTCTGCATCAGTATACACTTCCTTTATATCTGTACTTGGTATCCCCATTAGAAGATAAAAAAAAAGAAAAAAACAAACAAAAACAACACTTTGAAAAGCTCCCCCTTTAGCCCTTTTTCTCAAATGAATGCCATTTTCTCTTGTACTTTTTGAATTTTTAAATCATTAAGTCCCTTGGAAATTCATGATACGGTAACTTCCTTCCTAGTTGCGTCTGTATCTTGGGTTTTTATGTTCCAGCTTTCCTTCTGAATTATAAAAACGGAATGCTAAATTCAACTCCATTTGTAATTCATAAAATAACTGCCCATTCCCAAGGCTAAGGAAATAAAAAGTTCATATTACCTCTAGATTCATGGAACTCCAGTGTAACATGTGCATCAAATCCAAGGCTAAAGTAATTATTGAAGACACTGAGTGGAAGCTGTAATTGGATAATAAAAAGACATGTAAAAATAACATGAATGAAACATTCCGTGACACACTAGGAATTAACTACTTTAAATCTGCCATCTCTTGAAAACTCAAGAAGAAGAAAGTGGAACACATTAGGGAAATACATGCAGAAGGTTAGTAATGGCTTGTGGAAGATGATCAGATACAAAAGCCTCAAGAACACAAACATATCTATGTACTTTATGATCATATACATATCTTTGTAAACACATCAAAGGGTTCCTTATGTTGTCATTGAGATTTCCCATAATGCTGCTCCACTTTGTCAATACAAAGGTTTTCCTAATTGCTGTCACTTGAAGCTCAACATGGCAAATGAAACTCAAGCTGTGTCCTTCCTGCTTCAAGTAAAACCAGGAGCAATGCAAGTCCCAGACGAGAAGCCCTAATTCTATTGAGGATGCATGAGGCAGGGAAGCACACATCTGGCCTCTTCACCACTACACATGCCCAGCATGTGGTAAGAAAACAGTAGCATCTGATAAATAAGATAGAAATTATAACTGAGAAGAGGAAAATGGTTCACAATTTTTTTTTTAATTATAACACTTCCAACTTCTCCACTCCAAATGATACATTACTATAAGCGTGATCACCTCACGAAGATTTCCTCATTCTTCAACTATCAAGATCATATGGAGACCCACACACAAAGAAGTTAAACACAAAAATACACTACTCCTTGGTGTAAAATAGGAAGCAGTTGGTATTTATTAGCAAAATCCAAAAGAATAGAATTCTACATCCTTTTTTTAGCCTTATATCTTTAATTTAGGAATGGATGGTGGTCACAAGGTTAATTCTCCTGCCACCCCAGGTTAACTAGAGAAAAAAAAACACGCAACAATGACCTTTCAGATAAGATGCCAGGTATTTTGCCAGGACTTCATTCTTGAGATAAATTGTCAGTGTCTGAGACTTAAAACAAATAAATGGCTGGGATGTATTACATTTCACACACCTCTGGAAGCACTGACACATGAAAAAGCAAAAGGAAGAGATGCAACTGGACAATTAGAAAGTTTTAGAGCCTCCCCACTCACGCATCTTATGGTGCAACCCAAAGATGCTCTTAAGCATCCTATAGTCTCCCTGGGAAAAAGAAGGCTCTAACCTTACGTGCCCCATCCTCCAGCTCATCCTGTGGCAAATCAGGGTTGCGCTCAACCTGGAGATTCCAGCGGTCCAGCTGTACAATGGTCCCATCTTCTACATGGCACAGGATCTTGGACACTGGCTCGTCTGTATAACCCTGACAGCAGAGAGAGTGTCATCAGAGTATCAGCCATGGGTAGTGAAAGCAAAGCAAGTCACTCACCAATTACCTGGCAGACTTCCCTCCTTTCATAGAGGCCAGATCAAATGTTCCTAAGAACACCTCAAAAGATTGCTAAATTTTCATATACCAAGCATTTTAACAAGCCGTTGCTGAGGCATACAAGTCTTGAGTAGGCAAAGTAAGACCACAAGGAGAGGAACTCAAAATGTGTTTGCCTTGCCTGGAGTAACTCCAGTGGTGTAGTTAAGGATAAACACCGAGAAATAAAGTTTAAACTATACTTAAATTAGAAGCCTGCATACCCTCATCATTACTTGGCCCGAAATACTGGACAGATACATCTATGTACACTTTTATTACAACAACTACAGCATTAGTAACTCAAGATCCCAGACTGGAAATTGAACTGAACTATTGTGCCTCACTGAAGCAGACCTTGGACACAGCCCTGCCTGCTTTTTTTAGCCAAAATTAAGTTGCACCCAACTACACAGCTAAATCAGACCAGCAAGTTGAGAGCCTGCGCATAAAGGTACCCCAGCCAGTGCTTACCCCACCCCAGTTGAGGGTGCGGGCAAGGTCATTCCCAGTGCCAAGCGGAAGGACAGCCACAGGAGGTGGGGGGCTGAGTTGCAGCTCATCGAGGATGGAGAGGATCCAGCCCACCTACAAAACAGGAAGTGCAGAGGATTGTTAGGAAGATTAAAAAGGATGTGAAAAAGGAAAGAGACATATTTTGATCATATCCCCTTTACAGAGAAGATCGAGTAAAACAAAAGGGAGAAGGAAAAATGATGATGTCTGAAATTTAACTCTGCAACTGCCTCATCTGAGGTTTCACCTTTCAGAGAACAGGTACAGCAGTGTTTGTGAAGCTCCCTTGCATCAGAAGCAGTGGGATGTAAACACTGTACACAGAGTGACTAAGGAAAGGGAGTACATAAGCTGCTGTTTTTTAAGCAGGAAATGAAAACACATAAAATTACAGTTGGCCAAGGTTGCCTAACTGTTGGTCAAAAAAATACTGTATGTAAAAATGAGTGAAGAATAATATGGATGATTCAGGACATTTTTTTTAAGAGTGCCCTTATGCTGTCATGAAAGAAAATATGAGAGACACGTTAAAACAGCACAGTATCTCAGAACATGTCCTGGAACTGGAACAGAGGGTCCAGATCAAGTCAAGCATGGACTTGCCCACAGGTCTCCCATTCCTCAAACAAGTGCCCTTCTTGCTGAGCATCTCTCATTTCAATCATTGCAAAGCATAAACCATATATATTCTAGTCATACATACACACGTATATAAATAGAGACTAAAAGACTAGAATAACAAACTGTAATGCTCAGGGTTGAAGACTTTGGGTTGGAACAATGAATCTGACTCTTCTGTATCATAAGTTACTGGTTATTTTAGAAGAGCTGTTTCTCTCTCCAGTCCCTGTTCCAGACTACATAAAACTTTTACTGCAAAATATTTTGTTTACATCAAATGGTAATTTCCAAGGCAGTAAAAAAAGAGTTGCTGAAACTTTTTATGACTGAAATTCTTTCTTCAAGAAAATAGGGCTATTTCTTAAACTATTTCTCATCTTTACAAAAAAAATAATTATAATGTGAAAGAACCTGTGCTGCATTTATAATTAAAGAATTAAGAAAAAAATAAACATAAGATAAATTTTGATCCCTTTTTTTTCCTGACACCAGCGTTCAAAGATGCAGTCTCTACCAGAAATGTGAACTTTTAAATATGACATAAAACTGAAATCGGGACCATGTCTGAACAGGATTTTTTTCCCCCCCAACTATAGGAGGAGGAAAAATCCCTAACTCCCCATTGCTATGATTTCAAATATATTCTTACCCCAAACTGGGATGAAACTGGAGCTTCACGAAAGGTACCTAGCACAACATGGGTTATGTTATGGGTACCACCGTTGGAATTTGAAGGACTGGAGAGGGGGTAGCCTGATAGATATAGCAACCGCCACCCTATTTGATATTCTAGGGTATGTCTTTCTCAAAGTATCTTGAAGAAATTTAATTAAGTATAAACAGCATTTATCAGACAGTTATTTATCATAACCAACTGTACAATAATTAAAGCATTCACCTGGGATGTGAATCCACATTAGGGCTCATTGTCTGACAACAGTCATCTGAACCATTTACAACTCTCATGAACTTGGATGTCACCAAAGATACTTAGGTCTATCATAGTCATCATGGTAGGACTAAGTACAGTCATTAAGAAATTTTCAGAGATATATAATCCTCTACTTTTCAAAAATCTATCCTTCAATATTGATAACAGGAGGCAGAATAAAGAGTCCCAATGTAACTTCACCAAGTCCAGGAGTTCTTAGAGTCTTTTGTCATTAGCCCTTTGTCATTGCCAATGACTTAATCCATACATCTGTGCCTCGGTCTCTCACTGGTGCCGGTAGCATTACAATCCCCACCACTTTTGTAAATGCTTTTAACAGAAACTTCAAATTACTAATTTATAAGTACAACATTGCTATTTAACTTGAGGTCATTTCTAAACCTTGCACATTAGTTTTACAATCAAGGATGACAAAGACTATCATTTCCCTGTAAACAGAAAGCTCCTGACTGCTTTGAAAGCAAAGCTTTCCACTTATGCCCTGGAAAGGAACAGCAAGCAGCAATGATGGAAAAGTTACAATAAGTTCTGTTTCACCTCAATAATGAAAGGTAACATCTGGTCTCATTGAATATTCACTAAGTCCATTTGAGCCAGATTTTTCATTTCTAGATGTAATGGCTTTGGGAATAACTAGATATTAATTTGCTTCAAACTGAGCAGCAAAGTTAATAGCAGAGTGCTGCTCATACTAATGAGAAGGTGCTGCCACCTGTCGCTTCTACTGCTCAGCAAAGGGAAAACAAAGGATGGTCAGACTCAAATGTAGCTGCATTTATTTCTATTTTAATACTTTCAGGATGAATAACCCCCCCTCCCCCCAATAAAATATTGGCTTCCTCAGATGGAAGCTGCAAAATATTTCAGAAACAGATTGAAACTCTTTTTTGCAGCTATGTCTCCTGCTAAAGCAATGCCTTGCAGGTTTCTTCAGAAACATTCACAATTCAGTAGTATCTTATTGCCCCAGGTACCAGCAAAACAGTAGTCAAATCACGTATTTTCTTCACTCTTGCAGAGGAAGCACTGGTATTAATAAGCATACAGCTACCATTTTAAAAGCTGAACAGAAAGTTCCCACAGAAGTTCAAACAGGGATGTGTTGAGGTTTGGTTCAGCTCACTACAAAACCAAACAAAAAAGAAAAAAAAAAAAGGCCAAAAAAAAAAGGCTCCCCATGCCTTAAATATCTACATACATCTATCCTGGCCAGCCATTGCACCTTGCAACCAGTAATGCATTTTCTTTACCATACTTACAGTTACAACTATTATCAAGTGCATGTTTAGGGAACTGATCTTTGCAGCAATTAAAGGTCAGTTTTTCAACAGTATTTAAGCACTCAGTGGCACAGACTGAGATTTACAATATTCCTACGTACTGGAAAGAGTTATGCGGTTGCAATGCCTCCATTACCACTCTCGGACTCCAGGCCCCAAACCACAGAGCCTGTCTCCAACTCAAAGTGCCTAAATCCTGTAAAGATCTGACCCTTTTCACTTATCCAAGAGCGCACAGAAGTTCATCAAAGAAAAAATATTGACCCTGGACCTGCCAGATCCCAGGGTAGTAGTATGACCAATGCAATATCCTTCCTTACAGATGCTTTGTAAAGAAAGCGGGGAAGCTCACTTTCTTTAAGCACAGAGGAGACGCTGTTTGACTGTGCTCAGACATCATGGAGACGATAGCAGGAAGGAGCAGAAATTCAGATATAGTGGCCCCCAGACTGTGACTTAACCTACTAGACCCTCAGACCTGTGCAAAAAGTGAGAGGAGGCCAGCAAAGTTAATCTTTGGTTGTTTTTTTTTGAGCTGTACCAAATCTTTGTGCATAAAGCAGATAGGGTCTTGGTCATTAGGATCTGGCCCCATCACTCCACAGGCCAGGCCACACAAAGTTTTAAGAGTAAATTTCACAAGCGTAAGGTACATTATCTGACTCTCCAGCCATCACAAGGTGGGAATCCCACAACTGTGAGGAATTTATTCTCTTGGCAAAGAGCACAGGGCTGCCAGGCACCAGCCACCTACCGTCCCATCCCCGCCGCAGGCCAGGATCCGCAAGTTTGGCACTTTTCTGTACAGCTCCAGCCTGGCCAGGGGACATAAAGGGAGAAAAGAGGGGGGAAAAAAAAAAAAAAAAAAAAGAAGTCAGAGCAATGACGCAGGCACTTTCTACGCACTTTGACAGTTTAACCACCACTTTTTGCATCTTCCAATATTCATGACTAAAGGCGTGGGTGGAGGCAGAAAAATAAAGGTGTAGGGGGAGGCAGGCAGCATCTGCCCCACTCCAGCCTGAGCCCTGTGGCTCATTTCACACCTTCACAGACACACACACACACAAAACCACTAGGATGTGAAAGGGGGCCTTCCTCCATGGTTAAGCAGCACCTCTGGAAAAGTATGTGATCAGTTACGCATGTTCCCATGCTAAATCTGAAAGGCCAGATTCTCATGTTGTCTGTAAGCATAAAAATCTTCCATTTTTGTATTACCTTAAAGCAAACAAATATAAACATTGAGGTTTTTAAACAAAATTTAATTTTCCTCATCAGGATTTGCTGAGCCACCGTTTCTGACACATGTAGGACATGACAGCTCCTTCAGCTGGTAACTATTTCTTTAACACCACAGAAAGCAATAACATCTAAACAGAGCTCTTTCTCTGGATATCTGATCTAAGATACAATCAGGAAAACCAAAAAAAGCACCCGTTGTAGACTTGTTCCTTCAGCTGCATGAAAGAAAGGCATAATGAAATATCTCCCAATGGAGGGGGTACATTCACAAGTAGAGAGCTGAGTGACCAGAGGACCTAATCCTCCTTTAACTCCATTACACAGCTCTGAAAAACGTATGCATACTTTAAAGCTTCTGTACATCACGAGGAGAGCAGCAGTGGGGGTGTTTGAGCAGGAAAAAAGGCTTGGGTGCTCTAGAAGTATGAATAGCAAATATGTGGACCATTCTTATATAGGTAAATATTTGATTTTACATGATTACTATATTTTTGCGCTGCCTAATTGAAGCAAGTTTCCCTATCTGAAATGCCACAGGATAGTCTCTTAACCCTTAGCAGTGAGAATCACGCCTTTAAAGACAGGTCCTCCATCCCCTGGAAGAGGCTCACAGCTATTGCCTAGAGAAGCCAAATTAGTTACTCAGCAAGTAGAGGTACTTCCAGTGCTGCTGTCATGTATGGAAATCTGGAGGCAGCTTCACCCCATTCCAATGCTCAGACACCAGGAAATGGTCAGGCACCATTGGTGCCTGACCAGCGGGTCCGTCTTGGAGCCGTCTCGACCTGGCTGTCTGACACAGGGGCAGCTCCTTACCTCTTGTCACAGAAGCCACCACTGCAGCCTGCCCCACCACGACTACCAAAACCTGGACACACCCAATGCACAGTCTACCGATCTACCCAAGTTAGACATTTGACTGCTTTCCTGGTAAGAGAAGAATTATGGTCTGCAGCACTGAAGGCTTGAGAACTTACGCATCTCTTGGCCCTTCCTGAGAGAGATCAAAGACCTGGCGTGGATTCAAATACCACATAAATGTTTGGAGAACCTTGGTGCCCTGGGAAACGAGAAAAATCAAAGAGAAATTATGAATAGCTTTGTGATTATTAGAAATAATAATGTTAAATATTCACTATATTTGGATTGCTTTACAAAGAAAACATAAACCAAGAAAAAGACAAACTAGGAAGTGGCACAGCAGATGACTGCTCTATAAAATAGAGCCACCAATCTAGGCGGGGTGAACATGTATACATATAGACTAAATTTTACGACACAGATCATTAACAGTTCATAAGAACAGATATTCAAGGTTACACCAAAGGTTCATCTTCCACAGAAACCTGTTCTCCTACCTCTCACCACCTGCAAAAAGAAATTTCTGTTATCCTACACCACTCTCGGCCATCCATGACAGCAAGAAGTTGAACAAGCTTATGGGCAAAGTCACCATCACATTGAACAGTGTCCTGCACAACATCCAAGCAATGACACTACTCTGACCTCCACCATCACCACCATGAACAGTCATAACTGTAGCCCTCTAACACCTAATGAAGCAGGAGCCAAGGACCCTGGGCTACAGTTGCACCAATGTTCCCTCACTTGGTACAGTATGGCCAGCCCATCACCTACAGATATAATTTCTACCTTCTCAATTCATATTGAATTGGGTTCATATTCCAGACACTCTTTTCCCTTCATTTTTGTTCTGCCCAGACACAAAGTGGCAGGGTGTCTTACTAGCGGAAGAGGGCTAAGGACCCCATGGGGCCCACTTGTATTTTCAAGTAATGCAAGAATGCATTTCAGACATAGCCTAGGGGGTGCCAGTCAGGAATTTTTGATAGCTACCCCTTCTGAGCTATTGTTCTCCTGTCTGACACTTTCCCCTAAGTGAAGAACCAAGAATAGTAGTCAAAATGCCTAGGAAAAAGAATAAGAACAGAGAAAATAAATGGGATGTTTGCTGTAGGTATTCTCCAGCCTCAGCTATTTGGAGTTCATAGAACTCTTGAGACAGAGGAGGGGTCCAGGACTTTGGTAACCTTCAGGATTTCGTCTTCTAAATCTCTCCTTCAGCCCATGTAAATTTTTAGCATCCACAGAATCCTACAGCAAGGAGTTTTGCAGATGAATTATACACTGTGAGAAAGGCTAAATTTTTTCTTTGTTTTGAATCCAAGTCTTAGCAGTTTCGTTTTATATTCTCTATATAAATATATATTAATATCTAAATGAGAATAAAACTACTCTAATTTGCAGAAACACTGTTGCTAAACTAAAAATTTGTGACCTGGATCCAGATGATGTTCTTACCTGATTCCCTCCACTTTTTGGATTGACAAAAACCAGTAGCGGCTTCATGAGTGGAGAGGAGATAGGCTTTATCACAAATGGCCGACCTTTGTTATCCTGAGAAACAGAAGCAAGAACAACTTTAGTACAAGCTATATGTGTTTCCATGGCATAACACATGCAGGACACCAAACCTAACTCTGACAGAACTACCTCAGGTACTGGAACCAGTACAGCCATGTGAATGTGGTGCTTATCTGAGACTAATTTATCCAGCTGAGACAATTGAGTAAGAAGATAAAAGGGGAAAAAAAACAAACCCTACTTCAGGCCAGCACAAAATTATTTTAAATTGTTACTCAATGTTATTTCCCAAAAAAACAATTATTCACACAGCACTAATAATGTGTCATATAAAGTGCTATTTCTAATAGGAACAATTTTCCAGTGGAAAATAGAATGACATAAACTACTTATTTCATTACTCCCATCTAACAGACAAGTTGTATCAGCACTCAGTTGCAGATGATCTGCTTTTGATTTCTTGGCCTTGCCGGCCCTCCCACCTTTGAACAATTGCCACAGGCCAAACATGACATGTCAATGAAGAAGCCATTTGCCTTGCTACTCCCTACACCTGCAGGACACTAGAGACCCCAGTAGTTAGGACACCCCCCTGGGCTGCGGCAGGCACAGATTCAAGTTTCTGGTCTGCAGTTGTCCCACCACCCAAGTGAGGACCTTAACCAGAGAGCTCTGGCTATGAGATGAGTGTCCCTCCACTTCTCCCTGTGAGGCTGTTGTTCATCTACATAAATAAACCACTAGGCAGGATCTGAAAACAGAGTCTTCTATAAGTTATGTGATAAACCAAACCATTCATCTATTTTCTCTCTCTCTGTGGTCCAGTGCCAATTTTCACACAAGCAGAATATTTCCAATATAAGAACTCTTGAGGGAGATACCCTCAAATCGGACCAGACCCTTGTGTCAATGCACTCACCATGAATTTCACAACCCCAGTTTAACATCCCATGAGCCAAGTCTCTTACATCCCAAGGGAATGCTGTTTCATCAGGCTGCTGGTCCTTCTGGAGTCTGGTATGTTGTTTTGTGAAAAATCAACTCAGGAAATAAAACTTCTCATGCAAGTTTTATCAAAACTGATTTATTCCCACAACCAATTCAATAACATGGAATTTTTCAGTGGGGGGAAAAAAAATTAAACACTGCAGTAGAAAAAACAAAACTTTAAAGTCTGTATTTAGACATTTAAACAAAAGGACCCTGATTTCCAAACCACTTGAATACCTACTTCGTTGCCTCTTTTGCTGGCTTTTCTTTTAAAAGATGTTCTCTTCTTTCGCCGTGTTGAAGTCTTTAATGAGTTCTACATCAAAAGAAAAAAGAATACATGAAAAGCAAAACAAAATTTAGAAGACAGGCCCAGACAGAGCCCCTTTACGAAGCTCTTCCATGCATGTCCACTTGGAGAATGATAAGAGTATCTGGCACATGCTCGAGATTTAAATTACATGCGCTGCATGCTTTACACTTCCACACCACCGTTTATGGAGAAAGCCACACACGGAGACCAGACTGGTGCTTTGGAACTGGAAACTTTCCCACGCTGTGAGGGGGGAAAAAGATCAGATGCTCCCATAGACTCACATAACACCACATGTTGTACCTGCCAACCCTCCCAATAGGGGTAGGAGACGCCCGTTTCCCCTTCGGGGCTCCAGTCTCCTGCCCAATCAGGCTCGTCTCCTGGTATGGAGACCACCTGCATAAAGATGTAATAAAAAAACATGATAAATGAGATATTTTTCATGTTTTTTTTAGGAAAGAAAACAACAAGTTTTAGCTCTGGCAACCATTCTGACTCAACATAACGTAGGCCACCATGGTGTATGATGCTGGCACTGTGCCGTCAGTTCCGGCCTATCAAGAGACTGTGTAATCACCTGCTAAGGAACAAACTGAATTTTCAATATTTAAGGATGGGGCAAGGGGTGTTTGTGGGTTTTTTGTTTTCTTTGTTTTTAAATAAGAGTATCACTTAATTACATAGAAAAAAAGCCAAACTATAAAACTGCTTGTAGTTTTGCAGAACCTATTAAAATAGAACTAGCATCAAATTTATTCTCGAGGCTGGCAATAGCCTGCTCAAAGTTGTTGAACACAAAAGTATTCTGGTGTGATAAGAACAGTTTAAAAAGGGGATTTTTTTTTTTCTTATTTTTTTCTAATTATTTTAATTCAGTAACTGAAGTCATACCTGCAGGATATCCTATCCCTTTCCATAGGATCGAAATTTTGTGTTATAGTAAATACTGTAAATATTTTCTCAGTATTTCAACTCTTAATCCAGCTTTCACCAGGAAATTAAGTAACACAGGGAATTAGAGGAAAGTTTATTGATTTTTTTTTTCTGGCTTCAAATGGGGAACAAGATCCACTCAGCTCATCCAAAAGTTCATTTCTGTCTTGACCTTATTCAAAAGTATACCACTAATGAAAAAAGCCAATGACTAGAGATTATCACATCTGTAAGCAGTGATGTCTTAATCCTGCTTGCTAACCAACATTAACAAGAACAGCTACTAGATTCTATTTAATACCTAACAACCGATTCCAGAATTTCAAGACGTCAGTAAAACACACCAGATATGGAAGCTAATATTTCCACATCTCTGAGAAGTTAAGAAAAACTAACAGCTACCTAACTCAAATACCTAAAGACATTTTCCTTTTTCACCCAGACCAAGAGAAGCCTGCCACAGAGCACAAGGTCTCAAGATTTTTGTCACCTCTCTCAACACTCCTTGTGGACCAGGATATAGTCGTGCCTTGTTGGTTACTGAAAATACCGAAGACAAGATGGCTCTGCAGAGGAGGACGTTTGCCCTTTCAGACTATATTTTGGGATACCTAGTCTGATACAAAGTGATCTTGAAAGCATAATAAACCACAAAGACTGCACTGACTACGAAAACACATCGGCAATATCTCCTGCGTGGTTCTTCACTGCCCTACCTCAATAGACAGATTGACTGTAAACAGTCTTATGTCAATATAAAGGTACAAGACATTACTCTCAAAGCTGCCTCCCATGAGGGTCTCAGTCTAGTTCCTAAGGATTTCTCTGCTGAAGGATTCTCCCTGGAGTGAGGCAAAACACAGGACAGAGAGAAGATATCTAGTCTACCTGCAGTCTTGCTAGTGGTCTGCTGAAAGGTCAGGGGCATATCAAGCCTTTTGCCAGTGCTTCAGACTCTCCAGATGTAAAATTCAAAATACTTATCCTTTCATTGCACTTCAGTGACTTCTGCTGGAAAATTGTAGTCTGTAACTCAAGTTAGGTGTTATACTAGGCAAGTACTTAACTGTATCTCTAGAAGAAGAGCTGTACTTTTGATTCTGCCTTCACAATGGATGGACCTAAGTCCAGTGGCTTTCTTCTGGAAAGGGCAAAGACAGTTCAGTAAAATCCTAACTAATTTTAAAAGAATAATTTCAAGAATGTTTAAATGTAGTTTTCGTTAAATCCCATTATAACATATCTCTTTTTTTTGCCTATAGGTGGGGTGGGAAGAGGCATACAACTATATTAGAGAAACAGTTTTAGTCTAAGCCTCCATTCATGATTATAAAAATTTTCATTTCCACACTCAAAAAGGCACTAAAAGTATGCTATATCACAGCCATGTTATTTCACCTTTTTTTTAAACATGCCTACCCCTGTAGTGTTAAGATAACCTAAAGCTTTGCTATGATGATTGCAACTGCATGTCCATAGCAAATGAAAGGCAAAAAAGCTGCTTAAACATATGCAGGTTCTCTTTGCAAACATGCAGAAGAACAACAGCCAAGAGTAATCATCCGTCTTTGCACATTGAACTGAAGAAATGGATGCATACTACCTTGTCCACATAACAAGTTGATGAGTGTTTTATAAACATGTAATGTTATTCAGCAAAGTACCTTATAGCAAAGCATACCTTTAAAAATGGGTACCATATGTAAATCCTAACTTGCCTCTAGAGAGGAAACCTCTCCTTTGTGGATCTCAGTTTGGTCATCTTCAAAAAGAGATTTTTGGTATTATTGCATCGTCACTATAGTTCTCAGCAAGCTTAGCTAGATGAACAGAAGAATTGGAGTCTTCCTTGTATGGTGGTGTTGGGTGGTGCGAGGGCCACAGACTATCTCAAGCAAATCCAATGAATCCTTTCAACATTTTCCTTTACAACATTTCAGCCTTCATTTTCAAAGGCTTTTAACACACTGGGCTTCAAATGACTTAAATAATGAACAGCCTCTGGGAAGGTCAATCTTGACCATCCTCTGACTGCTCACAAACCACCATTGGACAAGCCAGCTGCTCTCAGAGATTGAGGAAATAAAGAGATAAACCCAGAAATATAAATATTCACTAGCACTTTTTCAAGGTCCTCAAAGGAGGAGGAGAAAACCCCATGTTTACTCACCTTGAACAGGAAAAACTTGGAATTTTACAGTTACTGCCTTTGCCTTCCCAAACACCAGACAAACTGAATCAGTAAGTACATCAGCCAGATCCTCATTATCTACTTTTCTCCCACAACATAAGCATATAGCAAGTCCATTCCTAGAGCTAACACCACTTGGGTTACCAAACCTCACCTATAACAAAATACCACCAGTCAACAGGAAGGACCTGCTTTCACAAACTAGGAGATGGAATTTATTTGAACCCCAGGAAATCAGAGCTGGTGTCAAAGAACTGCGAATGCACTACAGAAATACTGGAAATCTGTAAAGAAGTTACAGAAGTGGCTCGCATTATGAATAACGTGGAATAGGTATTGGGAGTTTTCCATTCATGTAAATGGGTCATTACATACAGGGCTACCACCAATCCCAAAGCTATTTGAATCATTCTGAATATCCTTCATCTTGCAATCAATTGCTTGCAAGAAGCTATAGCTCCCCATTTAGAATGAAGGTTGTAAGCAGAGATTTGTCCTTAACCAATTATACCATTATGCTTCACTACCACAACATTTGTGGTAATCAGAGGGGGAGTGTGCTCTTTATTCAAGCCCAACATTTGAAAGGTGGTGACCCACGTTGTATAAAATAAGCATGGAAAACCATTTTTGTAGCAATAAAACTAAAAATCAGGGCACAGTTTTGCTACAAAAAGCCATCTTATTTGCTTAAAACAAACAACCAACAAACAGGATGAAGGCACCACTAAAATCAGTTTCATATGAGCAGGGAATTCAGTTCAGGAGTTGCCTGTGACCAATGTTAGTAGTTAATTAGAGCTGAGGAAATATTTTATAACAAAAAGGCTTCTGGCCAAATTTATTCTGATTGTGGAATATGCAAAAAACAGATTGTTGGTTTCACATTTATTTACTATCTGAATTTACAAAAATTTGTGAATACTGTGTTTGTATTCTGTGGACTGAATGCAGTGAATATTTCACAGTGTTTACCAAACATGCATATAGGGTGAAGAGGGTCATAATACACAGAAGGAGAGCTGGCCAGAAACAGCAGGAGAGAAGAAAATATTTCCTAAAAAAATAATAAATAAGAAAACAAGACTTCTGCCAAAAAATCTGAAAACACATCTGAAAGATGCGTCAGTGTTTTCTACAGCAATAAGGAAGCATTCCCCAGAACTAATACCTCAATGGGTGCTGTTAAGAAGTTTCATGGAAATATGCCCATTGGGTGTGCTAAATATCATTTTGATCTAATGCTTCAATTACTCAACATAAGGTTTTTGCATGCTACTGACCATGAATTTCAAGGACTTGAGATGTGATGGAGAGGGAATATTGGACTGAAGTACTTCCTCTCCGCTCATGACTCAGGCATACAACGCTGACAGATATTTTCTTTTAGTGTAACATTTTGAACCTTTTAAACATTTAAAAGCATTTTTCCCATGAATTATAATTAGCTAGATTGGATTTATTTTTTTATTTGAACTTTTCTGAAAAAATAATGGACAAGAAAGAAAATTCTCTAAAAATAAGAAAGATGCCTTGCTTTGACCAAGTACCAAATCAAAGGAAAGTTAAAAGTGTTCATTTTTATTTTTTTTTTTTACTAAAAGTTAAAAAATAAAATTAAAAATATGTAAGAAAGGCTTCTTTTAGTCAGGTCAGGCATTGATACATCTATCAAGTACCAGATAGGTGTGGAAAATTAGCCAAGGAGATTAAGTCTCTGCCAAGGACTCAAACAGATTCTTCAAGAGAGGAAAAAAAGATTTCTCTAAGGCAGGCTGGAGTAAAACTAGCAGAGAAATAAGAGCGTAGGGAAAAAATACATATGCCAAGGAAACCTTTTTTCTCAGAGTGGAGACGGCTAGGAATCTTGCCTTCTCTCTCTGGACCTAAAGGAGAAATAGTGGTCTCTTCAGCTGACTTTTTGATTACTCTATACATATATTTCCCCTTCCCCCTAACTCGTCTTCAACATCCAGCTTTTTAGAAATGCAACTCATGCACAAATCTGACATTCATGTCCCTAGATTGGAACTAAAAACTGAGCAGTGTCACAACTTAGACCTTTTTCCAGTTTTATGGCACTAATTTTGTCTTAGTGTCTTGCCTACAACCTGAACTTCTCGGATCCTTGTTGGCAACCAGGACACTGAGTCAGAAAGCCCCGGGTCACTTCTCAAGGACGGACACACTAACATTAAGAACCACACATCCCTACTCTATAAAACCAGGATTCCTGTGAATGGAGGAAAATTACAAGAAAACACGAGTGTGAAGTTTCAATATCCCGGACATCATTCACTTCAGGGAAAAAAAACAAACAAACAAACATCAACTTGTTTCAGTGCTTCTGAAATAAAATTTTTCCCAGCATTTCTGGCTCCCCAATATGTTCAGTGTTTGGCTGTTTCTTTCAGGTCAATCTTGAGTGAAAACAGACTTTCAAAGAAAAAAAAAAAAATACTTCTTGCATGATGAGAATCCCCTTTTAATTTTTGGCCAGCTCTCTTCTGGATTCCTTTTCTCCCTATTGTGTTCACCAGTGAACAATTGTCTCCAAGACATATCACATCCATTACCAAAGCTTTGAAGTCTAATGCTTGTTACCTTCAACTAAATGAGCACGTGGGCTGACTGCTCACATTCAGCAAGCACTGATGTAAATAAGACATGATTGTTTAAATGTCCATTAATGGCAAATTCAGAGGAACGCCAGTCCAGCCACAGCCAATTCTTACTCCAATTCGAGTGAATGTTTGTGAACAGTTTTTCCCTGTATTTGCTCAGCTCTATTTAATGAAACATGCTTGACTGCCTAAAACAGAGGGGATTTCTTGCCATAGGCTCATTGAACCCACAGTTACAGGAACAAATCCAAGCTGAATTTGCTCAGAACAGAAGTCACATTTGTTGCTAATCATCCAAAATAGGGAAACTTACTGAAGGGCTGGATGGAGGGGCAGGAGGATACAGGTTCATAATCACCATGGATGTATGCTGGGTTTCAGGGATAGAGACAGGGTTGAACAAGCATGCCTTAGTGAAGGAGTTCCGAGCGGCGAAGCCAGGCTGGCCCTGCGCAGCCATACAGCTTCAGAAACAGACATCAGCATGCAGTTACCTGAGGTTTCTTCACCTTAATGATCCAGGTGGGAGGCACAATGACAGCAGCGTGAGCCCCCAGGGAACATGGCTCCTCAATGTGATGTAGCATGAAACAGGTGACTTTATTGTGAAACTGGAAGAGAGGAAGAGAGTAGAGTCAATAAAGAGGCCAAGAAAGACAAGGACAAAGGGAAAGCATGGAGAAGAGGGTGATGGTACAAAAACTGGAGCAATGTTCCCAACTCCACTGTCTTCAAGCCCTTCAAACCATGGAGTTTTAGCAACTAAAGATCCGTTTCCCTAGCCATGCCTTCTTACCAAAAAAAAAAAAAACCAAAAAAAAACCACACCACCAAAAAAACCTCCAAAAATGAAACAAACAAAAAAAAAACCCAAACATCAAAACCTCCAAAAACCCGAATCACTTCTACACAGATCACAAATTGAAGACCACAACCTAGTTTGATGCACTCTATGTATTAAGAGTTCTTTGGCTTCCTGAGCTAGCAGCAGCAGGGTGTTGATGGGAGGTAGCTAGTGACTACATTCTTCTCGAGGACTTGTGTCAGCCAGGTGAAGTTAATGGTGTCTTTGAACAAAAGGAACAGAACTGGCAAAACTGGGGGTGATTCACAGAGAGGGAACCTGGAAAGCTGGTTCAGAGCCCGGAAAAATGCTACCAGATTCCCTGACTACTATTCACTTACCGCCAACTTGCACCAGGAACAACTGATGGCCACAATCTCTTTACTATGGAAGGAGAATTTCTGCTGAAAGCCCTAGAATGAGCAGAAAAAAATGATTAAATTCCTCCTGACTACAAGAAGATTTACGCCAGGTGACCGTGCTAGGCTAAATCAGTTTATTGAAGTCAGATACATTGGCTCAGCCTCAAAGCTCTTAGACATCAAATAGATTTTTGGGGGATAGAACAGTGACAGCATTCATAGCGAAGGTTCAACTGGGACATTTTCATATACACTTCTAAAAACACTTCTCCAAAATGTTATGTTTTTTCTTAGATTTTCTAGTTAAAAACAAAGGAAGAAGAAATACAGAAATAATGCCTATTTTAATGAACAAAATATTCCCTCATTGCAGTGTTGTTTTCTCTAAATACAAACAAGAATTTGAATTTTCCTTTTTTTTTTTTTAAAATACAGAGTGGAATCAACTACAATGCTGTGTTGAAATGTTCTGATTGGGAAATTAAGTTTATTGTTTTATTGAGCTGACTCAGATCAAGATCTTTTAAGAAAGTTCCAAAAACATAAATTGTCTGATTCGGATCAAACAGATAAAATAAATATTTCTTCATAGCTTTAAGGAGACCATTACCAGCAAATACAAGATTTTATTCTCCCACAGAAGAGTTTCATTTTGTAGAATGCAATTTCAGCAGACATATCACTTTGCTCTGAATTCTAAAGCTGGAAGAGATCATTGGGTCGTATACATCCTTCTTGCATATAACACATGCAACAAATGGTAAGTTACAGACTAAAAATTTGTGTTCAGTTAAAGCTTATTTTAGCTAGAGAAAGAATTGATGTGAATTGAAGAATTGCTGCAGAGATGGAAAGCCCAGAACTTCATTGAACAGTTTGTCATAGTCACCTTCACTGCTTAGGTTTCAGATTTGCAGTTGTCTGGGTCCTTTATTCATTGGCTTCTATCAAGCCTCCCCCTACTACATAAAGTAGCCCATCACTACCCAGAATTTTCTAATTCAGTCTCTCTACCAAGTCATGAGTTTGTGAGGCAGTTTTCTTTTTGAAAAGCTGAGTTTTACCTAAATTTCCTACATGCTGGGCAATGCCCAAGACCCAGTGCAAAGAATTATAATCTGATTCAGTAACATCTAACAGGTCATTGCCTCACTGCTTCTGTAATTAAGGTCCTTCTTATCCTAGCTGCTCTGGAAAGGAACAGGAAGATAGACACCTGCAGGAAAAATGAGCCTATTGGTGCCCAGTGCAATGACGCTGTCAAGCACACCAAGAAGGAGATTTAAATGAACAACCAAAAACCCATCCAGAGATGCACTGGTCTTGTTAAGTGAGGGACTGAGCTCCAATATGTCCATACATGGTAGCTGAGGACAACCCTACCAATACTCTGAAGAGGAGGCAGCTCTCCCTGTCTGCCTGCCATGCAGAAGCGCACACTGCAGCTTCTTCAGGTGTCCCCAGCATGTATGCAAAACAGCTTGCCAGGTGGATCACACCACCAACTAAGGCCTAATCCTAACAAGGCTTGTGTCACCTCTACCTAGATTTATTTTATTTTTTTTTTAATCCTTCCCCTAATGCCTCAGGTTTTGCATTCAGAGAAATTCAAAGAGATTACATTCTTCGTAATGATGGTGATTTGGCATATTCAGGTTTAGTAATGGAACACAGTCAAATGGCTTCACAAAGACCAGCTGTCCAGCTGCTTCTGGCTGGGCAGATCTAGCCTGCCATTTGGTGCGGGCACAAGAACAGAGTGACAGCACGTATGATACGAGTGCTGGAACGGAGGTCTGACACTGGACAAAACACACTAATCTCATTCACTTATACAAATGCTTCTTAATGTTTCTCACAAATCTCACTCTTTCTTGTCCTAAAGCGTATTAAAAGAAAATTATTTCAGCCCCTCATTGGCATGAAATGTTTTGTTTTATTCTCCTTTCTAACAACCAGGGGAGAAATTCTTCTCTACCAAAACCTCCAGTAATAAAACCTAAAATTCAGTACATTAATTCCACAGCCCATAAGTGGTGTATTTTAAACATACGGACTGAGCAGCTTGTCTGGTTCTAGATGGACCATTTTTCATTTATTCAGTAAGCCATTTGGCTTTTAGGGAGTCATTAGAGAAAATGATACAGCAATAACAACATATTAATGATAAGTAGCAATAAAACATCACTTTTCTTCCTCAATTGCTTTACAAATATGAGCTAATTCTTCATATGGATACATGTTGGAGGTAAGACAGCAATTATTTGAAAGCTAGCTTTACAAATAAAGGAACTGATAAAACAAAGCAATGCACTGCAGGTCACAGTGAGATTTGATGGAGACTATCAGATTGAAACACTGGGCCCCCCCATATTCCACCAGAAATCGTCTCTTCTGCCTTCTCTCGATAAGAGGGAAAACTAAAATTCAGCTATCTTGTTCCTGGGTCATACAAGGAGGTCTTCTGCACAAATTTTGGGATAGAAAATTAATTTCACCTTTGTGAGAATAACAGCCCAGAATATTAGCCCATGTTCACTGGCACCCAATTCCCATACCACACAAGAAATCCCATGCTGTGAGCTGCTCCTGCAAAAATAAACAGTTGTGCACACCAGAGGAAGTGTATTTGGAGCAAAAGAGCACCTGAATCCCTAGCTTGTGTCGATGATTACAATCTGTCTAAATAATCTGGATCAAAGTCCACGTTAATACAGACGGCCATGCACAAACAGAGCACAGAGGGATTACTAGCTCCAATATGTTTTTGTTATATTCTCAAATGTATTTATCATGAAAGAGTATTTTCACATCAGTGTTAGGGGGACTAATAAGGGTTTTTTTACATGTATTTTCTCATGTTATTTATTCCCTTTTTAATGCTCCCAGAGATATTCCAATGCAACGTTACTGTAGTGGAGACTGGTATTACTACAGCTTGAATACAGACGGCAACAGCAGCACTTGGATGGTGATCTCTGCTAAAATAACAGAGAACTAGAATTGCCCCACAACTACTAGAAATTTCAATCCTACCATTATATGCAGGGAAAGCATACAGCTCTGCATCAATCCACAGGCCCTTAAAGGGGACCAGTAACACAGAGAGAGTGACACTATAGCTGCCCACTGCATGGGTAGAGTGGACACACTGCTTCCGACACCACAGAAAGTTTAAAAAAAAAAAAAAAAAGAGTCTGTTTAGCATGGTGGCCGAATATGCTTTCTCAGCCCTAGAAAATCCCTAAGCCACTGGTAACTGGAAGTATATGAAGAAAGGATAACTTTGCATTCATCTTTAAGCTTCTATTACTGCACACAGTCATGAACTGGATGCGGGGCCACATGATCTGAACATTCTTATGCTGTATTACATAAGGGAAAAAAAAAAAAATCTGCTTTTTTGTGATGAACCCAAGTAACAAACAGCTAATAACAGCTAAAAGCTACAAAACTATATTTTTTCCTGCCTGCAAGAGAAAGGAATGAGTTCTTAAACACCACAAATGGTATAGAGGACGTGGTTTGGGAGCATTTATTTGCCATCTCTTCCAACACAAAAGCTATGGAGCATTAGAGAAGACTAATAAGTGACAGGTTCAAAACAACCAAAATGTAGTTCTTCTCACAGCATGTAGTTAAGTTTGGGAATTCCTTGTTAAAGTGTGTTGCAAATGCTACAACTTTACCCAAGGAGAGACTAGACAAGATCACAGGAGAGAAAGTTATCATAGGCTGTTAAAGATAAAGGCGCCATTACTGGAAACTCATGAGACAGAAATTCTTAGAAGCTAGGAGACTCTTTTGGGGATGCATCACTAAACACCTGCCCCATCTTATACTTTTCCATAATAAGCCACTATTGAATACTGGGCTCGATGGTACTTTGTCTTAAGAGATACGGCCATCCTTCTATTACAGTCTCCTGTTCCAGAAAAAGGGGAATCATCACATCAAGTAGACAGAAATAGATTGTTTGGTTCCACTGCACTCGGTAAGCTTTTGAACTTTCTAGGCCCCCTTCGCTGGCACCAATATCTGCATATAGTACTTTTGCAGTACAGCAATTAAATCACCCCTGGGAAGGAGAAGAGAACTGAAGCCTAAATGAGACCACGTAAGCTGTATCTGCGCTAGCAAGTGGCATGTAATAGTGGGAGCACAGGCTCTGTTGGTGCTGACAACACTATGCACAAGGATTTTCAGAGAATTTTACTTTGAATTAGCCGTATTCTGGTCCTGTGGACTGAGTGCCCGTGAGTAGCTGCAGAGCGTTAGAACAGTGCCTTGCATGTCAGTTTAATCTAAAAGGAATTCCGTTCATTTGCTGCAGACTGTTCCACATGTGAACCATGGTAAGGGATGACAATCAGTAAAATTCCTTCCAAACTGCACTTCTGATCCAAGGTGAGACACTAACATCAACACCTCTGTTCTCCGGTTCTCAGGAAGTGTCAGCCATGGCACAGAGGACACACAAAATATAAAGCCACAAAGCCAGGCTAAGGGTGTTGAGGAGAATGAATCCCTTTCCACTGGCTTATGACATGAAGCGTGAGATGGGTATATCCTCAATGTTCATTTCTACTTTCTTTACTCAAGCTATTATTAATCATCATTAAAATACTTAACCATCCAATTCCAGCCATGGGATAGGACTAAGGTTACGCAGCAGTGAGGTCTATCAGAATCATTACGTATTCCATGAATAATACTTTCTTTTATTGCTTTAAATTTACTGCCATTCCATTTCAATGATAGTTCCCTTTTTCTTGCATGACAAGAAAATATAAAAGTTGGTTTTCACTCAGAGGTACAAGAAACATAGCAGTGGAGCACAAGACAGACAAGTATTTTGCTGTAATAGGAGGCTGCTTGGCCAATAAATATAATGGGATTTTTTTTCTTGTTATCATTTTCCCTAATCCTTCTGCTTCTTGACAAAGAGTAACTCTACTACAATACACCCACGTTGGTCTTAACTGAATACTTCTTATTCAAGGAAAAACTGTTATTTCCTCTTAACTTCTCCATAACAGTCAGGGCTGATAGGAATTTTAGGATGGACTGGTCACATTGCCCACATGAATTTACCCAGCACAGCTTTTGATTCGATAGGCAGTAAGTACTCCCATTGCAAAATCAACACTTACTGCCTCTAAGGGAGATCCAGGCCAACATGGCAGAGGCGGAAGGGAGCATCACTGTAAAGTCATTCCATAAGAATACTGCATGCAAAGTGCCTTGTTGCACTGTTTGCATGCTACTTGCTATAAATGGGCATCACATTTTTATGGCATACCTTGTTGCAGCTGGTAACCGGTGATCTACATCAATATCCACATACAAATCTAATTTTCCTCTGACTTAAGCGCTGTGCCATGGACACGAGATACACTTTCTTACTAGCTGATGTTTAGAGGGAGGCAAAAATATAATATAGTGCTAGAGAAAGGAATTAAGACCCTGTATTAATTTTATTTTTAAATATCTCTCAACAGATTTCAGGGGTTCATAATATTTCAGAAGAAAGGTCTTCAGTAGCTAAGGTACTTCTTAGTCCTTTTTATAGCTTTTTAGAAATAAGCTTTTATAAGCTATGCATCAGAGGAAATGTGAAACAGTCTCACAAATTTTACAGTCTGCCAGGGCAGAGAGAAAGAAACAGCATTTCTTTTTCCAGAAGCCTGAAAAAATAGGCCATCACGATTTTGGCACAGAGGACAGCACTACAAGAACACCATATTGGCGCAGGGTTAGCTTAACGAAGAAAGAAGCTCAAGGAGCCACAGCCTTCCTCCTCCTCATTTTCAGCAGCCAGTGCAGCGCGATGTCACAGCACACACAATGTGCTCATTCCTGCAGATGCCACTGCCTTTTCTCTTCCCACGTGGGAATCAGGGCTGCTACCACTCAACATATCAGGCTTGTCATCAAGCCTTAAGAGAGGCCAAGTGTTCAGGATAGAAAAATTTCAGTGACCAGACGGACCTACTGGCTACCCTGAATTCATAAGTGCCCAGCGTTGTGCTTGTGCTGCACTGGAAATCTTACCTTTCCACACTGCTTACACTTCCCCTCCTGCCTCCGCCTGTGCACCCAGTGGTGTCGGACAAAGTTCTGCAAAAGGACAAAAAAAAATATGTTATAGGAAGCAATGTCAGCTTGTCCCTTCAGCCAGTGCAATCTTTTCTGGAGCAAAATGCAGCGGTGCCCATGGGAAACCCCAGACACAACCAAAACTGAAGGAGGAATAAGGATGAGATGGTGTCTCTTTTATCAGGGAGTGTTATGACAGGACACAGGGTAACAGCCTCAAACTGAAGGAGGGCAGATTTAGATGGGATATCAGGAAGAAATTCTTTACTGTGAGGGTGGTGAGGCACTGGAACGGGTTGCCCAGGGAAGCTGTCAATGCCCCATCCCTAGAAGTGTTCAAGGCCACGTTGGATGAGGCTTTGAGCAGCCTGGTCTAGTGGGAGGTGTCCCTGCCCATGGCAGGGGGGTTGGAACTTGATGATCTTTAAGGTCCCTTCCTTAAAGGGAATTTGAAGGGAATTCTGTGATTGTGTGTTCTTTATCCATGTTGAAATGCAGCCAGAACTACTCTCTTGGTACTCTTCTACAAAAAGAAGAAAGTTCATTACATGATGCGGAAATAATCATCACCTAAATACAAAGCACGGAAGGGCCCAAACACTGCTGTGTTCAGCCACAATGCAGGGCCCCGCTCTATTCTGCTTGGAAATGCAGCCTTATCATGCGAAAAATCACAAGTCAGTGGAGGAGAAGGGAAGGAGGGGAGGAAGGAGCAGTCATTGAAGCAGTCTTTTCTCCCTGTCTGGACTACTTACATCCTGGATGGCAGCAAGAGGTGAGCAAGAGATGGGAGGGTGAGAAGCACTGCCGTCCCTCTTTCCGTGCAGGCGAGGGGGTTAAGAAGGGGCCTGTCTGCGCCACGCTGTTACGCCAGCAACATTGAACCATCAAGGTGGCAGGGAATTGAGCTACCTCTGCTAAGAGCAAGCTGGCCACCAAACCAACTATCAAAGTTCAGAGGTTGGTTTTTTTCCTCTTTTTTATTAAAACACAAATAAAATGCCTAATGCGTAAATTAAGTTTCAACGACTATTTTTGGCCTCTTTTTTTTTAAAAAAACATTGGCTTCTAACTATGTAAGACAGATAAATGTAGCAATGAGAACAATAGATGTCCAGCACCTTCAAAGGAGCTGAACTCATACAGTAGCCAGTCACAAACTATAAGGGGTTGGAATGTTTGATTATTTTTTTATTATTATTTTTTTACTAACTTAGGACACTAGAGATACTTCTAGGGGAAAAAAAAAACAAAACAAAAACTAAGGGTGAGGCAAGTGGAAGGAGAGGGAAGCAGAGAAAAAAATATACTAGTTCAGAGGACAGGAAGAAAACAAGAAATGCTACCCAAAAAAAAAAGAAGAAAAAAGACAGAATAGCTAAATGAATGGGAAAAGAGACAACACAAAGATGAAATGGTTTCCGTCAGTGTAAGTAATGGAGTGCTTCAGCTAGAATTCATTTTATTTATTCTGGGGAGGAGAAAATGTCTCACAGGGAACCAATACTCCAACTAAGATTCCTCTAAATCTAAAAGCTCCGCTGCAGCTCCACGCCAGGTGAATCATCACACAAATAAAATGAAAAGCAATCGTCATTTGTCCATTACTTACTTCTCTTGGAGATCTGGAGCCTCCTTCTCGGAAAGTCGGTTTGCAGCGAAAATTAATCTAGCATTAAAATAAAGCTGTTAGAACTGAAAGTGAGCTGAGACAAAATTCATTTCAATATGTTGATCTAGGCTGGACTTCCAAAATATTTATTATCTATTACAATATTAGCTTGTTAGGTGAACAAAATAACTTACTTGGATGGCAGAAAATCGCTTTTCATATGGCATAATAATTCTGCTTGCTAGACCTCCACACAGCCCTCATGTTCACTAATGCTATCGCCGCCTGCTCCGTTCAACTATTTAAACTGTCGCCCCCTTGCCTAGAAGGAAAGCGCTTCATCTGTTTGTTTTTTTCTAAAGATCATTTGCAACCAAATTGGACTTAAGCTGAGATCTCAAAAGTTAATAGGAGCTGGAAATCTAACTCTGTAAGACCTTTTGACACAACCCAGCTTTAAGTCTTCATAAACAAAGCCTGTGGAGAAATCTTCCTCCACATGAAGAGCTGTGCAAATTACCCTAAATTTCTACGTTTTGCTTAGATGAGGCTGCTTTTTTCCACCTCCTCAACCACAAACCCTTTGGGGAGCATTTTACTGCCTCATGCAGTGCTGTTGCCTCCTTTAGATAGGAGAGGAAAGACAGAAAGAGGACAACAGGAACTTCCATGAACAGAAAACATGTTTAGGAAAGTGAAGAGAAAAAGCATTTAACAATCATGGGAGTCCTAAGAGAAAAACCCAAAACCTTTTGAGATTAATAGAAATAAGAGCAGGGGGGATGTAGAAAAGAAAAAAAAAAATATACCAAAGAAAAAAAGAGAGGCACGGGAAAAGGCCAAAGGATATGTGAGGTAAGGATACACTAAATGAAATGGATTCAAGCTTAAGTTGACTAGCTTTAAAAGAACAAAACGCTTAAGGATACTGCACAGCTATGTTTTTGTCAGGAAGGCAGAAGGATCAAGTTTCCCCAAATTTAAACACAATGGTTCACATGTAAATAAGTTCTTCCCTCATTTAATAATGGCCTTCAAAATAATAGCTCAAGGGATGGGGAGTGAGAAAAAATAAAAAGATAAAAAGTAAACAAAATACTTATTACTTAAGAAGAAAGAAAAGCCGTAGCAATATTAGTCTTCCTCCCTTGCTCTTCCCATGGAGTTGCAATGCGTTGTTTCCATGCTGAGTCGTGACAGGTTGGAAAGACCTCCAGCTTATATTTATTTTACTTACAACTTACACCTTTGCAAAGAGGGCCAAGCATAAGATTTATGTACCAGTTTTAAATTCCACAGGGTTTAAGAGGGATGCAGACTTTATAACAACGCTCTACCAAGAGGAGAATTTCATGGTCTCCAGAATGGCATAAAAAAGCCTAAAAGAATGGGGTTTATCTAAGTGCTCATTTGCTCCGGTTGGCAATGCCACCAACTTGCTGGGCTGTGGAGAGTCAGCACTGCCGCTGATGAAGGAAGTCATGAAAAATTCACTGGTAACATTTTGTGCTGAAAGCATGTGCTAATGCTAATTTCACTGTGGGTAAAAGCATCGGGGGTGGAAATGGTACCTCTCCAACTTGGTATTATGGCAATCACTGTGACATTCGTCAACACAAGTCCAAATACTTGGAAAGGAAAAACTCTTTCCAAAGGGTTGCTGCTATAAATTTGTTATGCATCCACTTCTTTTATGGAAAACAACACTGCAAAACATATAGGAGTGAAAATGAAGCTCTAATGAAATCAATGGGGAAATTCCCACCCATATTTCTTTACACATATCCCACCAAGAAAGAAAAACAGTGGGGGGAAATTTCTTCAACACATTAACAGTTAGGCATAATGAAGAAGAATCACTGATGGGAAGACAACTCTGTGATAGACATTCTATAGGCACTTGGGGGTAAGGACTCCTTGAAGGAACTGAAAAGCAGGACAGACACTCACAGAAATAATGGCACTACAAAAAAAAAAAAACCAAACACAAACAGGTTTGGTGTCTTCCATTTTAAAAACAAGAACTTAATTTCTGAGATTTTGAGGACAAAATGCTATAGTCTAGTAAACACTGAAAAATGTTCATAGTAGCATCTTATGCTGCATCGGTCATAATAAATATAGCTGTAATAAGATGAATTAAGCTGAGTTTAGTTGAGGAATTTTGAAAGGCCAATTTTGTGCCTGAAAGGATACCGCGTTTTTTAGCTTCAATTTTCAATCTAGAAATAGAGGGAAATAATATTTTAATCATAAAAATTGTGAAAGGATTCTGGGGGGGGGGGGGGTTGTTGATTCTTTTTTTTTTTATTATTTTGAGGAAATCTATTTTAAAAAATAAGCTGGAATTTTAAGTCAACTTTTTAACAAATATATTGTCAAAACAGCTATGAAAGCCTGCTTTGGCATATGACGTTTTCCAGCCTGAAACCTTCAGTAAAAGAATTAAATGAGTGTTGTCCGTGTCAGGCTCCAGAAGATGGCAATGTCTTACCTTCTCTAACTGCTCCATGCAGGCATTGTGGACCACAATTTTGCAGGCAGCACACTTCCTCCGCAGAGCAGATTTCTGCAAGAGGAAAGGGAGATGTGTGTGCATGGAGGTGCACTGTTCTCAGGAGGAAAAAAAGTTAGCTGTGAAACTGGAGACGTTTCTCTCCTTATGCAACATATGCTTATTCCTCTCTCGGTGCTCTCAACTGTTCTGTATATTGAAAAAAGGCCCGAAGCTCTTCCCATTAAGAATTGGACTTTGTGAAAGACAGAGCCGCAGTACTTCAGGATATGAACTACAGGTAAAAGGCTCCCTTTTAGGCAGCAGGTAAGGCTGTTAACAGTGCAGATCATCATTCTAAAAGGGACCAGCCCAGCAAGATGATGAACAGCACCAGTGTAAAAAGGAGAAAAAACATACATGCAAATCAGAGAACTCGGACCAGTTCGGAAGAGTGTGTCATTTCATTCTTATCATATGATATTTAATTGGATGGGCCTGACCATCGACTTGCAGAAAGATACTTCAGTCATTTACCAGAGAATGATTACTTTCTCACAGAATGTTGTTAAATGTTTATGAAATGTTACAGCAGGGATAAAATTCTCAGCCTAATTATGCTGGTTAGTTTTATTAATTTCAGTAGGGCTTTTAAAATAATTTCCATTGAATCCTCTGGGCTAAGGCTTATCAAAGGCAAGAGAATACATCCAGGAGAGAGAGAGAGAATATATTTACTCTTTTTTTCTTGCATATATTCAATTCAATAAACCAGATGGAATTAATTTTCATAGAATTTTAACTTATAGACCTATGCTTGAGGGACATAAAATTTCTAAACACATGGTAAGTTGAGACTGATTTGCCTCAGATTTTTACATTGAATTTATTCACGTTCATTTAAGTTTCTAACAAGTTATTTCATTAGAATATTCAATATATTGTAAATAAACTCAACAAGAAACAGGGAACACAGCTTTGGCTCACATTGTAGAATAATTATTATAGTTTTACCTGGTCTCATAATGATGAGTCTCATACTTATCTCTGTATAGATACACTACAACTGTGCATGTTCTCATATATGTGGAATGTTGTTCTAATGTTTCACCTGAAGAATCATGACATCGTATAACAGACTAAGCTTTCATGTGTTTCATTAAGTTTAAATATGTTTTTAGTCTGCGTTTGCCCAAGAGTGAGACAATATAAAGGAACTGATTCCTAAGATGAAAAACTGCAAAAAGCAAACAAAGCTAATGCCTTACAATCGAATCTTTTTTTTTTTTTTAACATCTTGCTTTTTAAGTTGTTCTCATGATTTTTGAATGCTGCTGGCATTGCAAGTAGTAACAACCATTTGTAGTGAGATGCTAGTAAAAATTCAGATTTTTCCATTACTTCTAACTTCTTTGATTTATCATGAAATTTCAGCTCCATATTCCAGAGGCTGAGTTTGTGTTCTTTATAGGCTAACACGTTAATGCAAAGTTTATGCAGTTACAGATTAATTATTTCTCACCACTTCTCCATCGAAAACATTTCATCTTAAGTAGTTTACATGTAAAAGAGCTAAGTCAAAGGAAGACCAGGACAGGCACAGAAAGATGCAGCGTCATCAAAAGATTCAAACTGGAAAAGCATTAGCCTTTTGACAGATCAGGTTAAACTAACCACAACTAAAGCTAACTGGATTTTCATTTCCATCTCTAGTTCTTAGTCTAATGAAAGCCCCACACAGTGTTATAAACGCAGATATCACTTTCCCCAAAGGGAACCAATACACTAGTACCTGAAAGTTAAAAGACTCTCAGTCAGGTCAAGCAAAGGCCAGGCAATTAAGAATTGAGCAACTTTAAACCCTGCTGCTTCCTAAATACAACTCAACATCTCAGGCCTCTTGGGTGGAAAGTCTTGTCACCACGTAAGATGACTCCCAACATTCCCAGATAAAAGCGTAAATCAGTGGGTCTAATTCACCAGCTACTGCAAACAGTCCTTCCAGCTCCTAGAGAGATACCCCTCTAAAGCTATGACACAGCCTTGCAAATCGTATGCAACATATTATTACATTTCCATGCTACTTTCAATGAGCTAAATTACAGGGAAGTATTTACTCATTTTTTTGAAAGGCAAACTTCTATTAAGAATACATGAAAAGTCATATTGGGTCAGACCAAAGGTCCACTCAGCCGAAAACCAAAATCCTGTCTCCAGCTTTTTCCGGAACCTGGTGCCTCAGGACCAATATAAGTGCAGGGCAAACGCACAATGACAATCCTCTTGATTATTAGCCCACAATCAGCAGTTTGCTACTGTTGGGACTTTGCTTTGGTACTCTTTGTAAACAGGCACAGGCCTACCCAGGCTTGGCTTAATCTTATATGCCATAAAGTAACCAATTTTCCTGAGAAGCTATAGGGGATGGATATTAAGTTGAGGCTACGGAAAGCACTAGTGTTTTGGATCAAAGTGCCCCAAAAAACGTGAGTGATTGGTGAATCAAAATGCTTCAATTTGTATCAAATGTTTTTGTTTGTTTTTTTTTTTTAATAAAAACAAATAGATAGTATTGAAAAGAGTCCCAGGCAGTATCCACAAACACCCCAGAGAAGACAGCCTCCCCTTACACTTTGCAGTCCAAGAGCACGGATGCTCCCTCGAGCACTGATTCAAAGCAAGGGCTTGAACACAGGATCACACTGTCTCACCAGGTTTCTTAAATACCAAGATAAGACAGTTGGTTTTCTTCTTTTCTTCTGTTGAAGCAGTTTAACTGAAATACTAGGTGAAGAGTTGCTGAAGCAGACTGGAAGTATAACAGTGACTCCTCAGCCAAAGAAGAGACACACACGGGTTAGAGATCAATCCAATGAAACTTTTTATCCACAGCAGAAAAGCTTCAATAGGAGAAGGAAAAGCTCAAATATTCTCAAACAGAAGAAAAGCTTCAATAGGAGAAGGCAAACACTCAAATATGAGTGCACTCATTGCTGGTGAGTGCACTCAAGAGTTTGGAAAATTCAGTTCAAATCCTTGCAGTGACTAAAAATCACAAAAATTTGATCATACTCTACTCTCAGAGACTGCAGCAAGTGATATGTTTGTGTATATAAATAAAATAGGCTACTTACTTTGAACATTTCTAACTTTTTTTTCCTTACCATGTTAACAAAGCTACTCATTACATCCATTCTCATTGTGTAAACAATCTGGATCAGTCAAAATTGTCTGGGGCTTTTTTCCCCAAGCGATGAAGTATTTAACCAGCAGCCTTTTGTCCCTTTTGCATCCGGGAGCACAAGCATCAACAGCAGCAATAAACAATTCAAACCCCTAAGATCCTGAGAAGTATATTGGTCTGACATCAGGCTCATTACCTCAGAAAGAGAAAAAGAAATCTGAAAATAACTCACCGAGAATTTGACTTGGCAGCTTTCCTCCCCCAGGTAGCAGAGGTCCCCAGAAACATTTGTCTCCAGCCACAGATGCTCTCCGTTCACAGCATTTTCCTGAGAACAGATGATTGTTAATCTTGTTTGTGAAATTCAGCTGAGTACAGAGAAAAAAAAAAAAATCTGATTTTCATCACTAATTTAGAAAAAGAAACACACACACACACCAGCAACCACACAACCACGTGTTGTTTTGTTTTTCTACAACACAAAGCTATAACAGTATTACCCTGTCTGACCACCCCTGCTTAAAGGATGCTGATGATACAATCAGAACCAATCAGAACCAAAGTATTTCACTAAATGTACACAAACTTTGTCCATGTTCTTCCCACATGCTACCTAGATTAACTGGGACTCTAAATTTCATAAGCATGAAATGTATGCAGACTGTTAAAGAAACAGAAAGTCAAGAAAGGTGAAACAAAAACATGATACTGAAATTTGAGAGCTGGGTCCAGAAGTGCAAAATAACATTAACTGTAGGTTAGAAAAAATATTTTCTTTAAAATGGCTGGATCAACACTGTATGTTTATGAAAACATCCACAAAACATTAAGAGGCAAAGAGAGAGCAGATTTTAATTTTATACCTGAAAGAATGATACATTCAACTGAGAACACTCTCAAAAAAAAAAAATCTACCTAGCACACTGAAAACTAGTAGTGATTAACAGAGCAACATCTCATTTTTCTTTGATAGTCTCATTTGACCGAATGTACCTTAATTCTACAAAAAAATTTTTGGTCTGAGGAAATCTGTTTGTAGAAAGACTACTGTTTTCACTTGGCTGTAATCCTGGCTTGACTAAAAAGCCTAAGAACTCTACTGTACACTATTTGAACAAAGTGAATAAACAGGATTGCTGTTCAGCCAGAATTAGAGCATGATGGAAAACGCTTTGACAGTCTCTGACATTTGGTTCCCACACTGCAGAAGTCACAAACGATGACGCTTACCAAACAGATGGCGTCCGACAGCAGGATGCTCTGAAATAGCCATCTTAGTTAAAATAATTTATTTAAAGTACCACTGACAGTTTCAAAGCGATGAAATGAGAAAGCTTCTCTTGCCGTGTGGATTTCTTAGGTAATATAGAGAAGCAGAAGTGGCAAATTCTTTGGTTTCTGGAGAACAAGCGCATTCACAACAGCCAAGACCTATGCAAGTTTGCACATGGTGCCTACCAAAACTATGGCGCTCACTTCAACTAAACCAAAAGAATAAGACGTTGTTTGTGTTTTTTTTTTTTTTTTTTTTTTTTCCTGGAGAGAGGTCTACTAGTCCACAAGTCTTCTAACTTCGTCAGAAATGTTCCCATTGAGGTCAGACCCAGTATTATCCCCCAGCGCAAGGGGCCAGATGAGAGTGAGACTTGGATTCCAGCCCACTGCAATTACATTCTGATTAAACATCACTTAGTTGCACACCATTCTATGCCCCCAGTTCTTCTCATCCTTTTGTCTGCCTGTCCACCTGAACTATAGATTCCCTGGGACAGAGATTTTCCTAAACCATACAGGTCAGTGCATGAGAGTATAGGTGAGGATTTTCAGTACTTTTATAATGCAAAACAGTTTTTAAGGACTTGAATTAGCTTAAAAAAAAATTCTTCAAGCCTTACTCAGATGGTAAGTTATTCAGATTGTAAATTCTTTCCTTTCAAGTTTATCCTTATATTAAAGCAATTTTCTCTGGCAAGAACTATATCAGTTTTACAGCGCTTCATGGAAGCCTAGCCACATCGTACTAATAGAATGACTATGCTCACAGTATAGCCCAACATATTAATGTCCTGCCCAGTTTGTGAGGAGCCAGACAAGACAACCAAAGCAGGAGGATACGAGCTCATCAGAGTGTTTGACCTGAGCACATTGTCTGCTGACAAAACAATGCAAACTCCACATTATAACCCAGAGCTAAATTTGACGGATTATAAAAGATGTTTAGGAAGGATCAACTATGAAAGCTAAATAAGAAGGCACACAGCTCCTGGGACATAATTTTTAATGAAGAATCAAAATTCCATTAAAAAAGTAGATTAAACATTCCTTCATTCAGGCCATGTCCACATAACTTGCCATCCAGGATTTCTAAAGATAAAATGGCCTATTTCTATAACCTAGTTTAGACTCAATGAGTTTGTTCTCTGTTGTTCCAGACTGTGTCATAGATTCACACGTCTGACTTTAAATCACAGTGTAAATACAATCAGTAAGTAGTCTACAAGGATGACCTTTGTAGCTCACGCTGTGATAAATTTCTGACAAGACTAGATAATAAAAATGTAAATAACTTGATCTGGTACGAGTGGCACACCTCCAGATACCTACTGTCACAAACAACTTCACAGCACTGTGTGTGAAGACTCACAATTTCAGTTACAACAAACCGACATTTGAAAAAATCTTCTTCCATCCCGAATCAGAGCAAAGGGCTGAGATTTCCCAAGACGAAAACGCCCTCCCTCAAAAAGCTTTGCCTGTCCGTTATTTTGTCTCAATAAGATCAAAGCAAATTATTTGAACTTCACTGTTTTAAATTTTACAGGGCGCTGCCATTTATATGATGAGACATTCTGTTGCCACTTGTGAAAATCAAGATGATATAGTCAAAGGAAAATGCTTTGACCTTTTCCAAGCCCAAACTTTCATTCAATTCTAATAGGATATTTTGACAAAAATCAATGCATTTTTATGAAGAATTTTGACTTCAGGAAATCAGTATTTTCTACTCCAAAATTTACAGGCAGTATTCCACAATGTGCTGGACAAGAGGGCACTCCATCTACCAACACTTAAGCTGACAGAGGTCACTGGGACTACCTCTAGTACGAGCTCCTTTTTAACACAGAACTAAAGCACAGTAAAGGCTACATCATCACTTTTTATTTTGACACAGATATTTTTCCACAAGAATTTTGAGTTCAGCAACCTTTTCATATATAATTTGCCAGTTTGGTTTATTTTGCACTTCATGTCTTCATGTTGGGTTTAGGAGTAAATGGCTACTAAAGAGGCAGTCGTCCTCTTTCTGACCCTGACCCCTTAAGACCCCAGTCTCATCATCTTGCCATTTCCCTCATGCTGGATCTGGTGGCTGTGAAGCTACACATGAATCAGTTCAACTGCCGGAAAAAATAGATACATTTTATCTACCAAATCAGCTAGACAAAATGACTGACCTTGTGACCACATAACTGCTGGATCTGACACAAGGAGTGGTGGGTTAAAGGTCGGTTCAGTGGGACTGATGCTTTTAGTACCAACTCAGTGTTAGACCAGCTTAGCTGGTCTGACAAATCATGCTTTTAGGCTGACATGCTCTGCTTTGATTTGCTGCACAGAAAAGGGATACTGTCCGTCATCGTGGATAAAACAGCAATGAATGTGGCCTAATATTGCACAGTTAAAGAGAGAATTGAGAACTCTGATTCCTCGCCTGGCTTCCCAGCCCTTGTAAGTGTGTGTCCTCGGTGTCCTGTGGAAAGAAAGGGCCCCTGCTCACTGAGGCGGAGGCAGCAGTGCTTTCCTGGCAGATGCAGCCTGCCTCACAGGGGACGCAGGAACTCAATATGCTCTCCCAGATGGAGACCTCCCATTTGATTGCTCCTGATCCATTACCACCTTAATAGCAAACAAAAATAATTTCAGAATAGCAAACATTCCTTGCATGTGAAACAAAAACCACACACAATCCCCCCTGAAGTGAAAGAGAAATCAGAATTCAAGAACTAGGAGTTTGGGAACCGTGTAATTACATGTACGTGATCATAACTTGCTGTGCACATTTCACTAATTCAACTAGGTTTCTTCTCTTAAGTGCCCCAGCGTGGTTAAATGACAGAGCAAGTGTTACCATTTTCCTAAAGCCCTTAGTATCTCCATACCTCACTGTTCAAGCTGCAGTCAGCATGGTTTCAAAAGCGATGCAGACAAACCTGGGTAATTTAATTTGCCGTGTCAAGCAGCCATAGATACTCAGCCAAACAAATACACCAGCCAGCCCAGCTTTCTAGTTCAAAGGTGTTGTAACTCCAATTGTAACGGGAGGAATGGAGCTCTCCTCCACTCCTGCCATGACTGACCTTACGCAAAAAATTACATAAGACAGATTTCTAAAATAAGCCAGTAAGAACTCTTTCCCTTTGTTTCTCCCTTTCCCTCTCCAGTGAGAGAGATGAATCTTCTTACAAATACACATTCGGGTGATAAACTTGATTGGTGTAAAATCAGTGCCCCTCAATCTAAATTTAATTAAGCATATTTGTAAACAAAAATAATTAGCTTTAACCCTTTTCTTTATGAGATCACTATCGAGAAGAAAGAAGTTTGCATGTCTTTTTTCCCAGATGTCTTTCTCTCATGTATGGCTTGTCTTTTACCCTTAACTCTGAAATTCCAGAGTCTGCAATGCTCATGTTGAACACAATAGCAGTGTCCCAAATGTTTTTCTGTTGATATATATTCTCAATTTTAACTCCACCTTAGCACACTTTAATTTGGGAATATTCTTCATGTAGAGGTCATCTTTTCTTTAATTATTACAAATGTAATACACGGGCATAAAACAAAACATCATGGAGAAGATACGTAGGCTCCAACATTCAGAACTTTTTTTGGGTGTTCAGCTTTTAGGTCAAGGTTCATCACATTCTCTAGCTTTTTCTGCCATTCTCCTTTCCCCCACCATGCTCTCCAACATCCCTGCATTAGTTGCCCACTCCTGTAGTCTCTGCTGAGCTTCTGAGATTGTTGTTACCATCACCTGAAAGATCATATGTATGCAGAAGCAGAATAACAACATTTATTTTCATGAAGGAGCAATGTCCAGATGCTATCAACTGAGACAATGACTCCCTATGTTCTCATGAACCATTATTTTGGCTGACAACAGCTTAACTTCAGTCCTTTTGACAGCAATGGCAAAAAAATACCTATTTTCAAGGGTACCTTCTGTAATATCGCTGAATCCTCTACACCACTGAAAAATAGAGGTGGCCACCATTTTGAAATTCAGTAGACCTTTTTTCTCTTTAGATCTCTCTGGAAAGAACATTAGTTCTCAAACCTTGATGAAATAGAAACAGTAAAGCAGTACTACTGATCCTGAACACATTGCTTCAAGTGTCATCCGCACACCAATTTCCAGCAATTTAAGTATGCACAGAGCTTTCACTCATCACTATTTAAGCGGAACTAAAGCTCCCAACACCTCTACACATTTTTATATGATTAATGGGATACCCATATCCCCATAAAATCCTCCTAGCTGGCCTGACCCTTCTTCCACTTGTTGTATTGGAAGGCGGAAGGAGGATGTGTTTGGTCTGGAGGGGTTTGTGGGGAGGAGTGTGCAGGGGTGTTGTTGGGTGGGGGTTTTTTGTTTTAATATTTGAGTTTTATCTGGAGATCCTTATGCATCCATGCAGGCCTCCTGATGCTTTTGCTTGACATACTGCATGTGAGGATGGACTGTTCTTGAGCATTGAGGAGGTCATCTTTGAATATCAACTAGTTTTCCTGGACCCCTTTTCTCCTCAGACTCATATCACATGTTACTCTTCCAAACAGCTCCTGGAATAGGTCAAAGTCTGCTCTCTTGAAGTTCAGGGCTATGATCCTGCTATTTGCCTTGTTCCCTCTTTTCAGGATCCTGAACTCCACCATCTCATCATTACTGCAGGCAAGACTTCCCTGACTTTCACATTCCCCACCACTTCTCCCTTGTTTGTAAGTATGAGATCCAGCAGAACACCTCCCCTCATCAGCTCCTCAGTCACTTGCATCAGGAAGCTCTCATCAATGCATTCCAGAAACCTCCTGGAATGCTTGTGCCCTCTGTTCCTTCAGCAGATATCAGGATGGCTCATGTTGTCCACTTGAGTATCAGGGCCTGCAAACATGAGTCTTTCCAGTTGTCTGAAGGCGGCCTCATCTTCTGCCTCCTCCCGAACAAAGCATCTGTAGCAGACACCCACAAAAATGTGCCTATGTTGGTTTGCCATCTAATCTTGATCCATAAGCTCTTCGCTTGCTCATCATCCATTCCACAGTGAAACTTTGAGCATTCCGATTTCTCTCACATATGAAGGACAACTCCCCATCCTCACCATCCTGGCCTTGTCCTTCCTAAAAAGTCCGTATCTATTTATTGTGCCACTCCAGTCATGTGTGCTATTGCATTATGTCTCTGTGATCCCAGTGAGATCACAGCCTTGCAATCTTCTGGTATTTAGTAGAAAGTATAAAGAAAAACTTTTTCCTGCATGTTAGAATATCCTATGGAACTGAATAGACCCTCTCAACCAACTAATTTTATAGAAGCAGGTAAAAGTAAAACCTACAAAACTGGTATCACATATTGCCAAATGCCAGTTTTCAACTTCTACTCAAATACATAGTTTTCTATTCCTGTTGAGGTCTATAAGATTTTTTTGTGTGTCTTTAGTACATACAAATTATGGTATAAGGTTATAATGTTTCTCCTGTGAAGAACATTCATCTTGCACCCAGAGAACTCTGTGTACTCACAGAACACAAAGCACAGATCAGTTTCAAGTTTTTTCATTGAACTCCAAAAATGGAAGCTGCATGTCTTCAAATGCCTCTTAATGGACATAACTAGCATTCTAAGGCGTGTGGTCATGGGCCATAAATGCCTACTAATGAGAAGGTAAGAAACTGGCATCAACAGTCAAATGCATGGTAGACAAATAAAATAATGAGACAATTTTGGCCAGTGGGAAGCTCAACACACTAATATCCTAGGTGGCTGTCAAAATTTTTGTGGGCACCAGAGAAAGCAAGAGCTAAAAGGCAGTACTTAAAAGAAAATTGCAGAATGACTTTGCACAAAATCTTATGGTTATTTTCCTTGGGAGCAAATGGCAGTATGAAAATATACAAAGGCCCAGATCCATAATGCTACATAGGCACTTTATGAGGTGGCTCAGTCTGTACCTACTTGAGAATCTGAGCTAGAATTGCTTACATTATCATTTAACTTGTGGGAGTGATGGCTAAAATGGGGAAGGGTAGGAGAAGAGGCTACGCATAAACACATCACAGGGACAAGCAGTTAAGATGGTTCCTTTTTCGTAAGGCATATTCTGCATTGCCCTCTGGCTATAACATCACCTATGCCAGAGAATGTATACTGTATGGCCCTGCTGTGAAAAGACAGCATTACATTAGACAAAACTACAAGTTAGCTTGAATTAAGTGTAGCAAATGTGATGAAACTGGGCATTTGTAAGTATGTGAGAGAAAAGAAACCTCAGGGATGACAGGCAATAACAAAAACAAAAATAAAGCAATACTGTTTCTTATGTAAGGGTCTTAAGAGACATCAGAATCATCAGCTCCATTTTACAGCTAGAGACGTTAACATATTGAGTGGCAAAACAATTCATCTGAGCCCACTCACAAGGTAAGTGGCAGAGCAGGGAATGGAAATCCCACTCCCTGAATCAGTGTCCTGTTCACAAGATCATCTGATAATGGCAAATCACCTTCAAGGACTTACCAAAAATGGAGACTATAGCCAGGGAATTCTTTCCGGTTATTACTGTGAAGATAACAAGGAGGAAACATTTTCTACTGTAAAGTCAAGTGACAACTTATGTTCATGTCACTTAGACTTTGGAAAGATCTCCCATCATGAGTCCTTTGAGAATCATCCTCAGAAATACTGAAGAACAGGATGATATATATGGGGATGCAACACACACTGACTAACGCTGCCTTCCAGTGTTTAAATACAAAGACTTTCTGTTTGGCTCCAATACATCTTAATCCAAATATCTTTTCACTCTACCAAATACACTTCTGGTATTAAATATTAGCACTTAAAGCTTAACTTTTTTTTTTAATTGATATTCACTACCCATAATAAACTTTGGTCCATTTCAGCTTCTTCGCATCTCCACATCACGTCCTTATTATCTTTTTTACTTATACTGTGCCTCAGATTTGAGAAATGCCTTTGTCCCCCACATTCACCAGTTACTACAGCTGGTCGGTTCAGGCTCCTTCCAGCCACAGATGTCTGCCACTCACTATCATTCCCTTTTCCCCACATGCCACGGGGTTGCCTCCCTTCTCCAATCCAAGTGTGATGTAAAGCAGCAACACCGATCTGAGAGGCTGGAACAGTTGAGAAATTGAACTGATCAAAAATCTAAACCATAAGCCAGGAAGTGCAAAGACACCCCATGCACACAATTACAACCCACAATATTTCATCAAAATTCAACAACTTATACCAAGTCTTGCAGCATTTATGTGTTGGGATCACATGAGGAACCACCTGGTAAAAAGAGTAGCAAACAATCAACTTTGCAGAAGGGTAAGTTGTGGTTGTTGGCCTTGGGACTTAGGTTTTTTATTTGGGGGTTTTGTTGCTGCTGTTGTTATCTAAGTATAATTTTGAAAGGTGTTTATTTTACCTTGTTCCTAACCCCTCACATAGGTGACTGATCCTTCAGATTTCTACTAGACAGCATTGATGACTCTAAACAGGCACATGTTTTAATACCTTGCTGAATCAGGACCTGGGTTTCCTGGAGCAAAAGATCAAGGTATTCTCCAAAGCTCTTCCAAAAGGATTCTATGTAGATTTTCAAACTCATTTTAACACTCTGTGTTAAAGTACAGTACTGTAGAAGTTCATAGTGAATATAATCCAGCTTCCTGCAGCATAGCCTGTAAAATTTCATCCCCCTTAAACTTTAAATGCAACAGCTAGGGTTGAAGCTGAGCACACCATCTAGGAAAGCCATTCAGTCATGGCACAGAGAATGGAGATAAAACGTAAGCCATATTCATCAAAACATAAGTTATCTTTACCTAAAAGCTACTTGGGTGGCTGGTGCCTTGATACTGCAATGTACTGAGTTCTTCACCTATAGCCAAGTGTAAGATTTATTGCATGCTTTGCTTTAAATGGGACGTTTGTGTGACCTGCTGGCTTAAGGCTCGACTTCTTAGTACGTACCAGTGCATAACCACATGTAAGGTGCATGGGAAAGGTTCAAAGCTGTGTCAGGGGAGATTCAGACTTGACATTAGGAAACATTTCTTTACCGAGAGGTTAGTCAAACACTGGAACAGGCTTCCTAGAGGTCAATGCCCCAAGCCTGTCAGTGTTTAAGAGGCATTTGGACAATACCCTTAAAAACATGCTTTAACTTTTTGTCAGCCCTGAAGTGGTCAGGCAGTTGGGCTAGATGATTTTTGTAGGTCCCTTCCAACTGAAATATTCTATTTTATTCCATATTGTCCCCTTATGAACTAGCCCAGAAACATAAGAGAAGAAAGACGGGAGGGATGGAAACATATGTTCTCTGTGTCTACAAGCCAGCTTGGGCTCAGAAGAAATCTAGTCATACCTACAAAGCACCATGACCAAAGGTTTCTACTACCTACTCTACAGACCCAGCCAACTCAACATGTGTCTTTAGCCTTACACTTTAGTCTATCAAGCAAAGGTACAAAACCCTGCTGTGCTAAAATCAGATCCCCTTTGAATGGCAGACCTTGTCAAGAAGGCAGTGAGCAAATGTAGCCAGACAGTTCCCAAGCTGGAAAATCTGAACAGCTCTGTCCTGTGATGCTCAAGTCTCCACAAGTTTTCATGTCTCTGCCCTGTGCTTCATTTCATAACAGAAGCATGTTCCTAATGACCAGCACTAATTCTGATAGGAACACAATGTCTTATGTTGATTTAAGGATGGAGAGAGCACTAACCAGAGATACTGCTCAAATTAGCTGCCAAAAAAACCCAAACACCTACAGTCCACTCTAAGGCCGCCCTTGGTTCCTTCACAGGTCCATTGGAGACTGCAATGTTGAGGGAATGCACAGGAGCCAAGTGCTGGAGGCCTGACCTGGAGATTGCTTTCCTGCAAATTGAAAAGAAAAAAAAAAAACAAACACAAATAAATGGAGTGTATATCCAATATAATTACTCAATACAATTATCCACCCCACCCTTCTCCAGAAATTAGAAGAGGTAGTACAGCATCTAATTTCAGCTTGGGTGAAATGGTGCTTGAATGCGATCTCCTGCTAAACCAGTTTAGGAAAAAAATAAAGTAATCTGATCACTGAAAATTACTGTTTAATGAAGATCGGTTACTCATCTGGCACTAAGCTGAAATATCAAATCCAGTGGACTACATATGGTTCTGTTTGCCAGTTTCAGTGGAGCCCTCATTCATTACCCTATTCCTTACATACCAGCTAAACCTACTGAATCAATGTATCCATGATTCCAAATAGCCTTTATTGGAGCAACGAAGTGTGAGTTTATACAAAGAGCGTAACACCTGTTGCTTTTACTTAGTTTATAGGCTGGGAGAAGTCATCCATTCGGCATCAGACTATGTAAAATAAGACATGGGGACACCACTTACAAAGGAGAGTTTTACACTACTACCTTTTTTGATCATATCAGCATCCCTCAAGGTATTACAGCTTCTTTTCACATATATTTCAATTCTGTCTTTCTGGTGCAAAGTCATTCTTACAGCTCTTGGAGCATAGATATACCCTCCTTCAGAAGTCAGAGACAGTGACCAGAAAACCTCCTGGAGCTCCACAAGCGCTGAGAGCGTATCCACTGCCTGTTTCCCCAGCGGCATCCAGCCCTACCAGATCAGCCTCGAACGGTGAGCCATCAGGTGGAAGGATGCAGAGTACACTGCTGATACAGAGCTCAGCTGCACCTGGACAGTAGGTTTCACAAAGCTTCATAACATTACTGCCTTGTGTATTTTAGCACCTGATGGTGATGGCCAAAACAAGCTCACAGCTTCAGCTGCAATGATTCAGAAGGGGACAAAAACATCTCAAGGAGAGATCTCCTTTTGTAAGCCAAATACACTCATCCCCCACAAAGTGAAATGACAGTCTGTTTGTGTAAAGTGCATTTTTGTGATACCACTCCCACGGTGCAACAGCTATTTATAGCATCTCCTAATCTTACCGCTGTCCCAAGGCAATAAAGGTCAATTGAGCCAGTGATGACAATCCAGGTCAGCCATATGCTAAATAAATCTTTTCATTGTCCTGAAAACATACAGTGCAATATATATCCCACAGTAAAGGAGCTTGGAAGCCTCACTGCTCACAGTGTACGTCCAGAAAAATTGAGTGGGATGAATCAGAATCTCTTAAATTCCCTTTCCTGTGGGTAGCATGAACAACTCAGAACATTAACATCAGCCTCTGATCATCCAATGCCCCCTTTCTGCTTAACAACACGGGCAAGGTACTGACATTAAGGGTTTTCTTCCCAAATATTTTGCATTTGATGAAAACCCATTACAGGGAAGGAGCCCAGAAAAAGACTTTCACTACCTGGCAATGTATCAGGAAAGAACAATTTAGCAAGAAAGATTTTATGCCATACATGTCAGTACAACATAAACTACATGTTTTCTCAATGACTGGATTAAGGCCTTAAAGAAATAAGCCACAAGAAGCCACAAAATTAATATTATTTTTTAAAATATATTTTTCCAGAAAGCTGTCCAATACTTGGCCACCCCCTTCCATGCTGTTTTGGGCATCAATTCGGTTGTTAGTGCTTCCTAAACAGAAGAGTACATTGTGTCTATTCAGTGGTTTATAACACAGTAATTTGTTTTGGTGGAAATGGGGCAGTATCACATTTTCCACCCTGCATCACTGACAGTGATAAAGCAAGCTTACTTAGTCCTTCCCTCGCAACAAAGGAAGGTAGCACCCACTTTGTGTAAAGTACTACTTAAGCAAAGGTGGCTGAATAATAAAGTGCTAGCAGTTAATTATTATTTGATGAAAAACGCCAACATTTTCAGCCAACACGGCTTACAGCCTATTACTTGTCAAGCAATACAGCCTGTAAAGTTGTATGCATCCACTAAGCAAATTTACTAAAGCAAAGTCTGCGATGAATATTCCTAGGAGCAAATTTATCTGACCAGTCTGAGGATAAGACTTCCAGCTGTAAGGCAAATTCAGCAGAGACTTAAAATGTAAATATGCCTAATGAACGGCTACAGACATCTCAGCGTCAAGCCTTGGATACTGTTTCAAGTCAGAATTAGAGATGTGCAAGCCTCCTGCAGCAGAACCTGAGACTTGGCTCGCGTTCCTTTAAAAGCAAGCTGAGGCTGATGAGCCTTTTGGGGGAGACTTGGCACAGATTTGTGCCAACAGCCTGCCCTTCTTCTGCATGCCAAGCTGGATTTATGGCTTTGTCTGGAAAGCACACAAAACACATGCACACGCATGACAAGAATGCCTTTTTTTTTTTTTTACGTTTGTTTTAACATAAAAGCCTTAAAACAATCTCAGGGATTGCAAATTTGCACCGACCAGCCAGAAGTGACCCTCAGGCCTAGGGGCAGGTTAAAAATGCCTACTTTTACACAGCTTCTTATCAGAACTTTATCTCAGAACAGAGAGACACACAGAGTGTCAAAACACGCTGCATGCATCAGAGGCCTTTCCCATTAAAAAAAAAAAAAAAGGAGGTCAGGCTAAAGAGCAAACACATGGCCTTCTAATCAGTATATGGCAGACAGGAGAGGGGAAAACAGAGGGAAAGGGAAGGTAGCACAAATCTGATAACAGAACAGATGCTGAGTATCCAGGTGACCATATCCCATATTACTTTAAGTAGCAGATTACACCACCTGGCACTTTTCCAATAGCAAGGTGACACAACTGGCTTTTAGTTATCTTTCCCAGCAATTTCATCTCCCCTGTGCTGAGTGCATGAATGAAAACACAGGCTCAACAGTCAGCCTTTCCCATAGAAACAAAAGTAATCGCTGTTCCCCTGATAAGAGAGAGCCAGAAAAAGTGAATCTGTGCTTTCATGATATATTCCATGCTTCAGACTACAAAGTCCACAACTTTGTTAAAAAGGGCACACCAGCCAGCTTGCTGATGTAGCAACCAACAGCAAGGAAGTGTCACATCATAAGTAATGAGCTGTGTTTGGATAATTATTTTTTCATGTCAGTAATTTGTAGTAGATGTTACTATCAATTCAGCGAATACACCACCATTGTGAACAAGCATGGGTGCACATATATGTGTATGTCATTAAATATACACCAGACAGAAATATCTGATACTAATTCCGTAGTTGATACCATTAAGGAAATCCTTTGACAGAGCAGTTCACTGTCCTGGAAACCAAAAGCAATCAGACATTCAAGCTATTCAAGTATAATAACGATTATTTTTTTTAAAAAAGCATTACATTTTCATTTTGCTGAAGAGTCAGGCGAGACTCAACCTACTTATTAGATCAAAGGATACATATTTGATTAGGAGGGATTTGAGTTTATATCCCAGGCTTTGGCTTTACTGAGCCTCTTCCTCAGGCATATAAAAAAATCCTCCAGTGAGTTGTTTAGACTGAATAGTTATGCCTGAATCCTCAAAGACCACAAAAGACAATTAGTCAATAGTATGCAGCTCATTTAAGTGTTAGAAAAATCTATTTGGAAAAGAGAGAGTAAGTTAGTGCTGCACATGGTTAACAGATTTGAGTGTCATTTTAGTTGTCACATGTGTTGGAGTTGCTGCCTTTCCAGGCTGGGATTATTACCCTCCTTTTTCATAGGGGCAGAAGTTACTATTGGGGTAGTCTCCCAGCTGCGAGGTTGAGAGATCATAAAAATGCAGAGACCGGCTTCCACAGATCCCATAGCTAGGACATGTGCCAGGAGAGAGATTTTTGGGAGTCTTTTCTCAAAATTAATCTAGGTAATTACAGAGAAAAGGACAGTCATTTGTATACCAATGTTTAAGTTACAATAGCTCTGCTTTTCTTTGAATTTTCAATGTAGATAAACCCTAGACCGGCCAGCTCTGTGCTTTACCACAACCACAATTTGAAAATCCCTGTACAAGGCCAGAGAGTACCTGCACACTGTATGGCCAATTTATATGCGCCCGAGTTTGTTTGGAGGTGGCTTCCACTCCTGCAATTTGGTGTTTATGAAAGTCATGAACAAAATGTACTGGCTAAACTCTGGCATTATTTATGTTTTCCCCACGCATCTCTGCTGACTGCACGGCACTCCTGCAACCTGCTGTTCCCAGCTTGCCTTCCCAGCATGTAGTGTTCTCCTTTCCAGCTGACCATGGGGAAATGACTATTTCACTGCAACACCAAGACTCCCAAATATTTTTTGCATTTGATATAAAAGGAGCCAACGTCTGTCAAATCCAATAATCTGTCTGGTCCAGTATCCCATTTCTGACAACAGCCAGTAGCAGGTGTCTAGAGAAGCACTGGCACAAATTGGGTGATCCTTCCCCTGACATACTCCAGTCCCAGCTTCCAGTAATCAGTAGTTTAAGGGCTTCCTGAGCTGGAGGCTGCTTCCAGACCTTGGCACTTAATAGCCTGTAATGGCTCTTTACTCTAGGAATGTGTTGATCCTTCCCTGAACCTATTTATACTCTTGGTCTCCACAGCAGCCTATGTAATGAGCTCCACAATTTAATTATGGGCAGTGTAAAGTACTTCCTTCTGTCTGTTTTAAAAATTCTGCCTGATAATTCAATTGTGCATCATATTGTGAGGAACAGCGAGTAACCACTTGCTTCTCTACACCTCCTGTGATTTTATGAATCTATCCACATACCCCGCCATTCACCCTCTCCCCCAAGTGGAAGCACCGTAGACCATTTAGGCTTTTGCTGATACTGAAACTGTTCTGTCTTCGTTAGTGTTTTCAAGTCCAATTATCTCTTTTCTGAAGTAGGATTGCCAGAACTAGAACAACAATTCAAGATCTGGATGCACCAGAGGGTTATCAGTGCTGTCATCATACTTTCTGCATTGTCCTCTTTTTCCCCTCCCTTTACTTGCCTTTTTATCACTATGAGCACTGAATTAATCATTTCATAGGAGTACTTGTAATTATCCAAAGAACCCTTTCCAGAGAGCTAAATGGTAATATAAAGTCCAAACTTCAAAGCTTCTTTCCCCCCCCCCGCCGCCATGTGCATTATTTTGCCTTCATCAATTTCACATTTCAATTGCAATTTGCTGCAGAGTCATTCAGCATCATAAGATCCTTCTGCAAATTTTCCACAGTCAGCCTGTGCCCACCCCAACTAATTGTGCGGAGCAGCAGCAAGCTTTACCCCCTCGCCCTTTGCTCCCTGTGAGCAGCAGCACTTGCCCCATCTCAGGTGCCTGGTGGTCCCCATTGGTAAACTCCTAGGTAGAACTCTGAAAACCACCCGCTGATTGCTAACCACCCCATTGCTCACTACATTTAAACTGTTGTTTAACCACACAAGGACCATCCCTTTTAGCCCTAATTTCTGTACCAAAAGCTTTTTTCCTACCTCACTGGAAGCTTTCTGGAAGCCCACGTGCACTCCCCTCAGCCAGACCACCCCAGTTCATGGGCCTTGTGCCTCTATCAGCAATTTATGTGACTCAAGTCCTGTGTTCCTTAGGAAAAAGTTGTGCTGGCTCTCCTTCAGCACACCACATTCATCTGTGCATTTATTAATCCTGCATTTTACCACCAGCTCTACCAGTTTCTCCAATTAAAACTTGCTGCTGGGTTACCCCATCAGCACTCTGTGAGACCCTGTGGGACCACCCCACTCCTTTAGGACTGAAGCTGGTCTAAGGGAGCTATTATAAAGCCCTCTCGGCGATTTCTTATTTGAATTCCATCAGAATATTTAGCAAAATCGAAGCTTAGTGATTAGTTATTGGCCCTTTTGTCAATGTGGTCTTTAGCCTCTTACATTAACCTTCCCATTTTCCTCAGGTTAATCCACACAAATAGCAGCTCAGCCTAGAACACTCTTAGGCACCCTTGACAGTGAACACTGATGCAATAAACTCAATTGTGACTAAAAGAAATACACTTTTCCAAACCCCTCATGAAATACTTGCTTATGCATCTGTCATTGCCTGCTGCCCAGGGAACTAGGGTATGAAAAGCAAATATTTGGGTAGCTACCCAGACACCAAACACCAACATCTCCAAGACCCCAACAGATCTTTTCCCCCTCTCTCTCAACCCCTCACCACACAGACCAGTTTGATAAAAGCTGCATGGAAACTGGTACATCTCCATGAAACACTGCAGCTTTATGCAGCTCTGACCAGCTTTGCTTTCAGCCTCAAGCCTAGCCCTCCTCTACCTAATACGCAGCTCATGTCCACTAGAGACCAACCTGAAGACAATGAAGCAAATTTCCAGTAACAATCTTACCATGTACTTCAAACAGCAATCCCAGCACTGAGAAGTAACTGCAGTACATCAACTCCCCAACCAAGTTCTGGTAGGAGCATTTGGATCTATCGCATCAAATACAACATTCAGCTTGTATTGATCAGATGCAAGGCCAAACAGACCCACCCAGCCTTTCTGTGACCATCTCCTTGAGTGAAGTAACAAATCCAGTAGACACAAGAAATACACAGGAATCTTATGAAAGGAAATAAGAGGCAAAGCAAAAGACCTGCAGAAAGTTTGATGAGGATAGAGGAAGAGCCTCTACCACATGATGTTGTCTTTTCTGAGTCAACACTGCAGTTCACAGCCATTCCCACGTTCTGCACATGAAGGGATATTCCTTAAAAGGAAGTCCTTTGGTATTCTTACCCCTCAAACTCTGCGTACAAGAGTGGCAAGTTACTTTTCCTACCCCAAAAGGACAAAATAAATTCATGGAACAGGTTGTGCGTTAAAAGAGGCATTCACAAGTTGTGTCATGAATATCCGTTTGCAGTTTCTTAAATGCAGACATGCAAATCATCACTGCCCCGCAGTCATACTTGGAGCTTGGGTTAGTGTCAAAACAGCACAAGTCAGAGTAGTTCAAATGCCAGTCAAAGATCTCTAGCTTCACCAATGGGAATATATTAAGCAACAGATTTTACCTTCTGGAAAGTAAATTATGGGTTCAATTAGAACTAGAGCTGTGCTAAATTACTCAATCCCTTAAGTCTTATCTTACATCAACAGTTCATCTTCTCAGAAGTCAAAGAAAGCACACACCTTTACATCAATTCCTATCAAGGGGACCAATGTTTTGGGCTAGATCTAAAAATCACTTTGGAGTCTATATTACATCAAAATCATCTTTTTGTTCCTGCATGCCTTCATTGGCCAGGCCCCAGGTCCAGCAAATTCCCCTGAAAACTCTCTAACAATCCTCAGCTGCAATATGGAAACTGAAAATGCCTTAGATCCAAGAGCTGGAAAATTAATCAGATAATTATAAGAAAAAGTCAAAGTTATGTGGAATGCTCTCTGAGCTCCTTTCAGAGCTCGGACTTGTACATATCACTGGATATTGCCCATTTCTGTTCACTTAAGGTTTTTTTGCCTTTATTCTTAATTCATTCTCTAGATTTCTTTCCAAATAGGATAAGACATCAAGGGTACTTACGGTAGAAGTCAACTAAGTTTTAGGACCAACAGAGTCTCTCCCAATCTTTTGTTTAAATATGCTATTTCTGAAAAGATATGGGCAAATGTGGCGATTACTCTTACCACAAGAAGTGACAGACCTTGGAGGACTCCTTGCGGTAACAGAAATGTCAGCATTAATTTGTGAAAAGGAAAGGAAAGAAGTGATACAGCTGGTGATGCAATAAAGATGAAGAGTATCCTTTATCCCTGTAATTCACAAAGAAAGAGACTAACAAAGGAGCTTAGGAAAGCAGGAAAAAAGTCAAAATGCTTTCTTGGACTGAATTATTTTGCTTTATTTTGGCTACAGTCAAAACCAATTTTTTGTTTGGTTGGTTGGGGTTTTTTTAGCCTTTAGCTTTTGAAACTAAGAATGCCAGGTCTGGAAAAGACCATCTAGATTATGAAATCTAGTCTTCTCTATTTCAGGCAAACTTAAAATATGTTTGAAATCATAAAGTTAAAGACCCATCTCAATCTAGCCCAGTTTTTCCCCCTTTTATTTCTATTGAGAAGCTATGCCAGATCTCTACTCTTATCATTAATATATTTTTCTGTAATTTCCATTTAATATGCAACCCCCTACACAATTTTCCTTAAACTCCTATTATTAGGATTTTCACATTTCATCCAAAGAGTTGAAGACGAATGCACAATTGATGATTTTTTATATGAACCTTCTGCAGAATAGAAGGCACCTGAAAACCTTGATCTAGAAATCTTTAAACCCTTGGGTTAAAACACTTTGAGTGAGGTTATGTAGGATGGAGATGTGCACACGGAGTTGGAATCTCACATTTCAAAGATTCTGGAATCAATCGAGTAACTGGGATGATAAAATTTAATCACTATCTTTCCAAGTAAACAATGAGAAATGCTCTAGGGAACTCTGAGCATAAATGATTTCCAGCTGCATCACAGACTGGACATCAGCTTTGCAGAACATTGATAGGTTTTTACTATTTTGGAGAGCAAGGGAAGTCTGAATGGGAAATATTTTCATGACAATACATTTGATCCAGACAAAATCATAGGAGATGCAGGGCCTGCATTCTGTAGTTCAAGTGTAAACAAAAAATGACAGTAAATTGGATGGGCATGACTACAGTATGATCATGATATTTATTTTTTTTTTATCATATGCAAAAAATATATATACTGATTTTCAAAAGGGGTGCAGATATTCTGCTTTATCATTCTGCCAACCAGAAGAAAACAAGAAGATTAGGGTCTTTTTTCAGGGTACTTCTTGGTGGTATCAAATAATCTTCATTTGATCTGGAAGATAAAGAAAACAAAACACTACAAGACAGGGAAGGAGGACTAAATCCTCAGCAGTCTAGAACAACAAAGAAGAGTTATTTTTACTTTTTAACATTAGTCTTGGAAATGTTTTCTTGTCTCTCAGATGCTAGCACATTGCTTTCAAAAATAACCTAATTTAAGGTAATTTCTCTGTCAGACCAGGATCGTCCATTGGCATAAGCTATTTACACAAGCTGAAATGTCATTATGACTCAAGAACTATATGGCCTCACACAAACTATATAATGAAGTATTCTGATTTTCTTCTTTGCTACAAATCAAATGCGTGCCTTGCAGTTTTGATCTGTAAGCTTCAGAGAGTTGTTTCAAATGTGGATTTTTTGGAAGCTATTTCCATGTCCCTGAATTGTTAAGTGTCCTTTTCTTTGTTTGTGTAGTCTCTCTTCCTTGAAAATGGAAAGAGTCAGAAATTCTCACCATGCATCTCTGCATTTTTTCCCCATTATAAGCTTCCATTTAGCAAACAAGGGTCTCACAGGGGTTAAAAGTAAGTGTCTTCAATTTCTGAGCATGCAAACAAAATTTGAAAAAGGTAATGAAGATCCATACTCACTAGTCAAATGAAAAATACTTCAAGAGTTCTTGGAATATTATATTTTGTAACAGAATTTTGTTACCGAGTATTGTTACAAGAATCAAATTCTCTTCCTCCCAGGTGCACAAATAACTAGGACTCAAGGAATGACCCAGAACATAAGCAAGCTTTAAAACAATCCAAAATAACAAAATTCTGTTTTTTCTAACAAAAGCTTTTGAAAGCACATGGGACAGAGAAATACCATCTCTCTTCTGAAAAGCAAGTTAGACTTTTCACTTTACAGAAAGATAAGAGTCTAGATAACAGAGCAGGGAAGGGAGTTCAGGCTTTGCCTGCATACTTTTTGGGGGGTGGAGGAGGGGGAAAGAAAAAAAGCCTACATTTACTTTTCATTAGAGTGACACTTGAGAAAGGCAGATAAAAAGTAAAACTACCATTCAATAACCAAATAAATTATATTTTCTCTCTAAGGAAGGAAGCCCAGCAACTGAGATAAGACAAAGCATTTGTCCCCCACCTTCTTTCTTCAGGGCTGTATGAGATACAAATGCAGACAAAAAAATTCAACAAGTGCCTTTTTCTTCTCATTCCTCACTACAAGGACTATAGAGTTCAGTGGTGTATACTGCTGTGCTTCGAAAATCTTGTTCTCAGTGCCTGGAACAACAGGCTCCTGATTCCTCCAGGGCTGGTGGCTGGTAGGCTGGACAAGCACTACTGTGCTCCAACCATCTGCACCTTTGTCCCCTCCAGGGCATTGCTGAATTTCTTTTATTTCTTCTGGCATGGTTTGCATGCACCAGACTAAGTCCCAAGGGAGCAGGCAACGTGTCCACTGCTTCCAATTCCTCTCCTGAAGGGGTACAGCAGAGGGTGGAAAAAGAGGATGTACTGCAGTAAGTGAATAGCAGATGAAGAAAACAGAAAGCAAGTGGCGAATCCCCAGAAAGCCGGCGTAGCAACCTGTTCCTGCAGAACCCCATCCAAAGCTCAAATTCAATGAAGAGGTTTTGATTACTTTTAACACGTTTCAGGATCAAAGACTGGAGGCTTAAGGACAGATCTTCAATTCTTTACACCAGCCAAAAAACTAAACAAGGAATGAGGGATCTGAGTAGAAAATATAAATCAAAATAAGTCACCACCTTCCCCTTTCCCTGTCACCAACTGTCTGACAATTCAGAACCAAGGAAAAAAGTACACCTGATGTGACAATATTCCCTCTTCCTTCAATCCACAGAAAGCAGAAAACTTAAGAAACAGCTTAAAATAAACTTCCAGAACCGAAGGAGAAACAGAGCAGGGATTGAGTCAGAGGTGTTAACCTCAGAATACCCAGTGTGTTTATAAAACATGAATCCATACTCATTTAGCCCTGAATAAAACATGAGTTGTCTACCAAAAATACTTACGTTTGAAGCTTATTCTCGATAATCAACTTTGGAGTTACACGTAACCATTCAGAAAAATCTGTCTCTGTACTGAACCTTAACATTTCTGCCTGGAGGAATGTCTCACATCAGATTAAGACAACACCATTTGTATCATGTAATGTTACAAATCTCATTAGAATCACGTTGAGGGCCCGCTGCCTTCAGTACACAGTGGCCACTGAAATGGTGCTGCAGGGAGGGTCTAAGGCACTCACAGTCAGGAGGGAGAATATTGCACTCCCTCCCGACACCAAGGGGCAGCTATCACAGGGTCATGCCTAGGTCTGAGTCTTGGAATAGGAAAGCTTTCAGAGGGACACCGAGGCAGAAAAGTGCAGGCAGTACATCAGCTAGTGCAATTATCTTCATGGTCGAGAAGAAAGTGGAGATCTTCAGCACTCATCAACAGTTCTGCTGGATCTAATTAAAGAGATACTGTAACTGGAGTCTTTTTTTTATTTTTCTTTCGGAACTAATTTCAAAAATGCTCATTTTTCTCATGATTTGTCCTTTAAACAATTTTTCTGTTTTTAATCTAAGTTCTGTTAAAATATACATATGGGGTTTTTCTTCCTCCCTGTTGACTCACCAGTTGTATATAAACAGGCTAAAAACAACCACACTACAAAGCACTGTCAAACGCACATAGCAAGCAAACGGCAAGGGAGGGGAAGATTTGTTTTTTCCCCTCTAATTTGGTTTTGGCTACAGTAATACTGGGTGCTGCTTCTGTAGTGCCTACATAGCTCCAGGAAGAGACACGGTAAGTTGTGGGTGCTCCTTCAGGGTCAGATAAATCCTCAGACACCGTGACCTGCCAGCAGCCTTCTGACTTCAGCCCACCTCAAGCTGGAAGAGGTCTGGACATTAACCTCATGACAGGACACGTCACACTGCTTGGGCATTATTTTAATCTGAAAGAGATTTTGAGAGTACAAAAGGGACTTGTAAAGCCATGGTCTTGGCTCTTGTGTTGGTGTATCATTTATTTGCTGGAGTCACTTGGAAAGAAATACTTATTTGAGATGAAATCACTGAACAGGACTACCGTGGGATCGAAGGAAAATATTATCTGTTTATGCACTGTTTTTATTATTAAAGAATAAGACCAGCTTCTGAGGCTTCTTTCTATCAGTGAGCATTAAGATGTGAAGATAACTGTCAGCATGGGAGATTAAAATCCTTTACCACAAAATTACCAGAGGTATCAACTGTACAAACCTCCTGCCCACTTTTACCCTGGAGCACCTCACCCTCTGCCCAGAAGTAACACTTGTAGTGGGGAGAAAGTAGGTCAATTGCCAAATTCAATCCAGCTTTGACCTCGTCTTTTCTTGGGGCTTTCAACAAGGGAATCAAGCGTCTTTTTCCTCCTGCACACAATAAAAATACATGTCCCCTCAGATTTGACCTGTGTGGGAATGCTGCCTCATTTTACAGTGACACACAACTAAATAGTCATTAAATCATGCTGTTTTCAGATAGAACTAACAATTGCTGTATTAAAATCAGTGAGCGAAAGTGGACTGCTCATCATGCCTTGAACAGTCACTCTCTCCAGATACAGCATTATTAAAAGGGAGGAAAAAAAAATCCAACTCCTCTGAATTAAAACTAAGTAGCACTTTTCTTGAAAACTTGTTTCATTACATCAGCCACATCAAAAGCACAGTAAGGTACAGAAATAAATTTACTGTATTTTCCCTGCACTTATTTTAGTGTTACATCACCTATTCAAAAAGACACACACAGAGAGAAACCATTTCTTTAGATAGCAACCATCTGAGAGATGAAATCACAGCTTGACAACAAAATGACCATTGCTATAACCAACAGGAGCAAAAATACTCCGAGAACTTTTTGCTGCTGACAGATACAGAAGATGCCAGGCCAGGCCACCATCTGCGAGCTCACTGCATATGTTTAACTCAGGAGAGATAAAACCTGACCTTTTCTTAGCATGGAAATCCAAACCACTTTAGAACGTCTGATCCAATGAAATCGTAGCATGGATGTGAAGAACATCCAAGCACAGGACGACTAGATTACTTACAGTTGCTTCTTATGTCACTTTCCCAGCACTCAAAACTGCACTGGATCACTAGGTGTCATGCTGATTTTGGTATTCATGTACTCTAAAAAGAGAAAGAAGTCTCCCCCAAACTCCATCCTAGATATCCCTTGAATAAACGCAGCCTTCACAAAATACCAATGGACAGTGAAAATGGGTGAAAGGCAGGAAAAGAAATATTTTTAATATAGTGCTAACTGAAGTAGTATCATTGCCCTCCTTCTAGTGATATTCCTCAGCAGAGGTAACAGCACAGCTCGATCAAACCAACCTGCTTGCCTGGGGACCTGAACCACAGTGTGAGTCACCAAGGAGGAGGAGGATGTGAGCGAGGAGGCTACACGCGCACCCCCACAGTGCGCTACCACACCAAGCCATCCCAGCTTCATTCTTGTAGCTGCCTTTACCAGAGCAGAAGGACAGAGTGAACACAGTGAAGAGGAGAGAACATGAACAAATGCCACATAGCAAAAGATAGATAAATCATGAAATTTTAAGAGAAACATGCTAATTTCTGCTCTACCTAGGATTAAAATGTACTTTTTAGAATTGATTTTTGCTGCCCTCAAGGTGAACATAATCAGCTACTGCTGCAGATAGGGGAGGTGCCCACAGAGGAACTGGACTGCTGGTACGGACTGGGGAACTGCAGAGCAGAACCATTAACAGCAGAAGTGCGGTGCTGTTAACAAACACCTCTTTGCCAGAAGCTGGCAAAGAGTTCACATACGGACACATCCACATCAGCAACAGGGAAGAGAGGGGAATCCACTGCTTCCAAATTTTGCAAAAAGTACCTAATTGGCACAGTCAATACAACCACAAGACCCATCCTTGCTGGCTGCCCTCACAGCGGGTTGTCATGACAACTCCACAGGCGATGCTGCTTCCTAACAGCCATGAAGTGATACTGAAAGGTTCAGAAAAGTTCCTACAGAGAAAAATCCACCGGGGAGGCAATTGCAATTACCCAGTAGGAGCCTGGCAATTACAGGCCGGTAACTTCTGTAAAGCAAATACCACGCTGAAGCTCTCACACAGGTAAAGTGCTGGGCAGCAAGAGATAAAAAAAAAAAAAAAAAACATAAACAAAAAACCAAACAACCTCTTACATGGGAAGCAAAACAGAAATAAAAGTAGTGAAATAGTCTTGCCATCCTCATCCTTTCACCCTCGATTTTCTTCAGTACTTTCTCTGTTCCCTGAAATGAATCAGGATGCCCACTCCTCCCTAACACTTGGGGACCAGAAGCAGCCTTGCTGGTAACAAGAGACCACTGCTTCAATCGGCAAGTACCGTGTACCTCTGGACTTCAGTGAAGCAATGCCACTTTGTACCACTTGAGGCATTATCCACAAATAAGTGGTTCTTAACTGATGAACACTAACATACCGAATCAGTTCTTTAAAAGTAATACTAAGCAAGGACTGAGTTAAAAAAAAAAAAAAAAAAAACAACAAACAACTGTAAGGACTTTCAGGGAAAATTTAAAACAACAAGAAAACTTCTCTGATTCTTATTGCTGTTGGGAAGCACAGAAGCAGGTAACTTCTATATACAGCAGGAGCTAATAAAACATTATAACCCACACCAAAAAAAAGCACAGAACACAAAGACTTTGTTTACCTGGAAAATTGCAGTGCTTCAACTTCAATGAATTTTTGAAATACTTTAATCTTACTAGTGCAAATCAGAATGTGGAAATTACTTCCTCTTAGTAACGCCTTATTGTGATTGAGGTGAAATCTGTGCCCCTCAGACCTAAGGTAACCTAAAAAAAAAAAAAGTCTGCTAAGGGAGTACCAACAGAAGAAGCTGTAGGTGGTCTGAAGCCATTCAATTCACACTGGTATGAGAATCAAGTGTAAACTTACTGCTCAGTAAAGCTCTAAGAAAAACATAACAGTAAGTTGTACAATAATAAAACTCGTACAACGTACCGTGCAATGAATACTAACTCAGATTCTTATAGGTTTTCCAGAACCTCCACCTATTTCATTATTCTGATTGCTTTCATTTTTAAGGCATCTGGTTTCAAAGAGCAATACTGAAACCACAGCCCATCCATAACGCAGCAACGCCTGCCTGAGTTTGAAGAGAAACTGATGCAGTAATTTTGGTTATAAAAGGGTCATGATTCAAATGCCAATGACATTACTTCAGCACTGTTGACAATGCACTGCTAATCAAGGCACGCAAGAGAGATGAGGATGAATACCTACGCAGCCTATTTGAGTGCTCATTTTGGGTAGGCTTTTAAAACAACATTGCAGGTAGCAGCAATACTGTAAGCTTCATCTTCTTGACAGGTCAGGACTCAACTTTCCAAAGCTGAGAAATGCCGCATTAACTGATGAAGACTGTAATTCCATCTGGGGGAACACGATAAATTTGAGCTTTGTTCTCCTGGCCTAGCATGTTACCAGAAACCTGTGCCGGAGTTACAGAAGTAGTACATGCAGATGAGAGTGCATTACCTCATTAATAAAGTGTTTCAGGAGCTTTTCCAGAAGCAGCAGCAAGAAAACAAAGAGCAACTGAAACTTGAGAGAAACTATTTGTTATAGCTTATGAGCTAATTTATAATGCCAAAATACACTATTAACTAAAGCAACAATTTATTTGTAACTTCATTTTAAGCTCATCAGTAACAAAAACCTCTTTACAGCACCATACATTGTAAAGTTTCATTTCTACCAAAATGCATTATAAAGCAAGGAGTACACCAGCATTACGTAGATATGAACCAGAAGAAATCTCTTCCTCAGACATAATTTGTTTCCATAGATCTCAGGATCAGCTTTGGTCAGAGCAGCTAATAGTTTCCTCAAATGCTGAGGATTAGGATGTTTTTCTTTTAAAACAGAAATAAAAGGTATTTGCCATCATATCTCATCTGAATGTCTGCAATCTAAATTTAGTGCAGTATCTTAACCTTCTAATCTATACAAGACCTTGTTATGGTCACTTAAGTGTGTCCATTTTCACTGGCTTGAAATTCAAATGAGAGAGGAGAGCACTAACAATAGTTTTCTGATAAATACTCCTAGGAAATATCAAAAGGGAGAAGGGAGGATATTTTTATTCTACGCTATCATACATATGATCTGTCTCGCTAACATTACCTTCTTCCGAAAACCACCCAAAAATGGACTTACTACTGAGTTAATTGCCCCCAATTGTAGAACTCACCAACCTCATCTCTCCCCATAATTTCATGTGACAGAAACACTCTCAAGAAAATGAGGCCAGAGTCTATACAGAGGGAACCAGACTAACTAGAAACTTGCAGTAGTAGTAGGTTGCCCGGAAGTAAGACGGTGCCCTGAGCCTTTCCCTGCCATCCCCGCTTTTAGGAATTTCCTCCCCACGTTTAGGAATTTCTTCTGTCACACTGAAGATCAAGTGGCAAGTCTGGTGCTAGTCCCCCCAGACGGAATATTTCCCCCCCACCCCAGACACCTACACACCCCTGTCTTCTCATAATTTAAGAGCTGCCTGACATTGAAGTAAATGCAAATGCGCTTGCCATCTTTGGTTCAGCTCCATATGTGAAGTCCTACATTCAGGGAGCTCAAAGTGAAATTATGTTACCTCCTTTCACCAACCAGGTTCAGAGAGGCAAAACGTGACTTTGTCAAGGTTGTGGTATAAGAGGAGGAATCAGGTGGAAACAAAATTAAAGCCACTGCTGAATCCAAAGCCACCTCTCTGATCCCATTTTACTATTTATATTTGATATTTCATGCAGGTATCTTGTCACATTTTAGGTTTAATTATCTGCATTGCTTCTTTGACACTTTGGAAAGGGACGTTTATATATGTAGTTCTCATTATTCCAAACAGGTTTTAATATTTGCAATTCGAGAGTTTTCTGAAGGTTGTGACAGAAATGAGCAAAGTTCAGATGCAAAATAAACGAACAGCTTCTATTCAAGTGGAGAGAGAAAGAGAGGACATATTTTAAATCAGAACAGCAATATAAGTCAGATCTGGAAACACTTTGGTGATTTGTAAGGGGAAACAAGAGGATGTATAATGTTAAAAATCTTTAGTTGAACCAGGTTTCACTTAAGACAATAGGAATATTACTGTCAGCATAGATTGGATCAGTATTTTATCCCTCAACTAAAGTAACTGGGTTTAAAACTGTAGTTTCCTTTGCCACTATTTAAGCCTTTTTAACAATATTCTTTACTTCCCCTTTCCTGCATTCCACTTTTCCATGCAGTGTTCATGGCGCCAATTATAAAGAATTTTACTAGTCTTTTGCAGTAAATATACTGTAAATACTTAAAATGTGTATCAAGCCTGAGAGTTCACAATATTAGAATTATATTTAAATATTCATTTATAATATCATGTGTCATACTAAATGGCTACCAATATTTACCTGCAGAAAAAAAAAATAAATATATCTGCATAGTTACTGGCTTCTTTTGACACTAAACAATGAAAAAAAATAATTAAGTCATTTAGACACAAATAAATCTAGCATTAGGGAATCCATGAGCACAATAATGAATTAGGAAAGTGTTTTAGATGACCTTGTTCATCTAGCAGCTGAAGTACAACTAATACTTCCAATAGCTGTTCAGGGATTTATCTTGTCTAGCTATGACTTTCAACTGATGGGAGCCCCAACACTTCCCTTAGGAACCTAACCCACAGACTAACAGACCTCTGGGACAAATTCCTGGCTGTTGTAAACTGGTCTGGTTCCGTTGGCTTCAGGGTAACTAGGCTGATTTTTCACAAGCCGATATATTGTTACAGGATTACAGAGCAGAGAAAAGTTAAATGTCATTTTTATAACTGTCCACCTCATTTAACACAATATCTCTTAAAAGACTTCAGCGCTGCAGGCTTCTTTGTTTTAAATGCTTAAACAGGAGAGAAAAATGTTACCCAATAAATAAAAGACCTTTAAGATTCCAAAGCCATTTCCCCATGTTTCCATGGAAATGGGGACCTCGCTCCTTAACCAAGATGACATTAATGATCAGGTGCCTGGAGTCACACAAAAGAGAAAAAGAGGACAGAAATTACCAGCTACTCAACAGCTTGTCAATCTGGAGCGCAGCCTCCCCAGTTAGGGGTAGGACTTGATACCCCTTTTGCAATTGCAAAACTTCAGCAGAAACAGCTCTCACAGTGTGAGAACAGAGGCGGGCTGCTGCTTTATTTTTAAGCTGGCTTGCTAACTAAGTTTGCTAACTATAGAAGTAAAACAAATAAAACAATGTCATCACCATCTGAGGGAGGAAGAGGAGGAGGAGGAGGAGAAAGGGCAGCTTTAATAAAAGCAACACTATGAATGTGATGCCACGCTCCAGCCCCCTCGCAATGTGTCTGTATCTCGGTTTTATCTAGCCCTGCCACCCGTGGCTAAATGCCGGGGATTGGAAAGGATCACTTTAGATTGCTGTGTTTGTGATTATCACCATTACAGCATGAGCTGAAAACAAAAATCAAGGCTTTACTGAGCTAAGAAAGTATACTGCAAATGAAAGACCCTGCTGTTAAGAGCTATTGGTGTAACAGCGAGTGGAAAGGAAGCAGAGGAGTGAAATGACTTGTCCAGGTTCAGTCTTGGCCATGGCAAAGACAAGAGAAGCAAGGTCTCCCCGAGACCCCCATCGCATCCCCCAGCCACAGGAGAGCACTGCCTCTGTGCTGTGCTGAGAAGACTTTCAACCTGGCAGATCTAAACGGCAGGTGACTTAAGTCACTTCCCCATCTTCGTTCATTTGTGTCGAAGTGTCCTAGCTAACTGCAATATCATCATTTTTCCCTGGGCAGAGCTAGAGCTTTTAAAAGGATTCAAATGAAGAACGCGCAAGATGAGTTTGTATGGGACCCATTCAAAGGGGAGGATCTGGGCAAAGGAACACCACCCACCAGACAGGTGCTAAAGTGCCAAGGAAACAATCCCTCCTACTTTGACCAGAGAAATCCTTCTGTAAGCCTTGAGATCCAAGGGAGGAAAAAAGCACGACGTAGGAAAAATGAAACCTACATGTCACACACACACAGGTGTACATTTGACAGAAAATATGCACCAAATTACTATTTTTCAGGACATTAAAAAAGGATACCTTAACACAGTATTTTCTGATTACTTCTACATAAGTATTTCTACTTTGGATCCTGCTGTTCAATGCTGCACAAAAACATGGCTCTCCTGAGGTGTCACGGGGACCAACCTCTTGGGAACTGCTGCTGAACTTTTTGATTTTTAACACAGAATTAATAGCAATAAAGTGAAATCAAGACTGAGTCTGTAAGCAGGCTTGCCAACCAGAAGTCACATTGTGGAAATGAAAAAAAAAAAAAAAAACACAGACTTAATTTGTTAGTATGTATGCTAGCATACTATGCTAGCCCCAGAGAGGCTGCATAAAGGAAAGAAAAATGTTCCCTTTCTCCTCCCAAATTTACACCTATAAAAGGGAGTAGCTCCAAGTTAGTCTACGAAGCGGACCAGCCTGGGATCCTTTGCATCATGACAACCCATGAAGTCAAATCTGGAAGTTCTGCGGCAGTAGATCTAGAAGTCTTGGAAATTTATTTTATTTTGGTTTTTTTTTTGGTTTTGGTTTTTTTTTTTAATCAATTCTGTACAAAAGGGAGTGCCTCATCTCAGAGGAGCTCAGAGCAGCTCAGCATAGAAGGAATGCCAATGGTGATTCTTCCGCATAGATTAGAATAAAAGACTAGCAAACATTCAAGAGTTTTTAGCTTTGTTTGAGCATGAAACTCTCAGTAGATTTCACTGTGAACCAGAAACAGAGAAAATATATGCAAGAGAGATATCTCGTACACAGAATTTCCCAAATGCTGCCGTGATTCTACACGTTAATCTGGAAATAATTATCATTTTTCAGAATACATATATTTATAGCATGTTATATAAAGAGCTGGAATTCAGAGAACAAAAATAATTTTCAGAGTAATATGTATTATATATGCATAAAGTACTACCTGCAACAAAAGTGTTCTAGCAAAAAAAGTAAAGATTTGGGTGACTTGTTTTACAGCTGTAGAGTTTTCCTTGTTTTTATTTGAAATATGGTCAAGTCTAAAACCCCCACAGAGGTCCAACCACTAATCCAATTCTGCATCAATCATCATGCAAGTGATCAGCTTGAAGCCTAGTCACAATGGCAGCAAACTAACTGTATGACATTGAAATAAGATTCTCAAGACACTTTGATGAAACGGAGTACTTAATGCAGAGGAAAAGAGCAGTTGGTTTGTTTTATTTAAGATCATACTAATCAAAAGCAGCAGTGCTTTGCCAACTCGGACTCAAAAAAAACTCAGCTTTAGATAAAGACCAGGACCAGAAATAACTTCATGTTTTGAGTAAACTCTGTGAAGATACAAAATGTAAACACTAAACACAATCTGTGATATTGATTACAGTAAATGCATGAATCATGATGCTGTATCTACATGTCAATATATTTTAAGCTGGTATTACTTTTGAAGCTAATACACCTGTAAATCAATCAAAATGAAACTATCTGAGTATAACAACAATCAACTTATTTGGCTTTTGCTGCATTTAGTATTTTGGCATCCTCCGGCATTTATTGATTTTTCTAATAGTGCCACCATGATAGGGAAACAATAATATTTTGACTTTTAGAAATTAAAATGGAAACAAGATTATACTGGTGGCTTGTTCAACTCCCTACAAAAAACTCAAGAGCACAGAAGGAAATCAAAGCTAGACTCTCAGACCATTACCTGAAGCCAGAAGACCCACATGTTCTTTTCCACAACTGTAACTGCTTATTGGTAACAAAGCGCTGTGCTAACCTACCAGCTTAAAGAAAGGTGATGGATGGTGTTTGCATCTTCTCTAAGTGGTAATTAAAGGGAACAAATGGAGAAATTTCACTGAAGCAGGCAAGACCAAGCATAATGTGAAAAAAAGAAGGAGAGTGGGTGTAAAAACAACTTTGCCTTTCCTGTTCTTTAATTTTTCTCTCCCCTGTGGTTCCCTAAGCATTAATTTTAGTAGAGGCTTGGGACTCTATTCCGGTACAGGATATCTCCAGAGAGGAATTTAAAACCACATATAGGTAACAAAACAAAAACATTACCATATCAATTTACTTTAAAAAAACAAGTAAAAGCAAAATGAGCATTAGTCTAGAATAGTGTACAGTCTTTGGGGTAAAAATTAGAAACATGCGGTCCATTATGGTAATCAGACAGCGCAGTTATGAATGTTGAGGGATAAAGTAATAAAAAAGACCAAGCTGCTAATTATATTCTTGTCAATTGTGTTTGGAAGACAGGATCTGAGCTACCAGAGCAAGAGTTCGAATTGCAAAGCAGGAACAACATTTTTCAAAGTAAGTTACTCTTCTTTGCATCCAAACTTAGTTTAGCTCGCTGTTTTTCACAGTTACTGGATGAACACCTCAAGAATTCATTGTACGCCTACACTGCAGCACGCTGTTCCCTGTTGAGATGCCAGGGCTTGCTCTGTCACCGAAGGACATACAGTAGCGTTCGCATGACGCTCTGGTCGGCAGAACTCACCCAGCCAAGAAGCCCAGAGTTCCTCTGTGGTAACACAGACGTGCTACACCCTGTGCCAGGTGTACCTGCTCGTGTGTCTGCACCCCCCTGTGCCACGTGGCATACACACACCACCCGTCTTGCATCTAGCCGCTGAGTAATCTCAACGGGGCCAGCAGAAATGGGCACTCCATGTTCCACCCTCTTCCCCAAAGAGACAAATCCTTGCTGTGAAGGCAGCTCTCTTGAAAGGCTGCAGAAAGCATCTCCCCTCCCTGCCCAAGCTTACCCAGGTGCATTAGTAGGAGAGCAGGGGTGGTAGCGAGGAACAGAAACAGGATGCTACAGCATTGGGCAGACCCAAAAGTGACCTCTTCTGGTTGCTGCTATTTGTGCCACCATTATAAAGTGGCTGGAAAAAAAAAATAATTTCCAAATATTTTACTTCAATGACACTACTGTGATGCAAAGAAAGATGAAATCAAATCAGGACCCATCAAACTGCCATACTGAGAAAAACTAAAGCATTTACTATATCAAGCCCAACTGTTCACAGGCCAGATTAAGCTTCCCAGTCTAAGGCCCTGTTTTTAGTTGTATATGAGCTGCACTATCCTTTAAACACACAGGCTGAATTTTCCTATGACAGGTTGCTGCCTCAGGATGATGATGGTTTCTTTCAATTTTACCAAAAATACTTGAGCTATAACCCAAAACAAGCCCAGTAGAAAACTTGTTATTTATTTGGTATTTAAAACATACAGGAACCTTTTCTTTGATCTACTTTTTGCAGCAGTAACTCAACTCCGTGACAGACAAGCACCTTTTGTTGTCCTTATGGAAATCCACTTGAACTTGCCCAAGGGGTAAGTCTTTGAAATTTCATACGTGTCTCATGCTTTCTAGAGCTTGCTCTGAATTAAAGAGCTGAACTGCCTGAAGATCTGCACTGAGGTCGAACAAGCTTTTCCCCACAGCTGGCAGTCTGGGATGCTAAATCCAGGTTCAGATGAAATTAAGGCGCATGTCTCTGCTGCCTATAATCCTAGCCGGCACATCCAAACAGCATGAAAAACAAAGAATTTTTATGAAGACATGATGAGACACCAGCTCATACTGGAGAACAACTTGAGCATACCAAGAACTAAACCAGGCAGGAGCAGAAGAAAAGCCTAGGACTAGGGTTTAAAGTGAGACACTGGGAATGAAGATTACAGCTGATGGTGATAAGGAAATCAGAAACACTGTCAATGCTGCTTTTCCAAGGCAGACACTCAACGCTCTTTTATTCCCAGTTCATGAATGGGGCCAGCACAGCATCCAGGATCAGACCGGACCACTGCAAAGTGTTCATGAAACACTGGCCACTTGTGCTGTGGTGAAAATCAGGAAGAAAACAAAACAAAACAATAAGGCCATCAATAAATCTTCCCTCATTGCATGGCCTGAATAATGCCATGAGAAACAATAAGGAGAAAACAAAATGCTGAATAGCTTCTCATTCAAACATCAGTGGACGTCCTGTGCACAGAGGGAAACAGGAATTATGTGGAAAAACAGTGTGTAACTGTGTAATTAAAGACTGAATCATAATGCATATGCGCAAGCAGGTGGGAAAACTAACGTCCTGGCATTTCCTAACTTCTGCGTGTTTGATTTCGCTGTCCTGATAGCACTCTTTTTCCATAGGGCACGGATGTGTGTCCAGTACGTAAACAAACACTCGAGGCTGTAATTCAGCATTGTGCTCTCCCAGTCGAACGGTTGTAACCCTGCTGAACCACTTCCTCGCAGGTGCAGCCATCAGCTGGTGCTCTCGCATTGCAGCAAGGACAGCAGTCACCTGGAGAACTGCTGCTGGGGAGAGTGCCCAAACCACTTCTATCCCCACTCTATAGAAATACCCTGAAACGGAATTAGAAGAACAGGTCCGTTTCTACAAGTGAAAGATTGACAAGAAAGGTAATAAATACAGGCGGAACTGTAGGTGTTGCAAAAAATAGCCTTTAAAAGATTGTAGCTAGTGCAAAAAGACTAGCGCTCGCAAGCAACTTACAGCAACCCAGAAGAAGGAAACCCAGAGGAGAAGTCAGTAGCTAAGGGAATAGGTTCCGATATCAAGCTGTCTAAGGGTTTCTGCAGAATAAGTGAAGGCATAAAGGAAGAAAAAAAGAAAAAAAATCTCAACAGTGTCTCCTTTTAAGGGACTGAAATTGTCTGCAGTTACCCAACCCAGCTCACAGGCCACACTCCATTTCAGGCAAGTTCTCCACCTTCCTCCCATAACTCCTGCCTGCCAATAGAACATGTGATAATGAATAGTTGGACTCTGATAATCTGGGTTTTGCCATGTGAAGCACTACGTGGGCAGTTCAGAGGCTGTTGATACACATTGTTTCCTCCCCTTGCAGAGATATGTTTTTGGTTTAAATTATTCCACCTCAAAGCCAACGCAGTGACTTGAGGACTCCAGGGGCTGACTGTACTGTATTCATTTCCAGAAGAAAGAAAGGAGGAAGGTCACATTTTACATTCGAATTACCTATAGAAAAGCTTGCAATTCTTCCAGTCATTTGATATTAAGCGTTATTAAATAACAAGTGAACGATGACTTTATTATATAGCAAGTTTTGTAATTTTCACCTCCTCTGCCTGTGCACTGAATGTGTGCGGAGGAGCAGGGGGGAACAGAAAATAGATGTCAAGAAACGGAACACCAGCATGTCCTAGGAATAGTTGCATTTCTGCTCCCACTCCTGGCTTCTCACGTCTCTGACCAATCTTCCTCAGATAGCATGTCCTATCCCCATCTCTCTCAATGACACCCCGTCCTCAAACAAAGTCTTGGGGTACAGCAAATCACTCAACCACCCCTATCTTGCTGATTCAACTGGAATTGGCTAGCAGTTTCTCCTTTGGGGAAACTGAGCTGTGGACCACATAGCATCAGTTAAGATCAGTCCTAGGAACAAAGTGGAGCAGAGCAAAAAGTACTGGGAGAGGGGAAGGGGGAAAAAAAAAAAAAGAAATCACACACAATGCAAAATGTCTTGCTAGCATGATCTCTTTACATTGTTATAGGTGGGTGTGCTTTAGTAGCTAGATAATATGTTCTCCCTCCTCCCTGCACTTTAAAGCCCATCTTAAATCCACCCATAATGCTGCCAAAACCACCCTGCGAAATTCAGCAGAAGGTCAAACCAGATCACCAAAATAGACGCACCTCTAGGGCTTTCAGTGTACCACGGAACCATTTCCTCCTTCCAACGTGCACTTTATGTCAATCATCTTACTACCTTAACACATACACACAGCAATATGTGCAACAGCCCAGCCAAGACTCCATTTTAATAGATCATCACAGTCTGTTCTAAATCAATTAATGACACATATCTTGTTCAGAACATTCACAACTAGTTTTTCCATATCTCATAGTATGCAATATGAACCTAAGAGTTTGCAGCTTTGTTACCAAAGCTAATCAACCCTCCATACTATAATAACAAACACAATGAGCAACAGACTAGGGAACGACAAAATACATTCAGCAAGAATAAAAGTGTCTCTGTGGTACAGGTCAATTTTGTCTGAGATTATCTTAAGAAAGATGTATTTTTTTTTTTCCTTTGCCACAGGAGCTATCAATCATATTGGGGTATCAATTCTGACACAGCAGTTTGGCTGGGTCTCCCCAGAAACACACCTCCATTGCTGGTCACATAGACTGCTTCAGAAGAAGCACAAACCAGCAGCAATAGTGGATCTGATTCTTTGGGGCAGCTCTGTTACAGGTAGAAAAATCCCAGCACAGCTAGAAAATTCCCACCCCAGTTCCACCTGCTAGCCAACTTATGTCCTCCTTCAGCATTAATTCAGCCTGCTGCAGTTAACTGCTTTTGAGCTAGTGTCCTCAGTTATATTTATTTATACAAGCACTGCCTACCACTAACAACCCATGCAAACAGCTGAACTCGATATACAAGAGAATCTGGCAGTCAGTGTTACAACATACTTTCCAGCAACACTACTAGCAGTTGGTTTCAGTGAGGAAAGTGTGGTTCTGCTGGAGTAGAGCCCTGGTAAACAATTTGTTTCATTTTAAAATAAAAGGCACTATTTTGAAAGAGGTGTTATAGTACAGTTTTCAAAAACGCCTAATGACTTGAAAACCTAAAAATAGCCTCAGGAATTTAGCGCAATCACCATGATTTGGCAGTCAAACCTAGAGTTAGACCTTCAGATTGCGGGCAGAAGCAAGAGACAAGAGCCAAAGAGGGCACAAGTCAATACAAAGGGAGTCAACAGGGACACGCAGGGTGGGAGGGGACAGGCCACGCCACAGGCTCAAACCCAACAGCACCCAGACAGCAGTGTGATCTCACAGCCACTATATGTCCAGGTCCTGGACACTCTGGGGACAACGCAAGACAGCTCCTAACAGCTCCCAGCACCTCCAAGAACCGCTCCAGAGTGTGCTGGGGAGATGCCAGCTCCTTGCCCACATCAAGGCAGTGCATGGGGAGGCCAGGTATTGACAAAGAATGCGAGACCTCTTCAGTCACCTAAGTTTTGGTTTGGTTTGTTTTTTTTTTTTAAGCTGTTACCTGTGTCAACTCAGGAAAGCTCCATTCATCTAAAAGTCACAGGAGAATGCACCTCCTGTTTGAGGCCCTGGCTTTGGATTTAAAGTGTTTCATTTAAGCCTGACCGTGATCAGCTAAAGCTACACTAAGAAAAGTAACATCAGTAGAAGTATTAGCATCCAGATTAATACTGTGAGTTTAAATTTATCTCAGAAATTAAAGTGCTACAACCTCCCCTCTCAGTATGACCTTACTTTGCTGAACAATTTGTCTCTTTAATCATCTATACTTCCTCTTTTCTTTGGAGCTTCCATAAAAAAAAAATACTCAAAAACTCCCTAATATAAAGTATCTCCTACCGCATTTAGAAAAGGAGCAAAGAACACAAGTATTTGCAATGGTAATATTAATGAGAGAGAAAAGATAAGAGCTACTTTGACACGAAAGATCTGTTGGAGTCCTAGCTGGTCCCCCTGGGCTGCGTTTCAGACAAACTAAGTTAATTCTGTACAGGCTTGGTAGGAGAAGGGGGAAGAAATTCTTAGTGAAGAGGCCTGGGATAAAAAGAAAGTCTTGATTTTCCACTTCAGCACTTTAAGCTCTAATGATTTATTTTTTTTTTTTCACACAATAAGGCGTACCAAATAGATATCATATAAGAGGTATGAAGTACCTTTTCCCCAAAAAAGGTTTCTCATCTTTAGAGACACACATGGAATATCCGGCCTGTCAAGCTGATTCAAATTGAAAGTAAATGCATTGTTAACAATAGGATCTTTCTTGTATGTGATGTGTTCTTCTGTATCAAAAAGTGCTTTATAAAGCGTGGTTTAGTTTCCTTATAGCCCTCTTTACCAGTGCTCCCTCCAAAAACACAAGAGACTTGAATATTCCCCTTACTTTCATTACTTTGCTCTCCTTGTTATCCACCAGAGATTAGATCCTGTATCCCCTTAGTTTACTTCCTGTTCAAGTTTGAATCATTATCCTCCTCCCTTTTAAATCCCCTCTGAAGGCCTACTTCTCCTGCATTACTTATAGAAAACTAGGTAAGCATAGCTTTTGTTCTCTTTACCTAATTATCATGCAGGTCAAGAGCCAAAGCAGGGGAAACAGGGAGCTGAAGTATAAACAATGCTGGAAAAGGGGAACAGAGCACCTCTTTACAAAAATCAAAGAATGCAATAGCTACGGAACCACATGCCTATCACTTGCAGCCATCAGCTAACAAATCACACTGCTCGTATCACCTTTCATCCCTCCCAGACCTTTCTAATTCAAAACTATGATTACATTTCCTACTTTTGCTGGTATAGAGTTAGCAATAAATTGCTTTTGTGGGAAAACATTTTTTTAAAATACCTAACCAAAAAGATTGGAAGCAAGGAGGTATGTTGCTTTTTTTAAGTGCAGAACTTTCTGTCAAAGTATCTATTTTCTCTCAGTTTGACGCACTACCTTATGATACATAACATGCTGGGGGGCTGCTTTATGCACTGGGTACACCTCAGAAGGGCTCTGAAAATGAATAGCCAGAAGGGCAGGTCCTTGGGTGAACTTACAGACTTTAAACAGAAAAGAAGGAACTCCATGTAATCAATCTTTCATGTGAGTTTTCCAGGTTGTTCATTTCAGGCAAATCAGAATATCCCCATTGCTTGTATTACGCCAGTGACTAACAAATCCCACACAACTGGCACCCCCATTGCGAAGAAAAGAATTAAACTCCCCCAAAACTTTATTTTCCTATATCTTATATGACAAGACCTACACCTTTCTTATTATAGGCTGAGGTAGCTGGGAGGAATACGTCTCTCCAGCCAGCTAAAGCCATAAGCCACTCATTCCCCAAGCCCTTGCTGCTAGAGCAGAGAGGTGAGAGGTGCCAAGCAGATGTATGAGACACATGAGAGCAGACAAAGGCCACTGGCTGTTCCTTTGGCTGGTAGTTGCATCCACAAATGTGTCCAGAGCTGTTATACTAAGCAGGTGCCACCCACGCCATTCCTCAGCTGCTCTCAGAACAGGACAGAAACAGCTTGCGCAGTACCAGCCTCCACTGACCCAATGCTCTTATTTCCATACCACGCGTTACTCGCACATCTAAAGGCCCATAGCGAGCAGGAGGCATCAAGCTAAAGGGGGGATGTTCCAAGCCTGACAATCCTGGTCTGCGCAGAGGCTGAGAAACCACTCATTGCAGATTAGAAAGGTCAGCCCTGGACCCCACGGGGAGCAGGGATGGCACTCTTCCCCCAGCATCCCAGTGCCAGGAAAGGTTGTTTTCCCCAGCCAAAGATAACCGTCAAAAGACCAGCACGATGGCGCAAAACACTTGCTTGAAATGAACAGTGAATCAGAGACAATATCATCTGATCCCATGCACCTTAGTTTTGGTGCGTTATACACAGCTAAGAATGAATTCTGCTCTTCAGGTATCTTTTCTTCTCACTCCCACTTTTCTTGTAAGGCCCCCTTTCCCTACATTTTTGCAGTTTGGGTTTTTTTCAGTTTTGGGATGGGGTGTTTAGGTTTTTCCCTCCCCACAAATTGCTTTGCAAAACATTTTTTCTTTCCAGTTTGCAAGGCAATGAGGTCCTTGAGATCAAAGGTGGATAGACTAAGGCGCCTGAAAAATCACTTGACTCTCCCAAAACTTTTGTTTTCCTCATGGAGGCTGTATACATCTCATCATAGGACTGAGGGGACCACCTTGACTTCTCCTTCAACTCCAGCTACGATCAGTCAGAGAAGAGGCTCAAAATAAAAAAAAAATTTAAGAAGGAAGGGAAAAGACAAAAAGACTTCTGAACTGGAAACTGTTGCAAAGAGATGAGGTTTACAACAAGGCAATGTTTTCTTTCTTTACCACATTACTCTTCCTTAATGTAACAGCCAAACCTCAGAGGACTGGTGGAGGGCACTGTGTACACATATACAGGAACTGGAAATTACTTTTCATTGTTTTTCCTGGAAACTACGTGCCAGCTTCTGTAGAGAATCTCTTTTTGGCATGGATCTCGAGGATGCCACATGCTGAAGAACAAGTGGATATAAACTGAGCTCACTGAAGTCCGTGATACTGCCTTGCAAAAAAACCTTCACTACAGCTTCGACCAAAAAGCAACTGCTGTTTTTCAGCTGGTATAAACTGAACAGCACAACAGAGCACCATCAGTGTGCAGTGGCCCGCACCATTCTGTACAGCCCTGCAACGAAGACTAGAGCATCAGGAAAGGTGGTGGGGGGGAGAGGGAATAGCTTCCATTCCTGTTCTCTTGCTTTGCAAACAACAGAAATCTGACAGATGTAACCATTTCCTTGCCTGGCAGCTCAGCAAAATTCCTTCTTTCAGACTGATCTTTATGAAGTTTGAGGGGTTTTCTGAGCATGGGCTGCCCGCCTTCAAAAGCAAAACAAGAATCACGTGGGCAACATTGGTTATTTCAAGCTTGGTGAACTTTCCCTGTACAGCTAAAATTCCAGCTTTCCACACACAAACTGAAATATTGAAACATAGCAGGAACCATCCATAAAATAAAAACAGGCTCCAGAACAAAAGCTCCAGGCAGAAGAGGATTCACACGTTTTGATGCAGAGTTTCGTAATGCATACATTGTAGATAACAGATCCCACATTAAGAAATATGGCCTCCCTAGATATATTATGGAGAGGAAAGGAATTAGGTTCCTCCAAGTAATGTATCAACTAAGCTGGCTGCTAGGGAAACGCTCAGAGAGTGTGGCGAGGATGGTCTCCCTTGCTCAAAATTCACACACAGCCCTGACGCCTCTGGGACAGCACGCACCTCCATGTCTATATCACTTCGTGTGGATGGACGTCAGCCCACCCTGTATGCTGAGCCCCTCTGAGCCAGCAGGATCCAGTAATCCTGCTAGTAGGGCTTTTTGGATCAGTCTCAGCATCATGTCAACACGGTGAGCTGGTTCTCAGGCTCAAGCTCACACACAGCCTGTACTAGCTCAGGGCAAAGGATACAATAAGCTCACCTCTGTCTACTGTAGACAGACCTCAAGACTAAAAGAACAACCTTACCAAGACAGACCAAATGTTTACCTAAGCCAGCAGCTTTTGTCTGCGGCCAGTTGGTAATAGATGCTCGTAGAAGGAGCACACAACATGGCAAGACTGAAGGTATATTATTCCCTTCCACAACCCCATCCTGCCTTTGGCAAAGCAAAGCTTTGGGCTCCTTGAGGTTGTCTGTGTCAAATCCTCCTAATTCATGCTCACCAATGGATTTTTACAGTGTTCATTTATTTGGTCTTCTAATAGAGGTATGTTTTTTGTCTCTGTGACATTATGTGGGAATCAGATCCACCTTATAATATTGAATTGTGAGCAAAAATAACTCCCATTTTTTTAAACCTGTTTGACAAGTTTATTTGATGCTCTCTGGCTCTTACATCATGGGAAGGAATAAATTAGCGTTCCCTACCTGCATTCTGCTTGCTCCTCATGCCATTCAAGCTGGTAAAACTTTTTCTATCAAGTCTTTTCTCATCCATAAACTGTTCCGTTTCACTGATCAAATTACTATTGCTCTATTTGCCTTCTCTGACTTATATTTGCTTCTCTGAGCAGTAAGCAGAAATATTCATGGAGTTATCTACAGTGACTACTAAATCTCTCTCCAAATGGGTAATAACTAATGCACAGTCCATCCTTGCCTGAGTTAACTGCAAAGTAATGCAGATGGAGAAAAACACCCCTCTGAACACAGAATTGTACCCCCATTTTATAGCACATCCATTCCCTACAAGTGATCCTTTTGCAACGCTGCAATTAATTTTCATTTTGGGTAGCCTAGATACAAGTTTCATCACCCCACAGTTCATTTCTTGTTTCCAAACAGTTTCCAAGAACATATTTAGCAACAACCATTCCAGCTCCATGTGAATCCCTGATAATATCCCTTTAGACCAAAAACTGATCATTTGCTTCTAGTCTTTAATCAGTTACGAGATCAAGAATCTTCACCCCTTGATCAATGCAATTTAGTTTCTTCTAGACTAGAGATGATGAATTCCGTTCAAAAAAAGAAGCAAATACAGATACGTTATGCCAATCAGATCATAAAATAAACAAACAGCTTTGGCAGAGGAACCAGAATTAGTGTGACTAAATACTGCCACTTCAGTATTCAGTATTCCCATCTCCAGCCTTGAGCAGTTTTACAGTCAGGCTTAGGGATTTGTCTGCATATCAATAGTAAATCCAAATCCCTAGAGGATTCAGAGTTATCTCAAAGCTCACATGTATTGGAAATAAAGCACTAGCCGCTCACCCCTAAAGCTGTAACATACGACTCGCTCTTGCTCACGGGTTAGTTATTAGTGGTCCAAAGAAGGTGGCTGTAAGAGGACAGTAGTTTTGCTAATTCACGGAGCATTTCTGGAGGTTAAGGTACAACGGATAACATGCCCTAGCTGCATGCAGAATAAATATCTCCCTTTCTTCCACACACAACTCAAATACAGTATAAAAACGCAGAGGTAGGAAGCATTGCTCAGTTTTCTCTGTGTCTATTTAGATTAAATAGATTTAAATATACTTAGGTCAAATGCAATCAAAGCGTGCCTCGATAGCTGCCTCCACTGCTGTCACCAGACTGCTTAGAGATTTATGCTGCCTTTCAGCTGCCAGTTAACTCTGACACAGCAACCTTGCCACACCACTTCACCAGTACAGCCAGCATGTCCCTGGTGCCTGCAGGAAACTGGGAAGGGCTGAACAAATAAGAAAAGAAGTGGAGGTGCTCACAGCCTCTGCCGCATGAAACTGGGTCGCTAAGGAGGATACACCAAAGACACTTAAATTATTTTAGCCCGCTAGTAAGGCTTCATGAGAAGCACTCACAATGAAGAAAAAAAAAGTCTGGGCACTCAGCTGCATATAGTTTTTTATCTCTGCAATTCCCCTCAGTTCACTGGGCTGCGCAGACAATCATTTTCTATACAGCCCAATAGTTCCATTTGTTGTCTCAGACTTCTTCCAATTTCAAGCCCTGTAGACTTCAGTTCTGCATTGTTTTTAGAGAAGCATTGTAAATCTATTCAAATTCACACGCATCTCTAAATTAAAGTGCATTTCTGAAGCCTTTCTCACCTTCTCCCCTTAAAAACATCAGCATCCTTGATCCGAGAGGAAGACGACAACTACAGTTCCGTGTCAATGGTCCTGATCATAGAAAGGACAATAAAAACTGAACTTTGTTTTCCACAGAAGTGTATTTAAACAGCAATGCAAAATACTTATAAAACAAAGAAAGAAGTCCCTATCCTATGGATAAAAGGCAAAAATTGTTGCTAGCACAGTTTTTCTAGCGCAAGCAGCACAGCCATGAAACTTTTCCTGGAGGTTGTAAATAGGACATGACTGCAAAGATGACCACTGTGCTAAACAAAACAGCTATAGGGTATGCCTTGTGGAACAGAAAGTACCACGGTGAACTATGTTTGAACCCTACCCCTTTGCAGGGCTGAGGTAAAATTGAGAGAGTTCCAAATGCATGCCAAATAATTTATAAGAGAACTGAGCCTCATATTGAGCAGGAGCAAGAAATGCTGGGCTATAACTGAAGCCCAGAACATTTGGATTTGTTCTGGGTTTAGGAGCACCAACACTGGTATCAGCAGAAACATTTTCAGAAAGCCATTTCCTTCCCACACAGGGAATGGCAGAAGAGGATGCGACCCAGAAGAGTGACAGTATTGATCAATTCGAGGGTTTATGGACTCTATAATGACAGCAGTTTTGTGTTTTCCCATAGAGCATAATCCTAAACTGCTCAAGGTCCCACTTTGTGTAATACGCTTTCTGCACTTTACAGGAAATAATCATGTATTTACAAGTTCGCCAAAATATGAATTGACCCCTAACACTGATGAGCTTCTAAGCAGTAAATAGTGAAGAAACAACTTTGTTCTGTAACTAATTTTAGGCACATCTTCCATGGAATTCACATCCCAACACAAGGTCTGCTGACACAGGGTGATTTAGATAATGACCCAAGGAGAGGAAAAAAAAAAAAAAACAAACTCTTAAATAATACCACTATGCTAAGAATTTTACATGCTAATTTTCTCACCCAAAACATCCTGCAGAGTGCATAGTCTGTATTAGGTAAAGCAGCTATGCAGAAAGGTTATCTGTCTACTTTGCTTTGAAGAGGATGAGATCCACCTGGAAACGTACATAGGAGCGTGCCTCCTTGTCTGTCAAGAGGAGAGATACCCCAGGGGTTGCACTTACAACCTAGACCCAACAGCCTTTCTGAGAGAGGCCAATGAATTGCCAATATTGCTAGTGAGACATCAAACCTATCCAGTGGAATAACAAGAGCTTCCACAGCTCCTCATGTTGCTCATCTCCCTACCTTAACTCACCCCAGCTCACCCAGCCCATGGGAGTTAGTTCTCAGCCTCACCTCCAGGGAGGTGAGAGGGACGCTGCACCGACCCAAGGCTTTTCCCTTTGGGCAGAGATTTTTGCCATCAGGAACTGCTGACTGCTTTTAGTACCAATTTGTACTAGCCACACTCATTTTGACACCAACTGCTGAAAACAACAATGTAAGACAGATTCCTGTCGTAAGCAAAATCTCAGACCTTACATTCACGGGGAAAAACTGAGTCGCACATCATCTGTTCTGCCCCTGTATCACAGTCTTTCCAAAATATCCAGATGACAGGCTATTTCTCTCCTGTGAAGGGGCATGAATCACAACCTACAACCTTTAAAGGGTTAAATATACCAATTCCTATACTTTCTCCATGTCCCCACACCTCCAATGCTTTTGCTAAGGGCACAATCCTCAGTTTTAAAAATAATCTTTTCAAACCTGATTTAAAATAGCAGTTTCCCACTCAAAAACAGGGCCACGTGAGATGCTCTCGGTTCCTCACAATTGCATACATATTCACCAGAAAAGAGAGCAGAGAAGTGACAAAATAAATCATTTCAGATGCTTTCTTTAAATCAACATAACAAATAAAGACCTTTGGCAGGGGAGCACTGTGCTCCTCGTAGGAGGTCCTCTCCAGCCAAAGGACTCCAGTGATACATTCACAATTCAGAATGATTAGATGAACATTTTCTACCCTGAAGCGGAGGGAAAACCTTGAGTTAAGGGAATTTCAGTAAATATGGAAACACCTGGCGAGTTTCATTCAAGATCTGTGCAGGCGAGGCAAAAGTAGGAGTTAGGCAAAGGTTTCCTACCTCGATGCTGCTTTTGATTAATTACAGTGAAAGTGCACTCTTTATTGACTATTTTAAAGTAGAATAAGCTTATTACAGGAGAGACTGATCCCTGAGAAATTACAGTAGACATCGATGAACCCAGATACCCACTTAAATTTCTACTTTACCTCCCTCTGTACTCCTCAGAAATCTCCTCTTCTCTTTTTTCTCCCCCTTTTTTGTTTTTTTTGGGTTTTTTTTGTTGTTGTTGTTTTTCCAAGTGCAGTAACACTGTTTAGATATCCTCACTGAAATATCCGCGGTGACTTTTACTCCTTGGAGAACCCCACAGCTTTAGAGCACGTCACTATATGTGAATTTAGATCATTTTCACCAGCACACATTACTTGACATTTAGAGAACGTCGCCATGATACATAATCCCTGGCGCACCAAAATCTACTTGGAGATTTTTGACATCCTTTACAGTCTCTACCAAACACTTTCTCCTCTCCCTTTCTTCAAATATGACTACTGCAAGTGAAAACTGCCCTGCTGACAGGCCTATGAAATGCTCTGCTTCTCCAAAAAACACACAGGCAGGCAAACAGATGGGAATCTTTACCTTCAGCTTTATCTCAGTGTTGATACTATCATGTAAAGGGATCGCCCCCCTAAAGGAAGAGGGTGCTCAGGGTCTAAAGGCCACAGAGCTCTTCACCTCCTTTGTTCAGTCGGGCTGCCCCGTAACATCACAGAATCTTCATGGTTGGAAAGGACCCTTAAGATCGAGTCCAACCAAACAACCTACGATCTCTGTCACTAGAGCATGCCCTGAAGCGCCACATCTAGATGTTTCTTAAACACCTCTAGGGATGGTGACTCAACCACCTCCCTGGGCAGGCTGTTCCAGTGCCTGACCACTCTTTCAGTAAAGTAATTCTTACTAATATCTAATCTAAACCTCCCCTGCCACAGCTTCAGACCATTTCCTCTGGTCCTGTCATTATTTACTTGGGAGGAGAGGCCAACACCCACTTCTCTCAGGTGGCATGCAAGAGTTGAGAGCTACACAGATGGTCTCCTTTAAAAGAAGCCACAGCACTGCATACGCATGCTTTCGCGTGCTTGCAGCATTTGGCATGGGCACAAATACTCATCTGGAGTTTTAGGAGAACGTGTCCTTTCTGTGCTCATCTTTGACAATTTGGTTGCACTGGGGTATTTGAGACTATTCAAATGTTAGGAACATTTGATGAAGCAACCATTGCACGCAGATCTCCCAGAAATCAAAGAATAAGAATACCCTGATGAGCTATATTCATCTGTCTCCAGGGTGAGATACAAAATGTATGTACTGCTTCAGAGCAAAACAAACCGGAACTTAAGAACCTGCTATCTAAAATGAGCATTCTTTGGCAGGCCAGAGATGAGAGCTGACAGAAGTTATATTCACTTTCTAATTATTATTGTCACCATTTCATGGTGTGTATTACAAGTCCCGACACGTAACTTAAAGAAAAAGCCCTCTGAAAAACATAGTAACTCAAGCCTACCGCACTACACAGTCCTTATTCTGTGTCCATGTGTAATCCCACGTCTGTGCAACTTCGTTCTTACGGAGTCTAACAGGTGTAAGATTCCTCCTTCCAAATGAAACTGTAATTTGACCCTAGAATTATGCCCAGCCAGCCATTGCCCGTCATCACTCTCCGGAGACTCTCATTCAGTCCCCCTGCAGCAGCGAGGCAGCTTGCCCATCTCCTGATGGCCCAGACCTGGCTGCTCCATTTGGGAAGTAGATCCCACACTGGTGCTTTGTCAATTGTCACGAACAGCTGCTGATTTTTCAGGATATACCACATGTCCTCATCGGTACCTCTGCTATTTCACACTTTATTCCCTGCAGTAACCCAAGACGAGTATCATCCGGTCTAGGTGATCTGCCACCCCCCGGGTTCTCAAGTTGCTTTATATAAACCAGGCACAAGCAGATCAAAATACAGAGTATTAATAGTAAGTAATACAGAGTAATGTTTTGTTCCTGATGTAAAAACCTCAAGTTTGCTTGCAACAAATATTTCCATAATATGAGGTTAACAACTTGATTTTAAATTTAATCATACTGGGAAACTGAAGTTTGCCTTGAGGTCACCACAGATGCACCGAAATCAGAGCTTGCCATCCTGAATCTGACTGCAAACTGCTGCTGTCTGAAAATTTTGAAATATGAAAATAGAGTATCTTTCTCATAGATTAAAGATTACCATCAGACTTCCAGTTTCCTCACTGGTATTTCTGATCACTTCTTCCCCTCATTTCAAAACAAAAAAACCAAACCAACAACAACAAAAAAAACCCAAAACAAAACACAGACACCAGTGGCATAAATCTAGGTTTTGGGCAACCAAGGGCTGACCCAAGAGTTTCCACTGTAGAGTAATTACTACCGTCACCTTTAAGGAACTATGGCAAATTTGACTTTCAGTTCCAGACCAAGTGGAAAAAAATGCCTTCCAATTGCCTATACAGCTGCAGATAATAATTTGACCTGTGAGATTACCTTTGTCCACAGGAGACTAAAAGTGTTAAAAATATTCAGCCTAAAACCAACCTATGAAACGTTGACCATAGTTAACCCTTTATGCATTTTACACATGAGGAAACAAGAAAACGTACGCTATATCCACCATTTCCAAAATAAGGGGAATGAAAGTGTCACATCCTATTACTTACATTTTCAAAGTCAATTTGAAATTAAAACATCAGACTTGAAAGGGACACCATTTTCCAAATTGACTATGCACCCAGGCTCAGCAGATTAGCTTAGTGGTCTCAACATGGGTATCCAGCATGATTGTAATACACTTAATATATTTAAATATTTACAATATACTTAATGTATTTAATATAAATGTATTAATATAAAGAATATATATTATAAATAATGTATTTCTATTAAATATAAAATATTTACAATATACTCCATTTAAAACTTTATGCACATTCAGAAACTACATTATGTTTGCTGCTAAAGTCAATAGAAACAATGAAGCTTTTAGCTGCACAGAGAACAGCACACCCAGCCAGAGTCAGGCAAACAGGTGACACAAGTAACAGCCAGAATAATTCCAAACTGCCAGACCCAGGAGCACGTTCAGCATCCCCTGTTGCCCCTTTTCTCCAACAGTTACTCCCAATGTTGCAAAGGGAGGGGAAGCCTCAACTCTCAGTTTTTGGTTCATTTGGGCTTTTGGTTTTTCTTAGGGTTTCAGCTTATCCATAGTGCTGGATAAGTTTGACTATAATAAGCTGACTAAAGAGTCTTCTGAAAGCAGGCGTTCAGACAACATTGCTCTGCCCACATGCATGAAATCTTTCTGGAAATTGAACCCCAAAATGTCTGGATTTGGTTTAAACATCCATGGCTTTCCAGGAGCTTATTTGGAATTTTCCAAGCTTTTGGCTGCAAGATCAGTCTGTACCTCCCATGAGGACCAGCTTTCCTCATGGGCTCCTTGCTGCTTGGCTAGAGGCATGGTGGGAATACGTATGCCTAAGAGAAATCCTCACCCCTCTCCGCGTGGGTCTGCCAAAACCTCAAGGGAAGGTTGGCAAAGGTCTATGCTTATGAGACACAGTCCCCATGCTGAGATAGAACAGTAGACACACAGAAGCAGAGAGGTAAAACTGGTAAACAACAAAATCACTAAACTTTATAATACTGAAAAGAGTGCTTTCTAATTCCCTAGAGATATTTCAGCAGTGAAAGAAGTTTTGTTTTTATCTTAGATGACCTATATATCAGTATTAATTAGTAGTCATTAGAAGATATTTTCTAATGGAAAACAAATGTACTCGGAAAGGAAGGACTTTCTAAATACTATGAATTTAAAATGAGGCACAATTCTCATACACACAAACTTATTACCATTTATTCCATTGTTTTGTAGATGCACGTTTCACTGAGAAATGACTGAATGTTCAAGCAAAAAAAATGTGATTTCAGAAGTCCAGTTCCTCTGTGAGCACACTGCTATTTTCCCTACACGGAAAGGTGCAAAAGGCGAAGGACAACAACCTCTAAATGAAATCACAGCATCACACAGTTCTGCTCGTTCAACTATTACTTTGTTCTGGAGAACACATTTGCAAAAATAACCTGAAGCTTCTAAGTGTCTTGTTACGAACAGGATGCGATCCTACACAGGAGCTGAAACTAGGGTTGGAAGATAAGTTCTTTAATCGATTGTCTGAAATATTCTATCTTTGTCAGATCAATCTTAAATTGCCAACTGAGGGTGGAGAATTATTCCCCTTCCCCCTTTAGAAGTGACAAATGAAAGCAATTTTCTGTGGTAGGAAAGGGAGAGAAGTTTTCAGGTTTCATCGATACATGTCAATATGGTATTAATATAAATGTCTCTTTTAATACCTCCACAAGTAATCTCAAAGAGTCAAAAAGTCATTTTTCTGTTACATGATGAATAACATGCACTTAAAGATCGCTGATTAACCAGGTTTTATATAGAAATCTATGTCCAATTAACACAATGAAGTTCCTTAACTTTCCTAACTAATGAGCATTATTCAGTATGAAACCTTTTCCACTATTATTTTGTTTTAAGTGTGATTGGTGAAATCAAGTGCAACCGAATAGCAGAATTCCTCCGGTCCATGCTCAGTATGATGCAGAAATTGTTGTGAAGGTCACACAGGCAAACAACTTCCTGCCATTAGCCTGTGCCTGGAACATGAGGGAGGTCGTCTACAAAGGCAGATGGAGCGGGGGGGGAAAAAAAAAATCCAACCCCAAAGCAAAGCAGAATGTCACAGGAACCAATGAAAGCTGTAACTGAGCCTGATCTAAAGCCCACTGCAGATGATGACAGTCTTTCCAGATCCACCAGGAAACCCTGTGTCAAACCCTCTGCATCACATGGCAGAACTCTTTTCGGCTTTGCAGGAACGTTGAATTCCTCATCCCTTGTTTGGCACAGGCAGGGATGTTTTCCAAAGACTGTATTAACTTTTGAAGGGAGTCCTATTCATCCCTTCTCAGCCAGGAAGGACCCCCAGGATACCCTTTCAAATGGGGAGGAAAGGGTTATCTGTGGGCACCCAGGAGGGAGAAATCACAACGCTCAGGTGTGAGAGCTGCCCAGCAGTAGAGAACTATTCCTTTCCAGAAGCTAATTCAAACATTCCTTACCATTGCCCAGAAAAAAATGGCATAACCGATGACTACAAGCAAAAGGACTGGCATTTCTGAATGCATACTGCGCCATCCCTCCATCCTTCCCAAGGCCCCTCTGCTCTCCCCATCTCCATTCTCATGCCATTTTCCGCAGCGCTGTGTGTGCACGGTACTGAATGACATGAGCAAACATGATCCAGCGCAATCAGTGAACTGTGTCGAACACGGTGCATCTAAAAACATCAGCAGATACAGCATCACGCGTGATAACTGTCATTCTTTGTGTGTTATTAGAGGAAGGAGATACAGAAAGCTTGAAATACATTCAGTGCTTGCAGACGGCAGTCAAACAAGACTGGCCATTATGTCACTGAAGAGCTTAAAATTCAACAGTTCCTGCAAGAGCCCACTTACCAGCTATCCAAGGAGCCTGGCACGGACAATTTACACCTGTTCTGTTTCCTGCTGCTTTTGCAAAAAAAATCCATGCATCCCACATTCATAACTTCCAGGAAAAGTGAACAAAAAAATAAATCTGAAAGTCCAGCACCTCAGAGAGCCAGGCTAGGTAGGAAAACAGAGAGGTGTTCAATTTTTGAGGAAATCTTCTCCTGTTTCAACTCATAAGCCCCCTTCCCTGCCTCCCACCACAATATGTCAAGCTGAATCAGGGAAATCTAAAGCGGGAGGAAGAAAAGAAGTATCAAAGGCCAGTTCTTGTAAGAGAAGTGGCGCCTGCAAGCTGGTCGGTAGGAGCCTGCTGAAATGATGTATGGCTAGGTGGGGAGCGTATATGTGCACACACATGCACACAGACGTCACACCCTTCCTTGGAAGTGGATTAGGCGGCAGATGGTGTCAGAACCTGAGCTGCTGTCAAGAGCAGAGTTCACGCTGTCCTACCCCCCTGTGCTTAGAGAGGAAAGCGGCAAAGCCCAAGCCATCGAAAAAAAAAAAAACCCACAAAAAAAAAAAGGCTGATAAATAGCTGACAATCAGCTTTGTCATTGCCAACGAGTGGAACGACACCCCTTCGCTTGCTCCCTTCTTCCCCCAGAGTCCCTACAGGCAAAATCCTCTCTGAAATGGAGACAAAAGAGGAAACAAACGTAGACATGCAATCTCCAAGCATAAGAAATAGCAGAGGCTCAGTTTTCATAAGGAAACTAGAACCTGCTATTACCAACCCAAATATCAGAACCCAGGACAGAGAGGGGGGAGGAGAACACCCAGCTTAAGGTCTATTAAAAGCAAAGAAAAAAATAAAAAAAGAAAAGAAGAAAAACCCACTGCCTTTGATTGCCAACACAATGAAAATAAATGAGGGAAATAACATTTGGGAGGGACGTACCAGCTGAAAGCAGTCACAATGACTTTGTGCAGGAACCCCTGTTATTAATAATTATTACAGATAATAAGGGTTTTCAGGCTGAGCAAAAGGATCTTTTCCACTTCCTAAAACCTCATCTTTCCCTGTCCTGTCACCTACCTCCCCCCCTTTTTCTCTCTCCTCTGAGCACCTGCTTTACATAGCTTTCCTTGTATTATCATTAGCTTCATGGATAATTGATAGCTGAGCTTGTCCAGCTGATGCTAAGAAAAGAAGACAAGGTGGTTAGACACACGCCTACTATAAATAGACACACAACATGGCCAGCATTTGCCAACATCTGATGATGCCTTCCCTCCTGGGTCCTAAAGTTAGCTAGTTTCTGAAAGTCAGGGAACCAAAGGAGAGCAAGGTAAAATGCTTTCAATTAATTTTGCAGAGATTGAAGGGATAAAAATAGGAGTGGGATTTTATATTTTTATGACATGCTAAAAATACCCACTTTATGAAACCTTCAGCACAGTTTGCAAAGCGCAGTTTAAAAGCCTTTACTTTTTTTTTTTAGCAGCAACCGTGAAGCTCAAAATACTTAGCTAGTGCTGGGGTCAGTCTTTGCCGGTAGGGCTGAGAAGGGTCATGAGAAGATCTCTTTGCTGAGCACAGCATGCGGGAGCTACGCAGAGAATAAAGCAAAAGGAAAAAAAAGAAAAAAAAAAAAAACAAAACAACCTCACAATTGCACTAAGCCCCAAGTTATCTCTGCAAAGCGTAAGTGCTCGTGCTCGGGAGCTCAGAGGGCGAAAGGCTGTCGGTGGGCAAGTGCAGGGGAAGCACAGCTGCCTCCGCATGGCTGGCAGGAGGCACAGGCTGCCTCAGGCACTGAGTCAGCAGCAAAGCCTCCAGCCTCATCACTGGTTTGTTCTGGACACTTCTGGGGCAACCTCCTGACCCGTCCTTGATCGGACATGCCTGAGGTAGGCTTCCAGCTGGAAAATCCTTGGCTTTGCTTGGCCCATCACCAAAGGCTGGGGGAGGTATGCTATTCCACCACGCCTACACCTTCTTGCTGATGTCCCTTCTCCATGGCACCTTCTAGTCCTGCAGTATAGAAATTACCTTTGCATGATTCACCCAGGCTCTCCAACATGCTCACCCCACCTCTCAACAGTCTGCAGAGCACACAAAGAACAACCTGCCTTTCAGGAGCCAGGTGGTGTTTTCTGCCTTTGACCAGAGGAAAAGTGCCCCTAAGAAAGGATCCCTGAAGCGTTTCTACCTCTGGCTGTGAAAGCCGGGCATAAGCACAGGCTGCTCTCAGCACAATTTTTCTTCCTTTTGCAAAAAGCTAACCCAACACAATTAGGCTCCAAAAGTCATTTGCTCCTGGACTGGGGCAACTGTTTGTCTCTTTTTGTCTTAGTCATCGTGGTTGGTTCCACTTTGCAGATCATATTGATTTCCCCCACACACACACTTATTTCTAGCGTAAAATGCTTATTTCTGGAAATTCTTAGTGCCCTCCCTCTACAAACACTAACACAGGCTGTTTCTATTTGCCAGGTCTCACTCACTGGCAGCCAACTAAGCTTCGTCAGTACAAATAAGGCAAGCAGCAGTTTAAAATCCATCCTGCCTCAGGGCAGCAGCTGCAGCTAAGTATTTTGCCCCAGCACATGCTGAGGTATCAGCGCTGGTTTTGTCCTCACAGTAGCTCCCTTTTCAGAACTGATGAACTCGCACATGCGCTCAGGTCTTTCTCATTTTCTTTCTTGGTGGTAATCTCCACCTGAAAGCCATTTTAGGCTGCAGGAGTAGAGCTATGTGAAAATAGACAACTGTTTGTCCTAATTCTCAATCGAATATTGAGATGGAGAAAATCCGGCACTTCCAATTGGAGAAACCATTTGTCTCTCACAATTTACCACAGCAAAGCCATCATCACATGCAGACAGTGCCCCGTCATGACACAAGAGCAGTGTCTCAGACCACAGGGAAAGGGAAAAAGAAGAGAACTTAAGCCAAGCCTCTGTGCAGCTCTGTGACAGGCAGCAGGCACGCAGCAGGAACAGTGGTACAAAGCCACGCAAGTTTGAGGAGTGGGAGGAGGACGGCTTTTTCTTAAAAAAGCTCCAGAGATCTGCATAAGGTGGATGTTTCATCTTGAGAAACTTGTAGCTCAAAGCTAGCAAGAAAAGCTGCGTCAGGAGCAAAAGAAAAAAACCCTCCCTTTTATAAAAATTGCTTACCTAGCCAGTGCTGGAGGGCAAGCACACTACAGGGAAAACAAAGAGAAAAAGCATTCAAACAGTTTTTCCTCTCACTGGCCAAAAAATACACACCAGAATGGAAGCTTTAAATATTTAATGTCCAAAACAAACAAGCCAATTTCCCTAAACAAGACTGCTGTTCAACACAAGCCAGCAGCGCTCACAATTAAGACAATAGATGTTTTACATGCAGCTGCACCAATACCAGTTGGGGACAGGTAAAACCCACTTAGAAATGAAAAAAAAAATGAAAATAAAAAAATGCAGGGTCACTTTACAGTAGCAGAGAGCCAGGGATCAGACTAAGAACAACTGACCTTCCCCGTCTTTGTTACGCTTGCATGAAGCGGTTAACACCACCAGAAGAGTGGGAGGCAGTTTGCAGGGATCAGTGGTAGGAGTCTCGATAGATTATGCTATTATTTTGAGATTCTGTAAGAGAACAAATTAACCTTCTTTATAACTCTTGGCTTACTTTAATAGCTTTAATAGATGTCATAGGCTGGAAATACCATCTAACATTCCTTTAATTTCCGTGCAGATTGTCCTCCTTACAATGAAAATCCACTTTTTGAGACCTTGAGGGGGGAGCACTGGTGCTGTTAACCACACAGTCAGACCCTCAGCTGCTTGACTGGTGTCTTGCTCATACCCCCATGAGTGAAGCAATCACCACCCCAGCATCAGGAATGCCTTTCCCACAAGCCTCAGACCAGCAGAAGCCATTGGGATTTTTCCACCTTTCCTTAAAGCAGATGGCATGGTGCGTTTCCCCGAGATAATCTCAGTATTTTCACCTCCAGATTCCCACTCCTGCAGGGACCCAGGAGGCTGGAAACATCTGGCATCTCTCTTGATGGTTCTTTGTGGCACAGAAGAGTTTTTCAAGTGTCGTGCTAAGAGGCTTAATCTTGCTACAGGGATATAAGAGTCCCTTACAATTTTTCATACAAGAAAATTTAGAATATCTTTTCTTTTTCCAGACAAGTCTAGAGCGTGCAATTGTTATATGGTTACCTGTGATCACAGAGAAAGGACCCAATGGCCAGCACAGTCTCATTCTTTATTCCCCCCTACTTTTTTTTTTTGTTCGTTTTTAAGTCTCTACTGTTTTTCCCACCACCTTTTCAAAAATTGAAAAAAAAAAAAAGGGGGTGTTTTTGACAGGCACACAAGCCTGTACACCTCACACAAGCAGAAATGCATTTTTTCCTGTAGATTAGCTAAAGGTGTGATTGATTTCCACTCGTGTTCAGCCCACTACTGAAATTCTACATTTCAGATGCAGCTGTAACATAACACCTTATTTTACTTCAAATAGGGCTGAACACCTAGAAGTTACTACTAATGCAGAACCCCAGTGCAGAGTACGCAGAGGAAACAGGAGTGGAAGGTTTCCAGATGAAGGGAAAACATCATTTCCCAATGAAAGGGTAAGTAAGATGGAGAAGCGATGCACTAAAACTGGCTCCTGATGGCAACAATTGCAGAAGGAGATCAGAAGGGACAAGGTGGGAGATCAGGTAGGCTGAAACTAAGCCTGGGAAAGGGAAACCTTCCTTAGAAACATAGTCATGCCAGTATTAACTCCACACAAACAGCTCAGTCTGCCAGACTCTCTGTCTGGCTGAAGACCCCCGAGGCTTCACCCCATCCACCACTGACCCTGTTGACTCAATCTTTGAATATAAATGCTATAAATGGGAAATGTATAAAAGGTCTGGGAGGCAGAGGGGTTGAATGGCTGCAACCCCCTCTAGAAGAATTCCTTCACAGTGCTTACAAACCAGCTCATGGATTTGGCATTTCCCCCTCTCTGACAGAGTTTAGCCACAAGTGAGTGCCTAGGGTAGGTGTCACAGCTTTCCTTAATACGCTGTTTTGCAGGCAGACCAGAACAAGGGAGAAGTAAGATGCCACAGGCTATACTCATGAATTCATTCAGAGCACAAGACGCATTGAGGTCTAGCATAGAAGTCGTGGCATTTCTAGGCACATCACTGTTGCCGCAAGAACAAATCTTACGGATTTGCAGGACAATCCCATGCACCCTCCTGATTTTTTGCCATTACTATCTGGGCAGCTGGAGCTAATAGGCATTTCCCTATAGCTCTGCCAGCCACAACTTGTCACGGCTGCCCCAGCGCAGTCAAGGCAAGCAAGAGAATGACAACAGGCTCCCTCCCCAAAATAGTTTGGGCGTTGGTCACAGAACAGTTTTGAATGTTATAGGGTCGCGTCCTGTATGGTTCAGTCTGTCGGCCACTCAAGATACGCAGATCACATCTGCTTCTTGAGGACAGCATTAGCTCCTACCACCAAATTCAAGTCTCTAACATCAGGCCTTTATACAAATTACTCTAAAACATGTATGCTACCCAGTCCTACGAACACTAAGAGCTTTCTCTGAACCACAGGAAGGCGTTAGAAACTGGAATTAAAGTGTGCCCTGACCCTAAATTTATGAAGCAAACATATGGGCAGAGGCAGTGTAGAGGACATTTTTCAGCGCTTTTCAAGACAAGCATGTCCTGTAGCTCTGGAGACTTCATTTCCTTTGGGAAAGGCATTTGTGCCCTAGCTGTCTACTTCTATAGAAATGGGTCTTTTTACAGGGTCAAGGGGAATACAAAGATAAGATGATATGGGAATTCACAGGAACATGTCTATCTGAGGAGCTCCTGATGGCACAGTGTTTGCAAAGTAACACACTGCCACACTTGGCTTTTGTTTCTTTTTTCTGTTTTATTTTCCCACTTTTTTTCCTTTTTAGCGCTATTCTTTTTTTTCTGAGGTTTTTGATGTCCACAGCTCTCTCCAATTAACCTTGGCTCCCACACACACACTTTAAAATGAATGCTATGTATTTCTAAAAACCTTTGCTTTCCCTAGGTAATAGGACATTTTCTCCTCCTTTTCCTGCTCCCACCTTTTGGTATCCTCCCCCCCACGCCTGTCTAATTCAGCATTCTCATTACACTTATTTTCTTTGCCTACCTTCCTTCTTCCACCTTCTCCATTAAAGCTCCTCCCTCCCATTGCCTTACAAATCCCTCCCTTTCTTCCCCAGTTCATTTTCTCTGCTAACCATTCCTCCCTTCCCCTTTTATCCTATTCGGTTCCTACTCCCCCATTTCATTCCTACCCACACAGCATGCATTGTGCCTTTCTCCCCCCACCCTAGTTTCAAACCTCCTTATTATATTTCATTTTCCTGAATTCTATTCAGGTTCGTGTATCAGCCTTCTCTAGGCTCAAATGCTTCCTTCATCACATTACTGCATATTTCCCATCTCCTACCCTTTCTTCCCTTCCACATTCATTCCCCATCCACTCTCTCCAATTTTAACTATAGTAGGATAGGTCCTCTTATTAACAACTATGACCTATCAAAATTTTGGACATAAGCTTTTCTGATCAGGAATAAAGCCCCTGCATCCCCCTGTGTTATTTTTGTGTGTCTATAAGATCCATGCATGCCTTAGTCCTGCTACATGCAGTCTTCTCCTACCACTCATCCTCCATGTGCTTTCCTAACCTGGGATGAACCATATAATTTAACCCTGGACAGTCAATGCTCATGAAACCAGGCACACATTATATCATGCAACTCAAACAGCAGCTCTTTCTGGTAGGACAAGCTCACAACTTGCTATTTAATCCTTGAATACCAAAATCAGCCCAATTTCAGATTTCACTAGCAGATTGATTGATGGACTCTCTCTCACACACCCTTGCCGGCACAAGCTGGTGCATGTCTGTGTGTGCGTACCCCAGGATGAGCAGGGAGCGCTGCACTGTGTCCACTGCTCAGCCGCAACGTGAGCTCTAATGGAAGCTATGCCAACCACCAGATGCCAAAGGACAAATACAATTCCTTCTCAGCATGAGGTGTGGTTTTTTTTCCAGTAGACAGAATGGCATGATTATAATGAGTTATTAAAAAAAAAAGTCAAGAAAGTGAGATCAACAAACAAAATCCAATTAAGGAAATCACTCAATCAGCCTCCCAGGGCTGGGGTTGATCAGGGAGTCATTCAGTAGGACCTCCAATACACAGCCTTGAGGCTGTACAAAGACGGTTATTTTCCATGCTGTGCTGATCTAAACAAAGGCTATACTTAACCTCCTTCTGCCTTCTCTCACTCCCAGAATCAAACGACTACACGCTTTGGCATTTTAACTCCAAATGGAAAAGCCACAATACCTGGTGAGAGATGTTGTTCTCAGCAGGACGGCTGGCGTCGAGCAGTGAACAAACACAAGCACCAAGCACCCAGGCTCTTGGAGCTACTACAGCACTGTAGTTTAAAAACAACCCAATGTAACAAAACCGACATTTTAAGTTTTCTGCTGAAAGAGCAATGCTTGTACATACACTTATCCCCTCTGATTTTGAGATGGGACGGTCTGAAGGCCAGAGAAGAAAGCTGCTCTCCAGGTGTCATCAGATCTGGGAGAAGGAACGTGGCTCCTAGGACCTCCCAGAGTAGGGGTGACAACTACACATCATATCCACAAGCCTTAACTAATGCCCCTTCTGCACTTGCCACTCAGCTTCTAAGGTCCCTCCATCTCACCCTCACCATCTCCCATTCCTCTCTTTCAAACCACAGAGAGAGGGAACATAATTCAGGACTATCTGTAAAATATTCTGCGTCGTGACTTTAAGACCTAGCTAAACCAACATGAAGAATTCATCCTCCGCCTTTGGTGCTGGTTACACAGAAACGTCGTTCTTCAGCAAAGGAGCTGATGCTGCTGCTGCAGCTGGGAAGAGGTCTTTTCAATCCAAGTGTTGGGCCTTGTGCTAAACTATTTCACCATCCCCCTCTCCTCCCCAAATCCTTGAGGTGCTTCTGCTGGTAGCCAGTTGCCATAGGAACCCTAATCTTTATCTGTTTTTCTTGTTAAATAAGCTAGCATCAGTAGTCTCCTTTATGGGCTGCTCAGTCCCTCTCCTCCCTTTAGCCTTCACTCCCTCAAAAAGAGATTTAAAAAAAAAAAAAGAAGATAATATGTTTGACAGCCCTCCTTTCCTCCCCTCTCCCCTTCTCCACAGCACCTATGAGCTTTTCGAGTCCAAAATCCAGAATTCAGCAGAAGCGGCTACCATGATACAGAGGGGTGCATGAAGCCTGTGTGTTTTCTGGATTCAGCAGATAGGAGAGGAAGCAGAGCCAAGACGGAGAGCAACAGGTAGGATAACACAACTTGGAAGCCAAACTCTACAATGACAGAGACACCTAATCCCAATTATTTTAGATGAAAGCTTTCCAACACTTCCCATGACACCCCCCACCTCCTGCAGTCCCCAACATCAGCCTTGTCCTATCTCACTACACCTGAAGCGGTGCAATTTTAATGCCGTTAGTGAGAGGACAGCCTTGAAAAGACATTTCAAAACTGTTAAGCTGAAAATGGAAAGCAAAGAAAGCTAAACGCACAAGAAACACCAAAAGGACAAGAAGTCTGCAGCGCCTGGAGCTTTGCAGCATGCAGCCGTTTTTTTCCCCTTCTATGGACCAGAGATCTAGGCCAGAATTATGTAGGTCACAAGCAAACCTTGTTTCAGCTGGTCTTAAGCCAATTCTTAGAAGGTGATAACTCCCACTCAGAGACCCTTCCCCCCCACACGTTTGCTTGAAAGAGACAAAGAACTGAAGTGGCAAGGGATGCTGGGTGAAAGAATAAAGTTGTCTGGCTTTGCATGCACGTGCTATAGTCTAACCACGCTTTCCATCTCAGCAAGCATATACATGTGCTAAATGCACAGATTCTGAAGCTGTCCTTCCCCTCATCGTGCTTCCTAGTGCAAAAAATACCATCCAGAGAAAGACCAATCCTATCTCGTTCACTCAAATGGAAGAGAAGACCTAGGAAATTATATAGTGTCAAGGTAGGAAAGAACAGGCAGAAGGGGAATCTCAAGAGGCTGTATTCCCACTGCATCCAACAATGAAGCAGGGATCCTATCCACCTGAATCTGAAATAACTAGGTATTCCTTCATTCACACCACAACAGGAAAAAAAAAAAAAAAACACACCAAAAAAAAGCCACCCTCACACCATAGCAGAGGCATCAGTTGCAGGATCATCTGGGCATACCCAGGGATCTTCAGCAGCTGTGCACTGGCACATGAATCATGGTTCTCATGGAAGACTTTGCAAAGCTCAGCCTGTCTCCAGAGGATAAGGGCACAACTCCGAAAGCAGCTGGACTGCTGATTTCTAGCTAAATCGAGACTTGGGCTGGCCTGCGTTTAGCTGAAAGATCCAGCAGCTCTGGCAGGTCAGCGCCAGAGAAGCAGCTGCTGCTACAGCATGTTTTGCAATTAATTGCCCTATTGCTGCACTTTGCACGTAGGTCCCCTGCTCGTCCAGCATGCATGGATGCTCTCACATCTCTATTTAGCAGGACCGCAGCTAGGCTTCGCCCGGCTTTTTTAGAAATACACCTCCTTAAATTAGCAGCCCTTTAATTAAAGTTCAGAGTTCAAGCATAATTCAGGTGAAGACTCGGATATCCAACTCTGCTCATGCAAACTTTACCCACCCTAGTCCATACTCTGCCAAACTGTAATCTCTTAGGATCTGGACCCTCTTGACATCCCTGCTACTTCTCACTCCCAGGAGAGTTGGAAACAGCAGGCAAGCATCAGTCTCTGGGGATATTTATGTATGTGTGGTCAGGCCCACAAACAGCAAGAAGAGACAAGGGAATAAAATAACATTAAGTAAAAGTTCATCTAAGGTTCATTTATATGCTGGATGAAGATGTTGCAAATTCCTACTTTAAGTGAATCTGTCCTCTGTCAGAAGTCTCTCTTCCTTGATAAACATGGTCCTTGTTCTTCAGGAAAGCAATTTTTAAATCCAATTTAAGTTTCTTCTCCCACTCTACTCTGCTTTTTCCATTTCTCTGCGAGGGCTGCTTTTTTGAAGAGGTGCACACAGGAATCCCAAGTGGCTTTGCCAGCCCCTTTTTATAATGTATATTCCAGGCTGACAGAGTGTACAAATCAGCAGTAAAACATTGTGGGGGTTATTTCTTCTGCTTCAATCCCCATGAGCCTCCCACCTCCAGTTTTGCTCAGAGGCTCAGAGCTGAACAACCTTAAAAAGAAACTAAGTTAAAACAATCAAGCTTCCTCTGAGTTTGCGTCTGAACTAGAAAGAGGTGGCCAGAGGCCGAGGGGAAAATTGTGCAAGATTTATCCAGTAAGCATTAACGATTTGCTGTTTATTTGAAATTAGACTTCCAGTCACTCAGAAGGTTTGCACGCTCTATTCTCACAAACTTTGTGAGGAAAGCATCGTAATGAAATAAGTGGGCATTGCAAAGAGCTTGAGGGCTTAGTCGCAAGAGCTTGGCACAGCAGTTTTTGTTCCTTTCCCCTCCCAGCTCAGCCCATACGAAATTTTCACAGGGTCCTCCTCAGTTTATGAATCGTTGCCGCACTAAGACTTCTCTGCCATCACCCCCACTCCCTCAGTGACTCAGACTTATTAAGATAACTTCTCTTTTTCTAGTTCCTCACCTCCAACATACCCAGTGCATTAAGCCACACACTCCTGCACATGTGTAAAATCCTCCCCCAACCACCCTCTCTCATCCAACTTTCCTCCTACAGTTCTTGCACTCCCCCACCCCGAGATGACAGAGCCAGTCAAAACCCACCCAAATGAGCTCACAACCTTTACTTGTGCTCCTGGCTGCTCTCAGGCATCCCATTGTGACCTGGTGCTTGTAGACACCAGGACAAACAGGTCTGGGGTAGGAGTATAGATCTCTTCTTCCCCCAGCACAGCTTTTGGCAAAGTCAAGGTTTGTCCCATACAGACGACCAGCCATGACCAGGTACCTGGTGGGGAGAGGCCCACAGCACTGCAATGCAGGTAACCGTATATGCTACATAGGAGGTAGGGGCCTGACCTATAGGCTGTGTGCAAACCACACTCATGGTGTGCTATGGACTGGTTGTGGAACCGACTGGCTCCTTAGTAGGGCAAAGCTTTGTCCCACACAGAAAGACAGATTTGTATACCACTACTTACACCAACTTTAAGAGGTCTCAGGCAACAAAAGCTTCTCATCAGGTTTTAGGACCAGCAGGCACCCTAATTTCCCACCAAACTACAGATGCTGTGTAGGCAGTGGTGCTTGGCTGGTCACTATCGGTGACCTATGGTGACCACCATAGGTAATGGGAGGCTGAGGCAAGACAAGAAAAGAGTCCTTCCAGCCGCTGAGTCCCATTGCCTCTGCTGGTAATAGAAGGACCATGAGCTGCAAAGAAACACTGGCATTGAACGGGGGAAAAAAGGCTTTCGCCAAAGCCAAGGATTTGCTCAGATTAACATCTTGGCTGCTGTACAGGGCTCTGAACACATGGTTGCGCTTGCTTTTGTTCCTGCTTTTCCATGACCAGCAACAAGTGGGGAGGAATGGGATGTGCGTGAAGAAGTAGGACGGGGCAGGAGCAGAGAACATGTTCCTGGGACATTCAGGGATACGTGTAGGGAGAGTTGTCGTCCTGGATCAGAAAGGGCCTCGGGACTGGGAGGCAGAGGGTTTGCTGAGCTGTGGGTCGCCTAGGGAGGAACAGGGACACACTTCTAATTCTGGCAGCATCAAGTGAGAGCAGGGAAAACAGCTGAGGAGAAGGTTGAGGCAGGAGGAGTGCACAGATCAGATTTAAAGAAGAAATCTGCATCCTTTGTACAAAATGTAGTCACTCTTAAAATCATCTTCTGTCACACCTTTGTACTGATTAAGAGACAATGTTCACTTCTGAAGCATACTTCTGTGAATCTTCATTTCCTAGCCACTGGCAAACTGCTGGAAATTCCTGGAGTAAGGCAGACAGCTTCACTTCGTGTGCAAACCATTTTGCTGATCTGTAGAGCTGTTTGACATGCACCACTTCTACTGCAACATTAGGGTCTTTCTTGAGCAAAGACATCTAACTTATCCACGATGTGCATAAATGAGTGACCCTGCTGGAGACCCAGGAGAGAATTTGAACTCTGGCTGTCTTGGGTGATTCACTGCAACCCTTCCAACCACCTTCTTCAGTTGACCAGTATTCTGATTTGCCCTGCAATATCCTGCTTTTTGGAAAACAGGAGTCAGATTCATTTTGTTCCTCACTCAGAGGCAGACACACAGCATATATCTTCTTCTCAGCGTTTAAATGTGCAGCATAAGCCTTGCACATAAAACACCATCAGAGTGAAACAGCATTAGGAAGAAAAGATATAGGAGAAAGGTTGCCCTCTTCACTTCTTCAGTGTTTATGTTGGGTTGCATATTTCACGCTCTGGAAAGTTGCTGGATTACTTTGCTCAAAGTGATATTTAATCACTATAATTATGGGTCCTGATAACTGGATGGAAGAAACGCATGTTCATTATTTAGAGAGCTGTTAAGACATCAGCAGTAACAGAGAGACAGCAGCTAAGCCAAGACACCTCATCTTTGAGCCTGAAGGTATCATTCCTGTGAAAGGAGATACCAACATCTGGACAGATACTAACCTAGGCCTCCATCTGTGATGAGTTGCCAATAAGTGCTTCAGCTCCCGTTAATTATGGTGGTGTTTCTACAATGACGAGATGACTTCTCTGTGGAGAAGAGCTCTCATCAGGAAATTGGTTCTATTGCAATTAACATCTTTGAATATCCAAATTTAACATCCTCCTCGAGCCTTCTGCCTTGTTTCAGGAAGTTTGTGATCAATCAAGTCCTGAAATAGAGCTGTAGATCTGGGATTCAGAAGAGGGGGAAGCAGTTGTATGTTTGGGGGCAGGAGGGTTAAGTACACAAGAGCTTCAAAATCAGCAAGTTGATGCCTCTAGCAGCATTTCAACGTCCCATCCTCATACGTATTATTTCCAAGAAAGCTACTATCATCAACATCACCGCTATTTAAAGCCAGAATAGGGGACACATCCATTCCGTTGCCTCAGTCCTGTCTTCAGGTTCAGCTATAGAGCAGGATCTGAGACACAGGCAGTCAAAACCACATAAAATATTCTTATCTTCAGGACACTCAAATACCACCTCCCGGAAAAATGAATGCAGCATGCCACACAACACACCTTTTCTCTTCCCCCCTTCCCCAAAAAAGGCCACAGACTTCTCAGTTTTGACTTTCTAGGGCTCTCTGTCACTCCATCAGTCCCTACCTACTGCAGGTCCTTACAGAGCTGAGGAGAGAATGAGCAGATGCCAAAGGAGAAAACAAAACCAGCAACGCATCTTGCTAGTATTGCTCTGGACCACATTGCATCTGAAATGTCCAGTACTTCCAGCAGCAGCACTGCCTTAACCTAACCCACAGGAAGAGGGCAAATAAGTATTTCCAATATATTGCTTTCCGGGATGAAGGAAAACAGGTTTTCTATCCCAGGCACACTTGAAGAAAAGGATTAGACCTAGCCAACAAATTTTTCTAATCTTGTACCACAACAAGAAATCTGAACAATAAATGCACTTACTTTATATCACCATCAACAACGGGGGGAAAAGCAGCCATCCACAGATCTAGCAAGAACTTCAGTGCTAGCTAGCTATTAAATTTTAAAATAAAATTCACAGCAATGCCAACAGAAGGCTAAGTTTTGTGTCTTCTAGGTCATAACCGTGATTTTTTTTTTAATAGTATAAGAAAGACCCAAAAGAAATTTTGCTGTATTATATTCAGTTATATAAAATTTTATTTCCTGCTAGATGGTGTTATACATTATACTTTCCCCAACTTTAAAAACCCAACAAATACTGAGTGCTTATATACTTAGCTAGGCAAATCACTTTAACTTAGAGAAATGCTACATTTGGTGAAATGAAAATAAAACATAATACCACTTCAGGTTCTACACCGCCATCTCTTGTCATTAAGTGTCCAAAAGAAGCAAAAAAACCCCAAACTTTCAGTGAAACTTGAAAAATAAGTATAAGAGTCACATGATTAAGTCCTATAAGCTTTAATCCTAAATCAATCTTTGTTTTCAGTGGGGGATGCTGCTGAGAGAGACAGGAAAAGACTTGGATAAAAGTATGTTCAAAGAACTCTAAGAGGTAGAATAAGAGAAGCGGGAACTAGTGAGCTGATGGGTTTAAAAAAAAAAATCACTGCACAGCATGAGGGCTTAATAGCCAAGAAGCCAGGGCAGAGGGGGCTTTCGATGTTCAGCGCCTGCCTGTGAGTGGGCCCTCAGGCAAGAGAGCAGCGTCAAACTTTCTGCAGCGCTTCATGCTGCATCTTTCAACTGAGCAGGTGAGACAAGACAATGAAGTTACCAACTAAATAACATCTTTCAAAAGTTACACCCAATATTATGGCTCAATAGTGACAGTTAGGAACTAATAATTGGGGTTCCCTTATCCAAAATCATTCTGTATTTAATATTCTCTGTGCAGTGGCTGTTACAAACTCATCACCCTGTCTTCCAAATCACTGCAATGTGTCCGCACTTACAGTGAAAAACATCTTGACCATGAGAAGTTACAAATAAAATGTTGAGGGGTTCTGAAACTACTAATTTTGGGGATTTCAAAACCAGGTTAATTTCAACAAAAACTGACAGGAACACAAAAGATTTAGAGGATAACAGGAAAGCCAGCTCTAGGGAATCCCATAAGAATTCTGCTCACTGTGGAAACCAAGTGGGGAATAACCATCAGACATGAGCTCTCGATCTATCCACACAGGTAAGCAAACAGGAGAGGTTACTTCAGTTGCTTCTGAAGGCAGCCCAGCTTTCCGTGCCTGCTGCCAGTGGGTCAGCAGCAAGGAGCACCTGCCACGTTCAGAACATCACACCCTAACTGCAGGAGGAATGAGAACTGCAGAGATCACAAGCATTAAGCAAACTTCATTCTCAGAGCAGGTCAAATTTGAGTCCTCTCACCCTTGATAAAACCCCTCTAAAATTTTTGCACTTCAAAGCATAAATTCACAAGAGGTTATTAAAAGCGTAACATTATTCAGAGTCTGCAAAGTTCTCTGTCACACCCCAGAACTTCCACTGTTCCACACCATACATCTGAAGTCACTTAGTCCTTGGTGACATTTAAAGATGAAATTCCTCTTCAGCTCCTCACTCAAATTGCCATGATGGAAACCAACAGGGTGAACCCTTTAACCTTAAACAGCATCTTTGTTTCTCTACTACATAAGCTTTGTTATTGTACACGTATGAACAACATGCTGACACACACATTACCACAACTTGGCCCATGTAGATGGTCCACATAGATATATACACGTGGCAGCTTGGACCACATAGATGTATACATGCAAGCATATACAGAAGTTTCCAACCTCCGCGTATTCCAAGGATGCTTGTCTTTCCACCGGTCCCACATCCCTGAGAAGTTCTGCTGCCTCCTGCCCCTGCACGCGGTGCCCGTCTTTCTTGCCAACTGCAGGAGCTGCCCAGCTTGACGGCAGGAAAGCAGTGAACCCAGGGAGGTTTGAGAAGTGCCCTGCAACTGCGCCAGGGTACTTGAGTGGGAAAAGGGGGTGGGGGGGGCGAGGAAAGAGGTGGTTCCTGAGATGTCACTGGAACAGCTGTTATATCAGCAAGCTCCACTTCCCATTTTTTATATTTAGGTCAAAATATGAGTAGTTACTTATAAAAGGAAATAAAAAAACACCAACCTCCTTATCTTATTTTTTCCATGGACAATGTTTGAACATCAGGACAGCAAGTGAAAACAGAGCAAGCAAAACCCATATAACTTCCAGCTTCTCCTGAAATCTTACTTTAAATCTAGGGACCATAAGCATCACAAGTTAGAGTAGGAAATAAAGAAGCCCTTGCCTTTGCCTCAAACAGATAACAACCACTCTGGCTTTGCTAAATGCTCTAAGTGTTGTAGCCTTTCATAATGAGTAACAGAGTCAAGCAAAGCACATAACGCTCACCTTTGTAATACAGTATAATAATAATGATAACACTACCACAGTTTGCTGGTACATCTTTACAGGACTAGGAAGAAGCTACTATATTCATCTTAGAAATATTAGGAGCTTTGCTTATAGTCACACAAAGAGTCAGAGGGGATTCAGGACTAAATTTACTTAGTTTACAATGCGCAGCAATAGTCCATCCCATGCTAATGGGAACTCTTCTGTCAATATGTTCTTTCTATTGAAGGGCTGCATGGCTGTTTAGCTGGTTCATTTGCTATTTTGTGCCACACATCATCAGCTCTTCTGTGCTGGTGTTTTCCAGCCTTACAGCTGAGGATTATCCCTTTGGGCTGATAGTCCTTTTTCCAAAAAGGTAATGCTGTGAAATAGGGGAAACAGGTGTAACAAATCTGGAGAGCAAAAAAACCTTTCATAGATGTCTGGCAACTCTTTAATCTTTCCATTCCCCAAATGCATGCTTCCCCTTAACACCTACTAACCTCCTACCAAAGTGGCTGAGCTTCATGCACACACAAAGTCTCCACCCCAGGAGGTGGTCACAGCATCCCACCTTCCGCAGCTTGCCCAGGCTTTGCCACCCAAGGGCCTCCACAGTCTCAGCTCTCAAGCCCAGCTCCAAAGGCTGCTAAGCCACCTCAGCCAGGTAGCAGTTCTGTCCTCCTCCTTCCTGGGACATCCCATCACCCACATTTTTCTGGCACCTGTGCCTAGTAAATCAAGGGACTCACTGACCCTGGGTTACATCGCTGACCTTCACCTTGAGTAGCTTCACCTTGAATAACTACTGCCTCTGCTAGAAGTGACCAACTCAGGACACTGGCCATGATACTCCCAAAGAAGCACCTTCAATTTGGAGTGATCTCATCATTACTACTACTTTTAACACTTGCAATCATTTCTGCACGGAGATAAATAAATCCCCATCTTCTCTCAGAGACTGAGAGACTCTTCTGAAATATTGCCATTCAGCGTTTTTTCCAAACAGCTTCTTTAACATGTCTTTTTTTGAAACCAAAGCTGACTCACCCTCTAATGCAAGATAGTCTGACTCACATTTAACACTTTGATCTCCATGCTCATTTTGGTCAGCAACTGGCTCAGCCGTATCCTTGTACTATATGTCAGGGGAAAGAAAGGAGAGAGCAAAATGTACTTTAAACATTCAGTTCCAGACCATTGAGAAACGCTCAGGATAAATCTGCAGAGAAAGGAAAATTGTTTCAGCACCCAGAGACCTATTACAAATTAGAACAGAAATGAAATTTTTCAGCAAGAGACAGATTTGCACTTTCATGTTCCCAGATTCAGATGAAAAGGGGGCTCCGTACAAGAGATATTTTGCTAGAGGGGTTTCTTTTTCTATTTCACCTCGTCAAAATCCTCATGATAAAACTGAATGGCACCACTTCAGAAATGAAATAATAATCCAGAAGTAATTTCACATTTACACATAATCTGAGGTGGAATTTATTACTTAATACTGCTAAAGTATCTAAAAAGGGGAGCCCTAAAAAGTGAGGCCTGAATTTAGGTCAGATATAAACTGCTACTGCTTCACCCATGGGAAGTCCCCAGTTCAGACAGCAAGGGCAGCATCAACATCCCTGTTAGATCCACACAACCCTGATCCAGGAAAGGCTCCCTTGAGATGGATCCAGTTAAAACACCTGCAGCAATTTTCCAGAGGAATCCAAGAAGCTGGTGATCGGGTCTTGTTGACATTAATAGGATCTGGGAGACTGGTCCCCTTCAGCTTTCTTTGAAAGGTCTCCAGGTTAGCCTCAGAGTTTGGCCTTCACCTTGCTATGGAGATCACTAATAAAACCAAAACAAGGACTTTGCCCACTTGGGAGCAAACTAATATCTCCTATACACAGGCTAACTTACAAGTAGTAACAGATTTCAGTCCTAACTGAACTGAAACACGTATAAACTCACAATCTATAATTTGTTTACTAGGCTTGGGTGTGTTTTTTTTAATCATCTTCTGATTAAATAGGATGAAAAGGACCTAATAGAATGTGGGAGAAGAGGTGAGAAAACTTGACATAACGACTGGAAATTAATTTTAAGTGACAGAAGGTGTAACAGGCTTGGCTTATGGACATGTTTTGGAAAGCAGGGTGCGGGGACCTCAAGATACCCATATAAACACATATAACGAACCATTCTTGCTCATGATTCTTACCTAGATATCAACAGTCAGAAAAATTCCCCTCGCTTCACATACTTCCTCTGTGCTCGGGCAGCTGTTAGCACTCAGACCCGCTGCACCCACATGTTTTTGAGTTCAGTCTGTGTTTAATGTCTCATGAGATCAAAGACCCGCACTTTCAGCGGACACTTCCGTGGGCCAAGCAGGAAAACCGTCTGCCTGGAGGCAGGAAGCGCTGCCGGTGCCCATCCCTGCAGCATCCGAGCTCTGCACAGGCAAAGTGACTTTGAGAGACATTGTGCTAACTTGCAAACGTGTTTCACACCCTGTTGGAAAGGAGCAACGGCCTTATCCTGTTCCTCACCCACAGCCGAGGCACGTCCTAAGCTCTCCTGTCACGAGGGGCGCCTCCATCACCAGCCCCAGCGAGGAGAGCAGGCACTCAGCGGAGAGACAGTCTCAGTTTTTCTCCGCTGTGAGGTAGCCAAAGGTCCAATTTATCATATGGCTCCACAGTTTGTCAGCTGCGTGTGATCACTCGTGAATAATGTTCTCCGGCCCAGCTCAGAGGCACATACCCGTGCCCTCTCACTGACCGTGTGTCACAGGCAGACAGGCACACGTCTCCGAGCCGCAACTGATACACACTTATCCAGTGCTCTACACGCACAGCAGTTAGAGTTAACCTATACAAAGTGATACCTATCAGACGCTTCAACCCTCTCTATCTCAGGAGTACTAACGTGCTGCCTCCTTAGCCCACAACATTAGGAAGAGTCTGCATAATACACCTGCTGGGCAACAAAGGAGCAAAGCCAGGTGACAGACCTGCCACCAGGATAATGTACTGTCCATCTCCTCCAGCTCTCACCAGGACACTTTTCCTTCCCACTGCACACCTTGCCTGTGCTGCAACCAAAAAGGGAGGAATGTGGTGCAGCCTGTTGAACAAAAAAAAAAAAAAAAAAAACACCAAAACAAAAAACCCTCTGATTTCACAGGGTCACGGTCTCTTAAACTGCAGCGGATTTCAGAGGAAAAGCTGCATCTGAGAAGCCACCTGGGCAGAGCTTGGTCCCAGCTGCACTCCCTGGGCTCCCAGCACGTCCCCACAAGCTGACATCACTGTACAGGTGGAACCAGGTCCCTGGCACAAACCTTGGGGAAGCCTGGCACTGAGCTGAGGTGCTCCCAGGACAGCCACAGCCCTTGGAGCACCTCCATACAGGTAGGGAGAACTTTGCAGACCACTGGACAAGCATAGATGGAAAAAATAAGGTAGTTCCGTGGGTATGACAGTCTCTAATTAACTGAAGTTGCATACCCAATGGTGAGCACACCTCCTCCATGTGGAGGAGCTGATAAAATGTCTGCAATCCTAGCTCTTCCCCCAAGGAAATACTATTGTGAACTGGTAGGAAACTCAACTAGATCACCTATTTTGGAAGAGAACCACCGAGATCTAAGCAGCTGAAGGTTTTAGCTCCAATGCTCAGGTTGTAGGTGCAGGCACCAGCCGTCTGCCCTGCTCCGGGCTTGTCACTCCACCCTGCCCTCTCCATTTACTTCTCCAGGACTTGGGAGGACAGAGCTGCCCAACCTGCCTGCACAGCTCAGAGCAACACCGCTTCTATTTTGTAAAATACCTGCCTTAGTGGATAGGATGAGGCAGAGCACTGCTCATGGCATTTATAAGCTGCTTTTCCCAAAGCACTGCACAACAGCAGGGTACGATCCTTGGCAAGCAGATCCTTTGCCTGGGGGCACAAGGGCAGGTTGAGGTGAAATGCTGTATATCAGGCTGCTTCAGCCAGAAGGAATGAAGGTCAAGGGCTTTGGGAAAGAAAAGACAGCTGAAAAACTGTGCTAGGAAGGCAGCAGTCAGTAAGAGTCAAACCTACCTGCACTACACCCACTGAAATCCTCCGTAACACTGGAAAAATCCTCATCCTGGCTAAAAATCAGAGAAAGTCTTAGGTGCCCCAAACACATGGGTACCCAAAAGAGCTCTTTGCACACCTCTAGAAAACTTTTGGAAAATCCATTGTCTAACCTTTATTCCCAAATTTCATCTCCCGCAGTAAGAGGCCAACAGCTTGCCCTCCGCCATCCCAGTGCTGCTGCAGGGATTAATTTATTTCTGTACGTGGTTTTGAAAACCACTTTAGAAGTCTCCAGAATTTTTCTCTCTTCCCAGAAAAAGCTTCAGAGAGAAGGGTTTGTACTCAGCACGCTGGGGCCAAGAGCAGGGCATCAGCAGCACCCCAAGGCAGAGGGTGACCCCGCACAGCATCACAGGGACACCTGGGATACAGGTGACCGTCTGCAAGCCAGCGCGCTCTGGTAAGGATTCCCACACGCTGTGACAGTGGGTGCAAGAGTAGCTATGCTCGAACGCTCACAGCAGCAATAACCAGACGGTGCTATTCTCTCTCCTCTTCGAAAGTCACAGCAAGGACCAGCATCGTGGTGATGAGCAAGACAGCTGGATCCCAAAAAAAAACCACACATCAGGAGCCCTGTGTTTCTGCTCCCATGCAGGCAGAAACACCCATTCCTCTCCAGCTCATAGAAGAGGCACCAAGAAAACTGAGAAGGAAGGAGACAAAAAGAGTTAAGCAAATGTCACAAGAGCAAGAGACAAAACAAAAGCACTGATACCCACAAAGAAGCCCTCAGGCAGTTTCTTGCCAGCAAGCCCATCCCCAGCACTACCCACAGCTATTCACACTACTTTCCGTCCCCTGTTACGTATTAATAATTCTTGTTGATGGCCCTTCAGCTAGTACATTACTGCTGGAGTGGTGTGGGTCAGAGCAGTAAACAGCAGCAAGAACAGTCAAGCGGAGGAGACCCTGCCTGGCTCCGAGGGAACGTGCAAGAGCACCTGAGATGGCAAAGCAGCCAGCACAGATATTAACTCTGCCGAAGAAATTCAGCATTTTTCAAAACTTTGCCTTATGAACTGCATACAGTCAACAGCATGGAAAAATTGTATGAACTGACCATTTAATACAGTAGTTCAGATGCCATCTGCTTGGGTGCAAAGAACCCTGTTTGCCTGATTTAATTTGCTCCCTGTTAAGTAGCCCTCCTAGCCTTTATAGCACTGGCAAAAGCTAAAGCATCAGATGACCTATCCCGAAATATTCTAGCTCCAGGAATCACGATTTTCCTGACACAACCATTTCCAGACAAGCCATGAAAATTTGAAGCACCCTCACAAAGGAATTAGTTAAGATGCTCCAAGATTCATTTAACGTTTATGTATCACGATAATCATGTTTCCCATGTTTATTTTTTAAACCAGCTACAGTGGAACGTTAGCCCCAGTTGCACATAGTTTTCCATGCTTAGAAACACAACAGAAAAGATTAATGGAGGGGGAAAAAAGTGTGGCTTCACACCTGGAAAAGTCCACATGAGACAGGAGATCTGTTGCTCATTCTAGCATCTCTATATAAATGAGATTTTCTTTACTCCATAGCATCCTGATAGACCCCAGAAGCTTAGAGCAATATCCTTTTGGATGCACAACTGTTCCTTCAGTGCATATTTACTGACTTTCTTCCAGCCCATCGTTCTTTATTTGGAGCTATATTTTTATGCACAAAACAGTAGTTTTCAGAGGAGGCAGGAGTTATTAAGAAGTTCATCTGTTCCAGCTGCTTATTCCTCACTTAAACTCATCATTAATCCTCTTTTTATGACACCATAATTGTCCCTATGGCAACCAATTATGATGTCACAAACAAGATTACAATTTTAGATAGGGGAACAGAATTAGCTTCTTCGTTATTTGTTTCGGTCCTCAGTGGCTGTCACGCCTGATCAAATCACTGGCCTGTGAGTTCAAGAACTCTCTTTTCAATATCCCACCGATACCTGGTATTTTAAGGCAGCCAGAAACACAAGCAGCGGCGCGTGCCCAGGGAAGGATGGAAAGTTGTACTGCACAGAGAGGATCCCTTTCCAGCCCCTGCAGGTCATTCTCTTGCCCCCTGAAGCAAGAAAGCATTGGCAACTCTGGCAACACTGTGGGTAACTCAGTAGACAGACTTGCTACCAATATGATTAATTTTCACGTAAAAGCCTAATCCTTCTTCGGATCCTACTAAATATTTCCCTTTGATGATTTGCTGCAGCACTGAATTCCCTATTAAATACGCACAAAACAATTGTCTATGGCAAGTAAAGGAAAAGCCCCTGAGCTCACTTATTTCATCGCGTTTTCTTCTACTCATAAACCAAATAACCACGTTCTATCATCTCTCTTCCTGCAGAATAATCACAAACACACTTGAATGCCTGAAGTGATTTACATTACCCTGATCCAGTCTTTTTTCATTTCATCTGTACTTTTTCAAGCTGCTAACAAGTCAAAGAAACAAAAAAAGGAATAACAACGAAGAGTTCAAATATCAGCCACCCAGCTAGCATTCAGCACACCATCAACAATTGGAGGTGTCACATATTCAAGATAAAGATGATTTGTCCTCATTCCTCCCCCCGAAGGTTTGGTTTGTGCCATTCTGGTGAGGTGAACGAGTTAGGGTAGCAGCAAGAGTTAAGCTAAGAGCAAAGCTCATTCAAACAAGGGGACTGCTCCATGGAATAACACCAGGACCTGCACAGAGGCATCAACTGCCCCACCTCTGATACATGGTCCTTTCACCAGCCAGGTCTGGCTTTGAACCATTAAGGAAAAGTCCTCAGAGACCAGCATAGTCATGGGCAATCCATGCACTTTTACTTTCCAGGTAATTTGTAGTAGTTCACGGAAAACATGACAATGTGCACAGATTCCATAGAAAAAAGAGACAGAGAGGGCAAGAGATTTACTTCCATGTCCTGCATTGAGACCGAATCACAAAACAACTGCCTCCCAGTTGCCCTTACAGCAGGCAAAAAGAGCGCCTTTTAAAGATGCAGTTCACAGCAGGCAAAATGGCAACGTCTCTGTTTGGCTCTAGAGCTACTGCAGCACTTTTTAAAATTGACATACTTGCCAGTATCCACTAAAAGAAGTCACCACATCCACTTCAACCCAGATCTCTCTCTTGCCAGAAAAAAAAAACAACCCAAAAAGCCTCCCCCTGAAAAAAAAAAAATCAAACATGTTTTTTTACAGAAAAAGTTCCCTTGTTTTGTTTTTTTTAAAAAAATTTGGAAACATTTGTCAAATACTAACAAGCACGTACATCCATTCACCTTATTTGTAGAAGGGCTCCACGTAAAAACTAATTTTAACTTTGTAAGACTGCTCTCCACAGACTGCCTGCAGTCAACAGAGATGGGCTCTTCCAGAAGACAATTTGGAGCCAGAGCCTGAATTCAGCTGGCAAAACGGTCCTCTGGAGAAGACTGTCTTGCTTGCTAATGACTGTTGAGGACATCAAGGGAAGCTAGCCTCCCCAGCCCGACATCATCCTCCAAGAATAACTCCTCCCCTCCTCATATTGACTTCTTCACACGTATCAGTACTTGCAATTTTTCCAGAGCCAGTAAGAAGTGACACCCACCATCAAGGCGTGCACGCGGGGCTGATTCATCACAGCAGAGCCATTAGAAGGAAATGCATTAGTCTTAATGGCAAGAACTGCACACTCACACGGTCTCTTCCCAAGAAAGTTCTTAAACCCTTTGGGAGTCAGATGTCGGGAACAGAAGAACCAGTACAAGTAGACACTGCTCTTCGACTGACAAATCAGCAACCCATTGCTCAGACATAATTTATTATCATAAACACTGTCTCACTATTTTCTATATCATTTGTATTGCTTTTTGGACTGTAGTTACCAACACCCTTCAGCCTTGAACAGAAGACAGTCATCAACCCCTTACATATAGCCATTAAAAATATGCTGGCTGCCTCTTTCTCCATTGATCAGGTTAGTTGGCTAGGACGTCCTCAGTCCCGAGTGCCAAATCTCACGGAAATTTGACTTGTACAAAACTCTCGCCCTGTTGACCCAAGCATAGTGTGGTGCAAACCCAGTGACCAGAACACGGGTGGGAGAGACCACCACGCAGCCGAGATCCACCACCTCGGTACCCCTCCCTGAGAGGGCGTAAATGCAGATCTGACCACACCATGATGGGAGGGAGAAAGGGGCAGCAGAAATGGCTAAAGAACAGGTCAACACTTCCCAAGGGCAGGAGCTTTTTCAGCCCTAACATCAGAGATCACTTTCATCCTCTGTCTAAGATAAGAGTTAGTGTCCAGTAAGAGACTACCTGGGGTTTTATTTAACCAGGTGCACTCTGCCACTAGCTGCAGAGGCAGTCTCCCAGGCACCAAATATTCCCAAAAGGAGAAGAAAAGGGGGGGGGGGGGGGGGAAAACAACACATCACAAAAAAAAACCAACCAACATTAACCATACGCCTGACATATTCATCTTTCAGCCATCCCTGGAGAACAGCATCTCTGTTTAGCTATAAAAATGTGGATGGCCATCCACTACCCAACATTACCCTGACAATATACTTTAATCACAACATCAAGCAGCTTCTGCTAGCAGTCAGAGGACAGTTCATCTTCCATGTTCATTCAGTCTCTGGCCCTTCAGAAGTGTTGGACAGCTGATTAACACTAAATGTGTTAATTAACGTGTTAAACACATTTCTGTCATAGAAAGTTAATCACGACCAAGAAAGTTTCCCAGATGCTACCAAATAACAATTTTGCCGTGCCAGAACTCAGCTTTTTCATTCTTCGGTAAGCTTTCATATTGTAAATTAAAACAAAATAAGTTTTCTTTTCTGAATCACAGTGAAAAAAATAACTCAGCGTGAAAAAATTCCAAGGAATTATAATATCAACTATTCGATATTTCAGATATTAAGATGAATATATTAATGTGTTGTTCATCTTTTTTTTTTTTTGAAAAAAAGAAAATCAGCATCTTACCCAGAAGATTTCAGTTGGAAAATATTATGTCAAAATTCTAAAGAAAAAAAAAGTTCCACTGGAAATTTTTGAACCACTGTTCTCCATTTATAGCAGAATGGAAATACAAGCGAATGTGTCTGTTGTGGTACCTTCCCATGTATTACCTCATGCCCTTGATTTAGAATGCGCGAGAAGTCACTTTATTTTAAGGAACAATCATGTGGTTTCCCATTGCCGCTCTGTCCTTTGCGGAACACCTTGGAAATCTTCCTCATCTGTTTTTTGCAGGCACCCACAGCTCGGCCTCATCAGGCAGGATCCCCCCAGGTGTTCCTGCTGGCTCCCACCACCGCCTTGTTCGTACACCTCTGCCACTCGAGTCAGACGCTGACGCGCACTGTTGTGCCTGCAACCGCCTAACGCTAAGATATTCTCACTGTTTTGCATTCATCCTCCTATTATTTGTGTTTTCACACATAATAGGAGCCGCTTTGTCTGCCTGCATAGTAAATTCGCCTCATTGTCTTACAAACTTGCTGCGAAAAGCTGTTCGGATTGATTCACAATAGGGCCAACATTTCCATCAAGCAAAATATCACTCTCAGCACCTGACAAATTGTGACACCGTTTGCACAGCGACTGAATCAGAAACAAAAAGCTCCCGCTGGATGCTCGGGCGGGGGGCTGCTGGGGAAGGGGCTACCATGCAGGGAGTGGAGGCAACTGCCCAGGCAGGGCTCAGCCACAGCAAGACCCAGGAGAGGCCCACGTTTCCCGGCCGCAATCCCCAGGTTGCCAGTGGGAGTGGGCGGGAGAGCTGACTTGCCAGAGAACAGCCTTTTGAGGCAGCAGGCTGCTCCTCCAACTGGAGGGGAATTCTCATCTTTCTCTTTTTCAACCTTTAGATCAAACTGGAGGAAGTTGGGCTACAATTTTCCACCCCAGCTTATTTCCTCCTCCTTTTCTTTCTCTCTCTGTTTCACATCCCTAATGGCCTCTTTCAAGCTTGGAAAAATTGCTGTTATAAAGCATTAAGTAGCACAGCTCAAGCATGACTTCCCACCCTCCCTTCCTGTCCTCGTCTCCTCTTTCAATTGCTTGTGACCCACTGGAAGTCATAGCATACCAGGTTGGAAGGGACCTCAAGGATCATCTGGTCCAACCGTTCTTGGCAAAAGCAGTATCTTTGGTCAGCCGAAGGGTCCAAAAGCCTGACTGGGGCTGAAGTGATCCAATCTTCTTCTCATGACCTACAGCTCCCTCAAACACAAGCAGGGAGAAGCAGGCGCACACCGGAACTTCCAGACCCAACTGCAGGCCCTCGTCCACATCCTCCAGGAGACAGTCAGCTGCAGCTTTCATTTAGTGAGATGCACAGCTGCAGAAGATAGCAAAGTAAGGTCATTGGTGACAGAGAGGCAAGGCCATCTGGTATCTCGGCACTTCACATGTGAAAAAGGATGATCTCTGATTTTCAGGAAGCAGAGAGACATGAGTAATCTCAGGATAAAGGCCAAAGACCAAAAAGAAAGTGAATTACCTTCTTTTTCTGCTAAGTCAGAGAGAGGCATAACCAGCATGTGATGAAAGCTTTCCCTGCGGCTGCCTGCGCTGCAGCTCTCCCCGAATAAACAATGGCCCTTAACGGTTCAGAAGCGAGGGGGAATGAGCCCAGCACTGTCACAACCACAGGTCAGCTCCCCTCTTCTTTCCACCTCCCTCCCAAAATTAAGTCATCGCATCTTCTGTTCCCGCAGAGAGACAGGGGGAGCTGCGAGAAGAGAGGAACCCCCACGTCGGGGTTCAGCAGCTGTGGCTTACTCTTCTTCTGTATTCACTTCGTACACTTGTTTCCTTGAATTCGGTACAAGACCGGGTACTAATATAAACACCAAACTCGAAGTCTCTTTTACCAAAGAAAAGGGAATTGGAAACGTAAGCAACTATTGTGTGGACAGGTCCAGGATATTTTCACAGTCCCAGAGCTGATGGCAGAATTACATTCAGTTGCTTTCATTTCAGCGCTAAGGAGGTAAGGGTAAGGAGAGTGGAGCATTTTGTACAATCCAGGGATTAAGGAGAAAAGACCGTATTGCCCAACCAAGGAATTAGAGGAGACTTTTCTTTTAAATTCCCTGTTATCTCTCTCTCACATTTTCATCAGAAGCAAGGTGAAAATTGGGAAGAACATATTACTTGATCTTGAATAGGTGACTCTGGGTGACTACATACGAGGAAATAAAAATATCTGTGTGTCATACTAAAGATCTCTTCCAGTTACCAGTTATAGCCATCGGAGATAACTTAGCTTTGTGTTTGTCATTGAAAAATTAAGAAAAACCAGCAGAATTTACTCCATTCAAAAAAAAAAAAAATGGAAAGAGATCATCCCATATGAGTTTTTTCTGCACTTAAGGGGGAGACCTCACACACAAGCTCTCTGGGTCCATCCTGCCCTGTGCCCTGCAGAGCATTTCTCAGAGTGCTTCTGGCTTGAATGAACATACATAATGCTTGGCTTATGCTATTGATGGCCATCACAACCCCAGGAGGGGCCTGGGCAGAAGCTTGCTGTGGCTGGGAGAGCCCAGGCTATTCCCAGAGGGAAAGACACGCTCTATCCTCTCTGGAAAGCAGAAAAGCTGCGCTCCAGCTATCCCTCCCTTCGGAGGGAACCTAAGTCTTCCAGGCCAGACTGTGAACAGCCATCCCTGTTAGAGGTTGTGGTTTTTCTCAGATAAAGGTTTGATAGGCAAGTGGATGCTTTGGAAAAGAACTGCCACCCCTAGATCACTTGTCTAAAGGCCATTAGGTTAGCTGTTTCTAAACGGTACGTATGAACTTTGTGAGGGTCATTTTAATGGCTATATTGGTCTCAGTCCAGCTCGTAACTGCCCCAGCATCACAGTCAACATTAGTCGTCCCTCCCACTATCTGCTGAAAGAAGGGAAACTAAGAGTTTACAAGACAGAGAGCAAATCACCCAGCACTCAGTAATTTTTCCTGTTCACTCTAGATCACAGTGCATCTATCAGACGATGATATGGCACATCAGACAACGGGGAAATGCAAAACATTGTTTTGCTGTTTGTTGTCCAGGCTGAATCAAGATTCACAAGGTCAAAAGAGAGTCATCACAATACTATCCTGTAACCAAGCCACTGTGAGTCTGCTCCAGCACTGTTTGCTGTGCACCAGCAGGGCTTCTTGAGCATCTTTCAGCATTCCTTCAACACCTGAAAAAGCTGGGAAAAAAATAAAAGCTGAAAAGCTGGAGAAGGCAACTGGTGCCACCTCCTCTTTGCCATAGGTCTGCACTACATTGACAGGGAGAAGTCAAAAAACAGCCTCTTATCTTTACATCCAATTACACACAAAACATGTACATAACCACTTTGCAGCCTCTGCCACACAGTCGACCACTGTAGGGCTTGAAAACTTCCAATATTGCAAATCTAAAGGGGAAAGGAAGCAGCTTATCCTGAGTGAAGAATCAGAGATGCAGCACGGGACCATAAAGCTCATACTAGCCTTGGAGGCAGGAACAAACTGTCGGAGAGAGCTCAGTAACTTATATCTAACCTTGTAGAATGTGAAGCCCAGTATTTATGTACTTGTGGGTTCTTCGTTCATTGTACCGTGCACTGTACAGCCCCAGGTACGTGAACGCACACGAGCACAGGTGTCCTGGCAGAAAGGCAGATTATAGAATAAAAAAGGAGATGGAGCAACTCAAAAATAAAGAAACCCAGGAATTCTACCGCAGTGAAAACTGGTCAGGGACAAAATAAAGAAACTACCTGCTCCAAAGCCAAACATACTGCCCTGAAAGAGAAGCGACAGTTGCAACTGTTGGCTACCTGCAGAGACAAAAATGAAAAATAAAGAATAGCTTAAGTTCTTCTCACTAATGGAAGGCCTCCCACAACCAAACATGCCAGCTGCGTCGGCACTGCTGCTAATTCCTTCTTCAATGTCATTTTAAATCAGGCTAAAACCTGGAGGTGACTATAGTGCCAGCAGCAAAGGATCCTATGAGCACAGGCAGCTGGCAAGACATGGGTACTGGATATCCCTTAAGGCAATAGCATCAAAGGCATTTTTCTTTTGTTTCCTACCTACACGGGTTTTTAACATGTGAATTCTCTCAGTGTCTCAACTTACAGCTAACCTCAAAACACATAATGAAACTTTATTCACATCTTTGGCATTTCACTTACTTTCGCAGGAGAGTCCGTTGCCCTCTTGGGCATCATCTCGAAACCATAAATCAGGCTAACATCAGCAATTAATAACCAAGGACCTGGCCTAGCATGCACCTACACATGGCATTTCATTGCCTTCAGAGAACCTACAGGATGCAGTGCTCGAGTTGGAATGAAACTCGATGTGTTTTCGCAACAAAAGGATATACTCCTGGGATCATTCACTAATTGGATAAAAGCATAAGAACTACCCCATTACCATCCCTAGAGGAAACTCATTAGCAACCTAATGAAATAAAGTGATGACAGGAAGGTATTTTCTCATCATCTTTTAATGCTAACAGGCTTCAAAGCCATTTTGCTTCCTCACCCTCTCCTATGGTGCCCAGAAACCCCATGGCACCTCTCAGAGCATCGCAGGCAGTCCCCGCTCCTGCAAGTTACACAGCATCAGGGAGCAGTTTCAGAGCACGGAGGGATTCTAAGATGTTCAACTCATCATCTTTGATGAATCTGTGCAATTGAAGCTTAATCCCTGCCCCACTTGGAAAGTGTTCCCCAGTGGGTCAAGCTTCCTGATGAGTCATACAATTTAGAAGAAATATAATCTGGCTATTAGGGGCTTTGCTGTTTGTTTTTAAGAAAAGCCAAACTCGGAAACATTTGGAAGAAATTAGGAATATTGAAACAAAATATTACAATTCTGAAATGTTTGGGGGTTCATGAGATTGCAAATATTGAAGCGAGTATTACATAAGCATAGTGATTCTTATAATTATGTCTATATTAAATATGACCATTTATTTTTCTCCTCCTGTAAAAAGTGTCACATCATACCCCCAAACACTCGTGTTTCACATACCCTTCATCAGACATACTTTAGATGTACATATTAAACATACATTCCTTAGTAACAACAAGGGAGGAACGGATAATTTTGAATCCATCTGAAGAGTATAATAAAAAGCAAGACAAGGTATTCATCCACCACATTCCCACTACCCGCACCTACACCTCTCACCACTAAACACCTTCCTCCAAGTCCCTGGACAGTCAGAAAGAGCCCACGTCTCTCCACCAAGAGCTCTTACGTACAGTCAGACAGCCAAAGACATCAATATTATTCATCTCTGCAATGCATCTATAGCCTTGCTGAGGCTATAGGGCAGCCAGCGGCACCGTTCCCCAATGCCAACAAGCAAAGGTACATGCCATCAGCAAAGAGCTAACAGCAGCCTGAGAGAACAGCATCCTACATCTCTTATCTCATGTTTAGCCACAAAGGTACACAGGAGGAGCAATGATGTGTTAAGCTGGTATGCCTCAAACCTATGTACAATTAGAGACCTCTGTCCTCTCTGAATACACGCCATTTGTCTGTGACAATGGGGATTAGCGTTAAGTAGCCTGTAGGGCCAGTGAGCTGGAAAACTTTCTAGGGTAGAATTTGAAGCCATAACCCCTCAAAAAAAGTGTAGGCAGACCAGACGATAAAATAGCAGTTTCCTGTTATGAACTGTAAATTTTGAAGTTAGCTAAGCTTTCAAACAGCTGTTAAATGGAAGGGGATTCTGGCGGTGCCATTCAGAGATGCACTTGAAGAGAAATCCAGGACCAAAAAGTTCAGGACCTCATTACCAAGTCTTTTTCTAGCATAAGTGTTTCAAACCACTAAACTTCCTCAAAAATGCAGTATGGAAAGTATTGGGGAAATACCAGGCTCAGTCCCAGAGTACAGACAGGCTCAGCCCTACACCAGCATAGTTCGCCGAGAGTGCAGGTATTTAGTGACCATTAGTTCCTCAGAACCAGCTAATAAAATCTTCCCCTTCCCCTCACTACCTTTATTCTGAGCCATTTCAGCACAGGAGCTGGAGATGCTGAGACATTTAGAACCACCTCTTTGTGCCCTGCGGCAGTCTCAGGTTACCATAGCTCTTTAAGAACAAACCCTCCCATTTGCTCAATGCACAAATGATTCGGAGGCAAAGCTTGGGTATGTTGTGCTCTAAACAAGATCAAATTATAATATTCATGCAGAGCTGTCTTCCGCCTCTCCCCCAACTTTCAGGTTTTCTCTGAAAGCTGCAGTTTCAATTCTCTTCTGTTCCCCTCTCCTTGCTCTTAAAGCTAGGGTTGAGTATGATTCTATCCGTTCCCACTTTGTCACACAGGTTCCATCTGCCATCTTAAGTCAGTCACTTTATCTTCCTGTGTTTCTCAAAGAGGATTTACAAAGAATCAAGTAGCTATTATCACTTACAGGCCTTACAGGTGAAAAAAGCTGAGACAAACTATAATGGACAAGTACTAGATTTTTTTTTTTTATTCAATGTTAAAAAACAAACAGCTCCTTTCTTGACACTGTACAGTCTCCTACTCCATTTGTGGGTCTCCTCTGCAGACAATTCTAGTGAAATCTAAAGTGAAAAACCTCCACTCTCCTTCCTATCCACAGTGACCCCAAGCCCAGCGTTACCTTCAGAGGAGGATTCAGGCACAGTCTGGACAGGGACAGTGATGCAGAATCAAGGCCAACCTTTGGCACATGGCAGCCAGCACACATTAGACAAGGCGGTGCTGGTGTGAGGTCCACATGCATCTTAATCACCAACAAAATCCTGCTTGAATTCATTTATAGGCAAAACACAAGGTAAGTTTCCAGAGAGGCAAAAAAAGTGCCTTTACAAGCTGGCTGAGATGCTATCAACCTCCCTGTTGGCAACATGAAGCGGGCTGCATATCCATCAGCAACAGCCTTACCAGAAGCTCGGCACCCCAAGAGACAGGGTTACGGGAGAATTCAGGGGCTGGCACAACACGGGCACCAGGGCAGCAGTTATACCCACAGGCCAGCACATCCACACCGAGAGAACCAGGGAAAAAGAAATAAAGAGTGCAGTATAGACAGAAATGAGAAGTGAAACCAGAGACCTGGTGGCTTTAGATGGGCCTGCAAACCTTGGACTCAGCTCTTGGCACAGCACTTTGCATCAGACCTAAGGCCTTCAACAATGAACAAACACATTAAAATTTTATATGCGTAACTGTGTATAACCTCCAAAGAAAGGACAGTTAAATAAAGGGAGAAAACCCACACACCATACACTGGAATTAGCAACATAATGACATCCTTCATCTTACATTCCCAGGCATTCATATGGAGCGTGCACCGAGGCTCCTGAACACATAGCCCAACCTGGTACACTTTCCTCAGCCCACACAAGGTCTTATAGGCGGCTTCTATAGACTCTGTACACATACATTCACACATATACAATCTTCTCTTAGTGTACTCTTACGTGCTTTTTCACATACGCCCAGTCCCACACGGCGTTTCTCTGTTAAGAGTGACAAGTGGTCAAATGATTCAAAAGCCACAAAGTGGAAGGGGGGAAGCTCAAACATCAGGGGTGCACAGGTGAACAGTATAATTGAGTTAATGCATCACTCCCACATACAAAGACTTAAAAAAAAAAAACCAACCCAAAACAACAACTTTGTAGAGTGAGACACAAAAAGGAGCTCCAACTTTCCACAACCATTTTATTCCAAGGTAAAGTTCCATATCGTTAATTCTCTAACTAGAAGAGGTTGCCACAAAGCTGCAAGCCTCCCTTGCCTGATTATTTTCTTCTTCTACTTTCCCTCTCCCTCTTTTTCTTAATATCTGGGAAATCCTTTGGCTGATAGTGTTCCATACCCAGGCTGTGCTGGATTTACCAATAACGAAGCAGGAAGAGCATAGGAGAACATAGAATAGCCAGAACAAAAGTATTTCTTCACACACATACCCCCCAAGTTATGAGGCATCTAATTTGGCATTTATTACCCAATGAAATCTTCCTCCTGCGACAGTCCCAGGGAAACTGGAGTCTACAGGTTTGTGCCTGTGCAACACAACAACTTCATTAGAGACTCCTGCTTCCAAATCACTGGTGCGTTTATCTCCTTCTGAGTACGTACGCAATTCCATTGCGGCTCACATGTAGCTCTACCTGGAGTTATCATTCACAGCATGTCTTTTGTAAAGTACTGCTAACCTCAGATACAAAAGGGAGGACACGAGACATGTTCTAAATTCAAAGACAGTCCTTTTACTTTGTGTGACCTAGACACACTGACGGCCAGACTTGCAGCTGCATCTCAAAGTCAGGAGGGAACTTTAAATGTCAACCTGTTTTTCCCATGGTATTATTCTTGTTTCTGAACTACACAAGCTTTAGGGTACACAGAACTTACACATCAAAGCTTTAGGAGTGAAAGAGCTTCTTGAAGGCCCCTTCAGGTACCGAAAACGTCCAGTGATGTGCTTTGGGAGAAAATGATAAAACGGTGACGGATGTTTTGGGTGACAAAGTAAATTGAGTCACTGTTATGCGAGTGGGCGGTAACAACTCTGTGCAGTACATACCCAAAACTCTTAACAAAGACAGTTGTAAGCAGATCTTATGAGATTAGGCTAGGGAGTGAGAATTATTTTCTTGACATTTGGTAGAAGACAAAGATTCATCCATCATTTTCATACAGAACGACCTCACTTGTTTTTAGAAATAGGATGTATTATGATTCAAGGAAACTTAAGAAATCAACACAATCAAGAGATCAAAGGCTTGTGTTGCGTGTTTTCATTTTTACAAATGTCATTCAGCTTTAATTATTTATAATGCTTCACAGTACACTAGTAAATGCTGTCATATTTCATAAAATAATTAAGTCTTAGTAATAGGAGACACCTCCACCATCCTGTCTCTATTTAATATTTACTGAGAAGTGATGTGCGTTTTATGATCATTATCATATCTGTAAATAAATGAAGCAAAATGAGGATGTTTCCTACCCTTAAATTTCTATTTTGGTCCAAGGCCCCCATCTGTAGTCCCAGGTATTTATACGCTCATCAACAGTGACGAGGCTTGTGTAATGAGGGATTTCCCACTATTTCTCTGCCGTAACTTTTTCCCCTTCAAATGCAGTAACAAAACCCACTCTAATTATAACTCCAGCTACTTTTTGCCACAACAGACAGGCAGATGGTGCGGGAGGGGAGGCCAGCTCAATTCTTGGCTTCTGCTTGCAGAGGAAGGGTCAGGAAAGCACATTAGGCGCATCCCAGACAAACTTGTTTAGGAAGTTGGAGAGAAACATCAGCCAAGGAAACTCAAACCACCCGTTTTTGACAGCAGCATTTCTGAGTGGAACTGGACGGCCAGTGGACAAGGTGAGTTAAGAAAACCAGCGCCTCCAGCCACTTCCATTGCTAAAAGCGAAACTCATGGTTTCCTGCTCAGGCAAGCCACCTTAGCCAAAGACAAGGCACGATAACCAAGCCACCAACCCACTGTCTATTGGCAGCACGGAACGCCGAGACAATTTGTTACGGCCCCGCTTTTGGAAATCCCTGAGCTGCGTACAAGCAAGAATCCTAAAGCCTGCCACCCGCTGCATCGGGCAGGATTTCTCCCCTTGGTCATAGTGAAATTACATTTCTCTAGATAAACTATTCCCTAGCGACAAGCGTTTGCCAAACGCCACTTGAGCTCTCACAAGAGGGCCATTAAAACTTACAACTTTATTTTTATTTCCAGTGCCACTAATCAAGATTCCTGGGATTTCTAAATAATAATTAATAAGAAATTAAAAACCATTTGCATTATTGATGGTTTTGGTTGGTTTGTTTTTTGGCTTGCGTTAGTTGTTTTGGGGTTGGTTTTTTTTTGTTTTGCGAGTTTCTTTTATTTTGGGGGGTTGTGTCTGTTTGTTTTACTTTTTACTGTTTCTCTAAGCTGAAATAATTAAATGACAAGACTGTATTTCAGATAAGTTTTTAGAGCTGCAAACATCTGCTGGATAGAGCTCTATTTCCAAGGTTTTCTCTCGCCATAGCTTTTTACTATGGAAATATTCTTACTGAGCGTCTCTTTGGTTGAATTTGAATTTCTCTTTATTTCAAGAATTACTTTGGGAAAGCTACTTTAACCTCTACTTTAGCTAAAAGAGACTATGAGCTTCCTCACAGAACTTTGCAGTGACAAAATGAAAATTTAAAGGAAAGAAAAATTTACCCACTAGCTTTGTATCACAACATCTTGTAAATATTCTGCTGGGTCTAGAAATGTAGGGGGTAAATACTACTCCAAGAATCAACCTGTAGAGAGCATTTCTCTCTGGCAGGGGTACATATTTAATTCCCTTTTTTTTTTTCATTTGTCAATTTCTTCACAGTGGGATGGGAAACTGAACTTTTGCTTCTATCAGTTTATGAAAAAAACATTTTTCATTTTGTGAGCCCATAGTTCAGATTTTAAGCAGAAAAGCCGAAACATCGTTAAGGTACTTAATTCACAGAGAGGTACTTAATAACACGGAGACCAGCTCTGCAAGATACCCCTCATCAAAGGATCGACCCTTCTGATCGCAGACCGCCCCTTCCCTCCCTCGCCAGCCCCGCATCACCAGCCAGACCAGCGGCACCCACCTCCTGAGCTCCCGCGGCAGCAGCCCCCGTTACATCAGGCAGGGCAGGCACCCCGTCTGCAAATTAAGATCCACTTAAGGGATGTGTGTTGGCAGCGCACACACGCGCGCAGAGAAACAGGCACACTTTAAACCCATTAGCTCACGCAGAAGCACAGATAAGTGGCATATCCCCACTGTGTATGTATACATAATCACAGCGTATTACTAGAAAGAAAACAGCAAGCAAACATCTACTCTTAACGGGATGACGAGCTTCTGGTGCAGGCAACGAGTTTCATGAATGTCAGGTGCAAGGTGGGTATGGCTGGGAACATGGCAAGGTCAGGGGAGTTTTCGAGCTCCCTATGAGGCACACCTGTATTATTTAAAGCAAGTTTTTCCTCCTCATGGTTCATTATGGGGGGACAAACATGCCTACATTGGTATTTACTACACAAAATCATTACATATTTTATATAGCAGCTTCTACATTGTAAGCCACTGGCCACATCAGTACAAAATATTGTCTTCTGAACTATGTTAAGTCCTGGTTTTGGTACAATTCTAGAGAAACTAACAAGTTATTTGTATGCAACAACTATGTCATTAGCTAAATAGTTCTGCATTACAATGAAAGCAGTTGCTGTTCTGAAACAAAAAAAAAAAAAAGGAGAAAAACATTTAAGCCAGATTCAGGTAAGCCGTAGTTTCATAATAGGGAGTAAATTCATACAGGAAATATTTTTCTTCTTCTTCCTTTTTTCCCTTGTGACAATACCTTGACCTCTCTTTCAGCCACCCGTTTCGTTACTTCAATTGCCACCAACAGAATTTACGTGCATTTTCATGAATCTTTATTATTTTAAGCAATTTCCAACTGTTGGATTTTTTCCTGCATGTATAAATACAGATATTATGGTTCTATGTTAATGTAATGCACCTGCATAGAGAATCCTAAATGAGCTGTTCGAAAGTCCATATGCTGCCTTGAGTATTTTCTATTGCATTAGTGGATAAGGGAGTCCAAGTGCCAACATAAATAGATTTTCCTGTATATAATAGAGTCATTTACAAATGTATTTCAGCACCATAATTTACTGAGAGAAATGGTAGCAATTTAAGGAGCCTGGGGGGTGTGGGGTGTGGAGAGCTCAGTGGAAGCCCTTTGCGGAATTTTTCTAGTCTTCTGTCTACTCTGATTGTTCTCATTACAGATAAATAAGGGAGTGTGCATCATCTGTAGGAAACTAGATCCAAAAGAAGAAAAGGTGTGGAAATCCAAGGATGCAAAGAAAGTGTACATTCTCGCACATACCCTAAGCCAAGTAGAATGAATAATATGCATCAAGAGGTGCTTAGGAAAGGGCTTTTATGTCTAAAAGTTCAGGACTTGCTGTACACTTGCCTAGACAGAGGAGAGGCAGAAGGAGGAAGAGAAATAAGCCACACCTTTCCTCCTACATGCATTTATTATGAAACCCTTACAAACAAACACCATGCAGAAAGCTTCAAGGATACCCCTGTCTTTAACACACTTGTAGTTGATCTAGAGAACAGGACATTATAAACAGACTGTAATATCCCTCCCCAAAAGGGGAAGATGCCAAACCTAATGCAACAAAAATGAAAATGCATAGCCTGAGTAGAAGCACCTCCAAGACTTATTGCAAGCCCCATGCCTTCTGTACCAAGACACATTAGCAAACCTGTCTCATTAGCAGTTACTTCAACAGCCCACCTACAGAATCTGCCTTTACCTGCAATAGACAACTTGCCCCTAAACACCATGCACTAGGAAAACTGTGAGAGTAGAGATGGAAAAGTACCAGGAGACAGCTGATGTAATGCTCTTTAGGTGTCCAGGAAGTTTTCCTTTTCACATCGCTTATTGAGTCTAACACGAATGAGCCCAAACTTCACACTGACCAGTGAGACCATCAGCCCTTACGGGGAAGTCTCTCTGCATACATGAAGTCTTATGTAAAACTTCAGCTATGAAGAGTGTTTAATTACATTGGTTTTAAGCCCTACCACATGCAGCGACTCAAACCGTTACTAAGTTATCTCAGATGTAAATTGACAGCACATTAATAAAAGTATCTCCATTGCAGAGGAGATTCTTCAGCTAATTTACCTAGAGCCAAAGGCACTCTTTCCTTGCAGAGACAAAATAAGTAGCAGCTCTGTTTTCTGTCCTCCCAGTTAAGAGGGCTCATCCCTCAGCACGCTGGAGTACTAGTTACTGATGGTGTGCTGCCTCCGCTGGGGCTTTGCAGCCAGAAAGCAGCCAGGATTAGGTAAGACTTGAGAACTTTTTGGCATAAAGCTTCTCAGACAGCAATCACTTTCAGCAGCTGCTGACCATTAACAGATCTTAGGTAGTAACAGAAGAGCAGACCAGCCCCTTCGTACAGGTGTATTTACCGCAGGAAGAAAGCTATTTATTTGACAGCAGAGACGGGGGTTAAACAGATGGCCATAAAAATATGTAACCCTGGTTATGAAAGTAGCACCCTGCTTTGGCTATAGCAGGTCATGTGGCACCCCGGGGGCTGCCCGCTCTCAGCCCACAGCCACGCGTGGGGGTGCTGGGCGCAGCAGCCCATCACTCGTATCAACCGCTGGGGCTTACGCAAGGGCGGCCGGCACGGGTGGGGAGCGGGCAGGGCCGGGAGACCCGCACTGCGAGACATTTCCCACACAGAGACACCCCCCTCGGCAGCAGCGATGCCACCAGAAAGGTCTTTCCGATCCCTTTTGCGAACGTTTGGAGGCGGCGCCGGGAACACGGGCAGCTGTGTTTTTAACTGAAAACGGCAAAGCGTAAAGAGGTACCTATTCCCCCCGGCAGCCGGGCAAGATTCCCTGACTCTGAGAAACTCTGAAGTTCACCCACGGCCACCGTCCCCCTCCCCATCTCCCCTGGCGCTGCCGCGCCGGAGGAGCACCGCAAACCTGGCGGCAGCGGCGGGGCTGGGAGCAGGTCGCCGGCTTAACTGAACGCCGATCTGAGGGGGGGCTCTTTTAGGCTTCGGGATGAAGAAAAAGCCCCCGCAGTCTCCAGGGTGCTGCCCTCACGCCGCTGCCCGGCCGCACCGCCGGCGGCCGCCTCCCCGTGTCCGGGAGGTGCCACCGCCGAGAGGGACACACAGGACGCCCGGACCCGTCCCCGCCCGCCCGGCACCCACCTGTAGGACACCTGCTTCCTGAAGGTGAGGCTCCGCAGCTTCTCCTCCAGCGACTCCTCTGCCGCTGACAGCCCCGGCTCCTCCGGGACCCCGGCGGCACCCGCCGCCTCCCCGCCACCCTCGGCCCCCCGGCAGCCGCCGCCACCCGCCGCCCCCGTCTCCTCCCCGCCGGCTGAGGCGGGGGGGTTCATTGCGGCGGGGCAGTGGGGCCGAGAAGGAGGAGGGGGGGGGGGCAGGCGGGGACCGGCCAGCGGCTGCAGGCGCTGGGGGGCGGCAGCGGCGGCGGCCGGGGGGACGCTGCTCGGGGGCCCGCGGGGCGCGCTGCGAGCCGCGGCGGCTGCAAATGGCAGCGCGGCCGCGCAGCATCCATCGGCGGCCGCACTGCAGCGGGGCATTGTGGGAAACTCCCGGCCGCCCCCGCCCCCCCGCCACGCCCCGCCGACCGACAGCCAATCGCCGCGCCGGGTCCGCCGCCACGCCCCCCCCCGCCGCCGCCACGCCCTGCCCGCGCCCCGCCCCCGCGACAGGGCACCGCAGGGAGCCGGGGATGCCGGGCCGGGGTCTGGCATCAGCCGTGCCCAGTTCCCTCCCATCGTCGCGTTAAAAATACCGCTGAGAGGGAGCGCGAGTGCCCCAGAGCATCCAGCGGTGGCCCAATTTCTTATATCCCATCCTTGTTTATGTATAAACCACTTTTAATTGTTATTTTTTTTCCCTCGGGTAATCTCAATTTATCACACTCGGAATCACGGAATCACAGAATGGTAGGGTCTGGAAGGGACCTCTGGAGATCATCTAGTCCAACCCCCTGCCAGAGCAGGGTCATCTTAGAGCAGGTTGCACAGGAACGCGTCCAGGCAGGTTTTGAATGTCTCCAGAGACGGAGACTCCAGCACCTCTCTGGGCAGCCTGTGCCAGTGCTCTGCCACCCTCAGGGTAAAGAAATTCCTCCTCATGTTTTGGTGGAACTTCCTATGTTTGAATTTGTGCCCGTTACCTCTTGTCCTGTCGCTGGACACTAATGAAAAGAGCCTGGCCCCATCCCCCTGACACCCACCCTTTAAGTATTTATAAGCATTGATAGGGTCCCCCCTCAGGCATCTTTTTTCCAGACTAAAAATACCCAAATCCCTCAGTCTTTCTTCATAAGAGAGGTGTTCCAGTCCCCTAACCATCTTGGTAGCCCTAAATCAAAGCGCCCCAGGGGATATCTTTTGACACAAGCATCACAGTGGCCCCGAGTAAAATTAATTGTCCTCCCACCTTGTTCCCCGCTTCTCCCTTCTGTTCACTGAGGGGGGGGAGACTTTCCAGGGATGCATTGGCGTGGACTATTTAAGCACATGAGCCGACAGCAACAATAAGATTAAAAAGTACAGAAAAGGTCAAGGTCTGGGGCTACACAGGAATTGTAGCAGGGATTATGCAGAGCCAGTGCTTTGTTTCCAGCATCCAAAGCTTCTTGACGCAATCCAAAATAGAAAGACATAAGAAAAAAAAAAAAAAAAAGAGGTGAAGCAGGGACGATGACACTCCACGGAGAAGGCAAACCCCAGAGGAAGAGATTTCAGAACCAGCCCTTCTCCATGGGTCACCTCCCTGAGTGGCCTTGCCCTTTCTTCGTGATCCTTGTGCCGCAGCACAGCCAGGGGCGTGATCGAAAATCAAACAGGTGACCGCCTTTACCTGCTGCCCACACGCACCAGCGTGCAAATGGTGCAAAGTGGTGGGCGTCAATCCCACTTGTGACGGTCAAGAGGTCCTTTACACCTGATTCTTGCTCCTTCTCCAACCCCACTTGAAGATTCAGCTTCTCCATACTTAGCACATATTGTGTGTACACCTTTCTCCTCGACTTCAGCAATTACAGGCTCTCCAAGCCAGCCAATTAACATTTCCCTGTCTTTCGTTGGCAGTAGAGAAGGGGGATGAAAAGTAGATTATTTTTTTTTACCGCAGTCCAAGCATTTAAAAGTTTAACCAACTTTCGAAATGATATTCTACCCCATGCATAAATGATGATCTACATGCACATATGCTTCCCCCAATATGGATATACGTGTTCTCCCCCAAACCTCAGAGTACTTTTAGTTACTAATGAAGTACTTAAAAGAACGCATAATTAAGCAATGTAATAAATGGCTTATTACAAGGAAAACTAAAGCTCTTACACAGAACTGTAAAAAGGTCTGGGCCCTGCTCTGAGCTGCGTGCAGAGAGAGATCTGTGAACCAGCATGGAGCTCTACCGAAACCATCAATGCCTTTTCCATGCAGAGCAGGGACCTCAGTTGGAAAGCCTCCAGCTGACCTTCCAGGGAAATTAGCAGCCAACGCTGCTAGTGAAAGCATCCAATTTAAGAGCATGTGGCAACTATTTTTTTTGCAGAAAGAAATGAAACCCTTTTGGGGTGGAACTATCAAAGACCGGTTTGGACCTAGCCCAACAGCCAGCTTCAAGGATGAGGAGCAGCGCCATAAGCCCCCCTCTAGCCATCGAGTTATCCTCAAGGTTTTGTCGTTGGTGAAATCTGTATGTTCTGTGTCAGTCTGAGAAGCTGCCAATGCCATGCGCAAAAAAAAAAATACTTTAATTGCAAATTAATTATTGCAGTTGGAGAGCAGAACAGTGTGCATCATCTCACAGCTTTATTCTCCTCGCCTTTGGTCCCTGTGAGAACAGCACCACAGCCTCTGCCCCGGCAAACTGCTTCACCTCCCCCAGAGCATCGGGAGCAAAGCCTAACGAAAAAAATCAGAATTTCCTAACCCCTTCCTCCAGCGAACAACCACACCACTGAGCCGCCTCCTCCAGCACAAACCCTGTTGTAGCTCCTGCTTGTCAATAACCGTGTTGCCCACATGAGCGCATTTACGCTGTGCTCCGGGATTACCTGTTTTTCCTCCGACTGCTGCAATTTGCATGACTCATTTGCGACATGAAGTGCTAAATCGGCTTCCTATGCCTTTTTCTGAATATGAGCAATTATCAAGAGAATCTGAGGCTCGTGAGGGAAAGCCCAGCTTACACAATTACCCCCAGGCATAGCTGTCAATTCCTGGGGTTTGAGACAGGCAGTGACAACAGAAACTTCATCAGAGCATCACGTTTGCTCCAAGACGTGGCTGCAGACATGCCGCTGGATCAGGAGGGAAAGGATGAGCACAAAAATAGATTTTTTTTTAGCAGGTTTTGCCGGTATCTGGGATCATCGCGCTGGCAAAAGCCTGAACTCCCACAGCTGGGATCTCGTTTCTTAGTGCCAAGGGCTGGGTTGCTGGGTTAAAAGGAGCACCTGGCATCACTCCCTGGTGACATCCCCGCTCATCTAGGAGGGCTGAGAAGCTTCAGTGGGTGAGGAGGCCCTTTTCCTGGGTGGGAACTTCTTGCCATACCGCGTGCCTTGAATAGCAGGGTGGGTGGTGGGAATGAAAGAGGAAATGCAGAGAAAGAAGGGGATTCAGCCTTTTAGAATAAAGCTAAGGGAAGGAGGCTCAATCCATTACTCACATGCCTGCGTGCACAGGCTGTGAGCACTGCAGTAAGTTCTATTCAGAGTGGGAGGGACTGAAAAATCCTATTCCTGATGGAAAAGAGGTGGATATATGAAAACGGGTAGTGCGGAAGAAAGGGGTGAGGCAACCTTCCTTGCTCAGCGTGCCAGGCTAGCCAGTGAGAAGTCTATATTAGAACTCCATATTTGTTAAGAGCACACAAAATTAATCCTCAGGATAACCCTCAACATTTGCCCTTCAGGAAAACATACAAAAATACTTATATTTATACACATATGCAGGTGTACATGAGAATTTGTGTTCCCTGAAATTTTTTTATTTATTTTATTTTAAACATGACTAAACAAGCAGCCAGCTTCTCTCCCCAGATCCCATGCTGATAGAGATGCCCACAAAACCATTCACTTTTGGACAGCCTTTGAAGCTCAAGTGGAGCATCTGTTACCTGTTGGGTAACTGAGGGATGCTGAAGCTTAACGTGGAGCAACCTGCCCTCACCTCAGCAGATCACCATGTTGGGCAGAGCAGCTCTGCCAGCACTGGCTCCATTTAGCTCTCTGGTGAGTTACTGCTTTCTGTTATGTTCTTTTTTTTTTTTTTTTTTTTTTTTACTGTTTTACAGCTATTTCTCAGCACTGCTCACCTCTCTGCGTGTAGGCTGCCATAGCTAGAAATATGCCCTGATTCCTGTCGTTAAGGTGTGCGGTGGAGGTGACAACAAGGGCCTGATCCTGGCTTGGAAGTGCCTGGGTGCTGCCTTTTCACAAATGTCATGGGTCAAACCAAGGTTTTTACCGAATAGGTTTATTAAAAGAGGGATAACCATAACCCAAGCATTTCTTTAGACAGTGGAAGTGAGACAACCTGACAAACATGGACTTACTCTGCAGTTGTTATCTTTCCTTGGTTGTATCACAGCAAAGATAAGGGCCAGAACTGCTAATTTTTGTCCTTACTGGAGATCCACAAAAAGAAGTAGTTTTATAGTAACATATAGAACTCGTGTAAGCACAATTTAAGATTAATTCTGTTATAAAAAGTTATTCCTGGCTTCTGTAGGGACCGTTTGAAGCCCATAGGAGGCAGTACTGAGAAAATGAGAAATCAAATCAGTCAATTCTTGAAGCACAAAGTGGGGGGAGAGAAGACACACACGAGTTAGTTACTCATTCAACACGAAGCACAGCAGGCTTTTGTTTCTAATTACTACCTCGTCTGGATCACCCTGCTTTGGTTTATCTCAGCGTGCTTTATAGAGAGGAGGAAGCCACCACTAGTTCCCTTTCGTGGACCATGAATCTGAAGCATGGAGAAGGGTCAGACAAATTCACCAGCACACCTCGACCCAGAAGTTCATTTCCTCAGTCCCTCTCCAGTGCTCTCTCGCTACAGGACATGGCTCCTACAGAATTATTTTATTTATGGCAAAGATGCAAGCTTTTGCTCACTGCTTCTAAACTGCAAGCTAATGAGGTCCATGTTTCTAAAAAAAACCCAAAGCAAATAAACCAGGAAAGGGAGCACCAGTAATGTACCTACCATGAAATAACATGCAGGGGTGGTGAAGTCCGTGCTGTTGCAAAATCATAGAATCTTAGAATCAGAATGGTTAGAGGTGGAAGGGACCTTTATGATCATCTAGTTCCAACTCCCCCGCTGTGGCCCAAGGACACCTACTGCTAGACCAGGTTGGTCAAAGCCCCATGCAATCTGGCTTTGAATACCTCTGGGGATGGGGCATCCACAACTTCTCTGGGCAACCTGTTTTAGTATCTCATATTTCTTCCTGATATCTAATCTAAATCTCCCCTCTTTCAGTTTAAAACCATTACCCCTCGTCCCCTGATAAAGAGTCCCTCCCCATCACTCCTGTAGGCCCCCTTTAGGTACTGGAAGGTTGCAGTAGGGTCTCCCTGGAGCCTTCTGTTCTCCCAACTCTTTCAGCCTGTCTTCATAGCAGGGGTTCTCCAGCCCTCTGATCATCTTCAAGGCCCTCCTCTGGACTCACTCCAACAGGTCCATGTCCTTCATATGTTGGGGGCCCCCGATCCGGACGCAGTACTCCAGGTGAGGTCTCACAAGAGCAGAGCAGAGGGGCAGAATCACCTCCCTCGACCTGCTGGCCACGCTTCTTCTGATGCAGCCCAGGATGTACAAGCAATAGCTAACAGCAAAGGGTGAAACCGTACTACCCGAACCACGCCATGAGAGGCATTGCAAGATGCATTTGGACACCCTTCCCTGCAATGGGAATCAGCCTGAGAAAACGGTATCAAAATCCAGCCTTGAATTCAAACAGTAACATGCGTTTCAAAGAACAGCATGTACCAGGGGGTGATAGGTAGCGAGGCTGACAGCTCATCACCCAGTAGTTCTCCATTGTATGTGGGTTTCTTTTCTAATCACAGAATCCCTGCAGCATTGCCTGCTGTGTGATGCTTTAAGGGTAATACAGAGACCCGAGGAGGTCCTTAACCAATCATTAACCACCAGTCAGTGTTTTGTATGCTTGGAGGAACTGAGCTCAGCTAAAACTAAGGCGAGGGTAACTTCCCCAATCAGTCACAGTCTAACGATTTTCCTCTAAGAATGTTACGTATGGCCTGATGCTGCTGACAAGTGCCCTGGATCAATAGTTCTGGCAAGTGAAATTGCCTGTTCGGAAAGCAAGGGGCACCCAGCGGCAGCAGGAGAAAGACGGCGGCCCCAATAACCTCTGGAACGATGAGAGCGAAGGAGCGGGATGCAGAACTTCAAGGACAAAGTACAGCCCTTCTCCCCCTACCTTCTAAGAGAAAGCACCACAGACCTCCTTCGTTCAGGTAGAAAAACCAAATTTTGTGAGAAAGAGCTGCTTCATCATCTGCTGTGACCGAGGAGGTGGGTTAGACAATACGTCTGGTGGCGGACTCGGACTCTGCCTGAGAGAGCTGTTCTGCTACAGCCCTGCAGAGAGGCTGCGAGTGCGATGGGGCAGACCAAAAAGGCTGGATAGGGAGAAAATAAACCTCTCATTCCAATTTCATTTGCTTGTGATCATAAATGATGGTAGGCAAAAAAAGGCAATCCTTGGGTTAAAAGCACCAGGGTAGAGCTTAGGAGAGAAATGCTGGTTTTATTTTTTTTTTTTCCTTCACTGCCAATTTATTTTGCTACTTTAACCTCTTTAGCCCAAAATCGAGGTGTTTCTGAAAGCGTGCATCAGCCACAAATTTAGTGTGGGCCAGGGTGTTCCAATTTTCATGGTACGCTACCTTCCCCAACCTCTAGAGCAGCTTTCCTTAAGAGGCCTTGAGAAGGAGGCACCAAAGCCATCTGTCATGCTCCCCTTTTCAGTTCAGTAAAGCTGGAAGTATTACTTCCATCGCTAGTATTTCCTGCGGAGGATAAGCTCTTGGCTGCTATTATATGGATGCAGAGTACTCATATACGAGGTCCCTTCCTTAGCAGAAAACCAGCGTAACACAAATGACCACACCGTTTGTGAAGCCAGCTCTGCACAGGGTAATTTTCACATCTGCACTAGGCCATCCATCGCCATGTTCCCTTTGCTGCTGGATGGCCAGCAAAGCAATACAGTCCCCACATTGGAAGAAATCGGGTTATTTTCTTTTCCGTGTCTACTCAAAGCAGCAAAGGTCAACTCCGTCCCCTGCCTGGATGCTGCTTCTGGGCTGCAGGGTGTAGTGCCGGCTGTTTGCACAGGCGAAATAGCAGCTTCGGAGCTGCTGGAGAAAGCTCTGCAGGGTGAGTCAGGGTAAGGGAAGGAGCCGAGGCCAGCAGCGGACCCAACCCCTAAAAGCCCAAGCAGAAAGAGCTCTTTTAAGAGTTCACTTCAGTGTAAGTAATTAGTCGCCCGGTGTAAAATCAGTGCAGGGAAAGGCCTTACCTTCCAGAGGGCTCTTTGGCCCACACGAATCAAGGCCGAGCGTGCTCCGGCACACTGGTATCACTAGGCTGAAGGTAGTGCCCCCTTGAGCATCAGCCTTCCTGGATCCCACTTTTATATGGAGAGAATTTAATATTAATGGGGCCGTATCGCATGGTTGCACTCAAGTGCCATTATCCCTAGTAAATGCCATCAGCCTAATTCCCACCCATTATTGACAGATACAATTCTCCGCTAATCTCAAAAAAGGGAAGGGGCAGCCAGCTTCAGTAAAAACCCACATCGTTGCTTTTAACCTTCTCTGTCTAGCAACATGCTGAATTACCAGGGTTCTGCCCTGTTGAAGACAGATACATTGCGCCCAACGCCGCGCTTGGGAAAGCCAAGGGACCAGCTCTTTTCCAACCATGAGGCAGGCAAACGAGTTGTACTTGCTTTTTCTACAGAAAATATTTATTTGCAAGAAATGAAAAGCATAACATACTTAGCTACATACATGTTTAGGCTACAAAAGCAGGTAGTCTGTTCTTTCATAGAATCAAGCAGACGATTTAAAAAGGAAAAACAGGGATTTCTTTTCACCCGATGGCCGTGTTTGCAGTGTCAACAACCAAGGTGGGACCATATCGAGATGACATAAAAATGGGGAGGCCATTGAACACACTTGCACTGAGTAAAACAGACTTATGGCAAAAGAACCGAGATATCTGCAGTCAGAAGAGGCTCCAATGCAGTTTACCACGCAGTTTGGGGGGGGTGGGGTGGGGGTGCTTTTGCACGAGTATCACTGTCCTTTTCCTCTTAAATAGTTTTGAATGTTTGCACAAACCCATGCTGTATCCACATGAGCGGAGGGAAAGGGAAAGATCAGCTGAAATGCCCTGGGGGTGTCACACGCAGAGTGACTCAGAGTCACACGGAATTGTTTTGCACGGCCCAAGGCAATGGCTTTGGCCCTGGATATGTCTTTCTCTTCAAGCGGGTAACACCAGGTAATTTACCCTTGGAAGGCCCAGCAAATCTCAGGGAAATCGTGACGTACTTACATCACCGTGTGTCCCTCAGAGCAAACCGCTGCCCCTCCCTGGCATCTTTCCGCACCTCTGGGGCGGATAGGGCAGTCCTGCTCCCAGGGAAGGGGGAGATCCTTAGGGTCCTCTCCCAGAAGACCGGGTCAACAAATTGTGTTCCTTGAGCTGTCAGCTCCCAGGGGCCACTTCTTAAGGCTTACTTACACCATTTTAAGGAAAAAAAACCCAAACAATAACAAAACATTCAAAGCCATAATTCTGCAGAACAAAAATGACACCCAAAGATACAATAAAGCTTAAAGCAATTATTTTTTTTGTACCAAGCCAGAGCTGTCATACAGAAAGGCCAGACAATTTATGCATACACACAAAATGACACAGTGCAACAACACTCAGTCGAAAAATGCTAATAGGACAGACTTCAGACAGCAATTCACACGACAGTTTTACAAGTGCTCAGTGATGCGGAATGCAAACAGGTTTCAGAGAGAAACGCCTGGACTTTCTGTTGCACCAAGTGGAATGTGCCCTGTGTGTTCGGGTAGATGCCTTTATTTAGTGATGCTTACTACATTTGAAAAAAACCCACCCTCTGTGTGGTTTTTTTTAAATTGCTGTCAATGCAGACGTGCACAGATGCACACACACTCACACTCGTTCTTGCTAACTGTACAAATGAAGAAAGCAAGACGCCGTTACATCAGCACCATTGAATTAAAATCTGATATGGCAAAGTCAGACACGAGCAGAGTTCTGTTAAAATAAATTGATTACTTGCCTCCGCTTCCCCCTCTCTCCTTCCCACTCCCTTAATTACAGGCTGCTAAAGTTCAAAAAGATTTTTACCTGCTGGTTGGAAGGAAAAATGGCATATACCATAAAGGTCAGATATGCATAAACAGGACTGCATAGTATCAAAGAACAAGGTGAAAAGTAAAGCTAAAACAAGGGGGGAACTAATGAAAAAGACTATCATTGCTGATTTATGGAATCAAGAACTAGGAAGTTTCCCTGTGATGTCAGGAGTCCCCTTGTCGGCCATTTATTTCATTTTTTCTGTAAGACAGGTCTACAAACCCAGCTGTCCCATGTTTTGTTTTCACCCATTCAGTTCCAGCTCTTAGAGGAAGAGTATGGAGATGGGCTTTAGGGCAGAAAAGAGACTACTGGTAATAAAGAATACTGAAACTCCATTTCAGCATCACAAATGAGAGTTTCCTGCGAGATGCACTCTTCTACGTAGGAAGTCAATTCAGGTATACACCTGAGTGAAGCAGAAAAAGGCCTGACATGAAAACCACAAAAACAAATGGCAATTTCCCTCTCAGTCCTGGAGTCTCCAATGGATGCCGACCACCTAAGTAATGCAGTAGCCACTGAGATCACCCTTCAGCATATCCCTGAATGCCCACTGTCATTTTATTGGCCACGGAAAGCTACGAGATCTTGGCCTGTTGACTGAAGCCTTACATCTTACTTGTAAAGACCTTAACACATAAGCTAGTTCATTCACCTTTGCAACCCCCAAAGTTGTTTCTCCTTAACCCTATAGTGCAAAGCAGCAACACACCATGGCTCTACACCACTTATATAGGCGAGTATAACTTTTGCGGTTATAAAGTACTGACCTACCATTTCACCTTCAGAATACAAAATGTTCCCTTTCTAATTAGTGACTTGAGAAAGAAATATTTTAGTCACCAGGAGTATAAAAATACCCCGTATACTTCTCTTCTTAGCTGCGTGAGTTTTGTACAATGGCCTCTTGGCATTAGCTAGAATCTAGAGCCCAAATACTCAGTGGAAATCCCTCCCAACGTAGCAATTAGTATCATTCATTTACTTGACCTACATTCTAAATGTGTCTAGACAGAATTCACCGCTGACAGTTTGGGGGGGGATGGGAGTGGAGAGGTGGGTTGTTTTTTTTAGCAGGGAAAAAAAAAAAACCAACCCAAAGAAAAGTTTTTATATTCTTTTTCAGCTCTACATTAGAAAAATCAAGAATACGTTGAGACACATTGTTTCACAGAGAGATGCGGAAGAGGTCCCCTGCCAGTATAAATCAGACCTGCAGCCTCCAAAAGCGGTAAGTGAGAAGCGCGCTGCGTTCCATCAGCTGGGATCTGGCCTAAGAACCTCAGCCTAATCCATTATTAGTCTGTGCTGCTGAAAAACATTGAATGGTACGGATGAAATAAAGAGAAATGCAGCAAAGAACTATAAATAGCCTGGGGAAAAAAAAAAAAACAAACAACGTTATCTACACACTGATAACAAGGTTAGAACTGTCACATGCCCTGTGCTTGATACTTTTTAAATATATATATATATATAAAAAAATAATGCCCTACATTCCTTCGTAGCTTATCTCCCTAGAAGCAAAGACCCGACAGATCTAGGCATGCTTTAAAGCTATGGGCCAAAAGGTAAGTTTACTAATGTGTATAAAGTCATGCTGACAAGCAGCATAATGTTACAGCTGAAGACTCTAAGGATCACTTAAGTCCACTAGTGGAAATGGAAATTAAGTAGGCCTTTGCCTACCCTGTCCATACAAACACATTATTCTACAGCACCAAGTCACTGATCATTGGAAAAAGTATAATGGCAGAAGGCTAAGATCTCAAGTAATATAGCTGAGCTAATTAAAAGCATTTATCCCGGCAACCTCCCTGAACACGCTTTACTACTCCTTCCCTATGCCCTTAACACAGAGCACATTCAGCTGCCTCTCCACGTGGTCTGCGGTGCACCAACGCTCATGCTCCGGTCACCCCTGGGCTGCCGAGGCTGGCAGTGCAATCACACATGTCCTGCCTCCTCTGTCCCCCTCCTAGGAACGTTACCACGGGCATAAACTACCTCTGGAGACAGTGAGGTCCTTGTCGCATAACAGCCTGTGGGTAGGTGATGACAGGAGATTCTTTGGCTCCTAGTACCTAGCAGAGAAACCTGTTCTATTAAGGCCCCCTGAAGAAAAGATCACACAAATACCAAAGTAAAGCAAAGGTTTCTCTTACTATAAAAGAAGCAATATTTAATATCATAAATCCCCAAGCAATGCGTGTGCTAGGTCAAGAGATTCCCTAAAAGAGTACCTAAAAATAACTTAAAGGATTACACAAATTAAGATTATAGAAATAGATTATCAAACAGTTACAGGAAAACTGGTATTGCCATACCGGCTTGGATGAATTAGTTCAGAGGCCTGACCCAGACCACGGCCAGTTTAAAACGGTCCAGTTGAAAACATGACTGTCTTCCAACCAGATTTGAACTGACATGCCCAAATTAAGCCAATAGAATAGCAAAGCTTTAATGGTGACTAGGGCAGTAGGTTTCGGAGCGGGGGGTGGGGTGGGGGGCGTGTTTGGGTTTTGTGAAATTGTTTGCCCTTTAAGTATTGAGAAATAATTCAATTTTGGTTTTAATACTGTGAAGTCAGCTGTATCTGCAATGGCAGGTGATCCGTTTAACTGATAATGGGCATGAGCTCAGGCAGAGCCGCCTCCTACTTAGGCACGGTGCAAACTGCAAGACTAGTAAGAGCAGAGCTGTGCTCGACAGCTTGGGGCCTCTTTTGCAGAAGACATTCGGTTGCCCTCAGAGGTGGCAAACCATGGGTGCTCTGAAAAAAGAGACCATTTAAAGAATCTTCTAAACTATGACCTTGCCCACTCACACTGACCAGCCATACAGTAGTGGAAGGGTCAGTCCCAGCCTTCTTCTGTCACTTTGCTGACCTCATGTGGCTAAGGAATGCAGCCATCCCTTGTGGCACCCTTGGTGGCACCCACCAGTGATCATTATTTGTGTGAAGCCTTAAATCGTTGCTCGAAAAAAACCCATACACAAGTCATTGGTGGATACTGGAATGATGCAGAAGACCCAGCAGGATCACTGTACAGGGAGAAAGGTTTTAGGGAGGAGACTGACCCATGCAAAGAAGAAGGGAACACTCACAAAATAGACTACAATGGCATTTCTCCTCTCATTGCCACCAAAGGTAAAATAATAAAAAGGCACGCGCGTAGAAGAATAGGGCAGTACCTAGAAAGCACGTCTGTACACCAAAACTTATTGCAACTTCATGGAGTCAGAGACATGTTTCACTGTCACTAACGTGAAACACCTTCTTAAAATGGCACAGTGAGGACTGATCCACAGCCTGCTGTAACCCTCCAAATTCTTCCCATTAATTTCACTGAGATTTGAGTCAGGCCTGAGGGCGGCAAAATAGGATACTGAAGGAAGAAAGTCTAAGGAGGATGAAGAACAAGAAAGGAGCTGGTGTGGCAGCTGCTGTAATAAAATACAAATCCAATATTTTACAAAATAGAATACTTGCAGGAAATATCTACTGTACATGGTAAAAAATTACTTGTAAGGCTACGTTAGTTTTTCCCTTATTTATCATTAGGAAAAAAAAAAGAAAAAAGAGCTTCAAAATTGTTTATTCTTTTTTTAAATTGACTTCTGGTAGACTGTTAAGTAGCTATATGCTAGCCTGCTGAATTAGGATTTTCACATTAAATCCATCCTCAATGGAGTCTGAGCACCCTTCTGTAGTAACCAGACAAAACCCTGCTCAAATCCTGGCATAGCTTTGACTGTGCCGCTCCAAGGACAAATTGCAAGAAGCACAGGTTGGGCAAAGGCATGACCAGGGTACTGAGAGAGGGAAAACCCTTAAAGGCAACAGCTACATGGGACAAGGAGGAAACAAAGCAGGAAAAAGAGTACTGCGCCAGGATCGGACCTAAATACTCCTCTTGGCTTTTTCACTGAACTTGGGCCGGTCACTTTACCTCCATATGTGCCCATCTCATCCCTCTTTTGCCTTGCCTGATGCCTACATACTTAATTCCTCAGGTCAGGGGCTGTCTTGCCATAGGGTTAATACAGTATCTACCACCTCCAGGCCTGAACTGAGCCTAGCTGGGGCTACCTGTACCCCTTATCTTTTCGGCTAAGCAGTTGGTCTAAGATCACATCTCTGGAAAAGGAGGTAAGAGGAAGATAAGACCCATGGCTTAATTTATATACCAATTCCGGTATGGGGGGAAGGAATGGGTGTTCAGTGATATTTGTATGTCTGATTTCAGAGTTTCCCCAGACTGCTTGCAGGGTTAGGGAAGCTCAGTTCTCTTCATTGCGACTGCTTGAACAAAATTTTGCAAAGCTAATAAATACTATTTACAACAGTAACAGGAAAATGGCAAGGAAAGGAAAACACAGGACAATCTGAGACTGGGTCTACATAAAAAACTCCATCAACACATCTAGAAGCCAATAAATTAAATCCATACGGTCCTCTCAGGAGGCACTTCCGGTTTGAGCCTTACATTGATTTAGTTTGTTGGGAAGGAACTGATTTAAGCTAAACATATTAGCCTTAAGCAGACTAAAGGACATCCATCCAAAACATTGCATAAATTTAACAAAACCTGCTTTCTAAACAGATTTAGTTGAACTAGTGTAATTCTCCCACACAGACAAAGTGTGACAAGACAGCGACTGATCTTTGCTTGAATTCCACAAGGGTGGAAGCAGTAGGGAACCCTACCAGGGCTGCTTTCAACCCAAGGAAAAACCTACCCCACTAAATGATAAAGGGGCTGGAGAGGAGAAGAGAGAAAGAGCTAGGGGAGGACAATTCAGCAGTATAATTGCCCGCCCCTCTCCTGCCTGCGGTGTTAACTCAACAATGTCAGGACCCACCCATGTCCCTTTGGAAGCACACTCATCATGCTTCTCAATCCCCACAAAAGGCTCAAATGCTGTAGACCAGTAGGCACAGAGCTGTGGCAGGGTTCTGAGCAGCGCTATGCTGCATCTTCTCTTTCTCTCAATTCCCTCTCCCAAGAAACCTGTCACCCACAAGCTCCCATCAGTTTTGCATATTTCACTCTTTTACAGAATGTCTTTGTGCTCAGATTAGGATGTGTGCATGCACGCACGCACACCCACCAGTCACCGGCACACTGCTGGCATCATCTGCCATCATAATTCAATCCTGCCCTTGCGGTATCAGACAGGAAAGGAATAAAAGCAAAGACAGGGACTGTGTGCGAAGCGAGGAAGGGAGTTACAAAGGCAAGAGATCCCATCTGCAGTCACAGCCTCACCAGTCAATGCAGAAGTTGAACTCCCTCTCTTTTGTGCTTTGGTTCACTGAGGATGACAAGTCAAGGGGACTTTGGTTGAAAATATGTGGGAAAGAGGGAAGTCAAGAAAAAAGGCCTTTTTTTATTTTTAAGAGGTGGCATTGACTCTTCTGTCTATTTCAATTATCTTCAGTGTTTCGTTTCCTTCTAGTTCGGAGTTGACTCTGCAGGGAACAAAAAAACCAAAACGACAAAGGTTAACGCTAATAGTTAGTCATTTTTAAAAGCGCATATCCTGCTTGAATTGGCTAATGCTAAAATGGCACACAGTATTTACCAGGTACTTGTCAGTTGGAGTATGGCAAGACACCAAATTAGTCATCTCTTTGGCTCTAGGTATAACTTTGACACAAGTGCTCAGAAGGCACGCTTGGGGTGATATGGCTCATCCTAGCCCTCAGAATAACATTCTTTCAAACAAAATCCCTCCCTCCACTGTTTGGTGTGCTTGCTACTGCTTGTCAGCAGAGAACAAGATGTAGGCCAGCAGGGCAGTGGCAGGACAAAGAAAAGGTAAAGTGGAAAGAAAACTGCACATACATATTTAAACCAGTGAAAGTGTCTCTTTGCAAAGGCCCCAAAAACTTAGATTTAAGATTAAAAAAAAAAAAAAGATATGAAGGAGCTCTGTGTTAAGTAGTTCAGATAACCTTACAGGTCTGTCTCTAAAGACCGAGTCCTGCAAACTTTCCACAGTAATGCTTTAGAAAGATCACTGTTGTGAGAAGCTCCAGCTCTTCACGCCCTAACCTCGTAGAAAGCCCAGTGAGTCACAGCCTTACACTTCCACCCAACTGGCAAAAGCTTATTCCTTCAGGGGACAAAGAAGTAAGTGCTTAAAGAAGTGGGTAAGCACAACTAACGGGCTTATAGGGGTTAGGTTTCTGGCAGAAGCACCGAGTTTGGTAGCTGCATTACTACAATACTGTTGCAACCACTTCTCCAGAGTAACAATAACTCTGCCTATAAGCTCTCCAGATAGAGACCAAACTTTTCCTTCACGTTCCACAGTGCCCAAGCACAGCTGAGCCCCTAATCTTACTGCTGGCCTCCAGACACAAATGACAGTGATGCCAAACACCTGGATGACAAGCAGCCCACCCTGCACTCACCTGTGCTGCTGCAGGCCCAGCAGCACCGATTTCTCTAGCCTCGTCTCATTGGCTATTGTGAACTGCATGATATCATCCTGCTGTGACCCTGGCATGGCTTCCAGGGACAGCGCTGCGTACTTGGAGGTGTCTGCTTGCCTGTCATTGCGATCTGCAAAGGAGATCGGGCTTGACGACTCCTCCAGTTGGTGAGGCTCTTCATAAATTAGCAGACTCCTTGACCTCACTGCATACAAAGACAGAAGGCAAAAAGAGATGAGAAACAGGCAGCTCGGAGAACAACCATGTCATTTCAGGAAACGGAAACTGTCAGAGCAGAACTAAAGATGCAAAGGTCTTTTCATAGTGATTATCTGGTAATTTGATAGCTGAGGAAAGATACCACAGCAGTGGTCCAGGTAAGGATCAAAAAGGCCTGAATTATTCACAAAACAAGAACAAAATGAAACAATCATTTTAGTAATATATGTTGAAAGCAACTGGATCGTTATGGGTATAAAATACTAACAGTTTCCCACTCAGTCCTTTGACTCTCTGTTGCTGCTGGCAAAGGAGACACCAGCTGATATCAGTTGCGTGTTTTAACAGGATGAACATTTGCTACCGAGTAGAAATCCTGCTACCTTTTACAAACCACTAGCCTTAGTCCCACAAACAGAAACAAAACTGCTTCAAACAGAAATACCAAGCAGGCTAGCGGGGAAAGGCTTTGCCCATGTCTATGAAGTCTTCTGCCATCAGAACAGCTCACCAAGCTATCCTTTGAAAGACACAGGTATATCAAGGAATGGCCCACTAAGGAGCAGAAAAACAAGAGGTGCTTGAGGAGGGGATTAGGGATGGGGGTGGAAAACAAGTGCCGAAGCACAACCAAGCAGGAAGCAAGACCGGGATAGTTGTCACTTACCAATGGAGTCTGTGTAGGACTCTGGCGAGGAATGCTGTCTGGGCAACACCATCTTTGTAGCAGAAGGATACGGCCCGTAGCTCTGAGAGAAGCTGCCAAAAACTACTGCAAAGCACAGCACCACCATCTGGCAACAGGAAGATGCAGAAGAGGTAAGTGCACTAGCTCTTGGCCCACATGTGCCCATCAAAATCATTTGAGGCTATTTTCATCACTACTTACAGTGTCTCTTAGCAAAGGCACATATAGAATAACAATTCAGAGTTTTAAAGGGCAGATTTCAACGCTGAAGTTTGTTTTCAATGTCTGCCACCATCTTGGCCTGTAGCCTTATTTACTGCCAAAGTTGAAAAGCAGACACAACCACCGCGTGTGTTTTACAGGTGCTGTTGGGAATTTCCAAGGTTATTTCTGCTGCTGGCCCCAGTCTTGCTTCGAAGTAAAAGAGAGGCTGGCAGACTAGGAGAACAACTTAGACCTTGAAAATAATTTCCATCAATTTATAGCACTAGTATAAAGGGAATTTGCTGGCTGAGTGTAAGGAGGGAAAAGGGAAAAGTTTCATTCTAATCCTTTTCTTATCCTGACTACTATTACTGAAATAGGCCAGAGGTAGTTTTATAGCCTTAGTCATATTTTTATTTGGATGAGCAAGTTTATTTTTACTGGTATCAAAAGAACCAGGCATCAAAGATCACTCTTGTTTTAATTTTACAACTCTAGACACCATTTCTCACATACAATATTGTAGGAAATAGTAAAACAGGTCACTCAGAGGGGCAGTGCTCCTTCTTTCATCACTGCAGCATCCAATGAAAAGCACAGGCCCAGTCTCCTCCAGAATTTAATGCCTTCCCACAACCATTAACCTTCACCAGCCAGGAGTCTCACCTACCTCAAAATTAATTGTCAAATTTTGGAGAGAAGTTTCCCAAGCTAAGAATTTGCAAGTGAGTGGCTTCACAGAACAAGGGATGTGCCTTTGAGCAGTGGAAAGAAATTATCATTCCCCTACAATTCCCAGCTTTAGGGACGCTCACCATAAGACAGGTCCCTGTCTGTGTGCTAGCTGCCTTACACGAACGGGACACTTTCCCAGCAACCATGGCTTGGAGTCTCTGCAACTGCTGCAGAAGTGTTCTGGAAAGCAAAGACAACAGACAAGCATCAAATGCACTGATCTACTTGCCGGTTAAACAGCTTTTTGCTTCAAATCCCACACCTGGCAATAATATAGCATTTATGACAAGGTACAGATCATTAAAAGTCCTCCCCTTGAAGCAAGGAACGTTTTCAGTTTTACAAGACTTTTACATATGGACCTTTTACACTGGACCTTTCAAAAAGATCTTTTGGCTTTCCCTCAACTGATGTCCCTGAACAATTACTTTTTCGGCATTTTCAGAAGGCTCTTATAAATAAAAAATGTATTTTCAGTGTTTCTACAAGAAACAACTGAAACTGGTCTACATTAAAAGTGACTAGATGCATATACAACCTGGTTCTGTGTCATGAATTCAGCAGGAGTTTCACCATTATGTGAAAAGGTGCAGAAGCAAGTTTATAACTGCTCTAATTGATGGTAGAGGTATACAGCTATGTCCTTTTTCTGAAAACCTGCCATACGGTGGTTTGGACCACACGCTGGACCATTTTCAAAGAGAAGGTCTTAAAACTAGACATAAGTACAGACTTAATTTCTTATAGATTGATTTATTAAATAAAGCACTTTATTGCTATTTGCTAAATACTCCCCAAGTTCACAAAAATCACGGATGCTTGAAGTGGCTACTCTGACTGTGTCTTTCAGAGGCTCCAGCCACGATAGCAATTCTGTTCTGGTTGGAGTCAATAGTCCCAGACCAGGGAGATATTCTGTCTCGCTGTTTTTCTTTTGCTGTATCATCATCAATTATCACAGTTAGGATACTACTAATTTACATGGGAAATTATCTCAAAGAATGATTGATATAGGGTTTTCACAGCAGTTTTCATTTTGTTTTCATTAAAGCTTTTTGACAGACAAGGAATAATCCAAATACTTGCCCTCAGCACAGTCAAATATAGTACAATTTTGCATCAGGATGTTAACTTTGCTGTTTGCTTCCAATTTTACTCTTCATTTCTCCTGTAAGTCTCACGACCTATTTCAGAGGGTAACCCCCCACAAAACTCCAGGCAACAGCTTTGGAGGCTGTTAACGTCAAATGCTAAAGCAAGAGGCAAGGTTAGGATGTCAAAGAAAATAGAAGGATTATTTTAAGATCAAACTGGCTAAAAACTAATTGTAGGACAGACCCAGAGGTGCCTTCACAGCTCAATATACACTTGCCTGCCTATTATTATAGATTTTTTTAATCATCAATGCTCATTGCTAATTAGGGTTTAATGAATTCAAGGACTTCAGCACTGCATTCTGAAATGAGCACAAGGCATGCTCGCAGCAGAGATTTATCTGGGCCAGCAGATCCTTCTCAACTTATGAAGGAAGGATGTCTTGCATGCTCTTGAGAGCATGGCTTATTCTGCAACTCAATATTTAAAAAAAGAAAGCGATTCGTCTAATTCAGTCCTTTATTCACTATTAGAGAGACCACAAGCAAATTAAGAGATGAAAACACTGTCCATCACGTAAATGAGACCATCCAAATTCCCTGTTCCCTTCTGCATCTTTTCCCAATTCCTCCTCCAATTCACTCCGTGGAAGAGGGTTCACAAAGACTTGGTACATGGTATATATCACTTCCCGGCACAGAACATGCTGCATACAGTATTCCCACCATATGCCACTAGCTATGCTATACAGCAATGCCTTTTTAACCCTGCACTTTCTGTGCTATTATAGGAGGCTAAATTTCCACGCAGTTTCAGGCTTGAGTCACTGGGCTCGACACAGAACAGCTCCGCAGAGCAAGGAGGAAGGAGCTCTCCTCCTCCTCAGCTCGGGGGCTGGCAGCAGCAGCAGCCTTGAAATGCTGATCACTCTTGCCACTTTTTGTGGAGGCGTCAGTGAGAAAACAGCTAATGGCTGGTGAGGAAATCAACAGAGAAGAGGCAATTCTCCTCATTTTGCTCATCTCTGCCTTTTTGTGTCCAATTTAAAAAACGTGCTGGGCAGAGCGGGCCCAGAGAGCGGATTCCAAACCGCTCTTTTTGAAAAGTATAATTAGGCAGGTATTCTGAGGTCTCCTATACACAGAGGAAGATTCATCACCCACCTTATTTACCAACTACCTTCATATAAAATGCCTTTCTCTCCCAAGCCATTTATCTGTTTGAGCAGAGCTACTGTCTTCTCAGCAGGCAAGGACTCGGTGTTGGGAGCTGACAGGCTACAGGTGCATCTTCAAACTAAGAGCAAGAGCCAAGGCAAGAGCAAGCAAGAAACAAGTTTGTGTGTTCAGAGATGATTATCAGTTTACCCTGCCACTGCCCAAATAGGGCACTCCTTGTTGCTTTTATTCTCTATTTGAATTTGGATTGGTGGGAGACTGGATTCCAAGGTCAAAAGATCTCCTTTCCCATGCAAAAGCTGCCTTCATTGTCACTGGATGGCTGCAGGGATGATCTGGACTAAGAGAGGGAAAAAGAGCAGCTCTGTGCTCTGCAGAACAGGAACTTAGGTTAAACGAAGATGCTCCCTCTAAATAGCAGCAGGAAGGCCGCGAATGCTTTTAGTGAAACACACTGCCTGTGGCTAAGTCCTAACAGGAGAAAATGGAATCCCAAGGCAACATGCACCAGGGGGTTTGCACCCACAGGGATTATTTTCACTGTCTGACACATTTCCCAGTGATATTCAATTAGAGGGTCACCTCCGTAGGAGGTGTGAATGTGCTTTCACGCTTTTTCCTGCCAATGGAAGCACCTCATAGAAAGCTGTAAAGTGACTGAAGACTCCTGCTCTCCCTTCCACACACTGCCAGCAAATTCACTCTGCCTGTGATGTCTTGTTTTCATGTGCACATTCACGTATTCATCTTCAGAAGAGTCCCTTTCACCACCAAAGCAAGGAACGAGTCAAGGCTTCTCCTCTACTTTCAGTGACACTTTGATTAAGGAGAGGAAATTTGTCACTCCAGGACCTAGCCACCTGGGAGGCTTCTTCAATTCAGTGTTTATGTTTAAAATACAACATTGATTTAAACCAAAAAGACAGTTTCTAGGGGACACCAAACACTGTTTGTTTTGATCAAGATTTTTCAGAGAATTTATCTACTTTGTGAGGAACAAAACCTAATTTTGATAAGGAGGGAGAAAAATTGCTCTGTCTTTCGACTCTACATACAGATTCCTTCTCTGCCTGTCCTATTTGCAGGAAAGAGAGAAAACCACAAAGTAAGGTTTTCACTGAAAGACCAGAATACCTCAAAGCAGAAAAAAAATCCACAATTTTTCCTCATTTGAATTACAAAGAAAAAATCCACCAATTTTTCATCAAAGATGTTTCAGCATAAAAACACTGTCCTGCTGCTGTGAAAACAAGGAGTTGCTCCGGGGCTGCCATGCTTTGTCAATTATTATGAGAGTCGTCTGAAGTGAAGTGCGAGATATCTCACTGCAACTTAAATCCAGATCCTTCACTCCTTGAAAACAACTTGGCAAAATGGCTTTACCAGCCTCAACTAAACGAACAGCCATGCAAATCACTGAAGTCTTACAGCTTTGGTGCTGATAAACCCTTGGTGGGTCAGACTGATATGCAACTTAATCTTTTGAGGACTGGTTAATAGCTTGAGCAGGAGCATGAGAAATAGAAGAACATCTCAGTTGTATTTATAAAGCCACTGCCTTTAATGGGGCTGTCAGAGTAGAGATCTACACAACTTGCGAGTCATTACTGCACAGGAGCAACTCAAGCAGCTACTTGCATGCCTTGTCCATGTGTAACACTCTCAACCACATGCTAATTGGATCCTCTGCCTATCATTTGTCCAGGAAAGTGATCATCAATATATTTATAGAGAATAAGTGTTATGAGGAGCAGCTGAGGGAACTGGGCTTGTTTACCCTGGAGAAAAGGAGGCTGAGGGGAGACTTTATTGCTCTCTACAACTACCTGAGGTAGTTGTAGAGGTTGTAGCGAGGTGGGGGTCAGTCTCTTCTCCCAAGTAACAGGCGCTAGGACAAGAAGAAATGGCCTCAAGTTGCACCAGGGGAGGTTTAGATCGAGTATTAGGAAAAACTTCTTCACTGAAAGGGTTGTCAACATTGGAACATGCTGCCCAGGGAAGTGGTTGAGTCCAGCCCTGGAGGTATTTAAAAGACATGTAGATGTAGTGCTGAGGGACATGGTTTTGTGGTAACCTGGCAATGCTAGGTTAACAGTTGGACTTCATGATCTGAAAGGTCTCTTCCAACCAAAACAATTCTATGATTCTGTGATTCTATGATAAATACAGACTCAACAGAAGTGAAAAGCAAAACTAATTCTCATATGTCATACACAGTACCAGATGTTTCAATACTGTCTTTTAGCCCAAATAGCCATGGCTCACAGCTCAGCAACGCTGGTGTCAGAGACGATATTCAACCCCCTAGATCATTGGCAGTTTCTGCTTTTGGTCCCAGTGCCAAAACGTGAGTGGATCAAGCCTTCTTGGTGACTGGGACAAGTCAGTTCAACTCTTGGTGCCACCTTCTTCTCACACCCTTTGCTTTTTAAGACAGCAGTACCCCACACGTTCAGATGCTACTGAAAGCAATGAGAGCCTGGCTCACTTGTGGCTACGAGACATAACAGATATGCATGTAATAATGTGCTTCCTTAGTTTTGAGAAAACTGCCTAGAAAGGAACTTGGATGGGTTTCTTTTAAGGGACTGAGTCACATAAATTAGAAGAGGAAACATATGCTAGTGTTCTAATACTGAAGGTGCCAAAAATGCTGCAGTCACCCACTCAGAGTAATAAGAATTAAAAACTCCCCTGCATCTTGATCCCCAGCCTCCTGCCTTGCCTTTTAAGATGCATAAATGCCAAGGGAGATGCTTCTGGATGTGAAGTTTTTGACCACACTTGCACCTTTTACATTACATATTTTCAGATCCAGAACTTCCGGCTAAGGCTCAGGGAAGACTCTTCTCTAAATTTTTTCATGTTGCTGAGAATAAACTAGGAACATTTTTACCAGAAGAAATTCTAGTGTTTCCATGGTCTGGAGCCAGATTTTGAAATGCAAGCAGGGTTTCCCTGAAGCCTTAGGTATGTAACTGTGCAAAATGCATTCTATATATAGAATAACATGCTCTAAAAAACTGATTGCACACCCTGAAAGGAAACTCTGCTGTTCAATAGTTTTGGAAATTGCCCTTCAGTTCCTTTCAACTCAAGCCAAACTATAAAAACATGATACTGACTGACAGCATGTACATGCGCACGAACTTTTTGGTAAGCAGCTATAGCCCAATTTTCCAACAAGTAAAATACCAACTTTGTCTTCATCTACACTGAATGCATAAAGATTTTTACATGTAATCACAGCACTTATTTTCCTGTTATCGTTCTTCCACTCTTACAGTATTTCACAACAAAAGAACAGCTCTAAAGTTTGTAGGTCTACTTTTAGATAAGACCTTCAACAACGTCTTCATTTTTTGCTGCATTGAACACTCAAAATTGCAACTAAAGTCAACTGGGGCTCTTCTTTGGGTATATTAAATAAGACGTGTGTATGACTGCTAGGTATTTTGAGGAATAAAATCCTAACCATTTAAATTTGGACATCCACAAATAAACTGACACTGCATCACTTTGACCATCACTGCTTTGAACTTTGATTCCTGACTGTATATAGGAGAAGTACCTATGGACATAGCTGGAAGTACCAGCTATAGGATGCTGTGAAGAGAAGTTCTAACACATTTGAACAGTTTCTGGATGCCACATCAAGGCTCTTTGCAAATACCAATGAGAAAACCAGACATTTCGAATTCACCCTAGGAAGTGGATAACATACATTAAACAAGGGCCTGGAATCATTCTCTGAATGAGACCATTGAACAATTATACACTAAATAAGAAAAGTGGCTCTTTGGGGTTATGGTGAAAAAACCCATAATGCAGTACATTACCTAATTCAAGCTTGATGAAAGCAGACAATTTTACATATTTCTCCGTACTTCAATATGAAGCTTTAACAGATTTTAGGTACAATTTGTATCTAAATAGCAAAAGCAGCATCGCCATGAATTACAAGAATTTCTGTGCAAAGGGTCAGGAACATCTGCTTCTCTGCAGAACATTACAAATCAATATCGATACTACTGCAGAGGGAAGAAAACAATTCAACTCATCCCACACACCCAGAGTATGAAGGATTTGGAGATAATATCACTTTGCTAAATATTTTTAGAGTATTTAGCATGAGACAATTAAGATCATCAAATAATAGAGAAGATGCTAAAGATCCTGTATAAAAGGATGGTCAATACCAACAAAGCTGTTCTCATGACTGCATCTGCAACAACTCCGAGATGAAAACAGCTGGCCAAATTTAGCTGAGCTGGGGAGAAGAACTCTAGGCTTGACAACATGTTGTTCCTGAGTGGTTCATCCACAGCTGCACCTTTTCTTATTGCAGCTGTCTTCAGCACCTCCTGGGACAGATCCTGGAACAGATCCTGGGACAGAAAACCCTACTCCACATGTACAGAACAATTCCTGGTTCTTTTATATAAAGCCCTGGAGGTAGATATAGGAGGCACAGAAATGGCTTGGCTCTCTTCAAACAACCAGCAGATGTCTTTATGCATGAGCAGTGTGTGGGAGACTCTTCAGCAAACTGCAGTTCTACAGGGTCTGGCTCCATGAAATTAGAGATTGGATCCGGAGATTAGAAACAACACATGCCACTCAATTAGCAATACACTGGCTGCCAGACAAGCTCTAGGGCCATTTTCCATGATCGTGGGTCTTATCTTCAAAACCCAGCCTCCTCCTACACTTCAGTACAACCATCATGTTGAACGGTAATATTCAACCATCACTACAAATGTCTCTAACTAGAAGGTGTTAACAGCGGACTTATCTAATACCTGCTCATTGGAGTTTGCCATCATTAGAGAACACACTGACCATAAGCCATGACTGACACTCCACTCTCAGCCAACATCTGATTAAAAGCTCAGCTCTTGAACGTTTTCTGCCACTTGTTCTTTGAGAAAGACACCATTGAGTCACCCATTTATTCAGAAATGAAGAAACAAGAAGCTGATTTTCCCCCTCCAAATGAAGGAAATTCTGGAGTGTGAGATGGTTGCAAGGGTGCCCAAAAATTGCAATGACATCTAGCAGTCCGGAAGGAATTAATAATGACTTTTGAGCTTCAGCACTGTAATTTCTGGAAGTGTGATGCTCCAGGTCAAGGTCTCCTGTCAAAACAGTCTTTCACTAAGTAAAGACAATTTGGAGAGTTGTGTTGTAATTTTTTGTTTTTTATGTGCTACTAACCATGTTTCCTTAGGCAGTGGAAGAACTCAAAGAAGAGTGTTAAAAGGTTTCCCAAGCACAACACAGGCTAGGGAGACAGTTTAAGACTGTCTTCAGGATCAAGCATATCATCAAAGCCTCTATGATTTACGTTACACTGCTGTCATGATAACTGGCTTTCCTCATTTTTCTTTGACATTAACCAGATCAGATACAGCTATTCTTCACATTTCAATTGATCTCTTAACTTCCAGATTTTCACTTTTCACTGTAATATCATGGTACAGTTTTGTTTTATTCCCTTTGTACCTTACCTGTTAGTATTCTCCAGGACTTCAACCTTCTTACGCAGCTCACTATTTTCATTTGAACAAGTCTCAACTCTGGAGACAGTACAAGGAAAGAAAAAGGAATGTAAAAAATCAGTCATTTATTAAACATGCTTCCACAGAGACCTCTATGATCTTGCCTAGATTTAACGCTAAGTTACACCAACAAACTTTAGTCATAATCTTTAATCATATTTCATGGTGTAGAAGACATTGCAAAAGACACTACTAGCTGTGGAGCACCTGCTTAGAGTGCTCAACTACATCCCAGCAGGTGTAGCTCACTCAGGATGGGCTGTCACTACTTTTTGCCCCTTGAAATAGCAACAGCAAAGACCCTGCTCAGACTTTCTCTGTGCATCAGGCCAAGGGACAGATATTTTAAAAGTGACAGAACATGCTATATTTATGTTGTTATCAAGTATTTTGTGCAAAGGTGTTCAATGTGTGCGTTTCATTGCTAGGATGAGACACCAAGCAATTTAATGAATGCCACGCTTCCGAAATCAGATCCTCGAATTTCAAGTTTAGGGAGGTTAATAAACCATGCAGATTCATTTACAAGAGTGCTCATTTCCACACTGCCCCTAGAAACCTCCTAAACTAAAGTTAGTTATCTTATGACATGCCACATAAGACATACAAGTGAAAATATGGGACTCCTAAAAAGACAAACATGACCAGACAGAATAGTTTCAAGAAGGAAAAAGGTAAAGGGCAACACCTTTGATATCTGTATGTACACGGTGGAATTTCACAAGAATAACTCTGAGAAAGCAAGACTCGTCCATAAAGAGATAAGAAGAAAAAAAGGAAATTACATCAAGGATATCACCAAAGATGGTACAAGGGGTTTAACAGATCCATCTGGTGAAGTGCATAAAAGAAATACTAGAATACTTGTCTGTTGGAAGAAAGATTAAGTTGGGATATAAATCACTAACTGGGGATTTGGCTTCTTCTCCCTAAAGGAAGTTGATGGGTCACATGCTGTTTTCCTGAGTCCTGCTTATTTTCCCAAGCAGTCTTGACTCACCCACTTCCTATTGCTGTATCCGTCTGCACTAGAAGACAGAATATATTCACTTTGAATCCACCTTTCCCTGGACACTGCCTACCCACTAGGCCAACAGAGTTGCATGAGGGCGGGAGGCTGACAGCAGATGGGTCTTGCTTTATTTAAGGTTTAAAGTCTTTGTCGGCACGTTAGCGACAGTTACAAACACAGTTACGAATGCAGCACCGCAGCACCCCAGCACGCGTACAAGCAGAAGGCAGAAGAAGGGCCTTTTCTCAGTCACAACCACGAGGTGGCAGCTGGCACTCTGTGCACCAAACAGTCCCAGCATCAACAGCTGGATCCCTTCCCAGTCCAGCAACTAGTGCTATTGGCCCGTTTGAAACAGGAAGAAGGCTGGCTTACTTTTTTTCCAGACTGTCCATGTATTCTTTCTTTTTTCTTCTACTTTCCTGGGCGGAGATCTAAGGGAAAAGGAAGAAAAACACCAAATATTTGCATAGAAAAAAAAAAGCATCAGAGATGAATTAATAAACTGGTAAAAAGCCCTGAAGTTACTCGATTCGAGCCTCCATGCTGTTCTCATTTCTATTCCTGGTAAGCAAAGCACTGACTTGGTCTGTTTCCACATCCTGAAGCAAGACTGCTCCTCTCAGTAGCATGAAAAAGATCATTCCCTGCTCTTATAAAACTAACCTTAAAAAGTAAGTCAGATTCATCTGGAGAGAATATCCTAGGACAAATACTAAAAGATGGTCCCAGGACAATGCATCTGGGAGAAGAAAAGCCCATGCATGCGCTAGAAAGCAGCTTTGTAGAAAAAGATTTGCAGGTCCTGATGAGCAAGTCAAACATAAATCAGCAATACACCCCCACAGCAAAGGCGGCCAACCAGATCCAGGTCCACATTAACAAGATTGTAGCCAGCAGGTTGACAGAAGTGGTTCTTCCCCTCTATTCAGTGCCTGCAAGACCACAGCCGAGTACAGTGTACAGTTTGTGGCTCTGAAATAAATACTTTGGTTGTACAGAAGCAAGCCCAGAGGAGGAACAGAGCTATAATAAGCATGCTGGAGCACATGGCATATCAGGAAAGGCAGAGAAAGCTGAGTTTGTTCAGACTGAAGACGAGAAGGCTAAGGAAGGAATCCTATTGCTGTCTTCAACTATCTTGTGAAGATAACGTCAGAGTCTTCTCAGAAGCTTACAGCAAAATGGCAAGAGGCATCAAATACAAATTGCAACAAAGGAAATTTCAATTGGACATTAAGGATTCTATTTACTTGTTTTTACCACAAGAGCAGCCTAATATGGGACAGGTTGCTCAGAGATGCTGGGGACTCGTCACCCTTCAAGACAGGAAAACGTAACTGGACAAGTCCTCGAGCAACTTGCTCTAAGCTGACCCAGCTTTCAAAGCAAGGATGTGGACCAAAGGACCGCCAGAGATCCCCTCCAACATAAACGACCGATTATATGAAAGAGGTATATAAATTGCACAAGGTCACTTCCAAAAATTTTGAAAAATATATATTACAATAGAAAATTCCAATTCACTGTGGGCAAATTTACACCTCTATCTGCAAAACCAATAACAGAATGCATTAACCTTCAAAGATGTACTAATATCTTCTAGAAGAAGTGAGCTGGCCAGGTCTGAAAAAAACCCCTGCTTTCTTTCCTATCTCTAGGCTCTTCCCCATGTTGGAAGAAAGAAAAGACTTAAGCACTGAAATACACAGTCAGGTTTTAAAACATGAAACAGTGGAAAAGAACACCTTCATCACCGTGGAAAGAATACAGAGGTCTTTGCCTACCATAAGGGTAGGATTGTACTGTTTTTAAAATGGAGCCAAACAACAGCAACTTGATACCCTGCTTACTAAATACTCTATTGTTCATGCGTTCAGGTAAATACCTAGACAGAGACACGCTGTCACAGTGACAGGCAATTTGATGGATGTTTTTAGGAACAAAGAAAAACACTTTATTAAAAGACGTCTTACGGGATTCAACTGTACCACAGACCATTACTGCAGAATTGTTGCAGCATTTTTTAAAATGAATGATGAATAGGACTAACTAACATTTACCTTGTTTTTTATTTTCCTGCGGATTTTCTTCAGCACTTTCTCCTCTGCTTTTGTCAGGGGCAGTTTGGTAGGGATTGGGTACCCTTCTGCTATCAGTGTCCTCTTCTCCTCCTCTGTCAGGATGAGTGGGCCGGTCCCCTGTAATTTCTGCAAGTGTCATGAAATAATACAACAGTAAGCGGAGACAGCCCTAAAGAAAAGGGTGTTAGGGAAGAGAGGTAGGAGCTCTCCCACTTCAGAGAGGACTCTGTCTACTAACACAGCAGTCTCTTTCAATTGGGAATGAGTGGAAGAGGAAGACCTTTTAGATAGCTTCCATTCAGAGACTGAACCTTTGGGGCAGGATTCCCTGAAAATGGTTGTTCTCGGCCCAGCTCTGCATACACTGTGGCCAACAGTAAAACCTTCCTTGGCTCAAACAGGGAAAGAGAAACATGAAAAGCACTGCTGAAAATCCCTCCCTAAAGATCACCACTTACTTTCGACATGACAAGAGGACAGATGCAGGTCTACCAGGGACAGGTTAACCCAGCAGGGCTGGGCCCTAATGCAAAACACAATCCATGGTGGGAGAAACTTAATAACACTGTTGAACCCTGTCTTAACTTTGAGGAGAGGCACATGCTGTTCTCTGTGGGAACAGAACAGACCAGTGTGCAAGAATTACTGGATTGGCAGTTTTAACCAGAGATGGTCAAATCCATGGCAAAAACAGCAATTAAAGAAAAAGGAAAAAAAAAAAAAAGGAAAAAAAGAGAGACAGACAGATAGATGAAGGAAAAAGCCAGCCCCACTTACATGTGGTGCAGTCAGGAGAGGGGAATTGGAGAGCGCTGAAGCTGCGCGCGATGTCACTTTAGCTGTGGCTTGTAGCTGGATTGGGCTTGAGGGAGGGAGCGATCTCGCTGGGCTCTGCCCTCCTTCAGAGTCACTGCCATGGCTGCTGGGAGGGGTTGGAGGCAAATGCAAGGGATCCACTGCTAAATGGCAAGAGAGATACATAACACAAGGTTTTGAGGTGCTAATTTAAATTTCCACTAGAGCCATGACCACCACCCAATTTCCAAGACTAGGACTGTCTGCTAAAAAATGGATCAGGGAAAAATGGCAACTTGGAAGATTTTCAGAGCATGCAGGTCTCCAAAGGAGGAATGAAATGCAGCAGCTATCTTTAGGCTCAACAGACAAAACAGCGCTCTGCGCATATGCTCCAGTCATTTCTACCTACACTTCAGCTTCTCCAAATGCTTTGAGGTTTAAGTATAACCCTCCAGTACATGTCCCCTGGCCCTGGGAAACCACACTAACAGAGAGGATTTGAGCCAGTGTGCTGTCTTTGCAAAAACAATAGTCTTTCCTAACTTTGCTGTGGATTAAACAAATTGCCAGTATTTTTCAAGAGAAGGGATCACGTCCAAGGTGTTACATGAACAGAGAGGAGGGAAACAATCTGACTCCTAAGGACGTGGTTTGGCACAACTGGGAGGAAGTAACAACCTAGTTACAGTGAAGGCTTTAATGTACTGATGGAGCTGGAGCAGCTTAGGCAACTACGACAGGAACCGCTGTCACTCTGTGCTATCCAGGGCCATAAGCTAACTTCTACTGCGCTTGCAGCCAAAAGAACCTGTGCTGGAACTGGCAAGCGAAGTGCCACTTAAGACCAAATGGGTCTGAACCAAAAGAAACAAGGCAACGTCTCACCTACTCATATTACATGGACAATTTAGCAGATGCCCAAAACAGCCATAACAAAGTCATTATTTCTCTGAGATAAATTCACAGCAATGAAAACTAGGAGTAGGAAGATACAGGCCTGAATTTGCCACCTTCCACTTCTGTTATACTTTGGAAATTTGAGTTGAAAAGATCAAATGGGTGGTGGGGGAGGAAGGAAGAAAAATAGTAAGAAAAAAAAGCTATTATACACAATCACTTTCTGTCTAGCATCTTAACTCTAGCAGTTGCCAGAAGAAGATATACACCTGAAAAACAGCAAGGCCCTTAACCCCACAAACTGAGCAATCAAATCTACGCCCTGGGTTGAGATATAGCCTCCCTTTTTCCACCTGCCACATCACTTGCTTCTCTCCCTAGAGCAGTTCTAATTACCTACACAAATGAATTCACTAACAGAATATCAAGTATCAGATAACTGAGACACAGTTATCTGCTCAAATTTCAGCCCAAATATTTGGCTCATTCAAACTTTTCTTGGGTTAACATATTATGTATGACAAAACCACGTTTAACTTTCAGGGTAGGGATCATTGCTCCTCCGTCCTCATTTACAGATTAGTGCAAAGGGATCCTGGTGTCTCTTAAAAACTCTACTAAAACTAATATGCTACAAACAGAAGCACCAAACTTTTAGTTTCATAAACTCACAACCTTGCTATTGTATCAGAGGTTAAAACGGTAAAGTTTCCACTTATGCTCATCATGCCTTCTATGCCTTAGTTAAGTCCCCTCAAATTGATTTCTCTTCTACCCTAAATAATCCTGTACTTTAAGGATTCAAGTTCCCTCTAGCAACTGTACAATTCTTAATACGCTACAGACAAAAAAGGGATCGTTTTCTTTGTGATGAGCAAGGGGAGGAAAAAAAGAAAAAACACATAAATGGATCAGAGAGAGGCTGGCTCTTTAGCAGCCTGAGTTGAATCCCTAGAAGGCAACAGCTTCAGCCTAAAGATTAACATGGCGAATGAGGAGGCCAAATATTTAATCAGGGTAAAGTACATTCATTGTGCATTCTGGTCATCTCCCCCTGCATTTTGGGTTGGTAATTAACAGACCTTCCTTAGAAGACAGGTTCAGGAACTGATCCACTTCATGGGGCTCCAATTTAATCTCTGGAAGAACTTTCTGGCTCAGTGGTTTCATCTAGAAAAGAGAAATTAACAGCATGAAAACTCAAGCACACATCTTAAAAATCTTAATAGAAGGCCACAAGGATGACTTCTCCATAAATGGAGAGGTTTCCCTCCCTCCTGCTCTGCTACAGGCAAAGCTTTAACTGCTTCTAAGCAGTTAAACCAGGCTACAGAGAATACTGCCCTGACTACTCCCACTGTGACTTTTCTTACTACTATATTTAGCTAAATAAAAGATTACGCCTCAGAGATGACATTTCAGACTGAAAGCTAGCATACAACCCACTCAAATTACTTCTCTTAGCAACAGAGCTGCTGCTAGGATTTGCCGGACTGCACAGTCTGTTCGAGCAGAGACAGGAACACTCCTGGCAGTGGGGGAGAGCCTGTTCAAAGACCCTTGTCATCTGGGAGCAAGAGCAAAGTGCCGGTCACTGAAGCACCAGATTATCAGACCCAAGTTCATTTCATGGTGTGGAGGAGCAGGAAAAGAGACAATCACAGCTGACCAAAGTTTGGAAGACATCTGGCTTGCCCTGTTGACAGGGTTGGGGCACCAGGCTGCCAAGCTGTTGCCCAGAGTCTGCCTGAATGCTACAGTCCCAGGCTTGAGGAAGTCAGTCTGGCACATCAGCATGCTCGTTGCAGCCAAAATCTCTCTCAATAACCGGTGTAACTAATCCATGCAATGGTATTGAGCCAGCAGCTAGTCCCAATATACTCTTTGTAAACCACAGCATCCCAAGCTACGGCAGGACTGCGTACTGGGGACAGCACATGCAGGATTATGGGAGGCTTGGGAATTATGGGGAGGATTATGGGAAACTTGGGTTTAATTTTTTCAGTTTCTCATAAAATAATTTCTGTTGCACATATTTCTGATCCAGGTCCAAGTGGAAACATTTATTTTCAGCACATACTAACTCCACCCGGCCTGGACTGACATTGCACCCTGGGGACTGAGAACAGTCATGCTTCTTCCTCCACTGACGGGGACTCTGGTGAGCCATCAGCTGCTGCAGTTCAACCACAGCCAAACTAAGTCCTTGTGAATGCCCACTGCTTGCTCCAGCTGTGGTCAGAAAGGCATCACAAATGCTCCTTACGAGGGAGGCTGGTGTGGAAGCAGCAGTAGCTCAAAATGTCAAAGCCTCATAGATCTGGCAAAAGTGACTTAGCAGGCGAACAGGGAAACTCTCCAGTTGTTTCAAACAAGGAGTCTTGTTCTGATAAGGGGAAGGCACAGCAGCACTAAAGCAAGTTATTATGCCCTTGTCACAGGCTCAGTAGGGCAAATCGGTTAGTCAGTTCAGGTGGAACTGGTTCATTAGAAACTAAATATTTTTAAAAAATGCATGAGCCCTAGGCTTTGGGGCTAGCATAGAAGAGAAAGTTAAGACCTGAAGACGCAGATAACTGTTTTCAAACACAAACTCCTCTTACAGCAGTAGTGGGACACCAGCAAACATTCAAAAAACATTAAAGCAGACTGCACTGTGCACTCTGAACTGACAACCTTTGGCACCAAGGAGGCTACACTGGTACGCAGTCCTAGGAGAATCTGTAGCTAATTGTGCAGGAAGGAGAACAGAAACTGCATGTACCAGGGCATCTGTCTGTAGCTCAGGTTGTTCCCCCTCCATCGACGTGGCCGTGACAGTGAGAGTGACTGAGGGAGCAAGGCCTGACGTCTCGCACAACGCTGGCTCAGTCTTTATTGCTGCTGGAGTCAGCTCTGTACCCAGACACCATTCCTCATTTTCCAGGTCACCTGCCAGGGAAGGAAATTGGACACCACATGTTTAGGTCAGAGACAGAAAGACTACAAATGAAAATAATGTCACCCCTCCTCCAGAGAAGGGAAACAAACACAGAAGGCATTTCAGTCTATCAACAAAACTCTGCCCTTACTATTCAGCTCTCCGTCAATGCAGACAACCATGCCATTCCAGGGCTGTAACCTAATCCTAGCCCCAGGATACAGAGAGGACCAGCGAGGAAAGACACAGAGCGCTAATCACTGTACATTGCCAAAAGCTGCTAACACACAGCAGAACAAGACCAAACAAGCCATTGAGCAAAGCAGCCAGGGAGCCATGTCCTACACAGGCTAATGTCTGCTGACTCAGTTTTATTCCTCCTTCTAGAGACAGCGTTTAGCGAGACTTCTGCTCCTTCTACTGCTTGCAATCATCAGATAGCTGCAGCAGTGATATTATACTTTTAAGAACAAAGGATTTTTCACACTCTCAACCTCAAAATTTTCCCCCCAAGGATTCATTTAGTAAGTATAAAAGAGGATAAAGGCTTTGATGATTTCACAGGAGGACCATTGCCGTGGTGATCATTCTAATTTCCTCCCCAGAGCTTCTGGAAGTCACAGCACAGGATGCACATTTTGACTGGTGTTGTGGCTTAACCCCGGCTGGCAACTAGGACCACACAGCCGCTTGCTCACTTCTCTCCCCAACAGTGGGATGGGGAGAAGTATTGGAAAAATAAGGAAAACTCATGGGTTGAGATAAAGACAGTTTAACAAGTAAAGGAAAAGCTGTGCATGCAAGCAAAGAAAAACAAGGAATTTATTCACTGCTTCCTATCAACAGGCAGGTGTTCGGCCACCTCCAGGAAAGCCAGGCTCCATCATGCATAATGGCTACTTGGTAAGACAAACGCCATCACTCTGAACGTCCTCTCCTTTCTTCTTCTTCCCCCACCTTTATATACTGAGCGTGACATCACATGGTATGGAATATCCCTTTGGTCAGTTGGGGTTAGCTGTCCCAGCTGTGTCCCCTCCCAACTTCTTGTGCACCCCCAGCCTACTTGCTGGTGGGGCAGTGTGAGGAGCAGAAAAGGCCTTGACTGTTTAGCAACAACTAAAAACACCAGTGCGTTATCACCATCATTCTCATCCCAAATCCAAAACACAGCACTACACCAGCTGCTAGTAAGAAGGTCAACTCCACCCCAGCCAAAACCATGACATTCTCCGTCCTTTATTCCACACCATTTACGTCACGGTCCGGTCCCACACTATCCAATACATCCTCATTAATCACCCCGCCTTCCCATCCTTTGATATAATACACAGACATCATTCTTTTAGTCTGGCCAATTCCACAAGGCTATTAACAACCCTACTTGGAAAAAAAAAAAAAAACAAATGCATTTTTGGCAGTTGCAATTCTGCCTTAAAAAAATTCCCATCCCTATTGTTAGAGTTCTGTCATGTAAGTTCTTTTCTCTTGCAGGGGAGTACCCTCTACAAGCTGTACTGCACCCCAACAGCGTACAGTGGGGTCCTCTGCCACAACTTGGCAGTAGTTGCAAAAAGTACGTCCATAAATTAAGCAGCTGGAATCTGAGGCCAAATATACATAAGAGAAAAAGAGTGTTGATCTTTCTTTCAAAGCTTTCTCCTGCCTTCATACAGAGTATTTACTGCATACGAGGAATTAAAGCAGAAAGCAAGCACGTACGCAGTATGGCTAGTAAACAGCAGCAGAGCTTCGAATTAACTGCACGCTGCAGCAGCACCGTGGGAGGCAGCCCGGGTGCTGGGGCTGTGCCACCAGCAGTCTGCAAGGCTGGCACAAGACCCTTACACATCTGAAGGCATCAAGCTGGTGAGATGTCAACAGAGTTCGGCTGCAAACAAGTAACAAAAATAAGAGTGGGCTTACGGCCCCTGTGCTGCTGTATGTCCTTGCTATTAAGACCACACACGCATATGGCACACAGGCACTGGGCATAAGCCGGGTGACTGGAAAAAGGGAGAAGTATGTAAATCTCCAGTGCTAGTTATTACTTTGTGGTGGGACCTAACCTCCACCGCTGGCAAGGAAGGAGGTAATTTGAGTAAAGGCACGCCAAGGAATTCAAAATGAAAAATACGTATCCTGTAATCAGAAGCTCAAGGACAGTGAGCCCAGCTCTGCCAAGAGAAGTAACTGTACAGCAAGGGCTAAACACCGTATTTAAGTTTCTGGAGGGCTTACTCCCAAAGCTTTCTGGGAAATGCAGAAATATAAAAATAGAAGTATTTATAAAAAAAAAAAAAAAAAAAAGAGGTACCATTGTCTAAATATTACCTCAGGAGAGACAACATTGCTCTCTTTCAACCCTCCCTGAGCCTCTGTACTCACAAATAGGAGAGCGCAGCTCCCGTCCCTGCTGACTGCAATGAAATATGCACTGGATCCATGGACTCCCTCTAGCTTGCCATGTGTGGATCACTCAGATAAGAGCTTTAAAGCGGTATCTTTGCCTGGAAATCCAGAATCCCTTGGCAAATACAACTTTCAAATGCTTGTTTGGATAGCTTCTGCCAAAACCTCCCCCACATCGTGCTGTGCAGAGCCTCTGCTTGCTGCCTCTCGTACCTCTGGGTCGAGCTACGCGGTGGCAGTGCTATCGTCTGTAATCTACTTTAGATTCCCTTTGGGAGGGAAGGCTACATAGAAATGAGATCTATCAGTGAACCAAGTAATTAGCCCTGAAGTTGCTGAGATTTGTATCATCGTGCAAGTAGAAGAGAAATCTAGCCCTGGGTGCCCAGCGAAACAGGGCATGTCCTCTAAGGCTGCACTTGGTGATGTTTATCACCTCTAATCCCCAGGCTCATCACGGGGATTCAGCTGCTGTAAGACAGCAAGATACACTGGCCTTCAGCCAGTCATTTTTCTCCCCGGGAACCTGACTTTGCTGATTAACCTGCCATCCCTGCCATCACCACTTAGATCCGCACAAACTGCTTGGAGTTATTCTAGGCTTTAAAGCCAGCCAAACCAGTTTGTAGGGTTATGGATGATCTTCAGAGACAGTAACACGCTGCATTTAACACTGAGATAACTTTGAAGAACTGCATCTAACACTTTTTTGACACTGCCTCTTATGATGCATGGTGACAGCTGTCATTCCAGATGAACAACCCTGTGAAAGGAAGGGACGGAGCAAGACACTGGTCAAATCCCACCTTGATACTCCCCTCTCCTTGCTTTTGCCAAGCCCCTGTTACGCATTCACTATCATGGTCAGTGTTGTTTTGACACGTTCCAGCTTCTGAAGTCATCAACGATCTCTCCTGTGATCCCAGAGAGCTGGAAGGACATTTTCCCATTCTCCTTTCTCTTATTCCTGAGCACAGCGGGTTGATGTTATCTGAAAATCATTCTTAGTTTATTCTTGTAACAGCCCCTAAGCACCTCAGTCTACTCAGCCAAGCACTGTACTAGCCAAACAAAGTGAGAATGCTGCACAAAACCAGACAAATTTAGTCAAATAAGGGGAAAATTGAGCAGGCTACAGAATACTGGTCATACTGAGAGGCATGGCCCACCCTCCAAGACACGGGTATTTCTTATGGAGGGGTACAAAGAACCATGAGAGGTCTTATGGAATAATAAGAACAAGCAAGAAGGTGCAAATGAAATACTGAAATGAAAGAGCAATGGAGGCTGGCTCAAGGGACCCACCGAAGGGAGGTGTCTTCTCCAAACCAAGCAAGACATGCTATGGAAAAAGAGTAGATGACTGGTGTCAAGAAATTAAAGGTGAGTGTTCATATTTGATATGATCCAGGAGGTACACATGAACTATTGAAAGAGACTCCAAAATGAAAGGCTGAGAAAATGATGTTGGTGACAGTGTTCCAGGTGGATATGAATAGGGCAATACTGCATTGCTAAGGTCAGACAAAAATACACTGCAAACCATTCAGATATAAAGAGAAGAAAGCCTGAAGAGATTTAGCTATTCAAATGGCTAGAAAAATCCATATCCTGTAGATGGTCGCTTTGCCTTTTAGAAATCTCTTCTCAAGGTTCAAAATCCCAACTCCAAAGTTCACTGTTGAACAAATGATACCAGCTGCTTTACCCCTGCTGAAACTTCCTATGAACTTCAGAGCTCTATCGTGCAATAGTTCTTCAGATGAGAATCACTCCCCTCCACCTACCCTTTCATAAATCCATTAATGCTAGGCATTTTGGCACATGAAATATGTCATTTAAGGAGTCTACATGGTACTTAGCAAAATGCCAGCTAATGCTTCTATGTGCAATGCACTGGCACTACTGAAGTTCACATAAGGACTATGTTAACTGAACATTAACGTTGCAAAGTACCCAGGTATTAAGCAATACCTATGAAGGTTTAATTCAGTGTACTTTTGCACATCATATACACCTAAAAATAGGAATGTTTTAATAATGTGATTAAACAATTTCTCTGAAAAACCTGTGCCTTACCCAACATGCAGAATGCATGGCGCTCCCTTAACTGAGAGGCTGTACCATGTTTTGTTAGTCTCATTGTTTCATGCACAGCCTCATCTCTCCTTTACCAAATACAATTCAAATTCTGTTTCCACAGAGCTGTTTAATTCCCTCCTAGGGCACAATCAAAATGCTTCACCAACCTGAATTAATTTCCACAGTGGTCCTGAAAATTCAAGTGAGCCATGGAGAGATTAAGGCCAAAAAGTATCTAGTAATTTAAAATGGCCAACTGGAATTGGATTTTTCAGATGATTTAGCACTGTTGTTATACTTTATCAAAATGCAGTATGCATTGAGTTTTCAGGTGCGTCCACTTCTGCAAGTTAAATGTAGACTTTCAAATCCAGCATCCTAAAAAAACCACTAATCACAGCCACCCAGGGTTTGTGACACATGCATCTAAGATCTTATCTTCTGTGTCAAAGACTAAAATTACATTTCTTCAGAAAGCTTTTGTGTGCTGCTTTTGTCATCAAGCTTGTCCTACTTTTCCTGCAGACTCCTGTTAAGCATGCACCTTCCACCTTCCTTTTTTTTTTTAAAAAAAAAAAAAAAGGCAGGAGCCTTGCAAAGCACAAAAGTAAGTTCAATCAGTGCACTGAGCAAAGTTCTCACTGATAGGAAAAACTCTAAACGTGTCCTCTTCTTTTCCAGCTGCATTCATGGCAAGTCCAGCTTGGTCCCAAATACAATATGCAACGTGTTTTAAGATGCTGTGTACTCAACAATGCAGGAGAGGAAGCCCAAAATGGGACGTAATTCCCTCAGTACTGTAAGTGCAAGCATTGCATGCTGTGCATATCTACAGCAAGGTGTCCAAGTAGCAAACTCTTTATGTCCTCTGTCTTTATTTCAGAGGTCCTAATCCTGCTCCAGGTTCCATCCATCATCTGCAGTTAAGAGGGACGACGCTAGTAGGATCTGCCCAACATACCACAAGCGGGCTTTCCCTTTTCGCTTTCCTTTCTCCAGATCACTACATCCAAAAGGGAAAAAGCTATGCAACATTTTGCACAATGAAAGCTCAAAATCTTTCAAGTCCATTCTGAAGACTGAGTTATGCACAAGCGCTTGCCTTTGGGTGCACAACACACCCAAGTCAACTTCTCTCTCTGCTGCACACCACATACATTATGGTGATAGTTTTCAACAGAAATGGATTTCAGCGCTCCTCTAAGCATCACAGCTTAGCAACAATCAGTATGTGTGATTTAGGCACACATGAAAAACACATATCGAAGAAGGGCTGTGTTTGTACACAGCAGAATTAATATGTGCTACTTCTGTGTTTGTTAAAAAACATTTTTTAATATATCTGTATTTACATACAGATAAAAAAATAAATCAAATAGTCTCTTAACAACACTGTGTGCAGCTTTCTAGGATACTCATACTTCTCTGAAGAACTGCAACATTTTGCGTCTTTCCTTGTTCCATATAATGTCATGGGAAGACAGGGTAGGAAAAGTGGAAAAATAAAGTCAAAAAAAGCTCACATCAACTGTCCAGTTTTTTTAACATCAGAGTTCTCACCGAGTTTTGCTTTCCTTTTTAAAATTATTTCTATCCATCATTATTCTATCCAACTAACTCTTCAATCTTGTCCAATGTACCACCTCCTTTCCTGAGAAAAAGTAAATCTTCCCCAATATTGACTAAATTTCACCCTCTGTGATAGATGTACAGAGAAACAGAACTTACAAAGTAACTAAAAAGATCTCCCTTGCTCCTCACATTCCTTTCAGTGCTATTCATTAAAGAGTTTAACAGAGACACTTTTTTGCATGGGTAACCAAGTTGCATCAGTGAGTTGCTGTTTATTTTTAAATAAATGAAATTAAAAGATGCACTCTCTATCTCTTCCTCACCCCTCCCAAGCAGAGAGAATGCAAGCATTCAGAGAAACAACACGTTTTTCACCTTCTTTTCCCCTGCAATAAAAAGGAAGACAAGCACCAGTAGGTAAACAAACCCACACAAGGGATGTACCACTGAACCTAATCTTGAAGGGAAAAAACCCACCCCACACCACCATTACCGCCACGACAGATCGGAATCGCACAGAAAACAGATGCATGCACTGCATGTCATTTGAAACAAGCTTGCAAATAACACCTGTAGAAGCATCAAGGCACATCCTTATATGCATAAGCAGAATGAAGAGGCAGCTCTCATCTCCTCAAAGTTCACTGTCCAAGCAACAGATTAAACAGCTAGAGAAAGACAAAACCAGAAACTTAAGGAGATCACAACAGACTACTGGTCAAAGTGCTTCGCACAGGTATCGGAAGAGACATCTCTGGACAGGGTAATGCAAGAAGATGCCTAAAATGAATCAAACTGTTCTCCAGCCAAGCGTATTTAAATAATCCTCCTCTTCAGCTGTGTCATGGATTTGAGCAAAAGGGCTTCAACTAATTCCTCTTGGTCCATGACAGACCTTGCACAGCTATCATGAACTACAGGGCTTGGATGCACAGCCCACATGCCTTCTGCACAGCCGTGCCATGTACAACAGTAGGCAGCCTCAGACTCGGCTCATCACACATTAATAAGACACTTTGACTCAGATGGTGCTTAAACTTGCACCAAGGGTCCACGTTTGCAAACCTGTACTTTGGGTAAGCATTCAGTCCTTGCCTGGATCCTAACTCTGGGTTGCCAACCCTATACAGCAGGACCCAGGGTGCTCACTAGCTCTACACCACAAAAATACAGCTGCAAACCAGCAGCTGGCTGACTGCAAGGGGAAAATGCTTCCTGGGGGAGGCTTACAACTTGTTTGTGGGGGAAATGGCCACTTGCTCTCTGTTGGCAGAAACACCCCAACCTGAACCCACCTTTTCAGGGGTGCCCAGCGACAGGACAAGACGCAACAGTCACAAGCTGGGACACCGGAAATTCTGTCTCAACATGAGGAAAAACTTCTTTGAGTGTGACAGAGCACTGGAACAGGCTGCCCAGACAGGTTGTGGAGTCTCCTCTGGAGATATTCAAAACCTACCTGGATGTGTTCCTGTCTAGCCTGCTTTAGGTGAACCTGCTTTGGCAGGGGGGTTGGACGAGATGATCTCTGAAGGTCTCTTCCAACCCCTACCATTCTGTGATTCTGTGAAACCGAAAGGGCCTCTTGCTGATGCACGGATTCTGGGCGTGCTGCTGGACATGCCATTCGCGGGGAAGTTCAGCATCCCCAGCTCTGCAGTCTGAGCCTTTCCAGCCTCCCAAAGGCAAGCTGAACCTTTCTGGAGGAATAACTGTGTCCTTGTCTTCCCCCTGGGCTCACACCGTCCCCGGTGCCCAGCTCTAGGATCACGTAACACCCCCTGGCAGATACAAGCCCCGTTTATCATGCCTGAAATGCTGAACTCCAACGCCACTGCCGCTGCCTCCCCTCCCCCTCTCCGTGAGGTGAGAGCCCCCATTCATCGACAAACAGTTTCTCTTACAGATTTTCCAGATGGCATTTCCCCCTCCCAGCATGCACACACACTCCCACCGCAAATAATGAAACCAAAGCCCTCGGAACAGCCTCGACAAAGGAGATACTGTTTGACTACCAAACATTGGGGTCCTTTTTAAAGTGCCAGGAAGGGCAAATAAATAAATGGGCAAAGATGAGCGGCAGCGATACATAGTAATCACAACGCACAGCCTTTCTCCTAGCAAAGGATCACCAGTCAAATGGGCATCCCCCACTTTGAGCGGCACAGAGTCCATCTAAAACCCAGAGATTTGGATCACTATCAAAATTATTAAGATAGAACCAAGGACACATTGTTCTTCCCATACCTAAAAAACAAGGGTCAGTGCCCTCTTCCCTGCAGAGAATTTGACGTTTTTCAATCAGCATCATCTTGTCACGTAAAACCAGCCAGGAGATGTTTTGGGGTTATGGGTTCTGCCTTAACCTCCCTTCGGACTACGACTTTACACAAGCATAGCTGTCAGCTGGGATATAGTCCCTGATGTTTTTAATTATTTTGCTTAGGGGTAGAAAAATATTATTTTTATAGCATTGCCCTTTACATACGTGGGAGTGAGGCGCAGAGGGAGATAGTAGCTTGGATTTATAGCCTTAAAGCTTGATATTATTAAATAACCTATAAAATACCGTGATTATATTTTTTTAAGATATGTGAAAATTATCCACAGAAGCAGTGTGTTCAAATGAAACAGTTCTCTCTTACCCATCTGAATTTTTCTCCCCCCACAGATGTTACGACAGCATATCTGTATTACGGCAGCAATCAGGCTTCGACACACATTAAAAGGGCTCGATGCTCACAGCACATAACGAAGTGAGCATGAACTCCCAGTGCAACACTACAGAGAGAATGAGATCACTGGTTTCAGAAAAAACAGGACTGGAAGTGGGAGGAGTGTTCCCCTAACATGCCTCATTAGGGAAACTATTCCTGGGAAATCAGCTCCTGTGATCACTTGACACAGAGTTTTGAAAAGGAACTGCAAATGTCCCTTTGTTTAGAAAGGAACTGCAATAGCTCTATGTCCAGAAGATAACCCTATAGGGAAACACCAAGAAGTGCAGTTCATTTACACTGTATCCAAGCAGAAATCAAGAGGGAACTCAATCACAGCCTATGAACACCTGGGGAAAGAGGTTTCTGAGAGCAGACGGTTGTTTACTCCAGCAGGAAAAAAGGCCATAAGATCTCGTATGTGGAACTGGAAGCAAAAGGAGGTCTGACTGCAAATAAAGTTGTCAATTATTAACAGTAAGCATAAGTAAGCACCAAAATGCCCACCTCTAAAACAAAACTGACATTTTTCAGACAGACAGCTGCCAAGTAGAAGTTACAGGCTTGATTCAGAGTGACCTACTGAGATTTCTGACCTTGGATGGATAGAAGTTCAAAAGTCTTCTCATTCTTTAAAACCATAGGCGCTGACAAGGACTGACTGCTACCCTTTCACGTAAGAATCACACAAATACAGGCTATCACCACCGAATGGCTTGCTCCCCATTTCCTAAATAAACACACAAAAATAAAAAACCCACACAGAAAAAACTTGCATTGGAATGTGCTCGCAAGAATTATCAGTATGGCTTTGACAGCATCTATTCAAAACACAAGTGAATTTCTTTGTCCAGTTCCATTTTCTATAAAGTCAGGGCAGAGGAGGTTCCACTGTCATTGTTCACATTTCATTGACTATTTAACAACTTTGTTGGCGACAGTGCACCCTCAACAAGTTTGCTGACGGCACCAAGCTGTGTGGAGCGGTCAACACACAGGAGGGAAGGGATGCCACCCAGAGGGACCTTGACAGGCTTGAGAAATGGGCCTGTGTGAACCTCATGAAGTTCAACGAGGCCAAGTGCAAGGTGCTACACTTAGGTTAGGGCATTCCCATGCACAAACACAGGCTGGGCAGAGAATGGATTGAGAGCAGCCCTGAGAAGGACCTGGGGGTGTTGGTTCATGAGAAGCTCAACACGAGCCAGCAATGTACACCCACAGTCCACAAAGCCAACCACATCCTGGGCTGCATCAAAAGAAGCACAGCTAGCAGGTCAAGGGAGGTGACTTTGCCCCTCTACTCTGCTCTCATGAGACCCCACCTAGAATACTGCATCCGGCTCTGGAAGCCCTCAACACAAGAAGGACATGGACTTGTTGGAGTGAGTCCAGAGGGCCACAAAAATGACCAGAAGGCTGGACCACCTCTCCTATGAAGACAAGCTGAGAGACTTGGGGTTGTTCAGCCTGGAAAAAAGAAGGCTCCAGGGAGACCTTACAGCGGCATTCCAGTACCTAAAGGGGGCCACAGGAAAGATGGGGAGGGACTCTTTATCAGGGAGTGTAGCGATAGGATGAGGGGTAATGGTTTTAAACTGAAAGAGGGGAGATTTAGATTAGGTATTAAGAAGAAAATTTTAGTCTGAGGATAGTGAGGCACTGGAACAGGCTGCTCAGAGAAGTTGTGGATGCCCCATTCCTGGAATTATTCAAAGCCAGGTTGGATAGGGCTTTGAGCAACCTGGTCTAGCAGCAGTTGTCCATGGCCATGGCAGGGGGGGTCGGAACTAGATAATCTCTAAGGTCCCTGCCAACTCTAACCATTCTATGATTCTACGACTCAGTATTTGCAGAAAAACAGGCAGAAGCAGGCCAATGCATCTCTCTCTATATATAAAGCCAATATAAAATTGGGGTATATAATATAACCTACTATACATAATAAATATATACACCATGTATACACATATATATTATGTGTGTGTATATATATGTATATATATAAAATATATGAAGACCACTCTGAGTCTCAAGCCCACAGGTGTCTCTACACAAAGAGACAGCACATGACACTGATGACTGCTCGTGGACTCCACATACAGGAAAATGCTTCCTCTACAGAGCACTGCTTGAGATGAGGGCTGATTTATCATTGAAGGGCTATTTGCCCTGGAGAAGTGGGAGCCATAGACAATGATTTTCAGAGTTTTGTTTGTTTGTTTTGGGTTTCTTGTTTGTTTTTTTTTTTTTCTTTTTCAAACCATGTAGGGAGATGGAGTTGAAGCTTAAAAGGAAAATTTGTGTTTTAAAAGCACATTACAGGGAAACATAACCTCAGCAGTAAAAAACTCAGTAACAATACAGGTTATACTCTTGGGCCAGCCCCAGTTTTGGCACAGCTAAGCGTAAAATAGAAACATACCATTTCTGCAATCAGGCTGTCAAACCTTTAGCCAAGACAAGCCGCTTCAAATCCAACAGTAACTTCAAAGCATTCCTGAGCAGAAAAGCACAAACCGGAGGGGCAGGTGGGGACCAAGACTAGTTCCAAAAGCAGAGCCCTCAGGGGTCGGGGAAATAAATGCACCCAACCACCTGGCCACAATTTGAGGAGAGAAACCATACAAATGACTAGTCCTCTTCCCACTGTCTGAGCCCTGCCAGGCTCACAAACTAAAAAACACGCACACAAAAACCAAACACCGCACACCCACTGCAAAGCACCCCCTATCACTTGAGCCGATCCCAGTGGATAAAGAGCCCCACGCAGATGCTGCAGCCTTTGCTTCCACACTCCTGCTGCACACCAGCCCCTCAGTATTACTTGTACCCAGTTCTTGCCTATGGAGCTTACGCATCCAAAACAAAGGGCAGACACTGTCCTAAAGTTTGTGCCTAGGGCTGACAAGATGAAGTATCAGAGGGCAGGGAAGGACCCTATATTCGCACCTCAAGTCACACAGGAGGCTAACCGTAGTTCCTGCTGAAACTTGGTTCTTGCCTTGCTCCTGGCTGTCTGACCCACAGCCCTCTCTTTCCAAAAGGCTGCAGAGACTGGAAAACTGAAGACAGACATACACCAACCGTAAGAGAGAATAAAGCTTTTTTTTTGTAACCATTTACAACTGTTGGAAGCGAACCTGTGCCCCAAAAGGCTCTGATGCGCAGCAAGAGGTCTCTCTTATCCATCAGCCCTATTTTCAGCCTCCTCTCCCAGCTTCTTCATTTCCTTCCAAGAAGCATTTTCCACTTCACAACTTCCCATTGTGCTTCTCCACAGCTACTCTCCAGTTGTCTCAAAAAACCCAGGGCTCACAAGTAGAAAGCGGAAGCCTGCTGTGTGAGAAGTGGCAGCGCAACTGGTGCGGCTCTTCGGTACCTGGGATGCAGCCTCCTTTTTTATGTTACAGCCTGGAAGCTTCTCCCCAGGCCAGGTGCCTTGTTCACCAGTTCAGGCAAACAAAAGCACGTGATCAGCCAGCTACAAGCAAGCAGGTCAGGCGTGTAAATCTCTCTCTAGTATCTTTAGTCTTAAAAGTTTTGCAAAGTTGAATATAAGAATAGATTCTCGGGTGGGGGAAAAACGAACAACTAAATGCCAGACGTCTTGCTCACATCTGCTTTAAAATAGTTATTCTTGCCAACGCTTTCAAGGCTGGATATTTATGGACTGACGCCTTCAGACACCCCACACTAGCAATAACCTGCCAGTACTTAGAAAAGTTCTTCTGCACAAAACTGGACAAGTACCCTCAATACAATGAAGAAGAGTGAATAACCAGGGAAAACCAATGCTGGGACCTTGGTCTTATGGATACTTAAACGTGTTCTCACCTTGAGGTCAACAGGACTCCTCAGAAGAGTTAAACCCAGGCTTAGAAGTTTGTCAGGTTTTACACTTCTAGAACTTTTTAAAAAATCTTGATGTAAGATTTACAATTACATGAATAGGTTAATTTAGTGGTTGTAGAAATCGTGGTAATGGTCAGGTAGCAGCCAAGGAGAATGGCTCACGGCCAAAGTTAATTATTCCCCTGCAACAGTTGGCAAGAAGTTGCTTACGGACTCAGAGCAATCATTCACTCCACCCTAACAGCCAAAAGGAAACATTAAATAAAATTTTCAGTAAGGTTGTCAATGACTTGGCGGGGAAAAAAAAAGATGGGAATAGACACTAAATGGCTTAAGAAGATCATGTGTCTTGATGATCATGTGCCAAACAAGACGGGGCCTTTTATTCAACCCCCCTGTAACCTGGGGCTCTGGGACCCCATACTTGGGAATAAGTAGATGAAAATGGCTGCAGACGTTGGGTGCCATTGAACCATCGTGTGATTGACTTCACTGCAAAGAGAGAACAAAGCCTGTTTGCCACATGCTTTGTGTACAACACCAGGCCCTTAGTCCTCTAGAGCTAAAGGCGAAGTTCTGAAATGGCATCCAGATCCAGCTCAACTGCTCTGTGCCATCCTCCTCCTCCTCGCACTGCTGCTGACCGCAGGAATGCAGGTCCTCAGCACGTATGTCCATAGCATGTGTGCACACACACATGCAAGTGTCATACACGAGCTAGCCTGTTTCTACTCCCAATCCTGCAGATCATGAAGCCCCACCATGAAAAACCCATGAAAACACGACAGCTGTAAGAGCTCACCAATCTGCACAGTGGGGTGGTTATTTGGAGAATGCATATTTTTTGCTCGTTCTTTATATAAGCCCCTTAGCCAACCTTGTTTCTCAGCCTCTGCTACTCCACAAAACCAATCCCAGTTCCCCAGCAGTGGGAGATCATGCTGGAGCACATGGACCTCCCCCTTCAGACCCTATACCTCCAGCTCCCCAAAAGGACACTGGTGCTCCCAAGTAGCCGTCCCCTTACTCCACCAAGGGAACTGGCACTCACCAGCATTGCCAGGAGCACTGTGTACCTCCACTGTCTAACAATGGAAATGCTTTCAATCTCCAGTGCCAAACCTTGCAGTACTGCCACCCACAAAATCCCCCTCTCCTGCTCTCATGTACTCAAGGACTGAAAAATCATCAGAGTGATGCCTTTGAATATCTATCAGACAGCCATGTTAACTGTAATTCTGCAATTTCCTGAAGTACTTCTCCGAGCTTCAGTGTCTTGAAGTCGATAGGTATTGAAAGGTCATGAGCATGATTCCAGGGTTAAAATTAAATAAAATCCCAAACACCGAGAACAACTCCTCCTCCTCCTCCTCCTCCTCTCTTATGAAACGCTCTGCAGAGTGAACAGAAGATGAAATGCTTTCCATTCATTTTCTATTTTTAAACCCACTTGTTAATGTTTCTTGGCTTTTTAAAACATCGTTTGACTAGAGCTCTATTAATTACCCAGTGGTATCAGCAGTATGAATTTCTTTAGGATTTTTCCCCAAAGGAAACTCCTCTCACTTTTAGCCTAGTTTGAAGCTTCTCCCCGTTAACTTCCAGGGAAGCTTACTTTCTGAAGTTTCTTGTGCTTGTTTCTCCTGCCACAATTAAGTTTTCTATCTTCTGTATGTATTGATTTAAAGATATTCATATAAAACAGTTAGGAAATATAAAATGTGACGGCTTTATGTAGATTATGTTTCCAGATCATCTCCAAAACCCCGTCTCACACTGAAAAGTCTTCTCACAGATTTTATTAGTTGTCCTCTTGTGAAATCTCTAACAGACTGCATCTTGTTTAACAAGAGCGCTTTGGACTACAAAACTGTCAGCTTTTGAAAACTCACATCCTGATGGATCTTCATAAACAGCTTAGCTTGTTAATGCTTACACATAAGCACTAATCTCTCTCTCCCTTTTCATAGAATCATAGAATTGCCTGGGTTGGAAGGGACCTTTCAGATCATCGAGTTCAACCATCAACCTGACTCTGACTAAAACCATCACTAAACCATATCTCTAAGCACTATGTCTACCTGTCTTTTAAATACCTCCAAGGATGGTGCCTCAACCACTTCTCCGGGCAGCCTGTTCCAGTGCTTGATAACCCTTTTGGTGTAAAAATTTTTCTGAATATCCAGTCTAAACCTCCCCTGGTGCAACTTGCTCAGCCTCAGTGCTGGCTAGACATAGGAATAGGGAAGAAGAGCATCTTGTCTGCCCCAGATGTGACTGCCCTTAGTAACTGTAACAAATTAATCCATGACTGCAAGCAATTTGTTTCTTAACCTGACTTCTAAAACAACAGTTACTTCGGTAAGTGATTGGGGACCTAAAGGAAAGTTCTTAAAAGTAGCTGTAAAAAATTACGCATAACCTAAACTAGGCTATTATCCTACCTCATATTAGAATAACATAATTCTGTTACTCTACTATGTACATATGCAATAGAAAATATTAAACTTTGATTATTTTTTGTATGTATCCAATCTATAGATAATTATATGGTTGATACAATGATTTTTACAGTAACTTTTATCCCAAAATTTAAATACAACAATGTGCTCTATTTTTAGTCATTTTAACAACTGACTTGCATTTAATTTCATCTTTAACTGCACAATGTGTTATATTCATTACACTTTTAAAATTATTGTATTTTCTGCAATTTAGATTTTAATATTACAGAATGTACTCCATAACGAGTTGGTTTGGTTTTTTTCAGCTAAGTTATTGTTTTAAGTAATTAAAATCTACCAGATAGCTCTTTTTGTCTAGACCCCAATCCAACAAAGCCTGAGATATAATTAAATCCATATATGTATCACCAGACCACTTTCAAAATAGAATCATAGAATCATTTAGGTTGGAAAAGACCAAAATGGTCTCAAGTTTTCCGTGGAGTATTTTTAAGCATCCTAGCTAGCTTTCATTTGCCATTCTAAAATGCATCTTAGTACTCCACTGTTTTTCACTGTAAAGCTAATGTTCAAGTCATAAATCAATTATTAGGAGTGAAAGTCTGCCATGATGATTATTCCTAATAGTTACCAGATATTCATGGCCTTGGTCCTGTGCCAACCTCGTTTTTAACCTTGAACTCCCCTTCCTGCCAGCAGGCATCTTCACATCACAACAAGCAATGTTGGATCCATTCCTCCCATCATTCCTGCATTTCCCATTTTTTCCCTCCAGTTGCTTATAACTGCTGAAGTGAAGATAACTGCTAAAAAATGTGGTTGGTTTTCATCATTTTCTATGCATCACTATTTCCCACAACCACAGAATCTATAAAGTTGCAGTTATTATGTCTTTAAAAGATCACCAATGACTTCTTGTTGGGCATTATTTTTTTCCTTTGCTTTTTTTTTTATTTTCTAAGAAGGAAAAAAAAAAGTAGGGCTTCAGCAAGACAGATTTTAAGACTGGGGCAGCACCTGAAGTTACATTCCTACACGTGTGTTTAGAAACATACATATGATCTGATTTTCATTGTGGGATACCAGGAAGCTCCAGATACTCACTACTAAAAATAAGTAGTTTTAAAGGTTTGTTTGTTTGTTTTTAATAAACCTGAAATCATGTAGCTTTGACGGGACCTCTGGAGAACATCTTGCCCAACTCCTCATTTGGAGAATGGCCAACTTGGATCAGGTTGCTCAGGGCCTTGCCTAACTTAGCTTTGAGTATTCCACGCCTGAAGACTTCGCAGCCTCTCTGGACACCTGTTCAAATGTCTGATCAACTCTCATGGTGAAAATTATTTTACTAACACCCAACTGGAATTTCCTTTCCTGCAACTTGCAACCATTACCTCTTGTGCTATCACTGTGTATCTCAGAGGAGTCCAGCTTTGTCTTCTCTGCACCCTTTCATAAGATAGCCATAGACAACAATGAGATCTCCCCTTTGCCTTTTCTCCTGAAGACCAAACTTCCTTACGTGTCAAGTTCTTCAGTACTCAGATTTCATGGTTGTCCTCATTTGACTCATTTGGTTTATCAGTCTCCATTTATCTTCAATAACCACAGATGCAAATACATGGAAACGACTGTATTTCTGGCCCTTCTCCCATTCCTTTTTGATGGTCACTTTACTTCTACTTCAAAATGTTTACAGTGCTAACTTAGTAACTTCTGCTGAGCACAATTTTCCTGTCTATGGACAAGTTTCTTTATTCATAATGCCTGCAGACTTAAAACAAATCCCTGCTGTGATTTCATTGTAGGTATTTCAGTTAGCACCGAGCGCTCACATGCACCCTTAATGCATCATCACCCCATCAGAAACATTTCATTACTGTATCATCACAACAAATGAACAAGGGCTCAGTGCATCAATGTCAGGAGATCTCGCACACATCAGTACTACCTTCATTGAAGTTGTCATCAGTCGAGATGTGGGTCAAGGGAGACTGGGGTCGAGAGTCCCCACAGAGGGAGTAGCTGTGTTCTGCCTGGATGAGGGGCGCTGGGGATGCTGGAGACAGTTGCACCTCCATTATTTCATTCTTCTCAGACAAGAAGGGATCATTCAAGAGCTGGCCTAGGACATCTGGTGAAAACTCATCCAGGAACTCTGTGAAGTGCTGTGGAGATAAAAAGGAGGAGAAAAGTTTATCTTGTTGCCTGTCTGTCATACCAACAACAGGAGACCATTGATCAGAACAATTCCAGTATCTGCACTGGGCATCCGTGCCAGTCAGCAGCAGGATCTACCAGCCCTGCATAACAACCTCCTCCTCCAATCACTACTTCAAGTTAAAGAGCTACAGCTAGAACAAAAGTCCTCTCAGAGGCATACATTACAACAGAAAAGCCTGTGATAAACTTGCAGCGAAAACAGAAAATAGAAGCATGGTAGTCACGTCCTGAAGCAGCCTCCTCCGCCCCTTCCCCAAAGGTACTCACTACAGCACGCCACCAAAAATGGAAAAGCACATTTCACCCAGACAGCAAGAAAGATCCTGCAGGATTTATCATCAGAATGCTTTGTGCATGGAATAGGACATATTGGGTTAATGTTCACTGAAGCAGAGTAGAAAAAGGAAACACACTCAGACACAGACTGACTATTTTAGCCGCGCAGAACATACAGTGTGCTCTAGGAAAATGGGTCCATGCACGTCCCCAGCCATGCAATTAACGCATTTGCTATAAAACAGGTTTCCTGGCTGATTTATGTATCTATTTTAGAAGTCGCATTCCACCTAGGACTAGAGCCCGTATCCAGCTTCTAGGCCCTTCAGTTGGAGCTCCTGACAGTCAGTACTAACTACCACTTTATATATTACACTGAATCCATTAAGCTGACAGCACATGTAATGGCTGTATTTAGTAGGATAATTTTGTGTTTGTTTCTTATTCAAAATGAGCACAAACCAAATCTCCCAGTCCACTTCCTTGAGACTCCAATGCAGTCCCCATCAACAGACAAAAACTCTGTAGCTCTTCTTGGTTTTGTTTCCAACGTCGGAAGAACGTATCTTTGACAGACCAAGAAACCGCACTGCAAGAAACCATTCCTGCTCATCTCATTCACACAAAGAATTCTATTTTTTTACAAAAATATTGGTACAATGAATTGTAATGAGCTTTTCCAAACAATCAGGCATTATCTACCATCTTACATAGGAGTCTTTGTTGCTTGGGGCATGATCCTACAAAAGTCTAAGTCTGTTTTTGCAAGCAGTATTGATCTTGGCTCTTCGTCTTGCTCTCTCCTGCAGAAACAAACACTGAAATTCAAGATTTGGCTTCCTGTAGGCTAAATTAAGAATTAAACAAGTCAATATTGTATAAATCCATGAAGGTGTGCTCACACCCCCATGCACACACATTTCACAGCTCCAGCAGCATCTGTGGCCTTGAAGCCTGATGCTGGAAAACACTGAGCACAGCTGGCTCTCACAGAGTCCCCTGGAAGTTGAAGCACCTCTTCCAAGATGCTCACAAATGCTAACTGTGCCTTCTTTCAAAATTAATAAGGCTTCAGTCAATTCTGACTGACACTGAGGAAAAGAAAATATTTACTAAACATAAGGCAATAAACAGAGGACGACAGTTACTATGGTGGAATAGCAAGCTAGCTGAAGTAAAGCCTTTACAAATGGCAAAACAGATTTGTAGCCTCATATTTACTTGCCATAAATGATAACACTATTAAACAAACTCTCAGATGACTCAGCAAGAGGGTCATGACCACCTTAGAAATCCTCGTTTATTTTTATTTTGATAACCAAGGACTCACTTGGACTTCACATCTAGGGCTGCCTCCCAACATTTGCAAGGATAAAAGCATAAACTCCAGTTCTCCACTGCACAAAGAAGAAATGAAAAAGGATGCTCAAGACTAGCTGAACACCCTTGGTGCATCGATGAAGACACTGAGTAGGCAGTCATCAGAACATAAACAAGGAACAGAAACGCTTCCCAACCACGACAGAAGTCGATGCTGAACTTATAAAAAGCAATGCCTTTCTTAGGGAGAGTATTTTCCCCACAGTCTACACACTTCATTGGGGCTAACGGTGATAGTCAATTATGTATGTTCGCATATTTTCCTAAAGTTGGCTGGAACCCTTCCCTCTTTCTAATTCTTGCATGCATTATTCTGGCTGATGACTAGGAGATGCTGAAATAGGGTTGCTACAATCTTTGTACCCTGGTTTCAACTAACAGCTGCTTTATCACCGGTGTCATCCAATCTGAGGATGTCACCCTTGCAAACATCATACCTAAGTGTTGACTTAGTCTGACACTATTTAGATGTTCTAATTTAAAAAACTCATCTGAAAGACAAAATGACCACAGGCTACTCGGCAATTTTTGACAAATTCCCAAATAAAGATTTCTATTAGCCTTCTGCGTACTACTTCTTTGATATGGAAGAAATTAATTTTTAATACTATTTTACTTCTTCCATTTGATTAAAGTCAGTTAAGTTATTTTGGGTTTTTTTTTTTTCTTTCCGAATGGGGAATTTTCCTAAAACTGCTTCAGGAAACGTAAAGAAGGAAACAAACATTCAACTTCCCAAAACCAGAGAGAAAGCGGACCTTGGGAGTGGGGAAGGATATTCAACATGTTCATCAACATTTATGCTTTCTCCTTTTCACATGCAGCTGCAAAGCACCAAGCTGTGAGGAAGAAAAGAATTTGCGTTTACAACAGAATTGTCTGATAACAAATAAATGGTCAATCAGTTTTTAAACCGATTCTCTAGTTTCATTATAATTTTTAATCTTATTTTTAATGGTCTGTGATATAACTTTGAATACCGGTCATAGAGAAGCCTCAAACAATTGCCACAGGCCAGACTGCACAACTACTGAACTCTGGGAACAGACAATTTTAGGGATCTGGACTTCTCACTGAGTGAGTTACAGGAATCTTTCATACGTTACACACACCTCTGCTACAATGAACGCTTAAAGCCAACTCACTTTGATTTATTTTTTTTTCCCTTAAGCAAACAATTATCTCATTGAAAGCAGCTCCATTTGCCTCGAGAATTAAAAAGGAAAGGGCACCTGAGCAGCAGTTACAGCAGAAGCCATCTGGGAGCAGTAAGGCCTCCATCTCCTCGAAACTTCCACCTACACTTCAAGCTGTCTTTTCAAAGCACGTCCTCCCCTTGCCAACCCTCCTCTTCCTCTTGCTCCTCTCTGTGCTCCCCTCTCCGCTTCCGCACGCACTTTAGTGGTCATCAGCTGCTTCCAGAGCTGGAAAGCCACAGAATAACCCTCAATTCTGATATGGCAGGAACCACCCCTGCACTCAGGAACAGGAAAGAGCAATTTAGGGAGGAAACTGAGAATTTTACACTTACAACCTGAATATATATTTGCTTGGAAAAGAAAGAAATTCTTTGTCTGTGGCTTTCAGCTTGGCATCTTTCACACAGAGAGCTCACCTTAAAAAAAAAAAAAAAAGAGACAGAGAAAAGAGTACTTGCAAGAAAAAGTACCTCTTTTTCTTCTTTTTTGTTTTGTTTTGTTTGTTTTTAATATGTCCGTAGACAGCCCTGCTGCCAGCTCCCTACTGTCCTCACACCCCACTGGCAGCCACAGCACTAATTGCGGACATGTGTTGGTACAAGGAGTCCGCTTGAATTATTAAACTATTCTCCCTACATAGCAAAGAGAGGTGTTCAGCTGGGATTTTAACCTCTGTAAAAAGGCATGGATTTAGGACAGATGTAACCTTATCTTCCGCTTCCCTTTCCCCCAGAACACTGAAAAGACAAACAAAACAGCAGCGCTCTTGTTCACAGGGAGAAAGTTAAGTTGCAGCCCCATAGAATTTCACCACCAACATGGTTGGATGTTTGCTCCTGCTTATAACCCGGGTGCTTTTGGGGAACACAAAACACCTACAGACATCACCCCGCGGTAAGCAAACAGGGGAGAGCTCTTATATCCGGGCGTGCAGTGGATTTTGGATAGCTCTTCGAAAGTAGTCTTTGGCTGCAGACCAGCTGGCCGCGGGCTGCAGCTCTCCACAGCATCTGCCTGTTCCGGCCAGACAAAGGCCCTTTTCTTCAGCTCTGCCTAAGGGGCAAGTTAGGGTTTTTTTCTTTCTTGTCTGATGAAATGAACATCTCTGAAGTAAAACAGAGACTCAGGTTTTGCTAGGTGCATGGCAGTGTTGACTTCTCCACCAGATGACCTGAAACCAGACGAGAGCAGCACTAGCACCAGTTGTCTAGAGACGCCACGTTATCGTGACTAAAAATGAAACAGTCACGTTCAGAAAACTGGCTTTCTAAGAATTCACTGAAAAAAGGAATGAAGAGAAATCAAGAGCCCCAAATGACACTTCATAAATATATTTAAATTATTAAACAAGTGACAGGTTTTGCTGAGCCTGGAAAGCGTGCTGCGCCAGCTCCAAGTCCCACACACTGACTGCAGCAGCACAACCCACCCTTTCCAACAGACCCCCACCCCCCCAGAGGGGACCTGCAGTGGCAGCACCATGGCACACCCCAGCACCGGCACCCAGCTCATCAGCCAGGTGCTGCAAAGCAAACTCCGCTCTCCAAGCAGCCATGCGCAAGGCAGCCTACAGGCAACATGCCAAGGTGAGAACCTCCTGGGAATTCAAGATATTCTCCTTCCTGGCTTGCCCTGAGGTCTGGAGGGATCAATCCTCCCTCCACAAGAGGAACTGCCAAGGTGGAAGCATCCCTTCTACCTAACAGGCACTCATGGGATAAAAATTAAGCCCACCATCTACCTGTAGCTACAAAACTGACTGATATTTATCTCTTGTAAGGCTTCATCAGCAATAATGGGGGGTGGGGAGCAAGGATTGCACCCTTACTTCTGTATCAAAGAATCAAGAGTCCATGTAATATACAAGGCAGTGCTCCTGGAGAAGATGAGGAAAGAGGGGAGAAAGGGGAGACCACAAACCAGCCCCCATCCATGGGGAAGTAAACGTGCACCACAGGCATGAATTTGCCCCCTCCTTCACCCCCACCCCCAGCAATTTCTTCTCACATTAAGATAAGAGGGAGAAGAGGAAATAATTTCTTTAGCAGCTCTTTTGTGGTTTGCATAAACAAAGGTGCATAGGAGATAAAACACAAAATACCGCAAAAGATAGCAGCATTTTGAGTGAATGGCATCAAACGGATCAAGAAGCGTGGCTACATGGAGATACCATCTCCTCTTCAAGGAATGAAGCACACATTTCACAGACATCTGGCAGCTGTTTATACGGTAGCTGAGGAGGTCTGAGCAGGAGTGACAGCTGTTAACAAAAGGCTTCAAGCTCTGGGGCATCCACGCAAGACGCCAGTTGTTAAGGATGGCACATACGTGCCATGAAGGCTGGTCAGCCTTCATGGGTTGAGCTCTAGACTTGACCGCATGGAAAGAGCTGTAAAAGGCACCACACATCTTGCTACCAGCTCTGCCTGGGTTTGCAAGTGCAGCATCTACACACAGGGTCTTGGAGCAGAGACCTGTCCTTTTTAGCTAATGAAGAACCGTGTCTAGAGATGCTGCTCATGGAGGACTGCACACACAAGCCTACCAATGATGACAATGCAGCAGAGAAGTCCATGACTTTCTGCATGTCCAACCCCAAGGTTAAACCCCAAGGCACAGGTTAAAAAACTTCCTCAAAGCAGGCATTTTCTTCACAGATGTGTTCCTGGTGGTGCTGTTGATTTTCCTGTTGCAAGTTCATTGGTGATGGACTGGAGGTGTCAGTGTGCACCAGCTTCCAACAACTAAGACAACTGTTCTCAGTACTCATTGACACTTAGGCATCAGTTAATTTTCAGAGATTCAAACACAAATTCTGCAGTTTCAGGTACTTCACCTCTCTCAACCTCTTCTCTTTCTAGAAATACTTTATGTTTGCAGCAGGGAAACTGGCCACCACTCATTCTTCTCCAAACTCAGTGACGGCTTGTATCGCATGGTACTCATCTTTGTCAAGTTTGAGAAGAGCTACCGATGGAGCCCCTCTAGCCTCACCTCCGCAATTCACTCACATATGACCTGCAGGGAACAGAAGAGCTCCTCTGCTGGCATGGGGTGCACTGATACCTCGCTATTACAAGGCACAGATCCAAGCTCCTGTTGCACTGCTTTTGCAAGGAAGAGAAATGAAGGACAGCCTGGCAGCAATAGAGTATTTTTCCATAAGATTGATTCCAAAGGTGGGGGCTGAAAGAGAGACAAGACCAACCCCGTAGAGTCATTCACCAACATCCCCACAGGGAGAAAGAGTGAAAGAGCAGAAGGCTGCAGCCTGTACAGTTTGATATATCAGGGTGCTTACCTTTGGTATGCATTAACTGGGGAGGGGGACACGGCCAACTATATTTGGCAGCAAATATTCAAAAAAATTAATGCTACTACACCTGAAATAGCTGAAATCTAACTTGCTGAAGAGACCTCTTGGACAGACCACAGTATTGAGCAGGCAATTGCAGGCACATCTAAATTCTTACTCTTAAAAAGGACACAGAGATCCTCCCTCTCAGCCTGGTGAAGGACCAAAATAGCTAGAAGAGCTTTCTGATGGCAGGAAAAAAAGTTTTAGATGCAGCCATAGCAGAGAACAGAGAGACTGCGGACTGTAAACAGTCCCCCAAGTCACGCCTAAAACATGCTGATAACACAGAAGAGATTTACCCCACCCTGCCTTATGAACCTGCCAAGGGCAAAGAGGGGGAACCTGAGATTTCTAGGTGTTTATCTTCTACAGTGTAAAAATCAAAACCAAGATGCAGAGAAATAGTTGCTCAATTATATTACTCTACTACAAAATTCTTTACTGTCTAGTCATTAACTACACTGAAATTACCTCATTTGCCGGAGTATATGGAGTGTAACATGAAATTGGTATTTGAAAACAGCAAAGAGATCCACCATAACAGCAGATATGATCGTCTGGAGTCTCACACCAGCAATTACTCATTTTAAGCATTAAAAAAAAAATTTGGACGGATTAAAAAAATCCACTAAGTGAATAACATTCAGGTTGTGTCATCAGCAAAACAAATGCCAAGAAACTCAGAGCTAATAGATTTACATGGTAATTAAATCTGCACATCTTCCCAACTTGCTCAGGTTACACAGTTGGAAACGCTGAAGTTCATGCTGAGCAAATCTTATAATCCACCCCATTATGCACACATGCATGCCCACACTTCCATTGCAAACACTCAAGTATTTCCAGCGCACAACCAGCAAAGAAGAGATGTATTTATTTTTAAGTAACTGGGGGGATTTTTCAAGAACCATGTTTACTGCTTTGTCTTTCTGCATTCCAAAATATTATTTCACGTTCCTTAACATCCCTTCCAAGCATTTTGTATTTAAAAAGATAATAATAGAATTAAACTCTATAATAACTAGAAGTAAAGATGGGTTGAAAGAAAAAAAAAAAAAGAAAAAGAAAAAGCCCTTTTGCACTTGAGGCAAGGGTGAGAAACACCCCTGAAGTTCAGTTTTTCTTGATCGCCACTGTCTGCAAGCAGAGAGAAGGATGCTATTGTTTATTCCTAGCCCAAGCCTCTTGGGAGTCATATAAAATAGGAAAGTCCTTCTCACATTCCCCTGCCCTTCCCCCACTGCATAGTTCTTGGATCTAGTCTAACTTTTCAACAGGCTGGGCACATGTTTTGCTATTTCCCACCCTCTCCCCAGAAGAGCCAAAGTCAGAGAGGAGTGAGTCACAGGGGCCAGAGCACCAGAGCAGTGAGTCAGCGAGCTGGAAGCCCTTCAACAAGGCTCCCCCCATCTGGGTCCCTGGCTGAGATCTCAAAATACATTATTAATTTTGTGTTGCAAGCAAGCATCTGGATTATGCTCTCAGGTCAGATGCATTCATTCTTTTGTCTCAGCTATTTTTTTTTCCCCTCTTATTTTTTTTGCCTCTTACACCAGGCTCCCTGGTATGCAGTTCATTTGTCTCATAAGTCAGCTTTTGGGCTGCCAGCTTGAGCGGCAGAGCCGCAGAAGACTGAAACTCTCCATCACTTCTCCCCATGCCCTTCTTTTCACCCACTGAGCAGCAGGGTCACAATTCTTTACCTCCAGTGACTGCAGAGGCTGCAAGACAAGCCTGACTGACAGGTCTGCCTTTCACGAGCCTCCAAACCACCAGAAGTAGGGGTGAGCCTCTCCCCACCACCTCCGGCCAGCGTGACTCACCCTAGACAGAGAGGGGAGCTCACCTTCCAAAACTTAGCGAGTCATTGGTGTCTCTGATGATTTTTGGCACCCAGGCGAGATACTTAGAGAGACCAGTTATGTTATTAAAAACTATCCAGTGAAGAAAGGAACAGATGCAGTTGTCTGGGTTGTTTTTTTTCCCCCAGCTATGCTATACACATGCAATCCCAGTCATAAATATTTGTTGTGAGATAATATTAATTTGCTGGGTTACGCCCCAGGTACACCTACAAGCTCTTTGGAGGAACTTGCATTTACCGCAAGTTTTACATCTAACTAGTGTCTTCTGGGTAACTGCTGAGCGTTTAGCCAAAAAATAAGCAGTGAAAGAAAGTTTTCAGCCAAGTTGAAACCTTTGTGTACATATTTTACAATTCACCAGTGGGCATTTATGGTCTTGTGTGCTGCCCAAGTGCTCAGCAGCAGGGATAACACATTTTGTTGTTGCACAGCTGGTTTAACTTATTGCCACTTCTGAAAGAAAACAGTTACTCGGGTTTCTTCAATGCATGCAGATTGATCTAAACATTAGAGGAGCGTTTCACAACGTTTGGGCACACTGCACTTGGTTTCATTTATCATCTTCCCTCACCATGTAAATGGGACAGGAGAAAAGCAAGGAAAATTCATCTCAGTCTTCATGTAAGAGCATCCCTTGTCAATGAGCACAGGTAAGACCTTTGTAAAGGGCACAGCCCACATGATTCCTGGGTTTTAAACAGAATCCATTAGTCTTGCACCCATTTTAGAGATCACAGAATATCTCAAGTTAGAAAGGACCCATAAGAATCATCAAGTCCAGCTCCCAGATGACTTTATGGATATAACAGGAAGGAGGAAAGGATAACCAGGGAGATATGTCAGAAGTCACAGGGACTGTCCAGCTGGCCTAAAAGGAGACAAAGCCCTCCCCTCAAGGATGACTAGCACCACGCAATTCAGGGACCGTTACTTAAAACAGAGATGCTGTAACCTGCCCTGCAGGCCAGCGGCAGTTCGCTCATCTGCTCACCCTGCAAGGTCTCATCACAGTCCCCACACGTTAAGCAACACTTGAAGCTGCCAGCCTCTGCCCACTGCCACAACCTCCCAGAAACATAACCGTCCCGGCGGGCACGCTGTGCCGGGGTGCCGTTAGGAGAGCCCAGCAAAACTGTAATTTCTCCTCTAGGTTCCCCTTAGCGCAGGGGGCCCCTTGCAGAACGCAGATGCTCTCCAGCTCAGCTGTTTCGTGTTTAAAGCGTTTGCAACAACCTCCTCCCTGAGGACCAAACCAGTATCCTTCAAAGGAGGATCTTTAATTAGTCTGAGCAGTGTAGGTAGGAAACAACAACTTCTGCTCCATCAGCAACGCTCACTGCACGCTCTGCCTCGCCACTCCTGACTGACAGGACACTTGACATTTAAAATAAAAATCGTTACTTTCTTCTTCAACAACGTTACTTCTTTAATGGCTGCAAAGTTTAAATGGCAAGGTTCCAGCTTGCAGGAGCACTCATTCCTTCTTCTTCCTGATGCTGGCTGCAAACCTACACACCACCCGTCAAAATTCAGCTCTTTAATTAAAGCTGTCTGGTTATTATAAAATAAGTAAGGCTTTACTATTAGTACTGGCAGCTTAAGGAGAGATTGGGCATTTTATTTTACTAAAGAGTTAGCAGGCTTTGTTGTATAGATTCATTTTTAGCACCGGGGAGTGGTCCTGCTGGGTTTTTTGTTCATTTGTTTTTAAGAGCAGAAGCATGGAAGCTGAGGCTTGAAAACAAAGGACACAAACTTAAGCTCCTAAAGGTTTAAGTGCTTTTAATTTTTGAAGTCAGACTACCTCTTCAAGTGCCTAAACGCAGACTCCCTGAGTTGATTATGGAAAATATGAATTAGCTTTTGTAAATGCTGCCTAGTATTCATAGACATAATGGGCAAAATTGCAGATGCATGCGAAGTTTTAAAAAGAAAAAACACACCACACACGTATAACCGCTCCCTGAACTCAAGAGACGGGTGCTTGAGCACAAGGGAAGGAGAAAAAAAACATAAGAGTGGTTTTGCAAAAACAAATGTGAAGAAATCCACAGGTCATATCACCTTAACCGATAGATGAACTCCCCTGCCTGATTCAGAGCTCAAGGATCAGCAGCCTTTGGCTAGCGGTGACCTCAGCTGCCACGGGTTTTAGACCCTGCCCGGCAGAAACTGCTGCCCCCTCTATCAGACAAATATCTACTATCAGAGCAGAAAGAGGAACAACACTGGCAGGACTTTGTGTTCAGTGCTGCTGTCACAGAGCGTTGTACGCATTAAGTACCATGCACTAAAAAAGTCCGTTTGATGTCAAATCCTGTTCCAGCATGTGATCTCGCCAGATAGTGGAACAAACGACTACATTAAAGAACCCCTTCCCAGTAAATAAGTCCTATACCTTGCTTTCAGTAGAAACATCTGACATACCTCTCATCCTTCCCATAAACTTGCACTGAGCCCAAACGCTGTGGATACTCACAGAGATGATACTTCGCCAACAGCAGGTATAACCAAAGCCTTCCTGTCCCAAACTGTCAAAACGTCTGCAGCTTTCAACTTTGCAGCACGCTTCATGTCAAAACAGCTACTGCCCCAGGAAGCTAAGGAAGATCAGAGCAATAGTATCTGTTGATGACAACACTGAGGAAAAACATCTGTACCTTGTACCTGAAGCCATGACACTAGAGCTGCTTTAGATCAGCCAGACCTGCCCAAACCCATCCCACAGCAAAAAGCCTTGCATTTTGAAGCTGCCTCCAGTAGTCCTCCACACCATGAGATGGACACTTCAAAACACTCACGTTGCACTTGTGTAGCCTTAACTCTGCAGAAATTCACACAGGAACCCACAGAAATCATTTCGGCACCTAATTGTGCATGGAGCAGTACCTCCATTAGCACTAGTACTTTGGCACCCTCCCTCTGAGGAAAGATGCATTTCACTTTTATGTCACCACAAGAGTGGTGGGAGTCACTTGGTTTTTACACTTGTCAAAGGCAGACCAAAAGCAGTTTTGAAGCTCTACTGAGAGCTGTAGAGAGAAAGGAAACAAGGACACGGGATGTGAACAAGATCAAATAAATATATATTCAAAAGTATGCGCAGCATTCGTCTAGACAAATTATTTTAAGATACCCCATACTTGAGAGCTGGTATTCCAATTTCCTATGACAAGTCCTTTGTCAGAGTGCCAGAACACATTACTTCAGTCAACTTTATTAAAAAAAAAAAAAAAAGTAAAAATAGGAGCAGTACTGGATTACGGTTCAGAAACCAAAATAGCAGTAGATGGAAACATCTGTATCCTAAGACCAGGTCTTAAACAAAAACCAAAGTTGTGTGCTTAGTTCTCCTCTATGCTTTTTCCCAGAGATGCAGGGACTAGTGGAACAGCCCATTTAATAACATGTGTGCTGGCTCTCTCTCTCCACGAGTCCTCATAATACAGGGGAGACTTTCCACCCAGCACTGCCTTCATTTACCTGCAAACAGGCATTTCAGTTTCTTTGGCTAGCCCTCCCCACTTACAGCACCCCCTTACGTCATCTGTACCGACCTCTGTTTGCAGATCTTTGCCCCCAAGCAGGTGAAAGAAAGGTGTAAGCTACTCATCACCTTGCAGGACATAAAGACAATCAGCAGAATCAGGAAGGAAGTCACAGGCTGCAGGCAAAGACCCTGGAGGAGCAGAGCCAGAAAAGCACGGGTGCACAAGTAAAGCAATGGGAGGAGGAGGGAAAGTCACAGTACTGGGGAAGGGATAAAAAAAACCCACAACAGATAAGCAGCATATTAAGATTGTGCAAGAACTTCCTCCATCCCCAGTTGCATATTTTTGCCAAGCATAACTGACGTTTGTGCCTTGCCATTTAAAGCTGCCCATCAGTGGTCAGTCTTGCAACTGCTCTGGACTTACCCTCATTTACTCTTCCCCACCTGAAAGGCAGGTTCAAGAAGGAAAGGAGACTCGGTAGGGGCCACTACTAGATTCCTGCGTCCCTGAGTCAGAGAAATGGAGGCCCGTCGCTGCAGGAGCAGTGCCAGCATGCCGCCAGGCAGCAGAGCCCTACCCTTCTCCAGCAGCAAACATTTCCTCCAGCCCATGCTCTGCAGTCTTAAAGAGATGGTCAAGCTCTTCAAGCTGGCCCCATAAAACAGGATCAAGAGAACCTGAGAGAAGGTCTTTAACCAAGAAAGCATCAATATTGATTGTAAATCATTTATGAACATTTCAGCATATACCTAAAAACCAAAACCAAAAATCCTGCCATCTCGTAATGGCAGGGGAAGAGAAAGCCACACTGGGCAAACAACCTTGCTTACCATGGAAACTTACAAGTATTACATATTTGGGCTACTGGATGAATGGAAAAATTAATGAGAATTAACATAAATCAGAACCTAGAAAACAAGAAAGAGTTAATAGAAAATACAATTCAGGGGGAAAAAGATTGCTTCTGAGTTTGTCAGGACCCAGAAGAATGTCAATTATAGATCAGGCCATTGCTCGGCTGCAGTTGGGGGGCAGGGGGAAGATCAAAATGTTTAATTGAGTATTCCTGGGAGGGGGTGGTTCTGAATTACTGCTCTTTGTACGAGAACAGATGATACAGCCATCCCACAGGATGGTAATGAAATGATTTTCATCCCAACAATAACGGAAGAGACTATAAAAACAACAGCTACTCAAAGCTGGCCCTTTTAATTAGCAGACCTAGAAAACCTCCATCTGAAAAGTCTAAACAGAGCTTCTAAGGAGCTCTTGAAACTATTTTCAGTATGAGACAATACTGATGGACTGGAAAAAAATAATATGAAAATATTTAAGTGTAAACAAGGCAACCAAGGTAACAGCAAGTTAACCTACCTACTGTTCATTCCTGACTAAGGGAAGAGATGGAGAAGGGGAGAGAGAAGTTAGAGTCCAAGAATAAAAAGGAGAGAAATCTAATTTATGTTTATAATTTCACAATAATTGATGATCTAGCTTCTCAAATTTTCTCTTTTTGTAATAACATTAAAAGCTTAATACACCTTGTCTCTCATAAGGCAACTGACTTTGTGCTACACAAAACAAAGCCAGAGTGACATGAAGTCAACAGGCCACATTCAGCGCAATAAAGAAATAAGAAATCTCCAGATGGGAAACACAAATCAGCTGACGACATCACATGTTTTCATTGGGTTCCCACAGGGATCAGTTCTTGGCCCCAGACTCTAATATTTTATCAATGACCTGAGAGTCACCACCACTGAAGTTTGCAGATAACGCAGCATCAGCAGGAGCAGCGAGTAATAAAAAGGTCAGGTCACAAAACCAAAACACAGAGTAGTTGGTAAGCAGCCATAAACAAGCAACATACTTTAAATAAAGCTGAAGGTTAAAAATAAAAATAAAAATCTTACTGCTGCAAACAAAAGGCCCCAAGTCACACTCGGGTGACTGACAATCAGAAGCAGAGATCACAAAAAGGACTTGGGACCCTGGGAGGGAAGTGGCTGAAGGAGTGTCTGTAGGACAGGTACCTCAAGTGCTGGGTGCATGAAGGAAGGCACGGGGAGGAATGACTGCAGACATCTGCTTACGCTACGAGCACGAGAGACCCCTCGCTGCACCCCAGGTCGAGCCCCTTGGCCAGAGCATCGAGGTCTCATGCAGTCCCAGTAGAAGCCCAGCGCTGGGGACCCTCGCATGGCCATCCAAGTGGAGCCAGTGCTTACACACCCAAAGAACATCAGGGAGGTATTGGTACTGCAGAAATTTTGCCTATTTTATTTTGATAGGGTTTTTTTGTTTGTGTGTTTGTACTTGCTTCTTAAATGAGGCTTCATATTTAAAAGAAGTCGCCCTGAAAAGCTCAACCCCCAGCTACAGCTTCGTACTACAGCCTCATGCCAATTGCACAACCCGCTGCACAAGTCTGTGTCCCCTGCACAACCCAGAGTACACGGGTTTAAGAACTTCAGAAGACAGAGGAGTGTGAGGCAGGAATTCATTTTCTCCGTGCTCATGGCAGATACAGCTTCTACTGGCCACAGCCAGGCTCCAATCCTATACCACCAAATTCCAAAAAAAGGATGTTGAACAATTGGAGAAAGTCAAGAGAATCACAAGAATCACTGCGGAGTTGGAAATCCTGCCTCACAATAAAAGCGAATAACAAAAGAAGAAACCAATGTATTCAACTTGTCAAAGAGAAAACGAATGCAGAACATGAACTTTCTTAAGTACTGAAAGAGGGAATAAGATTTAGAGAATGGCTCTACCAGCTTGCAGCTAAAATTACAAGCTGAAGCCAGATCCATTCATCATGGTTATAAAGGGACACAATATTAAAATAGGGAGAACAATCAATCATGAAGAAACAGTGTGGATTCTTTGACCCAAGCCATTCTTAATTGAAGACTGGAGGTTTTCCTACAAAGATATGCAGGAATTGAAACAGGAAACAATCTGGGGAGGTTTTCTGGCCCATGATTTATATAAGGCTAAACTAATCAATCATAATTGTTTCCTTTGGCCTTCTTGCAGCAAAACAAGGCTGTTTACTAGAGCAGCAGCACATTCTGTAAAACTCGATACAAACCTGCAGTTGGGAAACCTGCTGATGCTGCTTTGCATTCCTATATTCCAGATAACTCGATATCCTTATCGGGAAGGCAGCTAGGGAACACAGTTCAAGAATCAACGTTTAAAACCAAAGGTTGCTTGCATTAGACACAACCCACCCGCTCACAAGCAAGCTCCAAACACAGCGCTTGATAAACTTCAAGTAGCCAGCACATCCCACAACACTAGCCCACTGAAAACCTTTTCCCTTAGTTTATTTTTAAGGGTGGGTTCTTGAGCCCTACTGCACAAGTGAGTCAGCTTTCCTCCCCACACCCAAGCTGGGCTGGCGAGGGCTGCAGACACCCCAGCACCGGTTGGGAGAGGGAATCCCTACCGCTTGCCATTGCCCCAAGAGCTGCACCTCAATAGAGAGCAGGGAGAGGGTCACAGAGGAAAAATTTGGCAGGCTTGCATTGGACTTCAGGGTTTCTCAATCAAAGAGATTGAAAACACAAACACCCAACAACACCCACACATGTAAACTATCCTATCCTTTCTTATCCTATTCCCTACCCTTTTGAAACAGATCCATTCCTCAGGACCAGAAGGGTAGCTGCAGTCGTGCCAAAGCACAAGCAAATGCCTACAACAAACTGAGGATTCACAAGCACACAGTGTTGTGATCATTTTCAGAGTCCACATTTAATTTCCAAACAAACCACATCCAATAGATGGCTGATTTCAGTGCTGATGGGAGATTCCCCATGAGCCCAGGCGAGGGGAACGCTTGGGGTGAGTGTGGGAATTAAAAGAGAGCTTCCACGTGGAGGGAGCAACTTCAGAAGAAGTCATTTAGCAGTTACACATTTCCAAGTCTCTTTTACAATGTCTCCTAGTTAGCAAAACTGCACATGCCTGCGCAACTCCTCCATGGCCTATCGTCCTTTCCAAATACCAATTCTGCAGCAGCAGAAGGCTACCCGCAGGAGAGATATCAATGGCAAGTCACTTTATTCTTGCTTTAAACCCAAGAAAGAGCCCTGGCACAAGCACGTAATATGCAAACCCTTTCAGACACACAGAAAGAACAAGACAGCTTGGGCTCTTATTTTATGTTAGAAAAAAGGCTTATTTTTTTTACTTTCATAAACATTAAAAGCCAACAGATGACGGGAAGGAAGGAGAGGGAGAATTTGAAGGAAAAGAGGAGTTTCATCCTGCTTTAAAGATTAATTACAAGATGAATCCCACCAGGCAGCGTGAGTTTTTGGCATTAAAGCAGAAGGGCGCTCCAGCCAACACATACACTCGCACCCCTGCACAGCATCTTCCCAGTCCACATCCCTCAAACAGTGCTAACGCTCAAACAAAGCCGCTTTCACTTGCAGCACTATGATTTAATTAATTGGCTGTATTGAGCCAGGGTGCTGCGCAGAAGACGAACTCTCCCAGAGACTGCCAAAAACGCCTGCCAGCCTCCTGGGGACAGAGACGGGCGGAGGGAAGTTTCAGACATTGCATAAGCACTGGCACACGTAATCACTCGCTCGCGCCATCCCGGCCAAGGCTAACTCAGACGCCTGCCAGCCGCAGCCAAGATCTGCTCCGGCTCTTCAGAGGTGACTGGGTGCCCAGTGGGCCGGCGGCGAAGGGAGGCAGAGGCCCAGCCTGGGGGTGTGTGTGGGGATGGAGACGGGGCCTGCTCACGGACGCCCGTCCCAGCACCTAGGAAGCGTGAGCCCCGAGCCTCCAGAGGCCCCTCTTGTGTAACCGTTACCCCAGAGCTTAAAAGAAGGGGGGGGGGGGGGGGGAAAGTGTTTTTTCCAGGCTCTGTCAACATTGCTGGAAGGAAAGAAATAGGGCCATGCGGTTAGAGGGCCAGGCAGAAGCCGAAGGCGTCACGTGCTGTGTCCCACACGGCCTGAGTGGGTCCGGCCTCTCGTCCCCTGGAGCAAAGGTGGCCTTCGCCTCTCCGTTCCACGCACCTGAGGGCAATAACAAAGTGATATTCTCCTGCCATAAGGGATTTCAAGGATAACGGCATGGAAGATGGCATCTCATTCAATGCCAAGATTATCAGCATCATAAAAATGCCAGAGAGAGACAGGACATGTAGGTAGCCCCTTGTCGCAGGGCACGGTGCTGTGCTGAGGCCTGGAGGGAGAGACCCACAGAGCCATTTTGGGCTTTGAGGGCGACTGAGAGGTAAAGAGCAAGCTCAGGAGGTCAGAAAGCACAATTTGCATTCAAACTTCAGGTGTCTTGGTTTCTTCCCTGCAGCCTGTAAGCCATCTGCGGTGCGTGGCCACGCAAAACCCTGGCTGCCGAGCACCAAGCCGGCACAGCCTGCCCAGCATTACACAGCTTGAGCGGAGAGCACCTAAGGAGGGGAAAACACTTTCCCGGAGCTAAATGAGTCTGTTTGGCTCTAGGGAAACATAGGTACATAGCCAGAAAAATAATTGGAGGAACCTGGTACTGCTTATCAGCAATGCATAATTCCAGAGCCAGTTAAGGCTACATACACACAGAGCTATATATATATATATGTGTGTGTGTGTGCACGCGTGCATGTCTGTGTGTATTAAATATAGCTCAGTTTTTTAATAAGGCACCGTTGGCTGTGGAACAGTTCGGATGAGCATCTGCTAAGACCATCTGGACTGGGAGGGAGGGAGAGCGAAACGCTATGGGATTCTTGAGGAATTTGAAACTTGCAGCAGATTTTACACAGAAAACTGTTGCGTAAGGTACACCGACAAATGTGTGTTATCAGGAAGGTTATCAGAAAAAAATAAAAAAAGGAGGAGAAGTGATCCTGAAACTGCTGCTTCCTGTGAGGGCTGGAGTTGGCTGCAGGCAACAGCACTGACCTCATGCCACTGAAATTCAGCATCATTAAAAGAAACAAAACCAAGTTCTCAGGACATACGTCTGTATGGGAGAAGATCTAGTGTTGGACTGGTGTTGCCCCAATGAAGTGAAAGTGGTACCTGACGTTCAGTGGGTTACCATAGAGTATTGTAAGCTTCCATCAAAAAATAAAAGCTCAGAAAAACCACAGCAAGTTTTTATTCATTAAATTAGCATACAAGAACAAATGGTTTGTGTGTAACGCACTCTGAAATCCTTCTGACTAAGTTGGCTTCATATTCATAACATATACGCACACATGGAGATATTACCAGTATTCTTCTCCAAAGACAACAGCAAAATTATATAGAATCCTAGAATGGTTTGGGTTGGAAGAGACCTTAAAGATCATTTAGTTCCAACACCCTGCCATGGGCAGAGACACCTCCCACTAGACCAGGCTGCTCAAAGCCCCATCCAGCCTGGCCTTGAAGACTCCCAGGGATGGGGCATCCACAATCTCCCTGGGCAACCTGTTCCAGTGCCTCACCACCCTCACAGTAAACAATTTCTTCCTAATATCCAGTGTAAATCTACCCTCCTTCAGTTTGAAACTGTTACCCCTCATCCTATCATTACATATAAAAGAGTCCCTCCCCACCCTTCCTGTAGGCCCCCTTTAGGTACTGGAAGGCTGCTATAAGGTCTCCACGGAGCCTTCTCTTCTCCAGGCTGAACAACCCCAACTCTCTCAGCCTGTCCTCATAGCATAGGTGCTCCAGCCCTCTGATCATCTTCGTGGCCCTCCGCTGGACCCGCTCCAACAGGTCCATGCCCTGAACTAGAAGATTTTACAAATCAAGGTGCACAATGACCATGTCTTATGCAGAACCAATACAAAGACTCAGACACGCCAAAACTAAAATTGCCAGGTTTTCAAATTGCTGAGCAATTTTTATCGTTTTTTTCTGGTTGCAAGATCTGCAATGGGTAACAAAGGAAACTAAAGAACACGAAATAAGCTCAAGTCTGCAGAGTCTGCAAACTTCCCCAGAAAATTTTTAGGTGTGCACAAATGACAAGGGATTGAAAAACACTGTTCTGATTCTACAGACAAGTTGCGATGACAGATGGCTCGGGAAGATCTGGTCTTCAACAAGAGTGAAAATGAGCATGGTTGGCACTAAAGCCAAATGGGAACTCAGTATTTCTGGGATTTCCATAGGCTGAATTGTACTTGTCCTGTAACAGTAGCAAGCTGCTAGCATGCACACACTGGGAACTCAAGCAGAGGACAATACAGAGAAATAACAACTCTTCTTTTGGAAAGAGCAGCTATCCATCTTTTCTCCACTACCAGTCATCTTTATTTTTCCAATATTGCAATAAAAAAAAATAATCTAATAACACTTCAAAAGGTCCAGTAGGGTAGTATTTTGTAAAATGAGCCCACAAAACCATTTTACAGAAGGACATAATAGCTCTGTTCCACGAAAGGATCCAGTTACACACGCCTCCAGTTTGAGCTTTATGGGGACAGCCAGCCACACTCAGAAAAGCCAGCAAACAGATGGAGATAATAGAAATTTAAATGGAGCATCCAGCTTTCAGTATAACCACCGTATGTGGTATTTTATCAGTTGCCAGGCGAGTAGGAGTGAAGGGAAGAAGTAGAAGAGATCATCAATCTCGCCACCCTGTCTACATTGCTCCAATCTCTGGCTCATGTAGCAGCAGTTAAAACTATTCCCCTTTTGACAGGGCTTGTTAAGCCAGTCAGGAAAGGTCAGGACAGAACATGGAAATAGATTTAGACCAGATGCCCATGCTAATAGTAATTCAAACCACATATTCCCCACCTAAAATGAAAATATTAAATAAAAGCAGTGATAATCTGATATGCTTTTAAAGGTTTAGTGGTCTAACCATTTTTATTTAAGCAGATGATTTGTCTGATCGTTATGCAAACCCATTTTTAAAAGTTCAGAGAGGGAACAAAGAAACATGTTGAGAAGCAGCCTTTTTTGATGTGCAGAAATTTGTATTCATGGCTTTTTTGTTGCTAAGATAAAGGCCATACACACAAAGCTGTAACTGCAGGAATAAAAGCTTGATAGGACTTTTCATTGTAAATAAAGCTTACCTATTATTAGACAACACTGCTACCATACACCTCCAAGATCGGCAACCAGAGCAATAATAAGCAAATTGCCTATAGACTCGGCCAAACTGTGAAGTCTCTCATTGCTAAGGGATGTCCACACGCATATTCAGATGCTCTCCTGGTACACTCTGAAGTTGGTGTTTGATGTACGGAAGAAATCAAGCAGCTAAGGAGGACTATCAAGAAGGTCCCTGCCAGGACTTATGAGAACCCCAGCACTGACCTGCTAAAGCCTTCAGTGACGAGACAGGCAGAAAAAAGGTGCAAAGACACAACTGGGGAGCAGGACAGGCATGCACACAGCTCCTTATCTTGCTTTTCAACACTGAAATTCTCATGGCAATGACTCTTTTCTTATCCCTAAAACAAGAGGACACTTGTGTAACTTGTGTAACCGGTGCAGGGACAGCCACAGGAAAGCGTCCTCTGCTGATATACCCAAGCTTCGTCCTTGGCAAGATAACCTGTAGTAGTAAAAAGGTCGTGCGGTCATTCACCTCGTTCAGCCTCCGCCGATGGTGGCACAAGAGCACGCTGCTTGTGATGGGAAGAACCCTGGGAATGTTAGGGAAAGGGACGACATTTCGCCAAGAGCCACCCAGAGCACCCCAGGTGCTTTTTGCACAAGATACCCATCTAGCCCCAGGATACCCACACCCCTCAGTCACTGCCCGAAAACGCAGACAAACAAGTTGTGGAAAAAATCCAGAAAAACAGCCCTAGTTTAAGACGACATTGCCCTCCAGCTCCCTGCAGGACTACTGCGCTCGCACCATGGGAGGAGCAGGCCATTTCTGTTCACAGGAGGGGCCAAGGTGCCCAACTCGCCTTCCTCAGCAGTGTAAGATAAAACACCGGTGCATAAGGCCTGGGCGCCTCTTCCCGTGGCAGCGTTCAGCAGAGAAGCAAGACAGACAGCAAGAGGCGGCAGCATGAGAAAGCAATGCTGTGCCGCAGCTCCCCTCTCACAGCTGTCACTGGGCTTGCTTTAAAACACATATTTTAAATTAAAAAAATTCTCAATGCCCAACAGATACAGCTGTTCAACTTTCCTCGGCCATTAGAGCAACACCAAGAGCTGTGCCGCTAAGCCATTTATTTTAATAAATTAAGTAAATACAGCATCTCTCATACCCAGCACCACTCTTGGAAGAACGTGCATTTTGGAAACCGTCAAAGAAAGACCAAGGATGTGCCCAGAGCGGTTTCAGGGCTACTTCAGCCCAAAGCACAGACAGAGAATTGTCATCTTCGGAAAGTGGCAAGAGCACCCCCGCAATTCACCCCACTAAAGCCCCAACCGTGCTCTCACACTTTACGTTTAACTGCTGGTAACTGATGTGTTAACCATCCCCCTCCCCCCCCCCCGAGATTTATGTCATCCCTTTCGTAGAATAAAACCATATGTATTCAACGGGTTTTAGTTAAAAGTTATGCACACATGCAAGGCTCAATGGTCCCAGGGTCTCAAACGCCTGACTGTTGGCGCTGACCCCTGCTCCTTCCCCACCCACCCAAAATGAAACACAGAGACATTTGTTGTAAAATCGCTCCACCGCAGGCGCACAGAGCGGGGACTGTGCGGGCAGGGCGCAAAGCAGAGGTGGGCTCCCCACCGGAGGGGAGCCGCACTCCGTTTCCCTTTCAGACGGATTTCTGAGGCTCTTTCTTCCTTCAGCCGCAGCCTGTCCAAGGTCCATAAACAGAGAAAGTGAGACATTTCTGAGCAGAGGCAGAGCCTTGGAAACCCCATTTCTTCGCCCTGCGGAGAAAGAGCAATAACCCCAACCTCCCCCCACTCTGCCAGCAGCTCCACAGAGCTGGCGAGAGTCCAGCCCGCCCGGATACCGCGCCGGGAGCCTGCAGCTGCAGGAATGTCTGGGACCAGGCGCACGCAGCTTTTTTTAATTGCACGCTTCTGCTTCCACCGTCTCGGTCTGTCCTGGCTGAGTATTTTTTTGGGTTGGTTTCTTTTTTTGTCCCTTTTTTTTTTTTTTCTTCCTTTTCCTGCATTCTGCTTTTAAGTGGATGGGGGAGAGGAGGGCCAAGGGGAGCCATTATAAGGCAGGCTATTGCGATGGCATGCTCCCCTGACTATTCTTAGGTTTTGAATGGACACCCTCCAGGCTGGGTGACCACAGCCTTATCTTACCCTCATTTCTGTCTAACAGTTAGGGGTTTTTTTAAACTCTGAGAAGTCAGTTTTCTCTGTCGATAGCAGTGGAGAAAGTAGGGCTCTCAGACGACACAAACCAGCGCGAACAAAACTGAAGGAACACGTTTCAGAAAACCCCGATGTGCCTGAAAACCCAGCACGCGGGGAGGAGTGTTGTAACAATATCAAGCTATGAAGCATACTTTGGCAACCTGTCTTTTACAGCTCAAGAGGCTAAGTGCTGCCCATATGCAATGGATGAGAGCACATCTTGAAAACTGAGCAAGTCCTGGCAAAGTCACATGCAAACTACTCAGATACGCCAGCTCTATAATCAAGACTCACTGAGCACAACAAAGAGGCACGTTCCAAATGCAATACTGAGTCTGAAGCCATCACACCAGATTTCAAATGCAAAAAGGAGTTCATAAACATGCAATCTCTTACACCCCGACCATACATCCTATCTGTTTTCTGTGTGGTGCAGCTGTTTCAGGCTCTTTTCTGCATCCCGCAGCATCAGTACTCCAAACGAAACAGCATCACTGAGAAAATCCCAGCGTTGCTGTGTCACTGGGAATTTTGAGATAAAAATGTTTAACAGGTATAACCTGCAGAGATGTGTGCCATTCTGCCAGGAACTGTGTTGTATTGTTATTCATGTTCAACAGAAGTCACTGTCCTTCCCAGAGGTCAGTGTTCCTTCAGAGAGGACAGCTTAACTCCACATCTGCTGCTCCAAGATGGATTTGAAGTCCACTATTCAAGTTCACACATGCCACCTTGGCAGAGCAGTATGAGGGAGCTACTCCAGGTTCAGTTATGCTGGCAGATCGCAAGGGGCCAGCCAGGGTTCTAGCATTCCCAGCAGAGCACACCCAACCAGAGCCAAAATCACTGATCAAGCATTGAGCCCTGCACAACTCAAGCTCTCCCAGGAAAGATGAGGTTTTTTTCTACCCACCTCTACTGGGTTTGCATGGCAAGGTTTTGGTAGTGGGGATGTGGGGAGGTGGGAAAAGCTACAGTGATGGCTTCTGTGAGAAGCCGCTAGAAGTTTCCTCTATGTCTGACAGAACCAATGCCAGCCAGCTCCAAGATGGACCTGCTACTGGCCAATGCTGAGCCCATCAGCAATGGTGGTGGCGTATCGGTGATAACATACTTAAGAAGGGCAAAAAAAACCTGTGCAATTGCAGCCAGAGAGAGGAGTGAGAAATATGAGAGAGAAACATCCCTGCAGACACCAAGGTCAGTGAAGAAGGAGGGGGAGGAAGTGCTCCAGGCGGTGGAGCAGAGATTCTACTGCAGCCCATGGTGAAGACCATGGTGAGGCTTGCTGTCCCCCTGCAGCCCACGGAGGTTAACGATCGAGCAGATATCTGCCTGCAGCCTGTGGAGGACCTCACGCCAGAGCAGGTGGATGCCCGAAGGAGGCTGTAATCCCATGGACAGCCCGCACTGGAGCAGGCTCCTGGCAGGACGTGTGGACCCATGGAGAGAGGAGCCCAAGCTGGAACAGGTTTGCTGGTAGAACTTGTGACCCGTGGGGGACCCACACCGGAGCAGCCTGCTCCTGAAGGACTGCACCCCCTGGAAGCAACCCACGCTGGAGCAGTTCGTGAAGAACTGCAACCCGTGGGAAGGACTCACGTCAGAGAAGTTTGTGGAGGACTGTCTCCCACAGGAAGGAGCATGCTGGAGCAGGGGAGGAGTGTGAGGAGTCCTCCCCCTGTGGAGGAAGGAGTTGCAGAGAAAACATGTGATGAACTGACCGCAACCCCCATTCCCCATCCACCTGTGCTGTTGTCAGGGTAGGAGGTACAGAATTCGGGAGTAAAGTTAAGCCCGGGAAGAAGGGAGAGGCTGGGGAAAGGTGTTTTAAGATTTAGCTTTTATTTCTCATTATCCTACTCTGATTTGATTGGTTATAATTTAAATTAATTTTTCACCAAGTCAGGTCTGTTTTGCCTGTGATGGTAATTAGTGAATGATCTCTCCCTGTCCTTATCTTGACCCTTAAGCCTTTCATCATATTTTCTCTCCTCCCATCCAGCTGGGGAGGGGAGTGATAGAGTGACTTTGGTGGGCACCTGGCATCCAGCCAGGGCCAACCCACCACACCACCTCTCAAAACTGCATTGCTTACAGCAGCAGCCTGCCACACCGAGAATTACTTCTTGGACTGTGCTGCATTCGAGGTCTGCCTCTTAGCTGTAGCACTCCCCCAAAGTTTGATCCCTCCAGCAATCCTTCATTACAAAGTCACCAAATCCAGAGGACACCAAAGGAGGTATAGTTCTGCTTCATGGAAAGTGGTGCAAACACTGACAAGGGGGTAAAATCTAGTCAAATCCTGCATGGCTTGTTCTCCTTGAGAGGAGAAGCTCAGTCACATCCGCTTACAAACCCACCACCTGCACAAACACTGCCTCTGCACCAATGCTGCTATCAGATGAGACCAGCTTCCAGGCACAGGGCTGCCTCTGTCTGCTCAGGCTTTGGCTTCCACCAAGGCAAACCCATTAGTGGGCCCTCTTAACAAGAGCATCATTTGATCAAAAGGAGTTTTCCTCCAAGAGAAAAAGTCAGATCAGTGGATGCGAAGAACCTCACAGGAGATGCCCTTGTAGCTGCTGTGCCCCTACAAATAGTACTATCTTGCACAGAGCACTGCTCCCTTTACAGGTATTATGAATGATACAATTTGTGATTTAATTGCAACAGTTAGACCATTCTGGCTGAAGTCAGGTCCACAGGCCTTCACTGAAATGAAAAATGCACTTCCATTAAGGGAAAAAAAAGACACCCATATTCTTGCAGCAGATTCTTTTTTCAACCACATGGGCAACTCTTCATCTTCTTTAATTGTTCCCAAAACCACACTACCGAGGCATGTTAGTATTTATTTTCCAGATAAGGCAATGCATGAAGTAACCTCCTCAAACTAGAGTAGCATTTGTCATTGGAAATGCAACGTGAACTTGAGTATTCGTGTATTGGGATATGTAAATCTACCTATCCATACATATAAGGCTGGAACACAGCCCTGTCTTCAGCCTCAGGAAGAACCAAAACTAGCATAGAGACTAGACACCTTAAAAGGTTCCCCACAATGAATAAATTCTTCTTACGTTCATGGGATGAGCAACTTGAGCTGTCAAAGACTTCACAAAATTTCTTTGTGTGATGATGCACTTTAAAGACCAATTTCACTGAATTGTCATCCCACAATTGTATGAGGAAAAAACACATATTCAGGTATTTTATCCGAGTTTGCACTGTATAACTGTAACACATCTTCAGGATGAACTGCTCTTTCTTGGAGAAGACTGTGTGGTTCCCTACCCTTATGAGCTCATGGATCAGCCCGAAACATCTCTGGCTACAGTGCATCCTGATCAGGACGTACTGTCTCTTATAATGTTGCAACAACAAAATTTAACTGCCTAGTAGGACTTTGGAGGTTACTTACCACAATCCTGAAATCCCTGATGGGTGGAGCTGCCAGAACTACCATAAATCAGCAGAAGCAATCCTGCAGGCTGTATTTACAAGACTGACACTGCAAGTCCTGGGAGTGCACTAGCTATGCTGCTTCCTCCAAAGTGCGCACACACACACACAACTATTCAAACCTTCCTACTGAAGGGAATATCTGCTTCTGGCATGCAATGTCCCTAAATGCCATCAAAAAAAGACTACACAAGGTAACAAAGTACTTTATGATTGTTTATGATCACCACAGGCAGCCTCAAACTGAAGTATCTATTGATCTCCCGACCATTTGCCATCCAGACGACACAAAGTACCCGACTTGTTTCTTACTACAGAAACAATCCAGACACGATGAAGCAATTGGAAGAGAAAATTCAGTTGAGGTTCTTTTGGTAAGCAGCCTGACCACTGCAATGGGTCTTTTTTTCTGGTCTTCCATATATAGTTGTGACAACTGCAGTGAAATATGCACTCGGCCACCCTCCCATAGCCAGCCGAGTCTGTAACCACCCACCCACACCACAGATGTATCAGAAGTTATGAATTCCTCCCTCACTAGTTACACAGCATGACAAGCTGGGATGTCACCACTGCAGCAGCACTGGTGCTCCAGCCCTCCCACAAGATACCAAACCTGTGTTTCCCGAGCAAGGGAGTACCTATGCAATGCCTAAGGAATCATAGAATGGTTTGGGTTGGAAGGGACCTTTCAAGGTCATCTAGTCCAACTCCCCCGCAATGAGCAGGGACATCTTCAACTAGATCAGGTTGCTCAGAGCCTCGTCCAACCTGCCCTTAAATGTTTCCAGGGATGGGGCACCTACCACCTCTCTGGGAACCTGTTCCAGTGTTTCACCACCCTCATCGTAAAAAACTTCCTCCTTATATCTAGTTTGAATCTACCCTCTTTTAGTTTAAAACCATTACTCCTTGTCCTATCAGACAAGCAACTTTGATGGCACCTTTCATTCAACAGCCATGTACTTCCCACGTTGTTCAAGCTCACTGTTGAGCTAGCTGGGAACAACCAAACACTCATAACAGGAACGATTTTATTTTAATAAATAGTTATTAAGTCTCATTTTAAGCACTGCATGTACAGGGGTAGACTGAAAAACATTTCATGCTTCTGTGTTTTCTTCTTCACATATGCTTCCATGTAGCAAAATCCCACAATATTAATGAACATGAACTTCACCTTCCCTTATTGCTGCACATAATTATAACTAGGCAAAAGACGTACCTTCCACTTATAGCTTCCAAAATTTCTTAAAGTCATCTAAACTACAGTATTTAAACATTATTTTGCTAACGTGCAAGTGCCACATTCTGATATGTTCTGCTTTGGACCGTAGACTCCCACACTTTCCCCAAATTACAGAAATTGTCTCCAAAATACTGCACATCTCCAACAAAAACAACGCACCAGTGGACAGATCAAAGTTTCTTGACAAGGCTGAGTGCACTCTTTTCCCTGGTGAAGTGGGAATCAAATTTGGATCTTCTGAGGTTTGCATCACTTTCCAGTAAAGAAACATTTTATCTTCTTTTTTTCTTCCTTTAATCCTCCCTACCCCTATAAACTCAACCAGAATCTCAACTGAAGTAAGTGGCTGAGCCAGCTTGCACTGCACTTTATCGGTCAGCCTTCAACCAAGCAACGCAGACCTCCTACAGGTGCCTCCGACCAGCAGTCTCAGCTTTTAAAGTGGCATCAAAACACACAACTGCATGATGTCTGCCAGAGAAAGATAAAAGAAAGCACAATCTGTAGATAAAGATACTGCTACTAAGTCATAGGTTTATCACGCATATACTAGAAATATGGAATAAAATGAATCCAGCCTCATTTACCAGTAACTCCCCTTTTAACTGAGATTACAGTCAGTTTTTACTTTCTTAAAACTCTTCCTGGTCAGTCCAACTAGTCTTTATTAAAGTTTTAAGCTATGAGTCCTCCTTGCTAATTTTTTTCCCCCAAATTCAGTCAAACTGATTGTTGTCCAGTCCTTGCCCTTTCCCTCAGTCTGAACCCCCTGAAAAGCCCTCCAAACCTTAATTCGTAAAGGGAGGAAGTTCTCCTACTTAAATTTACCCAGCAGCAGCTGGCAGGCTTGGGTCAGATACATAAAAATTTAACAACATAAGCTCTACAGGAGAACCAGCAGCTACCAGCAAGGTAGGGAGCAGAAGTGGCACCTCTCTGTGGTACAGTCTTGGGCATTCTCCTGCACTGCATGATTTCTAGGGCAGGAGTTGGCTGGAACAGCAAACAACTCTCAGTTGCTCTTCTACTGCCTTCTGTCCTTCCCTGGATGCCCTCAACAAATCCTACGGCTCTATCCTTTCCCAATAAAATATTAGAAGCCCTTTCTACTACCCAGAGTTGTTACACTTGTGCCCTTTCATGTAAGCCTATCCACCAGTTTGAGAGACTGTGCACTAGCCAACACCGGAGGAAAGACCTAAAAGGGATAGAGCTGCTCCTCACATAAAGAATAACATTTAATACGCTTGTTTTCCCTCACTGTCACAGAGGGATGGAAAAACTCTCTCCTTCCTCTCCATCTTTTTTTTTCCTTTGCATTTTTTTTTTTTTCTTCAATGAACACCACCAGGACAGAAAGATTATTTCCTAAAAAGAAGACTCTGAGAAGTTAACATTAATCTTGAGCGTTTAAATACACTACTGCCTGTCAGTACACTGCCCATAAGGTCCTAGTACAGAGGCCCCACCGTTCACTCCCTAAATGGGGAACATCCCTGTTTGGCTTGGCTCAGCCTCCTGAAGCACTGCGTCACTAACTGGAAACAGGCGGGTTTGCACGGAGCTTCCAAGAAGAGGCTTGGGAGGAGCGACACAATGTGGGCATCCCCCCTTAGACCAAGTCAGGGAGAGTCGGGCCTTTGCTGGGTCCTCGGCTAAACTGACTTGCAGCGTGTTCTGGGAAAAGTGATATATAGGTTTTTCTGTATGTTTACTGACAGCTGGGGCTTAGGTGTCTCTCTGGATTGCAGACAGGACTGCTGAGAGACACAGTTAGGTGCCTGAAAGTGTTGGTCACATTACTTGTGCCCTTGTACTTTACAGAAATCCTTGGCAATCTGTTTAGAGACAAGAAAACCATGACAGCTACCTCCTCCTTGCTGCTACGAGACACTGCATCAAGCTATACATAACCTCAGGGATGATCTCTACACCAGGTCCCTCTCTCCTCCAAAGTCCCGAGGAAGAGATAAGCACCTGTATGGGTACAACTTGTCATGGGGAAAACCCACTCCAGTCTGAGATGTTTCCAATATCTCTGCTTAATGCAAGAGCTCTAAAGCAAAGCATCGCACGGACACCTTATAGATAGCCACAGCGCTACCTTAAAGCTCAAAGATATTACAGCATCTGCTAGTGACTGAGCTTCTGAAAGAACCATTTCCCAGCACCAATCCCGCACAGCCGTTTCTCTTTGGTATGTATTGCAGACCACTGAAGTCACAGCCTGGTCTGCGCACAACTCGTTACGCTTCCTTGCCCGATTTGCCTCCAGGTTTCTTCACACCCGTACTCGGTCCAGATTTTCTCCGGCATCTGCTCACTCGCTTTAGATTATCTTCCTGGGCCCTTGACTCGCATTCTTTCCCTGCTGCTAGACTAAACTGGCGGAGCACAGCCTGCCTGGCTCAAATACCAGACCTCTTGTTGGAGATCTACACAGAAGTGTGAACTGAGATTTTTGGGACACCTGCCTGAAAGGGCCTTAAAAGGGCTCAATTAAGAGAGGACACTTTATTGAAGAAAGTCCCCTCCAAGGCATTCTAGCACTACTCTGAAAAGTCAAAGTCTTTTAAAAAATCACTCCCTGTTCTTAGAGCCAGGAGGGAAAGCTTTACATCTCACTTCTGCTTTAATTTCCATATTTTCTATTCTCTCGGCCATAAGCCAAGTGTCCAGTTCCCCAGTGGTTGTTTCAGGGGTGAGGGCAGCAGCCTGGAACAGCAGCACTGCCCCTCCACGTGGTTTCTGTACAGGCACACCTGGCCCGAGCAGAGATCTGCTCCTCATCTGCCAACCACACGCTGCAGAGCCCACTGTCGCGAGGAGCTCAACTCCACGACATATGCCAAGCAGAAATGAGATAAGGCAGCTTTGCAAAGATAAACCTGCTGTGTATCAATCGCAGGAGTGGGCTAAGAACACATCCAGGCTCCAGGCACTGACAGCGTGTTGCATGTCTTGCACTGTTGCTCTGCTGACGGAAGTTATCTTTCCGCAGCAGAATGGCAAAGGCTGTCACGGGAGGACTCCTCTGCTCCACAAATTAACCAGCGCTGAAGGACCAGGGTTGCTCATCTGTTCTGTCCTCGGACAGGTAGGTCTGAGTGGTGACTCCCAGCAGCACACGTAGCCTCAGCCTCTCCTTCTAGACCCAGCAGAGCCTGACCATCAAGCTGAGGAGCTTCATTCCCAGCCGCATCTGTTGCCAGTGCTTCTCCAGGAGGCACCCAATGCCGAGCAGCAGGGCAGAAAGGGGTCACTTCACAAGCGCAGCAGCTCCCTCCGACACCAACACAGCACAGGCGTGCTGGGACCTTTATGCCGAAAGGAGAAGCAACACTGCTTCAGAGAGGCTGGGCACCCTCCTGGCAATCGCTGCCTTTCCAGTACAGCTTTTGGAAATTTCCAAGACATATCTGCTGTCCACGCTACACCTAAATGAAATATTTTTCCTGCTAGCAGTTTTCCAAAGAAAAACCAAAACAGCACTACCGCTAGAGAAGGTTATGGCATACTATGGAAGCAGTTTAAGGCAGTGTCTTCTGTCTGCCAGCTACCTAAATACAAAGCATGTCAAGGAAGAAAAATTACGCACCCTTCCCAAACTCTTCTCCTCCTGTCTCCAACCTGCATGCCAAAATTAAACACAAGACCCCTATAAACTATGGCGGGACTAACTATGCATCAAACACAAACTACTAGGCTCATTAAAATGCTGCAAAAATTCTGGATAGACATTAATAAGGTAAGGCCTGCCACAAGCAGTGGATTTTAAGCTTTCTCCAGCTGGTGGTAAAAAAGCTTGTAGTATCGCAGCAAAAGAGGCAGAGGGACAGTAACAATCTTTCACTGTTAAAAACTGGGGTAAAAGTTGGTACCACTGGTACAGCTAGGATCGTAGTAGCCGCCACCTTCCTCTAGCTCTACCTTAAAAAAGAAAGCTAGAAACTTCCTTTTTCATCCAGGTATTCATCCCACCTCCTCATACGTTCAGTCTATTGGTTTTTGCTCATACCTCATCCTAACTGCTTTGCTTTCTTCCTTTCTTCTCTCATCTTTGACCTGCCAGGGCTGAAGACCCTGGACAAACTGACACCAATGAGGTGTGTTTTAGCCAGCCTGCCCCAGACAGAGGTACAGGGAATACAAGGCCATCTTTGGTACTCAACTCCAAGAGGGAACATACATAAAGGTGGCTTTGTATATTGGGACAAATGCCTTTTTCTACCAGAAATCTTACCCTTTCCCACATGCCTTGTGCGCTGTCCCCTTCTGTATGTGCCGAGAGGTGTCATGATAAACACAAGCAGTTCAAACCATCTTGAACAGATTACAGCATTTATTTAAACTTCACTGAAATCAGTTTATGAGAATGACCAAATGCTATGATGGATTTGGACAGATTAAAGAAGTCATGTCAGGCACTGCTGTACGTTCTGCCTTGCAGTATCCAGAGAGTCAACAGGCCCAGCAATAAAGTTTTACAGCATTTAAAGCCAGGAAGGACTATGAAACCTTCCTAATCTGACCCTTCTACATGTCCCAATCCACTGTTTCCCTGCGCTACCCTTTTATAGGATCTGAGTTTGTCCTTTGCTGAAACGTAACTTCCAGGAAAGAACATCGGTGTGCTGCAAAGATTGAGAAATGAGCATTTTCCCCCAACTCCAGTGTATTTTTAGACCTTTTGTTTGTTTGTTATGCTTTCCAGTTCTTCCATATCCTTTTTTAAGAGTTGAACTTCAGGAACTGGACACTGTGTAGTAGCACTGGTTTCACCAACACTGTATACTGAGGTTAAATAGAGAAATTATTTCAAAAAACATGGATTTTTTTGGAACAAATCTCTTTCCTTCAGAATCACCCTAGCAGAGCACACTGAGTTGCTTGTCTACTCTGAAATCTAGACCATTTTCCAAGTCCTGATTTCCCATATGCATTCACCTACCCCGTAGGTACAAACACTTTTTTTTTTTTCTAGACACATAACTTACTTTTGGATCATGGATGAAAATCTTGAGAAGCCTCCTGCCTGGTACCTTTTTGCAAATTAAAAAGAAATCTATCCTCTGACACCAATTGTCCATTAGCAACTCCTTTGAGAAAACCCTTTAATTTCACACATTTTGTGGTACAATTTTTTTAATCAATACAATTAAATAAATATCCAATTACTTGCAAAATGCCTCTACCTACTTTCAATTTTTTTTCATCTCAAAGAATGAGATCAGTTTTGCCTGACTATATCTGCTTTTCATAAAATCCTACCTACCAGGGTCAAATCATATCTGTATCCTTCCACTCTGTAACTATGGAATCCTACAAGAGCTTTTCTGTATTTTTAGATATGTTACATACCAGGATCTCCAGTGCATAGTTTTCATTTCCTCCCCTTTATTCTTTCTTAATCAATTTAATGTTTTCAGACATTTCTTCATGATGTCATGACCCAACAAAAATCAGTGTCAACAAGCCAAACTCCACTGGGACCTTTCAGCCTATGTGGATTTCCAGTTATCCAGGTTTGTTGGTTCCAAGAAGTTTTGTAACCTGATTACTGACAATGGTTAATTTTCGTACTACGCCATTAAAAAAGTCCTCTTTCTACCGTTACACTTGCCAACATTGTCTTTTCCCCTTTGATATTCTTAGCTGATCATCATCAGCTCCTCTCTGTTTCACATAGATCCTTTTTTACTCTTCTCTAACCTGTAAGTATTACTTGGGGCAAAAAGACAAAAGGTATTTTCAAAGGATATTAGCAGCCTAAAAAAGGAATAGTTTAACGATAGCTTAAGATTCATAATCCCCTTCATGATAATGGTAATTTTATTCCAAGCACAAAGCTCCGAAGGGATCTTGCTGCAAGTACAATGACACTCATTATCTGAGTGTTATGAGAACCACAGCTGAAACCAACTTTTTTGCAGACTCTCTATTCTGGTACTGATACCGAAAATTGTATTACATACATCATATGAAACTGAGAAAGAAGCCTCAATAATATTAGTCTGAGCTTAACATAAACTGTTCTGATCATATCGCTTCCACATCCTCTTCCAACACCTGTCAAAGCAATACGGATTTAATGTTTTTAATCTTTCCTCATAAACCAGCTACTTCAACCACTTACTTTTGCCGTTGTTCTTCAAATTCTCCCAAACTAGCCTTTCTTTCAGACATCAGGTATCAAGAATTGAAAAGCCCACAGCCAACCAGTAGCATACGGACACCTACAGGCCCCAGGTTTCCTTGCATCTCCCCAAACTGTACTTTTCAACACCTTAATCGCCACTATGGCAGTGGCACAGTTAATTGACCATCCACAGTCATAACCCTGTCTCCTTTGATATATGGACTTCACAGCTTTCTGCACTGAACAACTGCTTCAATTGTTTCTTCCTTTGGCCTTCAGCAACGCAAGCCTGCAGATTCTCATTTCTCACCTATATTTCCAACCTCCTTCTTTCCCCCCCCTCAAATACCTGCAAATTTGAAACAACACCAAATGAGTCCAGAGGTTCCTTGTAGCTCCATCACAGCTACCACATCATATAATGTCCCTCTTAAACATTGAAGCCACATCTTAAAAGCAAGCAGTTTTTTTCATCCCCAACTAATCTTGCCAGAAAACCGTTCCAAACAAGGTACTGAGGAAAGGGTTGTCTGTACGTCTCTCTTCCACATCTTTTTCATTAAAACTAAAAAAACATGTTCTGGACATGAAATGCCTTTAATTTTAACTTTTTAGAAAAAAAAAATCAAGACATTTACTGCACAGTTTTCAAGCTCAGTGCCACTTTTTTGTCAGTTTTGATCTTGCAGACGTGTTTGTAGTTGAGGAAAAAAAACTGCAACAGAAATTAAGTGCATTTTTCCCCTGTGGTTTTGCAACATATTTCTAACAACCCAACAAACAAGCAACAGCAATAGGGAAACATTCCCAAGTCCCAGAGCAAACTCCCTGCTGTGCTTTTTCAGTAGAGAAAGATAATAGTCAGTAGGAATTCAGCTGAAATTTTGCTCTGAATTAGTACAGCCAAACGAGAAGCCACAAGTCACCCTGAGACAGTACAAAAGTAAGACTTTTCTTTCTCTTTTAGTCTTTCTTGTAAGCGACAGCATCCACCGAAAGCCATGAGGAACAAACCAGCTGAATAGAAACAACTGCAAAAGCACTGAGGTGTGAGGAGGAGACAAGTTTCACATTCAGAAAGCTCGCACCTTAAAAATAGTTGCCAAAGCTCCTTTTCAGGGAGTCAGGCCTGAGCGGTGCCTCCCAGCTGCCGTCAGGACCAGCTGGCTGGGCATCCCCAGAGCAGGGCTGCGGCACAGCATCCTTGCACATCTGGAGCCCTCCTGTGCCAGCTCCCACCCTCCGCCGGCTGGCTGGAGAGCTGCTGTCATCCATTCGATAACTGTGGGCAGGAGCCTCCCAGGGAGCCTTTGCTTCATCTCCGTCAGGGGTGCTGGGAGGGAAGGCGACAGGCAGACATGCAGGCGTTGTCTGGAGAGGCAAGGCGGGGGGGAATGCTTTCCGATGAGGAAATGGACATCCCTAGAGAGCCCACAGCACTTCACCAGGGAGCGCAGGAGGCAACAGAGACATAGGTAGGCACGGTCAGTTTGGTTTTCTTTTTTTTTTTTTTTAAAAAAAAAAAAAAAAAAGCAAGCTCTATCCTTTAGGCCTGTTCTCTGAAAAATACAGCCGAGCAGCATGCCCCAACGACCACACCAGTCCCAGCCCTGAATCACCCGCACAGCTGTGCGGGGGGGGACGGCGGAGAGGAGGAGGGGAGGGAGCTGCAGCACTGAGGAGCTGGAGCAAGATGTACCATCAGTGCTGATGACTAGGCCAGTAACACCCGTGATGAGAAAGACAGATGTTCTGCAGAAAGTCAGCCGCTGCCTCATATTAGGAGGTATGAAAGCGGACAGTTCAGACATCATATTTTCCTGAGTCGTCATCCTTTGCTAGCCAGGACAGATCCAAGAAAGCCAGGTATATGGCTGCAAGAAATAATGACCTCCTTAGCCTTGGTTCCTCCAGAAGATCTCATCCTGTCCATAATATCACAGGCCTTCCCCACAGGCAACAGTCCCATCACTGCTGTTGCAGTGAGAAAAGCCGGAGGTGCAGATCAGCTTTTATTGCTCTTAAGTTTTGGTTCCGCACATATTCACACAAATCTCTTTTGTGGATAACAAAAGCTCCACAAATGTGAATACACATGCTTTAAGATAACCCACACAAAAATCAAAACATTGCAAGCAGATTACTGACGCTGACAGAAGAACCGACAGGTGACTGGGAAAAAAGCATCCTGGGGATAAGCTTCCCCTTGTGCACGAAATTTGCTGCAGGATTGCAGGGGTGAAGGAACAAAGACCCGCTTGGTATTCAGGGCTTGGGTTTTGTGTTATGTTGTTTTTTTCTTGGCTGTTTTTCACGTTTTAGGTCTAGAAAACCTCCTCCAAGCTAGTCACACGAGCTACTAGACAGGGTGGTCTCTTCCCACACCTACAGTTTCAGGGTTAGCCACAAAAAGGAAATAACACAGGTAGTAGCCAATCCTTACAGGTATGAGGTTGCATAAAGACAAACAGCCTTGAAACAAATGGGGTAGGCTCTTATACGGTTATATCATATGACAGAAGTGCAAGCGGGTAAGGTACGCAGGATTTTATCAGGAAAATCCTGAACAAAATGACGGCTGCATAAACAAACCACAAGTCCAACACACCACTCTGCACATCATGTGTGCTGCACGGAAGGAAAGCGCATGAACAGAAACATGCATTTATTTAGGACAGCTGGAACTCAGTTCAGTTTTCCTTCTCCCCGTTTCAGTAAATCCAAACCAGAACAGCAAAAAACAACTCCAAAAGCATCGCTTCTGTGAAACTGTGGTCATCAGAAATACCCGTTTCCTAACAAAACTCAGTAAAAACAAGTGGCCTCAATCACTCAGTAGCTAAATGGGGACATGAAAAACTCTGGGATCAGACTACTGCCTAGCAATGCCGTATCTAAACCTGAGCAAGGCAGTGCCTCGGGCCCAGGACTGCTGTGGAAGGAACCACAGCACAGCTCCAGCTGGAAGGGGGCTCAGGAGGTCTCTAGCCCAGTCTCCTGCCCAAGCAGGATCAGCACTAAGCTCAGACCAGGTTTCTCGGGGCTTTATCCAGTGAGGTCTTAAAAAATTCCAAGGAAGGAGATGGTGCAGTCTCTTGGGCAGCCTGCTCCAGGGCTCAGCTGTCTTCACAGAGAAGCAGTTTTTTCCTTACCAGTTTGAACCTCTCCCACTTCAGTTAATGTCCATTTCCTCTCATCCTCATTGTCATGCGCTGGTGTAAAAAGCCTGGCTCTTTTTCCACTCTTTTCTACAGACCCTCACATCACAGGATCCAAACTTTGGAGGAGGAAAATTAAACAGGATACCTCAAAACTCAGCAATTTAAAGGTGCTTTCCTTGCTTCGCAAGCCACCACATGCTTAAAAGCATTTTGCCGCAGCTGAAGACCCTGCTTACATCCAAAATCAGGGGCAGCACACAAAATCCTCGGTGCAGAACAAGGGCGAGTGACTGTCCCCCCCTCTATTGGAGATTAGCCCATCTCACACAAGGGAGCACACACTTCACCTCTGCAGGCAACCTCAACACTGGTAAGAGCTGGGACATGAGTGCTCCAGGGTGTCACCAAACATCCAGGGCTTGTCCTGGCAGAGCTGCAGGAAAGGAGCGAGCCCAGCAAGCTCCAGGGAAGCCACTAAAGTGCATCAGCAATATTGCTCTTTACCCCTACACGACAGGGCAGAAGCCTCTACCGACACCAACCCACTTCCCTCCTGATCTCTGCTCAGGACACATCAGAGACTTCGCAAGGAAGGAGCCTGAAGCTCCCTAAGGCGCCTGCCCAAAGCTCCCCAAGAAGTTATCAGAGCAGCCTGGTCTCTATTTCTCACCCCATATGACTAACAGATTGCGTGAAAGGACAAAGCCAGCCCAGCACGGCTGCAGGGGAATGTTTTTCCTTGGCAGAGAGGAAAGAGACAAAGTGGGTGTCACGTTTTTCCATTAGATTTTTGCTTGTCACCGCAGCAGAGCCAGATCACATACAGAAGATTGAAAGCTGGCTAGCAGCAGATGGCAAATAAAAAAAAAAAAAAAAAAAAAAAAAAAGAGAGAATAGTTTCCAAGACACAGCGAAGGCACAGAGAGGTCACTGGCACTATTAAGATACACATGGAAGCTATAGGGACAGCTCTAATAATTCAGCCCTATCCCATTTAACCAGCATTTCCTTATTTTCTCGCATTGCCTTCTCCGCTTCCCAACTCACCCTCATGAGAGGGAGCGCTCCTTATTTGATAGAGCATTTATAGCCTTCCTGCACACATTTAGCACTGATACAACTCAATTCAGTGACTCTCTTTTGTGCGGCCACAAGCTACGTTTGACAGCTCGCAGGCAGAGAGAATGACAGTCCCTGCTACGAAGAGCTCAGCATTTCAGACCGGAGACAGCAGACGCGATGCCCACCTCTGCTACGCCTTATTAAACCTCACCGTTTTTGACCTGTCTTCTTTACTGCCTATTACTCACTTAAGTGAGGTGAAAGGGTAACACATTTGCCAGGAAAAATGTGGCCCTGAGCCAAGCTTCTCTTTCACACGCTGTTTCTGTCACTTTTATACAAAACAAACAATTTGGCATCCAAGACAACCTCCACTTCTCACCAACCAACATTCAGAGGGATGGCAGTACTACCGACCAGATCCAACATGAGTGCTTCTTTGAACCTCAGGTCTGTCCATTTCTCTGCTACATATCCACACTTTTCTCAAACAGCCCTTTTTCCTATTGATCCTTGAACAACCGCCTCCCGCAGGTAACCCCCTTTCTTTCCAGTGACGTCTAAATAGTAGTCCACTGGTATCAAATAAATACACACACAGACGGATCCCATCTAAGCACAACCCGTAAAGCTACCCAGATCATTCCCACTGCACATTCCTGTACCCCAGAATGCAGTTCCACCAGCTATTCTCCAGACAAATATTCCTACCTCCACTCTCACGTCAGCACCAGTACCTGGGCTGCCCCAGGGTAAGCTGTGTCAGGGAACTGATAACCCTGAAAGCTAATTTCTTGCAAGAAATTAATTTTTACAACTGCAGCTGCCACAACAGCCTGCGGTTACATCCAGGTGCAGAACCGCACTGTCAGGTCTTGTCACCCAGAAAAAACACAGCCAAAGGGCATCCAGATCGTACTGATTTCTCATCTCTATGATTCAGAGAGAGATGAATAGGGAGCACAGCAGAAATGAACGTGCCCTCCTTGAAAAACCAGATGCAGAACTCTACTGTGAGAGAGCCCCTCAGGGACCCACTTGCCCTTAGAAAAAGGAAAGCTGCTCTAGGGAGTTGGAGGAGTTAAAGGGAGGACCTCATAAGCTCAGGGCAGGCGGCCAATACAGCCCGTGAAAAATGCCGCTGAGCTGGGTTAGTCACCCTACCTGACTGGCTATCAATAATTGCTGAAGTCTCGCCCACAAAATGATCCTTCTCCAAAAGGGAGAGAAGCAGCCCAAGACAGAGGAAACCGATGATGTACGTCTAAACCAAGCATTACAAAGTGACTGGAAAACATCTTTTGGGAACACAGGGCATAAGGAGTACAGGCGGCACTCACTGAAGGACAGCCTGATAACCAATATTTGGATACGGCACAAAAAAGCAGCATCTATCTGCAAGCCAGCAAGATAACTTGCCCGGCCATAGCCAGAGGGCTGCTTTCAAAGGACCATCTCTTTGCTTTCAAAGAAACGACCACGTATCTCAGGGGTACCTTGGTAGCCGAGACACCAAGAAAAAACAAGCCCACAGTGACACAGACCGCACAGCTCTGTGGAGGGGTGAGCAGCTAGCAAGACACAGCCCAAGCTAGATACCTCAGTCCTTAATTGGGAGCCCTGGGTAGGTCTGTAGCCCCTGCACGAGCAGGGCCATGGCAGCCATGACACTGAGAAGGTGCCAGCTCATGAGGCAGACATCCCCCTGCTCCTGCTGCAACGAAGCTGAGCACATCCACTCTAGCTTAGCTCTGCAAAAAAGACTATTTAAGGGACACTTACAAGACCCTCTAGCCTGGGGGCACCGTTTTGTCACCACAGCACGGTACTGCTGCACATAGCATCTCCTAAGGAGCTGAAGCAAGTTTTCTTCTGCAGTGGTTACTGCCCTCCCGTATCTGTCAGACAGCTTGGACACAAAGTGGCTTTGCCAAGCGGTGGTATAGGTGACAGCCACGCAGCAAGAAGCGGAGACAAATTAAGAGACAGTCAGAGCTGGTGGTACCTTGGTCAAAGGCCTCTTTGCTTTACCTTTATATTTATTTTTATTTTATTTGTCACAGCTGGCACAAAGATGATCTCTTCTCACCATATACAAGCAAAAGCACGAAGGCAGGCTTGCAGAGGAGGAGAAATACGGCATCAACGAACTGCTGCAGCTGAAGTCAGTGCATCAGAGAGCAAGAAGGACACAAAAAGATCAAACCAAACTGCACATCCTCATCTATCTGCAGCTAGTCAGATCGGCCTCCTCCACAGATGCAGATGATCCTAAAAAGTGAGAGTGCTTTAATAAAAAACTGGTCACGCACACACCCCCAGGACAGTGGAAACTTACTTAACCTCCAGCTCTCAAAGACCCCAAAGATGGGACCCTACACAGTGTGAACAAAGACCTGCAAAGAGCACAAGTTTCCCCCGTCCCTGTAGATAAGTTCAACAACTCCAGACACAGGAAAACCCTGTCTGGTAACAACATGAATGAAATTCCTTTACCCCAGCTATCGCACAGACCTGCACTGCGCTTAACAACTGGCTTTCCAAAGTAAGGAAACATTTACAGAGGACAGCACAGATCAGCCAGGTCCACCAGGGAAAAAAAATAAAGATTGTTTTTGTACGTTGAACACTGGCTCATTCTTATCTATCATGCTTCAAAGTCAGTCCCAGAACAGGCTAACATTTTTTCCAGCTCTCGTCCTCGCTGCAGATCAAGCACTTCACTATACAGTTACAGACAGTCCAAATAAAACCAGCCAGCAACTCAATACACTTATTTTTCTAATTTTAACTGTCAGAAAAAGGAAGGGTAAAGTTTCAAAGTATGCCACTCGTGTTTATCTCATCTTTTAGAGGAACTGCAGATCATTTAGACCCATTACAAGTACCTGACGTGTCCCTTGGCAAACAAGAGTGATCTTCTTATTTACATTTGGGAAGAAAACAAGGAGGGGGGCAGGAATGGCTTTCAGTGCAAGGCACTAATATAACTAATTCTGCTGTTCAGCAGTTTTAACCCTGATTATTTATTTTTTTATTTTTAATATGGAAAGTAATTCTCAAAATTTAACACTACTGCTTTGTACAAAGTCTGCATACAACTATTTAGAAATCTCACTCTCTCACATTTCCCCTCTTTACTGGAGGATTTGGGCAGAATCCTTGAAAGTACTGACTTTACAAATATTTTGTCTAAAGTTAGCTGTCTGGTCCTCTGTACGCACATGTATAGAGAAGAAAGGAGGAGAGATTTCAGCTTTCTTGTTAACGGGCAACAGGCTAAACCCCACTTCCAAATAAATGAAGTACGTTTCCCTCAACCAAACTAACAAAAAATTTAAAAAAAAAAACAAAAAACAACAGATCAAACAATACTGACATCAGATTTTACAGAGAGCTACATGCAGCCACAACAAAATAAGATACAGCCAGCTCCACATCCACACATGCTGTGGTAACCGCAACTTTTAATTAAATACACACAGATTCTAAAAATGAAGCACTGTTGTCCATTTAAATTAACTATTGCCACTGCCATACTCCCAAAACTAGAGGCAATCCCTGGCAGCTTGTCCAGAGGCAGAATTTCTGCAGAAGTCATGAGAACACAAAGAAACAGCAACCATCGTTTTTGTGACAGAGGAAATGAGTCACAGCAAGCTCCCGGCGAGGTTCAGAGGCTTGTTATGGGCAATTTTTAACCTCAGGAAAGAAGGACGGCTCAAAGTTTCCCCAGGTCTTCTTAGCTGACCATCACAACCCTGAGCGTTAACCTTCAGGGGCGGATTCCTTTGGTTTTGCTCTCGCAGGGAGACAGCAATTCGGTAGCCAAGGCCTCCGCTGCTTGTGCCGACCTACGCTGCACCCATGATACAGGGTTGAGCTGCCCACAGCGTCACCAGCCACACGGCAACAAGTTTGCTGAGCTCAAACATCGCTCAGGCAAATACAGGCTGGGTGCAGAATGGATTGAGAGCAGCCCTGAGGAGAAGGACTTGGGGGTGTTGGTTCATGAGAAGCTCAACATGAGCCAGCAATGTGAGCTCGCAGCCCACAAAGCCAACCACATCCTGGGCTGCATCAAAAGAAGCATGGCCAGCAGGTCAAGGGAGGTGATTCTGCCCCTCTACTCCGCTCTCATGAGACCCCACCTGGAGTACTGAGTCCAGCTCTGGAGCTCCCAACATAAGAAGGACATGGACCTGTTGGAGTGAGTCCAGCGGAGGGCCACGAAGATGATCAGAGGGCTGGAGCACCTCTCCTATGAGGACAGGCTGAGAGAGTTGGGGTTGTTCAGCCTGGAGAAGAGAAGGCTCTGGGGAGACATTATAGCGACCTTCCAGTACCTAAAGGGGGCCCACAAGAAAGATGGGGAGGGACTCTTTATCAGGGAGTGAGTGTTATGATAGGACAAGGGGTAATGGTTTTAAACTGAAAGAGGGGAGATTTAGATTAGATATCAGAAAGAAATTCTTTAATCTGAGGGTCATGAGACACTGGAATGGGTTGCCCAGAGAAGTCGCCCCATCCCGGGAAGTGTTCGAGGTCAGGTTGGATGGGGCTTTGAGCAACCTGGTCTAGTGGAAGGTGCACGTGCCCACAGTAGAGGGATTGGAACTAGACGGTCTTTAGCTTCCCTTCCAACTCTAACCATTCTACAATCAGCAATAAGGTATTTGAGGCACTTCAATTTTTTCATATAAGGCTTCGAGTTCAATAGTCAGGCTCTTTAAAGAATAAGCAATTTGGGCTACTTAGCACTTGAAATATCTTCTAGTTAATCACTCATCATCAAGACACTCAGGACACAATATCTGGGAATGTAGTCCTAAATATTTAAGCCAGCCGCTGCCCTCGAACTGCAGCTGCCCTACAGGTATGCTACATCTGCCATGCCAAGACCACAGTCATATTTACATTCAGCTGCGTTTTGCTGCCATCTGGAAGCAGCAGCCAGCAGCTAGTATGTTAAAATAACCATGAAAATGGGGGGGGGGGAAAAAAGCCTGCCTCCTCAGTATTAAATAAGGAGTTTTTAAATGTCAAGGGCTCGTAAGAACCATCTGCCTTTCAGCTGCCTTCCAGCAACAGGACAGGTAGTTGGCATTTCACAGCATGTTTGTCAACAGACTTATCCATCTGCATCAGATCTGGCATTTGTCACTGAGGATGCCATCACAGCCGGTCCGCGGATCAACTCCAAACGAGATCCACAATGGCAGGCAGAGCTCTCCCACTTCAAGCCCAACTGGGTGTTACGGAAAGTAAGAGCAGCGGCAAGAAGGTGAAGAGTTTGCAACCTGGCCACACTTCTGCTCCCTTTGGGTGGTGGCAGGCTTTGTGCTTCCTTTCTGCTAGACTGCCAGGAAAAAGAGAAAGTATATAATAATAATAATACCTTGCACAATGCCAGCGTACAGTATTACCCACACAATCATAACAAGCTACAGGGCATATGTATATTATACATGCAGACACATCACATATGCCATGAACACACCTCTGGGAAACCTTTCAGCCTTTTCTTAGCTGGGAAACTAAGCCACTCTGGAAAAATAACAGCTAAAAAGCTATCTGGCATCCAGGTGATTACTATAAACTGTGAAGACTCTAATGAGCCACCTCAAGGACTGCTGCCTGCCTACGCCAGAGCTGAGATCCTCAAGGCCCCAGTTTCTCCCAGCACAGCTGAGGATATCACTGACAGCACCAGCAGAGCGAGGGTACAGTTCCTCACGCTGCACCAGGCGCCGGTGAAATCATCAGCTGTTAAAGAAAAATGTAAATCCCCGGGAGGCTGGATTTCAGCCCTGGTAATTAAGGCAGGCCGGAACAGTTTAAAACAGAGGTCAAGTTTTTAAGTCATTGCATACTTTCACACTTGTCTGCTAGCTTCAAATCAACCAGACCCACGAGCAGACTTTGTGGTCATAAAAAGGTTAAAATTTAACTTTAAAATACACAAAAGGCAGCTGGCACAGAATTCTCAGCCTTGCCCGTCTGCGCACATGGGTCCGACTGCCAAAGGACATGGATCCTTCTTCCTGCTTGTGACGTCTCCCTCCTCCCCCTCGCCAGTCCAGCTCACGCTCCTGGGGCTGCGTGACTACCCCAGGCACCTTTCCTAAGCCCACTCAGAAGTTTTCCTGAATGTAGACTCGCACTTCCAGCTATGGGACACCTCAGGAGTGTGCAAAAACCAGAAGATGCTATAGGACACGTGTTCGCACGTTCCTCAACCGTGAGGATGCTAGCACTGGTGGTGGGCACTCAGGCAGATGGAGCGCAGGAGGGTCTCCTCATCACCTTGACCTTTTCAGAAACACCCTGCGATAAGTTTACAGACTCATCAGAAACAGCTGGGTCAAACCAGGCCTCCCAGATGGAAAGCATAAGCCAGGAGAAGAACAAATGTTTCATCCAGAGGGTTTTTTGTTTGTTTGTTTGTTTTGTTTTTAAAAATGATTCTATGAAGCTTTGGCCAGAGGTAAACTTGCGTTTCATGATATCAAGCATGGTATTTTTCCTCCACATAATAGGACACGCTTTGCAAAAGAAAAAGTTCAACAGGCAGAAACATCATTCTCTGGGGGGAGGGAATAAAAGCACATAATTTCAGAAAACTTCCCTTTTTTCCTTTAAGGATAAGATCCTAATACACCGCTACACCTGCTTTATCCATAGCATTTAATTGCTTTTATTTTTTTTCCTTATAGCTTTTTTCAGAGGAATTCCAAAAACAACAAAAAGGTTCAATTGATTTCACACTTTTTATTTGATTTTAAGGCAGTCTAAAGAATTCTTAAACAAAAAAACACACAAACAAATCAATGGTAGAACGTTACTCCCAATAGGGAAGTCACAGCCCAAGGTTTTGCAGATGCACTGCCTCTTGCAAAACACACATCATTGTAGCATTTGAAGCTTAAAATCCCCAATAAAACTTGAAAACAGCAGAAGGAAAAGCATCACGTTTCCATCTACCAGACAGCGAGGATGTTTTGTTTGTCAAGCTACACTTAAAACTAAGTCCCAGGCTCCTTGAAATAGGGCAGAAAACATACATATACGTGTTGCTACAGCCCCAAGTTCTAGTCCAAGCTCAAGATCTCTTTCAGGGCACTAAATAAAAAAAAAAAAGAAATAAAGAGGGGAACACTAAAGAAGAAAACAAAAGTTAAGAGTGGCAACTCTGTTCTCATCACAAGGATCCAAACAAAGCAGGAGGAAGTATCCCAGCCCAACTGTAAAATCCGAGCGGGAGCACTCTCTGAAGAGCCTCTCATTTCATTCACAACGTTCCTCTTGTTAAAGTAAAAAACTATGTCTTGTCAAAGAAAAAACACAGGAAAACAGCTGTTTGAAGAAAGAGCTTTCCATTGTTAAGTGGTCCTGCTGGCTCTTTAAAAAAAAACAAACAACCAACCCACCATAACATATGATTGCTTTTCCCCGGATCTACCAGAAGATACACATTGCGCAAGAAGGCCCAAGAATTTTCAAAGACAAAGCAGCCAAACAATGTTTAAAGACAGTCATGCGTGCAGCAGCAGGCGTGCTTCCTGCCGAAATGAGGTTTGGTGCTTGTGACGGACTCGACCCCGGATCAGTAAGGCCACCGCGTACAACAAATAAGGTTTTCCTTGTTTGCCTTTCGAGACTAACACCACCATCTCCGCACGGCCCCAGCACGCTGCCTTGCCGCGTGTGGTGCTGTGGGATCACCACGGCTCCCACGAGAAGAGGTTGGTCCCTCTCGGTGGGGTGACCGTGTTTGCACCTCACTCTCTCAGGTGCAAGAAGGAAATGAAGAGAGCCCACCAGCACCTGCCCAGGATCTTTCCTCAGGCACTCTGCCACATGCTAGTCACCACCACCATGCTACTCTGGGTCTCCATTCGAGGACGTGCTCGACAACTACAACGTGCTTCACACAAATGGTGGACTCCAGCAGTCTTCCGTGCACCCATCCCGTGAGCTGGACCATCCCAAAGCAGTCCAGCTCACTTCCAATTAGGATTCGCACCTATACAGCTTTAGAAAGTGGAACCTCTCTGCTTGCAAAAAGCCTCCAGATTAATGGAGAAACAACAAAGCAAAGATGTGCTTCCTTGGGATTATCCTGACTGTGTGTTTTGCACAAGCAAAAATATGGGGATTCCAGTCAAAAAAAAAAAATAAATAAAAGATCATCAGAACTTCATGCGCTGGCCCTAAAAGCCACTCAAGCAAGGACTTCATCAACATCTTTAGAAGACTCCCCACAGCATGCCTATGGGACAGGCAACTTTCCTGGCATGACGGCCAACAATCAAGTTCCAGGGAAGGGGAGCCCCGTGGTTCACGACATCCATCTGTCCGTCCCGGGCTGCCGGGACAAACCTTGCCCTTCTATCGCTTCCTTCCTGCGCTGGGACAGCCCGGGAAACGGGACGGTGTCCGCAGAGTCTGGCTTTGGAGGAGTTTGGAGAACAAGACGCATCCGACGACTCTTGATGGGGCCCCGGTAGAAGCCGCCAGCGCCGGGGGGGAAGCGGGAGCCCCGGCCGGGCGGAGGGAGGGCTGCCCCCGCAGGGAGGCGGCGGGGCCCGGGCTGGGCTCCAGGCCTGTCCCGGGGGGCACCTCACTCCCCCAGGGGGGGGGTGGGCCAGGCCCGGCGGGGCGGTAGCCCCCGGAGAGGCGGCGGCGGCGGCGGGCGAGCACCCGCCTGGCACCGACGCCCGCCCCAAGGTGGGGCCGAGGCCGCCCGGTACGACCCCCCCGAAACGCGGCCGCCCACGGGGGTCGCCTCAGCCATCCCGCCCCCTCCCTCCCGGCACCCCCCCGGCCGCTCCTCACCGTGTGGCACAGCAGGGTGTCGGGGTCGGCGGGCTCGCACAGCTCGCTCAGCTTGCGGTCCCACTGCAGCAGCGGCTGCTCCCCACCGCTCTCGCACACCTCCATGGCGGCCTCAACACACGGGGGCACCGCCACCGCTGTCCGCCCCCCCGCCCACACGCGGCGGCCGGCTTACACCGCGCCGCCCGCTCCCATAGGCCGTGGAACCCCTCTCTCTCCCGCCGCTGCCCGGGCCCGGCGCCGCGCTGAGGCCGCGTCCCCGCCGCCGCCGGCAGTGTGCGGGTGTCAGGGCGGGCGGGTCACAGCGCCAGCTGCGCCCCGCCACGCCCCCGCCCCCTCCCGCCTGGCCCCGCCCCCGCCGCCCGACCCGCCAATGGAGGGCGAGGAGCTCGGCCGGCCGGCGGGCCGCGCCCCAATGGGCGCTCGGCCCCCCCACGCCTCCAGCTGTGGAATGTGGGCGGGAGCTACCCGCGGCGCGTCACGGCGAGGGCGGCCCCCCCGTGCCCTGGTGCGGCCAATGGGAGAGCCGCGACCTCCGGGAGTGACGGGCGCGCCAGCCAACGGCACAACGACAAGACTGCAGCCGGCGCGCGCCGCCCCGCCCACCCGGCTGTGTGAGGACGGGGGCGGCGGCCGGGGGTCGCGGCCGGAGCCGGGAGCGCAGCGGCGCCTGCTGCCGGGCCGGAGCGCGGCGGCCCGGCCTCCCCCGCGGCCCATTCTCCTGCCGGAGGGCAGCGGCTGGGCCTCCCCCGGTGCACCGCAGCCCCTTCTTCAGCCGTTTGGCTGGGTCCCCCCGCCCCGGTCAGGGCAGCGGGCTGAGGCGGTTCCCGCCAGCGAGAGGACGGGGCCGGCCTCGCCTCAGGGCGGGCAGCGCTGGGGGGGAGCGGCCGCGGCAGCTTCCCCCCTCCCCCGCGCCACCCCCAGCGCTGGGGTGACCTACCCCGCAGCAGGGTTTGGAGCAACCGGTCGCTCGGTCCGTCAGTCTGGTTTAAAAAGAGGCGTGAAAACGGCCAAAGGTTGGATAGGGCCTAGCGCGGCCCACCGGTCGGTTTGGGCCGGGTCAGAACTCGGCTTGTAAAAAAAAGATATGTTTTACAAAGAACTGTGCTTTAAAAGGCTGTGAGGCCCCAACACCGGCAGCCACGAGCGCTCTGTTGGGTGTTTGACGCCGTTCCCAGAGCACTCGTCAACTATCAGTAAAAATAACCCCAGTCGATGGGAAATTCCGGTATTTTCAGACTTGCTTTCATGCCAAGCTGGGACAACACTGACCTTTCATCATTCTTTTAAAAAAAAAAAAAAAACAAAAAAAAAAAAACCACACCACAAAACGAAAACACCAAAAGATGCCAAATCTTCATGATTCAAGAAACCAAGCATTCTTCAGTGCTTCATTTCAGCTCCTGGAACCCAATCAAGGCATTTTATTGTCCGTCAGTTCAACACTAATTGTCATTTCCATGCTGCGTTGTGCATGAATCGCAACTGGATTTTCTGACGCCTCCCCTCTCTTCTAGACCTCCCATTTAGACTCCATCTCTCGTGGCACACCGCTTTCATTCCCTCACAGAGCATCAGTGATACAGTCCTTGCTAAGGAGACCATCAACGAGCCCTCTGAGGAAAATGGTCAAAAGGACTTCCCAGCACCCATCAGGCACAACAACAATGAAAAGAGGAAAAATAATGGTGATTTTTTGGGGGGTTGACCCTTTAAGATTTATTAATTTTTTTTTGTTTGATAAAAAAAAAACCCCACCCCACATAACAAAAGCTACATTGTTTGGTGAAGAATATGAAGGGAAAATCCCTAACTGCCCCAACCAAAGATCTCCTGCAAAGATGAGTTATTTTAAGTTATTGTGAAACAAGTCAGTCCAGTATATGCCCTCAGCAGCACGGAAAACATCTAAAGCCAAATTACTAGCGCCTGAATTGCTACCTACCACTTTGGCAAGCCTGACTGGAGGTACAAACTTCTTGTGTCCTGGCACTGTCAAAGCAATTGCATCGTGCCAGTCAGGGGATGCAGATTGTGAAACTTGCAAAGGTCAGTTCCTTATCCAGAAACCTCCGTGTTTTCATTGCATGCGTTCTTACTTTCAAAGCTTTTGCGGCCTTGTGATAATCCATCTAACAAAAGGCTTTCCATCACTCTGTTGGCTGACATTAGATCCTTCTAAAATTACTGCTGTGACTAGAGAACTTCTTTGGCCTGGGGCACTAAATTAATGTTTTGCCCGTGTGAGAAGCCTAAAGGGAGAGCCACGTTTGCCCTGTAAGCCAACAAAATAAAAGCCACCTTAAAAGAAGAAAGAAGGTGCAGACTGGATGACTGCAACTTCATTTGCTGAACATGCTGAGGATGAGGGTCTCATAAGGACTTATTTGACCAAGAGTACTGGACTGAACTTTCTCGTCCTAACACATTTCTCAGGAAGAAATATTTAGGAAACAAGTCACACAGTACATATGTCTGTTGTTCCCCCTTGGGCAAAGTGCTGACAGGAAATTAGGCACTCTGGGTAAACAGCGTGCTGCTTTTCCCAAGGGTTTCCACTCTTCCTGCATCACATAAAAGTGTGTCCCTCTCCCCTCGGAACTTTCCCAGGGACTCTCTCATAATGTTGGTACTGAGGTGTGGCTGCCGCTGCAGTTCACAGTGCTGCTGAGTATTCATAAGCACCTTGGAAGATTTCTTTGGCCACTGAAATATTTTGGTACACAGAGACTATCCATTTCTGGGGCTATTCACCAATATAAAACATGATATTGGCAACTAGTGACTGGTATCCTGAACTGGCATCCTGCCCACTTCCTGACATATTATTAAAATTAGCGTTCAAGGCTACGTCTCATTTCTGAGCTCCAATGTTCCTAAAACAATTCCCTGAGACTTTCTAACGAAATACAGCCAATTTGCCCTGCATGGTGGCAACTAACAGTACATAGACCACAATGAAGTTTTTGTGCTCCAGCACCAGTTCTTCTTGGGAAAAGAAGAGCTGAGCTCTCCTCTCCCCTCAGCCCTTGTAGTAGCAAGTTTCTACTAAAAATTGGCAGCACATATGGGGCACCAAGAAGGAAGAGATAAAAGTGGAGGCAACTAATCCTTTCCATAGAATATTAATTATTCAGTGCCCTGATACAACACATGGGATAGCAGTCTAATGTGTCGTCTGTTGCTGCTCGCAAACTGACGCTACGCCAGAAACCAGGCACTGTGGAAAGCACCACAAAACCAGCAAGAACATTATACAGACACAACTATCCTCCTAACTTTTTCCCATATTGCTTGGAGGATTTTAAATTGTAGACCTCAGTAGTTACTAGCATGCTGAAAATCAAGGCTCTTTTTTCTATGTTTCGTAACTCTCCTCTTAGAGCAGCTTTAGTAGTATTTTTAAGCTCCAACTCATCTAATTCTGAGAGCATTTTGATTTCTCCTTTTGTATAAAACCACTTCCTCACGACAGACTTCTGAACGGGGTTTGAACTCACTCTCCAGCACAGACGGACAGTGCAAAAATTGACCGACAATCTACAAGATTAAAAGGTGGGGGGTTATTGTCTGCAGAGGTAGGGCTGAGGGGAGAGGAGAGCTCAGCTTTCTTTTACTGAGCATTCTGTCGCCTTTCTGCAAGAAGTAAAAAGCCCATGCAGAAAAAACATATAGCAAACCCACACAGAAAACTAAACTAGCTAAGACAGAGGAGGCTGTTAAGGCAGAGCTCCAAACAAACACCACTTTAAACATCAAAGAAAAAAGCTAGCAATAATACAAACCTTGTAAGTCACAGAAAACTTGGCAAAGGAAAGGTGCTCTCTTTTCCTTGCAGATCCGGGTTACAGAAGCCATGACTCCTGTGATCGCATCATTACTCAGTTCTCCATCAGGTCAGTTGCACAAAGCCTCATTAAATATTTACAGGTGACATTTTTCTGACTTGTGACAACCAGGATCAAGATAACCATCCATTTTCTACAGCCATTCTGTTCAAATAACTTTGAAAAGTCAACCAACAAGAAAAGAACAAATAGCAACAGAGCCTACAGCATAACAATTGCGAGGGTTTTGACCAGCTACACATGAAAAATCTTACCCCTTGAAAGCCACAGAAAATGGCCATAGTTAGAGGTTTCTTCAACAAAATTTGCACCTCTTAAAGAGTACAGGGCACAAACTTCAGGACTAAGAACACAAAGAATGACAAGCGATCAATTTCTAACCACAGTATTTGCTGCAGATTGTTCAGAAATGGTGAAGTATGGTAATGAGCTGATTTTTTATTGGGGACATAAAGCAACAACATAAAGCAACAAGCAGAAGAAAGAAACCTCACGCACACTAACACACATTTCCCACAAGATGTCTGCAGAAACCCCACGAAAGTTTATTTCTCTGTGTGTCCTGTGCAAACATGTTACTTGCACTACCCAGTACCTGGTAATGAACTAACAAAGCAAATTTCTTGTGTAAATGAGATCTAAGTCGCACTGCTGTGTGGAGAAGCTCATCATCGCCAAGATAAAACAGCTACCAAGTCTTAGTTTGTATGTATAGACGTGCTCAACTACTCAGCAAAAAGGCTTCCACCACAGAAATTTCAGAGTTAAAAATAGAAGGTGTGCTTGAGAACCATGAAGTTTTCTTCCCACAATCCCGGCATTATATTCCTTTTCTGAAATGAATACTCGTGAAAGAAGAGGGATCACCAGTACTGGAGACAGCCTACTACTAAAACCACATCACTGGTAAACTGACAGAAACACAAGTTCCCTTTACCAGAATATTCCTGCCTCCTGTACCCAGGGACTTCTCAAAGCACAAATTCAGCTTTCTTGCCTTCGCAATTCAAGGCCTCTCTGCATGGGCTTTTACCAGGCTCCTGCAGGCACTGCTAGTCTTCACAGCAGAGCTGTGACAGGGCTCAAACACCTCCCCCTTCACACAGGCCACCAAGCAGTCACCAGGAGGCAAGTCTTTTGGCTAGGTTAGAACCCAAGTCTGGGAGCTGCTGGTAAAAAGCTCTAGTAATTCTGCACCAGTTCAAGCCTTCGGTCATTCTTACTTCCTCCTGTTACTCTATCCATAGAAATTGTGAGTTGTGAAACAGAAACAGAAGATGCTTCAGCCAAAGAAATCAAGTCCCACTTCACTGAAATAGCTCTCTTGCTACCCTCCATGTTATTTGGGGTTGGGGAATTTGTGTCTGTGTTCCCAAATACAGGTCACACTTCAATTAAAGCTGAAAATATTTTCCGCTGTGTGACACAGACACAATGCCCGTGGTGTCTTCCTCAAACCAGCGCACTACAGCCACAGAAACACACACAGGAGAAGAGGGTTTCCTACACCTTACACCACGCTGGCAGAAATAACTAAGTGGCATTGATCTGTGCTACAGACCAGAATAGCTCTGTCTCAGGTCTCTTAAGAAATGCTCCAAATACTTGCTTAAAATGCGCTGTCATTTTAAAAAGAAATAATCTCTATTTTTTACCTCTTCCAGTCTATCTCCATAAATACATAAGATAAATTCCTTGTTAAGGTCAAACACTTCTAAATGTCCCAGTTGATGCAAGCAATCAGGGTTTGCCTAATCACGTTTACACAAGAGGTTAACAGGGACAAGCAAACGCTGAATGCCATGTACTAAGGGACAGCGTGGAAAAAAACTCATTGCCTAGTTATAAACAAAGTGTCACTGTTTTAACTCAGTAGATACCACTTCCATTCTTTCACATTTCCTCACAGAGCAAGTACCCAGCCGTAAAAAAACCCACGCAACCCAGATGCTATAGGAATGCTGATTTCACACTTGATTTTCTCATAACAAAAATTACTTAGTTACAGATTAACTTTGCCCCATAGCAGCAAAGCAGACATAAGAGGTGAATGCACAACATACCTTTGCCACAGGTTATTTTTGACGTAACTACGTCTATGGCTAACGCAGAATCATTTGTGAAAATCTACCCTAATGCAAAATTGCGATGAATGCTCAAGATACTGCACCGCTTTTCAAACAGTGTGTTCTCAAAGTAGGTATGTGTTGTCTTTGTAGGAGGTCAATCTTTAAAAGTGTACTAGCAATTTGAAATAGAACAACCGGAAAAGCAAAGAAAAAGTTGAAGTTCTTGAGCAAATATTTTCTTTGTTGGCACCTAATCCCGTACCTTCTGCTAGCTCAGCGCAGCTCTGTCCCCAGCCTGAGCCAGGGGCAGAGATTAGTCTGAGCCATCCAGCAGCCACCGAGAGTTCTGGCAGTTTTGGCCAGTCCACGTGCAGCAGTAAATTCCCTTCTGCCATTTGACATTGCTGCCACCTCTACTCCGAGTTCGGAGCCAAAAGCCACTTCCCAAGCTCCAAAGCAGATGCTGTCATAAACTGTGCTGAGCTCCACCACCACAGCAGAGTGCAGAAAAGGAGGTAACCACCGAACGCACGGAGGCTTAGCACGTTCACGTGAGGCCTCCTAGATGTGCAGAAAGCTTAAGACAAATCCCAGCTTTCAGCTAACAGGAAACATTGGCGTGGACCACACACAAACTGTATTTGGATCACGACTGTAGAAATGGACCATCACAACTTCTCCCAGCAGTACAACAGGCTCAGACTGAACAAGAAGTAGTTAGGGGAATTAAAGTCGGAACTTCTTATTTAAAAAGATACCACAATCTCCTGTGGGTAACAACCCATTTAAGTTGCTAAGCATTTCCAGCAGATCTAACACCTCAGCATGCCAGTGACAGGGGCACTAGTCACTACTACTTAAAGCATTCACTTCAACGAGAAATAAATGCTGAACTGAAAGAATCTAAGTTTTTGGTAGTACAATGCTCACATAGAGAAGTATAAAAAAGGTCATCATTCTGTAGGGGGAAGAGCTGCAAAAAGCTATAAATAAGCATGCTCTCTACTAGTCTCAGAGAGAGATGAGATACAAAATCCCACCAGCTTTGAAGGCAGGAAATTGTCACTTCTAACGTTTTTCTTTCCCTGTTCACATCCCGCTGTATTACAGTGGGAATTTCACCACGTCTCTGCGTAATAAAATGAAACACCTTTTAATTGTGTGGCTTTTTACTTACAATACTGACAAGTCTCAGTCTTTCTGACAATAAAACAAAGTTAAAGCGAAACAAATGCCCACGTTAACTGAGAATCCCAGACCAGGAATATTTTTCACAGGCTACCTCAAGCCTCTCAAAAGGAAGAGCCAAGGCAGCCGTTCCTCCAGCTCCTCCTGATGGCAACCGACAGGCACAGCACCCTAACAAGGTACTGGCGTGAGAATGTTGATGTCATCACAGAATCATCATATGTCAAATGCCATAATTATGAAGACCTAAGCACACGACCAAAAGAGGATTTGGTCACACCGATTTGATCAAATGCTATGATCAATGGAGGGGCAAACCCAAATGCACAGAAGGCCTTCTCCTGGTCTGTGACAGAGAAACTTCAAGCTGAGCACCAGGTGAGGCCAATGGCTCTGTTGTAAACTTATTGCCCAGTTGACTTAGTTAAGGAAAAATGGAGAAAGACACCTATAGAACAGAGGAGGGATGTTAGCAGAAAGAGACGATCAGGCTTTCAGGCCCCGCAAGATGGAAGAGAGATTGTTAAGGCAGCCAAGGATATAACGTTTGAAAACGGCTGAAGATACAAAGGGTAACTTCTACTTATATATTCATCAGATCAAGAATTAATATAGCTGCCTAGGTTACCTTTTCTATAAAGGGAAAACAAAAAAGAAAGAAATCCAAATGATGACGAACAGAGAGAATGCACACAGGAAAACAAAACAAAACACACAAAGATACCCTACAGGTATCAAACATTTTATTTATTTTCAAGAAACTACAGCAATACACATGATTACAGAATTATGAAGCACTGTAAAACAAAAGGAATGAAATGGCCTGGGGTCCAAACACTAACAACTTCACACCTTGTCTCTCATACCACCATCACTCAGAAAAATTACATTATCTGAAAAGAAATAAAGAAAATTTAATCTCAGGATTGTTTTGTCCTGTTGCAAGCCTGCACACCCACAAAGACAACCTATTTGTGTTAAAATAAGCTGCAAATACATGTATTTTGGAACTTAGTTCATAAAATAAAACAGTGTCCAATGCAGGGTTCTTGCTCAATCTCTCCAGAAAGCTGACAATTAAAAGTGACCATATATGCTATGAAACAAGTGTGCTATACCTGACGAAAAGTTGCTGAACAGTCAAAGATACCAGAAACAGTTTAAAATAATGGTTTGATTCTTTGACTATGATCTCCATCAGTTACAGCTTATTTCCTTTTTATTTTACCATTTTCAGTATGCACTACCATGTCATCAGCCTATGGGACTACAAGAAGCTCGTATTTCATCAAGCCTCAGTAATTTCTAAAGGATCTTGAGACTGGGGACATTGAACACGAAGGAGAAACCATTAGGATACATCCTAATTAAAAAAAAAAAAAAAGAGACTTGCTTCTCCCCTCCAGCTATTTATAAACAGCAACTTACAGTACTGCTAGCTGAACTGCTCATGTGGAAGTTTGATTACTATTCTTTTAAAAAGACCACAGAGCAGAAATATTCAGAATTGTGGTTGGGGTTTTTTTTCCATTCTCCTCTGGCCTATTTTTTTTAGATATACTTGTATAACAGAAATGTTTTCTCTACTACACAGTAATTTTAGCCCTCCCTCAAAAGCCACAAGATTGCAGCTCTACCCACAGTAAAGATGTAGGATGCTCACGCTATTTAAAGGCTCAAGGAAAAAGCTGAGTTTGCCAATTCTCTTCTTCATTGCGTCTACCCAAGGGACAAGTCTACTCCCTGTCCATTCTGTGCTCTTCTTACCACGACTGGCTACCAGGCTGAGCTCTCTCTAAATTCTCCATCAAGTTATCCCCACATAAAACATCTTTCACAAACAGAGGTCCTTAAAATTGGTGAAGCCTCCGGTCTTAAACAGGAAGAAAAATTCCCTGCCAAACCAAGACAAAGCTACTAAGCAAACTCTACTTTGCTTAGAAAAGGAATCTGCCTGACCTTGCAATACTACACACCACAGTGTTCGTAGAACACACAGTAACCACCTGCAGCACCAACTGGTTTGTGTGAGCAAACTACGCAACAGCTCACAACTATATGCACTCATTTGCTGTGTTTTCACAAGCAGTGACAGAGGACATCTAGTGGTGCAGCCTATTTATTCTCTCAAAATCCCCAAGTGTGGATACTAAGGATAAAGACAAACCAAGCTCTATTTCAAAGGTCCTCCACCCCCTCGCCAATTTAAAAGGGCAAGGTAGGTCTCAGTATGATGTTCCTTACCTGCTATAATTGTTGTGGCCTGACGCCTCACATTGTTTTTATCTGTATATTCACCATAGTCGATCTTCCCTTCAACATAGATTCGAGCACTGAAAAAAATGAACAATTTGGTTCTGATCAGAGAACTGTACTGTTGTTTTCTCCTCTATATCTGATTCTGAATACACAGGCTTTTGCCTCACTTGTTTGTAGCATGTCTACTAACTTACTTTATGGCACTTCTATCTTAGTATAGCTCCTGGTCACTAGAATTATTACATCAATTGATTATTAAGGCATTAAATCCTCAATCACATTTGTTATTCACTTACCCCTTCTTCACATACTGATATGTAACATCCCTGAGGCCCGGTCTGAAGACAGAGATCCTGTGCCATGTCGTCTTCTGACTGATATCACCTAAATTGCATAAAAATAACAAAGTTGGATGCCAAATCCTCTTTTTGATGCAAACCTCAGAAATCAGTTTCAACACGTGGGTGTTCTCAAATTGTGAAAAGTACACTGCTCGTTGCAGACTCACCTCCCTGGTTTAGCTCACTTTCCCCTGTTCGCCACATCTCATTGGTTGCAAGAGAAAATATGGTAACGGGATTTTTCCCCTCCACTTGCCTCATGATAGGGTCCTGTCCAACCCGACCAAGCAACTGAACACGATTCATAGCTGAAACATGAGAAAGTAAATACATACACAGGTGAATTATGATGCTTCTAGTCACGGCAAGTCATAAGTCGGCAGCTTTTGTCAAGGGCCAGAACAATGACTTTCTGTACCTCCTAACCATTTTTCCAGCTCTTGTGACCTTTGGCTTTGGGCCCTGCAGACGGTTGACTGTGCCTGTACTATCATTACCACTGCTGAATAAGATCATTTAGAAAGCTAAAAGTTCTTTATTCTTTCTATTCCTTTGTCATCTTTTTCACAGACTCATCTATATGTCACTTGAGACTACTTTGCATTTACTGATCCCGATGTTTTTTTTTCATTATGATAAAACCGCAGCATTGCATCGCTTTGTCCTTAAAACAATAAATTTAAAACAACAAAGATGCATTATCGCACCCCATCCACTGAATTAGAGGGTCACTATTTTTTTTTTTTTACACAGGTACCAGGACTAGGTGGATGCAATTTATTCCTTCTCCTTGTTGAAGGACAACTGGAGGAGGTTGGGGAAGCATCAATCTTGCACAATGAGCACGTGAACTGAATGGTAAAGCCTGAGGTGTGCACATGGAGCAAATCACACTCAAGCAGCAGCACCCCAACAAGTCCCCCAGGCACATGGGAGTCTGAGAAACACGCACAAGACACCTAAAGGGAGGTATTAAAAAACATGACAACAGCCTATTCGATTCGCTGCCATTGATAAAACACGACTATCTGCCTTTTACAGGTTGTACTCCATGTCAGGGCTTTTTTCTTTTCCCCTTTAAGGGCTGCTTAACTTGACAGAGACCAGACAGGAAGCTACTTAAGAGTCCGTTTGTTTGAACCAACACATTCTTAGTTACTGCATTCAGGAGCTGCCACTCCCATCTGTTCTTCTCCTGACATATTTCAGCCACTCTAAAACTGAAATAAAAACCACAAAGAGTAACAGCTAAGTTTCGTCTCAGGAACTACTTACATCTTTCGAGTACCAAAGAGCCAACCGTATCAGACTCATGTCTTACAAACTGGCGAAGCACCTGAAGGAACAGACAGATGTTAATTTCCAAGACACAAAATACGAACCGTGTTCACGTACCTTTACACCTCGTTTTCCAAACACTTACAGAGGTCTTGCAAGTATGTTCTTTTCCAGTGACTTACAGGGGGACCAAGGGAAGAAATCCATTCAGTTAAATTAAGCCAATAGGATTATTCAAAGAATATTTGGTTAAAGTGGTGTTAAAAAGGATTATTTCTCGGACATGCAGTAACTACTGTTTTTCTGTAATACGTAATAGGAGGGTCGGTGGGGTTTGAAGTGGAGGGGTTGTTTAGTTAGTTGGGCTTCAGTTTTTGCAAACAAACAGAGTTTTGATAGTTCCACCAACTTTCTGTTTCACTTCAGAGATTAACAAAATATGCCCCAAATGTACACCTATCCACTGCCATAAGCAGGACGATGCACTGATAACCCCTTGTTCCCAAGCAAACTGCATATCGAGGCTACAAAAACCTGAGTGCTGCAGCTAAACACAAGCAAGAAAAAGAAAAGGAACTGACTTGATGCTGGCAAATATCACGTCCTAGAAGAAAGGAAGAGAAAAGCAAAGCCCAGGAACCCCTCTGGCCCATGTGCAGGAACTAGAAGGAAAGCCCATCACCTATAACAAGTAGTTGCAAAACTTAAAGGAAAGTGGGACTAACAGTCCTAGGTGGAACAGAGGAGCTAAACCAGAGGAAATGCAATTTGGAAAGTAGAAGTTCTTTGGCATATCTGTATAGTTCATTGATGTATATGCAAAACATTGAAGATTATTTCCATGCACATGCTGGATCTTTTAATACATCATTTTTTCAGTAACCAAGTAACTAAGTTCCAGCACTTGTTTTCTTGTAGAGTATGAGCGCAAACAGAACCTCCCTCTCTTCACCACAGGTAATACCACGTTTTTTTGAGACATGACATAAATAATAACACCTGTGACCTGACAGGAGAATTCACACTTCGCCCCCCGCCCCCCCAAAGGGCAGATTCAGCGCTGCCGTGAAGGCACCAGCAGCTACGGCCGCTCGGTGCAGGAAAAGCGACTGGCGGGCAGCACAGCCCCGGGCTCCGGCCCCAGAGCGCTCCTCCGGCCCTTACAGCCCAACTGGGAACGGCTTCCGCGACGAGAAAGTTACTACGAGCCCGCCGGGGACGTCGAGTCGGGGCCAACCTCCAGCCAGGGCCGCCGCCCGCCCCTCAGGGGCCGCCCCGAGCACCGCCCCCTCAGGGAACCGTTCACCCGCCACCCGCGGCCCTGCCCCCCCGTCCCCGCAGGGCCCTACCTGCCACGCCGGTCGCCACAACATCTCGCCGCCGTCCCTGCAGAGGGAAAAGCAGGGCTGAAGCAGCGCCGGAGGAAGACCGGACCAGACCCGAGCCGCCCCGCCACCGCCTCCCCAAGCCCCGTCGACCCCCCGCCCTCTGCACCTCTCCCGCCGCAGCGCCCACAGCCGTCCGGAAACGGAAAGGGAAGCGGTGGGTCCGGCGCAAAGAGGGGTCCGGGCGGAAACGCGTCCCGCTCCGCCGGCGGGAGGTTCTACGGGGGGCGGCGGCGTAAGGCGGCCCGGGGGGCGGGAGAGGGCAGCGCACCGCGGGCTCGCAGTGGAAGACGAAGGAGGGGATGGCGAGGCCTTCTGAGGGGCGGCGGGGCCTCCCGCCACGGCTAGCGCCTGCCCTGCCGCCCGCGGTCAGGCTTTCGCCCATGGGGGATCGAGGTCTCCCGGGTGGCGGGGAAGGAGGCCCAAACGGGAAAAAAAAAAAAAAAGAAAGTCACGCTGTCGTAGGTAAAAGGATTAAAATCTTTATTTGCACGTTTCCCTTCTTAAAGCATAGGAGCTAACAGTTTAAAAGCCGGCACTGTCCAGCACTTGAAAATTAAACCGGTAAAACCTGAAAATAACCGAGTTACAACTTTACTCTCTCCCTGGTAACAGCACACCCTGTGTGTCCAGCTGCCACAGCCAGACACAGAGCCGACGCACATTCAGGCAGTTACATTAAGCAGGGGCATAGCAAGATTTAATAAATATTAAATATATACACAAACTTTTACATGGGCAGCTCCAAAAAAAAAAAATCTGACAAGGCCTCAAAAGCCATTTCTGATTCCCCCTCATCTTTGCTGAAATGATGCCGCAATCAGCAGGCAGTTGCGCCCCATGTAGGGGACTGGAAGGCAAACAGAAACACAGCCACCTACCAGCGCGCCAGTCGCTCCCCCCACTTTAAGCAAGTCCTTCCAATCAGCATAAAACAAATCTGGCATCAGGGACCAGCCTGCAACAGCTTAACCACATCAGCTACGTGGTATCGTGCTCACTGCTGAAAGTTAAGGGAGGGAAGCGCTCCTTCAACTTCCACAAGCAAGGCCCCTATGACTCAAAGTGTTTCCTTTTCCTCTTTGACCCCCTCAGTGAAATGACACTCCAGCTACATCCACCACTAAGTCCACCAGGACTGCAATGTAACCAGTCTGTCTCCTGATGTGTCATTAAAACCGTCTACCATAGTCTCCACCTCCTCACTTCCAGGAGGACCCTGCTGTAGGTGCTGTCTCCAGGTACAGCCACTATCTCCCCTTTAAAGATACACAGGTGGCCAGAGTGTTAAGACGACAAAAACACCATCAATCATAGGGCCCAACTGAACAAAAAGGGAAGCAAGTAGAGGAAATGCTGTCCTTTCCCTTGGTATGGCAGATAGAGCAAGTCTAGAGCAAGACCAGTTACACAAGAAATTAAACAGGCAAAAGACTGAAGACAATGATCTGGAATTTCATGATTGACACTGGGAAGCTAGTGCTTCTTCCCTCAGCCAACATCTCATCAAAACTAATGAGGGAACCAAAAACCACAACAGGGAGAGCTAATATGGGGCATTGGTCTGTGCAAACCCTCTGCTTTCACAGGGCCATTCGGCAGCCAGAGCTTTTTGGACAACACTGAAGTTCAGTAACCCAGAGTAAAGCTAAATGAGCGACAACTCTTCCCTCCCACCAGGCGCTTCTGCTTAGAAGAGGTTTCAGACTCTTGCAACTTGGCACTTCCTAAGGGCTGGTCCTTCGTGAGGGTCTGGGCAAGGCGGGCTGCTTTAAGTTCCCTGCAGGGGGGAGACGGAAGGAAGAGCAGAAGAAGAAAACCATGACACACATGAATCCCCATCAGCTACAGAGCTCTGAACAATCTTGTACAAGAGGGTTACTGCAGTACTCCAGCATTGCTGGAGAGCAGTGACTTTTGACCCCAGAGGGTGACATGAAAATTACTGTAGGTTTTGCTAGATTTTCTACTTCAGAACAGGTCAGCTTGGAAGGTTTAGCAAAAGGGAACTATGCATCAGGTCAGCAACACACACCTACACTGGCACCAGTGTGAAGACTCCCTAGTTCAGTTTTTCTCCCATTGTTTCAAATATTTGTGAATGGTGGAACTTAGATCAGTGCCATCTCATGCATCACAAATACTCCTAAGTTCTTTTCCATTGCCTTTTTTCCCCTGGTGCTCACTGCTCTCCTAGAGCATATGCTCTCCTGTCTACACGGGAAAACCTATTCCCCAGCTGACTCTTGCACTAAGAGGGGTGGTGGGGCAGTTCCTAGATCCCAGCACCTCAAAACATTACTGCAACAGCAGGGAGAGGGAGCAAGGGGAAAGAGGATGTCTGTCACCACCTGATATTTCACTTCCTTCTGTACTAGGCCACTATCTCCATGCAGTATCAATTCCTCAACTGCCCACTGGCTGCATATTGTTTCAGTATATTCCATCACCAGTGGCTGCAGTAAGCGTGCAAGTTCACTGCTCTAATTTAGCCACCTCCTCAAAGCCAGAAATGAACCACAGCTGCTCGGGCACTAAAATCCCTGCTACAGCCCCATCATCCTCCCGGCTCCGGGCACAGGAGCTGACTGGCTATTCCTGCACATTGGGTCTCCCAACACTACCACCCTACATTCAAGCCTGGTGACCAGCACTTCTTGTGCCCATGTCTTCTCCCCTTCATGCCCAAACCAGCCCTACCTTTCCAGCATGGCAGTCTTGCACTTCTCCACATTCAGCTGCTTCTGGAGCTGCACAGCTTTTCCACGTGAAGGACGGAGAACTGGATGTTTAGTAAGAGCTGTGGCAGAAGGTCTTTCCGCTGGGTCAGGATGGATCATGAGCTAGAAGGCAAAGGAGTTCAGGCTTTAAACACTCCCTCTGTAATGTGCCAACTGGAAAAGCCTCCATCCTGTCAAGACTATGTCCTCACCTTGAGAAGTTCAAGAAAGCAATGAGGAAGCTTCTGGGGGATCTGTGGCATATTGCCTTGGCGGATGTGGTGCCACATGGCCCCATTGTGAGGCAGCGGTGCCGTGCCAGCTGCTAGAGCTACTGTGAGTGCCAGGGCAAAGATGTCCGCCTTTGGCAAATAGCCATATTGCTACAGAGAGAAGATAAACAGTTATAGAAAGGTGGGTTAGGATGCCAGCTCAAAAAGAAACAGCCAACCAAGTCTATGTATGATACTGCCTTCACCAGGCCAGTTGGCTGTTTTCTCATCTTTAGGATCAAAGTACCAATAGCAGGTAGTATCGGTAACTAATAGCACATTGGCTTTCACCCAGTCACGAGGAGCTTGCAGCCCACATTAGGATCGCCACAGCAAATCCAGAGGACGGCCTAAAAAAAGTGTGCCTCCAGCCTTCACCACAAGGCAATAAGCTAGCCATGCCCAACTAAAACTAAAGACTGCATGTGATATATTGACCTAAGAGTTCCTAAATCCACTTGCAGCACAAAAAAATACTGTCAGTTAAATACCTGAGTTGATGAACACATCTAAGCTGGTTGTTACATACCAATTCCCTTTTTTGTTCACTGCAAAACTGCAGACAGTTTAAGAGGTGTGTTGTGCCTCCCACCTCTCCACACTACCTGAGCAGTGTTTGTTGTACAATGCATTTGTCTGGGTGCATATATTCCTCAGAGATCACATCCAGCAGTTTAATCTCAGGTAAGTGTGTAACATGGAATGTCTCTAAAATGGTAAAGGTTTTGTCCCATCATTCCTCACAGGTAGAATAGTTGCAATAATCTAAAGTTACTCATGAAGTACATTAAATATTTACATGACAACACCCACACCTATACTATTCTTAATAAAGTGTTAGTTTTGCTGATTTCACAGCCAGACCAGACACAAGAAAGAGGAGATAAGGCAAGGAATATGCCAGGCTAGTGATTTCACTACAGTTGGTCTCTCCCCACTTGCTCACCACCCTGTTCTCCCCACCACCTCACTAGCAGCTGTACCTCTTGCAAAATCTCATTGGCCAAAAACCGTCTGTCTCCTTCCTCCACCTGGGGGTTTGTTATTGATGTCACATGGCCAAGGTCACCTGAGGCAAAGAACAAGCAACTAATGGAGCAAACTGGTGTAGATCTCCTCCACCAATAAAAGCCTGCATTTTATAGGCACCAGAGCAGTCAGGCAATACTAAGAGGGCAAGCCTGCTTCTACTCTGGAATCTGGGCTTGGAAACAAGCACATGAGTTTTCTAGGACTTGTCTCCTTAGAGGAATTAATTCTGGTAAGTAGCAGAGGCATTCAGGACTATGCGATCAGTTTTGTAGACAAGTCTCTTCAGCCAGCAGGAGAGAGAAGTGTCAAGCACTAATGAGCAGCCCTAATCTTAAGCCAGTCGTAAAGTGGGCTAAAACCTACCAATCTTATACACCACACTAGAAGAGAATTCATCTTCACTGTCGCTTTCTTCCTGCCCAGCCGGGTCTGCAACTGCCAGCTTGTGACAAATGAAGATATTACCTGCAAGACAGCGAAGTTTAGCAACAGTGTAGGATCAGTAATCAGACTGCAGCAGCCTGACAACTTGGTAAAAAAATCCCACCGGTCAAGCTAGTCAAGCTTTGCAGCCAGAGAAGCTATGCACACACTTCCCCCCCATTAGTCTGTTTCCCACCCAGCTCACGTATTCAGCAGTACAGCTGACAGAAGACAGTTGTGCGTAAAACATCCTAGAGTAATTAACTTTCCTGACCCTCCCTCTGCCCCCCAAGTTAGAAGGGCTATTTCAGCAGGAAATGAGGAGCTCTACTGTAAGGATGTAACTATGTGACCATGTGGGGAGCATAGCCCTGGGAGTGCCCATCCTCAGCTGCAGAGAGGAAAGCTTGTTACTATTTTTTGCAGGAATTTAATCCCTCAAGGTAGGTACAATAAATATTCACTTCTCATTCCAGCTCTCACATACAAAGGTCAGGTGTTGTGCAACAAGACAGCAGCAAATAAGGAAGTCCACATCTTCATTTGCGGCTCTACTTGCTCCACCAGTATGAAAGTGGAGCTCGGATTACGAAGCTCATGAGACAGAAGTAAAATGCTGCCAACTATCAGAGAAGGCTCAGTTTTAGAGCAACAGTAGTGGCAAGATCCAAAAAACCAACAAAACAGCAAAACCAACAACCACCCACAAGATACTCACCTTTTAGGGCAACATCACCTTTCCTTTGAAGCACTGTAATAGGTCCAGTCAGAAGGACCTATTACAGGTCCTACCCCTGGAGGGTCACTTGCAGGACCCTCCACAAAGAATATACTAGCACTATACTTACTAGGTTTGATATCCAGGTGCACAAGGCCAGAGTTGTGGATGTATTTTAGCCCCATGGAGACTTGTAACAATATTTCTTTCAGCTCTGCTTCCAGGAAATACTGGCCGAGCTTCGCATTTTCCAGCAGCGCATCTTGGAGACTCCCACCTAGGTGAAAACCGTCAGTCTGAGACATGACAAAGATTTTGTGGAGCAGCAGGTTTGAAATAGCTTATCAGAAACTAGTGCCCAGAGCATTTGCAAGCTTGCTAGTGACAAAACCCAGCCAGACCAGCTCTAGTGATCAACTTGGACATCAACATTTGGCTTCAGCCTTTCCATTGCCAGAGAGCACCCTGCCTCCTGCTTGCCAAGGACTGAGCAACTGCAGTTCTACCTGCAGCACCAGAAGGGCTGACCTGGTAGTGATGCTGACACTGCTGCAAGCAAACAGTGGAAAGTTAAATTACTTTTGCCATACTTACAGGCAGAAAGCAGGTATATGAATGGTGGAATAAGGAAATCAAGCTCCCACTAGCAGATTTTTGACTGAAGAATGTAACATTTGACACAGAAACAGAGTTTTGTGGGTTTCCATTAAGGCACTCTGGCTATTTCAGGACTAGCAAATACCATGGACTTGCTCCCCATCAGCCTGCTTTTCACCACTTCTCCTTTAGTCTCAGACATTCATCCACTAGAACTCGAGAAACACAACAATGCTGAAGCAGTGAGCACCACATTTCATGGTTACCTCCACCAGATTTGAAGTCATTACTGCAAACAGGTATCACCACTCACCATTGAGCCCCAAGACTACAGGAACAATTGAAAGATGAGAGCTCTGTATTCGCCTTCAGCTCCTCTGACAGCCAGAGGCGTCTTTTCTAGCATCTCCCAAACCGTGGTGTGGCCAAGGGCAAACCCAAGTAAGAGTGTACCACCCTGCCTGCAGCACCCCTTTTACAGTTTACCTCATTATTTAGTTGTGTTCCTCTGCAGCTGTTGGGCCCTTTCTTCTACTCAAGATGCCTTCATCTCAACCACGTGATCACTCTTCAAATCATTACTCCCCTTCATTAAGAAGGGTTTGTTTCCAAGATACATGGCACTTAAGTTAGCTGCTCTTGAGTCACTCATAGCAGGTTTTACTTGGGCTGTCCCAGACACAGCTCTGAGCATCGGCATGGGGAATACTTTTCCAGGCCAGCCAACACCGAGGAACAGTTTTAAAATCCCACAAATTAGAGAGTATTCACTACTTGTAAGACATTGGCACCATTCAGAGTTTTGTCTAAATATTATGAGTCCTTACTGGATTCTCCATGGAACTGTAGCCCCAGCGCCGTTTGCTTTGTTGTAAACCAAGTAATCCCATTTTTAAGTACAAAAGAAGGTAACTGTACCCATCCTGAGAGCTCAGCCTTTGGCAATGTCACAGCTCTTACCATTGCAGTGTTCATTCTGGATAATCATGTGATCATCCTCTGCCCACGCCGAGTAGTAGCGCACAACATGGGGGTGATGTCCAAGGACAGCGTGAGCATAAACCTCGCGCAGCGCCAGCTGCCTAGAGAAACAGGCACAGAAAAAGCAGTGTGACAAGGTCCTGCTTGGGGCCACAAGAGGAGCCCTGTTTTGCAGCCTAGCTTGAGAAAGGGAAGGCAGAGTGTTGAGGACTTTCTCTTGGGGGTTTTTGGCAGACAGACTGGCTCCCACAGCTGCTGAAGCAACACCTGCCCTTGCCCAAATGTGCTGAGCAGCTGTCAAAAAAAACCCCACTCACTGAGCAAACTTTTGTTAAAGAGGCAAAGGCAGCTACAAAGGTTTTGCTTTAGCATGCAGGACAGCACTAGCTGGTCAACACAGATGTGAACAGTGCCGGCCATACAGCAGGGCAGGGACATACCACAAACAAACTATTTGATATTGTTTTAAATAGACTGGCTGCATGGACCCAAGGAGTTCAGGTAAGCAGTCATCTCACCCTGTGATGCACGTGGCTTCTTCCCTTTCTCAGACATTTATATCCGATAATCCTGAAGTGGTAACTTCCCCCACTCTCCCATCTGTTACTTGGGAGTGCAACAGCAGCCAGTTTTTGCTCATGACACCCCTCAGATACCTTTAGATCCACACTCCCTCCTTCCCCATCACACCTCCCAAGAACATGCCCATCATTTCAACTGGCAGTATCTAGCTAGCACACTCACTCATCTGAGGATCCTGCCAGAGGCCTTTTGGAGCGTTTGATGGCATAAACGCATCCATCAAGGCGTTTGATGCACTTGTAGACAGAGCCAAATTCCCCCACACCAATTTTTTCTAGTTCCAGGAACTCTTTCTTGTAGCGGGAAACCATGTTGCTCTCTTTCAGAGGATATCTCTACAAGGTCACAAAAACAGCAGAGACAAGTATGAGTTAAGAGACTTAGATAACAACATCTGTCATGTTTTTAGAGCTGTGTATACTTGTGTCACAGAGCACCCATGTTGCGCCCTCTCCCATTCTGGATGTTCATCCAGGCACGTGTGCAGGCGCACTACCAGTTCTTCTTGAAATGCTACCATTCACTTAGGTACGTTGTGGAGTTTTTTCTGACCACCTAACAAAGGCCATCTTGGCCTGGTTTGGCCAAGTTTTTTTGTGGTTTGTTTTTTGTTTTGTTTTATTAAAGCCATGACTTGCAAGTCATAGAGGTAGAAGTTGCAGCTAAGGAGAACTGTAGTCTAGTTGGCTGTATGTGCCTATGCCTCCTTGGGTTACTACCATGACATGTCTTCCCTTGGCAGCCCTGCCCAGTTCCTAGACCCATGGCTGATGGAGTCAGTCAGGGATGAACAGCAGGCAATAGCAAAATACTTGTCTTTTGCCCAGCTGCTGCAAACTCAAGAAGATGTGTTACCAGCCTTGGTAGGTGGAAGCCCAGTACCTCTAAGTTAGCCAGATTCATGTACTGAACTTGTGTTTAACTAAAAGCTAGGTCCTATTTTGAACTCAGGAGAGAAGTTTGATGCATTGGCTTAGTGTGGCCCCGGCTATGTAGAGGTGCCTTACTTTGGCAGCTAAGGTTGCCTGCAGCAAGGACATTCTGCAGCAGTTCAGGCTCTCATCAGGTTTGAAGCACCAGCTGTTGACTAATGGCAGATTAGCAGGTCTCAGTGTATCTGTTTGTATTCCCAGTGATTTCTCACCAGGAGCCACTTTTCCACAAAGGGCTAAGAGCCTGCAGAACAGCTGGAACATCGTTATTGCTACAGTAATGGTCACTAGGGAAATACAAGCTGCTGGTACTGCTTGTAGAGTGATGTCTACTGCCAGGGGAGATAAGTAAAGAAGAGATAAGCAGTGGAGCATGAAGTGAACAATAAGAGAACGGACTAAGTGATTTTTCTTCATCCTCCTACATCCCTTACAGGGACAGTGGCTCATGTTGCATGGTGGTTTCCACAGAAACCACTGCTGTGATTGCTGTAGTACATGGTATATGACCTTAAAGGGTTGGGTTAAAGAGTTGGTCCTTACAACCAGTAAGATGTGGCCCACATGAAACAGAAGGCAGCTGTATTTTACAGTATCATAAAAAGCTCAGGGAATAAAGATAACCTAGTACATAATTTTATATCTATATTACATACTCTGTCTAATCAGCACTCAAGCAGAATAATATTTCAGTAAGACACAAGTTATTTGAGGCTTTCTTCCAAGGAGAACAAGAATTGTGATAACCCCGGATGTTACCCGCAGTTTTTCCCCCCCCCACCAAGACCAGTTTTTCTGCAATACCAGTCTCCTCGGCTAGAGGGTGCCATCATTCTTCCAGTAAGCCTAACTGTTTCACAATTACAATGAACAATTCTACCTACTTGCACAAGACAAGATACTTCCTTCAAGGGGCTGCTCAGAAAAATTGAGATTTTTACCTCATCTGAACACAGACATTCAATTTAGGCTTGGCTTGCTTTCCAGAAGCCAGCTGGATAGGCCAGCTTCCCCCCCCCCAGATAAAACTGGGAAAAAGGAAAGCAGCTGCAGGAACCCACATTCCCACACCAGCTCCCCGTTCTGCCAGCACAGCTAAGGGTACACAAGACCTCACAGTCTACCCCACACAGCCAGGCCAACACACCCCACCACTGAGGTTTGCGAGCAAAGCACAGAAGTCAGCAACAGCAAGAGAACTTGGGTTTGAGTTGTAAGACAGTGCTTGCCGTTCTGTAGCTACATAAGCTGTGGTGGGGCCTTCCCTTGGACCCCAAGGCACGTAGATACCCCCCAGCTGTACATTTTCCTGCTGAAGGAGAGTACAGGATTTGCTGCCCTGCCTCAGAAGTTTGCCACTGTGACTACTGCAACTGAAGCTCTGCCCTCAGTACTTATCCACATCAGAGCTGTGCAGCTCAGTCTCTGTGTTTTTGCAGTGCAGGTCCATATGTTATTTGCAATATAGAAGCCATGTTCCATTCACATCCAGAGACGCTCACTACACTGATTCATAGGAACAGCAATACATCTGCTTTTTCAAACCACAAAGGTACCGTCACTGTTTAGGCTAACTCAATAATATAGTAATACAGTTCCCCTTGAGGAACACGAGTTATATTATATTTCCTAGCAAGGCCTCCTAACCAAGAATCAATGAGTTTTAGGATTACTTGTCAAAGTTTCAGATCTGCTTTAGTCCAAGTTTCCCTTAGAGATAGGGATCATTTCAGAGTTTGTTGTCTCAAACAAACGTTAACATAAAACGTTCAGCCCAGAATTATTCTGTCAGGTATTCATCTTCTGTCATGCCACCATGATTTATACTCCAATAGCAGAATAAAATTTATCAAGCAATCTTTACAAGCACCTTATCCTCTCTGTGGAGGGGAAAATACAGAGACACTCACCTTTGTAGGTAGCTCCTGTTTTATCTGGCTGCTATGATCAGGATCGCTCCTATAACAGAAGTTTAGGAAAGTCTGGATGTATCATTTCAGTGAAGCAATCCAACTGAGATTTGAAATTAAAACATTTTTCAAAAGAATTTTCAGACCTTGCTCACAATTTAATTCAAGATGTATTTTGTACAGCATTAATACACAACAAGTTTCCAATTGATGCCTCAGACTGTAGTCCCAGGCTAGAAAGTCTTTGTTTCCATCTAGAAAGCCTCCACATACCAACTTCAGTACTGCCCACAGGACAGAGTACCATTCTCCAGGGGCATCATTCTCCTGGTCACCTTATTACTGGTGAAGCTGCGTGGGAGGTGACCTTGCACAACAAGCTCCTAGTGAAGGAGAAAAGTGCCCCCACTGTGCTTTCAAGAGGGATACCCAGCTGAGCATTTATTCCAGCTGGGGCTATGAGAGAACCTGAATGTCATTGTAGCACACAGGTATTTGACTATGTTTGTGTCTTGGTTAACCCAGACCAGATCTGGAACTTTTGCATGTCAGCAGTAGCCTGCACCCATCTTAAACGCTGTATTACATGCAAACATGCACGTCATTTCGTCCGAGTTGTGGGTTTGTGCATACCTGAATCAAGCTCCACTCTACCCACGGTTGAGAAAGAAAGAGGTACAATTTTCTCCTACAGCCATAGCATTGAAGTTAGGTGTTGATCCCCCACTAACATTTCTGAACAAAGGCAAAGATTGATTTTTATTTATGTTTCTATTATCTTCATATGTCTGCTAGTGTTTGCTCTGCACCAATGAATACCACGGAAGTGGATGATTCATTGTTAGCAAATAAGTCCAGATACTAAACGTCTCCATCATTACTTATCTCCTTCAAACAGTCTCCTTCCAGCCTCGTATTTAAGAGTAGCTCACTTACAGCTCTCCTCTGGTCTTCCGCTTGCCATTAGGAAGAAAGATCATTTGTCGATACGACTCTGGTGTAAAGGGATTAATGTTGACAAGAGAAGCTTGGGTAGAGTCATCCGAGTCAGCACCAGGAGTAAATCTCAGGTGTCGGAAGCCTTTGTGTGGGACCTTTGTCCCAGATGAAGGAAAAGCTGTCTTCGATAACAGGCTCTGTATTGAGAAAAGAAACATGGCAGATAAGCCAGCAAAATGTTTTTGTTGCTCTGCCACAATAAAAATCTCTGCTCTCCTGCAAATCAAAAATTCATCTTCCTTCCTTGGGATAGCTGAATTGTTAAAACCCTGCGACCCTAATTTAGTCCTGACAGTTTTTCTCCTTCCACAGAGTATTACGGACTTTGCCAAGCCCTTTCAGACTATTCCCTGCTCACTTGGATGAGGGCTGCAGAGCCATTTTGGCAAGCACAGTCCTCAGGAGGAGCCAGCTGCTCATCTTTCCCACCTACAGAGACACAAGAATTGCATCATATATTGCATCAACATGGAAGACCCAGTTCTGCCAAGCATGGACTGTTGCATCAGTTTGGTCAGGACAGGTTTGTCAGGACACGAAATAGAACATCACCCAGGTTTCCTTTCTGCTACTGGCAAAAGTGACAAGAAACTTCCTTCCTTTTGCTACTGGCAAAGTGACAAGAAAACAGTTCTCCTTGAGAAGAAAAAACAGAGTTTCAGAAACTTAAGTCCAGAAGGAACTTCTGGGCCTTCTATATTTCAGTTTCCCAAAGATGACAGACCATTCGGTTTCACGTACTAGTCCAAAACCTTGGGCTCAGTAAAGGGTAACTTCAAAGAAGCACCCAGTCTTGATCTGAAGTCAGAAAACCCTGCCTACTTTCCATTATTTGACCCCTTCAGTAACCATCAGTTTTTTGAAATATAAGTTTGGTTTTGACTTGTTTCAGCTTCAAGAGAGTGTTGTAAGTCTAAGGATTTTTTAACATATCTCTTCCTCTAGTCAAAAGCCCTTCAAAGACCCAGAACTCTCCCCATCATGAAGATCAAGATACTTCTATATCTTTTTGATCCAACAGTGGTCTCAGTCTTGTGAGTGGAGATGTGGCTCCAGGATCGTATCTACTGTTCCTCCCATCTCTCATTGAAAGTTTTTGAAGATAAAAAACCCTAGAGCTGCATGCAGTATCCTGCATCCACCTAATTGATGATGCATTCATGGATACAGCTACTTCTGGGACAACCCTCTATTTCTATGCCATACTTGGAAGTGCAGCTCCTGGTTTACTATGACCCTGAAAGTGCTTATTGATCACTTTCTCAAGCTCTTGTCTGTGTCTTCTTGCTCTCGGATGGAGAGGTTCTGCACATGCATGTAATAAAAGCAGTATATGTCCAAGCCCCATTTACCCAGCAGCCTAGAATCTCTGTAGAATTGTGGCTATGTTCTAGTCTAGACACAAGTCAAGAAAAGGATCTAAAATACCACGGCAGTCTGCTGTTTTATGCATGCACGCACGCAATTCCCATCTGCTCTTCTAGGGCTCTATGTCATAGTCAAGCAAATTTGTCTCCTATTACATCATCTCAGAGTTGCCGCTGCCATACAATGTAACTAGCTGTAGTAATCTGTTCCAGGATTAGATAAATCTACAAAACACAATCATCTGCCTCATCTGCATCCTACCTGAGGCTGCAGTGCTCATCTGTCTGCAGTTAGATGTGGCTCTGCTCTCTTACCCTTCCTCTCACCTTCCAATGTTCCAAGATCAATGCTCCCAGCCATGTTTATAAACAGACTTAGGCCCCTTAGAGCCCACCTTCTGCAGCATGCTTGGAAACCAAGACCTTTCTCCCAGAAGAGTGCAAAGGGAAAGTAAATTGTTGATTTAGTGCAATTGCTGCTCATAGACTACAAAGTGACAAACCACAGACAGCATGTCCTGAAGCATCCAGCCAAGAAGTTATCTACACAAGAGCACACAGTGAAGTACCCTGCACTACCATAGAATGGTTCGAGTTGGAAGGGACCTTAAAGATCATCTAGTTCCGACTCCCCTGCCATGGGCAGGGACACCTCCCACTACTGAGGCTGCTCAAAGCCACATCCAACCTGGACTTGAGCACTTCCAGGGATGGGGCATCCACAACTTCTCTACCAGTAGCCCATCTGGTCTGGAAGAAATTCTAGACCTCTCACCTATTTTCAGATGAGATTTGGGGAGATTTCTTATAAAGGGTCATTCCAGGAAATCCTTGGACTAATGCCGCTTTCGCCTAGAGAGCAACAGGCCGTTCCTCAGTAACTATGGCCACACAGTTGGTTGTATGCAGCCATAGGATCATCCTTCTCCCCACATAATCAGGTTTCTGGAGGGGGACAGAAGTCAAGTCCTAGCTCAGAAGCACTAAAAGGACTGATCTTTGGTTTACCACTTAAGCAAAGGAGCAACTTCAGTTGAGCAGGAATATTAAGAGAAGACTGAAAGAGCTACATTTCATTGCAAGTCTTGAATGCTAGAAGCCAGTGCACACAACAGAAGTTATCTAGGAACAGAGAAATTGGCGCCAAGTCTCCACTTGTGCTTACAAGAGACAAAAAGCAGTTGTGTTATATTCTATACAAGAAGTTTCACAGAAAATAGGGCCTGGGATTGTTCTCCCAAGAAGCTAGCTCAGTAGATAAGTTACATTTTAAAACAGTGACAGAGGAAACCGAGCTCGCCTTCCTCCACAAGCACACATCGATTTGTTACCCCTTCCACAGGGGATTTGCTGATACCCTGAGAACAAATTCCTGCTTTGCCCAAATTCACTGAGCAGCTCAGTTTCACACAAAAAGAGAATCAGCATCACTGGACAACAAGCTGGTTGGAGGCAATCCAGACTTGCCAGACAGAGTACACTCCAGCCGCAACACCATTTCCAACTTTCTCTTTAAGAGAAAAACCCACTTGCATTCAAAATTGTGCTGAACAGAGCAGTCAGGGCAGCTGCCTGTCTCCAAGCTCCCCCTGGAATGATGAGCTCCTTGAAGAGAGATGTATTTATCCCTCTGGGAGCATAGTGCTCCCAGCACTTCCTACATATATTCTACAGATGTTCACTCCCCTGAGCAGAGCGTGACAAGCACATGGGCAGCCAAGGCACACAGTTGCTTGGTTGTTTTTTTTAAAGTCAGACTGGCCCAACACCAAATAATTGGTTTTAACAACAGCTTGGAAAGAGTCAATACACTTGCTCCCACACACAGATTTCTATTCACGCTCACAGTAAACCCTTCCATAGCAAAGAAGCTCATGGTCCAGGTTTTAAGGGAAGAACAGACACTAACAACAGTAAAATTTAAAAAAAAATTCTTTCCACTAAGCTAACAACCCCTCACCAACCCTTGCGGCGATGCCCCAGCAACCCCGCAGACCCTGCCTGCTCAGCCACAGAGGTGGTACACGCCATTACCTTGGGGGTGTGGGGGGTATCACACAGCTGCAGCTTTTTCCAGGTGATGTGCAGCGGTGTCTCGGCATTACCCGGTCTCTTGCTCACCACTGGGGAAGCATTCAACGTGGGACTCACCCAGGCTTTTGTCCTGCTCATGAAAATCTCACTTAGCTTTCTTTGAGGTGTTGCTGGCAGAGGACTGCTCCCTTGCCAGTTCTGGAACTCGCAGCTCCTGGGGGGGCTCGAGCTCAGGGCATCCTCCTCATTTATACTTCCATCTTCACTCTCTTCACCACAACTGGAAAAATCCAGTCGCTGAATGAATTCATTGTTGTTGTCCCAGTTATCCATTTCACCATATGAAACAGAACAGGTAGAGCTGACACTGGCCTGCTTTAGGCAGAGAGAGAGGAAGATAGCGTTATTTACGCAGGCAGACTAACCACTCTCTTCCTTGCCTTACCAAAGGCCCTGGGTTTACTCACCACATGCACTCCCCCACCCCAATCCTACATACACAGAAGCCTTGATCACTCATAGACATCCTTTGATGGCATCGGTCAAGGAAGGTTACCCCAGAATTAGCAAATACAAATCCATTCAGTTACTGTTCACGTAATAACAACAAACGCAATAATTCTGCTTTTCACCCTATTGGTGCAAGACAGATACAACTCAGAAGTCACTGCCTTTCCCAGTAAGCCTCCAAGGCAACTTCTTCACCGACCAGCACTTCATCCACTGCTCTCATCACACATAGAAACAGAGATAAAACCCTGAAGAACACCACACACCAATCCTCCCCTCATCCTTCTCTACTTTAAATTTCTGAATCAGAGAAAAAGAACCCATGCTACATACAGCTGTAAAAGCAGAGGGTGCCCCAAGCAGTCACCAAGATGCCCTACAGACAAACCTTCTCCTGCCCTGGCACATTTATAACCACCCTACACACCTGAGCCATTGCTAATGGGAAACATCTGGAGCTCAGCAGCAGCTGTGCACAGTTGCCCGTTGCCTAGGAAAGTTGGTGGCTGAGGGGTTTTGCTGTGGATGTGGATTTTCTGTGCCTGCAACCAGCTCTGCAAGGAGCCAGGGCTCCCTCTGACTCATCTCCTTGCTTCTGTGGGCTCTTCCCTCCTCCAGCTTCTCGGGGCCTATGAGGAGGTGATGTCTGATGACAGCCAGTCTGCTCCGTGTTAATCCCATCACAGATGCAGTCTTTGTGGGCTTTACTTTTATAAGTGATTAGTCTTGTGGTGATGGGGGCCCTGCGCTTCTGTCTTTTAAGTGTGGATTTCACTTCCTGCATTTAGATGTGGATTAGTTTGGACAAGCATTGCAGCCCATATGAGGAGGTTAGCAGCCCAATTTATAACCCACTAGACTTCAGGAGAAAGCTAGGGACCATACATAGGTCTTTGTATGGGTCCCACCTTGAGGTTCCAAGGGAGAGGAGGGAGAAGTTGGGTGCGTCGGTGAAGGCACCCCGTAGGTGAGGTGGCTCTGCGGGTCGATGTCTCCTCTTGCTGCACCTTTCTGTAAAAAAACAGGAATCTTTCTGTGCCTTTGGGAGCTTGTGTTTCGAAGAGGGACCAGAGTGAGGTCTAACTAACTGGGAATTAGGTTATGGCAGCCTTTTTTCTTAGCATCGAGGACAGCTGCTAGAAGGACATGCAGAAATTGGAAGTGCCACTGCTTTGCTGTGCACACGTCAAGGGGAATTCCCACCAGAAAATAAAGGGACACGTCAATCTGAGGTCACTCAGCCCTCCCAACCTGGCCTTTGAATTAAAAATATGGCCATACGGGTCTCTGAAGTTGCTGTTAAGACTGTGACTAGCAATTCATTTGCTACAGGCCACCAAAGCTGCATGAGGAGGACATGCCAGGAATGCAGCGTTGGGTTTACTGCTGCATCTTGCTCAGAGGTTGTAGTGCTTCTTCCAGGCACGGAGCCTGTATCTGCCGTGCAGATTCCCTTCTCCCGCAACGCAGCTGCTGCGTCTGCCTGTGCCTTGCCTTGAGCAAGGTCCAAAAGCCTGGGAGCGCCAGCGCTGGCTGCTTTTTGCAATGAAAAGCTGTCTCTGCAACATCTGGCCAGCTGAGATCATGTGACAGGAGCACTTTAGTACTGCTGTGATCTGACTGTATTAATCAGGTGTTTGGCACTTGGAGCCTTGGATAGGAATATTTTATTTTAAATCTGAAGAAATAAAGCTTTTTGTCCCCATAAGTACATTTTGATTAATAACCCAGCAACGAAACTCCTTCAGACCACAGTCTTCAATCCCATCTGAAACATTTTTTTTATATTTTTTTTTCTCAGGGTTTATAGGCAGTATGCATTTTTCTAAGGAGGAATGTGATACGTAAAGAAGAAAAGCTGGACTTGCTGTGTAAAGAAGGCCCAACTTGTCCATCTTGCATCTTCTAACTAAAAGCCACCACATTTTCACTTCATACTTTTTTCTGGAGGACTACTCAAAGATCTGATGACAATTTTCTTGGCCCTCAGTTGGAGGGAAAATGTGTTCATTTTCTTTCAAAGGAGAGTTTTTTCTCCTAAAAGGGCTATATTCTCTCCTGGACTAGGCCTTTTCGATTTTAGTGAAATAATAAAGTAGAAAACGTGGCCTTTGCTTTTTGCACTTATTTAACAAACAGTGTGCCCTCAGCAGGCCCAGATTGCTGGCCAAAGCAGTGTATATAGCTCCGGTGCCATCGGATCTCTTGTCCCATGAGGGCTTTTTCACCAAAAGCCGAGAGCTCGGAGTGTGATGACATTTCACGTATCTCAGAGCCAGCGCTGGCAGCTTCTGCTCCCAGTCACTGTGTTCTCTCCTGACTGTGTCCCCTCCCTCGTGCTGGGGCGATGCTGGTGTGGCTGCACAGCAAAGGGGACCAGGAACGGCTCTGCACCACAAATAGCCATGCGGGTGGCAGAAGAAGTTTTATTTGGGATTTGTTTTCCCTGCCTGGATCGTTGTGGGGGGACAGACTGACATTTGGGCCAGCCCCACTGCAGGGATGAAGGAGAGAAACGAGCTGTCACTTTAGCATCACCGACACGCAAAAAAATATTCATCAAAATGAAGCTTGGCACTGTCTATACAGTTAAAGTGAAGCATGTGGCCAAGCATGTGCAGAATCTGGCTTTTCTTTATACAGTAACAAAATATTGTGCTGGGTTTGTTGGGGTTTTTTTTCTTCACCAGTCACCTTCCATGAAAAACTCCATCTGCTAAACACCACCTACTGCAGTTTATAGCTCTGCAAAGTAAACTTGTGCATGGGCCTGTGAAACAAAATGCCCACTCAGTGCTGGAGCTGTCTGAAATGAAGCTCACAGCAAATGGATGCTAATGTTACCAAAAGAAAAGAGAAAAAACCCAAAACCTACTCTTGAGGAAACTGGATGATGAGTTTCTTAATGGTGTATTGAACACTCAGAGCTGCTCAACAGGAAAAATGTTAGACAATTAAGGCTTTTATGGCAGTATCTTCCCTTTAATTGTGGCCTGCTTAATTGGGTAATCCAATTAATCAGAAAGTCCTAAGGAACCAAGTGAAACCTAATGACACTGAATGACTTTGGTGGCAGCGTAGCAAGGAGGGTAATTACAGAGAAGCTGGCTGCCTATGGATGCCTCAGTCATGCTTGTGTTTCCGTCTTTCAGCCTCAAGCTGATTCTGCGTGTTCCTCTGAGAACTTTCACATCCTTCTATAGCACATATATTTATATATGTATCTATATATATACACACACATCAGTATACACTAGATCAATATCACTGACTCTTTCAGATTTGTGGCTTGCAGCTTCCAGCGCAGCAATTTGGGGGTGCAGGACACTGCCCTGTTCCTGGCCCTGAAGCTGCTTTGCTCAACACCCTGTTCTCCCCCAGGGGGATGGGCTCCCCTTTAGTGATCCTGCTCAAACGGGCAGCTGGGGCGTCAGGCTGGGGGGGACAGAAGTCGGTCTGCCCTGCCTGCCGGGAGGAGGTGAAGCACGGGGAGACCAGTGCCCTGTCTTAAGGACCCCCCCGGTCCTCCCGTGCCCCTCCGGGAGCTGGCACAACAGAGCACTGAAGCGGGGAGCCCCTCCGCCCCAGCCTGGCTACCCCCAGCTACCCACCGCCGTCCCGCAGCCCGGTGGTGCGGGCATCGCCACCAGTGCCGTGCCGTGCCGTGCCGTGCCGCGCCGCGCCGCGCCGCGCCGCGCCGCGCCCCCGCCAAAACGCGCCCCGATCCGCGCCAAGCCCCGCCCCCTCCGCGTTAAACCCCGCCCCTCCCCTGCAAGCCCCACCCCCCGAGCGGCTCGCCCCGCCCCATTCCGTGGCGGAGGGCGTGGCTCTCCGCGTCCCCGCCCCCCCGCGGCGTCCCCGCCCCGGAGCCGCCCCCGCCGGCGGCCGGTGCGGCGCGGCTGGGCCGGGCGCCGGGCGGGCGCGGGGCCGCGGCCATGGTGGAGCGCGCAGACGAGGCGCCGCTGCTCTTCTGGGCCGAGGGCCCCGCCGTGTCGGCGCCGCCGCCCCCCGCGGCCGAGGCGGGCGGCGGCGGCGGGCGGCGGCTCGGCGGCGGCTGGAGCGCGGTTCCGTGGGGCGGCGAGGGGCCGGCGGAAGCGGTGGGGCCGCCGCGGCCGGAGGCGGAGGAGGACCAGATCGTGGCCGTCTTCGTGGTCACCTTCGACCCCCGCACGGGTGAGGGGCGTCGGTGGCGGGCGGGCTGGGCCGGGGCCTGCGGTGGCCGGGCCTGGGGCTCCCGGTGCCGCCGGCGGAAGATGGATGCGGGCCGGGCTGCCGGTCCCTCGTATCCCTCCCCCCGCCGCCTTTGAGGGCAGCGCCGCCGGACCCCGGTGGAGAGCGACCCGCGGGAGCCGAGCTGCCCTCCGCCCCCGCGGGAGACCGCTGCCTCCCGGCACGGCTGCCGGTGCGCCGTGCCCCGGGCCGGCCTCCCGAGGAGCGCCGTGCTCCAGGGGACCGAGGGCCGGGGGGAGGGGGCGGGATGCCAAAAGCGGAGTATGAGGGGGATTGCGTTTGATCTCCATCCCGCCGAGAATTTATGGCGGGAGGAAGGCGCCGCTCCCGGGAGAGCCGGTGACCCGGGCAGGGCCGGGCGTAGCTCGGCCCCGCAGCGGGACACGGGACAGGGATGCTGGAGACGGCGCTGGGGCACCCCCGGGTGGCCCCGCACGGCGTCCAGGAGTCGGGCCAAACCTCTGCCCAGCGCTGCCTGGGGGGCACCAACCTGTTGGCAGCATCTTGAGAGCATCCCGCTGTCTCCATGGGGTGGCATGGACCTGCCGGCAGCTCCCGGCCATGGATGGTGGGTACAGCGGGCATGAATCTGGCAGGCACGCAGGGTGCGATCCCCAGCAGCAGCAGCCTGGCTGTGTGTTTCTTGGTGACCTCTGTGTTAGAGGCTGGCCTCTGATGGGATCTCTGGAACTCTTGGTGCTTTGGAGTGGAGTGCTGCGATCCAGGAGAGCAGAGGAGAGGGGCAAGGGAACGTGTTTTCCACCTTTCACTGCCATCTCCATCTCCCTCGGCACTGCTGGACTTTGGTGTTGTATCACTTTTTTACTGACAGAGGTTTTTGGTTTCAGGTCTGCAAATCAACATTTCAGAAAACGTCTTAACTTTGTTTTCCTTAGCCTTGCGGCTCTAGCAAAATCCAGGAAACAGGATATTATGACACAGTTAGATAGAAAGTTAGCGCCCATCTCGCATCTGTTAACTCAGGTACTGCGCTTAGGGATCTGATGTCCTGAGACAGATCATTGGGTCGTTCAGTTGCCTGGCACCAACCTGGGGTGCAAAGACAAAAGTAGGGGATAGCTGAAAGTCTTGGTACAGTCAGAAAGTTTAGGAAGTAGCTTGGGAGATGCAGGAGCTCATTTGCATCTGGATCTGGTGGGAGCGAGCTCCTCTCTCCTCTGTAGACAGATACTGTCTCAGCAAATCCATAGCAAAAGTACTAGAGGCAGGAAGAGCTCTGTGAAGCGTGTTGGGGTCCGTCAGAGGAAGGGGGAGGTAACTGCCATCATGCTCGCAAGAGGACCCTGGTATTGAAGACTGAATCCTGGTCTTGAATGGAAAATCCCAAGGAAGCAGCGAAAAAAACGGAGGCACAAGTGCGATGTGGTGTCAGAAATGCACAGTGCCAAACAGCATGGACGCTGTGTCCTGAAACACCAGAGGCCTTTTGAGAAGGTACCTGTTTCATACTGCACCAGTGAGAGGTGTCTTCAGTCTAGACGTCAGAGGCTTTTGACTCATCAAAATTCAAAATGAGTTTGGATGTCATCTTTCCAACAGGAGATGGAAAGGGGAGGTGTTTCTCCTAAGTATCCAAAACATGGAAGAGTCTAGATGACTGCAACAACAGCAGGTTGTCTTTCAATCTGAGAGCGTATGCCTTCTATGAAATGGTGAGATTTTCTTGGTTGGCAGAAAGCTGAGCTGTCTCAGGAGTTTGTCTGAACCAGCTGTTGCTTTGAATGAAGTCCAGGGAAAGTTGGGAAACAGCTCTTCTCACATCTGATGTGCAATTAATGCTGGGTGTCATCAGCCTTGGAGCAGCCTGTCAAGTCCAGGAAGATTCAGCCTCCCACTGCTATTCAGCGCTGATGATGAATGTAAGGAGCATGGTGGGACTGTGAGGAACACATCAACAAATGTCAGCTTCACAGGTGGAGGGCAGAGTGCCCTATGGAAGATGTGGACTTGGAAAAAAGATCATGAAGCTACAGTGGTGTGAACTTGCTAGGGTCAGAAAGAGGATGTGAGAATTCCATCACACCACATCAGATGGTGTGAAGGACTTCTGTAGTGTTCATAAGGGTATCTGGTCCTTGTGTGTGACTTAAAGGAGATGATCCAGTCGGTGTCTGAGCTGGAAACCTGCTTGATGCTGCCCAGGAAAAACACAGCAGCTTTGGTAGCTGCTTTGGTAGCTTGCTCTCAAGCATGTGAAAGGCAGAATTTCTGTTGGTGGCTGGGAGGGTAGTAACTCCAGGTGATGTCGACACAAATACAGGCAAGCAATTGGGTGAGAGATGTTTTACTGTAGAAGGATGAAGTGGTGACTAGGCTAATAAAGAACACAAGAGCTTCTCTCCTAAAATTCCCTCCCAAGAGCTTGAAGCAGACAAGCTCAGCGTATCCAGCAGTTGCAAGTGATGAGTTCGTGAAGGTAGGCTGTGGGGTTGCCAGGCCAGTTACGGTTCCGGTATCCCTGGGACTCTGTCAATGTTTATGTGAGTGCCCGAACATAAGAGCCAGAGGCAGCTTCTACATCAGTGCTGCTGTCCTCACCTCCAGCATGGTGAACATTGTGGCACTTGAGAAAGAGCTCTTTTCACCGCTATTACAAAGACGGCTCTTGCATTAACGCAGCAAGCAAACTGTAAATCAAGTGCAGAATGGTGTCAGGCCGGGAGCCAACCATGCCGTCTTCTTGTTGCTCCCTGCCCTTTGGCAGTCCCCTCCTTCAGGGAGTGACGAGTTGTGAATGCTCTGACACCTCAAAAAGCATGAGCACCGCATCTATGCAAACACTGCCCCTTAAAGAGCATCGTCACGAGGGGCTTTAATGAGGCTGCTGAATTTCCCAGTGTGGGTGTTCCCTTGGGTGGGTCGTAAGAGAAGACCCAACTCTGTCTTGGGCAGCCATGGGGATATATCTGGTAGGTGTGACTAACTTGTCATTAGGTTTGAGCACGTGTGCTTTCCAAGACTCATACTTGCCTTGGGTAAAACAAGTGGGAAAAAAAATAGAACAATAAATTTTGCTTTCTGAGGGAGATAAATAAAGATGAAGGAAAGTCCGTGGCTGCATCAACTCTGTCAGATCAGAATAGTTGAAAAGAAGCTGAACCTTCTTAGCCCTTTTTCTGTGATGCAGATGATGGTAGTCAACCTTGTGGAGGTCCCACACAGTCTGTTGGCTTAAAGGGTAATGTGAGTAATGGAGGGAGACGGAGGGAAGAGAGGGAAGTAATCCGTTTTGCACCAGGGAACATGCAAATATGCTGTTTTTCTGTCATGCATTTCTTCTATGCAGGAAACAGAGCCAGTGTGATGGCTAAGTCACACTTCGTACTTCTTGTGTCCTGGCATTGCACAGCTGAGGACCCTAAAGGTCTTGGGAAACATCTAATAGTGAGGAGGGCCGGGTGATGACCACCAAATTCTAGTGCCATCATCACTTCTGTAAGGATGTGAAAATCCAGGGGAGAGCAAATACAAGAGAAAGAATAACCTTAACTTTGCACACCAGAAACTGAGAGTGCTGGTTCTGACCTGGCCTGTAGCTGGGAGATAGCTGCCAAGAGATCTCCAGATTTCACTCTCGGCACTTGCCCGCTCTCTAACCCTGGGTGACTCTTGCTTGGAAAGTTTCCCCTTGCACACGAGAGCTGCTTTCTGTGTAGGGAAGGGCAATGCTTCCTGTTTTTCTACAACATTGCTCCCTCCTCCGGTTTCTCGGACAGGCTGGCAGTCGCTATCGCGTCTGGGTGAAGTCTCTCCTTTGTTTGCTCTACTGTTTCACCGGACTGACTTTCTTAATATTTTTTTTTTTTTTAATCTCCGCGTTTGTTCTCCAACTGCCACGTCACCCGTATGTTCATAGGGCAAGGTGGCGCGAGGAGCTGCCAGGAGCGCAGGTGTGGGTTGCTTGTGACAGGGGAAAAAAAAAAAATAGCTGCATGATATGCGAGTTGGTTTTGTGGTTACAAGTAGGGTAAGGATCTGTTTCAAGGCATCTTTTCCTACCTTACTGCTGCAGAACAGTCACTGTTCGGGCCATGTCCACTTCAACACCTCTATAGTGAGTATTCTCCCTGACAGTAGTCTTTGTGACCAAACTGGACCAAGTCAAACAGTTGCCCTTGCTCAATGGTGCTCCTGCATATTGATCTATGAATCTATAGGTAATGACCTGTAAGTGATTCTCTGCAATGCAAGACTTAAAAGCAAATCTGGCTTTAACCACAATTTCATGGTTAAGAGGCAACAGTCTTAAGAGCTGATTTCCTCAGTCTTTCAAGGAAGGGTCTTGTGCCTTTAAAAACACACACACAAAACCCCAAACAACAAAAGCCAACATCTATATATAATATGCAAAAACTACAGGGGACCGCACAGGCTGACATGATGTCACTGGCTTTCTCTGCCAGCCTTTCACACGCCTCAGAGGCGAAGACGCTTTATAGCAGAGCTCTGTGGTTTGGTTTGGCGTGTGATTGCACAGAGCTGTGCTCGGGGTCACGAGGCTGCCGCTTGCTCCCCAGCCAGCCCGGCTCTGCGGGAGAGGTCCCCTTGCGGACTAGCAGTGGTTAGTTGGATGCAAAACCTCTCCTGTTGCCACGCTTAACGCTGTTGGGTTTTGTTTTGGTTTTGTTTTTTTTTTTTTTTAAGTCCTTGCCAAGCAGGGTTGGGGGAGGTCTGCTGAATACGGTATGTGAGAAGAAAAATAGCCTGTTTAAATGTCAGTAGCTAAGCCCAATTCCTGTGCGAGAGTGCATGCATATACTTGTGCAGTATGAGTAATGACACAACAGACAGGCTTCAGAAATGAAGCCTCATATTTAAATCTCTCTAAAAGGCTCGGCTGCACGTAAGGTCCTTCCAAATGTACACTGTTTGTGCAAGCACAGCTGGGATGCTTACCCCAAAGCATCGTCTCGGTGCATCTGCCATTGCATTATACTGAGGAATGTTTGTTTGCTTTGTTGTTAATCCGAAATAGCATTCCTTCCAATGCTGTTGCTATGGGCAGGCTGACAGAGAACAGGAATTCAGTGGGTAAACCTGGAGCACATCTCGGTGCAGCGGGAGTGTCCAGATGAGCAGGTTAGGCTCTGAAGTGCTGGCATGGGAAAGCAGAAGTCCCCCTTTTTTGTCCTTGGTAAACTTGCCAGCAGCAGGGCAGGATTTCATCAGCTTTAGGGACTTTTTATGACTTCTCTGATGTCATCTCTTCCAGGATCAGGCTCCTCAGGTGGCCTTTTCCACTGAATAGCTGCATGCTTTCTAGCTGGGTTGGCAGGTGACAGATGTTTGCTAATCTTGATCTAGCTTATAATTTATGTGCTTTTTTTGTTTGGTTATTCTAGCATGCACAAACATCTTGCAGTACTTGGATCACCTCAGCCACCATATAAAGCTAACTCCTCCTACCCTAAGCTAATCATGAGAGATTCCAGGGAGAAGTAGTGATGATTGGGGTGCTGGCTTAGGGGTTTCTGTTTGACCAGCCCTGCCAAGCATAAGCCCAAGGAGGATGATGACGGTGGTATGAGCTTATCACAGAAATGCATCCTAAAAAGCTGCAGCTTTGGGTTCTTTCTGTATCAGATCCTCGTTTAGACACCCTGAATGGAACAGTGTTAATATCATACATAGCTCATACACTGTCAGGTAAAATTAAGCTTATAAAGGATAAACCCACAAAATAGCACTAGCTTCAGAAACGGCTCAGAAAGTTCTGCAATATCTGGGTGTTGTGCTGCAACAAGTAACGTTTGCAAGAGGTATATGGAGTATAGTACATCAGCTACCATCTGTGACAACTGGGAGTTCAGGAGTTGCATCAGTGCACTGTAACTGGCATCCCAGTGATGTAAAAGCAGCAGCTTGCTGTTGCTGCTGTTTGCCCTTTAGAAATTAGTACTGTGTCCATGTTTACCCAAATAAATTTGCTTTTCTGCAGGCAACATGGTAGAGTGGTGTTTACCCCAAGATATTGATTTGGAAGGTGTGGAATTCAAATCAATGGCAAGCGGGTCCCACAAAATCCAGTCAGATTTCATGTGAGTATGTCTGAGCTATGTTACTTCATCTTTCTCTTAGCTATACATCTACACCACCATCCCTTAATTCAGAACGTGCAAGAAAAACGGCATCTATCAAGTTAAGTTCCTGCATAAACATGCTGCTAAACTCTATCTAGATGAGCCAGAGATACTCTTGCAATACTCTCAACATCATATCAAGTAGCAGCTAGCTGCATGGGATCTGCTGTATGACAGCTTTTAGTGGTGGAGGTCACCTGGTGAATGGGGTAGGGCAGCTTCTCAGTGGTGTGCAAATTTTTTTGCGGACTGGGCAAATCATACTGCACTACCCCTATTGGGACTGTCAGCGGAGGCCCAGGGTGAAGGGAGAGAATGGCAGAACTGAAATGGGAAGGATTTTGCAGGAACTGGACTTGGAAAAAAGTTCTTAATTCTGCCAGTGCCTTTGGATCCTTTAAACGTGGTGATAAACAGTCCTTGCTCACTTTCTTTTCTGCTCACTCCTTCCTTCAGTGCTAGGAATTTTCTCCCTTCCCATCCCTTTACTAGCCCAGCGTTGCAACACAGCAATGCTTTGCAATGAATTGCACTGTCACAATTCCATTGGTCAGGAATAACAGTTACTTTCTCAAAGGCGTGTGAACTTACCCTTGCACTCCAGCTAGAGTATGCTTCCATGGGCTGGTGCCCCATTGACTGGGTCCTGCATCCTCTGTGGGTCATCCTTCCAAATTCTTTCCTTGCTTGTGTTATCAGCCTGTGATGTGGCTGGTAAGGCCTTTAGCGGTAGAGGCACTGGGAACTCTTGTCTTAAATGTCCTGCCTTGTTCCCGAGAAGGCTAGGACACCATAGGTGTATTTTTAGTGGTCAGTTATCTTTGTTTTTTCCCCTGCCCTCTTTTTAACATTAACCTTTCTGTCAAATATTTGTCCCCAGTTATTTCCGGAAAGGGCTCTGTTTTGGCCTGGCCTGTTTTGCCAACATGCCTGTGGAGAGTGAGTTAGAGCGTGGTGCCCGCATGAAGTCCGTGGGGATTCTCTCCCCTTCCTACACCCTGCTGTATAGGTACATGCACTTCCTGGAGAACCAGGTCAGGTAAGTTCCTGTGGGGATGGGACTGGCCGCTCCTTGCCTGGGAGAGGTAATGTTGCCTTGAAAGAACAGTTTTAGGCACGAGTGAGAATTTGGCTACAATGTTGAACTTGTGATTTCCTCGAATGACAGCTTCTCCAGAAAGATTTACAGGTTCACAACGGGAAGGAAACAAGGACGTTATTAGCAGCATTCTGTTGATTGCTAACAGGCTAGTCAAATGCTATCCAAACCCCACTTATTTTGTGGGGACAGAAGCCTCAAGGGGAAGGCTGAGAGGACAAGAAGTTCTTCTTTTCTGCTTCTGAAAACCATTTTACTAAGGGCTCAGAAAAGGCTTCTAAACCTATGACGGTTATCCCGGCTAGTTGTGTGCCTCAGCTGTGTTGAGTGGGCCTGGCAGGGAAAATGATGATGTTAGAAGGGAAAGCTGTTCCTACCTGAGCATAGTTTAAAACAGGATCAGTCTCATGCATACATCAGCTCACTCTCTGCTTTGCTCCTGCCTGTGTTCTCTGTCTGCACTGAAGGTTGGTGTTACTCCTGATGCTTCAGCTGCCCTCCTGGATACGTCTGTGCAACTGAGGCAGCCAAGGCTCCTTTGCTAACTAGGAAAGCAGATGTTGGCTGGGGATGAGGCACTAAATACGTAAAGTCTGGAGACACCACAGCTATCCCTGTTTTTCCCTTTCATTTCCAGACACCAGCTGGAGATGCCAGGGCACTACTCCCATCTAGAGGCGTTCTATGATGACAAGAAAGGAGTTCTCCCTGATAGCAAGGGCACCCCCACCTCTCAGCAACCTGTCCACTGGCTGCCATCCATCCACAGATACATGTACCCAGAAATGAAGGTAAGGCAGGTGCTCTGAGGCTTGCAGGAATGTGCAGTGTGCTGCGGCTCCTTGCTGGTGCCTCGTACTTCTTTATATAAGCAGACCCTCCAGTGCTTTGTAGGCTGCTTTAGGTAAGATTTTGTTACTTGTGCTGTTACAAGCTGCAGTTCTCTGTCATTGCTGTGTGCTGGTCTTGCTCCCACATTTAGACTTAGCATCTGTGCATGTGTCCCTGTTTCACCTCTGAGCTGTTTTCTTCCCTTTCCCTCCACCTGCAGATCACACACCCTGCTGGCTGTATGTCTCAGTTCATCAAATTCTTCGGTGAGCAGATCCTTGTCCTCTGGAAGTTTGCCCTGCTGCGCAAGCGCATATTGATATTTTCACCACCCCCAGTTGGAGTTGTCTGCTATAGAGGTATGTTTCCAGGGACACCGCAGAGCTCTGATCTAGTAGGTTGAAGCACTGCAGAAATGCCTGTGGGTATTGAGGGGATAGACATCGTGCAGGTCTTCAAAATCCATCGCAACCGTTCCTTGTGAAGATACCGTTCAGCCTGCATTTACCCATTTCCTACAAAATGCTTTTCTTCAGGCCTTTTGGGTAAGGACATACCTGACACTGTCAAACACAGTTCTTGTCAACACAGAACAATAAGAGTGCTGAATGAATTCGTGGAATCTAAAACATGGGATTCCCACAGGAGAACTGATTATTTTCTATCCAAAATTGGATGTGTGGAGAAGTTCTGGTGTTCGGGGACATTTCAAAGCTCTAACCATTGTCTTCATAGAAATGTGCAAGAGAACTGAGTAAGCGGGGTTCAGAATGCCCATGAGGGAATATTGAAAGCATCTCAGGATGTACTTCTCTTGTCCGCAGTGTATTGCTGCTGTTGCCTTGCTAACGTTTCTCTACCTGGTCTTGGAGGAACTGTCCCAGAGTCCAAACCATTCTTCTATGTAAATGTGGCAGACATAGAAATGCTGGAGACAGAAGTATCCTATGTGGCCTGTAAGTATGATGGATTAGGCATGACGTTTTTAAATTCAAGCTGCAAAATGTCTTGATACACCAGACTGTGGCATAAAACTGATGAGAAATAGGATGTGCATGGAATGACTAACTATGAAAGCAGGAGAGAACAGTTGGTCTGCAGGGAAAGCAACATGCTGCTCTGAAAATCTTCTCTGATTATGGCAGGTACAACAGAAAAGATCTTTGAAGAGAAACGGGATCTCTATGATGTCTATGTGGACAACCAAAATGTGAAGACGCATCATGAGCATCTGCAACCACTCCTGAAAATTAACAATGCTGACAAGGAGAAGTACCGACGGCTCAATGACCAGAGGTAATAAAAGATATCTGAGTGGTCCTGGTCCTAATAGGACAGCAGTGCGATGTGAGATAAAGAGGACTCTGCTCCTTTGTCCTTTCTTTGTTGTCTTAGTATTTTCAAAGTTTCCCACTGCTTCAGCTCATCTCTTTGAGATTCTGGTTCTACTGTAGTTGACTGGTATGAGAGTCCATGGGCACTCCGCACACATACGATCCCTCAGCCTGATGGAGCAGGTAGAACGCAGGCAGAGAAGCAGAGGTTGTGACTCACCATTGGTTCACCACTGATCAGTAGCAGAACTGAAAACAGCCTGACTTCTAGACTGGTGTCTTAGAAGGACTACGCTGTTGCTTCAGATATCGAGGCAACGGTGCTAATCTGATTTGTCTCCAAGAAATGGATGTGAAGTTTTTAGTTGTAATCTTTGTCTTCTCATAAGGCTTTGAGGTTCACTGTAGGTAAGTGCATTTAATCTGTCTCCCTTCTCTCAGGCAGATGTTAATGTATTCTCAAGAAGTGGGTGAAGATTGTAGCTCCTGTGAAGAGGACCTTTTCATCTTGTGAGTGGCTACCTGCAATACTTAGTTGGTCACTGTTAGGTTTAGGGAGCCTTTTTCCACTGATTCCCTGTTGTGCTGGTTAACATTAATTCCATAGTCAGCTGTCTTCCCCTTGGGATCCAAGAACCAAACTGTCTCATCCGCTTCAGATCATCTTCCTTTTGATTTGAGAAGCCAAATGAAGCCATATTAGTCTCCGCTCAGGTCTCTTAAGTGCGGGGAGGAGACGGGTATTTTTAAAACACAATTAGAATTCTAAGAATCCCTTCCTGTTTTTGAAAACATAAGCACCATGGGACTTCTCATGCCAGAACACTTGGCTGAGGAAAGGACAACGTCTGTGGGAAGCAAGCACTGTACCATGCTGGAGGAGGTACAGGGTGGAGATAAGACCTGTATATGAAGGATTGGCCCATTGATGTGGCTGGCTTTGTACTTGGCAAACAGAGGAACCAGAACTGGGTGGAGTCTGAGGTGCAGAATTAGATGAAAACCACACCTCTCCCACCTTCACTGCCTGTTGCTATTGTTCAGTCTGCAGCAGGTGAGAAGTAATGGGGTGAAACTGTGTGAAGGGCTGTTGGGGCAGCGCTCTGATGGTTGAGCTGCACAGCTGTAGTCAGAGCTCTTCTGAACAGCTGTGCGTGTTCCTAGGAAAGCACTAGGTAAGAAGTAGCTCTCACTGCTGCATTGTGCACCAGTAATGGAGAATTTATTTACCCAGTGGCTTACTAGATGGCTGACGACACTGTTCCCTCCTTTGCATTATGGGAGCTGTAGGTCTGGTGTACCCACTTGGTTACCACAAAGTACACATTAGCTGATAACATGGGTCGCTTCTGAAAAGCGGAATGCCTACTATAAATCGGCCAGACAGAAGTACCGCTGTAAATTACAAGTTACTGCTTTATCTTTGTTTATTCTGTGTCATCCATAGGGTAGGTGGAAAACTACTCCAAAGTCAGCTCAGAAGGGGGGAGCTATGATTAAAGGGTGTTAAATGCAGTTCTGTGGCTCTGCTGCCTGTTTGCTAAATATGCTATCTTTTGGGGGGGTCCAATGCCATCATCTCAGCTGACTTTATCCTATAGGTTTTTCATGGAGCAGAACAACCGCATATTTCAGACGCTGATGGAGGTGTCAGCCAGCCAGGACAAGACACTGACAGCTGACCACGCACGAGGCATGGGCCTGGATCCCCAAGGGGATCGAAGTTTCCTTATGGACCTGCTGGAAGTGTATGGCATTGATGTTATGCTAGTCATTGACAACCCCTGCTGCACTTAAACCAAGGGCAAGAGAGATGGGGAGCAAAGATCACTTTTAAAGACTACCAGAAATTGCTTAGGAGGATCACTGGAATGCACCGCAGCCACTGGACGGATCTCATTTTATTTAATAACTTTATATGGAGGATATTTATAATTTTAAAACAAAATGTGATTTTATTTTCTCCCCCTCCACTTCCCAATGAGTACCTCCTCCATTTTTTTTTGTCTCCCTTTCTCTTTCATTTGTGTTTGTTTTTGTTTTGCTCAGATAGGACCAGTGGCACCTTTGCACCAGTCCTCACTGGTGCAGTGACAGCTAGGTTTTGGCCTAGCCTGAATACCTGAGGGCTGACTTCAGGAAAGCACTTTGTCTGATGGTGACCAATGTGAAATGCTGTAGCTGAGCTCTCACGACTTGACTGGAAAACCCTGCTGTCATCCCCTCTTCCACTTGGGGACTGAAGAGAGCTTCAGCAGAGGCTGTTAGCGGCCCAGTCTCATAAAACATCTCCTGTCCTACCATGTTTATTGGTGGGGACAGTTTAACCAATGATAAAGAACAGAACTCCTTTAAACACCCCTCACCCAACTTCTAGCAGCTGAGTTGGAATAACGTTACCATTCCTTGTCAATGGCAGAAGCAAGTTTGGGATAAGGGGGTGCTACAGGATCTTATGACTTACCGGAGCAGCATGGTTTCACGTCCAGCGTTTGAGGTGGTGTAAACTGGCAAAGACTATACCTACCTATCTCATAGCTGGAGAAGAGCACCATCTCTACTTAAACCCCTCCTTCCACTTCCTCTGGTTTTCAGTTGCATCACACCTGCTGCTTTGGTTCGAAATCTTCAAACCAGCAAGACGGTCTCACATTTAACAGGGACCAACATCACTGAGCCACCTTGCAGCCACTATGCTCTCCAGCCTCAGCTCAGATGGAGCTGGGCGGGATTGGGTTGATTAAGTATGCTTTAACTAATGTCACTAGCCCTTCCTTTGTAGCAGATGGTACCTGTCACTCCTGTGCTTTAACGTTGTCTGCTGATCCTCCTTTTGTCACGCAGCCTTCAGCACTGCCTGCCGCTGTCCTTGGCTTTATGTGAGACTGAGAGCAGTATGTGACCTTTCAGCTGGACCAGCTTTGCAGTTTGCAGGAGGTTCCTTTTGAGTTCAGTGTTCTTAACTGGCAGAGCAATGCAGACAGAAGCAATGTCTAACAGCAAGCCTTTTCTTTTTCCTGAGCAGAGAAGCTGTAAAACCAGATGAACAGTATTCTTGTGCTGTGGAAAGAATAGGATTCAGTTCATGCAGGGACAGTGGTTCCCTCCAGGAAGGCTGTCCCTGTAAGAGTAATCCTTTCGCCATGCTAAATCCAAGAATGATACTGTGGGTTCTAGGTGTGATGTACTGTTTTGCCCCAAATTCTTCAGCCAGTAGTAGCATCAGCTTTAAGCTAACTGTTCTTCTTGAACTGTGGCTATAGCTAATTAGCTGCTGCTTCTACTGTAATAGACTTCAGCACCCTTAAAGCCTTTCTGCAGTTTGTAGAAATGCGAACTGTAGTGGATGTATCCATTTATCTTAGCATTTTATAGGCTGAGAGAGAGCCTGAACCACCAAAGTCTCACCTGCTAATTCCTTTTAAAACAGCTGAAGCAAATATTCTCCAAGTAGACCTTCTGTGGATTGTCTCCCTCTGGAAGGAAGGAGGCTGGCATGGCTTGTTTTTCCTTTGAAGGCCGTCTGGAGCCAAGGAGTAGTTTTGCTTGCTGTGGATTCAGAGGTTTTAGTGAGGTGTGGGATCAGGGGCCTCACAAGGCTTAGTGCACAGTTCATCGCTATGAGCTTCAGCATATTATGTTCCTGTGATCTGCCTGTCTCAGAGCAGTCACTCCCTTGCCTGCTTTTTCAGGGCTTTGGATGTTTTTGTACAGGAAAAATCATGCTGCTGCGTCTTATACTGCCAGTTGCTCATAACTGTAACATAATCATCCTTGGCAGGTAGGGGAAAAAAAATGGAGAAAGAGGAAAAAATGGAGCTGAATATCATTTAATGGAAAGACCAGTCCTTTTCCTTAAGAAAGTCTTTGTTTTTAAATTGACATCTCTATTGTAGAAGTGACCCACAATCTCCATGCTTTTTTCTAATTTCCACTTTAGTTTTAACATGCTGTCTGCGGTGAAGATCGCTGAGGAAGTATAGCTGGCACTGTATTGCTGTCACTTACTTAACTTCCTTCAGATGCAAAAAAGGGAACTCTAGTAATTCTTCCTCTCACTTTCTTGAACGTTTAGCTGTGGTCAGCTGTTAATGACTTTCTGTTCTCTGTGCTATCAGTAATTCTTTTGTTGAACTAAATTGGAACAAACCTTTAATTTGTCGTTGAAATTTTACGGCCTCTGCAGTCAGAGGCTTTCTAACACCCTGCATTAGGACACTGTGTTTACAAGCTGTCAGAACATCAGGTCTACTAGACAGCACTGCTAGAGTCCACCGAGCAGAGCCTCCTGAAATTGCCATTTGACACTTACTTAACATCTGCTTTCCAGAAACTAGGTCTTCAGTTGCTAGAAGTAGGGTGGGTGCAGAAGCGTCAAAGCAAGCAGATTTGTAAGCAGACTGTAAAAGTAGCATCCATGCGCCATCCCAGCTGGACAGCTGCAGCCTATTTTGCTCTTCCTTGTAATTTTACTTCTCTACGGCCTCTCTTGGCAGGTGACTGCTACAAAAGACAGAAAACGGAACAAAAAGAATTCTCTGTCCTAACCCTTCCTTATTTGATTCACTGCAGAAGAACTTTCCACCTGCACTCTTTTTCTAATAGACACTGCTTTAATTGTTGTTGTGTGTGGAAAATCCTTGATAAATAGTTACATAATACAAACAAATGGCTACAGCTTGGGCCATAAGGGCTTGTTGAACAGGCTGGTTTTGTTTGGAACCAACTTTACTGAATCTTATCTTTCTGGGAGAGAACATAATTCAAGGTAAAACAGTTAAGTGCATACATTTAAAATCCCCTCCTTGGCACTTAATAGTTGCAATAGTTTTGAATACTAGGAGCTGGAAGGGAGACAGTTACTTAGTGTATTTTGAACTAAAAGCGGGAGAAAAGTGTGGAATAAGGTAGGATGTTGCTGATTAGAACAAAAATCCTCTTCTCCATTGGAAGTACTTTGCCTTTACAGTGGTGCCTTCAATGTCTTTGGTGTGATGTCTCTGGTCAGTTGCTTGTGATCAGAGCCCATGCTGAATGGTGGTTACAGTAACCATGTATGTACCCTGTGCCCTAGTAGACAGTCTGGTATGTTCCTCTCTTTAACACCCAAGTTGCAGTACAGCCATTGCAGGTTCTCAATTGGTACTTGCTTGAGTTTAAACAGGAGAGCAAGAGCTTCCTAGCTGCATCTTAACACAAGTTGCAAATAAATGTATAATCAAGTAATGAATTATTACTACTTGTACTATCTGGATTGGATATATTATTGAATTATACTATCTTGGGAGAGAAATAAAAGCTAGGTTTTCAATCTGAACAAGGGATAGCATGCCAGACACTTAAATCATGCAAAAGTCTTCTCACTGCAAGGTTAGGCCAAGCTACGTAGAACCACGTACAACTAACAGCTCTAATGGACATCAGGAAAAAGGCATTTTATGAATTAAGAGTTCAGATTAGTCTTAGAGACATGCTAATACCTTCTTTTCGAGCACATATGAAGTGGTTACTCCAATGTATGTTAGAGCTAATGGTCATGTGTCTCACAGGAGATGAGCTCGCCTATCTGTCATCCTTAAGGGCAGCAGAAAGTTCCATCACCTTTTCAAGGGAAAGTAGCTTACTGTACAGCTTATTCTGTAAAGCAGTGCTACTCTAATACTTTTTCCATTTTAAGAACTACCAAAGTTAATGGACAAAAAGCTAGGAGTAGCAGTGGCCCTCTTGTTGACAGACTATGCAAGGGACAGGCACGCTTTGCTTTGGGAGGGGGAAAGGCAGTGGTTTCTGGAATAGCAGGGCAAGAGCATTTTGTCCTAATGCAAAAGTCTAGGTACAAAGCATGCGTACTAACGCACATTTTCTCATCACAGCTATTCTAAGCTAGTTGCTGTCTCCTTTCTGCTCCCCCCGCCACGAGCTAGTGGTCTAGCGATTATGGAAGAAGACAACACGTTAAGTCCTTTGTGAGGGACTGAAATGTAGTGACTTAACAGAATAGTATGGCTGTCTGAAACAGAGGGTGCTAAATGCCTGTGAACCAGGATTTCAGGTCCTGGTTAATGCAACATGTCATTCAAACGGGAATGTTTAATTGTGGTTTAAACAAACAGGTGCCTTGGGCTGGTCCATCATTAGGTTGTTATCCTTTCTATTTATTTATTTTACAGTATTTAAGTCCTTCTAGAATGGACTGTAAATTGAAGCCAGGATAAGTGTTTTCATGAGTGGGACCTACGATTCTACTCCTGCTTCCCGTCTTGGAGTTCATACGAAGAAAGTTGTTTGTTTTGCTGTCAGAAATATGAGAACTGAGCCCTTTCCTCAACACTGTAGATAGCGGATTCAGCCCCTGCTTATTTTATGTAATGTTTTCCTCACACCTCCCCTCTCAATGTTGCAGTTCAGAAGTCTAGAACCACTCCACACTGGAAGACCTCTGAATTGTAGAGGAAGGGGAAAAAATTACTTGACTGGTATTCATACAAGCTACTCAGCTTATGCTGATACAAATATTTAAAAATCAGCCTGTGTCTCGGACAACCCTTGGTACTTTAACATCAGAGCAGCATTAACAAGACCAATTCTGAAGGGAGCTCTTGGTTACCCTCAGGCAAGGAATCACACTGCAGTGGGAGCTGCGTGTCTGATACTACGGAAGAGAATTAGTCATTTTCCCTGTAAAATGGTACAGATGAGCCAGAAGTTAGTTCTTATCATCTCACCCCTAGCGGCAGGCTGGTTGTAGTCCTAACAGCTCTGATGTTGTTTGCATCTTGCAGATGTGTGGTTGCTCTCATAGGCCTGTGGCTGTGTAGAGAAACTGCTTACTAAAACATGGGTATTTTTTAAATACAATTAAAGCTTACCTTTTTGAAATGGCTGCTGCCTTGTCTTTCCTGCCACTTGAGCAGAAGCATTGCTAATTTTATTACAGAAGCATCAGCTTGATGAAAAACTCAACTGCTGAGAACCGCCCCTGACTCCGAGACAGTGGCTGCAGAGCAACGTTCCGGCTGTCTCTGTGGCAAGCAAAAAGAGCAGAGCCCAGCCCAGCCAATGTATTCCTTGGAGAGTATCCCAGAGGTCCACTGGACACTAATTGCTGCAAATCAGAAGACAGACAGAACACAGGCCCTATCACCAGCATAACTATTAAAACGAACTAGGTTTCTACTCCCCTCGGTCTCGGTCAACAAAGGGATGAGTGCTTGCCCCAATAGCTTAGGTAATTAGTTTCTCCACACTGTAGTCAAGGGAAGGACAGCATTCCGTTTGATTTCGGCATCACCCAAAAAGCCAACCCTACTTCCCCTTTCAAAACACTTTTCCTTTAGCAAGTCTCCAGCAGAGGATGCTGTTACAGCAGCATGCGGCCAGGACCCAGTCCTTAACAAAGTCTTTAACAAAGCTGCTCGAAATCAATTCACTAATGCCCTTACTTTGATTACAGCAAAGAACCAACAGATGAACTTACGGGAGATCACAGCATAATATGGAGACTACGTACAAATAACAATCACATCAGAAAAATAAGGATCAATTTTTTTTCTTCCAGTAAGCAAGGCAGAATCATGTGAACTTTTAAGTTATAATAAGAAGGGCAACAGATAACCTTGCCCAAGTCAATAATATTTCCTTTCAGCAATTAAAGTGAAGCTATAAACAAAAGCTCAGAAAAGCAACAAAACTAATTACAGCACCAGCTCCAGGGAATGTAGGTTGCATAAGGAGTGATGAGCACTGTTTACATTAAAGAGAAGAGCAACCAGGTACAAGGAATAAAAATGTTATTTGGATGCCCTTATTTGTGCTATACTACTACAGGAATAAAAGGAATACTTACAAAAAAGACTCATGTGACTTGTTAAAGAGTCTTTCCACATGTACTTCATACAGCTGTGGGTCAGTTATGACATTTTCCAATTTGCTTCTCTATAACATACCTAAAATCAAGGAATGTATTTCTACTATATTATTAACTGGAACTCTGTGCTGTTGAATCTGGCAAGATGAAGAAAACAACACAAATATCTTATCCAGATACATACGGGGAGTTTTTAAACTTCATCTGAAGCTTTGTATCACCGATCTCAAAGTTATTTTGTGACAGAGGAGATAACCAACCACCTGTTTTAATGTGGCAATTCCAACATTTCATAGACCTCCCTCACATTACTCCCCCAAAATAAATTTTTCAAAAGATCCCAGGTTTTGCGAGATTTATACATAGGTAAAGGAGACCTAAACTCTTAAAACACAATGACAAGTGTGCTTTCATTTTACTTTAATATACAATTGCATTAAAGCAGTAGCATCTGGCACACAGCACTCAGCCTGCAGTGCTGTAAATGGAACACTGATGACTTCTTTGGGGGGAAAAAAAGATGCCATCAAATTACCATGCATTTCTTAGCATTTTCATTTGCATTTTTAACCCCTTTGAGACTAGCCAAATTAGCTTCTTCCACTGGAAATACCTTGTGCTTAAAAATAGCCAAATGGCTTATCAGTCTGGTGGGGCTTATCAAGTCAGTGAGGTCTCGTGTGCCTTGAAGAGACCCTGATAAGACTGGTAAACCTTGGTCCCTTTGACATAAATTCTCATTGTACTGCTGCATGGAGCATCTGCTCTCTCATTCTGGGATCACAGAAGAACCGGAGTTTGCGGGGTAATAGTTTCACCTCCACAGGCATAGCTTCATACTCTTCATTATCAATGCCAAAGGATCCCTCAGTGCCCTGTGTACAGATAACAGTGCTGGTCAGGGTTAAACATCAAACAGATTATTTCGGCATGCTGTAATACTGGTACCCAGTTTTACTAATAGACTATAGTTGAATATTTAGCTGAGCTCTAACCAAGATGACCCCCTCCCTGTGCCCTCCAGCCCATTTGGTCTCAACAACGCAGCGAGAGCTACCTTTCACTGCACATAATATATCACATCTGTTGCATAAGATGTTACCTCACTTAGTTGCTAATTGGTGATAATTAAATGCTTTAATGACCCACGTTGTTTATACTGATGGAGTCTTTGCTATTGGAAGTACAATTACATGCACTTAGATCTTGGTCTGCCAGTGGTGACACAAGCTAATCTGCAGAAGTGCCTGTTAAATAACTCCTATTAAATCCATGTTACAAACACCTTTTGGTATTGTTTTACTATATCAATCTGAAATGTGAGATGCAAAGCAATTCATGGGTCAGGAATTACTCAGCAGTAGAATTTTCTTGAGCATTTTCTGTAACGCTGACAGTCACCAATTATCAAAACCATTCATCAAAATGGCAGGTTGACTTTATCTAACCAAATTTAGTGACTGCTTTGCATGCACTTGACTCAAGGTAAGGCTATGTTATGTGGATACTCAAACTAGCTCCAAGTGAACTTGTACACCAGAACAGCACAGGTTAGAGAAAGTAGCATAGGTCCTGGAAGTCAGGGGTACAGCAGTCCACCTGGATCAACGTATCCCGCTTCTCTGCAAAGCTGGTGAGACTCAGCTGAGCTGCCTCCAGTTCCTTCATGAAAGCTAGGTCAAGGAATTGAAAAGCACTGCTTTGTGCCATGCACACGTACTCCAAATGTCTTCACAGCAGTTGCAGTATGAAGAGCTCATTTTATACCACAACCCTTAGTTATGGCACAGCTGTACTTAGCCTAGCACTCTAGAGTATTCTTTCAGAATCACAAAACTGACATGATACAAGCTTGATGCAAGTATTAGGATGCTGCCTAAGCAAGACATCATAATTCATGATTTTCACATTGTAGCCACAGATTTTTCCACCTTTTGGCATGTTCTATTCTCTCTTAATATTTGCTGAATATAGAATAGATCATTTGAAGATAGAAATTATCTGAGACTGACTTCATGTCCTTGCTAAAACAAGAAATAGTCCTCCCCAAGCCTGCAATAACAGCCTCTTCCTTCTAAGAAGAATCTAAGATTCTTCTAAGATTTCTAAGAATCTTAGAATTCTAGAATTCTAAGATTCTTCCATCTAAGAATCTAAGAATTCTAGAATTCTAAGATTCTTCCATCTAAGAATCTAAGAATTCTAGAATTCTAAGATTCTTCCATCTAAGAATCTAAGAATTCTAGAATTCTAAGATTCTTCCATCTAAGAATCTAAGAATTCTAGAATTCTAAGATTCTTCCATCTAAGAATCTAAGAATTCTAGAATTCTAAGATTCTTCCATCTAAGAATCTAAAGATTCTTTCTAATCTTTAATTAACAAAAGATTAATCTAAACTACACAGGTGGACACAGTTTTGGCTTCTTTTTCAGCCTCATCTATTCAAAGTTTCAAGACAGTTCCCTATAGTGACCTGAGCCCCGCTGCCTTGAGTCACCCTCCTTGGTCTCCACAAAGCTTCTAATATTTATCTTCTCTACAGCACAATCCTTTCTAGAGTAAAACGTAGATGAGGAATTCAGTATTCAGTACTAAGGAGGAGAAGGTGTGCATATGCAACAGCTACGACCACTGTCTACATAAAAGGTCTGTCACTATTTACTGGCAGAATGAAGTTCCCCCTCTGGTTTACAGACCACTTTCCCAGTGTCTCCTAGTCAGGGACTGAGCTGCTGCACTGAGAAACTGTGTTTCACTGGCAGTGTAATCAACCTCCCAGATTTGGAGTAGGGAGTTCTTAATGTGCAGCATCAACAGGCACGAGGAAATAAAGTGACAGTTTTCCAGCTCCCTCAGCTTCTCACCTCTGGAAGCTGCAAGATGCATCTGCTGGCTTGGATGCACTGACTCCCTGCAGGGCACGCATGTGGATCACGCATCTTTTGACTTCTGTTCAAAGCAAAAGAGAGGTAAGGTAAAGAGAGGATTCTTTAGGAAATAGCCATCTTTAGGGATGATGTCATTACGGGCTGGTAAGTCACTATGCATTTGGTAAACTTAGAGGTTATGTGCGTATACAAATATTTGTGGGTTTAACTGTGAAAGTGAAATAGACATTTCCTCTTCTGCTGCACTCAATACATATAACAGTGTTCACTGACAACCTCCAACCAGCTTCAGTTCTGAGGCTCACTGAATATATTTGAGCATACTGTTTTGTATATTTGAACACACAGGACAGTTTTGTGCTCCTCACTTACATGCTGACCTGTACAGTTCCTGCAATCAATGACTACCATCTCCTTGTGTTCCACACACCCACATAACTTACCAGCAACCTAAGCAACCCTAAGCCAAAAAACCTGATAGAATTAGTTACACCGAACCACTAAACTACCATCTAAAAAACAACCAACCAACCTCTTCTCACATCAACACCAGTCAGCATGAAGTTTCTTACTAGCTGCTTTTATATCATTCTTGTGAAGAAACGCCCAGGAACACCATAATTTTACCTATTTCAAATAATACACCCGGGTTTGTCAGTTACTGTCTCTCTTCTGGTGCTGGTGAGATTCTTATTTCTGTACTGTACTTACGGAAGTGCTACTTTCCTACTTCTGTGGATGTCAAACGGGAGCACATAGAAGGCAGCTGCCTGTCTTAAAGCTGGTCATGCAAGTGCCACGTGGTCTTTTTCAAGACTTAGGTTGCTGTCCTGTCACTGGTTCAACTGTTAAAGAATAGTGCGCTGCTGCACAGTAAGCAGAAGCTCTTGGGTACGCTGACCTGCCTCTGGCCTCCTGACTGAACACACACATAACCTTTTGGCTGACCTTTGACAAGGGGTACAGCGCACCCCAGGCAGTAACCCCTCAGTTTGGGCCCCTCTCCAGACAGACAGCAACACACAAATAGCAAAGGGGACAGCAGAAAGTTACAGCGTTAATGTATCACAGCTTTCGAGCACGGCAGAATCATCACAGATATTACTTCAACAGGCAATGCCAGCTGTCCCCAACTTTTCTGTCTGTTCTGCAGATTGATATGAAAGAAGAGTGTATTTAAATATTGCCCAGTCACAAAAACATGTCAGAAACTCCCCACACACCAAGCCTTCTACGCCCTGAGGAATGCAAGCACCTCTTAAAATCACAGAAAATCCCAGAGAAAGAACATGGGAAAAGAGCACTGAAACAGGAGATGATAATCAAAGACAAAGGGAGAAAAACTAAGACAACAAAGGAAAGGGCAGGGAAGAGCGAAAGCAAGATTAACTGTGGAAAGTTTATTTTTAATCAAATATGTATATACTAAAAGATTAATGAGTGAATGTGAGGGAATTAAGCATCCTCCCGGCAATATAAATTATAAATCATTGATGGCATGCAATACTGTCAGTTTATACAGTGCTGTACAAACAAGCAGCAAGATTGCCTGCTTAAGGTTTAACCTGCTCAAAGCCTGACATACAAGGTCCTAGATATTGCACTCAAGTGAGCAAGTAGATTTTTTGGTCCACGAAGGTAAAATGAGGCTCTACATAGATGCAATTACAGGGTCAAGGGAAGCTCAAAAGAGACAAGAGATGGAACTAAAGATCAGTCAAAGGAGAACACTGGTAGAAGCAAATAGACACAACTCCACTTGCAGTGATTGCCTATCTAGTGACCCAGTATAGAAGGATCAGAAGTTATTTCCATTTGATTCCGCTCCTTACTCAAGATACGACAACAAAGTGAAACGGGAGCAAGACGAAAGCCTACCAGCAACAATTCCAATTGATTGTTTTATCCCACTCCATTTGCTGAATTACAAAAATACAGGCAGAGAGCGCGCCACAACACCTACTGCAGATAACACACACAATTTTAACCTAGTTCTCGTCCCCAGATGCGGCTGGTGTGAAACGATTCAGAAAAAGACTAACCAAATCTTCTGCACCATAGCTGGTAACTGTACTCATGCCCTGGAGTGACAGCTCTTCATGTTTTCATATACAGAATCTAAGCTGGCTATCAGGATGTGGATTACTGATGCTACACCTACCATCCCCGCTCTCCTTCCCTCCAGCACTTCTTAGCAAGCACTACAGCTTAACCACCTGCTCTTCCCCAACCTGATCTTAAACATCCGCTCTACCCATGCTGCAGATGCTCTTGTTCACACGAATCTGATCCACAGCTGGAGGGCACTTTCATATACACCTGGGATGACCTACTCCTTTCTTTGAAATCCAACAGCAGCTGCCCTCCAGCACTCTGGACACACACCCCTTTCCTGAGCCTGCACGGTAGTTTCCCCGCTGCAAACGTGGTTTCCTCTGTGTCATCCATCAGTTCTGATCAGCTCGTGTCAGTGTCCTCTTCACTATATAAAAAACCCCAAACTTGCTACCTGCACTGATAAGATATTTGCCCTAAAAACCTTTTCAACCCCCCCAATTCTGGTGGAGTTTAAAACTAAGCATTAAAAAAGAAGAAAAAAGAAGGAGCTTCACACATTTCGAAAGACAAACACCGTTGGTGCTAGGCAATGGGGAGCCTCTAATAACGGGCTTGATTCAAACATAGCTGCCAAAGGGCATCGTGCGGTGAAGAGCTTCTCTGAACACCCTGATTTTTGCCTTGCAAAAACAGGGCACATTTTTTCTGTTCTGACTTTTCTCTGTAGGACTAACCAGTCCCTCCTGCCGCTCCCCCACCCCATACACCCCTCTTTCTCTTTCTTTTGTTACCTACAGATTTTGGGCACTATTTAATCAAAAGAGCTTGTTACTTTGATCTTTGCTTGAACAGCAGCTCAAAGCTTTTGGTACTGCCTTTAATTAGTTCTAGCCAGCAGGGCATGTTAACTCTCATCAGAGGCTTTTTCTGCACAACAGTGTAATTGCAGTCAGAAATGCGACATACTACTCTGTGAAGCATGTCCATGCTTCAAGGGAGACATTCTTTACATGGGTGTACACTCGAATACTCCTCCCTCAAATCACACAAATTCATCCACATTTTTTCTGCTAGCAAAGTGTCCAAGAACACAGCACAGCATCTCCTTCATCTCCCTCCTTTAAGAGGCCAGATCCCTCTTGCTGCTAATAGGAAAATCTCCTCCTCCTTTCTTTCTGTAGCCTTCAAAGCAAAGATTTCAGTCCCAAGCAACCTACGGTCCACACAGTTCATACAATTTAAAGCAGTTGCAAGTGGTAACCTGACCTACCATGTATGCATAGGTCAGAAGTTCCTATACCCATTGAGGCTCGTGAGATGCTCAAATAAGAGGCCTGCTGCTGCTCTTAGTATCATAAACAAGACATACGTGCAGGAATTATTAGGGTGATGACAAGCAAGTAAAAAGGTGTTGAAATCTTTCCATTGATTTCACTAGAGGGAGCTCTAAGACTAGAAAACAGTATTAGCAAATAAAAAGGTAATATGCAGAGGAGCACTTTTGGATACAGTAGGAAAATCTGTTGCTGGTAAAAACCGCACTGAAGATGCAATGTATTTGTTAGCGGGACTGTATGGAGAAGCTGGAAAAAGCAGCTCAGATTTGTGTCTGGTGAGATCAGGAGGAACAAACATACTACAAGACAACATTCTAAGCACAAAGGAAGCAATACATGTTCACTCTTTCTCTACATGCTGCTTCTTCATACCTGCAGCCTTTTAACTCCATATGCAAGCAGCAACAATACATTTGCTTAAAGCCCCTGTTTAAATTCTCATCTTCCAAAAGTTCTTCCAGCTCAGACCAAATTTCTTACAAGAGGCACTGAGTCAAGGAGCGCCCCCCCCCCACTTAGAAGCAAGACCTGTCTAATCAGAGTTCAAAAATTCCAGGTACCACTAGTACAAACATATCAGCTCTGTGACCCGCCTCTCAATCCACTGAGCAGCTAGGGCTAAAAGATTCCCTATATAAAAGAATCCCTATAAAAAGATTCTGTACAGCTCTCTGTAAAACTCTGTTATGACAGTGTTATCCAAATAGCACCAATCAAGGTATAGCAAACTCAGAAGCCAGGAAGAACTCCACGTAGACTATTCTGCCTTGTTTCCAGAAAGAGAAAATTAGTAAGAATTTTAAAGAACAAAATCAGTAATCCTCACGAAGCATTACTGACTGGTGCCCTTGTAGCCCTCTGCTGATGAATTTTGCAGCACAAGATCAGAGAAAAATAGCACACTTCTCAGAATTAGTGCTCCGACTCACAGATTCCGTCATCTTTTTGCAGCCTTCCCATACTCACCCTCTGTTCACAAACTGTCCTTTGCTGACAGTATCTGCTTCGATGCAAATATCCATGAAGTCTTCAGTGCGCTATGAAAAAAAAGATTCAGAAATGAAGCAGTTAACTCTTCAAAATGCCACACCCATGATACTGCAATATGTTCACAAAATGCCCAGTCCTTTGTCCCACAAAAGGAGGCAGAAGATGCATTTCATGCTTTTTTTCTACTCTCAACTTGAGATTTGGATTATAAATTATAGATAGCAATTTCTCATTGATTACTATTCAACAATAGCATTCAGCAACAAATACCGCAAGAAGTGAAATAATGATTCACACATTTGGCTTCTTGTTACATTTCAAACACTTACGAAAGACAGCAATAACAGATCGCTTGGTTTTACTTCTGTTCAGAAAGATTTCTAATCAGTAGGTCTTTCATGACTTTAAGCAATAATACAATGATGCTACATTTGGCCAACAAACATTACAGTAAGAAGGTTTTAAACAATACAAACTGGAAATCAAAGTGTTCTTGATATCATTCCTTCAAACTCCTTACTTAGCTTCTTTTCTATTTACAGCCTGCCCTTAAACTAAGTATACAGTAAAGCTTTTGCCAGGAAAGCAACTTTAAGATGCAATTCATTTTTTATTTATTTTATTTATTTTTACATTTCTGTCCTGGCAAAAGTCCTACTGCAGATGCTATCAAAATGACAAAATTAAAAATAAATGCATCTACTAATATAACTTGTTTTATTTCTTTGCTGTATCTGCAGAGGCAGGTTTGGCACTGTCTGAGCTGCACCTGTATGGCTTTATCAGTTTCTCTTCAACAGGGCAGCCTAGGCGGTAAGACAGAAAGACAGGAGTGGCTGACAATACTCTGCAGATATGCCCTGGTATCGATTTGAGAGAGCTGTTGTTCAGCTTTGATGGCTACATGGACAATGGCTTCAAGAGCGGAAGTTAAAACACTATAAGGGGTCCATATCTGTAGAAAAAAAGATGCAGTATCAAGATACGTCCAAGCTCTCGAAACAAAAAAGTACAACTGCCCTAACATAAACCTGTCCATTTCTCTAGGCTATGCCAGAGACCTGAGAACCTGACATCATTTCTTTGTTCAATACCGGTATTAAAAAGCACCTTGAAGGCATAAAGGAGGTGGGGGGGCGGGAGAAAAAGGACATAAGGGCGATGAGATACTTTTTCAGTTCTTGGTAGGTCTGTTTTTACTTCACAACACTGACTGCAATCTAGTTCAGCAATTAAAACTGTTCTGTTCAAGTGCCATCTAGAAACCGCTAAAACACTAAATACTAGTCTCCGTCTAGCTTCTACCATTACTAGGATGCTGACGGACCAAATCATAAGCCACTGATGAAGAAGAAACTAAAATTCATGTGGTACATTCTAAGGAGAAAACAGGAGGAAATTTTAAGTCTAGGTTTACCTGTTTTGTTTTTTTTGACTGATCCTACAATGATAATATATCAATATAACACAAATTTTCAGGTTCTTAAAGACCATGAAATCTGAGCAAGAAACAACTTGCAGTAAGTTCAACACCTCCTGTTAATCTGGGTGTAGTGGCAGTGGTTTCTCGCAGCCACGAGGAAGACACGAAGGGCATGTCACCAGTACAGGATCACTGTGTTAGCATTTTCCTGTAAAATTAAAGACTGACATCTACCTGAATAGCTTTCACATCAATAAAATTGCAAGAAAACAGAGACATAAGCCAAAGACAAGTTTTAAAACAGTGAATGAACAGCATGAGCATGTTGAGAAGGTTAAGACAAGAACAGTTCCCTCACTCCCTTGGTTATACTCTTCTACAATAACCTGCGTTTCCTGTCCTTTAACTCAGTGTAGCCCCAGTCCTTTCTCTCATCCCAATTCTTTTTAACCCTTTGCTTGGCAAGCCAGAAGACAGAAAAAAACCACAATTCCAGGAAGCCACTCAGGCTCACAGCTTCCTTCCAGCACCATCTGATAAAACTGAAATCACTCTCTCATGGGTCAGGAAGGAAAGGAGTGCCTGTGTTGATGCCTTGTTTTCTCCTGGGCAATCCTAAAGCTTCTGTTTGGCTAGTGAAACCTTCTCATTATATAAATCCTTCCTGATCCCACTGCATCCCAGTTTTACATGCATCTCCAGTGCTTTTACACTGGCTCTGAAACTTGCCTATTCACTGATTCTCCCATACTTGTATGGGGTAGTAAGTTTTATTTATATAGATACAAAAATAGGATTTTATCAAGAAAAGAAAACTGCGTGGGCAGGCAGCACTTGGAATCCAGTTATACTATGGTCTTACTGTCAGATCAAGCTGCCTGTTCTGAGTTGCAATGGAAAGCTCAATGGTGGATAGATTCAGTTCTTCCCAGTCCTCCGGGGTTACCTCCTGGGGGATTTCTGCGAATCCAGAAGAGAAGACACCATTAAGTGGAATTTAATTACACACATCATCATTTCACTGCTATGAAGCGTGAAATATCAATCTGCAAAAATCACTCTGACCCATTGTGACCACTAGCTTTGTTTCTTTCAAATGTCAAAATCTTAAAGGAAAAGGGAGCTTGGACCACTGAAGGAAAAGAAAAAAATACCACCAACATTCACACAGTAGCAGGAAAGACTATCAAGCACATTACATGGCAGCTCTGTGAGTCCTTATGCCCAGGGATTAACAGATCTCCTGAGCTAATATTACAGGAACATTTAGGAAACACATGAAGCACTGCTACCAAAAAAACAGGACTCCAGTGTTCAGGGTACACCAATAACATGCATTTTCTATAGAAGGAAACCCTAGGGTTCGGTTCTCCTATACAGGTCACTTAGTCCACACTTCTGTCTAAATCACCTCCGCTAGCCAAGAAGGAATGATAAGGACTGTGCACCATTCCAGACTGTGCAAAATACACGCTCCTCTTCCTACTGCAGTCTGCCACATGCACTGCCTAGCTAACAACCCAACCCAAGAGAGGATCACAGAGCACAGAGAAGAAAATTGATGGTACCAAAAGAAATTTAATGTACTAAGAGAAACATAAGGCTTCTGCATGGCCCAAGTTTTATTGTTCTATTTTAAGTAACATTTGTTACTCTGTATCAGCAGCTCCCCCCCCCCCCCCCCCCCCGACCCCCACACAGAAAAACAAGGGCTGCTCTTCTCTCGCCTGCCCACTAAGAAGCCATTCTACAGGAGGAAGACTTCAAGAAGCTCGCCCATAAGAGCCAAGTATCACTTACGGAGGATTCCATAGCAATGGCAAGCAACTGTGAGCCCAAGAAACATCCCGGGTTCTTTACAAATGCATTTTTATTTATGAGACCACAAGCACTGGGAGGACTACTCTGTTCCATTTCTGGCAGATAGCACCGTAACTATCTTGATGAGGTCATATTTTTAACAAATAATAATATAAAAATGAAAGAGCAGAAAAGTAAAGAAAAACCCCACCCCACCCCCCGCCTCTGATGTATTAGAGGAGTAAAGCCTGCCTGTGAGTTTATGCCAAAATACACACACCTCACCTTTTGGAGGAGATGCCCAGTATAACCGAAGTCGTCTGTAAAGCCTCACATACAAAGGAGGTCTGGACGGTTTCTCCTCTGGCTCTTCTGGAGGTCTCTCAGTTGGACCCAGATACATGAGAGCAGCTTGATGTTTCTGAGGCCATTCCTTGGATTTACATGGAAAGGAAAGACAGAAGATAAAGAGCCTTTTGTTGAGCAACTGCAAGTTTATTCTTTTAGTCCTTCAGACTATTTATTCTGTGCTCCCAAGTACTCCTTCGGAGCCACCTAGATCCCACCACTGCCTCAGCCTACTTTACTGCTCCCCCGCCTCCAGATACGTATGTGAGATGACATTTTTGCAGCTTGTAAAAGATTGCCCACGGTTCCCAAGTCTACTAACCTACTCCTTCCCCACACAGAAGTGAGGAATTTTCCCCTCTATAAGCAGAGGGTAAAGGGATGTTTTCTTTGCTGCTGATGTGTGGCAGGGTGACACAGCTGCTTTTGGCTGGAGGCAACAACCAAAACTGGCAAGGTCAACATTCATGTTTGAAAGCACAATTGGTTTCTGCATGGCACAAAGGCAACCTCAAAGAGCAACTGCACAGCAGGGTCTAGGGCAAACAGGCAAAGACTACGGTGCTGTGTGCAGCCAAAGGGCACTAAAACCTGGCAGACCTTTGATCTCCAACAACTCAAACAATCAAGATCTGACCTGACAGTCAGGTGCTTATAGACAGCAATACAACAGGTCTTAGGGCAAGTCAGATGAGCTTTACAAAGCATCTGAGGGGGGGGAAAAGAAAAAAAGAAAAAAAAATAAATGTAGTAGTAATACATTACTCCTGGAGATATTTCAGATTCCAATGCCAGAAATTGATGGACTACAGAAGAACCTTAGCTCTTGAAATACTTCCAAGTGCTGACAAAGTTTATTTCCTCTCATTGTGTTTTAAAAATAATTTCCGAAATGCTAAAGACATAGGACTTACGGAGGGAATAATACGATTTTTTTTAAACGTATATACTAAAACAACACAGCTAAGAGCTCATGTGTACTCAATACAATTATTTTTCTATGCACAAGACTTGAGCCTGTAGCACAGGTTAAGCTAATTTACCTTACAACTCTGAGAGCAAGGTAAGACTCCACTATCATACTTAGATAATAAACGGGACAAACAGAGGTTTTATCAGTAGGTCAATGCACAAACAATAAGTATTAGAGGAAAAAGCAGCAATGCTGTGATAATTTAAGCCTGTATATTTTAGAAGAGATGATAACACTCATAACAATGTCATCAGAGGTGAGTTCTTTCGCTTTACACTGTTTTCAGGACATCCTGTTTCAAAGGACAACTACAGCAAAACCAGAAAAGATGAAGTGCACATCTGCAAAGACAAGCTAGGAAGGTATTAAGCTCTACAGGCTGAAGCCATAATTTCTTACGGAAATTAACAAAATGATAACATAAGAGGCACACAAGGCAATGAACATCAAAATTAGGGGAGATCAGGTAGAAACTTTTCTGTCTTAATAGCAGAAAAAGTGGGCACTTCTCTTTAATGTCAAGCAGGTTAAACAGATCTTTTTGATGTGCCATGAATAGTTCACCAGTGAAATCCACTATCACTGCCACTAAGGACTCAACGAGAGTGAGAAAGGGGCTGGAGAGAAGTGAAGAATGTTTCTATCTAGAATGCCAGCAGACAGAATCATCATCTCAAATTTCCTGGGGATGTGGCGGGCGGGGGGAGTGGAATATCTTTCATGGACACATTACAATTTAACTTTTAACTCCCCTTTACAGGAGCATCCTATAAAGGAAGCATTGGCAGTATCACAGACAGCATGGTTGGACTGCACAATCTGATCTACCATACCAGCTCCCGGGTATTTCCACACTTCCATGAGGCTCCTCATACGTTCAGAGAACAGCAAAAGCATGTGAATAAAAATGCCTCACCTTTCAAGCAGGTCAAATTTTAATCTTTCCAGGATCAATTTTAATCAACAGAGAAGTTTAAGGTGAGATAAGCTATTAATCTTCATGTTCATTTTACTACACATGGAAGCCTGATTATCAACGTGCATGAGCAGTCTAATTACAGACACTCCTGCCAGATGAATAAATCAGGATGAAATGTTATCATTAGAAAGATTGCTGAAAAAAGGTGACAGAGCACTTCAGCAGTTATCTTCGCCACCACTACTGCCCTCTAGTTTCAAAGGTAGTTACTGGCTCCCCCTGGTGATCTTGCAGCAACAGATCCTCAGTAAAGAATTTTTTTTTTTTTTTTTTTTTTAAAGTGTTCCTCCTCCCCTTCATCTCTTCAGATGTAAAGTCTATCAATTGGTAGGTTTTTTAACAAGTTGAGTTTCACTCCCATTTTATATTGTTACCAGAACCTTCCATAAAAACTTGCAGACAAATAATACAAAGTATAGTCAGCCTTTCCATTTCACAACTACAAAACCACTTTCCCTGAAATCACTCTTTACCTTAAATGTACTGAAAAAGTGAGCTGCTTTGGTTTTCAGAGGCCCAAGGTACCAGTACCTGAAAAAAAGAACAGAGAAAGAACTTCTAAGATATCCAGGGGTCAATACTGGGAAAGAGAGAAATCTTGCATGAAGTCAGAGCACACAGACTTGTTTGCCACTGAAGTTAATGCTCCCCTACAACATTTAGCTTTGTGATACTGTAAGACAGTTTCTATACATCACCAGCAGCTTAGCAGTGACATCCCTTTCCTGAATCACAGATCACAAAAATACAGTATACAATCTTCACAACAGGCTGCATGACATCTCAGTAGCAGAATTTTGCCTAGTTATGTGATACAACTGGGAATGATTTAAAGGTCTGTGGTCTAACAGCTGGTGGGATGCATCTTCGCAATATGCAATAAAGAATGAGGCTGGAGGAAACAAACAAGCAAAAATCTATAGCTTCAGTGACAACAACAGCTTCAGAACAGAGCCAGCAAACATCAGTTTGCCCCAAAGGATTCTCAGATCAAAATAGATGTTTTGCAAAATAAAAATCCTGCCAGCCATAAAGTATTGTATAGAATCTAAAGATGTGACTATATTTAGGCAGGCTTGGCACACATTTTGATCACTGTCTTCCACCAAAGAAGGTCAACAAAGCACATTAAACACCATCAGCTCAAAAGTACTGCAGATTTAAGTGTATCATTAACTACTAAGGCATGCAACTGTCACACCACTCCCATCAAGTCGTGAAATTGTCTGCAAAATAATAAAACCTCAAAAACATAAAACAGCACCATGTCTCCACCAGGACAGTGCTTAGCAGAGGGACAGTCAGACAAATGTCTGTAACTGTGGCTTATGGCTTGACTCCCTTCATAGTAGGTGCCTTCTTTTAAATTTAAGATCAGTTGTACTGGAATACTCCAAACGTTCATTTAGGCCAATAACCCATCTCTGACAGGGACCAAAAGTGGATGCTTCGGAAGAAGTATAAAAACAGGACAAGTACACGTGGTCCTTGTCCCAGGCACATTCTGAACACCTGTTCTTTTGTGGCCGAAGTGCTTTCCAAGCTGGACGCATTTTCTGTATATTCAAAAACATTCATGGAAGAGAAAGAAGTTTGAAAATGTTCACGCTGCCCCAAGTACAAGAGATGCTATTGTGCCTCCAGCACTGAGTCCAAAAGATTCTTGCGAATGGGAACTGCTGCAGGAAAAGATGTGAAGGCTGACACAAGGCAAAAAACAGGACACACACAGGAAGCCTAGTGAGAGTGCAGAGGGGAGAGACGTGCACTTCCTTCATCTTGCGGCTGCAATTAGCAGGAGAGCCTGCAGCACAACCAAGTCAGCACCTACACAAACTACCAAGCATGTCCCTTGCTTCCCAGGGACAGACAATCTGGGCATTTACTGCATCTCCCCCACTCTATATCACCTCTTGATCCTACTCAAATATCTGCCAGTCAGACTCCAGAGGTCTGCTACCTCTTGTTTCCTGACAAAGGTAGCTCATTTCCCAAAACACACAGTATTTCCTTACAGCTGTGCAGCAGAGGCATGTGCTGCAATTCCTCCCTAAGTCTGAGAAGTGAACTGCTTTGGCCCTGCTGCTTCTTCACCAGATAATGCTAGTCATTTGATACAGACAGTGGCATATTAAATGTCCATTTGGAGAAAACCCAACAATTATTAGTTTAACATTCAGAGAACAGTCATCAGACAGCATGGTCCATGCCATTTCTGGCAGGAACTGAAGGGCATTTCTACTGCATCCGATGTCCCTTGTTGGAATTGAGTTACGGAGTCTGCGTACATCTTTTCATTGGCAACTGATGAAAAACAATGGCCAATTACTTTACTTAGACTTTACTCAAGGGAGAGCTTTTCCCACTGATACCATCTGAATAAAGTTCCAGAAGTGGGCACCACAAGGCAAGCAGAAAGTAAGTACTTAAAAGCACAGGTCAGCACCAAGTAAGCGTTTATTTCAAATGACAAAAATGCTGAAATGTCTTACACTCCGATGTGTGTAATGCAAGACTTAACAAGTGTGGGTGCCTCTGCCTGTCAAATGCCTACACTCAAAAAAAGACTTCTTTACAAGAAGGAAGTATGTCTTTTTAGGCAACAGATGCTAAAAAAGGTACGGTTTCAAAAAACAGTATTTTCTTACTTGCTAACTTTAACTCCTGCATCTCTGTAAGATCCCCATCTTAAACCAGTCACTGCAAATACAGGCTGTTCCTTTTCTCCCTGTAAAGAAAAATAAACATTGTGAAATTGCTTTCTCTTATCTTGCTTCCAACTTTGCTTTTTTGCATATAGAAATATATATATTTCTATACAAAAACGGATTTCTGATTCATCCTAAAAGTGAAATTTCACAGAAGAGGTACAATGAAAAGCCAACTGCAATAAAGCTAAGCAAAATTTAAGTGCTATACATTTCATCTGCTCCCAGAGAGGAATATAAGAGGTGAAGTTTTGAAGAGGCTGATGGAGTTTGATTGCACACCCAGCAGCAACCATTTCATTTTGTGGATATTGTCAGCCAAAAGCAAGGAGCTCTGCACAGTGACACTAAGTTCTCATTGCAGAAATGTCCATTCTGCAACATAACAGAAAAATTGTATTCAAAAACCACAGGAGGCATAGTCAAAAGTTTTCCCATTTCACATTTTTCAGTTTGAAAAAGAAAGCTATTAACTCCACAATACATATGAATGCATTAAATCAGCTCAGACAGCTATTGTTATCCCTCACCATTTCTACAGAAATATCGGTGTTAGTAAGTTTTGTATTCATAAATACTCTCTGAGACTCAAAAAAAGATGTTTGGGCATTCTAGTGTTTTCTCCAGTTTAGACTATCTGATGTCATAGCATACAGTGGAGAAATGACTGCCATCAGAACTGCTGATATCATAAACCAAAATTCATGACAGCATTACACAGAGGAAAAGCAGTCCACGTAAAGAGAATGAGATGATAATACGAAAGTTTTAGGAATCTTGGGTGCCAAATAAGCAGATGCTTTTACCTTGATCTGCAAGACATCAAGTGGAACTGTCTCTCCCTTCAAAATGGCCAACGTAGCATTAGTAATATGTCTGCAAAACAAACAGGAAAGAAGCAAAGGGTAAGAAACAGGAAGGGAGGAAAAAAGTAAGCTTTAACATCACACTTTTTTCCAGCAAACCTCACTCCAAGTCCAGGTGGGGCTTTTTTTTTGCAGCAAACAGAACAACCCCAGGGAAAGAACTCTGAGAATCAGAAAGCAAACTGGGTGGGTGCAACACACGACAAAGCCTGTGTTCTAACAAATAGCAAAAGACCTGAAAAGCAAAAGGAAGTTCTTAGCCTAAGCTTTTCAGAGATTCTTCCTTCTTTAGCTAATCTGTCAGATTACACGCCAACTCTGTTACTTGCCATTTCGGATACTTAACACACTAAGGACCCAAATCATTGTTTTATTTTATTGGTAGCAAGTATAACAAACTGGGAGAAAAGGGGACGTTTGTAAGACTGGTCTCAATTAATGGGTCTGGGATTAAATTGCCTTAGTATGTAAATTTGTTTTGTAGTTTTTAATCAACATAAATCTACCTATCAGCAGTGCTCATGTGGTTTTGGTCTCCATTAAGTTGTGGACAGTAGCTAAGGCACTTTCTCATTTCAAGTCATAAAGCATGGCACTAAAGATTTTGTAAACAAAGCGTTCAAGTTCATAAAGTGTTCAGACCTTGAAGCATATATTTCATTAAAACTCCTTCCTTGTTTTCAAAATTGGGTAAAATTTAAATTCACATTGCACACAATTTCCAGTGTCTCAGCTGCACAGGGGGGAAAAAAAAAACCCCAAACCAGACGTAGTTTTCAGATCTAGCCCAACATTCATGTGAACCAGCAGGAGAAATTGCCTTTGGCTTCATCAGGCTTAGAATACCGAAATGGAGAAGGAAGCTGTTCTTCCCTCAGCCCTTCTTTTCTCCTAACTCTTTTCTTTCTATAAGACCTCTACAATTCTCTTACTCCAAAGGTAAACTCTAATAGTGCCAAAGGAATCAAAGCCCAAATATTTCTTTTTAAAATATCACTTCTGTACTTCTTAAGTCAGGTTCTGTTACTGGTGTGGGTTGTTAAGCAGCCTATTGACCAAATTCCTTTCAACTTCACCAATATGCTGCAGTCTCACCTGCACAGTTCATTACCTTGGGACAAGATGATCATTCATTTCAAACAGCCTCTCTAGAACCCAAACATAAATTATTATTTTAATCTTAGCTGCTGATTACAGCCTTGTCCATCTTGCTGAGCTTCAAAGCACTCTGGTAGTTTTAATGAAGGATGTTATGCCAGTTGGCTCGTGGGTTTCATGTATGATGGATACCAGCAAGGGTTCCGCAAAGAAGAATGTTAATGAGTTACTGGGAGAACCAAAGGGAACAGATTTCAGGAGCAAGGAGAAGTATATTCATTAGTATGGGAGGAGAGGAAGGAAAAACTTTAAAAGAAATGAAGTGTGGGGAAACAAAAGCCTAGTTGACTAGCCTTTTTACTTCAGAAATGGACAAAACAAACTTACAACAAACAGAAATGCAGACAACAGATACTGCCAGACTGGATTATATCCAGGATGCTGACAGATAAGATTCAGGTTGTTGGAGAGTTGCCAGCATCAATCCCATCACAGGGATTGGCGAGAAACCCTGCAGAAGTCAGTAATGGGATCCAACCTTTCCCATAAAAATATTCTTGCATGTTTTACTTTGCAGGTCCTAACCAGGTTATATGTGGACTGGTTTCTAGAATTCTTAAACTACAACAGGGACAGAAAGACCACTTTTTTTGTTTCATTTTGTCATATCCTTGCTATATCCTTGTCATATCCTTTCTGACTATTCCTAAAAGGCTTGATCCTTTTAAGCCTTTTTTTTTTTTTTTAAAACTCTGAATATCACATGATCACAGAGAAATTAGCCACAGCAAATTATTTCATGTTCTAATAATACATACATTTCCTTCTTTTAATTTTAGTCAGTTTTTGGAAGACATTAACTCAGGCAAGTCCAGAGAATCATCAGGTTCTGCCCAGAGACTGCCAACTTCTATGTAACATAGAAGAAAAAGGAAAGTATCAAGCTACTGAGAAGCACTGCTCCTTGAAAACAAACCAAAAAAAGCCCCCTTTCAGAAACATGTAATACTTACTGGACTTGGTTCGTGCTCTCAGGGTAGAGCGTGTTGCTCAGAGTGCAGGTCTTCCCAAGAGGTATGAATCCTATAGGAATCTTACTGAAGACAGCCTGGACACAGGAGGAGAGTAAATTAACATTTGCATCAGCTGAACGAAGCTTCCTGTGTGGAGATCACAGCTGTGCCTGATATCACCCCTTTGGCACTAAGCAGCCAGGCACTTCCTTAAATGAGGCAGTAATACATAATGACTCAGAACATGGCATCCGAATCTGTGAAGCCACCACCGCCAACTGGGTACAAAGGAGCTCTCTGTAATCATTAAGAGCATTGTTACATGCAGGTTGGCAGCCACATCCTAACTAATGCATGGATTCTGTCAGCAATCTGCCATCTTTCTTAATACTGACGGTGGCATCACAAGCTCTGAATCTCATTTACCATTGCAAAAATACCCATCTGATCGAGTAACCTTGCATGGCAAAGAGATTTTCTCAGTTAAGGAAAGGAAATTAATTGATTCCTCTGGCATCCAAATCATGAAGCAGCAGAAGGTCTAATTTTTGGAAGTCACTGACCGTGTTATTTTTCTGTACCACAGTTCAGCAAAAGGGCTTGTTGAAGGAGCAAGTTATTACACTATACCTCATAATAAACTGTGCTTCTTGAAGCGTGTCAGCGAATCAATGTAAACTACCATATATCACAATGTACCATCTCCCTCCTGGGCACTGCAGCTAGCAGCACCATGATACTGCGAATCCACGCCGACTAAATAATACCCCTCTCACTTCATGCCCACCCGCTCACCCTTGCTATCTCTGTCACCTGCAAGTCTTAACACGTCTCAAACACCCTTTTCTCATTTTCTTCGGAATTGTTTTACAGCCTGCAGACGACAGGCTGTTTGTAGCTCATGCAGTCACGCTCTGCTCCCCTGGCTGCTAGGAACAGCGTTTCTGGAATACCACGCAGCACAGGCCCATCTGATCCACGCAACACTGGTATGAGATAACCGAGTAAAAAGGGGAAGCAGAGCACAGAGTGAGGGCGCCAAACTGCAGATCTCTACTCCTAGGACAGAGGGATATGAAGGACAAGAATTCCCTGGCTAAAGGCATAAAGTGACACAGTGGCAATACTACAATGCAGTACATTCCACCCAAAATAGTGCCAGATGCTGAATTTTCTATGCTGCTGCAAATCAACCCAAGCTACGTAAAGATAGTAAGTCAAAAAACAGAGAAGAAAAACTAGCCAGTAAAGCCTCTAAAACTTTTCTTCCAGTATCTTTCGATTATGGAGGTGTCAGGGGCCAACTATAATAATATTAAATTTAAAAAATTGATGTCTCAGAATTGATACAGCCAGCGTCCTTTTAAAAATACCGGCTTGGTTGCAGAGCTTCTCTTGTCACATTCAGACAAAGCAACTGCCTAAACAGATACAATTCTAGCTGCCAAGGATATCATCATAATCTTGTCTGGATCATTTAATTGAGTTTTTGCCAGCTCCTGCCAGAAGGTTTTGGGAACAATGATTCCCTCCTTTCTTCAATAACACTGTCCTCCCTCTTTAAAAAGAAAAATCTCTCTCATTTCCATTCAGAGCGATCCACCTTGAGAGGTTAAAATTTGCTTTCTGCAGCCATCTGCATAGGTAGGTATTCACCGCTTGAAAAAATGGCAAAGCAATCATAAAGTGATAGGAGCACGGCCATAACTGGATTCACATTCAGGCTTGTGCAAATATGAGAAAAACATGTACTTTCGCCTGAAGCTTCTGCCAAACAAAGCGACATACACAGCTGGTCCCTGGATCTTTGAAAGTTGTGCATTTGGCTTGTCAACATCCCTGCTCTGATGCTGGAAACTTCCCAAAGCCATGGCTTGGGAGCCACTGCACTCCCTAAGAAAGGGAACGAAGAACAACGGGCAGAATTGCAGGACACTAGCATGCCTGACTTATTACGGAGCAAGCTGGCTCCAGATTAGTAAGCAGCATATCTGTAGAAGACAGCTGAGGCCAAGAGATCACAGTGAATGCACAAGACACTTCCTCTAAGAAATAAACAAAATTTAAAAAAAAAAAAAAAGTCACTCTTCCTCACCTCATCTGCTCTGCGGAGAAGTCCAGTTACGACCTGAAAAACATGGGAAATGCCCAGCTCTGAGAAATTATTTTTTCAGTTGCAGTAGAAAGCTATGAAATTCATACCCACATTTACTGTTTGGAAAAGATTTAAGGAGCAGCCACTCTTTTGTGGAAGGTCCTACAGTTGCTTACACAAGAAAGAAGGCATGTTTAGTGTGCAAACATGGTGGAAATAGCAGGGTTATGAGTGCGCATAAGTATATGCTGGTGCCACAACCCATGCCAGTGGAAACATTTTAACACTGAATAATGCTCTGCATAACACAAAAATAGCATAGGTCAGTGTGCAATTAACAATAATCGATTTTAAGGCCCGGAGAAACGTGCAAACATATTCTGACCACTTGCTCTTAAAGTCATTGCATTTCATTTAGCCATTGCCTTATGAAGCCAGTGTTAGCATTCCAGGAAATGCTTTAATAAAATACAACCTTCCTCGAAAAATAGAGTATCCCCCAGTTCTGCTGGTAGTTTGCTCCTGTCATTAATCACCTTGACAACAGGCATTTATTAAATACATACCGTGCTTTGTTATCACTCACACATAATTTTTAAATTATTTGATTCCCACTTAGCAAAACATGCATTCCTCTGGGGGAGCACAGATAGGAACAAACTTTGAAAATTAAACCATTACAGTTACATTACACAGAAAGAAAAAGTTAGAATCATGTCTCCCCAAATAAATTTCTCATTCTAAAATAAAATTCTTCAAGATAGTTATGTCACACACTCCTTCTGCCCCCAATCCCATCTCCCATCATCACTTTTAGACTAATACCAACTAGCAGAGTTTTCTTATCCCCAGATTATAACATTGACTGAAAACACAGATACTAACATGGACAAATCTCCAGTAATAGCTGTTACGACGTCACTACATTACACAGACTCAGTCTTCTCACCCTCAGCCTGACTACGATTCTCAACAAACCAGGTTAAAGCTTCTGCAGTACCTCCTGTACTGTGCCATCTCCTCCTGCAATAATGATCAGATCAGTGTTTTCCATCAATTCCAGCAGCTTTTTCGCTTGTCCCTCATAATCAGTCTGAAGAAACAGAAATCCAAACGTGAGAACTCAAGTGACTATTTCTAGGATTTCTCTTCTGTAGGAAAAAAGACAGACTCATCTATCCATTTGCTTAATAGTTATTCTCATACAGCCACAGAGTGCCATATATTACTTATATTCACTGAAATTTCTTCAATTTCTAAGACAAGTCTGCTGCCTACTAAAGCATGTGCAAGCAAACACATACACACAAAGGCTAAACAAAGGCTAAATATCAGAGATGATCTTATTCAACAGATTTAGAATACAGCAACAATAATCATATTTCCCAGTAGTTTTATATTGAAAAAAAACCACAAGCAAACCACGCTCCTGCCTCAAAAACCTGTAGAAAGATCAGAAACCCTTCATGCTTACTTTTACTTCTTTTTCCAAAGAAAACCTCTCTGCTAATTCAAACCATTTAGAGCTCAGCGTTCTGCTTTCACGATGGGAATGTTGAATTATTTGGGGATACACTGAAATATCTTCAGTGTAAAAATAAAAGGTTATTTTTAATTAATCTGAACAGTTCCACTGCACATCAAAATTCCTCACTTGTGAATTCTGCAAGTTCAGGCAGAATTGACAATTTCAACAGTGATGGGCACGCACCACTAGCCAGCACTCAAATATTTAGAGGTTTTCTCTCAAACATGAATTATAGAAGGGCCGCTGCAGACACACAGACAAGCACATGTACTGCTTTAGCTGAAAGTTAAAAATTCAGTACACAGTTTGTAAATCACCTGTGAATTAAAAAGAAAAAGATTAAGTACCAACTTAATGTCTCAGTATTTATTTCTTCTCACAAGATGTCTACAGGACAACTGAGAATTTCAAATGCATCCAGAAATGAATTTCCGTTCTTCAAGAGGACAAAGCAGAGCAGACAATGTATCTACATTAACAGAACAGTCCTTACCTTAACCACCGTTACATCCAAGCCAGATAAGTGCAAAATTGGAGCAGCATTCTTTTCAAAAAGGTTCCTGGCTTTGCTAGAAAAAACAGAGTGAAAGTTATTTCATTAGTCTGGTGGCTAAAAGAAATTAAAAGGAAAGAAACCAATGAATAACATGAAGAAATCTTCTTAAAAACAGAGCATACAATCTACACAATCAGGCACTCAACCTGCCAGTCAGGAAAGATGAGATTTCATTTGGTTCAAATGTATTACATTTCTAGACTCATATCTCAGATGTCAGCTTTTTGTTGCAGTTTTAATAAATGCAGTAGAGGTTATCTAGGTTTCTCCAAAAATAATTATAAAAAAAACAAAACAAGATCTCCAGAAAGAAATTTATTAGAAAATTAATTACTTACAGAGCACCAGAATTTACGACCACAAAGAAGGCCCATTTAGGTTTTCAGAAACATTAGAAAAATATTTATTGTTACATATTATTAAATAAGTTTAGAAGCAAAATTTTATCTGACTTTCTTTTGTTATATTTCTGCCTGTAACTGCATAATAAAATAATTACGCCATTAACTATAAATCGCTTACAAGTAGAAACATGAGACTAGAAGTCAGAGACTTAATTTATTAACACTTTGCATTTTACAGTCATGGGTGTTTTGAACAAAAGCACATAGAAGTCCAAGCACTTCCATGTCGGATACATAATTCCTTTCATACTGACAACTCCCCGCCCCTCCCCAAGATGCAACCGATACAAAGCTTAGCTGATCAGCAAAGTGAGACACATATCATATCCAAGGTAACTGTTTTTCTGCTAATGAGCATGCAAAAATAGCGGCCGACCTCTTCCAAGAGTCTTGCTCTGAGCCCATATTTAGCCTCTCAGTTTGTGGACACATCCCTTTCAAGGACAGGTTCCCACAGAAGTAAGATCATGGCTGGCTAACTTCAAGCCTTGAAGCAATCAAGGTCACCTCTTTATTTCTACAGTTTTTGATGACAGAAACGCATCACATACAAAAGTGTGGAAGGAATACAAAGGAATTCCACAAAGGAGTGACGAAGGACAAAACACAGGATAAAAGAAAAATTAAAAATATACATATGTTTAGAAATCATTCTTTCAACTGAAGCATCTAGTTCTATTTCTCATCCCAATATTTTTGGTGAAATAAAGTTTGGCATAGTTACATAGCACCAGCTTGGCGTCAGAGGGAGGCAAAAATGAGCTCAAAAATCTGGCTGTATTTTATAGTGGATGGCAGAGCAAAAATAACAGAAAGAGTGCCTCACAATGAGTGTAAAGAAGGGGCAATTTTACCCTTTGCAAGCTGCTGGGTTGAGGAACACTGTGGCTTTCTTCAACGGCATACTGGAAGGGATCAGCTCGTTACCAAAAGCCTAAGTGAGATAAAAAGAGCAAAGTTCAGTTTATCTTTTAAGCACACTGGTAAAACAGTTTAAAATAATGCATCTCTCCAAATGTCAATGGGCTTTCAAGCCTCATGACATTCAAATGACTTCCATCTTCAGCCATTGTACAGGTCTGCTATTCAAAGACCTGCACTTTTAGCAACAGCTCACACCACTGTCACAGTACTTTTTAGCTCATTTTTACAATTCCACCACCGTTTCATTTTTGTCAACCTCTGGTTTTCCGCCATGGGCAGAGATCCAGGGAACTACCCTTGACTCCAAGGTTACTTGATTTTCCTTCCTTATGTAATTCTCGTACACCTGCCTGCCACCTTCTTTCTGCATCTTTTTCCACTTCTGGACTTGGTTTCTTGTATCTCTTCTGCTCATTTTTGTATTTTCTATGGTTAAGTTTTTGAAGATATGGAAGATAATCACCAGAGAATTTGCCCTGACCTATAAGCAAGCTCACTGTTTTTCAGACATTTTTTCTTCCTAATGGCTCCATATAAAAATCACTGAAATCCTCTTCAACTTTGAATCCAATTCTTAATAGGTGCCTCAATTTTAAATCCTCAAGAGTTACTCCATACAGCCTCTTCTACTTTTTAGCCATTTATACCTATTTCCATAGCTTTTCAGCACAGGAGAGGCAAGAAAAGGCAAAGCTTCCACACAATGTTACTTCCCACTCTGTAAACCTCTTTTAGATCACCTAAAGGCATCCTCACTACCACACCAAATCAAACTGGTTTTGAGTAGAGGGATGACAACGTATTCAGCAGTACCATCCAGAAGCCCCAGAAATAAAGCAGGAACAGAGGACTACTGTGCTGAACTACAGAGTCAACTGTCCCTGGTTGTTGGTTTTTTTTCCACCTTTATCTTAAAAGTAATCCCCCTAGCAGAAATTTTTTAATATTGAAGAAGGTGGACACTGTACACAAAGCACAGTTTAAATTCATAATTCATTCCACTTGCCAACTTTGCTCAGGAAGCCTCAATTAAAAGAAGCATGCAGCTGGCTATGTTGCTTAAAACATCCAAATTTCTTCTTCAAGAACGGAAAAAGATGAGAGAAGTCACTGACAGTAAAGGAATCTTCAAAGAAAGAGAAACAAATCAACAGCTCTTAAGCTTTACTCAAAAAACAGCTGGAAAACAGACCAACTTCTTTTATTGCAGGAATTGGGAAATATAGGGGACCTCCGCCATGTTACAGCTGTTAGAAACAATTAATTATTTGCTTGGGGGGCAGAATGTGATGTATTTGCTTGCCCTAAACAACCTAACGAGGCTAATAAAGAATTTATGAGTAATGACATAATTACTTCTTTATGTAATATACTTAGACATTTTTGTGATGTAAAGAGGGATTTCTAAAGCAAATGCTGATTTTTAAGACAGGAAATAAGAAAATAATAATGCAACATTCTGGAAGTCTTTTTTTCAGAGCACAACATAAAGAAAGACAACTTCAAGCCAGAAATTTAAAACGGTTATTAAATACATATAGGAAGGTATAATTTAAGAAAGTTAATGCCTTTTTCACTTCCTTGTCAAACGCACACTTCCAGATATTGCATTTCTGGACTTCTAAGATGACAATCACTATTTTGCAACTATGAAAAACCCTTTACACAAAGGCTTTGTAATGCTTTATGAATATTAACAGAGAAACTGCATTCCTTTATGTAAAACTATCGCTGCTCCACAGAGTGAATCGTTTGCCAGCTAAACAGGACCTCTTCAACACATACCCAGAGCTCAAGAACAACAAGGTCAATCAGCAAGACCACATTTGCAAAGGAAGTTCACAGTCAGCTAACACTGGCTTATTCCAGACAAGGAAGTGTAAAAGGTTTTAAATTTGATAAATGGGTTCTTTATTATAGAATCTTTCTATGATCATCTGCCACCCCAAGGCTGTCACCATAAACTGATATTTAAACTCAGACATGCACAGTGGAGTCTGTGCATGAAGTACTGCTGTAGCAGATACTTTGGCAGGAAGGTGGGCACCTCATAAATTTCATATCGTAACAGCCTTAAAAATTTAAAAACCTGATGTAAAAATAATGAGGGAGACCCCCCCCACGTCACTAAGACTAAACTTTTTCTTGGGTGAGTCTGCCTCTGTTTTTTCCCCAATACTTCTACAGCACTATAAATGCAAGTAGCATTTTTCAAACAATTATAGATTGTTGTTATTCTGAAGAACATATCAGACATTTAATGCCTTACTGCGGTGTTATTTCAAGCAGTATTTGGCTCTGACACATCAGTGAGAATGCAAATTACAGCAAGAATTGATTACTAGGCTTTCTGGTTCACTCCTTTCTAATGCAGGAGTCTTCTGCAGGATATTTTCCCAGGCTTTAACCACTGAAATTGTAGGAAGCTCTGTTGACAGTGGTTTTGCACTTTCATTTACAAGAATAAGCCATAATGGAATAGATCCCACAACTTAATGACTGGAATTAAGAAACAGGAAAGTCAGAATTTCCACAGAAGAACTGTCTCCTTGTACCAGTCTTTCCTTAGCACTTACACCTTTTTGACAGCATACACGCTTAGGTTTTTTAACTTCTACTTATGCATAATTTCATCGGTACCTTTTTAAAAAAAAATTTTAATTTGGTCAGTATGCTTCAAATGCTGAGGTATTAACTGCTATTTTTGGCAATATAAAAAACTTCTATTATGCAGTAAAAATGAGTATTGAAAACACAAAAATCAAGAACAACTGATACTATGAGTTGGAAATGCATTTGACTCTGAAGCTGTAAGTATGATTTATGAAAGCAGGATTTTCAGGGAAAGATTTTTCTTATTCTTTCATTAGACTTGAGCTCCCTTTCATCTATTCTGGCATGAAGGTCCATTGCCTAAATCAAGCTGCTGTGAATATCTTTCCCTCAACAGCAGGCAGACTTAAAATTGGGATTATTCAGGTGCACCACAGAAGCAGGGTAATCTAAAGGGAAGTTTTTTAACAAGAAAATTAATTTTCACCATTCTTCTCAGGCCCCAGTACATAGCAATGATGGGAGCAGTGTTATACCCTGCAATATCTTGAAGATCTGGCATGGAGAAGCAGGTTTAGAATAAACTTTATTTGTGGGAGTTAGAAAGACTCTTAAAATCCTACAGCACACCACTGGGGTAATCAGAGCCCATAAGCAGTACCTGTGCAGTGATGTCATCCACGGGCAGCAGCACTTGTGCCCCTAAAAGACTGCGTATTAAGGACAAGATTTCTTTATGGGAATACTACTGTATTGGAATTTGTTTGTTGCTGGTTGCCCATGCAGGCCGCAAACTACAAAATGCAGTAGTCAGTATACTCAGAGAATAACTCTCTGAATACTAGCTTTCTTGTCAGTGATCAGCAAACAGGTTGTCTCCATTAATTTCCCAGTACATGAGTCTCAAAAGCGCTAGGTCAGTCATCCCACTTAGTATCATAAATCATATCACAGAATCACAGAATGGTTCAGGTTGGAAGGGACCTTAGAGATCATCTAGTTGCAACCCCCCTGCCATGGGCAGGGACACCTCCCACTAGACCAGGTTGCTCAAAGCCCCATCCAGCCTGGCCTTGAACACTTCCAGGGATGGGGCATCCACAACTTCCCTTTGCAGCCTGTTCCAGAGTCTCATCACCCTGACAGTAAAGAATTTCTTCCTAATATCTAATCTAAATCTCCGCTCTTCCAGTTTAAAAACGTTACCCCTCGTCCTATCACTGCAATCCCCGATAAAGAGTCCCTCCCCAGCTTTCCTGTAGGCCCCACTGAAGTACTGGAAGGCTGCTATAAGGTCTCCCCAGTGCCCTCTCTTCTGCAGGCCAAACAACCCCAACTCTCTCGGCCTGTCTTCATAGGAGATGTCCTTGATAAAGTCACTCAGGATCAAATAGACAAGGACAAGGTCTCTTCCAGCTGAGCACTAACACGAAGCGATTTGCACTGCTTCTGCCCGTCGTGGTGCATCTGAGATTTTCGCCTTATCAACAAACCATCTTCCCACCAGAACTTTACAGACACAGAGTAATTACACCTGCCGAAATGGAGGTCTGGGTAGCTACAGAAGCAACTAAGATTACCCCAGTGATAACACTGCACCATCCATCCCAACAGCAGTCAGGGCATGAAAGGTACAGTACCCTGGCTGCAGGCTGTGTCCACCCTTTGGCATTTTAGCAAAAGAACACAGATGGCATTGTTATAAGGCTTGTCACGTAGAGAACCCGTTGGGAAAATCTCAGGAGCCCTGCACAACCAAGATAAGAGGGAGATTTTAATCTAATTTTATCACTTTAAACAGCATTACCTGGGCTTCTTGGCACGCAGCTCTTCGTAGCAGGTTATCACTATTAGGTAAGACAGAAAAGAGAGCAGACATTAGGTTGTGTAAGTTTAAAACAATTTGCTCATTTCTAAAATGAAGGTACATACTATTTTTACACACACTAAATTAAAAAAAATGCAGGTTCTTTAAGTCCTATTTAACACATTTTAAGGATGAAACACACCCATTTAAGCACACATGCATAGTTTTTTCCTGCATGTGCACACAAACACCCTTTCTAGAGTGAAGAAAAAGTAGAAAACAAAGACCAGGACGCCAAGTGTGCTGAGATTACATAAGCTATGAGACACTGTATCACTGTGATTTATTTTTAAATTGCTACATAACTGTACTCCAGATCTAAGGTGTGGGTTTTTTCAACGTTAATACTGCCTGTGATTTACACTGCAGGTACTTGCCATTCTGGCAGTATAGAAGGGATTTAGAGTAGACTTAAGTGTAACTTCCATGGACTTAAATCTTTGTGCATTATAATTGTGAACTCTCCTCTCCATCAGTTTGTAAGCCAAACACATGTTTAATGCAGCACCCACCACCCACCTAGGTCTGAGCACGGACTAAAGCAGTAACTCAGAGAGGTGAGAACCACTTGACTCACCTAAGTGAAGTTTAAAAATAAAGAAGAAAAAATACCAGTATTAGATATGCCACTGATGGTCATTTCAGAAAGAAATTCCAGACTAATCCTTGTGCTCGTCATTGGTGACAGCACTAGCAAGGTGGCAAGCAGGGTGCAGTTGGCAAGCAAACTGGAGACAGAGCTACTGAGTGAGGGACAAAATTACATTCTTCCCCAGACCAAAAAATGCCCTATCAGCCCCAGTAGACAAAACAGGGAGTCCTGTTCTGCAGTGCCCAAACTCTCGCTTCTCCTCTAGATAGCAGATACTCCCCCCCTCCTCGCTAAAACCAAAAAACTCCTTCAGCTTGCCCTTAATACCTGGCAACATTATTGTCTCAAAAACATCAAGCACAAAAATACCAATTATATATTTAGCATACTAAAGTGAATACACTACAGCAATTAAAAGGATTCAAGGCCAACCATGAAAAGCAAGTGACTAGGAAAGCAGCACACCCCCACCACAAAGTGTGGCTCATCAGACCAAATCCTGCCATGGAAACGTCAGAAGAGAAGGCAAGGCCTTGGTTGGACCCCTGGACCCAAACACAAGTGCCATCTACTCAATTCCATCAGCTTACTCTATTTAACCGTCACTGAAGCTATATAAGCTGCTCTCTTTGGCGTCGCCAAAAGATGCTGCAATGCCATAAAAGGAGAAGTAGGGTGACTGCAGGTGAGATACAAAGTTGGGTTCTGAGAAAATAACTCTACAGGAAAAAAGCCACAGATTTATTCCTGGTAATAATAAAAAGCCAAAGGAAGAATTCGAGCACGAAAAAAGAAAATACATGAATAATACTTCACCAGGACAAGAAGTAACTGGAATGTCTTAAAAAGAAAATCCTGAGAGGCATGCTTGAAACTGTCATGTTTGCTCCTTAAAAAGAAAGGAATAAGTCATTTATATCAAGCACCTGAATTACTACTTAGAGGAGCAACAGACTTGGTTTTGATTGCAGCAATACAATGAAAGCACACTAGCTAAAATAACTATCTCTGAAAAGGTTTGTGTTCCAAGCTAAACAACATTGCCGCAGCTAACTCCAGTTCAATCAAGATGGCATGACAGGCTACGTCCACACGTTGCTGCTGAGGGCACCAGCCCTCATATAGGGACATTTTTTCCCCCTTCTGTAACTATATGTGGCCAGAGCAAACACAAAGCAATTGCAATTTCAATATTATGGGATATCAAGAAAAGCCCACGATCAAATGATAGCTGCACAGTTGTTGTATTTGACAATTGCTGTCTTAACCTTATTAACAAACTCTAGTCAAATCCGTGTTATCTGTTTACTTCACACCGATGCTGTTTTGTCCAGAAGTCAAGCTGGGTCACATCATCAGCCAGCATGTTTTCCTGGTGCCCTCAACCTTGTGCTGCAGTGTTAATCGCCTTTAAAATGAAGTCCAACACAACTTTTCAAATGCAAGCAAAAGATACTGTGTTCTCCGTCCCAACCTGCAAAGACCCCCAAACTACTGTCAAGGAGCTCAACAGAGTCCTAACCATAAAAGTTAGGCTTGATAGTTTTGATGTCAACATTTAAGCTTATTTTTTACTGCACTGAAGCATTTACAGAAACAGAAAAAGTCTACTCTGATACGCATATCATTTTGGTGTCAAAGGAAAGGTTTAGATTCTGAGACCAGAAGAACCATTTACTGTCCAGTAATTTACAGGTGATTTGTCTCAGCTCTCCAGTAGTACAGCACCCAGGAGCCCATGTCATCCCAGCCATACTCACAAGATTCCCACTAATTCAACTAGGACATATATTTCAAAGTCATTGAGTATGGCTTAAAGATGTCTCAAGTTTGGCTTAAAGATGCCAGGTAACACGAAAATTTTTATTTCCTTAAAATATTACGTCAACACTGAACAATCTTCACACTTAAGAAAAAAAAAAAAGCACAAGTGCACTCAGAGTGGTGTATCTGTGAGAACAGCAGTCCTCCTCCTGTATCACAGCTCTTACCTTTACTCATCTCATGGCTCACCTAAAATACCACAAGTGGGTCTGGAAGTTCTCTGTGGGTCATACCAATTAATAAATATAGCTAGAAAAATGTAAAAAATCGCAAAAAGGTAATTTCTTAAAGTCTTCTGTCTCAGTACATATTAGATTATCAAAATATGGTTGCGTACCAGCTCCCAGAGGAGACTTTAATAATAAACATACAATTTTCTAGATTTTTTTATGCTTTATTGACTAATATTATGTAGTAACAAAGCCTTTTCAACAACACTCAAACATGAGCAGGTGGAAGCTGAGGGAAATTGCTGCACTGCCTTAAAAAACACACAGAGATTTCTTCTGACTTGCACCATGTCCACAGCAAACTAAAAATCAATTTTTACTTTACGTTTCCCCTAAGGGCTTACAGACACAATTCCAGCCTTAAAGCAAGACAGATGAGCATTACCGCATCTGCTGGCCAACCCGGGGCTGCCTTCCCGCTGTGAAAATTAAGCATCACACAGCTTACAACTGGGCCAACTTGCTTAAGCAGTAAAAAACTGGGAGACAGAGAGGAACAAGCAGTGGCAGTGGGGTACAGAAGAAAGAGGATGTCCTAAGCTGAACCCATGGACAGAACTTTTGACTGCTTTGACAACGGTATCAGTCAATCCTGCAAGGCCGTCAGCCACCACAGCGCAGACTCTTCGGAGAACAGAGCAGGCTTACGGCAAAGCAAGGAGCCAACGCAGAAAGCAACTGCCCAGAGCTCACCGGGCACCAGCCGCGTCAAAGTTCCCAGAACACAGTGGGCTGTGAGAGCACAACACCCGTGCGACCTGCTCAAACACAGGCTGTTTTGATTTGCCTGCAACATCCCCAGCGCAGGGCTGGTGGCCACTGTTCCTGTCCTCAGCATTTTCTGCTAGAATAGGGAATTAACACTCTTACATATAAGCACACAGATCCATGCTATTTAGTACCTACACTCCTCCAGCTGAGATTGCATCCTGTGCCCAAGTGCCAGCAGAGGACAGGGCTCTAAGGACAGTTCCCATGATGAAAGGTGTGAGATCCTATTTCAAAAAGAGTTATCAGGATTACGTCTAAGACTATTAAGTACATTCAAACAAGAAGAGGCCTAAAAACTCTCCAGTTCAGTGTCTGCATCAAAACACAGTTTTGTGAAGAGAAACTTGACCAAAGCTATGCATACAGGATGACTCCTCAAGAGCTATAACAGAACTAACTCCTTAGAAGAGATTTTATCTTAGCAGAGAGCTTTTTGACTGCTTCCAATACAGCAAGAGCACAGCATTTTCTTTCCTGGATATTAGCATTTACTTCCAACTTGGCTTTGGAACGGCATGAAAGACAAATCTTAGTTTTCATCAGCTTTAACCAAGACTCCATTTTTTTGACAAAGTTTGATAAAATAAAGTCAGCCACTCAGAAAGTATACACAGAAAGGTGATAAAGTGAGTTATCAGTCTGCAAACATGCAGACACTAACATTCAAATTATAGATAACAATAACACTCGGATTACTGGCAAGCAGTCAAAGGCCCAGATGCCTTGCCAGCATTTTCTACGGAGAAAGTCAATACTTTAACATATACAGAGTAAAACTGAGTATCCGAGGAGTCTACTGCCTCAGTACAATATCGAGAGTCCCCGTGCTGACAAAGTGATGATCACTTACCCAGTGACACCATTGTAACAGTCTGGCTAAATCTGACAATCATTTAAGCCGATGTCCATCATGCCAGAGATTAAATTTTTGCTGATTTGACAGAGCTGGTGACTCACTGCACCACCTGGACATAAAAAGAACAGCAGCAGCTCAATTCAGGAAAGGTGACCCAGGACACAAAGGTGAGAGGGGCTTCCAAACTTGGTGGAAATTTTAAAACAATCATATGGTATCTTTACTTTATCTGCAATCAACCTTACGTGTATATGTTAAACAGAAGTACGTTACTGTGTATGAGCACGTACCCGACAATCTGCATACCCTCTAAGCTTTTATCTACTGCACTAAATTCAGTGTTCTTCGTACCTGTAGTAGGATATGCTCTAGATTAAAATGATGCTAACACATAAATTCATGCAATCCTGAGAAATTAAAGGGAGACAATCTCGAGTGTGACAACACTGAGTTATCTTCTTACTTCTCCAACACTACAAGAGTATTTACCATCCTAAATAGGAAAGACAATGTATTTTTAAAACATAATCTTTTATGAGAAAAAAAGACATTTTAAGACTCACTAAGGCTTTGTAAGAATAGCAATATGATTTTAGTTAACAGTAGTTCAACCGGACATAACGTCTATCACTTTACACACGAAAAACCTTTGCCACCTCCTGATCGATATCTCTTTTGAAGAGGCACCTTCTGCTATATTACATACTTAGTACAGCTGAATCACAAATGGGGGAGAACAAATCGGCACAAGGTTTCCCTCTTTACTCTTCGTTCATTCAAAAACGCCTTACTGTTAAATCAGTCAGTATTTGAACAAACACCTCTCAAGATGAACGGCTGACACACCGATCCCCAAACTAAATGCTGCATGAGAAAGTATCATACAAGACTGGGCTAGGAAGCTTCTTGACCTTTACAGTTATCGTCATCCATAACCCTTAGACTAACTCGGCGATGAACCATTACACTCCAGTGCCCCTCGTTCCTCTACAGCCTGTAGAGCACAAGGGTGTCCACATCAGACCCCACAGCACAGTTGCAGGGCACAGGAGTGGGACACCCAGGTTCATTTCCAGGCAGGGAAGAAGCACAGGGGCAGGTCTGGAAAAGATAACATTCTTCTTGTCCATATTTGTCCATGTAGCATCCTCCAAAGTCTTAAGGAACTACTCCACGGATCTTCTGTCCCTGTGGGCATGTAGGTTCCAACTATAGAGGAGTTGCCATTTATTTGCAGGACAGATTGTTACTTACAATAGCTCCACTTAATGCAGGCATCATAGTCTCTGCATCCAAAAGAAGAATGAACCTTGAGAAGTCAAAAAAGCAAATGATCTTCTCCTTTCAAGAGAAATATCTTAGAAAATCCAGGAGGACAGAACAGCCAAGAACAGGGATGCAGGATGGTGGAAAAAAAAAAACCTCCTTCAGCTGCAAATAAACAAGCAACATCTCAGACAGCTAATTCCAATAAGTCGGAGGCTAATCTGAACTGATGGTGTGCTAAAGCAAGCCCCTTCGTCAGAAACTCCAGTGATGCCAGAAACAGAAGCACAAGACTTCACTAAACCTTTAATCCGTTCTAAAAGGGCAAATACAAGTCTAGTCAAGTATGCTTCATGCATAGTAATTTAGCCCCTGATGTCGATAACAGCAAGCCTCACAGCCAACATAGCCGTGATTCTCTCATTAACCTCTTGAAGTGTTGCCTACAGCAGTTTGTGCATGGGGCAAAAGGCACCTCCTCATGCTCCCCAACACAACTGGTACATAAACAAAGAAAGTGGGGAGAGAAAACGTACAAGAAAACCCGCACCAACAGCCATTGCCACATTTGGAGGCAAAACAGAAGCTGCAGAGAGGGATCCTGGCCTCTTCCCTGCTGTCCAGCAGCCACAAGGTAAGGCCTTCACTGCGCGCAGAGTAGCACAGTAGGGCTGCCGAGACCACCTTTGACTTCTTACATTCTTGCCGTCAGCCTCTTCCATCATTCCTCATTTTTCTATTCCCTGCCTGAAAAAATCCTCCACAGATATCAAGAAACAGCTAAATGGTTGCCACTTTTCCCAAACGGAATTTAAATCTCTGAAAGCAGTACTTACAGCTGTGCTATAAGTCTACATCAAAGTCACACAGAGCTGTTTGTCATCACAGGATTTCCTACCTTGCATTTCCAATATCTGGTAAAGAAATGCTGTATTTTCCCTTCTAGAAAAAAGGGGATATTTAAGAATGGGATGTGTAAACATTTCCCCCCCCCCCACTACATCTTCTGGGTTAAAGCATCATACCTACACTTGGTGCAAATAACCTCCGAGCACTGAAATTTAGATACCAAAAGTTCTCTTTTTGTTTGTTCACCTTTCATATTTCCCTCCTTATTGACCACCATATCACCCACGGTGCGCTTCACATTCTCTGTGATCATAACGTGTTTTCACAGTTATTGCACAGGAAATCAATAGAGCTGAAACCAACAGTGCACAGGCACGTGAATTCCCAGAAACGGCAGACATGAAGGGGAGACTGGTTGCGTCTGACACTGCTCCAGGCCTCCTCGAGTGCCCACTCTCCATATGCACAAGGAGCAGATACAGTCTTTTTCTTAATGCTGTACACTTCAATATCTCTCTGTAGCACCCAGGCCTGACATGCACTCCGCTGTCATTAGTATCTGTGGCAACAGAAGGCCAGCAAAGAGGCCGCTCACGTAAGCGGGGTACCTGGGAAGGTCAAAGACTGCTCTGCCCCACCAGCCAGCCCCTCGTATGAATGCCAACAAGCAATTTTTTCCTCCTCCTTTTGCACATTAAGCTTAGTCTTTTGGCTAAGAGGTAACTAGAATGACAGAACTTCAAATAATTACTCATTTACATTTCACTGTTTTATCTGAATTCAAAATTCAAGTAGTCAGAGGGAAAAGTGGAATGCAGGCTCAAGGATCTACTGACACTACACGAAGGTATTGAAAAAACCCAACCTATTTAGCACAAATTCTTACGTTTACAACACAGCAGTATACTATGTACTTCTTTTCTGTCTGTTAGTCCATGTAAGCATATGCGTAAAACCATGACCTTGTTACCACCACTTTCACACACTTATTCTCTCTCTTATCAGAGCCTGCCTTACAATCAGCAATTACAGGGAAAAAAGTAAGGAGCGAGGGTTTTTTTGCTGCTTGCCCTGCAGCCAACTGAACCATAGTGCTTCAGGTAAGAAGTAAGCAACTAAAGCAGATGTATCATTCAAAACAAAGACTGATTTAATGCAAAAGTCCCTAGGCAAAAGGAAACAAAGAAGGAAAGTATAACAAACAACATAAACAGATTTATTTTCCTAAGTTTTCCACCGAGGCTTTGGCAACATTTTCATATAAGCAGAAAAAACACTGCAAGAATTAAAAGGACATTAAGACAGTAACAGAATAAACAGCAGCACCAAAACTAACAATTTTTAAAAATAATTTGGCCATACTTGCATTTTAGTCAAATGTATTAGCCATAATCTTAAAGGACAGGGATTACAATATAAGCCTAGCTATTTAACAGTTGTGAAGGAGGATTTTGCTTACCATCAGGAACGTTTGCTCCACAGACAAAAACTGGAAATGAGACCCTGCTAGGTTCAGCTTATGTTAGCAACACGGCTGCTGCAGCAGTTGAGGGGCTCCTTCCAGCTAGGTGGGCGACAACAGCAAGGCAGGTGCACCAGAGAGGGACAGTGCATGACTGCCACCAGTGCCACGCCTCAAGAAAGGCACAACAGAAGATCTGGCATCTTTCATGAGGTGTATGGCACCGTTAGAAAGAAAAAAAGGAGGTGGGAAAACCCACCCACAGCCACACAACCACCATGCTGTGATGGCTGCCTTCTGGGCATGAAAATGGCTTCCTGTCAGCCAGGTACCAGTGGCACTGTAGAATTATCCAGGTTGGAAGGGACCTTTAAGATTGAGTCCAACCATCAACCCAACACTGCCAAAACCACCACTAAACCACGTCCCTCAGCACTATGTCTACCCGTCTTTTAAATACCTCCAGAGATGGCGATTCCACCACTTTCCTGGGCAGCCTGTTCCAATGCTTGATAACCCTTTCAGTGAAAAAATTTTTCCAAATATCCAGTCTAACTTCCCCTGGTGTAACTTGAAGCCACTTCCTCTTGTCCTGTTACTCAGGAGAAGAGACCGACCCCCACCTCGCTACTTGTGCCATCGGGATGGGAGACACGCAGCACCTGAGTGGACGCAGGCAGGTGCAGGGCCTCTAGTTTCATTCATCCTGATAATATTGGTTAACAGCACGGAAGCCAAGGGCACGCACCTGGCATTTTTTTTAAGTTAGAAGAGAGCAATCTTTCTCCTCTCCAGCCAGCCCCAGAACGATTCAACCCACTCTGTCAACACTTTTGCTTCAAACTACCGCCTGAACCAGCCCCAGACTCACGACAAGGCCAAGGCGGAACGGTGCAAAAAGGCACCGGGTCTTCCAGAGCTCATGGCTGCTGGAAGGGGAGGGAGGGCCGCGCCCCGAGCCGCCGCAGCCCCTCACAGGGCAGCCCCTCCATTTTACCAGTGGGGAGAGGAGCCGGCCTTAAGGCAGAGGGCCCTGGGCACCCGAGGCGAACACGGTGGCCACAGCTTCGCCGGGCGATGAGGCCGATGGCTTGTGAAAGCCCCCGGGCACAGGGCCGGGCCGGCGTCCCTGCTCTCCCGCCGCACGCCCCCGCCATCCCCCAGCCGGCAGTTACCAGTGCTTCCCATAGAGCCAGTGCCCGCCCCAGCTCAGCAGGCAGACCCCGAACGTCGTTTTCTTCCAGTGATTCCTCAGGGTCGTCAGGACCTTCACCACCCTGGCCATGCCGCCCCGGGGCCAACCGGCCGCCACCCCCTCCCTCAGGATGGGCCGGCGGGAACCCAGAAGCGCCGCCGCTGCCGCCGCCGGATCCGTCCCGGCTGGAAACGGCTCCCCCGACACTGGCGTTCCGGGCACCGGCGCATCCCGGCTCCGCGGAGCGGGACAGGCCGCCGGGGCCCGCCGGGCTCCGGCCCCCGGCTCGGAGCGATGGCGGGAGGGGCCTTCTCACGGCCCCCGCCGTGCCGGTTGTGACCAACCTGCCTCCCCTGAGGAGACCTCATCCCCCGTCCATGTTACTGTGCCCCGGCCTCGGGCCTTCTGTGCCCCAAGGAGCGGTCAGGCCACCCTATCTCAATTAAATATTGGGTGTTTTCACACCCACCCGTGTCCCAGCCCTCGAGGCCTCACTGCATCGCCGTCCCCAAGACCGCCAGGCGACCAGTAGCCGTGGGCTCTTGTCAGCAAGCCCCGGCCACCACAAGAAGCAGAGGGGAGCAGGAGGTGTTCTGCGTGGCCGGGGACAAATGTGCATAGGTGTTTTTTCCCCACTCGTAGAAATATCCAAGGCGCTCCCCCCCAAAAAAAAACAACCGGGAAATATTTCTGAAGGTTCATCTAGAAGAACAGTTGCCTAGGAAGCAGCTGGAACGGGATGACCACGTGGACCAAGAGAAATGTCTCCAGCCGTGCATGGAAGACAGACCATCCTCGCAAGGACAGCGCAGAGCCACAAACAACGCGAACGTCCTTCCAGGGAAAGGCAGAGACACGACCAAGTGGCAAGACCTGCCCTCATGATGGGAGAAGCTTTGGGACCATCCAGCAGTGGCGGCCCCTTCTAGCATAAACTCTAGCCCTGGCTTCCTGTGATGCCTGAAAGATGGTGAACAGCCTCAGACATTTCACAAAATGGCCGAGTGGAGGTGTGTGTGGCTAATATTCAAAGAGGCCCTGTCCTGTGGGAAAGGAAGACAGATGGCGGTCCCTTCAAAATGGGCCATTGGCTAAGTAAGCGGTGTGAGGAAGCACTGTTGCTTTTGTCCCCCTCTTGACAGGGACCTGGGCTTGCGTACTCAGGACAACATGGATGCAGCCTGGCAGGGACCAGCAGGTCAGGATAATGAACGTAACACTGGGCAGAATTTTTTTTTTTTCAGAATGGCTTTTTCCCTTTTGCAAAATGCCGTTTTCAGCAAAGTCTGAACATCTACAAGAATGTCCAAGTCAATAAAATGGCTTTTGTGTAAAAAGCTTCCCCAAATCATTCTGCTTGATGGTGTCCGGATGGGATGTGAGTAATAATATAAGGGGGCTGCTTGAAGACAAATTTGGGGCTCTGGGTATGCAAAAGTCTGTTCCACAAGAATCACGTTGACACAGTAGACAGTCAGAAGACACTCTGCTGTTAGTGACAAGGAAAGCAGATTAAACCCTATGGATTAGTTTCCCTACTAAGTTTTGGGTTTTCTTTTCCCTTCATTTTGTAAAGTAGAAGATTTGGGATTTGTTTTTCTAAGAAAAACATTAAATTATCAGCTCCTGATGAATATTTCAGGCACACCCTCATCCAGTAGCCATCACTTCCCACTTAGATATTCCACGTTCATCTGTCCAATGCATCTCAATGTGCTGAGTACATGCACTTGATGCGCTGATGAATGTTCCAGGTGGTGCGGAGTGATTAAATGTCCTACTTTTTTTTTGGTGGTGTCCTACTTTTTGTGAGGATTCAGGTGGTGTGGCCAACTGCTAACAGTAATGATAGCAACAGATACTAGTACTTTCATCCTGTTTTCCTTAGCTTATGAAAAGATTGTGTGCTGATAAATACTTTTCCAATTCATAATTCTCATGAGGTGCCACAAATAATTTATAAGCAGCTGTAACTTCCTATTTCGCAACCACGTCTACTGAGTACAGTTGTGTTTATTAATGATGCTTCCAAAACAAGCTTGAATTTTTAAAATAAATCCTCTTTAGTATGCCAATACATGTTTGGAGCAGTCAGAAAAATTCTTAAATGTATGAAAGACCTGAATATCTCTAAGATGGCTGAGTGGAAATTTTCCTGACTTCATATGCATGAAAACACATTTAGTATAAATTAGAAATTTTAGCTCAAATACTAGTTGTCTTTCAAAATCCCTAGCAGAGGGACTTGACCCTGCTCTGAGCAGGGTGGCTGGGCTAGATGAATCATAGAATCTTAGGATCATTTTGATTGGAAAAGATCTTTAAGATCATCAAGTCCAACGGTAAACCTAACACTGCCAAGCTACCACTAAACCATGTCCCTCAGTACTGCATCTACGTGTCTTTTAAATACATCCAGGGATGGTGACTCAACTACTTCCCTGGGCAGCCTGTTCCAATGAGCTCCTGAGGTCCTGTCCCACCTCCACCATTCTGAGATTGTGTGACATTATCTGAGGATTTGGGCTGTGATTTGAGATGGGGCTTTTCAAAGAGAACTGCCCTTGGAAGAAAGAAACATTGCAGACGACAACGACAGATTGCGTACTTGTCTCATTACTTGGCTTTACTTAGGATGCAGTGTCCGTTCTGAAATCCCTCCTAGCAAGCACGTATGTCCTAGTTTTTGGCTGTGGCTGTCTGATCACCCTCAAGGTAGATCACACCTGCCATGCTGCTGCATGTACCCTTTTAGCTCTCCTAGTTTTTTGTATGTCAACTCAATAAAAGTCGGTATTAGAGTATGTGCAATGGAAAATGAGAGGATAAAGGGTTGATCTTGAACATCCTCTAGATTATATACTGTAGTCATTTTTTAGGCCAAGTAAAACAACTGCTACCTTTTTCAGAAGACTGCTCAGAGGAGGCTGGAATATGTGTTTTGTTTTCTTGTGACTGCTAGATGGTTTGTGTAAAAAAGAGTCATTTGAAAAGCTGCTCTGCAACTCTAATACTTGACCAGATGTGTGTCACCTAGATTTTTTTTGTTTGTGAAGACAGGTGGGTGCCTCATCCCATTTACTCATGTCTGACCCATTTTTGAGGAGCAATTTTTTTATCATCCTAACTCGAACATCAGCGTCAGGCCTGTCAGCAGAAGAAGCCTCAGATACATGACCATGCTTTAGAGACATATTATTCGCTTGTAATTTTAGGGAAGTCACATGCTTGACCATCTCAGTTCTCTTCTTAGCCAGAGAATATGGGTGAAACAACAGAGAGATTTTTGTCTGCTACTTGGCAATGCTCTACGATTGACAAGGACAGCGAATGATTTAGTCTCCTTTTCTGTCCAGCACAATCTGTCCTCAGTTCTCACCTCAGCTAACTCTTCTGGGTTGCTGTTTTTGTCTTGTGGTCGTTTCTCTGGGAGTGGGATTGAACATATGTAATCATTTTACTGAAGTCACTGGTTTCATCACTTGGTGTGCAGTTTTGCGTGGGACCTTCAAAATCAGGAACAGAAGTCCTGTTCACAGCCACCACGTAGTACTAGTGGGGCTTTATTCAAATTCATGGTCCGAAATCTAATTCTAGCCATGTTGTCTATATGGCTCAACTGGATGACCCTCTCCTACATCTCCAGTAAGCTCTGCATCAGCACTGTACAAAGGCAGGGGAGAGCTTTTGCATGATGGTGACGTGAAGGATACGTGCCTGGGTGTGCATAAAAGAAAGGGACATACCCAGTCCAGTATAGTGGGTCTGTCGTCCTTACAGCAACGGGGAACTGAGACCCCTCTGCCTGCTGGTTATTCTGCCATTTGTGTCTCAGGTAAGGATGGGCTGAGGGTCTCAAACAGCAGTGCTGTCAACCACATCTCCTGCCATCATGGTGATTGTATGTCTTCAGGTGCTTCCTTACAAGTACAATGCAAATAGCTACTTGTATTGCAAAGAGACCAAATTCATTGCTCTGTAGGAGCTGTGTGTTTGCCACACAAATGCAAGCCCGTGTTCCTGCCAGACCAAGGCAGCAATGTTGTGGTTGCAGTCTGCCCGGCCCCCCTGGCTCCCTCCCTTGTTGCACGTGATTAATATCAGTGTGGCCAGGGTGACAGGGGAGAGCATCTTCACACAGCCTTTGAGCTTTTGTGCAGCTGATGAGAAAAACCCCAGACTAAATCTCTCCATGCCTCTGGCCCAGCGAGGGAGGCTATAATTTGCTTTGCTTTAATTCCACAACACCTGAACACCAAGCATGATTTAAGGTGGGGAAGAGCCCTTTTCCTTGGTGGCTGGGAGCAGGACCGACTGAGAGTCTCTCCGGATCAGGCTGTGGGATGGGAGCGCCAGCTTTGCGGGCGCATCCACCTCCAGCTTTTCTCTCCCCACCAGCTGTGGGCATAGGCTGGGCTGCAGAGACAGCTCTTTCTCTCCCTGTCCGGGGGCGTTCCTGTGCTAGCTGAAATCTCTGTTGGGCTTCCCAGTCGAAGTTTCTCTGCTTCTGTTCTCCAGGTTTTGTGTCCAGGGCCTGAAGCTGTTCCTCCACTCTGTGTCCCAGGTCCCGCTCCGTTCCACCTCTGGCCACCGTCCTGTGTAAGAGAGGGGAGTGCTGCAGCCACTGAAGCTAATCAGAGAAAGTTCCTGCTTGTGAGAGCAGACAAAGTTCATCATGGATTCTCTTGCCCTCATTTCCAGCTCTGCCTAGAGGTGTGAGTCCCCAGGGTAGTCACGTCTGCAGTCAGTGCCTGCTCCACTGACTTGGAGAAAGATCTGAATCACACTGGCAGGGTTTTTGGTTGGGTAACTCAGAGAGACTCTGCACGAGAATAATATCTCCCCTTCCTTCCCCTCCACGCTCTTTCTGGGCTCCTCTGTAAGCAGAACACGACATGAGCTTCACCCTCCCTAGAAGGAAATTCAGGAGCGTGCCTAGCATATTTCTACAGCAAAACCCACCACCTTTACGCCCTGCCCCCTATTCCCACAACCGAACTATTACACAGAAATATTCCCCGATTCTCAGAGTTTATTAACCTTTTTTCCAAGGGAATGAATAGAGATATTCATAGCTTTTGAACAGCAGCAGAAACCCATTAAATTGCTCTGTGGCAATCTTGTCGGGAACTTGTTCCTTTAGCGGAGACACGTTTCAGAAGGCTCTGCACTCACTCCCAACCTATTTGGATTCAGTAAATGCAGGTGCCACTGAGGCATTAGGGTGAGCAGCCCTGGACCCTAAGCTTTAAATGTAGCGGGGTGACAAAAATTTCTCTCAGTTTTAGGTCTCAGAGCTGGGCAGAGATATTAAGTCATTCCTAGCACCAGTTAGATCTCCTCTGGGTCTGCTCCAAATGAAGGAACAAGGACCGTGTCCTGGGACTGGGATTGATCTGTTCATCCAGCAGCTCAAACCCCTGCACAGAAAAGTCTGTAGCAGCTCCTGTGCTAATATGAGCCGCTCTACACTCTGCTTTTCAGTGAAGGTCTCAGCGGGAGCTACAACGGGGACACCAGTTCCATTACTGGTAGAGGTTCCTACCCTTCAGAAAGTCCTGCTGACCCAGGCTAAGGTCACTCATTGCTGAGCTGATGCTGTTACTCATCTGAGCTGGTGTTGTGACATATTAAGGGGCTCTGCATGGAAAATAATACGATACAGGGAGGGAGGGAGGGAGAAGGAGAGAGACCAAATGCACGGTGCAGATGTGCTCACGGGATGTGCACGCCTCTCTAAGCAACAACGTTTTTGGAAGGGAGGTAGCCATCATCCAGCGTGCTGGTAACGCCTAACCTCTCCTGGGCTTCCATCTGCAAGCGGGTGTTTTCACTTCTGCAGACAGAACCTGGGTGGGTGATTTAGGCCATGAGTATCTCCACGCGGGCATTTTGCTTCTGGCAGAGATTAATGCTCATTGTTTAATTAAAAAAAAAAACACAACACAAAAGTAAATTCATATTCTCTCCACCTATCCCTGTTGTACAGCTGGATGAGAGAGAGGGTAGGAAATTAAGGCTTTTATACTGTTTCTTGATTTCAGTGGGTCCGCAAATGTGGTGTTACATACTACTTACCTATGTATACATTACGATATCACCTACCTGAAAATCCAGCTGCTGCCATATACCATCCTGGTTGCATCCTACAGCCAGATGATTTTACATTCAGAAGAGCTCCTGAAAGCTACTAATACATCTCTAGCAATGATTCATTTTTCACTGAGGCAGTGACATCCTAATCTATGGACCAGATGGAGTGGGGCCTTGGGCAATTGTAATCAAAGAGCAACAGCCACAGTTTGGAGAAAAGAGGGATTCCCAGTTGGTTTCCTATTAAATGCTTCTGTTTTCATTTTGTTTTGACTCAATTGTGTGCATCACCATGGCCCACTGAACACATCTGGCTGACATCTTAGATCGCACACCCAGCACATTACTGTGTTTGCTCAGAGTTTCACTTCTCCCAAAGTCAGTGGCGATGCTCTGTGACGACAAGTTGTTTTATCCTTGTCCTTAGGTGGAGTTGGGGGAGCGACAGAATCAGTCGCAGGCAAAGGCGGGCTGAGAAAATCCATCACTGTAATGACGAGGCACTCCTCCCATTCCTCTTCACCAGCTAAATATCTTTGCCTCTGTAGAAGCTAGAAGATTAATTGACTTGGATTCTGGAGCACAAAATGTGGCCACTTAGGAGAAGCATAATCCTGCTGAGTTACTATAAATTGGTCTGGATCAGTCCCTGCTGAAAGATACATCCCACATCTAATGCTCACAATGACCTTTGCTTATGAATTGTTACTGGCTGTTTCATTGGTCTGTGAAATAAAGGTCTTAATGTTTTCAGGTGTTGATGAATATATAATTGTACTTTGATTATTTTTTTTAAATTAGTAAAATTAGAATAAAATCTGATAGTCTGCTTTTTCATCATCTCCCAGCTTTCAACTATTTCAAAGGTCATCTTTTTACTCTTCCCATCAGAAAAACTTGCTGGAATTACAGATTCTGTCATATACACTGTTTCCTTAGGTTTTGGAAGACATTTGAGAGTTCCTCCAAACATGTTTTCTGTATACACTCTGCAGCATTTTCAGCAAACGTATTTCAGCAGGCTCTGCGGCTAATTCAGTTTTTGGACAGTTTTACATTGCATTTATCTTCCAGAAAGTTACTAAGTGATATGGCTTTACAAATCGTTGGTTTTATTCTTGTGTTATTAATCGATGTGCTAATTATGACACAGGCATTGCTTTTGCATTCTGTGTAGTTTCTTTCGCTGCATACAGCGTAGTTTCTTTGAATTCGTATTGCATTGTGATCTGGTGTCAGTTCAAAGGCTGGCCTTTCTTTTTGTGCTGTTTAGACGTTCTTCATTCTTTTTAAGGTTCTATGATAAGATGATGTTAAGGGCAGCGTAAGACTCTGTGACTTAACTAGGGTCAATTAGAACAGCCTTGTATTTTACATTAAATGAAAGCGGTTTGAGCCAGTTACCAGCCACTACCTGTTAGCCGTGCTCTCCGAATGCTCCAGCATTACTGACTCCATTTATACGACATGTTTTCTTGCTTTCCCTTTCTAAGAACAGATGGGAAAAGTAATTTACGTACTGAATACCATAAGGTACCTGGAGTAAAGTAAATTAGGGAAACACCATGAGTGAAAAAATGCAGCAGTTAAACCGCTAACAGGAGATTTACAGTTAAGAATTAACAGAGAAGATAAGCTTTGCCAAGAGACAGAAACCACTTGGTGCAGAGTGAATCTTGCTGGGGATGGACAGGGCTCTGGTGTTACAGGTACGTGGAGAATCCTAAGTCATTGAAAAGAGGAGACTCGAGACGCCAAGCATGTAAAAGAGTTTATGGATTTATACACACTGTAGCAGGTGACATAAATTGGAATAATGTCCACTGTGCGATGAAAGATGCAAGGAGTACTAGGGATTACATTGCTTTACAAAAACATGTGAATAACAACAGAAGGAATATACAGGATGGGTAAAGAAAACAAAGACGGTACCACTTGCTTAGATGAAAATTAGCAAAAATGAACAACGCAGCAGTCAAAGATGAAATGACTGGAAGTAAATAGGATATTTCTGGTTTAACTGTTATACAGAAGCAAATGCGTTGCCAGAAATATTTTAGCAGACACTTGTCGGAGAGTCACACATAGCAGAAAGTAAATATGGAAAACAGAATGGACAGTGATAAGCTTATTAAGCACAAAGAAGTATGTGAACAAAACTTAAAAAATAAATGGGAAGTATATTGGAAAAGGCATAATTTGTAATAGTGACCCAGGAAAGATCTCAGCTGAATACAGGGCAGAGCTGGAAGAGTCTCCCTCCCTTGGCCTCATGCTACCACCTCCTCCCTGCAATTCTTGTCTTTAGGAAAGTTACCCTTAAATCAGAGCCAAAGAGGGGATGTTAGCAGGGACATTGGCCAGCAGATGACAGAACAGGTACCGTCACACTCTTTTTTTGTAGGGACAATGCATAGTATCGTCCAGTGCCAGAACCGCCAGGGCAAAACTAAGCAAACAAAGCAGAAAATTCTAGATAATGCAAACAATGTATGAATAAATGGCATTACCAGAAAAAGTCAAATGAGTAGATCATGGGTGAGATGGCAGAGGAGAGTTTGTCCACACAAATGAGGAAAATGTGTAAAGATTCGTGGGGAAGGTTGGTAACATGGAGACATTTGCCCCTAATCTAACTGCTCGCGGCAACCACCTGGAGCACTGTTGTGTGGTGGCGTTTAATGGATGTGCAATGTCAGTATTAATACAGAGTCTGAGGAACTGAAGGGGTTGATTAGGGGACTCTATTCCAACGGTTCACAGCACAAGAGTGAAGTCATGCACTTCTTTCTCCAAGGACACACTTAGTGGTGCTGCAAAGCTACGCTCAAAGCTGCAAAACAATGGCTTCTGTGCCGCCGATGCTAATGAAATGTGATATCGGCACGCGCTAGTAGATAAATAGATTTTGGCTTTAATTCACAGAAAACAGTGTTTGCTGAAATTGGCCATGTCACACGCACTGAGATCATCAAACCGGTTGCTCCCGGGAATTACTGTTTGCAGTTAAATGCACAGCTGGCGGGCATTTTGGGGGGCCCAGACCCACTCCCTGTGTGCAAATGCAGTAGGTGCAGCTTAGAATTAGATTTCCTGCATAATGATCTGACGTGGGAAAACAACCAATCAAATATCCAAACTTTTGTCCAACTTTGAACAAAAGATGAACTGTGATCGCCAGAGATATAGCTGAGAGACTATAGAGAAAATAAATAATGTTATTAGCAGAATGGCTATTAAAAATTATGTAGAAACTGTCATTAGTTAGGATCAAAATGGATGTGTGAAGGTCCTTCAGGGACTGAAAAATCTAAACAAAGAGCCAGGAAAATATTCCACAGACGATTAGAGGCACTGAGAAAGCTGGTAAAACTCCCCGTATATGCTGAAAATGCACGTGACATAGATGGTTCATTTGGATGATGGAGGGCAAGCTGGAGAGCTGTGTATCTGCTTGTGTGTATGTATGCTAGTTACCATCACTTGCTGAAAACACGAGCAGCTGTGAAATCACTGAAGATTGTCACCTCCAGCACACTATCAGTTACGTGATCATCTCCAAACCCAAGAAAGGAGGAAGGAAAGGGGTGATGCGTCTGTTGTTTCATCCAGGAGAGGTGAGCAGCCGCAGGATCTGTGGGTTCATGGCTACTGCTTTGTCCCAAGCCAGCACTGCAGATCCAAGCAGCAGCAGCAGGTTCCTTGCACTAATGCTGATCCTGAAATGTCACTAAGCATCGATTTAGAAAGGAAGACATCATCTTAAGACTACGGCCAAGCTTTGATGGCCTGTCACCGCTGTGCTGTCAGGCTTTTCTTGCTGTTACACATGGATGATGGGAGATGAACAAGATGTAAGGTAGAGCTCTTGAAAGCCAGGCCGCTTTCTGAAAACACAGTTTGATTGCTTGGACATGTCAAAACCTCACAGTTCACGACCCAGTGTATTTACGGGAGCCCCACTGCCAGTAAAACTGGCAGCGGGACCCCCATAAATATGTTGAGTCATCTCAGATGTGGGTGCTGAGTCCCACCTCCACCACTGCATGCTGGGCTGTGGGGCACCACAGCTGTTTGCCCACTCACACCCTGGGCAAGGCTTTGTCCCACAGCCTCACAAGGGGATGGGAGAGCCTGGACCAAGCATCAGTCACCAGGTATTTCAGCGTAATGAAATGTGTATCCTGGTAATTTGGCAATAATTGTACCTTAGGTTAATAGCCATTGATATCCTCCCTCACCAAGTTTATTTACTCCATGACATAGTCACTGTGTCTTAAACAGAAATCACCCTCAAGGTATCATCTAATTATCTTCTCCTCATTCTGCAAATCTGTTTTGTATTACCAACAGTCTTATTACTACAACTGCAACATTCATTAAGCAAACAGAGGACAATAAAAATATATACAATAATAGCAATTAAATTAAGTTTATATCTCACAATGAGTGATGGGTAATTCTGGAGCAGAACTATGAGATTGTTCTCATAGATTTTTGCCCATTATTTTCTAGCTCTGGAAATTCCTGTTTCATTTACAGGGTTCTTTTCTAGAGTCTGGCCATTTTACGTGACCCAGTTACCACAAAATGGCACATTCGGGACCAGAGATGGTCACGGAGTCCAGCCCTTGTGAGCGGGGAGATCTCTCAGCAGAGACAACATTGCTGGATTCCCGTGGCAAACACCAGTCCCTGCACAGGCCAGCCTGGGGGGCTGCCGGAGCCATGGTGAAGCTGAACTCTGTGACAATGATCCAGCATCTCTTGGGTACATCAGATGCTTCCAGGTGAGATACTGGATGGTCTGGCATGAGACTAGGAAGCCATCACTTTTTTCTTGGCTCCTGATGTTGCACTGGGCAAAGTAAAACCACAGAGGAGTTCTGGGCCATCCATGTTTAAAAGATCTGGGGCCTGATCCTCAGCTCGTGGAAGTAAATGGAAATACATTCATGAAGAGCAGACGGCGAGATTTTCAAGCTGTTGTTGCCTATCAGCCGTGCCAGGTTATATTTAGCTCTGTTACACCTGCACAGGGCCACTTGAACATATATCAAAACAATTCCCGTCCCTAGCTTTGATCCATACTGTCTAGTCCAACAACAGATCATCATTTGTCTCACTGGTAAAATAACTGCTGACAAACGTAAGGGGTTTTTTTTCAGCTGCAAATGCATGAAAATATATTTGGAACATTTTATGGGTACATTGCACACCTGACGGAAACATTTATGACTGCTTGCTCTCTGGGTATATCAAAAATAACCTCATCCAACTTCACTATTTTTATCAACTCCACTCTTACATTTAATGCTCATTCTGGCCTGGAAAATATTTTTTCTGAGTATCACAGATGAGTTTGTGACCTCTTTAGTATGCTCAGCCAAATAGCTAAAAAAGAAATCCACCCATGAAGTAACGTAGGTCCCATTAAATCAATGAGGCGATGGTATGTTATGAGGCGATGGTATGTTATGAGGCGATGGTATGTTATGAGGAGATGGTATGTTATGTGCATGTGTGTATGTGCAAATTCCTGTGTGAGAGAGCACCGAGGCAGAGAGAGGTGCCTGGTTTACTTTGGACTCAGGAGAGGTTACTGGGCTTTGCCTTTCTGTGCTGGCCCAGCCCAGCCCCTTTCGATTTTGTATTCCGCCAAATAATTGAAATCCCTTTTTATTTAATATGCAAGTTTGAATTTACCTCAGTAATTCAGTATTATTATTGCAATTATAATAGAAATATAGAGCTACCCAGTTACATTTATCAGGAAAGTGGGCAAAGGCACAACAAATAACATTTTTTTTAAAAGCTACAGAACTCTCCTAAGTCCATGAAGAAAGAATAAAATGGGAAGTCGGAGGATAACATCCCACCCCTGCTGGTATAACTGCCTGCAAATCCCTTGTCCTTTTCCCATGCGTGTTGTTGTCACCCTTCTGTAAGGGCTACACTTGCCTACAACTATTTTCCTGTGGAGAATACATCACAGATGACGTATGCAGCCAGTTTTAGGAGAAACGAGGGGAGTCCTAGGCCACAGGGGCTCCCACTACGCTGTTGGAAGTGACGCAAGTCTTCCAACGTATGAGGAGGAACAAGAGGTTGAGGTTTCCCCTCTGCCCAGCTCCCCCATAACTCACGTCCCGCGTTGCACATTGCCAGCATTTGTTCTGCTGCGATGCCGTCTGGGCTGAGTCAGGAGAAGCAAAAATGCAATCAACTTAAAAAAACCCAACACTTGAGCTTATCTATGTGGTTAGGAGTTAGCCCAGGGCTCTGCCCGGCTGCAGGTCCCACTCAAGACTCCATTTTATCATCCTTCTGCACGGTGACGGGGCACCCTTACTCTGACCAGGGCTGCTGAGGAGATGTTTCTTTTTCTGCAGGGAGTTTTTGATCTGCAGTGCCCTCACACTGCTTCATCGGGGCTCGCCAGGAAACAGCATTTGTAGGAGATCCCTTTCTAGCCCGCCCTCCTCGGGGCTGCAGGAGGAAGCAGGGGCAGAGCGACACCTTGCCAGCCCTCATTGTGGTTCGCAACTTTGGAAATGAACTGTGAGAAGACTGGAAATCAGTAACGTGGTTCCTCCTGGCCATTCTTTCGTTGGGACAGAAGCTAAACAGGAGACCTCCGGAACAGGGTTTGCCCTCAACCTCCTCTGATCTCTGCAAGCAAAAAGGCAAGTGTTTTCCCAGCTGGCAGGAGTGAATGTGACAGCAAAGGAGAAACGAGAGAGGGAGGAGAACGAAGAGCTCCACACAGAGGTGACACCCTTGAGGGTAGATCTGGCTGGCTGAGACCTTGGCCTGCTTGCAACAGCGTGTGCTATTTGAGACTGGATGCAGGCAGCAGTGAGGCAGTAAAAGGCTTTTTATTTAAGGTGCTGACACTTCAGGAGAAAATGAGAAAAAGAGAGGTGCTAAAAGAAAAATACATTGCTTTTCATTCTTCTGTCCTCTCACTTCTTCCTTAAATTTTATGGGATGAACTCGCTCAATTTAAGTACTTGTCAGCAAAGGTCTGACAGGACAATCAAGAGCCATCCACGGTGCCGGCTGGGAAAACCGCCGGAGGCCAAGTGCTGGCAGCCACCTTGGCACTGCCGGGGGGCAGAGCACTGCTCCCCTCCACCTCCTGCCCTCTCTCCATGCAGTGAACCCGGTGCATGACCTCCCGCAGCCCCATTATCGAGTCCTGCGAGCCCTCAGGCCAGAGGAGCACACTCTGTGTTCAAGAATAGATGAGCATATTACTAATAAATGCGCGACTCGGATCCAGCTCTGCAGAGAAGTAGCAAGGCTGGTGAAAATTAATTTGTTGTTACTGGCAAAATGGCAAAAGGTGGCTCTGGGACTGTTTTATACAGACTGGGACTATGCCACCTGGCAACACTTGTAGCAGCAGTGCCTTAGTAGCCTTCACAATAAGCTTTTGTGGATGTTTACCTCTGTTCCTGCTTACTGGTGGGCAAAGGAAGGCAGGCAGGTGGGTTGCAAGGTCTTCTACAAGGCAGTTCAGCGTGGGGCTGTTCCAGCTACAGGAATCATAGAATCATAGAATCCCAGAATCTTCATGGTTGGAAAGGACCTTTGAGATCATCAAGTCCAACCAAACAACCTACAATCTCTGTCACTAGAGCATGCCCTGAAGCGCCACATCTAGACGTTTCTTAAACACCTCTAGGGATGGTGACTCAACCACCTCCCTGGGCAGGCTGTTCCAGTGCCTGACCACTCTTTCAGTAAAGTAATTCTTCCTAATATCTAATCTAAACCTCCCCTGCTGCAACTTCAGACCATTTCCTCTGGTCCTGTCATTATTCACCTGGGAGAAGAGGCCAACACCCACCTCTCTCCAACCTCTTTTCAGGTAGCTGTAGAGGGCAATGAGGTCTCCCCTCAGCCTCCTCTTCTCCAAGCTAAACATGCCCAGCTCCCTCAGCCTCTCCTCATATGACCTGGTCTCCAGACCCGTCACCAGGCTGGTAGCTCTCCTCTGGACACGCTCCAGCACTTCAATGTCCCTCTTGTACAGAGGGACCCAGAACTGAACACAGCATTCGAGGTGAGGCCTCACCAGTGCCGAGTACAGAGGCACCATCACTTCCCTGCTCCTGCTGGCCACGCTATTCCTGATACAAACCAGGATGCTGTTGGCCTTCTTGGCCACCTGGGCACACTGCTGGCTCATGTTAAGCTGGCCTTCCACCAGCACCCCCAGGTCCTTTTCTGCCGGGCAGCTTTCCAGCCACTCTTCCCCAAGCCCGTAGCGTTGCCTGGGAGGAGGAAAGCCTGGCTGACTGCCCATCCTGAGACACAGCTTCCCTCAGGGCATCTTCCTGCCTCTGCGGATTGGTTTTAAGTTGCCAGGTTTAGCTTGGGAGCATTCAGATCCTGCCTCAGACAATGTGGATGTTTCCATATGATCCTCCCCTAGTGGGCTCCTCTTCAGGGCTCAGACCCAGAGCAAAGATCTCGACAACGGCAGAGCCTCTCAGCTGAAAGCATGAGCCGACGCGAGGCACCTTTGTCAGGAACGGCAATGACAGCTGCGACGGGCAAAGGTGTCACCCAGGACACAGAGCTGCTGCCACCTGCGTCCACTGACTTGTTTGGGCCTCCCGGGAAACCGTGCATCTTCATGGAAAAAGCTGAACTATGAACATAATATTTTTAGCCTGGTTTCCTAAGGAAATGAAGATTCTGTCACTTCATGTCTGCCCATCTGTCCCCATCAACCTTTGAATCTGCTGGCTACTTGCAAATGAGTTTGATGGAGCATTAGAAGTCTCAAGAATATTTAGATTAATTGAGAAAATCGGTAGCTGGGGAGAGACAAGAAGTGCAAGGTAATGCATGAATCTCCATCTGACAGAAGGGAAGGAAGGGAGGACTCAGCAGTTGCCCGTTCTGTTTGAAAGCTCCTTATAAAGCTCAGCACATGGTATTTTTTGCTGCAAACATGGTGGGTAGAGAAATTCCCAAAGGGAACGAGCTAGGTTAAATGAAGCGGAAACTGCAGCCTGTCAGAGGCGCCCCAAATGTGAAACTGAAAAGTCGAGGCTTTGTTCAATTCACAGAGCAACTTGCTTGCCTCTCAGCCTCCTTTCCTCTGACAGGTTTGCAGGAAGCTTGTAAGAAAACATAACAGAAAGGGAGGAAATCTGCCTTGCCGTGAAGATGGATGTTCGGTTTTGTTTCGTGTTTTACCTAACAAGTTGAGGGTGCCCATGTGTCTGCATGTGTTCATGCCTGTGTCTGCTCACTTAAAGTTTGTTTAGCCATCAGAAGGCATCGAAGTACTAAGCAGCTTTCTGTGCATGGTGGTTTCAAATGTGTATGGCCAACTCCAAGTGCCGACTGTTGCTATGAAGGCTTCGCCTGGCATTTTATTCCCTTCTCTCACCCTTTGGCTGCCTCTGCTTTTCCAAATCTCATGCTCCTTATGGCAGGGTTTATTTCTCCCTTTATGTTCCTGGCATGCATTTTGAGTATTGCTGTGAGTACAGTTAGCAAAAGCCAAAGCAATATCCCTGGTGCCTCCAGCTCTCCTGTTTAATACCTCCCGAAATACCCACCACCACCTTTGACTGAAAGGGCTGTCTCCAGGGGGTTGAGTGGGGGGAGATGATGGCCCAAAGCTTGGTCTCTGTGACCTCTCTCCAACTCTATCTGCTGGCAGTACAGCCCTCACACTGCTGGGCATGCCCTTGGGCCACCAGCTCATTTCCTGGTAAAGCGCTGAGCTCTGTCAGAGGGCTTCGCTGTCACGGCCAACGCAGGCTTCACTCTGAGCAGCCAGCTCCAGGTGAGGTCCTCGCTGCTGGTAACGGACACTTTGAATTTTGGAACTGAGAAGACCAAGGCTTTCTCTGAGGATGGGAAGAAATGGCAGGGAATTAAGCAGTCAAAAGGGAAAGTGCAGTTTCTTATAAAGAAGCGGTCGGCGGTCAGCCTTTGCAAGTCAACGGCAGATGCAGGGTAGCGGAGAGAGGGTGGTTGAGGCACGCTGGGGACCCTGGGGCAAGCACGGGCCCTGCGCGGTGAGCTCTGGGGTGGCAGCAGCCTCTGCTGCTCCTGGCTGGGGACAGGCTGACTGCTCAGTTTGGCGTGGGTTAGCAGGCTGATAAAATCATAGCTGAGCTGGCGTAGTTCTTCCACTTCTGTCTGATGCAAATGAACAAGACCACACTCCCCCTGAGCAGGGAGGGAGCGAAAATTTTAGTAAATGTAGCTTGTTAGGTGGTCTGGTTTTGGTCTCTGCAGGAAAAGAGCTCAGCCGTGACTCTTTAGAGGGCCCCTGGGGAAGAGCCCGATAATGTAATGGAATAATGAGTGTCGAGCTATGAAAGCATTTCATTACCAGCATCCTCACCCCATGCAGCCCCAGTCCGCTGCAGTTATCATGTGCTGCTGACAAGAAAGGTCACCGTGAGATTATCCTGCCTCTGAAACAGAGCGGCTGCTCTGTTTTTTCAGTGAGAGGGTCCTCGCTCCTGTGTGGGCTCAAAGCATTAGCAGATACCCCAAAGCAAAGGGAAAGCTGCGCTTTGGGGTGCTGCTCAGGGACAGAGCAAGGGATTTCACTGCTCTGAAGAACTGGTGTTGTTGCCCCCGTCCCTCCTTTTGACCTGCTGAGGCCCCACTATGTTGCAGAGGAAACCAACGAGTAGATTTCTCTCTCCTAAACCTAATTCTCAAAATATTTGCTACTTCCCTTCCTAAGTCAGTAGTTACTTCCCTTCACGACCAGGTGGAGTCTTGAATAGACAGAGGTATCTTTGAAGGTGACGGCACTAATTCGAAGCGGGAGTTGAACCATGAGAGATGAACGCTTCTGCTACACTTCCATGAGCTGCTGAGCGTGGGTGCCCGGCGTGGCGGGGAGGCAGAGTCCGTGTAAGGCAGCCTCAGCCCTTGCCTTCCCGACTGAAACAGCCTAACACGGGCACCGCAAGCCCCTTGCTCCACCATGGGCGGCTTGTGTGATACTGGGTTATTTAAATCCCTCTGTTCTCTGTTTCCTCTGTGGTGAACTACCGTTAACGAGTCCTCCCTTCTCTTGCTCGCTGTCTGCTTTGTCTAGCTGGATTGCAGGCTCCTGCGCGGTGCTGTGGTGCTGCCTGGTGTGTCCCCTTGTGCCAGAGAGCAGGACCCCAAGAAGTGAGCAGCACCCCGCAAAGCAGCATGGAGCCTGCAGCAGCAGGGCTGAGTGGCCCAGGCACCGCAGGAACCCAGAGCACTGTGGGATTAAAACTCAGCCCTCGGGTGGCTAAGTTTTGTTTTACGCACAAATCTTTCCCGAAGTCAGACCAATCTCTGTGCAGTGCAGGCCCTTCCACGGTGGCATCTCTAGCTCAACCTTCAAGGAACAGCCGGCTCCCTTGGTTCACGTTCTTCTTCCCCCTTCCCTGTACAAGCGCTGAGCGGCTGAGCCCTCTGCCCTGCGTCCGTGCTCCCAGGGCTTTCTCTGCCGTCGCCGCCATGACAGAGGGCACCTGCTTTCTCCCCCGCCACAGAGCGAGCTCTGCAGACTTCCATTTTTAGCACCGATGAATCACGTTGCCTCTGCTGGTGGCAGAGAGCAAAGACCTGAGCAGCCCCTGCCACCAGCATTTGCTGCTAACCAGAGAGGTTTCACTAAGCAGATGTGGATGGCTGGGTGGGCGGCAGTGCCTGGCAGCATGGGCAGGAGTAGGCAAGAAGAGACTTTTAATTGAAAAGGTTTTAATCCCTCATGGTGCCGAACATGCCACTGTACAACCTTTGCTCCCTTCACCTGCCCTGGGGAGGTTGCCAGCTTCTCTACCCCCCGGCCAGGTCTTTCCCCCTCCTGTTCTCTGCTTCGCTCCACAGACTTTATTTGCAGGAGCAGGTGGGTCACAAACACTGGTAATGCAAGCGATTGCACTCAAAATGTGGCAAAACCAGGCACATCCTCCGAATTCTGAGGGTCTCACCAAGATTTCTCACTTACTTGGACATTAGTGACAGGGACGAGTTCCAGGAATTTATGGTAGTATTGATGAGGTTTTTGACGGAGAATTCCCTTTTATGCTCCTCTATTCAGACCCTTCATTTAGCTCCTTACTGCAGTTGATATTTTAGACAGCACATCCTTGGGGGCAGGAAGGACTCCATCCTGAGCAGGAGATTGTTTTTTGTCACTACAACCCCAAGTCTCTTGCTGAAAAACATTCAGCTCAGGAAGAACCATCAGGTAGAAAAATGTGCCACCTGGCAGGAAGTTTTAGGTGCCTCCTTATATTTGACGGCGAGATCTTGATAGGCACAACTGCTAAATCAGGTAAAAACAGCCAACACAGACAATTTTAATATTTAACACCATACCCAACAAAATTTAAAAACAACTTGCCTGCGTTTTCTGTAATAGTTTAGTTCTAGGTTAATTAATTTAAAACTCATTGATTAAACAATTAAAAACTTGTGGTTTTCTCTGTGGTCTACTCTTTCAGTTTTCCTTTGCTAGGACAGCTGAAAGCACTTTTGTCCATTCCTCTTAATTTCTTTTTATACATCTGGGGTAGTTTTTGTACCTTTACATTCGTTACGAATACTCTGATCTTTGGGTGTTCAACCTGGGGCACCCGCAGCCCAACTCTAGTTGCCCACTCGAAGCTGTGTAGCGAATGTCTGTCTGATTCGTTGTTGTTGGCCTGAGGATACAAGTGCAGTGAGGAAGCACTAATAGCAGCGCCGCATCGCGCCTGCCTTTGCAGCTGAGCACCGAAAACCCAAAAGACTGTATTTCATATTCCGTTCTGTTTGTTTGTTTACTGGGGGAGGGTGAGGGCTAAACTACTGCGGTGTCTCTATACGTTTCAATCACGTCGTGGACTTCTACGAATTAAGTGGCTCCAAAAGGGATTAACGGTGTTAGAGTATATGCAGTTCCCAAGGCTCCAGCAGGAATCAATCCCTCCTACGACAGGCAGAAGAAACTCCTCATGAATAGTCAGGTTGAGATACTGGTTGTGTTTGTAATGTTTTGTACAGTGTTTCTGAACAGAAGCCATCTAATCATTATTAGTAGTGTTTTTTAAAGAGTGTTTTGAATACCCCATAGCTCAGAGGCTGCCCACCTTCCAGTTCTGCCCTTTGTCCTTCATCCTTCAGATGGGGATGGGGGTGGTGAGAGGTGTCCGGCCCCGCTCCTGACGCAAGCAGACACAGCCGCTTAAAACACACAACATGATTTTTTTTTATTTGTTTAATCAGTTTACATTCCACAATTGACAGTTTACTTATTTATTTTTTAATTTTCCATGAACAAGTTGTTTAGTTAGTTACCAGACAAGATTTTAATCGATGGAAATACAGTATTCTGTGCCAAACTGGATAAAACCAAAAACCAAACAAAAATCAAAACAGAAGGAAAATTGTAAGATGTAGCCAGTTTGTCGGCAAAGTCCTGTGATGCTTTCTGCCACTTTTGTCTTTCCAAATGACAGGGGTTTGTTCATTCTCCCTGTTAGATCCCTGATCTCAACCCTGCCACTGAAATGATCCTTCAGGACCACGGTCCTGCAAACACCGATGCACCTCCATAAACACCCGTGTGTCTGCAGATTAGCACCTTGGAGTAACGGAACAAGAAGTTTGGGTCTGTTTCACGTTTAAACGACTTCTGTTCACCTCTTCTGCAACAGATTACAGGAAGAAATGGAAAGTACAACGCACTTGATGGATAAGATGTCGCTTTACTTCAGAAATTAGCCACCGCGCTCACATCTTACCAGCGCGACCTAACGCCACAGTCAGTTGTTGGTGATGTGTTGTTAGCACCGATGGCCACAAGGAGCCACTTTGCCTCTTGCAGCAGCACAGAAGTCAGAACCTCACAGGACGTGTCACCCTCGATTACATCTGACAACGGGATGTTACTACCCAAAACTCATTAAACTCTGCCTGGATTGGCTAAAAAGTGCTCCACTGGGTTGAGCGGCTGCATACACAGTCCAGATATCCTTGACAATGCCCGAAACATAATCAGAAATGGACACATTTTTGGATTTTCAAAATATGCTAAACGTTAATATATTTTAAAGTAATTCCCAATCTAGCAAAGCAATTAGGCATGTGCCTAGCTTTAAGCATGGCAATAGCATCATTAATGGGACGTTCATGCTTGAAATTAGGCAAGTGCTTATGTGCTTTGTGGGATCAAAGCATCGTAGCAGTGCTCTGATGAAGTCAGGATCCTGAGTGTCCTAATCCTGGCTTTCACATTTACAACCACTGCAGATTTGGATAAACCAGCTATGGTCTGGATTTTCAAAAGGGTGGAAAACACAAGGCTCCACCTGCAGCTAGTCGAAGTTGCAAGGGGGCATCAAACCACTAAACATCAGGTCTTTTTCCCCGGCTTTTGGCTTCCTGTCTCTAAAATGGCTGTAATACCTACCTGCCTCAGACAGGTCTGATGCGACTCATACTTGTAAAATTTTCTGAAGTGAAAACATGCCAGATAAATGCAGTGTATCAATGCATTTCTCTGAACATGCCTGAGTATTGTGGCATTCTAGGTCTTTTCTAATGCAGCTTTGATACGTGTTGTGCTGCACTTAGAGGAAACATAAACATCTGGCCAAGATGCATCCGCATGACAAATGTCTTGTACCAGTCATATTATTTTACTTGGGAATGTCCTAGAAAAATGCTGACATACTTCAATTCGCAAGCATTTAAGTGAATTATTATCCAAAGCCTTCCAAAGTGTCAATTAGAAACAGTGGCGATTGCAACTTTTGTCATCACCAAAAGATGGTTATGGGAGTTTTTTAATTTCTTCTGAGCAAAAAGATGCTTTTTCTTAAGGAAAAAAGGACCAATGAGGGAGTTAAGGAAGGTGAACCCTCCAAAAACTTTTGGCCGGTGTGGTAGCTTGTGGCTAGGGTGAACATTACTTGTGGCAGAAGAAATCCTAAAGAGCAGATATCTGCATGAGGTGCACCTACTGTGGGTGGAGGAGAGTCCGGTGAGCCTGATTTATCACTGACCCTTGTGCAAAAACACTAGTGCCTTCACACAGGCGGGTTTTGCCATGCCTGCACGAATTTGCCATAGGAGTGTGTGATGGCACAAGAGAGTGACGAGTCAGACCCACAGCTCTGAACTGGCCGAGTGGCTCATGAGCAGCACGGTGGGAGCTCGGCAAAGACCTGATGCTTCAGGTCTGTGATGTGAGACAGCCACGGGTACTGCACCCATCCTCCTGCCTACCCCCTCGGATTGCCCCGGTGCCCAGGCGTCGCTGCTGTCCCACGGGAGGCTGTGCATTCCCTCCCTGCTGCAGGGTCACAGGAGTGGTTATGGCTTTCATTAGGAGGAGAGACAGGGTTTTTTAAGAGAAAGTGGAAAATTACCCAAGAAGATAATATGGGGATGAGGGGTCAGGCAGGCCCCTCTTGGTAAGCTACACCCTCGGCAAAGTGAGTCCAGCAGGTTGGAGATGCAGGGCTGTTGTAAGGAATGGGAAAGTAAGATAAACTGGGATGGAGTCGCCCTTTAGGGCCTCCTCCCACGTGATGTTGCACATTGACTTTATCACCTTTTAAATGGAGGTTTCCTTTGACAGTACAACTCTGAAAACTCTGCAAAACCCTCCTGAGACATAGCGAGTCAACAGCTAAAAGAGTGACCTTTAAGAGTCCCACATCCCAGGACTGTCCCTATCCCTCTCACAGAGAGGGATGGCAGAAGGGCAATGATGAGAATTTAGGAATATTCTGAAAAGTCTTGCAGAAAATGGTGCTGCATCCTTAAATTTGATTTATTCTCAAGCTCCTCCTCATTTCCAGAGTTCACTCTTAAAGCCTTTATTTCTTTTTCACAGACATCTCAAATAACAAAAGTCACATATGCAAGAGTTGGTATGGAATGGGATTTAGAAAAAACACCTTTACAGGACGCATCTCTATATTGTCACACAGAGGGAGGAAAAGGATGAGAGGGAGAGAGAGATACATATCTGACTCCTCAAAAAAGGAAAGGGAGAAGAGGAGAGGAATGCCAGGATGAAACAGTATGGCTTGGTCAAGGTGGTACCATGCTGAAAAATAACTTTTGATCCCTGGAACTCAGCTTTATCTTTCACTTTCTAGCTAAAGTATTTCCCTAGGTACTGGTACACAGTATTGAATCTTTACTTCACAGGTCCCCGCAGGCCAGCTGAAGTCCCTCTTGCCATAACCTTCACAGTATTTTCAAAACTAAAGTTGTTCTGAGAGATGGGTAAAGAATTGTCAAGTCACTGACTTAAATTTAGCTGTAGAAATAAACAGTAGTGACCATATATTGGCACACCATCCAAAGTTCACTCAGCCCTGGAGTTTCCAGAAATCAGGTTAATTGTCCCACTCCTCTGACTGTGTTTGTTTTGTTCAGGTAAAATATGGGAATATACAAGAGCTCCGAAGTTCTTATACTGGGTTATATTGCTGGTCCTTCCAGACAGACTTGCTACGCAAATTTTGGCTCTGAGATACTCTCACCATCAGATGGAGACGTATGTTCAGCCTTGTCAGAGCAGCTTTCTGAATAATCCAGTCACACGTCATTCTCTTATTGAGTCCCCAGTTTAGTTTTTCTGAGGACAACGATAATCCCAACAATAAGGAATGAAATTGCAATCTCTTTAATCTCCATGTAAGCTGTTTGTAAAGCAGTTATTAACATTGAAAAAAACCAGGAAACTACCCAAACTGTACCTTGGAGGGAAATTTTCTGATTATCACTGCCAGCTAGATGACCTTTTTTGCGCCGGTTTGGGGACAGAGTGAGAAAGTAACCTTTGAACAGCTTAGATATTCAAACTTTTAGGATGTAAATTCACTCTCTGAACTGCTTCAGCAACAACGAGGACTGACAGAGAAAGGTGAAGATTTCAAAACAAAGATCTCTGACCGCCAGCACCGGGACCACCCAGTAGTCTGTGCCCAGAGACCACCACCAGGAACTCACCTCAAATGTAATTTCTAGGGGTTGGGGCAAGCCCTATCCTTTGCAGACATTTTGCAGTTGGGGAGGGGAAGGCTGCTGTGAACATCTCCTTTTGCTCCAACAGTCTTCCACAATTAACACGTGCGTTTTGCATGGTGAGCCAGGCCATGCACCTGAAGCACACGGCACAACTGATCTCCATACGGATGCTCTTCTCCATTAGGTCCCTGATTCATCTCACCAGGATTTAAGATCTTTTAAGATCTTGGGACCACCCAAGATAGGTGAGTTGTCACCCTATGGAGTGAGAGGGAGATCCTAAAGCTGACTTAGATGTCAGTTTTACTGGTTCACCATCTAGAAGCAACTGTCTTTTCATTAACTATACAAGAAACCAAGGGAGACAAGCCCATTAACATAAGGAGCTCGGTTAAATGCTTAAGGTTAATGGGGATGAATTCAGGTTCAAAAAATCCAGGCCTTTGTGTAGCTTGACTTCACCCACAGAGGTGCCCCTCAAACCTAGTGCAGAAGAACAGCATCTGTACAAAGAGCTTCTTAATAAAAGATAAGTGAGTCTATTGAGAGTGCTAACGTGGAACAGAAATTCCGCCAAGGCTTTTTCAGTCCGTGTCTTTTCCTTAGAAAAGCCCTTGAGACCCAGTCCTGTAACTGGGTATACGTGTGTGGGTGTGCGTGCTGCTGATTTTAGTGTGGTACCCCTCCTCGACTGGCGCAATGGCAGAATGAGGATTTTCCTGGGAAACAATGATTTTTAACTTGTTTTGATTTAAATCTGAGATACATGAGGATTGTGAAAAAGAAACAGTCCTTTGCCTGAAATTCTGTACATCAACCTCAGGTTATTTCAGGCAATCATGAAGCTATGGACATTTTTCATAAATTTACAAATATATATACATATATATACATATATACATGTACATGTGTGTCAGCCTATGGGCTAGATTTACCCTGCGTTATTCCAGCCACACACAAGTATAATGGTTGTTTTTTACAAAAAGAGATTGGCATAAAGTTGGAGTGACTTAGCAGTGACTGTTCCTGTGTCTATGCAAAAGATCCTTAAGTGGGCTGACATGTAAGTCATATAAATAGGACCCAGTCTTACAGTTATTAATGAAGCAAATTTCCCATTGATTCCAAAGACCTGTAATCAAAGGGAATTTTATTTGAGAAAGTATGGAAAGTTCAAGCCCATGTTAGGTACAGTTTACAGCTTTGAAAGTTGTAATATCTGTCATACTAGGCCTCAAAATGCTTTAAAATAAGTGAAGTTGCTGCAGAAGAATATCTTCAAAAGTCCCCAAATATGCTTTTCTGTGTAAGTAGGGGAAAATTTGTCCTGCAAAAGATCAAACAACAAATACATGAATATAAACATTCTAAGTGATGGAAATTGCCGAGTAAAAATAGTAACAGTTTAAATTAGATGTCTGTGATTGTTGTGGGTGCCCAGGAGTTATAAATAATTCAGTACACTCTAACTGAATAGTCTAAGGCTGCACTTTTATTTTATTGTTCTGATTACTGGAACCTTTTTCTTATGATCTATACTGTTAATGAATAACCCTTCATAAAAAAATGCAGCCTTATGCTCTGCAGTCAGATGAAAACTATGCTCGAGCTAAAATGTCGCAAGAGCTTAAGCAAATTAGGAGCATATATGTTTTTCTTTTTAAAATCATGCAGACACCAAAGGCATTTAGCGTTTTCCTCCTATTCACCATCTAAAGAGGAATTGGATGCTGAGGCTCTTTTTTGTAGCTGGCCCCAGGAGGCTGAGCCGTATCTGATTCACGCTCCTTGGTGTCTACATCACTGAAACTGGGGCAAAACCCGCAGGTCACGCAGCTTTTTGAAGACTTGACTCTTTATCTCATCTGCCGCAGAATTGCTGTCGCTGTTTGGGTATTTCTGACCAGCTGGCAAAAATAACAAGGCCACTTGAAAGGAACTGCCTTTACAGAGATACTCCTGTGCCCCGCTGCCACAGATAGGGCTCAGAGCCATGGGGATGTGAAGCTCCCTGCTTTGCCGAGAGGCATCAACCGTGGTCTTGGTGCTGCCAACAGCCCGCACAAGCCCTCTGCAGAGGACAGAAATAGGTGTCCTGCCATGGCATTGCCTCTCGGCACAGTGGGATTTTTACACTAGGGGATCATAAACTCTTTTGATTTAGAGGTGATATGGTGCAATTTTTTTCTCTTGTGACTATGGCCATCTGCGTTGAGACGCCCCTTGCAACAGAGGGCTGCAAGAACCAGTCTTGTGAATACCAAGGCTGTCCTTCTGATGGGACCTCAGGTTTTTCCCCTTAGCTTTTTGCACTCAGAAAGTGACACGTGTACGTATCGCACATGAGTGGTTAGTACCAAGGCCTGTGCCACTAGAAGGTAGGAAGGACTTGCGGACACAACTGCATTTTTGGAGGTAGAATGGCTAGCTCAGGACTGTCTGGATCAGAAGGAGGTCTGTAGAAACCCTGTATTGAAGAGCACTGATGGTCAGCTCTGGAAAGTCTTGCTGCAGTGTTTCAGGATGTTTCTGCCCTGAGCTGCTCCCTGCCTCCCTTTTTGCTGGACGTATCTGCCCAAAGGCAAAACAGACAGAAAGAAACATGTTTTTGTGTCTCAGCTGCTTCCTTTCCCTGCATCTCTGGGATCAGAAGAACATCAGCAACTATTTCTTAAATATCTAAATACATTTTGGTGGTGAATACCCAATTCATCCCAGTTGTATTGTGTTTCCCCACGTCTCTTCAGCAGATAGTTTCCAAGTTGTGCACGCACAACCTAACACGGACGCAGATGGCATCTGAATTGCATTGCAACTCCTGAGTTAAGTACAAAAGAATAGAAAACAAACTATTATGCTGCATTTTGCCACGTATTTTCTCTCTCTATAGTACACATATTTACAGGTTACTAGCACCCACGTCATGTTGGGTATGCGTGTGTGTGTGTCTAAGGAAGGAGTGGAGTGAGGGTGTCCATGCGTATACACCCTATGCAAGAAAACTTCTGAAGGCGCTTTCCGCCACTCTGCGGGAGTGTCAATCGGTGACGGAAAAATATAAAAATGCAGTCCTGGAAGGGACTGACAATTCCTGCTGCTGATGCTGTGGGCAACGTTGGATTGTCCTCACGTAACTCTATCAATGCCCGTCAATTCTGACCTATAGCAACTGCCGTTTGGTTTCCTTTTTTTCACTCCCCCACCTTCCCCTACAGATAACCTCTCTGAGCCTCAGTTATTTTCATTGCAAGTCTTCCCTGAGCAAGGAAGGACAACTGATTTGTGATTCTGGAGTGCTTTACTAGAGGTGACCAGCATTTCATTTCCCTCTTGCGGCCTATATTGAGGCAGTCAGTCGCCTAGCCTCTTTCTCCAAGTTAAATCCTAAACACGTGCAAGGCATACTGCAATTAAATCGACAGCATTGTATCAGGTTCCAGTTCTCCCGCTGATGTCAACAGGGAACTTATCAGACCCCCCTCACACCAGCAGTAGGTCATTTGTTTTAAAAAGTGTTGTAATGTCTAACTATGGCTCTGAAGAAGGCTGTAAGATGGGGTTATTAGTGGAGCAGACAGGATGGAAAACCTAAATCAGGGAGAAAAAAAGAAAAACATAACATTCGATGACCAAAGAGTAGATGTTGTGAGTGTGTAAGCACACATTTCATTTTCAGTGTTAGCCAGGACCAGCAGTAAAATTATTTTCTGAGGTACCTGATCCAAAACTCACTGGAGCCAAGTGGAAGCTTTCTATGGACTTCAACAGATTATGGAACAGATGCATTATATTTCTTGCTATTACTGGAAAGAGTGGGGCTATAAGTTTTGCGCTAAGCCCCGTTTTTATGAGTTTTTCAGCTCAGACTGGCAGACTCAAGAGCTTATGGATATGGCCTGGAGTTTGCAATCAAACTTCAGGCGTGTTTGAAACTCAGCTCCTGACCTTGGAAATTCACCCATTGCTAATCTTTACATGCCATTTGTGCTTCATGCACACTTTTTACTCTTTGTCTCTCAGCGGTGCCTGGCAATTGTTCAGAGCTGTCTCAGTTTTTCATCTTGAGTCCTCACTTGCTGGATAGATGAGCACAGCAGCATGGGCCATGAAAGAGTGCAAAACCTGGGGGCAAGGAAATGCAGCGTTGGTTTGTGTGAATGTGCCTGAGCACTCCTGTAGCCCTCCTAGGCCTATGTAGAGACACACAGAAGAAAGAGCCCGAATAATGTATGTCTTTATTTAAGCTATACTTGGTAACATATTATTTCCTCTCCATTTCACTGCTGGCAGTTAGCTTGGCACTCAAGAATTAAGGACAGATTATAGTGATTTTCTTCTCAGCTCTGCTTATCAGTGGGGCTTCAAGGATGAGCCTGATTCGGAGGCGCTGCATGGTAGGTAAATGGACAGCCATGGAGACACAGTCTTCCAGGAATGCTTGGGAACTTGAGATACACCCTGCTTATCAATCCTCTCTCTCACCGATGTTCTTTTATTCACTATCCAGTGAGCTGCACAGCTAACATGCCATAGCTAAAAGTGGTCCCAAATGACTCGCAGCTACAGGAAAGCCGAATACCTGCATGCTCCTGGGAGGATGAGGATCCGCTGTTTAGAGGACTCTGAGGGGTGTTTTTTTTTTCCTTTCATTTGTTACTGCAGCTGGAATAACATTTTAAAAAGTAACGGCAATTTTTCAAAAGCAGTATTTCAAAGAAATTGTTCTGGTCACTGGTGGTTTGTGATCCACTTGTGACTGTCCCTCGAGTAGAATGAAAGAAAAAAAATAACTGGAGGGACTGTAATATTTAGATCAGGGAAGATCAGTTGTGTGTTTGCAGAGAGGGAGAAGGGAGAGATGATATATACAGGTGGCCAATGTGAGTCAGGAATTTTAACACCAAACAGCTTTAGCTTGAAGAAGAAGGTGTTCTATACAGTACATAAGATACAGAGCACATGGACTCCTGCCATGTAGCCCCCTCATGTGTACAGTGCCCCCGGCAGGGATGGACAGCAGGACCCCCTGTAGGTAACTCGCTGCGGTCACAGGACAACTTCACTGTACAATAACTGAGGGTCCCTACACATAAAACCTCAGCCTGCAGATCGCAGTGGGTTGAGCCAGTTCATCCTGCGTCCCTAGGACTGGCATTTCATGACATCTGCGTTCATTGCAGTCAAGTTCCTCCGTGGTCTCTGGGGCATAGAGACGTGTTGTCTCAGCAGTGCAATATGAAAGGCCACGTGAGGGAGAGAGCCTGCCAGCTACAGGCCCCACGTTACCACCTCACGGAAAGGGAGACCAAACAACCGCTGGTACATCAGGCTAGGACAAGAGTGTCACTTTATCTACAAGGGTGGGATAGGAAAAGAAAAGCGGGGGCTGGACTCTGCAGGAAGCTGAACATCATCCAGGAAAACACATTCTTAACTTTAAGCATATGAATAGTCAACCAAAATTAAGGGGATTAGTCACATGCTCCCATTAAACACATGCTTAGGCACTTCACCAGAGCAGATCTGAAGGATGAGGTCAAGCCCCTTAATGCCGGGATCACAGCTAACAGATTTCTAATTAACTACTCCTTCAACTTGAAAACCAGACGCTAGTCAAAAAGCTTGAATCTCTGTGCAGAAAGATATTTCAAAGCATCCCAAAAATGCAGAAACTCAGACTAGATGGCAGTGTGCTTTGGCTCAGGACAGACAGAGACACTAACCATTGTAAATTTGGATCCGGATGTATTTTGAGTCAACCCTGCTCTAAAGATGAGTCTGAGCCAACAGAATGCGTGGTGGGGCTGTGAGCCCCCTTCAAGGGTATCAAAGCACATGGGGCTCGTCCTGGTTCTGCAAGTAACAGAGGAAAATTCACAATATCCCAAGGGGGGTTGCCTTTATTTGAGGCAAAGACAAGAGAACTGGTGTTTGGACAAATGGTCCCTTTGGGGATCCAGTTTGAGATTAAGGTTATAAGATCATTTACTGCTTCAGACACTTACTCCCTTAGTTTTTTAGATGTTTCATAGCCACACAGGCCTTACAGAGCCCATGCTATAGCACGTGGAACATCACAGAACTGGTCTAAAGGTCCAGGGTTAACACTTGTCTCTTGTAAATAAAAATAATCCTAACCCTCTTCCACCATCGCTACACACAGACAAACACACAGGCTCATACACAGCTTGTAAACCAACACTGTCAGAGAATAATTCATCTAGGCAGAACTATTTTCATGCCAGCCGCAGAAAGAAAGGAAAGCTTTGAGAACCCACGAAACAGCAAAATACTTTAAAGTTCTTTAAATCTTACCGCTATACCTCTTTCAAAACTGGATCTGCAAAAGAATACACCGTGTGGATTGTCACGGACCACACAAGACTGTACATCATCACAGGAGCTGTCATACTGCTTTCCATGCCACAGGACATGATGGTGGGCTCCAGCTAGACACCTCCGTGCCATTTCGTTTACCTGGCTCATTCCAGGTATCTGTGTTCACATGAAACACCTTCCCTATTGCGCTCAGCACTGCAGAGGAGGAAGGAAGTTTGCGTTCAACGCTGTTTTAATAAAACAATTACCATTTTTCTAAAGCATTAATCTCTTAATGAGAGATGGTTTTTCTCAAAATTTTTCATATTTTGAAAAAGTTCGTGAAATGTTTATAGGTCTCTCTTGGTTTTCAGTTATTGACTTTCTGCTTTTAGTTTTCATTTAGCTTTCCAAGAGCTGATTTTATTTTTAATTTCCTTCTTCACTCCAATAGTCATTCATCAGCCTCCTTACCTAGTAGGCACTTGCACAGTTAAACGGTTTCAAAGCTTTTCAAAACCACTCTATTTGAAAATCTTGCCAGAAAAAAAGCAATAAACCGATCTACTTAAAAAGGAGGTTTCTTCAAAAGGCATTTTCAACATGAATAAATAAATACATTCTCCAGTCAGATCTAATGGAGAATGAAATGACAAAACTTCAGTTGCCAAGGATGGCACTTCAATGGCAACACACTGGCTTGGCAGCTGGCGTTGGCATGTTTGGGGAATTTGTAGACCAGAGAAAGTAAAAGCTAGGTAGTTGAGAAAGAATGAAAGCAACTCAAATCTACCCTACTCCAAAACACCCTCCAGAAACGTCCTTTCTTTGGGCACTGTTAATAAAGCAACATCATCACATAAGGTGTAATGAGGAGGGGAAGCAGGGCTGGAAGGGGAATGGCTGGCTATGCAATTGTATTGCAGAAGAATTATTTGTTGGTTGGATTTTTTTTTAACCGAGCAAAATACTGTTCCTTGCCAGCTGTGTGAATGGCACGACCTGGAAATTAATGCCTTCATTTATGTGCAGTAGGCAGTTTCAACAGGTTGCCTCCTTCTCCTGGTGAGTTTTTGTAGATGCAGAGGATGACTTTTGTTGACTAATGAGGACTGACAGCATGCAGCCATCATGTAAGAAAGGATTGCTGGTACTATCCCTGAATTAAGAGCATGTTGGGTTGGGTTGAGTTGGTTTTCAGGAGGCCTTTTTTCTTTGCCCTGTCTCCCTTTGCCTGTATGTTCGTCAGTGGTACCCTCACTCCCGCATACGGCCATTCAGTCATCACCTCTTCAGACTCCCTTTGGTTACACCCTTGGCCCTTTCTCCCCACCTTCCCCTCAGCCACTGTTCCCCTAAAGGGCCCGCTGCCCTCACAGCCAAAATGCTTTGCTTCCCCTAAGGGCATTCACCCGCCTCTCCAGACTTAGCTGTTCCTTTAGCTCTTCTGGTACCTACCACCTGAATGATGGGAAAAGCAGAGTGAAGGAAAAAGGAGACAACGGGAAGAGGAGTAGCAGGAAAAAGAGAAAGACCAAAAAAAGAGAGAGTCCCATTTGCAGATTCACAATTACATTATACAACGCTTGAGCTCATGGGAAATGGGTCTCTTGTTTTCTGCATCTGACCCTTTCGCTTCCATCTGTACGCAGTTCTCCCAGCTGAAGAGTGGAGACGTCCAGTGAACCAGGGCAGTTTCCAAAGATGTGGGAAGGTCTTATTTGGCATACATGAACACAACAAGAGGCGTCTCTGACTTCTGCCTTACAAAAATCAGCTCCCCTTTTCTCCTCGGCAATGGCTTTTGCCCAGTTGTCTCAAACATCCAAAATGGAAACTTGATGAAATCCCACTCCAGTAAGTACCTGGGAAGAACAACTGCCAGGGCTCCCCCCACCTCCCTTCTTCCTGGTCAGTCTTCCCTTGGATCCACCATCCTGAACTCTCAGATGCTCCATGAAAACAAAAAACCATCCTGAAATCCACCAGAGGAGACACGCTGTCTCAGACCTGATGGGTTTCCTCACGCTTCTGCAGTTGCAGTGCCTCAGTTTTGGGCCACAAACACAGCATGGATGGTTTATTGGACAATCACATTGCAATGTTTTAAATTTTTCTTTTTCTTTAAAAAAAAAAAAAGAGGGAAGAAAAAGTTATACACACATGTATCACAGCATTTTCAAAAGGCCTTCTGCTGCATTTACGTTAGCAGTTCAGCCTCAGTTGTAAGCCTGGATGTAAGGCAGCTGGAAGATTAAAACTGCATTGTTGGAAAGTCCGCTGAGATGTCCTCATGGAGTTTTTTTTTGTTGTTTTCTGTTTTTATTTTGTTAGATCCTTTTGTTACTAGTATTATTATTTTCACTTGTTTGCTTCTTTCTAAAGTTTGGCAGGCAAAGAGAAAATGCTTTTCTGCTTTTCCCCACACGTTCCGTCCACTTTGTTTTCTGTGTTTTAAGCAAAAAAAAAAAAAAAACCAAAAAAAAACCCCCAAACCAATGACAGTGCAGGCTTCTGTCATTTTGTTTTAAGAAAGAAAAAGAAAGTGTGTGGGTTTCTGATAATGGCCTTGAGGAGGTACGTTGTAGAGGTGGCTCAAATGCTTGAATTGTTCCTTTGCTTGCTGTTTGCATTCTCCCTTCTGGCTGCAATGGTCAGGCTTTTTGTCCCCCCCACCCCATCCTCCATGTCTCGTACAGATTCTGATTCCAGATCCCCCCCATGGACCCCTTGTTCCCCTTCCCAAACGGCAGTAGGTAGGTGCAACTGTATGTTCATTTGACCTCTAAGGTATGATGCTGAAGTTAAGAGTTGGATGGAAGAGCCATGTGAGAGAAAAGCTTTCCCATCGTTGTGAGAAAGAACGAAGCAACACAGAGTCCAGTGGAGATGTGAGTGCCGTGTCGGACTCAGCTCTACCTTGGCACTGGCATTAATTTGAGTATATATATATATAATTATATATACATATATATGCATGTATAGGTATACATATACATATACATAGACATATATATATATATATATATGTATGTGTGTGTGCATTTGTTTGCTATTTGTTTTAGCACACTGTCCCATTCTCAGGTCTAGATTTGGGGCAGTTGGTCCTGGGGACAGGTTGGACAGAAGGGGCCAGGGTGCAGAAGAAGCCAGAGATAAGAGTGAGGCCCAGGCCCCCCCACGCACAGAACATGGACCAGCCATAGCCATGGCTGATGTCGTCGGGAAGTCCGTACAGGTAGCGGGGGTAGCGGGAGAGCTCAAAGTTGATTCCAGCCACGCACGTGCACAGTGAAATGATGCAGAAGGTTCCTGGAGGAGAGGGGGAAGGGGAGGAGGAGGAGGAGAGAGGAAAAAAACAACGAGAAGTTAGAAGAGTGATAGACCCACCACCTCCCGAGCCGCCTGAGAAGAACTGGTGCAAGCAGTAAGGAAATACCTAAGGGAAGATGTCCATATAGAAAGTGGCTTAGTCTAGCGGCTCCACAGGGAGTGAACTGAGTGCCAGCAGAGCCTTGCATATTGATCTGACACTGAACAGAGCTCTATGGAGAAACTTTAACAGGAACAGTTTTTTCATTAGGAGCACTCCCTTGGGGACCAGAATGCTTCACAAAACCACTGATTTTTCTGGAATTTTGCTTTAGACAAATACGGAGTGAATCATTATGTTTCAATATTTTAGGGGGGAAAAACCCTTGAATTTTTTTGTTTAATTTCAAATTTTCAGTGATGGATCTTATAAAAGAAAGTATTAGAAAATACTTGATATGTTCTGGCTGTGTTGAAACATACATTTGAAATTACTTGGAGAGCTTTTTTTTCCAGACTTCTCTTATATAAAAATCTAAAATCTTTCATTATACACCCCCCTTTTAAATATCACTGTCAAAATCATAAAATCCCTCACAAAATTCGGATTCTACCCTCTGCATGACTGCAGTCCCAATCTAGATGCCCTCTGCAGTGTTGGGGAAATCTTCAAAATATCCTGTTCTTGTTTTCCATCTCTGCAGCAATATTTCCTTTCTTCATGAGAACACTGCGAGGACAGGCTTCATAACTCTGTCAGGTGGTAAGTGTTATGGAAAGTCAAACATTTCAGATGAGGCTGAACCTTAGCCCACCCGGATGAGTCTAATTTTGATCTTTGGCCTCTAGCTTCATCAAAGCTAAACTCTGAGTTCCTGAAATGTCACAGTTGCCACCCACACACCAAATAATGGATAGCTACAGACGCTATGCGCCTGTCTCAAGAGATAACAACTAAAGTCAACATAAAGATGGTAGCTTATTTTTCCTCTCTAATTCCTCCCTGTGTGGGCCTCTCTGAATTGCCTGGAGAGCCCTGGGCACAGAAGGCATATTGCAGGACGTGTGCTATAGTAACACGGGTGGCCAGTCCCGTGTGTCATCCTGCTGTTCATGCACAAATCAGTAGCGTGCTACCTGTGCTACCTGTGCAGCACGTCCTGCATCTTTTCACTAGCAGCTGCTGGCGAGGAATCTCCTGTTCTTCCTGGTCTCATCCCTAAAACAGCACAATCCCACAAAGCAGTCATTGCCAGCCTGGGTTTAGTGTCATGTTCTTTTCTTCTGGTGCCCTTGCATCCTTCTACTCCTTCCTGCTCCTGCTTCTCTCCTGCGACACTTTTCCTGTTGTTTCTCCGTTGCTTTGCTATTTTAGTTGCAATTGCTTTGAAGAAATGGATTTTACGCTCCCCACTCTGAAGACACAGGCAAGATTACATGGCAAAGTCACCTGGAATCAGGCTCAGAAACTGAGGGCGTTTCTAGGAAATATACCACCAAAAATGTGTGGACTTCCCACCATACTCGGGTCCTTTAATTAGTAGGCATATCATACAGGTCTAAAATCTGTTGGCAAATCTCTGTCACAAACCTGCTGAGAGACCACTGTCATATCCCTCTCTGTTGTCTCTTCTGATCACTGGCTTCTCTATTTGCACTGCCTTTTCTCCAATGTGTTTTGGAGTCCCACTTGTAGATACTCTCTGTTGTAAAGGTCAGGGAATATGGGAAATCTGGGTGCCTCCTCTAATGCTATATACAGCTCCCAGATGGCCCAGGTTATTCATAAGTACTTGTATTATGATAGAGCCACAGGCACTGTCCGGACTAGTACACGAGCTGCTATGGTAGGTACTATGGCTAATTAAATAAAGACTGCCTTCCTGCCTCACAGCAGCACCCAATTAGTCTACAATCAGTGTTCCGGACTTTTACAAAAGCCTTGTGACACACCAGGCCCTGGAGCTGTCTTCAGAGATGTCCTACACTGCTTCAACACACAGAACAGGATAAATGGGGAGGTCTCCCTCCCAGAATCCCTTACTCAAAAATCAGGTTGTTTGATTAGAAGCCACACCCGCCTTCTGTATTTTACCACGTCACTTAGGTTATCCAGTAACTTGAAGGTGTCTGGCAAGAATGCAGTTGTTCCCTGCGTGACATGTCAACATGACATTGTAGGATCGGGGGGAAAGGGATCCATCCGAGCCACTGAGCTCTGAACCAAGCTCCGTGGCTCATTTCAAATGGCTGTGGTTAGAAAATGACATGAAAGGCCTTTCTTTGCTAGCAAGAACATGATAATTTCAGCGCTCTCAAAATATAAGATTGTTAAGAGAGGTGGGTGGGAAAATCTGTGCGGCCAGACTGAAGGTGCATTTGCTAAGTAAAAAAGGGAAGGAAATAACTTTGGATTTCAAATACTCCCTGTGCTTTCACGCTTTGTCTTGGCTATTTTGATTACAAGCTCCTCAGTGCAACGAGCGTTGCTTACTCTTTGTATTTGAACAGTGCCCAATATATCGGCTCTCCACCTTGCTGGGGGTATTCTGCCCCATAACAAACAAAAAATGAGGAAGAACAAGTAACAACAGTAGAGAATAAAGCAAATCATGAGCATGAGACTTTTTTAAAAAAAGGCTGTCCCCATCCTGCCCCTTCGCTGAAGAATGTGCTAATCCCATGACAATAAATAACGATTGCCATGCACAACGTTAGAGGATGCATAGCACGGTCCTCAGCCAGCTACCCCCCAGTGCTTCTGCAGGATGTCTTGTACGGCACAGGTTTATCAGCCTCCCTAGTGCTATTCATTACAGACACAAAAAATGCCATTTTATCCCACCTAGAGGAATCTTTATGGCCATTATACGAGTCCTGTGTGTTGTTTGTATTCAGCCAAGCAAGGAAGTTCCCACTTGTAGTTAATCTGGCCTCTCACCAGGAGGGTTACTGATGAAAACTGAATATGGTTACTACCTTAGGACTGTTCGGTAGCTTTTCCTCATGAATTGGCAATCATAACACAAGGAATCATCCTTGCAAATGGCACGATTGTGGGCCATCATAGTGAAAGAGTCACGGGTGGAAGGGATGCAGCGACTGAGCATACCCTTGGAAATGCAGCCTCTGCTAGTCTGGGTAAGACACAGAGCTGGGATGGCAGGAGCTGGGAGGCTGTCACTCCTGCCCATGACACTGCCTGCACTATGGACACAGCGCTTCAGAGACACCAGGATTGCAGCAAGTCATGAGCATCCCCAACCCTGAGATTCTTTCTCTCCCCAGAAAATAAACTAAACCCCGTTTCATTTTCCTGGCAGGTTCTTGCCATCAGTGAGATGCCAGTTCTTGCCCTACATGTGCACTAAAGCCCCGGATCCCTGGGCAGCCGCACCAACACAGACTTTTCTTTCTTTGTGAAAAACACTTGCCATAACTCTGGCCCAAGCAGACGACCAGACCTGAAGGCTGGTGGTCCCAGGCTCGGCACTTCTGCCGCGGCACTGACACACAGAATGTGAATGACAGACGGTAATAAGAGCTCACCGGGCATGTGCTGATATGCGAGCTGGACAGGGGAGATAAAGACCATCGCCTTCAGCAGCTGGGGAGAGCAGAACGTGCTAAGTTCTTTGTGCTGGGATTTACATGGTATCATCCTGAGCGAAACACTAATGAATGAGACAGGGCAACAGCGGTGGTTTTGACAAAGGAAATTCATGTGTCATTGCAAAATGCTTCAGTCAGGTGGGAGATGAAACTTCATGTAAGGCCATGCCTGCACCACAGAAACTGCTGTTTGACGTGTAGTCAAACCTCCACCCTGGACTCCTCATCAGACAGCCGCCCTTCCTCTCGGGCTGGTTTTTACAGTGCCTGTCCTGCTAGCGGACTGATGATCAACAGTGGTTTGATCACCTCAGCTATTAAATACCTCATGGCTATCTTGCGCTTTTCCTTCCTATATCTTATGGAAGAAGAATATTAAACATTGTACTGAATGTCTCTTCCATTTAGACTGGAAGTTTGTTTAGGACAAAGATGAACTTATTCGCTATATATGTGTACAAGATTGGGGTCCTGCCATCCTTGCTGCAAGGGGCAGATGTGGTCAGGAAAGGGATGGCTGGGAAAGGTAATATCATTGTCGGTCAAAGCCTAATTCGGTGTGGATTATGAGTCAGAGCCCTTTGGTGTAGCTATTTTAAGCATGATTTTATCAAGCAAAGCTGTGGGCCTCTGCTGCTAGGAATTTTTTTATTATTTTTTTTTTCCCAGTAAATGTTCCTTTTCTTTCCAATTATTCTGGCTGTGCAAGGGGCTGCAATGCCTCCGTCCGCAGTTTTCAAACTTCACCTCCAGGGGAGAGCAGAACCGCTTGTGAGTGAACCGCTTTAAACACAAGCAGGCTCAAACCATCCGTACCAAATATGTTTGAATTTTGCCTCACGCTAGTGCCCCTCTGAACCACGTCCTTCGCCCACAGACCTGGCTTGGCTTCAGGAGCTATAGAGCTTGAGGGATTTCACAGGGTCTGTGGTGTTTTGTGAGACAAGAACTGCTGCCTTTCTTAGATACGCTGCAAACGAAGGCGAGCCTTCATGGTGCTGGTGTGTAAACAGGCCTCGCTACAGGACCTTCATCTAAACATCCTCCTCCCCAGTATTAGGGGTGAGGTGTCTGACTCAAGGAGACGTCACCAATTTGAAGTCAAGGGAAATGCAGAAAGCCAGCAGTTACAATGATCTGGTCACCAAGCCCACCTCTGAGACCCTCCTCTCTACAAATCATTTTTCTCATTATTTCAAAAACATTTCTTCCACGTCTGATGGAACAATGCTTGTTCTCTCCCTTCCCCCCGCAACAGGCAGAAATGACTCACAAACTAACCGTGCTGTCAGATGTAAACAAACAAAAAAAACCTGATTCTTCTTCCTTTCTGCTTTTTTTGCAGAGATAAAAATGTCAAGTATTACTTATAACCACTAGTAGATAAAGAGAAACACAAAGGTATGGATTTTAAGATGTCCTCTGAAACCAAGCAGTTTTCAAATAAATGTGAATCTCCGCCCTTTAAAGTATTTCTAGTAGCTGCGATTGATGGCAATTTGTGGCCACTAATGTCTTCGGAAGGAGTGCTGTTTATTTAATTATCGTCACTTCTTTATTATAGGGTTATGGGGAAAAAAGTCTCACAAGTGAAACAACATTATCTTTACTTTCTCTTTGCCCTACTAGTTTTTACTATTTTCAAGGTACATCAAACAAACAAATAAAATGAGGTCTGATCCTAAAGTGGAGTGTGTACCATTAGCTATTTAAATTATATTACAATCAAATGAAATTATTAAAGAATAAACCGAATTCCCTCCCAACGCAGTGATGACAAAAGCCTTTTGGAGGGAGTAGCTTTGCAGTAAACTCCTTCTGTGCACGGATTAAACGCCTCAGCAGCACGCAGCTCTTGAGAACACTTTATTGCTCTGTGCATACACGCATAGAATATAAATTATTGCTTAATTATGTACTGTTCCAGCAGAAGCAGCTTGCAGCATCACCAATAGGTTGCAGAATAGGAAGGGGTTTACTGGAAAATTGCCCTTATAAAAAAAGCTGAGATGGAAAGAGAAGTCTGACTGGGTGATGGAGATTTAGTGCGGTGTCCTTGTGAGGCGATAAACCCACCTGGGTTGGAACTTAATACATTTTTATTTTATACTAAGAACCGGCGTAAACTGTGGGGTCTATAGCGGTGCTATGCTATTGCATTATAGCCACTGTCAGAATGCGGTTTGCATTTGGCCTTTGGCCTCCTACCTCAAAATGTACCAACGGCATCCATACCCCACCAGAGCTGGACATCTGCTGCGTGTTCCTTCAGCAGCGGTGCCTGTCTATTGAATTGCCGCTGCACAAGCCGTAATATGTTATGGCATCAGAGGACCATGTATCCTCTGTCACAACTGCAAATACTTAATGGGTACCATCCTTAGGCTCATATAAATCAATATAGTATATGGAACAATATTACAGCAGTCAAGGGCTGATCTCCAGTTTGCCGTGCTGGTACTATTGACAGTCAATCTATATTGCACGTTGTAGCACCCCGCAGATTTGCACATGGTGACATTTCTGCTGCCACATCCCACAGCGCATGGGACTGCACCAGGAGTGGATCCCCATGCTGTGCACTACAGCAGCCAGCGAGCACCAGCTATGAGCAAGCACTCTCTGATGATAGGAGTTGGCACGGAAGGCAAAGGCAATACGACTTAGCTAAAGGCACTTTGTTTTGATAAAATGGACTAGGGAGAAATAGGGGAGTTGATCAAAGCCCGAGTTGAACAGCCCCCTGATTACTTTAGCAATGGTGATTCCTATGACCCCCCCAAAATAACCTAGCAATAATAAAGTGACTTGACTACAGCCATTAAGCAAACATAACAGCTCGTGAACTTGCAGCCACAACAGAGGAAGCTGCAAAAATTTTGCCAGTTGTAGTAGTGCGATGTGGTTTGGTATTTTACTGGGAGCAGAAGGGAAAGAAAGGAAGAAGATCTCTTAATGTCAAAATGAAGAAACATCATAATCAAAGGTTAGTGAAATTATCCCATCGCTGTGCTGGCAAGAACCTTGCTTGGCAACATGCAAAGGCTGCCGGCAGGTTTCTTTCATCCCCTGCAGTAGGGACCTCCCAGGATGGCCCAGGCAGAGGCTAAAAGATTAAGTGGAAAGGGGCACTGGAGGTCTGAGCAAACTTGAGGGACTCCATCACATCTTAGATTTTCCAGATGACAAGACACAGAAGTTTAGTATCAAACTGTACCTCAGGCAGGTGCTTCCCAGCCTAGCACTTGACAGAGCTGAAGAGAAACTTACAGGGCCAGGTTAGGTTTGCCTTGCACACGACATCTCCCATAGCATGAGGAATCCATTCACCATATTGCATTTGGTCTTTTAACAACCAGGTCATTTTGCCTCTCTCCAAGTAAGGACTTTTTCTTCCAGTCAAAAAACTGAACCTCTCTCAGACGGAATTTCAGAAGGAGCCTCAGAGGGTTTGTGTAATCTTTCTTTTGTAGGAAAACTTAAATTGCTGAAAAGTCTTCACACAGATGTTCTTCAAGACAAGTGAGACTGGAGAACAGACACAGCACAAACAACTTCAGTGCAGCCTTCTTCCACGCTGCCTAGTGTGTGCCACTAAAAATATTCTTAGAGGGAATTCTTTCAGGGCTGAAAGGGTAGAGTTACTCGCATGCCTTTTTAATCCTTTTCTTTGCTGAAGGCACTATTAAAGAAGACATTGGGAGCCCTGGGTGATGGTGGTGGCTACCTGATTTGGATATTTCCCCCTTCAGGTGTTGGAGAGAAGCCTATCCGTTCATTTTTTCAAGTGACCAAAGGACTCTGGCTGTCCAACTTTCTGTTGTTTGTACTGAATAATGTGAACTAAGGATCTTTGCTGCAAAAGGCTCCAGGCCCTATTACTCTTTCCCTGAGCTGACCTGCCAGGAACAAAAAAATCCTTTCTGTATGTGCTAAGTTGTTTGCATGCTTGGCATCAAAAAGGAAAGACTGTTGCACATTTAACAGAAGAAAGGGTAATACTGGCATGATTTGCTGGACAGGAAGAATTCTTTATTGAGATATAAGTTATTGAGATATAATAGCCAGAAATCAAAATAAGATGTAATTGTCTTGCCAACAAGGACCACTAGATGCAGCCCACCCCTGTGAAATCTACATCATTCATGTTGCTTGCAAGCAATAAACTACCCTGACCCCTTCATTACTCCCTTAAAGGGTCACATGCTGAAATCTCCTATCCTGTTGCAGATGAAATACCTCTGCAGCCCACACAAGCACATTAGCACGACTCATCTCTGTAACCCCTGAAAGAGCCAGCTTGGGCAGAAACAAAGAAGGCCCCACTCATCTAGTTTTTGCCAGGTTCAGATCTTTTTCTGTGGAATTTCCAGTGGCTGGTTGGACTTTGTCCAGGCATCTTAGACCAAGCAAGCGTAGCAGTGATTTGTCCAAGGGGAATGTTGTTTTTCTAAGTTGACAACCTGAGGAGACAAAAAGGTGAATCTAAACCTTGCTTCAGTCTCTCCATTTAACAACAAGATCTGCCACACACAGAAATTTACTCCCCTTTCTCTCTGTAAAGAATTCTTCCTGCCTAGCAAATCATGCCAGTATTACTCTTCCTTCTGTTGCATGTGCAACAGTGTTCTTTCCTTTTTGATGCCAGGCATGCAAACAACAAAGCAAACGTCTTTTTTGTTTTTTCCTAAAACCAAACCCAATAATAAATGCCAGTTTTGTTTTCATTGTCTTCCTTTGGCCTTAATGCATCTTGCCATTGGAATTCAGAAGCCAGCAACTGATCAAAGACCTGGTGACATTATTAAGGGATAAGGAACAACCACAGAATTTTAAAATACACATAACTTGTTTCCCAGGGCTGTGCATGGGAAAGCCTTTTGTATTTCTATTGTATCTGTCTCCCCTACTTTGCTTCTACTTTAATTCACCTTCTGTCAGCCTCCCAAAGACCTACTGACATCCCTGAGAAGCAAAGTAGATTGCATGCCCTTCATAGACTATACTAGGTTTTCTCGTACCTTCTCTCGTAACTCTAGAAGGTACTGGTGCTTCTGTCAGTACATCCCATCCTGGTGCGGGAGAAATTACAAGCCAGTATAGCTGACTTAAAATGAACACACACAGGAATATGAAGATTTCTTTTTGCTGAAAAGCCCGAGTGAGCTGACTCCTTAATTTACTGTATGCTCGGTTCAGGGAGACTGATTTGAGTGAAGACTGAAAAACAATGAGTTTATAGGTACACATACAGTACTTGCCCTGTCTTTTCCTCCAGACTCCTCCAGACTATGAGATCTCTGCACCTCATCACGAAGCCTTTCCTCTCTTTCTCCTAAATGCCAGTGCTCTTCTGTGACCAGCTACAAGGTTGCAGGAATTGGTTGTGTTGGTATTTCTCCCCCAGTGTGCAAATGCACGTCTAGGAGCATCAGAAACGAGCCACAGGAAAAAAAAAATCCAACTTATTTGAAGGTTGACTTTGAAGTCAGCTGATAATGTTTCCATGGAGATCAAATGCTATGCAGTTGACAATGAATTCTCTCACTGTGCCTTTCCTTCCAGGAAAAAAAAAAAGAAAAAAAAAAAAGAAGACCTCTAAATGACTACACACTGCAGTACAGCTGTGTTACTGATTTGAAAAAAAAAATATTTCTATATCCCACCCCACCCCCATTCTCTTATGGAGGTGTTAACTCCTAGGTTCCGGCTTTTCAGAGCTAGGTCTGATGGTATTGACCTAAAGAATCAGCTAAATTCCTCAGGTATTGCAAAAAAATAGCATCTCATGAAAATAATATTCTGTGAGAAGAAGGACATAACTCTGCTTTTGAACTTATGCTGTAGGGGATGCAAAGATGGGTACTATGATTCCCCTTGAAGAGTATTGCAACACAAAATTTTAAAAGAACATTTCAGTGGCAGGTACACAGTGACGCACAGAAGCCTGTACAGTGAAACTAGGTGATCTTTCATATTTCCAGAGAGTTTGCTATTTTGTTTTCAAAATGGGTGCCAGCATTAATAAAGAAATGTAAAATGTGTTCTCAGTGCACCACTAAACATAGAGAAGTACTAGAAGTAAAGACTTAACACGCTACCCCAGCTCTGCCTTTTAAGCATAATGTGTGGTGAGCCTTGTGCAGTCCGCTGAGCAACTGTTTGCTAGCTTGGAAACGCTAAACAGGCCACCTTGACATCATATTAAAGCCTCAAAAGATGGTGAGGGGGATGTATGTCAATGTCTATTTTTGGAGTGAAAATAGGAAATTAGATAACATCCAAAAGGAAAGTGATACTAATTTGTAAAGGGTGATTACTAACGTTTAGTTGGTCAGGATGAAGAAGCACCTCCGGTCCTATCCATGTATATGGACTGGATATGTATATGTCCGGTGGACCTATATCCATATATATATATATGTATGTGGACATGTATCCATCAGTGTCCAGGTTTTGAAATACATAAGAAAAGAAGGGCCACTCTTTAGGCCCCAGAGACATAGCCTAAAACCGGACCAAAGAACATGACCTGCAGCCCCATCTGTGAGGGGTACCACAAGCTGTGTAGGAGAGAGCTGTTTGAAAAGAGGGAATGACAAATCCTGAAAGTGAGGGAAAAGTCTATTTTTAAAACCAGGCTAACTCTTATTATATTAATATGCAGAGCTCAGCCTCGTTACTTTACTGCCTGATGGGTACTGAGGCACAAAGCCTGCATGGCTGCTCCAGGTTCAGGATCTCATCACAGGTCCATAAAGACCTTCATCAACTCCTTTTCTGCCTTTCCCAACACCCTTGTAATGTGTTTGACGGTTTTAAACAATCAAGAGCCTTAGAGAGGCTTAAACATTTAAAACCTATTAGCACTGTACATTAACTCAAGTTCATTCCAATTCGAGGCCTTAAATCACTTTAGAGCATAATGCAAAATTTAACCAAAAGCACAAGTAGGAACAAGAGCCTAGTCTGCGGTGCGGGAGGCATGGCAGAGCGGGGACTGACCTTGTCGTGCTGGGGTTTGTTTCAAAGACTTTCATAACCAATTTATGGCATCTCTTGATACAAACCAGCCTTTGTCTCCATCTGGAGGTCAATCCACATAAATAAGTTCTTACAATCGTCTGCAAGGAGTTTTGCTGAATTCTTAAATTCTCTGCAGTCATCACTAATTTAGTATCTCTTGCAGGATTAAAACACGATCAGCACCTCATTTTTCCCAGTGATCCAACTTTTTTTGAATTATAAATACTTTTCAAACTGGCAAAAGGTATTATGCCCTGGTGAAAACTGCATTTATGCCAAGCTTCACAGCTCACATTACAGCCACTTATTGTAGACCGCAGTTTTTGTAAAGGTCACATGCTGTTGCTTAAGATCTGTATGCATACACTTCTGCACATACATGTGCATTTCACTTGCCTTTCCATATTTAAAAAAAGATTTTATGTAAGCTTTCTAACGCTATTTTTTGAGGAAAGAAGCACAAGAAATTGGATTTTCAAAGAATAATGTTGTGGAAAAGAAAAAAAGTAAACATGGTCACAGAAAATATCTTCAGTCTTCAGTGTTGTGATTGATCATGTCACCACTGAAGAATGGGTAGAGACCTTGATCATTAGTGAGAAACAGAAATCCTAGGTGCCCTGTGAGACCCGACATATTTCCACATGAACTCCGAAGAATGTCTTTTACTTTCTCTTTTTGTTTATCTTTTTCTTTGCCTCCTCTTGGCAGCTGCTATGAAGGTACTTCGTAACTGCCTAGGAGATGTCAATCACAGAGCTTTGCCTTACACTTGCTGTATTAAATTGCTCCGGTTTTGTTTCTTAAATTATTCATCAGCGGAATGATTATTTTGAGATGGCAGGACCACAGTTGTGTAGAATAAACACTCTTATTTTCTACCGCTATGTGCTATTTTCAAAGTACAGTGAGTTAAATTTGGGACTCAAATGACTCAACAGCTGGTAACGATCCATGGCTGCAAATACACAGATGCCTCAGTTGTCATCTACTAACATATGCACAGCGCGGGCGAAGGAAGCACAGCACACAGGCTTGAGGATTTTGGAGACGAGACTCTCCATGGAGGCGAGGAGCGAAGGAGGATACAGACGTGTGCAGCACATCTGTACCGACAACTGTGCCGCACGGGCTCCCAAGCCCTGTTTTGAAGTCCCCCTTTCTGATGGGGTTTGCGTCCCTCAGTATCAGCCTGGTCATCAGCTCCCAGACACAGCAAGTAGTGCTCTGGTGGCTGCTGGGCTCTAGCACACACGTTGGCACAAACCTCTGAGTGTGTCCTTGTCCCCCCGGCACCTGGCGACAGACCCGCATGAAGCGTGGCATGGCTGGGGCAAGAGAAGGTGACGCAGTGAAAAATGGTCAGCCCATCCCTCCGGCTGTGGGGATAATAAAGCAGTTTCTTGACCTACCCCTGGAATGAGGGAAGGAATACTTGGGAAATATTTCTGAGAAGGGAGGAGGATGGAAATGATTTATAAAAGGTTGTTTCTCCCTGGATTAGAATACAAAAGCAGAATGCACTCATACATTCCTAAGTGGGTTGTTCTTTATTTCTTTAATAAACATCCTTTCTGCGTATCTGAAATAAAGCGTTACACTGTGCCAGCACACCTGCATAACTTTATTTTTTCTTCCCTCTCACACATCCTTCCTGCCTGCTTATCTCTGCCGGAGCAGCCAGCCCTGGAGAGAATAGGTGGTGTTCACCTCTGCTGTGGGAAAAGGTTTGAAGCTTTTGTAACCCTGACATAAGCCCTGTGAGTACGGATGGGCTGCAAAGACCAATGTCTCCCCAGCACTCTTAGGTGGGTCAGAAGAAACCCAAATCTGCGGGAGAAGAGGAGCTAGCAAATGGTGCTTGAATCCCCCGTATTGGCAGATGATCACCGGAGAGGAGGGAAGAGGAGAGGATGAAAGAAATTCCTGATGTTTCTGAAAGCAAATGCTAGGACAGAAAATCAGAGAGGGAAAACTCCATAGCACGGCTGTATGTGTACAGCCAGGCTTTCAGGCCTTTCAGTGCCAGCAAAAAAGAGAATTTCAGACTCCCAAGCAAAGCCCCAAGCCCAGTAGGTCATGCAAAAATGTTGCCAGGCAAAGACAAGAAATGAGCTGCTATATGAGACTACAGATCATTTTATTATAGATCTGCATGGTGAAGCTAAATCACATGAATAAGGGCATTTAGCAGCTGGAATAATTTCCAAATAGACTAATTAGAGACTGAATTATTAATGGTAAAATTTATAATTGGCTCAAAGCAAGGTTACAGTAAGAAACACACTTGACTTTGCAAAGAATAATGAATATTTGCAAGGCTAGTAAAATTATATGTTTCTCTAAGGAAACTGTTAGCAAACAGGGAAAAAACCCTAAAGTGATCCTGAAGTGCATGTCACAAGACAAAACTGGCAGAGACCAGATAAGAGTGAAGAGAACAGGTAAAACAGTAAACAAGTGCAGAGATGATTTACTGCATTTATTTGCAGTAAATTTGGAACAAAATGAGACAACACAGAATTCTCTCCCTGAAGGGCTTCCTTGTTAGGCATGCAGTAAAACCCCTAACTATTTCACTGAAATGTGTTCTCAATACAAATTACAGACTTACGAAAGGAAAATACATGAATGTGCAGCTGAAGGACAGAGCTCTGATAAGGATGATAAAATGCCATTCTTTGTGGGTCTTTTAATTCATTTACAAAGGCAAGGGATGTAGCTTCGGCCAGGGATGTAATTTTGGCCAGGGATAATTTTGTGCTGAAGAAAGTACAAGAACAAGATATTGGAAGTGCCATTTTATATTTCCAGCTGGGACAAGGGACAGCAGTTCAGCAGGGATGCGGGTACACCAGGTAGAGAAGGGGAGGATGAACCACTGCCGAAATGCTGTAGGGTGACACCATGGGGCAGCCCTGCCACCCACCTTCCCCGTGGCAGGCACTTGATGAGGGGGAAACGGGTTCTGGAGCATTTAGGTACAAAGTCAGCCCTGCCCTCAAAACTAGAAATAAAGGAAGGCCACGTGATGTTTCAAAACAGCTGACTGAAATCAAATCAGAGATGAACTGGGAAAACAGCAGGCTATCAGAGATTGTCTTTAAAAGCTGATTTTATAAAGCAAGTACAAGAACGGAAGGTGTGGTGAGGTTGGGTTTGCGTGGTTGTGGAAGGACAATCAACTTAGCAGAATCCGAGATGCTGAAACAAGAAAATGAATGCACTGGCGAGCAGGTGGCAAAGCCAATAGTCAGATGGATATATAGCTTGTCTGCTTATCATGATACAGGAAATAAACAACTTGATGAAGAACTGAAAGGAGGGGTTCCTGAAGATACAGGAATTTGCCTTGGTAGTGTTGCCAGTGTGCCAATTCATAGCATCCCAACTCTTCAAGCCTGGAAGTAAAACTGAAATTTGACCTTGAGCTGGCAATAATATTACCTACTGTTGAGGGAGTAACGACACAAACCAAATGAATTGACAGGTTTGCCACGATAATAAAACCAAACAAGTCAAGTATTTGGACATATTCAAAAGAACTTCTGAAAGCCAGAAAATGGGTGCACTACTTCCTGGGAACTGAACTTCAAAAAGCAAAGGCATGGTTTTGGTGCAAGTAAATATACTTTGGTCAAATCACAATATATAAAATACCCAACATGCATTTCTTCAAGTAGATTTTAAACTGAATTCCTTTTTGACTGATACTAAGTACTTGATGTGCATGAAAGCATCAGTTTTGCCACAGGACTCTGACATTTGGAAGTAGTGTTACAGCTGCTTCTAAGGTTCCAGAAATTATTATAAAATTGCAAAATTACTGAATGACATGCCCAGTATGGAGCTTTTACCGGTGCACAGATTTTCATAATTTGCACATAGAGAAAATGCAAGAAGCTGCAAGAGGATGTGCTTGGAGTCATGTATAATTTGAGTATGACCCACTTCTGTAATAGAATTAAATAGTCTCAAATAAGATGCATAAAATGAACTAGTCTTAGTAAAACTAAAGAGCACAATTCCAAACAGAATAACTCTCCAAAAGAGAAACTCTCCCACCTTGCAGGATAAAAATCATACTGACACAACTGAAATGAAACTACTACAGATAGTGCAACTCTGGGTACAGGACACTATGCAATAGGTACCATCATGCAAAATGAAGTCAAAAATACTGAACAGAATTTGCAGTATCCATCTGGGTCCATACAAGATGAGGGACTGAAAAAAAATCCTGCTGTGGTCAGACAAATGCTGTTGTTCAAGATAAGGCATCCAAGTGCAAATTCTACAATAAATACAGAAAATTATGCAAAAGACCTTGGAAGCCATAAGAGACCTGGGATTGCTGTTGATACAGATACATTTGAACTAAACAGGAAAGATAAATTATTGATAATTTTTAACTTGTTACAAAACATACTGAATAACAGTGTAAAACACACTCGAAATCACAGTTTACATGTCCTGGATTCCAGATGAGCTAATACCAGATAACAGCCTGCATTTCACAAATGACTTATTTCAGCAATTTGTCTGAGAAATTAGATCAAGTACACTAAAGTAAGTCCTTATTAGGCACTGCCACATAGGCCAGCAAGAAGACTGTTTACCAGAGGTCCAAGGAAACCACGTCTGGTCCTGTTAGATTATCACAGCACATTTCTCAGTGCTCCATTGAGATTTGCCGTTCAAAAATTATGGGCAATAAGGGACAAAACCCATACATATGGTAAGCCAGGAATGTTTAATTATTGCAGAAGAGCTATTTGTCTAGAAACTAAAACAGAGCAAATGGTACAAACGTAGCCAAGACAAGCAGCATTGCAAATGGAAGGGAAAGTTAGATTTCAGGCTGATTATATATCTACCAATTTAACACAGTCTCCTCTCATCTGCAATGAGGTCAGATGTGATAAGCCTCCCAAAGCATTTTTCCTGTTATTGGACCCGAGAAAAAGCTAAGGAAAACTAAGAGCCACTACGACTCCATGCATTTTGAGGACAAGTAGGATGATATCTTGACAGCATTTATGCCATGACAGAAATAACGAGTTTGTCTTCAAACACTGTCCGGCGATAAAAAGGGTCAAACTGTAGAAGGAATAGCTATGTAACGTATGACACAGTCTGAAAACGCTGATAGCTACTGACATTTAGATTAGAAGGCTTTCGTTGTGTTTTTTATTTACTGACTACTTCAGTTTGTAGATGTTACTTTATGCACATTTGCTGTTAAAAGAAATCAGGAAAGGTACAGCAGTTGCACTGACTTGTGCAAAACAAGGAGAAGAGTAACCTTTTGTAGCCCTGATCCACCTGTCTATGCTGGAGCAGAAAATAAATTTGATCTCCTCCCAACACATCTTTATTAATAATATCACACATCTTGACAGAATTTGGCAGATAAAATAATCTGGTGCCTCTCATTTCAATTAGTTTCAGATTCCAGCTGCTGGATCTTGTTATTATTTTGTCTATTCAGTCAAAAAGCTTGCTACTATCAGATGGCTTCTCCTTGCATAGGTACTTCTACACTGTGTTCAAGTCAATTATAAACCCGTTAAACAGTTTCAAGCAATTGGCTTTTCGTGGCATGCTGGTTTTCTTGTTTTTCAGACCTTGAGTCATTTTTGCAGCTCTTCCACAAACCTCTCCCAATCTTTCCGCATCCTTCCTTAGTATGGACACCAGATGAGGACGTCCAGAAATAGCTTTGCTTTGCCCAGAGATAACCCCACCTCATGCTCTTATTGCATATTGCCATCAAAACTGGCACATTTAGCAGCTGAGAGCTCCTGTGCAGCTGGATGATCCCAGCAACCGTGATCCCGGAGACCTTTTCAGAGCCACTGCTTTCCGAGAGGCAGCCTCTCATTCTGCGAGAATGACTGGCACTTTTTGTTCCCAGTTGCATGACCTTGGATCTGTCTCCGTTGAAACGCGTATAGTTTGAGCATACCAAAAGATGGCTTTGTAAGCTGTGAGTGACCCATCCTATTATGTATGGTTACACTGAGTCTTATTTCACCTGAAAACTTTTATCAATCAGCCATCTTTCAAATCACTGACAAATAACATTAAACCAATAGTAATCGCTGCAGCTACACTACAAACTCTACGATATATACGGATAATTTCCAATTAGTAAGCAAGACTTACATAGTTTCTAAGAAATTGAAGTTTTCTGCATTTATTTAGTATAGTCCTAATGTTTTAATCAGAATGTCATGCTGTAGTAAGTTCAATACCACACAGATATCTGAGCATATTACAGTAAGATAGCCACAGTGCAAACTAGGCTTTTAATTACATAAGAAATACCAAGCTAACTTGGCAGACCCATTGCCCACGAAGTACTGACACCCACAACAAACCATTTACTGACATCCACACATAGACCAGTGTGTGCTTGCACAAGGTACTAGCAGACTTCAAATGTGTTTCTGAGCACCGAGAGAGCTAATGTATATCTCACCAGCACCAACAGCACTGGGACATAAATATATGTTACTTGAGCACTTAACTCCTCTCCTGGGACTACAGAAGCTTTCCTGTATTTCACACTCTTAGCTGTGTCACACCACAGCACAGATGAACAGACAACCAAATGCACTGAAGTGATGATCTGCCTGGGGGGCAAAAACCCAGCCAAACAAAAACCACCAGCAGAGGAAAGAGGAGAGAACAGAAGTAGTGCTGTTCACTTTGAGACATTCATTCAGCGCTGTGTTTGGGACTTGACTCTCACACCCTTCATTTCAAGTAACTGTGTGCCATGAAACCGGCCGACGACAGAAAGCTGGATGACATCTGTAGTGAGAAAGGCTGAAACATTACATGGGAAACGTTGGGTGACCTTGAGGGCTGGTGTAGTAGAAATGGGAAGAAGCTCAAAAGCACAGAGTACCAGGGCATGTACCTGGGGAGTAATAAACAGAACCTCTGCTGTAAATTGGGAGATCATCAGTAGGAAATTACAAAGGAGGAGAAAGGCCTGGATGTTTTATCCAATTGAAGGATGACTGCGGGTCTCCAGTGTGACGCAGCATGAAAAAGGCAAATACAACCACAAAATACTTCAGGCAAGGGATTTCCAGCAGAGAAAGAGAACTGACACATCACTATACGAGGCATTGATCAGACCTTGTTTGGGAACAGTCCTTCTCATTCGTATTTGACAAAGGTGAGTACAAACAAGAACAGAAAGGACTGCTGGACTGATAACTGGTCTTACAGAGAAAAGTCAACAAGAAATAGCATATGTAGAGTGGGAAAACAGAGGATACTGTTGCTCTTCATAAGTACATCAGAGAAAGAAAGAGACACATAAACTAAAGGTTGTATTTGACTCCAGAACAACTGATGAGGAATAAATATAGGTTAAAATTTTGAGCACAGTTATCCACTTATCAAAGTGTCCTGCTACGAAATAGGATAGTGGTGGGAATAACATTTGCATAATCTTCAGATTTTTACTACTAAATTTATGGGTGATAGTGTTACTTGCAACAATAGAGCACTGGATTAAACAACTCAGAAGGCCATTTCCAATCCTATGACTTACAGATACTGTTTTGTGATAGAACATGTCACTATGGTTGGGTTATCCTTGATGTACACCAGAAGGAGCTTGGAATGAAACAGTACAGACCACCGAAAACAACTCTGAAAACATGTTTTCAGTGACTTAGAAAAGGAGGGACATGTGGAAAGAGGGAACACAAAAACAAGAAGGAAAAGAACACATTTCTTCAAACACCAACATCCTTACCTCCCATGAGGAAGAGAAGCCCTGCCACATACTGCATAAGGCCTCGATCCCAACAGCACCCCAGCACCCCGATAATCCATCCAAAGAGGATGATGGCCACAGCCATGCCCATGAAGCCAGCTGTCATCCTGCGCAGATCTGCAGTGGAGAAGACAGAAAAACAGCATGCTCATGAACAGTGATAAATTATCATCATCGGAGGTTCAAAACAGTCTTAATCCAAAATGTTGCCGATCTGCAAGGTCTTCAGTGTGTGTTGGCACTGGATGATTTGAGTAAGAAGGGTTCAGAGGGAGGACAATCCATAAATTAAGATACTAGCTTGGGCCAGGGAGAGGGTGGAGGTGACCATTTCACCACACAATGAAGCTCAGTGCATATGCACCCAAGTGACTTGTGACAACTTGCTCAGGAATTAGAATTTGTAAAATGGCCTCAGTGCAATGCTGTGCCTAATAGCTCTAGACTCTGTGTACTAGTACAGCGTGGGTTTAGAACCTGCCTTCTTGTCTGCATCTTTTACTCCACTGCATCCAGTGGATGTACCTGCTCAAACTGGTATGGCAAAGCAGTCTCTATGCTTTGTTTCAGCACAGACACGACGGGGGATTTACCTCAGTTCTGACCCCCTGTGTGATCTTGGGCAGGTCACCGAATCCCTCTGAGACATGGCTTCCCATGTGTAAGTTGGGCCATAGTGCCTTGCTGTCCAGTGATGGTGTGTGTGAAAGTCGGTACCTCCAGGATGGTGAGACACACAGATGTTCTGGTATCAGTGATAATAAATGCACTGCAGGTACACAGCTGGGGCATAGGACACTTTATTGCCCTCTCTTGTATCTAGACGGTGACCTTGTCCGATGATTTTTGGTGAGGACTTTTTGAAGTACTCTAGGGAGCACTGAGAGTAGGAGGAGGGCAGGGGGCTGGAGGGAAGCTCTGCAAGCGGGGACTGAGTACTAAATCTGGTACGTGTGTATGTTTGACCTGTATTTGTTTCATAAATAAAGGAAAAAGATCCCTGAGACCTAATGTAAGGAACCCTTAAATGAAGAACTGACTGTATTGCATATTTGCCTTCTGCAAAAACGATGGGACTACTGGGATCCCTCCTCCTGCATGTGCTGGGGAAAAAAAGTCTTCACAGCTGTTTATGATGTAAAATCTGTGCAGGAAGACCACCTGGCAACCAAAATAGCAAGTACTATGAGAGTGAAGACCATCTTTACACCCTCAAATAATGGAACAGGTGGGGGCATCTTCACTAACATTTGATTGTTCCCTGTCTCCCCTCATGCACGTATAGAAAGTTTAAGCTCTGATTTGTCAAGAGTATACATGCAGGGAAAATTCCAGCCAAGTCAGGTCTCTGAACATTTGTTTCCTTCTTGAAACATTTTTTTTTTTTTTTTTTGCTTAGCAATGATTTAACTTTCTTTCAAGAAACAGAATGCTTATGACAGGGAGAGGAAGATTTGAAAACTGTGAATCATCCACCAGCTTCTGTGGCAGCTTTTCTCCTTGGCTAGCCTTTGACTGTTTCTCAATTTCTGTTATTTTTCACCCTTTTCCCACAGCGGATCAAAAGGACCCCCAATACCAGCAGTGCATATTCACTGAAATTTATGAACAGTGATAAATTAACATCATCAGAGATTTATAAAAGTTCTTATCCAAAATGCTAAGTGTCCACAAGGTCTCCAAGTGTCCTGGGACAGAATGGTTTGATTCAGTGGAAGGCAGTTTACTCAGGGCTGTGTTCATTATAGCAATACTTATGCAAGATCGAGTTGCAGAACACAACCTCTCCCTTGAAACTATAACTGGTTCCTGTACGTTGTCACTGTTTTTTGCAAGGAATTCCTCTGACAACATAAAGATTACCAGGCCTTCAGCCCACCAGTGACCCGGGTCCTTTTAACAAGATACACATCTTAAAATTCAGACTTTTATCTTAGGTTTTGTGGCTGTCCCACCAAAAAACTAAATACAAGCTCCCCACAAAGCATTTGAATATGTTCAAGGAGGTCTGGTGCAGAAAAAAACAACATATTTCCTCCAGAAAATTGTACTTCCCACAGGCAACCCTAATCCCTGTTCCTTGGGAATTTCTGAGTGCTTTCTAAAACAATCGGTGAATGTTGGTAAGCATCTTTTATGCGTCTTCCTACTTTTCAGTCCGTGAAGGCCTGGGCTCAATTTGAAAGACAGATAAAAACATAAAACGTTTACTCTTTCCTGTGTCATCTTTAATAACAACACAACACGTCTCTCAGAAGCGCTGCACAGCTGTCTGTGTCAGCTCTACAAAACCCTTCCATTTTAACTGGCGACTGCTGACTCTGGGTAACAGCACTTGCTTGTCCTAATGGAAACATACCCTAACAACCTGCTTTTAATGAGCTGAATTTAAATAGCTTTATTCCTCCGCAAGTTGTCAGTAACTACTCAGACCTAGCCCAATGACTAGCTGATGCAGCCAGTTTTCATAGGTCCCAGAGGAGATCACAAGCATCCCCACATCCTATATACCAAACTAAGGAATGGTTTTTACCCCACTAAAATCAGTGTGAGTTTTGCCATTGAATAGAAGAGTTAAAGTATCAGGACCAAGATTTCTAGGCTCAATTTTGAGGTTTGTTTCACTTGACCTCTCTTCCTGATGGAACCTGAAATTCCCTTTCTAACAACACAGCAAAATCCATCATCATCTTAACTCTGGGCTTACATTATCTCTTGAAAAAAAACAGCCAGAAAGCTAACCTCTGACAGACACTTAATACCACATGCAAAAAAATTCAAAATTGAAATTCTTTATGAAATCTTAGTTCTTGCAAGTTCAGTGGGCTTAGTTTAAGATTGCCACTGCTTAGGCCACTTGCAAATCTGCTCCTCACAAGCCCATCCATTAGGGCTTATCTGAAATAAATAAAATATAAACTTTCTTTTTTGTTCAAAACCATCTTGGCTTTTGTCCTGCCATAACCTTCCTCAAGGGCAGACCTTGCAAATGACAGCTGGGAAAGGGGGTTGCAAAGTTGGTTTCATAAACAGCCTGCACTTGTCCAAGATCATCTTCCAGGTGCTCCTCACCTGTCAGAGGCCACATGAAGCTGAGGTCAGTGCTGGAAACAAGTCTATTCAAAGTGATTCTTTAGTGGGAAAGTACTTAATGTATGTAACTGAATCATTACCCTCAGGCTATTTAGTGAGGAGGAAGCCAGGGAACAGGAGCCTATATTCTCCGAACACAAACCTCTATCAGTGGTACTTTTTATGATTACTGTTCTGTTGGTGTGGTGCTCGACATGGAAAGGACAGCAGAAAAGCAAAGATTTGCACTGTGTACTTGAGGCAATATATAAATTCCTTCTGCTCATTTAGGAGCAGGGGTTGACATATAAATAAACAATAGCTCATCAGTATAAATTGATGGCGTTTTGTCTGAGTTTGATTGGCACTGATAAGACCTTTCCTGAATACATCCTGCAAAGGTAAAAGGGTCATGCTTTGTCATGTAACACCACTTTATGACATTTGAGCACATCCTGGGTTTGGTTTTTTATTTTTCTGAAATTGCTTTTATTTATTTTTAGACTATGAAATGAACGGTTCTTTACACTCTTTCTTTCTTTGAAAAACCTCTCTGAGTAACTACAGCATCTCAGGATCACGGCATGACAATCCCAATCAACAGAAGGAGTGACTATGCCAGCAAAATGCACTGTTGAATCTTATGCAGCCAAACGGAAGCTGCAACAGCGAACACACCTTACCTTAGCTCACTTCTGTGCACTGTTTAGCTGGTTTTACAGCTGATCCTCTCCTGGATACCCACCCTCACACTGTAGCAAAGTGCACAGTGCGGGGGTACAACGAATCCCCCTTCACCATCTAATAACCCAAACCTTTAAAAATGTAGCTAAAGGATGCAAGTAAGGAAGGTATTACATTGCTTGTTCTGTAAGAGCTATAATACAGAAGTTGGTTTTCAATGCCTTGCCTGTGTGACCAGTAGTTTCAATGATTTACTACGTGGACTTAGATACCACCGTCACTTGTGGGTGAAAGTGCAGTATTATCTTTCCACTCATGTTTCAGTCATCCCATTTTCTTTTTTATATTAACAGACTAAAAGCTATGTGTGAATATCTTCCCCTTGGGAGTACTTTCCATGCCTATCACTGCTACAGGTGCTGCTGTATGTAATAGGCAGGGAATGCAATCCTGACTCAAAAGCAACGTGGATCATCAGGCACGGAATACAGGCAGCATGTTCATGTAGGCTGGAAACAACAAATTTCTTGACTGATAACATTGGAGAAGGGACAGGGAATGAAGTAATCCAATTCCCATGGCTGAAACTAAATGGTAAATTTGAAAGCCACAAGCTTTGTGAATCGTGATGAAAAGAGAAACATTAGCATTTTAGACAACCTTCTTAAAATAGGGACAGATTCTCATAAAACAGCACGCACTTCCTAAAAGCATTTTAGTCTTCCGCTGGAGAATATTAACTCTAAAGGTTTTCTGAAGATAAAGAAAGGCAGAAGAGCTGATTAAGATCTATTTATTTCCAAGCAGCATGTGGTAGAAGGTTGTCTCTGTTAGTTTGCAAATGCCCCTGCCCTTCATTTCACCCTGATATCTGTCCATCTGTATTTGTTGTGAGCAATAAAGTAATTCATGCTGGTTGTCACATCATGGAAGAAGTTTCACACCTCAGCAGCTGCAAACATAACATGTTCTGAATCAGCGTTGCTTCTTGAAAATTTCAGTATGCCTTTTTGACTTCTGATGTCCTGTCCTCTTCCTTGAAATTGCAAGTCATCTTTCTAAAGCAAGGCTCAGTCCTCCTGTTGATATCTATCTTCCTTTCCACAGAGGGGTTTAATAATACTTCAAAAATATTAGAGATTACTTTCCTCACAACACATACAGGAAGGAAAATACGAGCCTCTTGTGAAAGATGGGGAAACGAAGACAAGATGAGAATAGTCAGCCTGCCCATGGCTACGAGAAAAGTTTGTGGAGGAGTGTATAATTGAATCTATATTATTGGGCTTTCTGCCTTTCTGCCCTTTAACCGCACAGCACCACTTGTGCTTTCACAACTGCTTGTTGTCAACCATTTGTTACCAGATCAAACTGCAGTGCCTGTAGTCAGACCATCAGAAATTGCAATACTGCTGCAAATAGTGTGTCAGATAGTCCATCCTACATCGCCTCCTTTCTTCTCCTAATAGAGAAAGGTCCACAAGGACTAAGGACCCTGAAGTCTGTATCCAGAATATCTAGAACAGCTTGGAAGACATTCTGGGTATAGCACTGTTCTTTCCTGAGGTGTCCCAACGAAAGGGGAAAGTGAAAAGGAAATCACAAATGTATTTCTGTGCCCACCTAGGACCAAATGTCATAATATAGTATCACCATGAGCAGAAGTAGACTGGGATAGCATATTTCTTTAGCATAATCCTTCATTGCAGGTGACTTTGATCTATACCCTCCTGTACTAGATTCATTCTCATTTGTCTTTACCAGTGTGGGACTAAAAACATTTGTACTTGAAAAGAGTCTAAATCACTCCTTTTTCATCTTTTTCCAAACAAATGTAGGTATTGGAAATTGTTCAAGAACTGCACACAGCCCAAGCACACAATTTACCAGATTTCACTAAGCTTTCTTTAAACGACTTCTTACAAAGAATCAGCAGCATAGACGTACCCTTCTCTGTCATCACCCCTTCTCTTACCTCGCCTCAAAACTACAGGGTGGGACAAGATCTAAAATTGGGCAGATGTGTCTTTTACTGAATGCCAGCCCAAGCATCTCCCAGCTACAATGAACAAATGAGTATTAATGCAGGTGATTTTGAGTGGCATCTTCTGGCTGTCACGATTCTCTCTGCACAGCTTAAGACTGTATTTTGGATGAGGTTGGCAAGTAGAGGGTAAGGTTTTAATCTTTCTTTACGCTTCAGGTATGGAGAGATAAGAACAGAAATATGTATTAGTCTACCTGAGACTCAGCTAAAATCTCTGAGTGCCTTTTACTGGATCATGTGTCAACCCAGTCTTCAGTTTAAAGATTACTCTAACACAATCACAATGAGTACAACCCACTTCAACAAAATTAACAGTGGATTGGATTATATTTATATGTTAGTACTCTGCACCAGAGAGCGACTCGGAAATACACGTCGCAAACACATACACTAGAACATAACCCTCTCAAAGCTGAGACAAAGAGCAGCAGAAAGCCCTCACAGAAAGAAACAGGCACTCTAAAGGATGTAGGTAAGCCTTCATATCATAAGAGGTGCAATGGCGTTTGTAAGATACACGGATAACTTCTCCTAAACCAGAAAATTTCATCACCTTCTCTTGACTAGAGTTTGTTGGCTGTGTGATGAAGTGTTAAGTGTTTGGTTGCCAGCACGTATGAACTTGCCTACGTGGAAATGCTGCTAGGAAGCTTCACAAACTGTCTGTGGTCTGTGCTAGCCTACAAGTCCCTCAGGACTGGGTGTAGAATGAACATCTATATGATTTATTCTTGTCAGGACAGACCATCTATCTGGTTTTCCTCCGTCAGAGTTCTTAAGTGTTCTTACAGGTAATTAAAACAGAAACAATCACAAAAGGAAGGTGACAGCTGTGCACTGCTGGCATTTTAGCCTGCCTTCCTTCATAAGAAATCCCACAACTTTAGAGTCAGGTGAGCAGTTCATCAGAGGAGGAATGAAGTCCTGTCTTTAGAGGTTCATGCTGACAATCGGCAAACTCCAAATGACACTGCAATTTCTTGCCTCCGGTGAACCTTCTCATAAAGCCCCAGAGAGGGAGGGGGCATCCCAGACCAGGTCACACACTGGTGTGTTACTGTCTGAAAGCAACTCCTCCAGTATTTGGGAAAATTCCAGGGGCCTACGAAATTCTGCAGTGGCTGAAAGCACCATCTGGAGCTTGAATATTGTCCTGGCTTGAGGTAAAACAGAACCGATTTTCTGTTCAGTGATTTTACTTTCAAGTTAAGTCTCTTCTAACTTAACTGCACTCTCTGAAATTAACGGCATGTTTTTCATACAGTGTCCGCTTCCAGAGAGATAAGGTCTGATATTTATAGCGAATACCAAGGAATGGAATGCAGAGAGGCTTCTGCTTCTGCTTATTGCTTATTATCTGACCAAGGTCAGATAACTTTGTTATGTACCAACTTGGAGGGTCAGAAGTAGAAGACTGTAGAGGTCTCACACCTACGGAGAGAAGTGGACAGGACAGGTGACCCAAAACTGACCAATGGGTTATTCCATCCCATCTGCATCATGCTCAGTATAAAAGCTGAGCAACCAAAGGGACCAGTGTCTCTTTCTTCAATCGCTGTCATCCAAGGAGGACTCTGACTACTTGTCTGCCTTTGATCCTGATCCATGTGTTACTGAATCCAGTTCCTCAGTTCAGCCCCATCCATTGCCGAGTCCAGCCTTGCACTTTCCCAGCGTCTGCTGGTGACATGATCATCACCCTGCGAGCTCGATATTGGTTTTGTATATATTGTATATATTTCATTATTTTCTTATTAATATTATTTTTCCTTTCTCATTTTTCTCTCACTTGGGAGACAAGTAAGAGAGCATCTGTTGTTCGTTTTAGTGGCCAGGCCAGCCCAAACCATGACAAATATCAAGTCCTCATTTTATTCTTGCCTTTTGCTTGTGTATAGCAGAGAGAAGACAAAAGACAATCCCTAGATAATAAGGCAGAGATTTAAGGAGGCAGAAGAGAAGAAAGGAAACAAAGCTTGTTTAAGTGCATGGGGGAAAAGGCGAGAAAAAGTGTCTCATGAGGCTGAAAAGATGGATTTGTCTTCAAGAGACTTTATGATATAGATATTAGAGAGGTCAATGCATAAAGGAGGCAATAGCACAGCAGAAATTTAACACATCAGATGCAGTGCTACTGTAGAAGGCAGAAAACTTATGTTAGGTCTTGGGAGAAAGATGGCTGTAAATACCATCCCATATCCTTTTGCTCCAATTCTACTTCCCTTTCTGCTGAAAAAGAAACTTTGGCCAGGGAAGAAAAAGGATTTTTTATTACCTGCCGTGTTGCTGCTCAGCTCTGAGTGACAGCAGGCTAGGAAGAAAACAAAAGCTTTGCCCTTACAACAGGTGATGTAGTGGGCCAGAGTAGCTGAGCCTATGCCAAAGCATTATCCCACTCTACTCTACTTTACTCTACCCTACTCTACCCTACTCTACTCTACCCTACCCTACCCTACCCTACTCCAAGCCATTCCCCCCTCTTTTCTAATTCTGGTGAGGAGACCTTTTTTCTCAGAAAGTACCTGAAGCTGATCATTTCTACTTATTCAGTGATGTTCCAGAACTGATCTTGAAGAGTCTTTCTCTCTCCAGATTTACTATCCGGGCTTTTAGCACTGCAATATACGATCATCTAGGAACATTTCCAAGCTTCTGTCCCAGCAGAGTACACTTGTAATTTGCCCAGTCAACCCTTTCATCCCTCCTCTCCCTCTGTCGTTCCCTAGAAACGGGGAAGAAAGTCTGAGGCACCCGCATTTTTGGCCATCCTTCTTCATATTCATAACTTTAATCCTTCCTGCTTCTGCTAGGTGAGGCCACACAAAGCAAACATTTCCCAGTTGTAGCCATGCCAAGAGGCTTTTCATTACACAGCTTTCATGGATTATGCAGGTGCTGAAGAATTTGAGGCACATATAATAAAATGGCTTCTGCTCAATTTCAGTTTGAACTTTGGGACTTTATCAGATCAGAGCTGTGCTTGTTTTCATTTTTCTTCCTTCCTGTTCCCTTGAAGAACTCAGGGAGTACACACTTCTTCACGCTGGTCACCTCTTACATTAAGTGACCTCTCCTTTGAGCCACGACACCACAAGTACGATCTTGCTGGGGAGGAAGAACAACACAGTCCCTCAGCACCACGTTAGCCTGGCCAGAGAGATCATTCCTGGAGGATGTGAGGCACCATCTCCCTGCGCCAAGCACCTCCAGCCCGGCAGCAGTGAGAGAGGCCAGGTGGAAAGCCCAGCTTTCTAAATGAAAGCTTTCCTGCCTTCTCCAATGTTCTGGAAGAAAGCTGCGATGGGCTCTGGGGTTCAGGGCAAAGACGACACCCTTCATTGTAAAGTGCTTTCAGTGCTGGTGAGAAGTGCTGCTCTGACACCACTGGAGACTGAACTACTCCATTTATTCCCCCCCCCCCGCCCCCCCACTAGGCACAGTGCACAGGAGGAAATGCAAAGCAGGGCATCAGAGCAAGCTTCATCCTGTACCTCCGCCAGAGTGTCACGGGCATCTAGAGACGCCTTGGGGGCAAGTGGTCTCTCCAGCACCCCTGCCTTCGAGGGACTGAGCATCTAATCTAGAGTGAAGAGCTCAGTGAGCTCTGCTTTCCCTGAAATCACTGGGAGGGCTAGGTGCTCTGAAGCTTTCCTCTGAAAATCAGGCTTTTTCCAATATCCCAGGGGTGCTGTGGAAGCCAATTCACCACTTTTTTTTTTCAGAGGTATTCAGATAATAATGATGTACAGAGTACAGTAACAGTTGTGTAAAAATAATCTGGGTACAGAAAGCCCTATATCCTATTATATATAGTTTACAAAAGTCTGCTTCCACAGGGAGCACACTCTGCCCTGTTACACTCTGCCTTTTCTATGCCAGCCACCATTGCAGTATCTACAAATCCAGTATACTAAAATCTAATGTTTGTTTAGTGTCTCTTGAACCACGTCTTGCAAAGGTGGCCAGGGCTCACCAGGGCCAGAAGGAAGCAGAAGAAAAAACAGAAACAATTTTTTTCCTCCCTTTTTCTTTCAGTGAGGAGAGAAGAGAGGACAAAAACAGATGGAGAACGGAAGAGAGTGATGAGAAAAATTAAAGTAAAGTTTGTATTAAAGATGACAAATGGAGTGTGACAGGAAGCAAGAAACATAAATGTATGTAAAACCCCAGTATCAGGCAGTGTTAAGGGTCTTTTGTAAAACGCAGATTTACCCTAAGCTCCTCCTGAAGACAAATGGAGTTGGAAGTATGCAAGAACAGAACACAGAAGGAGCAGGAGGGGTAATACAGAAAGAGAGAGACTCGGTAATGCCTCCCCTGTTTTACCTTCTTCCCTCTGCATTTGACTTCCCTCCCCTGCTGCCCATCCCAGCCTAGCACCAAAGCCTTGCTCACATTCAGAAGTGACTACAACATTATCCTAAAGGTTTTTCTTCCCTTTCAGCTCCTGCCCCAACCACTGGTGCAATATTATGCTGCACAAGCCTGAGAATAATCCAATCATAAAGCATTCAGAGCAGCACGTTTGATAAATGGCTGGGATGAAAAAGGCTGGAGGTGGAGGGATGGTATCTCTGCTTTATCAGTGCCCCAGCACTCTGCTCAAACACACTCATTCCACGTACCCCAGCATTAAACATTTTAATTCAGGAACTCTGAAAGGTGTATTCTTGTTTTTAAAAAAGACCGTTTAATGCAAGTGAGGCTGGGCTGGGGGCTGGGAAGAGAAGAAGGACGATCAGGGAGAAGGAGGGAGGAAGTATAGAAAGACATTTAAAGCTGTGAGAAAACACTCTCCCTTATGGAGAAATTTTGATTTTGAAGTTTACTCTTCTATTAACATTTAAATTGAAAGGCGTTTCTTCCAAGCTCCACATAGGAAACCAGAAAATCTGCATTTAAATAGATACCATTTAAAAGTGGGGAAAAACATATATCAGCTTTGAATGCTTCCCCATTTGTCTGAAAAGAACTTCACTTATAGATGATTATTAATTTTTTTTTTCTTTTTTCTTTGTGTGTGCTAAAAAGAGAAATTGGAAGTACATTAAAATTCTGCTTGGCACAAGAAGGAGGCAGGGGGATGGCTGCTTAATTGCCCAAAACCCAGGTTTTAAGCTCAGATATTCTGCAGGAGGGCCTCTGGAGCCTGCAGGAGGAGGTCCAGCCTGCTGCCACAGAGGGGACCAAGTAAGTCCTCTCCGGTCTGGTCCTGGTGCCATGGTGTTCATGCCCAAGGGGCTGCACGCTCCCACTGAAATGCCTACCTCGCTGGGGATGTCACCAGCGTCCCCAGTCCCAGCTGGAGAATCAGACCTTCTGCAGTTTTGTTAGACACCTCTGTACCTTCAGGGAACCATCTAGAAAGCAGGGCCATGCACCTCCCCAGAAGCCACCTAAGCACAGCTGTTATGAATGTTGTTAACTGGGGTGCCACAGGAGGAGAGCTCACAGCCAAGGAGCCAGTGGGGTTTGAGGAGGCTGTGTTCAGAGGGTTTGGAGAGAAGTCTTGGGACAAGAAGAGATGTCCATATGTTGATCCACATTTCACATCACACTCATCTTGTGTGCTGGCACCCAAGGCTTTGCACAGCCCATCACAAACCCAGAAACCTCGTATGAGGTTTGGATCTGGTGTTCTGCACAGTGCTACCTCCTTTCCTGCAGCAAAAGCAGCAACAACAAGAGCAAGAGGAGGTTCCTGAGCAGGGGAAAGCTGAAATCCCCAATGCACTCAATGCAGGTGGAAAGCTGGAAATGAATAAAGGTAATATCCCCATGTTGCATGCAAGTTCTCTCTACCTCCTGCCTTCACCTGCTTGTCCCTGCCTCCTCTCAGTCTGAAGTGACCACTCTGAGGCTCAGCCTTGCCATATGCCAGTGCCCCGCAACCTGGATGTTGGCCATCGGCTTGCATACAGAGGGACGGGCAGGAGCATGGAGGGGAGTAGGGACGTTCCTGCCTTGTGAGAGAGGGGCCTCTCACTGGCTGTGTCTGCTGTAGAATCCCCATTTCTTGTTTTTTGTCGTGAGTGGTGAAATGTAATTTCACTACCAGCAGCATTCAGGGAACAACAAAGAGCCACCTGTGCATAGCACTCACTCTAATTCCAGGGCACAATGGGATTCATTGCCAGTGAAGAATCCCTGGGACAATCCAATTATTAATATTCATTCCTTTTTATCTCTGCCTCATTTTCAAGCTCATTCCTACAGAAAAGGTCAGACACATACTACCCCCCAGCAATGCATTATCGGCCACCTCGAGGGCCTTTTCTGCCATGTCAAAACGGGAATAATCAGGAGTGAAGGAGCGTTGGTGCCTGAGAGGCTCAGGACCCATGGACTCTGGTAGGTTTCACCTTCAGGTCATTGGTCTGAATCTAGGTCAGGCTTATGATGGCTGCGATCTACAGACCAAAAGCTGGGCAGTGGTTCCTATGAAACAGAAGCTCCATACAAACCTAAAGGACAAGCACCTACACTGTGCTTTATCTCTTTTTAGAGAGTAACAACACAACACTGATTTAACTTTTTGGTAGGGTCTGGGCACTTCTCCCCCTCCTCCTCTCGCCTCTCTAATGGATGGCTTCAGTGCTTCCAGCTGGACATTAGGTTGACTTTGAAAAAACAAGGTGGAAAAGCCAAAGAAAAAAATGAGGCATGAGAAGGATGGTTCAGTGATCCAGATACTAGCTGAGAGTCTATAAAGATGCAGATACTACTCTCCGCTGTCTCACAGACCTGCACGGCAAAACAGACAGGCTTTCTGTGCCTTGGTTCTCGTAAACTGGGATAATCTCATCTCACCGGGTTGTTTTGAGGATTAATATATTAAAGACTGTGAGATAGATTCTCTGCAACGATGGTACCAGAAGCCCTAAAAATGCCTTGAACAGATAAAAACTTTGCAGTAGGAGATGGGAATTTTTGTCATTGGTGACCTTGAGGACAATCTGATTAAATCTGAAAAAGCACAGAGATGAAAATAAGCAAAACGGTAGCTCTCATCTGTATACAGGCACCTGTCAACTTGGGGAGAGCAACTGAACATCGTGACTATTTCTTGAGCCAACCTGAAACGATGAAACCAAGACCCCCAGACTCCCAGATTGACACTGGGTTTTGCAGCATCATCCTGTCTCTAGTCACTGGGTCAGTGAAGACGAATGTCTGCTGATGCTCAAGACCCCAGTGAATTTGGCCAACTTGCTCTCATTGCCTCACAGCTTGCCAGGATCTCACAAGGAACAGCCTCCTTCGTCCTGGGGTCTCTAGCTATTTTTTTTCCTCTGCAGATGGCAACCACTTTCTGAAAACATATATGTGACAAGAAGAAATGTTTAGTAGAAGCAGGTGCCTGGAAAATGGATTCCCATTTGTCCTTCCCTCCCCCTCTCCAAAACCCAATCATTTCCCTGTTAATAAGCTCGCTGACTATAATGTGGCGCTAACCTTTCACAATTGATGCCAGTGACATTTTGACAGTTCCACATATGGGCCTGCTGAAAGCAGAAGGAATATAAATTTGCAATTTGGTAAAAAGCTGGGTGAGCAGCCAAAGCAGCTTGGGGGAAGGAGGAGAAAACCGCCAAGCAGCCAAACAAAAGCCCACTGCACAGATGTTACACACAGCAAAAAAAGAAAAGCGCATCCACAGCTGGATGTACCCCAGCAAATATGCGCTCCGAAAAAAAGCCTTAGGCACCCATTAAGCTTGAGATGCCTCCCAACAGATTCTCCTCACGTGGCAAACTTAGGGAGTTTTTCCTAGCAGAAGGGAAATGGGACACGGCACTCAATCTGTGCAAACTATCCCGTTAACATCAGATGTCACAGGACTCTGCGGTTGCTCTAACAAGGAATCGTCAAGATTTCCACCAATGTGATCAGCCGTAGGGAAACAACTATTTTCTAACACTGTTTTGTGGTGTGTCTTTGTATTTACTTCTCAAGGTACCTCTGCACAAAACACCACTGACAGTTCACAGATTGGCTCTGCTACTCGGCACGCATATCACACGCCGTACATCTTCCCCAAATTACATTTCTATTGAGTCCTGTAATATTTGTCTGAAAACTAACTTCCAGAAAGGGGCCTGATTGTCATGCGACAAGATGAAGGTCAGAAAAATGTTGCACTTAGTGGCTTGCTCATGTGATGAATTAACACCCACTGTTAGAAAAACAATCCTGTTCTTTCATTTGGATATGTCTGGTTTCTGCTTCCAGGCACACTTATTGCCACACAGTGAGTTAAGCGGTGCTGTGATCACTCCCGTTCTTTCTGATCCCTGTTCCAGCAACACCGAAATAACTTTTTTTGCTGAAATCAGAGGACTCCGGTTTTTACCATGGCTTACTGATGCCTCAGTGGAAATTGTGGAGGTGGAGTCGCTGTATAAGCATTTGTAAATAGTCATGTGTGGTAATGGCATAGCTGTTGTACGCGGCTAACCAAAGATGCAAAATTACTATTTAAATATAACGGTTTATTAGAATTTTCCTTATGACAATGTGGGTCTTCTGGGCAGACCAGACAGGAAGAACAAGGGTCCAGATAAGCATACCCCAGCTTGCAACTGAGAGGCAATGGGGCATGCCCTTCCCATCTCCAGAAGCACAGAGCCAAATGTGGAGCTCAAAAGAGCTCTAACAAATGCCAAAATGCTCCCTAAGCAAGGGTAGTGGGAGCCACTGGCCAGCAGCTGCTGGTAGAGGTGGACTGACGCTGAAAGTACAGCCTCAGAGAGCTGGGTCTTTGCACCAGCGGCGAACAGTTAGCCTGATGAAAAAGTCAGATTTACTATTTTTCAGACATTTTCCCTGAAGTGTTTTTTGTGATGAAGAAATAATAGTAGGGTAGCTGCTGGATCGCTGTATTAACCACACTTGTGGGGAGTGTGAAGCCCAAGACCTTTATGAAGTAATGTCACTTGATAGGCAGGGGACTGCTGCCAAGGCTGGACCAGGCGTGGGTGTTTCATGCGATTGCAGGATACAGATGACTGCTACAAGCATGACATTTGTAAGGGGTTATGCTTGATGGGACTGGGAGGATGATGGGGGTCAGAAGTGCAGGGTGTCCAGCAGCTGTGACAGAGAGCACACTGGATTTCACCATGGCATGCTTGATCTGAAGCCATTCACCTGTCAGACTTCAGGAAACAGCATGAAGTTGCTTCCAAAGCCAGTATACCATGTTTAGCTCTGACCGCTTCTGGCAACACATTGCTTCGTCTAAAATAACCGGTAGGATCCAACTTGGCATGTGTGACTACCTGGTCTCATTGGACAAAAAAAGTAGGACTTCTTATTTGCCTTCAACTCTGCAAGCAGATAGGGTTTCCACATATGGCACAAGACAGAGAGTGCCCTGCCTTGTTTTAGCAATGCTGATGACACAGAAAGCCCATCATCTAAAGCTTTCTCCTCAAGTCAGCTCATTCCCAGCCTTGTAGAGGGTGTCTCAGGCCCAGCACCCCATTCCCACCCTCCAGAAGACCTTATTTGCTTCTTTGTCTTCCCAAGCCGCTAACGAGCTGTGCTGCTATTCGCCCTTTTTCAGGAAAGACCTATCTTTGCGCAGGCTCCCCTGATGGCAGCCGCAGTGGAAGCACCGGTTAGTGGCAGATTTTTCTACAGCAGCGTTAGCGCTCCTGCTGCTGCTATCATTACAAAAGCCTACACCAAACCGGTGCAACTGTGGGAGATTTTCTGAGAAATGACCGCACATTAGTGGAAGTTGGCCAGTTTAAACAGCCTCTGCACGCTGACTGGCAGGGTAGGAGGATGAAAAATCTTGCAGCTCTATGTGGTCTCATAGGACCTGTTACCTTTTCACGAAGAGCACCCCTCGATCTTTGCTAAGGAAAACAGTGAGCGCTGCTCATGCAGTAGAGTCGTGCAAGCAATACTCTGCCTACAGCTCCAGGGTGATGCAGAGTGGCGTGAGGCCATGAGATGCGGCTGGAGGTCTCTGAAGGGACTGATGCTTGCATGGTAAACAGGACAGAAGGGCCCTGTACTTTCTATAAGATTATTTAAGACTACCTAAAACCAACAAACAACTCCCCCAACACCACCAACATACCCTGGTGGTGTTGCTTTATACCATGCGTTTTTCAGCTGCCATTCCAAACTGGATGATTGTCGCTGCCGTATACCCACCAACCCAGAAGTCCCTGTGCACGGTGTCTCTGAAGTCTGCAGACTGCACAGCAACGTGAGGACAAAGGGTGCTATCTGACTTTATCCTACCTACCTCATCCATCAGCCAGGAGCAGGGCTGGTTATGTTGTTTGTGGACGTGCAAAAAGAGACATGGGGAAAGAGCTGACAGTTATAAATGTTTTGCAACCTGAATGTGACATTAATATATGTATGCAGTGTGTTCACAACATTAGGTATTTGTGCACAACCCTAATAAATACTGTGTTCGACAGCAGTTTCACAAAACCACTCAGTGATCTAGAAGAACTTGCCGTGAAACAGACTCTCTAGTTTTACTGAAAAAAAAGAAAATATCCCTGTACTTAGTCAGGTTCTTTACTTAGTGGAAATCTAGAGCAACTCTAATGAGCACATACAAAGTTTAATTACTCACCAGCAGATTGAAATGACCAGATAGCCAAGCGATCAAAACCTGCTCCATAAAACACGTACTTGATTCTGTGCCCCAGAAGAGAGTTCTAGTAAACTTCCAAGCCTATAAATACTGATATAGGATGCATGGAGTTGTAACATCTGCACCCAAGGGACTCTCTGCGGAAGGCACCGCTATCCTGTTTCTCTCACTGAGTGGTGGTCCAGTAGCTGAACTCAGAAATCAGAATTTTCACCATACTCCATGGCTTTCATTACTTGTTCACTTCAAAGGCTGAGTCTGTGATACAGAGGTAGTTCAGAGATGTTTATAATGCAAGTTGGAAGCTGACTGCCTTGACTTGCCCCCACTGCTTCCTCAAAAGCAGTGCAACAAAATGTCTGTGTAGTTATCTGCTCTGGTTTTCTACTGGTTTTGAGATGTTAAAAGAGAGGGAAACTTAAGTATTGCTTAAAAAAAGTTGATATGCTCCATATAAAAATACCGGAATGTCTCATATGGGCATTTTCTTTGAATAAAACTTCTCACTTTTCATTTTCCTCACACCGCCCAGGTGTTGTGGTGCTGTATGTGGAGACATGAACATACATGCTGTGCTGCTGTAGGTGGTCCATTCCCCCTTGCATGGTACCAGAGCAGTCTTGAGGCTGCTCCCGTTATGCAGGGCTCAGCCATGGCCCCAGGACTGGAGCATGCACGTCAGGACCAGCTGAGGCCAAATTCTTGGGAGCTGCTTCCAGCCAGGGTGACAGCCCCTGCCCCATGACTGCTATGGTCTCGCCATGTCATAGCCAGGCCTGGGCCTGGCCAGGGACACCCCACATCTCAATCAGGACCCTGCCCCCAGACTGACTTCCCAGTTGGCTGTCAGACCTGCCTGGCCACCGCAAGTCTGCCTGGATGCTGGCCTCCCCAAGAGGCAGCTGGCCCCCACTGCTCCCTGGCAACTGAGCATCCCAAAAGCAGTGCAACAAAATGTCTGTGTAGTCATCTGGTCAATTCTGGTTTTCTACTGTTTTTGAGATGTTAAAAGAGGGGGAAATTTAAGTATCGCTTAAAAAATGTTGATATGCTCCATATAAAAATACCAAAATGTCTCGTATAGGCATTTTCTTAGAATAAAACTTCTGAATTTTCATTTCAAATCAGCTTTTTTTTTTTTTTAAATTGCACTTACATTAAAAAGAAAAAGGAGAAAGGATTCAAAAGGGTTAAATAAGACAATCAAAGCATCTCAATTCAGCCAAAATTCTTTTGGCTGCTCCAAAATAAATTGTTGTTCATTTTGCTGAAAAACTTCTAAAAGCCACCTGCAGCCCTTCCACCATGCTGTTTTATTCACTTTGCCTTTCCAGCCAGAAAGCCCTTTATTTCCACAGCTCTGTCCATCAGTGCAGCCCCTGAGCGGTGGCAGAGGGCTAATAATATCACTGGCAAGAATGAGAAGGCTAAACTTGGAAGCCATGCTTTGACAGGTGAGTAAAAAAGCAATTCGTTCCCAAATATTTCGTTTCTGAGATGACATATGGTTTCATTTTTTTGTGCCTACCCACGAGTGATTCAATTGATTTGGGATCTGAAACCATGTAGCACATTTTCTCACTTTTAAGAAGCTTTTCAGTTCGCCTGTATTGGCTGGTTTGCTCACTTCCTAATGGGTCTCTCCAGATCTGATGCAGTGTTTGAAGCTGTGATGGGTACATACGCGAAGGAGGGGGAACAAATGGAGGGAAAAGCCCACTGTGCATTGCTAACAGTCGCACCGTTCCGAAAAGCTGTGGTTAGGAGATTCCTAATTCAGTTAACCTCTTTGATCTCCTCATGCAGTATGAAATATCGAAAGGTAATGAAAAGATTGCAGGCAGGTCTGCTATGTTTGCATATCAAAACACATGCCTCAGCCTGGTAGAAAGCAGGAGACAGATACAGTAAATACACTTGTGATAGATGGAAAAAGCATCTTTTGATTGGGAAAGAACAGCTTTCTTCCCGGGCGTGTAGTGCTCATGCATGTGCAATAAGGAAAAAAATCCCGAAAACTTGCGGTGTATCAGGAAGTGATGGACACTGGGGCCAGGATTCACTTCTGCTGCACTCCACTAGACCACGGGCATCATTTATCTCCCTTTTTCCCTTAGTTACTAGCAGCAGAGCAGAAGGCAGACAGCTATCCTGACGATGACAATGATATGCCCCTTAAATGAGCCTATCCCGCCAAATGCTCCGTCACCAAAATGTGCGACACGTTCTACCAGGGTTCAGGTTCCCATTCTTCTTTTCTTTAACTGAGGCCTGTCCAGCTAGAGAGACGAGGCACATGTCCAATGCATGTATTTTAAGAAAATATATCACCCTTCCCCTTACAGCTGCCAACCTGCTCCCTTCAGCTATCTCCCCACCTTTCCTCCTATCTTTCCCTCTACCCCATCTCTGGTGCAACTTCCCCTCCTTTTTTCTACCTGCTCTTCTCTGCCTCATAGCACTCTGGTTTTTCACTGTCTTTTTTGCTCCTCCTTTCTTAACGCACACCTCCTTTTCCTTTCTGACTTTCCCCTATAATTTCCTCCCATCTCCTTTCTCTCTCTCTTTCTAGGTTGACACATCTTAACTCCCTCCCAGTGACATTTAAGACATCTGAAAAGCTGCAGTTAGGTATCGGTTTCCTTACGAGGTCAAAAGAAAATATTAGGGAAGTCAGTGGCCAGATGCAATGATTATGGTTCAGTGTGGACAAGAGTGACACCAGTCTTTATGGTCCCAGATGAGATTTAAATTGTTGGTAAAATGCAACATCATTGATTTTCCACTATCTCCCTTTGTGGTATCTCTCCAGAGCTGAGGTAAGAGACCTTGGGTGCCTTAATCTCTGCATTTCTCACCTTAATGTAGTTGCCTTCTCTTATGCATAAACTCAGCTATGAATATCCTGGATTTCTGCTGTTTGATATTGTCCTCTACTATTTTTACCCATAAGTTACTGATACTCTTAACTGTAATACCACTTGATGTTTTGCTTAGCTATTTTCTTACTGTGCTTATTTTAATTTTTTTTTTTTTTTTAAATCACATGTAATGAGATATATAGGAAAACCAAAGAGAATCCTGCCTTCTGATATTTTTAATGGCTGGATGACCTGAAGTAACACCTTTACATCACTGCTCCTAATTTAACCTTTTTTAGGACATATTCACTGTTTTGCTGTGGTGTCACACGCCCAAAGCACACTAGTGACTTTGGCTTCTCACCTTTGATCAACATTTTCATCTAGAAGCTCTATAAATGAGCTTACCGCTACAGCGAGGGGTGACAGGGAGTCTCAGTGTCCCTGTGCTCCAGGCTCCATTCTCGCAGTGACTGTGCCCCAGCCACAGGGGTGCCATCCCCCATCCACGGTGGGTTTCTGAGCCCTGGCATAACCCTGCCAACTGCGACCTCTTCCTTCAGGGGAGGGACATCCCCAGTGCCACTGAGTCTCCACAGCCCACCGTCTTGCTGTGTTCAATAAGCCACAGAGGAAATGTGGTGACTGCTTGGACTCCATTGTCTGCACCTCCAAGTGACCTGAGTCTGGCGCAGACGCTGATAACCACACCATCTAGACACAGCAACCATTGACAACTTAGCTTAATTACATCCTAATTTCTTCACGTAGAGCCTATGAGCAAGATTTCAATTAACTGTAACTATATATACGTTTGATACATCTCTATCATTCCATTACAATGATTTGGGACAAGACAAAGATAAACATAGATGTTAACATTCTGTAAAGGATGAGATTTTTAATTAATTTTAATGAAAAAATTAATTATCAAGTTATTTATAAAGGCTTGTAAAATTCATTTTCTAGTCACAGAATGTACTTTCTGTATATTTGGGATAGGTTTGTTCTGTCTCTCAAAAAAATAGAGATCCTGAACCCCTTTTGATCTAATCTGGTTTTACCATGGAGTGTTAATCAGCAATTCTTATTAGAAAGAGCTTTGGAATCCTCAAATCAAAGACCCGTCTAAGTGCAAAGTCCTATTAGGACTTTCAGTGAACATTTTTATTAGCATGAGAAGAGCTAAATAAGGTTTAGCTCAGGCTGTAGCCTGTCTGACTGAACCAAACCTCTTCTTGCTGGGAGGAACAGCTGGAAATATGCCAGACCCTTAAAACGAAGCCCCTTTAAAGTTAAGCTCCGCTATGGCCCATTACAAAGTCACCACATCCCTGAGACAGGGTTTGAAGCTCTGCTAGCACATAATTAAGTAAGCATTTTCAAGCGAAGAATTCCATATGATAAATCTGAAGACGAATCCGTCCGTGGAAGAGGATGTGTCCTGAGTCGAGACTTTGGATTCACTTATTAAGCGGGCAGCTTGGCTTCAGGAAATGCCGGGTCAGGGTTTGCTAGCCATTAAAGCTGCCCTGTTTGCTGGCTATTTATTAATTTTAAGCATGGCTGCAGAAGCAGCCAACAGCCTCCCATGTGCTGTAGCACTATGTGCCGCTGTTCAGCCAGCAGCCAGGTTTCCCGGCTGCAGAGCTGTCACTTGGAGCGATGCTCAGAGCCCGGGGGTGGCATTCCATGGGCCCCACGCAGGAACAGCCATTGCCTACATGTAGGGCAGTGTCTGACTGCTCCCACCTGCAGTTACATTTCTGGGGACATCTCTCAAACCGTGAGCAAGTTTGTTAGCCCCTGCCATCTCCCCACAGATGGTTTTGAAAATGCCTGGAGGATTTGCACCAGTGGATGCCTCTCAACTTCTCTCTCTGGCTGATGGCAAACACATCCATACTGCTGGGGTTGTGATGCTGGGAAGCCCAAACCCTGAACCTCCTGCACCTCCCCGCCCCGAGAAAGGCATCGCGATAGAGAGGAATGGCTGGGCTCTCGGGTCAGAGGCTGGGTGCTGCCTTGTGGCAGCCATGCTAGCTGCCATCCCTGTAATTAGTCCCGTTAGTGGGTTGCTATGGAAGTTTCCCCTCCCTGGAGAAGGTGTCAGGGCACTGCTCAGAGGAGATGAGGAAATTAAGGAGGAGGAAGGGAAAATGCAGATGACTGAAGGAAAAACAACATTGCCTGTTGAAACTCCCCCCAGAGCATTATCTCCTCGGCCAGAGCAGACCACACACTTTAAAGTCAGGACTCATTGACTGTGTATTTTGTCTCCAGAGAAATGTTCGCCTTGGCATGACTAATACAACAAGCAAACGCAGCACAGCAGAAATGTCACCAAAGTCCCTCCCACACAGGACCTGTGATTACCATAAGCGAGCACTCTTAACCTGCTTCATCTTTAATTGATAGCTAAAGAAAGCTGTGAAGGAGGAGAAAACTATGCTGAATTTTTGCGTCTTCTTGACTCTCAGTAAAAACATGGCTTCTGAAAAGAAAAAAAAAAACCATCAGGCAAATTCAACTCCCTTTGTGCTACTGATTCACAGCTTCCAAGCGCTGGAGAGAAACAGAGCAAATCCCTCGCACGACTGTACCTCCTGATTCAGAGGAGAGTGCAAACAAGACTGAGGGAGAGATTTAGTTCCCAGCCCACACCAACTGCTGCACCGGTGGGGAGAAGCAGCTGGGGGGAAAAGCTGGGAACGAAAGTCTTTAAATGGTTTTTGTTCCTCCGGTGTCACAGGGGGTGAGAATCCATAGTCTAGGTAAATCTGGATGTAAAACGAGCAGGGACCCAGCTGGAATCAGTTTAGTGATATAAAGACACATAGTCTTAATTAAGGGAATTGTGATTTGCCAATGAAATCCCAGCAGGGCGTCTGTCTGCCTGATCAAAGGCTCGACTTTCTGATGGAATCTTAAGTGCATGAGCCATGAAATTACTTTTTGAAAAGGGAACATGCGGCACAAAGAGGCAGAGCGAGAGGGGAGGAGGTGGAAGGGAGGTGGGAGGGAGAGCGGAGCAGAGCACCAAGTGATGCTACTGGGAGCCTCCATTCCTTCCCTCCAAACAAAGCTAGAGCGGGGCAGGCTGGAGGAAAAAAGGTGCCAAACTGTCAGCAGAGTCACCATCTAAAATCATTACCCAGCCTACTGAATAAAGACACATTCCTAATTTGCTCTTCAAAATTATTTTAAAAGTGCTTAGCAGAATTTGGGGGCAAATGGTTACTTTTCTAAATCCTGTTTTCCCACCCTCATGCCTTATTCGTCACAGACTAGACAAAGGCACCTGCTATTTCTGCTCTGAACCTGATTTTCTAAGAAGCCTGGAGATCCAAAAAGCAAGGTGGCTATCTCCAAACATTTCCTCTTTTATTTTTTTTTTTTTTTTGACAGCAACACAACCTATTTCCCTCTGTTTTGTTGCATCAATACTAAATGCTTCAACCTAGCTGTTCTGAAAGATACTGAGCTTTTCAGTGTACATAGGAAGAGCTTTGGATCAAATCCCAAAGTAGGCAAATTCTGCACAATCTGGAATTATAATGCTGTGGGGTCCTAAACCACTGAAAGCTCTGTAAATCAAGACACAAAGTTGACAGAAGAGACACAATCTACCATCTTCATTTATCATGTCTGTACCACATGAGCAATCCCCACAGCACTCGATAAACTTCCCAAATCCCATCTCCTCACGAAGCTCTGCGGGATTAACCCAGGACAGCCTTAGCTTGGTTTCTGAAGGTCTGGTGGGGCATCCAGAGGACATCACATTTCCAACCGTCTTACACAGATCTTCTCTAACATTTAAATGTTAGAGAATTTTTTAATAGAGTATTTTTTAAAAAGCTCTCTCATTGCCCGACTAAAACCCAACGTAATGATTACAGAAACTATTATATCAGAAAAAAGCCAGCTTCCATCTTCCTCAAAAGTGTCTAAAGCAAGTGCTTCAAAGGAAGAAATAAAACATCCATATGCACCTGCTGTGCAGGGCAGGACATCATTTAACGGAGGAATAGTCCCAAGCAAACACACTGGGCTGTTTCACTGGTCAGGCAACAGCATGGACCTAATAAATCACAATTGGTGTAGTGATGCCATGCCAAGATTTAAAGTAAAAGATAAAATAAGCAACCAAGCCCTATGAATTTCCAGCTGCGTTCAAAGAATCTGGAGGAAAGCAAGGGATGTGGTAAAATAAAAATAATAAAGTAAAAAGAAAGACGAAACCAGCGTGGGAAAACACTCCATTCTGAAGCATCTCCAACAGTTTGTGTAGCAAAAAGCTGAAGGGTTTCTGACAAGTGGCTGCCCAGCACAGAGTGCAGCTCTGACCCAAGCCAGTGGCGTAAGCAAAACGGTGCCTCCACTGCTCCCCAGTTTGCTTGGTTCTTACTAATGTTGCTAGATCTAAAAGGAAAATAAATCTCAGCATCATTCACTGAGTCAGCTTTAAAGCTCTGCTTTGGGACTGTGTAGCTCTTGAGAAAAGCTGCAGGTTGAACAAATAAATAAGAGGGTCGCAGAACTCAAACATTTACCATAATTACCCTATTTCAACATGTGGGTGTCTCCCTTCATGCCCCATTCAGTAAGTGTCAGTCACCCGATTTATTTAGTAAGGTATGGTTAGCTATGCAGTGGCTGCACATACCCAGTTCTTGAGCCTAGTGAAGGCTTTCCCAAATCAGAAGTGGGCCTCCTGGGCACAGGTGCTTTGCTCACACCAGTGGAAGAACTTGTGAAGCTTGCATGGGTGAAAGAAATATTTTCCTCAGTGCTTTTTTCCCCACATCATCAGCTATCACCAGGTCCCTCTCTGCACAGCTTCACTGCCATGGGATAAAAGAGCCTCCTTCACTGCAGCTGTGGCCGCCAGCTCCCATCCACTCAACCACCTTCTCACTTCTCAGTCTTTTCACATCTCAGGGAAATGCATTTTCTCTCTTGCCTCTTTTCTTTCTCCCCTGCCACTGTTATTGCACGCAGGCTGATCCTGCGCTCTAAAATTTTGAAGAGAAAATTTATATAAAACATACAGCTCAAAGTATAAAGGAATGTGTTTTCCAGGAGATTATAACAAAAAATGTGGGGTTTTTAAGGAGGATTAACAGCCATTTCACATACGTGGCTTCTTCAGAACACTTTCGTTCTCACTATCAGAACAGGCTTCACAGCAAAGCAGCAATTCACAAGCTCGAGTTTTCCAAGCAGGTTCTGTGCTGTGCTTGAGGGGCTAATTAAAAACACCAAAATACACTATTAATTTGTGTATCTTCAGTCATAAACTGCTGGCTCTGCTGTTCACCCCCAAGCACATTTGAGATCTAGAAGAAAGTATCCCAACGTAACAACCCCACCAAGTTCTCATCCGAGTTGCTCACAATTTATTTTCCAAGCCAAAGAGCAGTGGGTGGCCGCTCAGGGTCAGGAGGAAATCTGAATTTCAGGCTGCCTTGACAGACAGAATTCCCCGTGCCTGGGACTTCACATTGTTGCCAGGTTTCTGACTCAGGAGCACCCAGCACCAACTGCTGAGCCATCACACAAGCCAGGATGCTGCACGTGGCTGGTTACTAACACCATGAGTGGTTAGACCAGGAGTAAGATCAGCACGGCTCCACTGACTCAGCGGAGCTGGAGTGCTTTACAGCACTCGAGCATCAGATTCATGACATATAGCTAGATCTGTGTGCCTGTGTATGTGTATGTGGCAACCGTGCACATATTAATGCCGAAATATGAGACTGCAGACTACGCAGTCTTTCAGAAATTTCTTTGAAAGGTTTCCTTTGGGATACTTTTCTGTATTTCCCTGAAAAACCTAAATGGCCAGAATCTTGTAATGCCATGCCAAATGCTCTCCATCACTATAGGACCAGATCAGCAGGAGTATGGTTTTCTAGTTAAGACAAGGAATGAATACTTGGGAGGGGTGAGGCCTGCTCCTGGACTTCAGCCCTCCATCCAGGAAAGTGCACTTTTTTCCTTCTGTCCATCCATACCTTCTTCTCTCCTTCCCTCCACCCCATAGTATAAGGCTTGTCTCCTTTTCAGATGCTACAGTTACACCAGATAAAAAAAAACCCAACCAAAACCAACAAAAACCAGGAATTAGGTGCTCTGCCCCTTCACAGACCACGTTTTTTTCTGCTCTTGTGGATATGTATTTCTGAGTGCTTCTGCCTTCTCAGAAGAACTCTATCAGTTCAGACAGCAATTTCTCCTGTAAATAAAAGGGGCTGCTTGTAAAGATGTGATCAGCAGTCATTCCCTGCTCGCAGCTTCTAGCTCTGCTGGAGTTCATACCTGGTTTGCTCATCCGCAGGGATCTCCTCTACAGTAGATTCCCCCTCCTCTTCCTTATACAATGAAAAAGTCCTAATCCATCCCTCCCCACAAACACTCTACTTAAAATCAGTACTCATTGTAGTTAGTCCCCAGTTCTCAAAGGGCATTAATTGCTTTGGGCTTCACCTCAGAGCTGTTGAATACTGATAATAACTGGGTTGCCTGGGCTTACTGCCTAAATAGCTGATAATTACAGCCCAAGAACAGCAAGGAGCATGCTGTCTTTCTGCCACAGCCGTCTGTCTATCTGGTTTGCTAGGCATCTTTCCACCTGTCTCTAGGCAATTGTTCTTATTTCTACTTGACTTTGTTCCCCTTCTCCATGTCTCTCTTTTTTTATATATATTTATTTTTCTTTTCAATCTCTTTTTTGTCTGTTCCAGAGCCCTGACATCTTTGATCTCTTGTCGACAGGGAACACAGCGTACTGGCTACACATGCAGAGATCCAAACATTTTATCACCCCCCAGAAGCAGCTCAGGATGTGACAGGTGAAACGTCAGAAACAATTACAGAAAGAGAGAGGCTTTCCAGCCCCACGGGGGAACCATCCGGTCTGCATTCTGCGCTTCACCTCCCACCTCTGTGGGAATCGGAGAGTCGAGCCTCCCCGGCACCCATCCAGAGAGACAAGTGGAAAAAGATACAGACACACAGGCAAGATGTTGAAGTTTTGGGGGGCTGAAGGGGGAGATTCCTGCAAGGGAAACCGGTTGGATCGTCAGCTAGATTCCTCTTTAGCTGTTGCAAGATGCAGTCTTCTGTGTATCCAAGAAAAACGTGTCCCCATCAGAGGCAGTTTTCGTATAACCTCATTGTGCTATTGTGACCATCTGCTGCCCTACCCTGCCAAGCTCCTGTGGACCATGAGGATCACCGTACACTGACCAGGGAGCCAGGCCCTGAAATAGAAGCACAACGTTACAAGCCAGAAGGGCGATGCGGGAATTTGGTCTCTGCTGTAGCCCACTGCACTGGAAACCCAGAAGGATAAAAAGAGCACAGAAGCCTGCTGGGAAAATGGGCCAAAACCCAGGGTTGCCATATTGATTTGCAGACCATGGTACAAGGCCCACAGAAGATCAGAGGTGTGTGTAGTGACACATATCAACAGTGCCTGAGGCCCCTGTAGCTCACAAGAATGCAGGTGATGAAACCCATGGAATAAAGGCACATGTGGGAACTGGTGAAGCCTCTGATGTCTCCCAGAGGCTGCTGGATACGGTTGAGAGAAGAAAGGGTTGCCTTGAAACAGCTCTGTCAAAGTGTCTGAAGAGTCACAGGCCACCTGGGGCTGCCAGGATGTGTTGATCACACAACCTGGAGCTCCCCTACTAGGACTGCCACATGCCGAGGTAGGAGCGTACAGACCTTTCCATCTCCTCCTGGTTGCTCAGAGAGTGCAGAGGAGCAGCAGAAGGAGCCCTGGACACTGCTGCTGCCAGAGAAGAACTGCAATGTGTTTATGTATAGTGACACACTTAAGTATTTTGGATGAGGAGCCAGATGGATTTTGAGGAGCTCTAGGTGAAGAGCTCTCTCCCTTCCATTATTAACTCCTTCTTTGCAGGCCAAGAGGCCAGAGCCTGGCCCTGGGAGACCTTGCTGTCTCCTCCCTGCCTCTTCCACTGCCTTCCTGGACACAGAGACCTCAAGCACAAGGCATGACTGATTTTTGCTGAGGGAGCAGAAGAAAGACTCGCCACCAGCTCATCCTAATGGCTGCTGCTGAGCAGCTGCCTCAGTTCTGGGAGGATGGGCAGGGACCTGTCCAGGTCACTCTGCACCGAGTAGGATCAAGCTGTGCCCCAAAATGTGGCACAGAGCAGGGCACAAGATTAGCCCTGTTCATACAGCAGAGGTGTAGTTGTACTGGTGGTTCCTAACGGGTACTGTGGGATACCACATACCTCTGGAAGCATAATGCCATTGTGACGTCACCCTGTCAGTCTTGTCAGTGCAAACAGAAAGGCTCCAGGCTGGGAACGCACAGGTATGTCAGGGAAAGTGATATACCCACAGGGAGTCAGCCACCCACACGTGTTGCATATGTATTAGCCACCAAAGACCAGGAAACAAAAGTGCTCATGAAATGGGCAAATAATGAAAGGAAAAACTAGCCCAAATCTTCCCAAAACTCTAAAAAAGTTGTCATTTAAATTCTCTGTGAAGTTTCTGCTCCTAACTCCCCCCCTGCCTTCACCTATCCCTCTCACACAGCTTATAAGCAGACATTCGCCGGGTGCTGGAAAGAGCAGCTCACCTCTGCACTAAGAAATGATCTCACCCAACTCCTGTTCCTGCCAATGGTACAGAATGGCTTTCCTGTACCTTCTTCTTCCCTTTCTTTTCCTCCATAAAATTGATCCGGCAAATAATCCTTTTGCTTCCTGACAAATAGCACCATTTGCCTCCCTTGTGCGTGCACCCTGCCAGATGGCAGAGTGAAACCACTATCTGCACAAGGAAGCATTCTGGCCCTCTATGCATAGGAAATGAGCCAAAGGAAAAGGAAAACCACTTTCAGATGATGTGCCTCCTGACACAAACTGATGAAAATCCAGGAGACTGGTAGTTCAGCCTCTTTGCACTTGTCCCTCATTTAATTTTTTCCTGTGCTTTGATCTGTGGGAGTAGAGGACTGCCAATCAATAGAGGCTAGAGCAGAAGCAAATGTAAAGGCCTGAGCTCTTCTGGACGCTGAACTAGTGCTACAGCTCCATGTCTTTGCTGCTGTTTTCCAGTCCACAGTTGTTTTCAAAGATGGATCGGGGAAAAGAGAGCACCCTTACCACTCCAAGTTAACAGGCCTTCTCTGTAAGTCATGCACCGACATCCAGAGCTGGGATGGAGGCTGAGTTTGCCTCGATATTTGTTGCAATGTCATGGACAGTAGTAATTCCTTGTTCCCTAACATCAGTCAGGACATCTGGGACATGAGAGATGTTAAATCACGCTCTCATCACAACACTGCGATCCTTTGCTACAGCTAACTGTGATGGCTTGGGTCATGTCTTCTCGACCTTCTGGTGAAAACAGCCCCAGCAGAGCCTGTCTCCTCATCCGACCTCACCTTAAAGAATTCAGTCCAGATTCAAATCTGGATCCACAGCTTGTGGCAACAGCGATTTAAGCTGATGCTGCTCAGTGCATATACAGCAGCAGCAGCGGTGTGGCCCAAGCGTAGGCACCTCAATAATACCCGCCAGTGTCCTGATTTAACCAGCTCCCATTCAGCCTGTAGAAAATATTCCATATTTGAGAGTCACCTTAAAGAATAAAGATATGACTTTTTCCTATTGTTGCTGAAAGAAATTCAGCTTGAAAGTCTCCTTCAGTTCACACTGTACCTGGGAGGGCAAGCGTAGCTTGCCTGGGGAGTGTAGATCTCTGTATTCCTAGTCCGTCTGGAGAAGAAAACAGCCTGGCAGCTTAAAATTTTGAATGATTGAACATTTAACAGCAGTGAATGCAAAACAAAACGAGCCTGACGCCATTTTCTCCAGTGATGTGCCATGGCTTATTAGGAAAGGGTTATAAGCTGCTTTCCAGTGAACTTGTTCTCGGAGAGATAAGCTGACTAGTGGGAAATCAATCACTATGAATTTTGATAGCAGTGCCTGCTGAAGTAATTACTTCAAACATCAATAATTCTGCTCACCTGCCTGTGCAGTTTTCAGTCATACTGAAGGTTAGATTAACGCCGTTGAGCTCCTGGGCACTTTTTTTTGGTTTTGTTTTTGTTTTCCTATCCTTTTCCATCTACTTCCTTAAATATTTTTTTTAAACACTGATGTAATTGAAATGTCACATTGCCTGCTTCTCTCTTTCTCTGTCTTCTCACCCGAGTCATCAACATGAGTTTGCTCATATCAGTGAAATTGTCTCTGCAATTCTGTGCGTGCAGGAGCCGCTGCTGATCCTTCCTGTCAGACTTACCAAGCGTTGAACGCTCACGTCGCATCTCTCCTTGGCTGTTTACGCCTGTGTTTAAGTTAATACGTATTTAGAGAGAAGGTCGAAACAACCTCCATGCCAAATGCTCTTGAATTGAAGACCCTCACAGTGGCCTCTGGTGTGATTTCAGTTCCCACATGTTGGTTCAGGCTTTGCTACGTTACGCAGACTGGGTGCACAGACAATTCATAACCTAAAACACATCCTACAAAAATGTTAAGGTGACATAACATCACCTAAAATGTCCCTGACTCAAAATTAATTACCCTTGAAAGCACAAAGAGAATGGTTGGTACAACATGTGTGTACATGCTTGCATGTTCAGCAGATGGTAAATTAAAGACGGTATTACTCCACAGAGAGGCCAAATATTTCATCCGGTTACTAAATAACATGATAAAATTATAACATTATCCAAAAGACGTACTATTTTCGTTTTAAATATAATGTATGATCTGAGTTTTGGACTACTGTGCTTCACAGACTGCGACCTCCTCCATTCGCCCCATCTCCTAAGCTCCTGGATATCTCCTGCTGCCTTATGCTAAATATCCTCCAGGTCTCCCACTGCTGCCCCTTTTATACCCAAATTTCATGCAGCCTCAGTAGCTCTGCTCTCTCTGCTGGAGCAGCAACATATTTATTACTATATTATTATTGTATTTCAGCTCCCAGCTATAGTAAATTCCATCCTGCTGTAACCCCTACCTCCATCTACCATTAGACAGCCTGGGATTCCTACAGATTTGGCAAATTTGATAGATTTGTTTATCAGCTCATCAGAACTGAAGCATGCGTGGACTTACTGGCTGACTGCAATTGAAAGCTAGCAGAGATGAGCCAGGGGGTAGTTTTCTTACTTTCCTTATCTTTCTCCATCCTGTATGGGGAGCAAACAGCAGCGATATTCCAGACTATTTATTTGCACATAGGCTTCAGTCTCATAAACAGCCCACTCCTCTCAAATTAAACATTTAAAAAATTCCTTTTAATGTCAACTATACCAGGCTGTGAAGCCCAGCTTATATTGATGTCCTTTGTTTAGAACAGTGATTGAACACCCATCACGGCTTTCAGCAGAGAAAGCCCTCTGCAGACCCAATTTCAGATCCAAAAAGTGTCCTGCTGACAATTGCCCGCATAAATCCAAGCAAGGAAAGAATGCAGACTAAAAGCAAGTGCTTTCCTGCCTGAATGACAATTCAGACTCCTGGCAAAGGATGACATCCATCACTCTAGCACCACTTAGCCATCGCTGCAGCCATGGTGGGAAGGGGAAGGCAGGGCAGGGAAGAGTGCTCAACACCATGGATAATCAGGACTCTCTCACTCAGGCTCCTTACTTAGCTGAAGGCAGCCACATGCGAACATAAAAACTGCACCTTTCGCTAAATTCTACTCCCATTATCTTAATAGGGCTTTGCTGAAGTCAGGTAACTGAGCGCTGAATTTGGTCCATATAGTCCATAATGACAAATCGATATTTGATGACCTCCTGTGAGAATGTCTATTCAGTTTATTAACAGGAAAGTGCTCTTGGTTGATCTGACACTGTTTATCTCATTGTTATCAAACCTCCTCTGAAATTAACTGTTAGGAGAAAGGAGGGCATCTCTCCAAAGAGAAAAAGAAGTGAAAAAGACAGAGGCTTTTAGTGACTGGGGAGAAGGGGATTTCAACACTACCCAGCCAGTGAACAACAGGTCAGCAGAATGGTTCCTAACTCCAAATTTTAAAACAGAGTTTACACTGCTCCAAAATACATTTTTGAATCTCAAAAGTTTTCTTTTCCATCTTTGAAGTAGTAGGAACACTGCATGGCAAAAGATCTGAGATTTGTGCTATTTGTTTATTACTTTACATCAACATGTTTAGTAGGGATCTACGAAAAGGAGTGAAGAGGGAGGTGATTAAACCTCCAAACGATGCCATTTATTCAGTTTCATCAAGAATGAAGAAGATGATAAAGACTTTCAGCTGTACCTGGTGAAGGTATGTGAATGAGCACAGATGAGAAATGAAACTCAGTGCTGACAAATGTGAGGAACCAGAAGGAATCATCTGAACTCATCACCCACATTACTAGCTTCTAAATTATCTATGAACTCCACGGACAGTTCAGTGTGCAACAAAGGCAATCTTCAGGTTGAATTAAATATCAAGATGCATGAAGAAAAGAACAAAGAAGAACGCGTGATATATTATAATTTCATTACAGTAATCCGTAAAAATCCATGCACGGGGAAGAATTTAGTAAAAAAATTCTTAAGAGTATGACCAGAAGAAAAAAATGGGGGCGGGAGGGTGTGTCAGCTTGAGAAAGAGCAATTGTTAGAAGATTGGAAACACTGAGGGAAAAAATAAATTTTAAAGACTGAGTCTGTTCAGAAGAACAAAACCCATCCTGGAGGAGAGAATGGCATGAAAACAAGAAAGGGCAAAGAAAAGTTAAATTAAGTGATCATATTTCTCTCTCTTCTTCCTATGACAAAAAGATACATTAATCACTGGGTTGAAAAATGACAGTTGCCTGGAAACCCACTATAATGACCAGATTACATTCAATAAAGGCAACAAAGGTCAGCACCTACAAGTAATACTTAGCTATACATACCCACACAGAGTACACAAATACCAACAAATACTCTTAAGGCTTCAAGAGAAGGTATTTGAAGAAAATCTGAGTGAAACTGATAGGGACCAAAAATTAGACAGGTAACATGACTGAAAAGTGGAAGCACTTTATAAAGAAGAGTTAATTAACTAGTCAAAATGCTAGTCTCACAGTCAAGAAAGCTTACAAACTTGGATAAGAAAACAATGATTGGTTTGATGGCAAATAAAGCAGCAATTAGAAATAAAAGCAACATATGGCAAAATGTAAGGCAGCAGTTACAGGTAGCAGTCAACATAAATGAAAGTTATGGGGCGTAAGTGACTGATAAGGGAAACTGAAGACATTAGGGGAAAATGCCTGTCTGACAGAGTTAGGAATGACAAAATGTACATGTCTGAAGATACTCTGGGAACAAAAGAAATCTGAAGAAAAGTGAAAGCGTGGTACAAGTTAAAAGTGGTAAAATTGTTAATGCCGAGGTAGAAAAATGTCATATAACTGTTGCTGTAGCTATTTAATATACCTCTTCTGAGTTGGCAATAATTAATTCCATTAGTAAATAATTAATATACTGGGGGACAGGGACAAGTTCTGCAGGCTAGACAGCCTCTTCCCACACTTCTTAAAAAGCTGGCTTACGGACATGCGTGGCCTCCTGATGTTAATTTTTAATACATTACAGGATATCAAGGAACTCAGTATGACCAGGAGACTCCAAATGTTGAGTCAATAGTCAAAAAGGGCAGGGGAAGTACGAAGAGTTCTCAGCCTGACAATACTCCCAGTAAAGATCACAGAAATGCCGAATCAGGATTAAATGCTTAAAGAATTAATGGATATCAATAAAATTCATGCCAGGCAACATAAGATTATGGGGACAAAGTCTTTTTAAAGCAGTATGTTTTCATACTCTAATTAAATTATAAACTCAGTTGACAAAGGCAAATGAATGCCTACAAAAATCTTGGCTTCTGTAGAGCTTGTGACTTATTACTTCATATCGTTGTGATTTAAATTGCATTACACATTAACAATAAAGTACCTATTCAATGGGTTGAAGACTGAGGAATCTCAAAGGGAATAATGAACAGAGAATCATCATTCAGTAGGAGGATTTGGTGTGAGGTTCTGCAGAGATCATGAGTAAACAGAACATGATTTTACATCTCATCACTGATGTGGAAATAAATGCAAAATATTTGAGGTGAAGTTTGCAGAGACTGGTAGAGGAGCAGACATGTAAAATGTATCATATAAAGTGGATCGCTTCTAAATTATACCTGTTCAAACTGAATATATTTTAATTTAGCCAATTTATCAAAGACCAAGTAACACAGACCACATCTACAAAGCAAGAGACTGCAACTAGGAAAGCAGGGACCTTGAAGAAGATTAAGATTCACTGTGGATAAGCACAACTATGGAAAAATGGGTGAATGGAAGCCTGGAAAGTGAAGTAAACCAAGCCATTCCCATGATTGAATCCTGCCAAGTCACAGGCAGTTTCTGGGCATGAAAGGAATATTGTGAGAAGGCACTGGAGAAACTTAATCATGGCTTTGAGCCTGAATCTTCACATTAAAGCAGGCAGCTCATCAGCTACAGTAACGACAGCACCCAGGACAGATTACTTAGCTCTGGTTTGGAAGAATATTTTTATATATATAATATTATTATGATATACATATTTGTATACATTATATCTACCTGTATGTACATATAAATAAATACATGTATATGTATAACAGTGGGGAACTAGCAATGGGGAACACCAAAGCAAGAACCTCTAATAGCTGGACAATGAAGACAAGTCCAGGAAAAGAGCACAAGTGGGTAAGAAAGTGAGAGAGACAGAGGACAAGTGAGTAAGGGAGAAAGGGAGATGCTGGTTATGTGCAGAGAGCCTGTGGAAAGGCAGGAAGGATATGTAAGGGAAAGGGGGTTGGAAATGGGCTTTTGGCTGTAGCAGAACATGGGAAAACAGAGGCAAAAGGGAAGTACAGAAGGAGCTGAATATAAAGAAATGCCAGGGAAGCCAGAGAAGTAAAACAACAAACACCAGAAAGGAATTCATCGATGAAAAGATAGGAAGGGAAGAGGACATCTTTCCCTTGTTGCTCACTGGTATAACTTCATTACGTCTCATATCTTTTATTCTCTCTCATACCTTTCCTTCTATTCTTACCAGTCCCTCATAGATATTTCTCTTTAGAAGCATTAATCTGCACAGATTCCCTCACTATGCCCCTGCTTCTCCGCTTCCCTCCCACCCCAGCACACAGCCGTGATAAGAGGAAAGACCTCTCACCTCTACCTCTCCCCAGCGTGAGCTTTTGTCAGCTTAAGAATCACTGCCAGGTACGCGACACAACGGCAGAACAATTTACCTTCAAAGAGAAAGCCTCATTCTGACAAGCCCAAAGTTTGTTTCCACCACAAGATGTCCCCCAGGGGATGGAATTTAGCAAATCATACGCAGTGTAATATTAATTTTTGTGTGTTATTTCAAGCTGACATGCTGTCTGTTAGATGACTGTTTTTCCCTAACAGGACTATTCCACTGGGAAGAAAATTAACTCTTAATAAGCATTCCTCCTGTACTCTGTCAGGTTCCCATTTTCTCTCTTCTTCAGTTTCCCTCATATACTCCCTCCATCTGCCTTCCTCGTCCTCTTCCTTGATCTCTGTATCCCACTTCCATCTTTCTTATTCCTACCTTCATTCTTTTTCTTCCTCCATCCTGCCTCTTTCCCCCTTTTTTCCTATTCTATACTTTCCTTCTTTGACTTTTTCCTTATTCTTCTTTTTGCCATTTTTGCCTGCTACATCTCCTGTCCCATTCAATCCATTCCCCACAACCTGCACCCAGAGAGATGCACAAGAATAACATTCAAAGTATTTCTGTAGTTACCAAGCCATAAGGGGAGCCAGCCAGCCTATTTAGAAACCCACCCAGCCAGTCCTATGGAGACTCCAGTGTCGCACGTTATTCTGCAGGCCAGTAATTTCAGCTCCCACAGCCATATGGGAACCGGAATAAAAAACAGCACCCTCTGGCACTGGGTGTTCAACATCTTTGGGGCCCCAATGCAAGAATCTGACCAGAGCTACACAGCACTCCAGGCTTCAGAAATGGATGTGCAGAGAAGAGATTGGGCAGGATTCATTGCTGCTAAATTCAGGTGACTTTAGGGTAGGTGTCTTATCTAACCCTGCTGTATGTTTGTGCTATAGTCAATGGGATGACAGGGGAGGCACTTCCAAAGAATGAATTATTCCATAATAAATAACTCAATAAATAACTCAATAAATCCCATAATAAATAAACGCACTCAGATGGGGTGGCTGTCAAGATAGCCTCAAAACCAGCTTAAATTAATAGGCTAACTTTCAGACAGTAAAACCTAGGTAACATGGAACATCTAAGAAGAAAAAATAGAAGGGGAAGTCTGAATGAGGGCAGAAAACCGGCAGAAACTGGAAGAAAAGCAAGAAAGATGGGAAAGATACCTCATTTACTAGTGTACAGACCAAAAAAAATCTTTGCTAAATCAGCACTACATCGAGGGCCAGAGCTGCAGACAAGTTGAAGCCCCACAGCTCCCATTGATTTCTCCTGCGTTTCGGACTGCTCAGCATTTCTAGAAGCCAGAACCCTAACACCTCTCCGGAGCTGGGAACTAATCTAAGAGACTTGCCTTTCACGGCTAATGCTCTGGACATGTCACCCCCAAAATGCTGACTTCATTACATTTTGCACCTAGCTGCTACTGAGGAAAACATTGGAGTGAAAGAACAGAGAATTAACACTAAGGGGTCTCACAGAAACTGGTCAATATCTGAGAAATCTGTCTCAGGCTATTTGCCTCACACCATTTTCCACTAGTATAATTTCATCTCCTGACAGCACGGACTGTCAAGTCCCGTAAGGGAGTGCATGGGCACACACACATGCTTGCACGTCTGGCTGCTGAAGCGTCAGCGATTTAGCTCTACAGAGATGTATACTGCAAATTGTCTCTTGCCAAAACTGGGAAGCGCAGCGTCCTTTTCTGGGGGGGCCTCAGCGCTGCCTTCTGCAGCTGGCGGGATTTGGCATCTCCGTGTGTTTATCCACTGCGTATGAAGACACAGGATTTAAATCATCAAACATGGAGCGAAGCTGAGTGCGGTGCTGCTTAGCCAGTGGTACAGTCTGCACAGGTTCATATTCAAGGGTTCTCTATCAGGCAGGGTACCTGAGAAGCACGTAGGAGACAGGGTGACAGGCAGGAGATGGACATTTCAATGAAATTAAGGAAGGAAGAGGCGAACATAAACCTACAGTATACACTACCAACAGTTCTGTGAATAATCGAGGCTTTCTATGTGCAACACATCCCAAACCATTGCAAAATAGGTGGGGTTTATAAATGGCTTAGACCAAAAGTAGTGCATAGGAATGATTTTCACTTGTTTTTTGGCAGTGAGGAAACAAAGGCAGTGAGAGTAACCCAGTGTTAAAAATGTTGACTCTGACTTAGAAACAGCATGCCTACATGCTGACTGTATCAAGCCTTCTCAATACGCACAAAAAGTTTGGGGCCTACAGCCTCCAAACCTCCAGATCCTGGCTTGTGGATGGCTGGGAGAAGAGCTCAACAGAGATACCCTCGCCAGCTCTTTTGGTCGACAGAGTATTTGCAGCGCAGTACTTGTGGTGTCAAACCTCTTGTGAAGTATAAAATGTATGTACAGAAAGAAAGGACAAGCAATTTCCAGACTGAATGTTTTCATGAAGAAAAGGGGATATAAAATGCAAAAGAGAATCAGTATAGTGTGGTTTCTGGCTTTTTACTTTATTATTATTTCCCTTGTGTAAAGCAGCTTCAAAATAGCCTGTGGGCTAGTAAATCAATATAGCCCTTTGCCCAGAGATGCTTTTGGTTTGGTTCCTGTGCCTTGCATCTGAGCGACGCTGCCTTTTCACTGGTCTCTGTCAAGTGAGAACATCAGGACTTTTGAGGTGATTTCTTTAGGACATAATTGGGGATACTGGCAGAGGACATCCCAACAACAGACCCTCAACCCTGAAGCTCATCTTCTTTCTTGGCCCTGCCCAACCTGAATTTGATCAGCATTCATTTACATGATTTATAAGGAATTCTGGAAATATGATTTTAGCATAATGAGAAGGTCATTTCCATTTTCTAATAGTAGCTGGTGCGTATAACTGTGCTATTCCTACCATAGCCTTATTGATTAAAAACAAGTGACTTTTCTGTAATTGCATATTAATCCCTGCTTCTGACTTTATTATGTTCTCATGGGTTTTCTGCCATAAAGAGATTGCATTGGAGATACTTTAGAAAACAAAACAATAAAATGAAACTATTTGAGAGTCATGGATGCATCTAACTACTCTGTGGTCATATGCAATCTATTAAGTTAACATGTAACTAATTTGGAACACTAGTATGACTTCTCTTTCTTTTAATTCAGTGTTAATAAGTTTTTACAGGAAATGTTAGCCTTGGTTAAGAAGAACCAGTGTTTGAAGGAAATGCAGTGGCTGGAAAATATCTCAAAAGAAGGAACGAGGGTTGGACAGTAAACATTTGCCTCACAAGCAGCGGGCCAGTGCAGAAGCACGCATGTGCACAAGCCCTGAGACACATAACATCATAGAATCGTTTAGGTTGGAAAATACCTTTAAGATCAGCGAGTCCCACCGTAAACCTAACACGGCCAAGTTCACCACTAAACCATGCTCCTCAGCACCACATCTACATGTCTTTTAAATACCTCCAGGGATGGTGACTCAACCATCTCCCTGGGCAGCCTGTTCCAATGCTTGACAACCCTTTCTGTGAAGAAATTTTTCCTAATATCCAATCTTAACCTCCGCTGGCTCCACTTGAGGCTATCTCCTCTTGTCCTATCCCCTGTTACTCGGGAGAAGAGACCAACACCCACCTTGATACAACCTCCTTTCAGGTAGTTGTAGAGAGTGGTAAGGTCTCTCCTGGACCTCCTTTTCTCTGGGCTGAACAACCCCCATTCCCTCAGCTGCTCCTCATAAGACTTGCAAGACATCCATTCTAAGTTTAATTTGTATTTCAGAGGAAGTGGTGAATACAAACAATAGTGGTGATTTCTTTATTAAATGTACCTTTCTGAAAAAAATTGGCACCAACAATGAGCAAGTATGAGAGGGAAGAGGAAAAAAGAGACAGTGTTTGGGCTGGATCACCTTGCTGAGTGAAAGCAGCCAAACCAATGTATATGTGTAGATAATTTAGTGTTTCGTGGGATTTTTTTCCCCATTTTACCTTTTCTCTCTCCATTTTAAGGTGAGGGGTGACGCATGCTCTAGCAGCTATGATGACAGCGAAAGGTGTTGCCAGCAGTCAGAGAGACAGGTAAGCACCCACACAGCCAGCAACTGCCTTCACCCTGTGTCATCACCCCTGTGCTCACCAGCCAGTTCCAGTTGATGGGGACGACTTACTTCTACCATATCAAGGGGCACGTTAATTAATTAATAATGCATAATCTGTACTGATCTGCTGATTAAAACACACCTCCGCTGCGACCTTTAAGAACAACATGACTCAACTCAGAACTTGCCAAGTCCTGTCCTCCAACTCATCCCAGTCAACCCCAATGAAAAGGCAGTAGGGATCTACTGTTTCAAGCAATGTGATCTTTTTCCTGATTTATAGCTTCAGAGAGGTGTTTCAGCAGCAGAAGAGACTATTAACATATTTTCTTTCTTCCTCATCCATGTTGTATATGCATGTCCTACTATAAATATAGGTAAGATTCTGTCCCCTCAAACTTCCCTGCATTATACCTGATTATATTTTACCTGGAGCAAATGGAAAATGAAATTGTTACAGAACAAAGAACCCAGAAGGGCAGGTACTTTTTGAAGGCTGACAGAAAGTAAAAAGGTGGTGGTGGTGGTGGTAAAAGTAGGGGTGGAGTAAGAGCACATAGGAGAGGGGGAAGCTGAGCAGCTGACCCCAAGGGGAAAGAAGAAAGAATAGAGGCAGGATAAAAAGAATGAAAAGCAGGGGGAAAGCACGGCTAACGGAGACAAAACTGATGGGCAAAAGAATGAAAATAGAGAGAAAACACAGAAAGCAACACTTGCGGGTAGCATTCAGGGAAAATACAATGGAAGGCAGGCATGGATTTACCTGGAGAGCCTGAGGGGACTGAAACCCCTTTGGTTCTACTTCCCTCTGTGCCTTTCCTTCCAATTAAAACTACTGGTTCTGGATCAAGCTCTCAAGTCTCTTGCCACAGATGTTCTGACCTGGCTGAACAAGACCTCTCCCCACCCCTCATTCAGATCAGGGGGAGGAATGCGAGGAGACGGAAAGGGAAGAGGTGACACTGAAAATGGGGCAGAGATGGGAAAAAGACAAAGATGGAAAACAGGATGATAGAGTGACAAAGCTATTATACTCGGGTATAGAGCACTTCATTCTCAGGAAAGTAGGTAATTTGGGGCTGTTCAATAGAATGATTAAGGAAAGAGAAGGACTATTACCTAGTCTAATTTATTTAATAGGGAAAATTGAAAAAGCTAAATAGGATGGTTAAATAAGGAAAATCAAAAAGGTATGGGCATAAGGTATCTTTCTCAGAGCAGCATCACAGAGGATGTTAGTCAGGTACCTGAAAGCCCACTGTGCAATATCGTGAGACACAGACCTCAAAATTCTCTACACACAAGGTGCCCACCTAAAAAGCACATAGGGAGTGCAAAAGGCAAGCAATGGGTGGTGATGTATAAAAGAAATTCCCCAGATGGACACAAGCGGGTGCACATCTATCTGCCTGATTTTTTTCTACCATGTGCACTTAAGCAAATATCTAGGAACAACGGGATGAAAATGAGCATAATAAAAACCAGCGAGATCTCCATGGAAGCTGTTCTGACTTTGAAGCCTGCCTCTGACCCAAGCAGAAGCTCCCTTGCTTCCATATGGACATTTAAACTAGAGTGAAGACTGTATTTGAGGAAACAATTGTGAAACATGCGTTACCTAGGGAAAGGACATGCAGTATCACTGGCTCTTAGAAAAGAACCTCCTAGATCTTGATAGTTCAGCTCTGATTTGCACCATCTCCCTGTCCTCCTGCTTTCACACACAGGCTTGTGAATGATGTTGAGGCGACTAATCAGCATCAAGTCCCCAGAGCACCTCCTGCTCTGGAATGCCACTGATGAGCAGATGGGATTTTTGGCAAGAAGTGACCTGGCATGAAAATGAACAGAGGAGGAGAGTACTAGAGGGGAGGGGGAACTGCCTGAATCTCTCCATTTAAAAGAAAAGAGGAAAAGAGGTTTTTCTTCTCTGCTGATACCATATTCCAATGTACAGTCATATATGGAATTATCAGAAGCCACCTGTGCACATTTACACGAGCCAATTTCCTCCCCTAAGAGCCTGGTATATCTGCGTTTGTGTAGACATATCTAACTTAACTTGGGGATTGCTAGGACCTATCTACAGTAGCTCAATACAGGTTAACTGAAAAATGTTTACGCAGCCTCTTGGGTAGGCTTTGCAGCTCACACTGATGTCCAGGCAGATACCATGCTAGGAAGACTCTATCAGGCTATTTTAAGCTAGTGTGGCCACATCTGTATAAACTCCAGCAGTGTCAGTCTAGAAAAAATGCCTGACCCCAAGTCTTTTGAAGCCTATTGTTCATTGCTCTTCACATATCCCTTTGCTCAGAAGACAACAGACAGGCTTCCCCCTGACACTCACAAAATTCACATACAGGAGCTGTGGGCTCATAAATCCTTCAGTCATGAAATGGGAAAAACACCTCAAGGTTTTCCACATTGGGAATTACAGGAATTAGTGTCACTGTGAGTGCAAAGAAGATTCGGCTCTTACAGGTCAATGGACACTCAGTTTTCACTCTGTAAATCTCACTGGTGGTAGTGGAAGCTGGGGAGACACATCCCGGGTTACAATCTGCACTTTTAGAGTGCTACAATACTGAAAATCACTGTTACACATCTTGGATTTAAATGTGAATATAATACTTGAAAAAGCAACAAGGACTATTTATCTTAGTCATATTCCTTCTTTTTTGAGAAATCTTACATCTTGTGGAGTTACTAAATTAGAAACACAACAGCAGAACACAGAGTTAGTCTGGAACAAAGCAGTCTGTGTGCAGGCAGCCTACGAGATGAGCACCTGCTCAGCGATCATTAGTGAATGGAGATGGAAATACTTCATTGCCCCACGCTCTCACTTCACACGCGCTTTGAAGAGACATGTGGTGCATCATTTGGTGATGCACATGGCACAGTAATGCTTCTTTCTATAGCTCATGCTATACAAGGCTTACAAAACAATTTACAAATACTAACAAATGAAGCCCTGTCTCTACAAGATCAGTATTATCATCTCTCTTGATTTTCTCTTAAGTCTCACCACTTTGCTTGTTCTAGTTTGTTTTGTGTGAAGCCCTAATTCTCAGAAGTCAACTGATATGCAAGATCCGTAGCATTGGGCAGGGGTTGGTGAAAATCAAGTCTTATGATTCAAAAACCTGAAGTTAATTGAAAAACAGTTTCCACTTGAAAAAAAAAAAAAAAAAAAGTCTTGCTTCTTAAGTCAATTTTCTTATTGCAGCACTGGCTTCTGATTTCTAATTCTTGGGCTGGTAAATTGGAACATTTCTCCATTAATGGGCAAGTACTCTTATCCCTAGCTGGCAGATCAGAAAATTACAAGGCAGCACTAAACCTGGCCACAGTATAAGTGCGTTTTCAACACAGTTATATTCCTGTTACATACTGCAGGGATGAACTGTGCCTATAAAAAGGGCAAATGAGGCACTTAAGAACAAAGCGTGGGCAAAGTCTAAAGTAAAATCCAACTGTCTTACTCTCAGTCCAGTGTCTCAACCAAAAAACATGCTCTTGTCTAAACATGGAATTCAGCAAAAATCCTCCTTTTTTTAAAGAAAAATCTGCAAGCCCACCTGCAGAGCTATTTGAGGAAAGAACAACCTAGTTAAAAACATCGTAACTTCTCATATCTAATTAGGGAGCCAAAGAAGAAAAGGAGTACATTCTTAGAGCACTTCGAAGATGTTGCCTCCTATCTAGACTGCAATAAAGTAGGAACAGTTTCCTAGCCTGAGCAAGAATCACAGCAGCAGTTCAAGACCTTCATGCTGAGAGCTAGTTCAAAAGACAGGAGCAGAAAACAGCAGGAGTAGGGGGCTGCCCAGAAGCTAAGGAGTTAAGCAGATTTCATTCCCATTCATTGTACATCCTTAAAAAGTCATTATAGATACATCTCTAGCATAGTTGGGACCCGGAGGCCTTTTGTTTAGCTGGCAGCGTACGACACGAGATGGAGCCCACACTGTGTTGTTTAGTGCCCGCTGAACAGGATGATACGAGCTGTTTCATGCAGTGAAAAGGTTGCACATCATTCCCGGTGAGTAGATGGCTACTGACTTCTCACAGACGAAACCTTGCTGTAAAAGCAAAGCAAGAAACATACACTCTCCCTGGCTTCATCCTGCTGTCCACCTCTGTCCCACATTCCCCTCCATGGGACTGAAAGCTGGAAATCTGGAGGAACACAGAAATTGGTTTACACCATCTGAACATGAAGGAAAAGAAACAGCAAAAGAAAAATTAAGCAAATGCAAAGAATAAGCAAGTTCTCCCTAAAACAGCTGCAAAAATAAAGAAGCCTTTGCAGGCAATTTAATTTCAACACCTGTCTTAAGGGAATAAGAGGACTGGATGGCGTTAAGGTCCATAAAACAGATTATAAACAGTTACACAAGAGCAACACCATATATTGTAACATGCAATTTTATAGATGCCTTCAAATGAAAGTGAAACACTGGGTAGTTGGGGCTCTCTTACGTGCCTGCAAAAAGTTAGGAAAGAAGAGATTGTATCAGGAATTTATAAACTGCAGAGGAGAGAGAAGACACAAGAAAGAAAGAGCTAGTAAACATTTTATTCTAAAATATCATGTTATTTGTTTCAAAAATAATTTGGTGGGTTACTTAAATTTATTTCCCAGTTAAAGAAATGAGTAAGGCTTCTGTGAGGTCTTTCAAGACATAGCTATTAAGTAACAGAAAACACCACTTGAGTAATACATAATCAAGGCAGGAAATAGGGAGGGATGTTAAAAACAGAACGCCCCACGCAAATTAGTTACTAGATGTCTCAAATGTCTTTTCTCTTTTTAACCTGGGGGAAGAGAAGGGGTGAAAGAGATAAAGAAAATAGAAATAAAATTAGAGAGAATAATGTTTTTCCCATCCTGGCATCTGTCAGGACGAGAATAAAAGTTTTTCTTGGAAGGTGAAGGTCAGGGGAGACAGCTACGACATATGGGTGTGCAAATCCAGGAAACCAGAGGTCCTCAGACTCCCCATGATGGAGAAGCCTGACCTCACGTACCCTGCATTGATCCGCTGGCTCTTCCAAACATAAAAAATGACCAGATTGAAACTAGACAGCTCACCCAGGGGACTCCGCCTCTAAGCCACTTCTGTTTGCTCCCAGACCGGCAGACAAGGTAAGCAAACTTGTCAGAGCAACAACACAGACTCTATGGCTGGGCTCGCAGCATGTGACTCCTGCGCTTGCTGCTGTAGTGCCTTTTGAACTGGGACGTTCACAGATCTCACCTCTTCACAAACCGCAGCTGAACCCATGAGAACAAGCGCTGAGTTTACGTCAGATAAGGAGGACGTTTACAGGCTGTAAAAAACGCTGTGTGAGCACAGAGTACCCCTTCCAAACAACCTATAGCTTCCTGGGATGTCACCGTAATCACCAACACTACACATACCGGCCACACAAAACTGCAAAAAGTCACTGAGGACAGAGCCCAGGCCCTTCTGATCCCAGAAGAGCAGCCCCTCGCAAACTGAGCCATAGAAGCTCTCGCTGAGCGAGACCTACAAAAACGCAGATAAGCAGTTTCGCCTCTCTGCAGTAGTTAGTGGAACCTACTGGCACTTCATTACAAATGCATTACTGGCTGTAAAACGGTGAGAGGCTGAGACAAGCACACCAGTTTATTACCCTGGGCTGCGTGACCTCCCATCACCAGAAGCACTGGAGGGAATTGCAATGGGAGAGCCAAAGGCTGCTGAGGTCAAGACAGGATGGAGAGGACTCCTACAACAACACCGCTGTCCCTCATTCCTTCTTGGGACTCCTCCTCCTCCCCCTCCTCAGATCATGGGTGAACACAGCAATGTGACACAAAGAGGAGCTCCAGGACATGCACTGTTTCACCTGGTGGCTTTGTCTCCTCCATGCAACCTCCAACGGGCACTCGACCTCAGAGACACTGCCATGGGGCTCAGGCTGCACACCCCTCAGAGCAGGGGCCTTTTCTGGTACCTCTGTGAAGAGCCAAGTATGGCTATAGTACAGTACTGGCATGACGGTGGCACTAACACTGGACGACTGAAGGAAGGCCAGAAGCATTCAGGTACTTTAACCTGACTCCTGTTTGTCGTGGTGCTTTCTCTCTGACGCACTTTCATTACCTGCAAATCCCAGTACTGCTGAGCTCTCCGCTGGCATGGGACCACTCCGCAGAACTTGTCATTCAGAGCCTTTTGAGAGACAAAGAGCGGATGTAGGAAAAGGGCATTATTTTCTAGAGGAAATGTTAACCCTCAGCTGCCTCTGGATGTAGTGAAGGAACCGAAATATGGGGCGCTGACTATGGCCATCTGGAACATTTGGACCGGGTTAATGAGAGGACAGAAACCATCCATGCATGTAAGGAATAAAATCTGTCCTGCAACTGAACAGTTTCACAGACTGAATCCCTTTTGTAAGAAAGTAAGTTTATCATTCCCCCTTTCCACAATGGGAAACAACAATCTTTCTTCTTTTCTCTCTTCCTTTCAGCTTCTCTTTTTCTCCCCATCGGTGGCTATTTTGTGCCTGTGTCAACCACCTTCCCACCTAGTGTAAAATCCTCTGACTGTAAAACAGAAGGTTGCAGCAAAAATACAACTGGCACCGAGTGCCGATTCCCTCATTTCCTCCTCTGTTTCTGTCTCTCCATGAGTCAAGCTCCTGCTCCCTGGTTCCACACATGCACACAGCACGGCACAGCACGCTTTTGCATAAAAGCAACATTTTGTGAAAGCAGCCCGAATTCTAAGTGAATTCCTACTGCAGCATTTACCCTAACGCTACTCTCTTGTCCTAAAACATGTAGCTTTCATGTAGCTTTTCTCTAGGTAGTTCCAAAATAACAACAGTTCCTAACTGTACCATATGGCTGACAAGGGACTGCCAGCCATAGGTCACACTCAGACAAATTCCAGCAAAGGCTTACTCTCTGCAAAGAAACATTTGAGAACCTTTTATTAACACTGCTGTTTGCATTAAACTATGGGGTCACAACCTCAAATAACAGGAAACATTTGCCAAGGAGGCAAAAGACAAGACCAGCAGCCTAGCTGAAGTCTGAATCCTCAGTGTTTTAGTCTGGATTATGGTTTCAAAGCCTTCATGCCCTTTTTTTAACTGACTAGCTTTATACACCTAGTAGTCCTACTACTAAGATTAATTTCCTTTCTTTAATTTCAACCACCCGGCTCAGTATTCCCGAATGCACTTACATAGGAAGAGGTAACTATGCAATGACAAATCTGTCCTTTTGTTGTTCATGTCATTTCATCTTTCACAGATGCCAGTCCTCAATATCATATGGAAGATAAATCATCATCTCCCAGGAGTCCATAAGAACAGAGCCAAGAAGCTTATTCACTTGAGACCTTGTTTATCTCCAGTTCTGATGATTAAAACGGTGAGCAATGCATAGCAAGGAAGGACTGATGCAATCTGGGTTAAAACCAATATTGATTAGGTGACAGTAATGACCCTCACTCCTTCAACAGAAGCGTACAGATGCTGTGGGTCAGAGTGGTGCTTTACTCGTGTTTTTTATTTCAAATGAGATAATGCTGGTGAAAAGTGCTATGCTGACAGTCTCAGAGATAAAAGTCCACCATCTGCACATCACAGGTAACACAGGAAAGCAACAGCGGTGATCAAACGTCTGGAAAACATGACCAAAGGGGTCAGAGTTTGAAGGGAATTCAGAGTGTTTAGTCTCCAGAAAGCTGAAAGGAGATATAGCAGTCTTCAGACACGGGAAAGGTGACTGCAGAAAGGCAGGCAATAAACCTCCTTGTTCATAGGGAACAGGACAAGAAATAAGTTTGAATTGATTGTGGTGAGCAAGATGCGGGTTAGACCTTAGTGAAACGGTCTCCAGTTGGGGCTTACCATGGAAACAGACCATCTAGGCTGACTGCAGGGCTCCCGGGGCAGAGCAAGTCATGCAAACACCTGGCAGAGCAGGTGTGAGTGTGGCTGGTCCTGCCTCCGTGCAGAGCGATGGCTTGCCTGGCCAGCAGAGATCTGATCCAGGCCTTTTTCCTGTGACTCTCAGATGCCATCATTATAACCTTTGCCTTGCCAATGTGCTTGTACCCTCAACTGGAGATGCCAACACCGAAGTTTATGGGCTATCTCCCTGTCCATACCATTCAGTCCGTGGTCACATTGCTAAAAGTGCCGGCAGAAATGCTAGCCCATGCAATTTGCACTTTAGTGTTGTTGGCATCTGCCTATTTGCAAAAGAACTGAGATCAACTGATGCACAATATGACAAGTGATCATTACAAAAAGCCTGAAACAAACCAGACGGGAAAGGAAAGGCTCATGATGCAACCAGGGAGTGTTAAAGGACAACTGGACTCCAGGGGCATTCAATCCACAGTTTGGCCCAACAAAATGGCTGTGCACAGCTGAGGGAGAGACTTGCCAAGAACTTCTCTGAATGTGTCTACAGCTTTAACATAATCAGGGCAACTCCTTATAGCTCTAAACTGCGCTTGGTGGCCTTCCCTTTCGGTTATGTCCCTTGTGCCTAAAATATGAGGTGTAAGCAAGCCAGCAACTCAACTTTATCCCAGCTGCTTGGTTACAAAGACTTGCTGGCCCCTTTCCTCTTCAGAAGTACTTGGAGAGACTTTAGTGATCACTTGCAGCTGGAGGAACAGTGGTTGGCAGTGGAAATACTGGGTACACCTACCCATGTCTTGTGGAGTGTATAATGGGAAAAAAACTGATGACAACACACAAAAAAGCAATTTGTTACATTTGACACCAGAAATGTTACCATCAGCCTCAACAAAGTAAAAAATGCCTTTATTTTTACCAGTGCCACCATCATCCCTGCTGTGATTGCCACTGGGACTCAGTGCTCTTGGAAGCAGAGTGGTAGGAATAGTCTCCGCGACCTTTGGCTTAAATTCCTCTGTCTCCCAGACACCATGTTCTGCCTTCTGACCACAATGTGTTGGGAGAAGCAGGAGGAAAACAAAAAGATGTTGGTGTCAGTGACAATGGTCTCTTTGCCAAGAATGATGAAAAATAAAGACGATGGCATTGACACATCATGACTACAGTGATGATTATTTTGCCTGGAGTTAAACAGAGGAGGGAATAAATCAGTCCTGTCACTGACAGGCATGACAAGAGGAGTCTGTAAAGCACATGTAAGTAGCACTCAATTTTCCATTTTGACTATTTCTCGTCTTCCAAGTTCCTCCACCTCTGAAGTTGTCTGTGAGTGCAAAGAGAAGTGGCACTCTCCACTCAAGGATAAGCTGACAAAGTTAATTTGCTTTACTTGCTCCCAAATCCCTGATTCATCCACTGCATCTTAAAAGGCAGTTACTAAGCCACTGGTCTAACTAAGACATTATTGTTATTAAAGCAGAGTCTTTGGCATTGTGGTGCAAATTAGCATAACGGCATCACACCCTGTGGGGGCATTAAAACAACTGCTTTTATCGTTCCAGTTTAGGTCTTCAGAGATGGAAGCCTCTGATTGTGAAACTGCTCTCAGAAGTCTCATTTAAGTTATCCTGCTGTGTCCTATTAGGGTGAACCAAACTCCACAAGACCAAATTTGTGATTTTCTTTAGATAATACTGAAAAGATCCAGCATGTCCTAGCTCTCTTAAAACGTTAACTCATTTACAACTACCTTTGTTTTCCAGTTCTGTAAATACATTCTACCACAAAATGATAATCTCGTTAGTTACAGCGACTTGCAGCAGGCAAAAAGCCAGTGTATAAGTGGTTGGTCCTCAACTTTGTAAACTGCCTAAAATGCGAACTGAAATTATTCTTGTACACAACTGCAAGAGACTAAGCTCCAAATCAGCAATTTTTCAGTTGCTAAATAGATATATATGATGCATATACATGCCATAGTTATTTTTTTTGCAAAGAACAGGAATTCCCTCCTCTGAATGCATGAATGTGAGGTTCCCCTCTACACAGTGAGACTGAGAGCTTCCTGCTTACAAGAGGGTCCAACCCTATGGAAATGCCCTAACTAGGCCATATAACTGGGAAGGAGTTCCAGCTCCAGTCCTTTCTAGTGACAAAGCATTAGAAAGACATGCTCCACTTAATTACTTGCAAGTAGACCACTTGGTTTGTAAACATACTGGACAATGGCGCAGAAACACGGGTTGGCTCTGTCTAGCTCTATATAGATCCAACTAGCTTACCAGGAGGGGTAACCATCGTGCAAACACACTGTTCTGCATCCAGAGCAAAGCTGAATCTGTGTGTGTGCTCAGCACCCATCTGTTACATGCATAGCTCAAAACAAGGTTTTAACTGTCCTGTCAGTTGAGTAGAAAATCCTTCTTTCGTTGTAGAACATGTCTCTGCTGGTGGATCAGCCAAGAAACCTTTAGGCACAGAAGCTCACCCTGCAGGACAAGGCCAGTCCTAACTGCCTTCCCAAGACTCGCTATGCTCTTTTTAGGCAACTCTTCCAGCCTGGCTGCTCTGGGAAGTTCTGCCCAGGGGTGGGATATCCACCAACAAGCTTCCTGTTTCGCTGGGTCTGTGCATCTCTAAGCACTGTCTCATCCTGGGTAGCAGGTACTGAGCAGGACAGACCAACAAGCTTGGCCACAGACACCCAAGCTGGGTCTAGAGCTGGTTCGCTTTTGCGAGTGAAAACTGTAATATGGTCTGTGGCTTTCCATACCTGGAATTTATGCTAAACAAGATATCGGGGAGTTTTCGGTATACAGTTAGCATAGATACATTGGTGCAATTAGTAGACTAAGCTTTCAGTACTGTTCCCCTGACTATTTTAGCTGTATCCACTTCAAAACAGTTAGTTCTTTTTCAGGCCAGACCTATTCAAAAGAGAATCAGGCCCTTCGATGTAGAGATTTCTCTTGAAGCCTGGCCCTTGGATCTTGCTGAGTTCAAGTGGTTAAGAATAGCAGCCGCAGCATTTCTATCTCTGGCCTGGGGACTCCCTTTCTACGGCAGTGCTCCACTTCTCAGTGCTAGAGTGAATATCGCTTCTATTCCTGGCTTTTGAGTAAGTCTCCCAAAAAGACTGAATTCCAGCTGTGACACTACTGTACTGGGTGGCAAACTCCAGCACACAGGTTCCCCAGAGACGTGCCACAAACCGTGCGTGTCTTGCTGAGCATCAGCTCTTTGTTTGCAAAGGCCTGCCTGTTCAGAGTGCTCATACCCCCCACCTAAGAATGCATTGCATTCTCCCTTAAAATTACTTTTTTCTTTGGTAGGCAGTTGCTGCTGCTGCTGCTCTCACAAGGAAATAATGTGCTCTTCAGCAATTGGGGAGCTTGTGCAAGATGGCAAATTGGAAGGAGGAGTCCACAAGCCGCTCTCTTTACATTATAATATAGTTTACAGTTGTGAAGCAGACTGAGAAGACCTGTAGTACAGTAGCCGAGAAGTGGTCCATGTTATGAATTACACATAGTCCAAGATGAATAACAAGTCCTGCTGTAGTCCAGCTCCAGAGGACCACAACAGAACATGTTTCACACGAGGCTAAGTACCATTTCCACTCCAATTTGAGTGTTTGGATGAGAACATCATACTGTGTGCTTTCTAAGCTGGTAGATAGGTGACACAAAGTCACTTTTATGCTGCATGTCCCTGCTCTTCTCCTGCCTTTCATTTATGTAGCTGAAATATAGTATTTTCCTGTTCTGACATTGCCAAAGCAACCATGAGCAGCCCCAGTTTGCACGTGCATCTTGCAGCCCTAAAAATTAGCCCCAAAGAGACAAGGAGGTAAAGAGGCAGTATGTCCTGCCCCTTTCTTCAGCTGTCCTGAAGACAGCCTGAGCACGCCTGAGAAGCTTCCTTAAGAAACCACATCTCACAGACTAGCAGCAGACCTAGCACCCAATACTGCTAACGTACCTCTGTAACCCAAAATCCATGATCAAAACAACAAATACTGGCCTGTGGTGTCAGCTCTCCAGCTACCATAATGACAGCTCAGAATGAGCTGGCACCACATACGGCCTTGATGTGAAGGTAGAATAAAATATGAGGCGGGAAGTGAGAATATCAAAAGGAAACATGAGAGTATGCTATGCAAGGCAAGGCTCTTTGAAAATATGTGGAAGGACTGCGTGTGAAATAAAAAAGGTTTTCAACTTCCCACTGTGAAACCTCTCTCTCTTGCCCTGCGACAGGGGCTCGGTAGGGACTGACCCAAGCTGGGTAATTTCCACCCTATTGCCTGCACAGCTCTCTCCTAGAGTCTGACAAATGATCTTTATGATAGCCTTGCAAAAATAATGTCAAATGAAAAACGACTGCAACCCAGACGAAGCAGCGAAATGCTAAATTCCTGCAAAGTGTGGTAGGCAGCGCTAGCAGGGAAAAGGCCTTCGCAAAAGGCAGCCAAACAGGGAAGACCCTGGGTAGAGACCTGAATGGGGCACGTGAGTTGTGTGGAAAGAGTGAAGGAGGGCACGTGGAGTCTGAAAATGAAGAAAAAAGGAGCCAGGTAGGAGGGAGGAGAACAAGGGCAGGGCTGATGCAGCCACACAGCCTGATTCATTTAAATGGTAGCTACAGTGGCATAAACCTGAGCTGTAATGGAGTGGTGAGTCAGTCCCTTGTAATTAGCCCTAATCGGCAACATAGCTAAAGACAGAGGGGGGTAGAAATAGCAGAGCAAATTCTGTCCTATTTACACTGATGCAAATCCAAAATGCTTAGTTTTAAAGAAATTCATCTTATCAGCGTTTTGTTCAAAAAGATTAAATAAACCCCATATTGTATAGGCAAAAGGCTTTTCAGACCACATGTAGAATCCTACAAGCTTGCCATTTTCCTTTTACAGTGCAGCCACTTTCAGACCTTCAGGATTAATATCATGGGGGTTTCCATATTTTTAGTAGTATTGCAGGAGGCGTCACTACTAGAAAGGAAGCTATTTCTCATGGCACAACACAACCACTAAAAAACAGCATCAAACTATTTTCCATTCAATACAACCTATTTACTTGACAAGTTAAATGTTTCAATACAAGTTGAGAACTATATTTCTTTGAAGACTGAAAGATTTTAGTGGGGAATTTTTGTCAACAGCTATTTTACAGAAAAGAGATGGCCCTGCGAGTCAGGACACTGTCCTCTGGGAACCTGAATTCACACTTTAACTGAGCACCGTGAGTTTGATAATTTCATTCTCATCCCAAAAGAACATCAAATACTTCTCACAAACACACATCCTTACCCAATATGAATGGCAACTTCTCCTCAAGACCTAGGAGTGGAGCACAGAAGCAGCTACTGCAAGTGAAATTGCCTGGCAGATTTATTATATTTGCAATGGGGTCTTTCATCTGTCTACCACATGGTAGGATATCAGTGATATCACCTCTGTTCTCTAGCTAATTGAATGAGAACTAAACACTGTCGTGATGTACTTGCCAAAGAAGAGACACCTTTCATCCCTAATTGGTGACGAGGCCATTCCACCTCTACGATCCCTCATGCAAGCTGAACTACAGTCAATGTTCCGCTATCAGGAGTAATAGGGGAGAGAGGTTGGGTTATCCCAGATAACACAAAATTAGTCTTGCTAAACCAGTGAGGAATGTGATACAGAAACGTCCTGGGGTCTCTGTATGGACCCAGCTTAAGTCCAAATAGGTTTATTAACTCCAGATGAAGGTTAACCCTCCTGGACTAGATTGCTTGCCACAGAGCCTCTGGGGTGGGGTGTATGTCCATCATGGTTCATAGCATTCCCAGTGCCCAGAATCTTTGAACCAGGTAGAGGATGGAACTTCTCCATGCCTCCAGCATCAGCTGCATGTAGAGCCCAGGTGGGGCTGGGGCGGCTGGAGCTTCTAAAACCAGCTGGATCCACAACAGCTCCGTGCAGGATTGCCCCCCTGCCGTCACTCCCTTCCCCACTTCCCCCAAGTCCAAGAGCAACCCAGAGACATCCAAGCGATTGCACTCTTAGAGGAGGTGCTATGGCCCTGGATGTAACGCAGCTTCACGCACACAGCACTGTGCCTCACGTAATAACCTTTCTGGGTTCAGGCTGCCTCTAACTTCCAAACCATGGATAACCAGCAAGCCAGGAAACATCTTTCTACATGTTCACCCCGCACCTTGCAGCAACAGAGGCAAGACTGGGCTCTCCCAGTCACTGAATTCACAAGGGGAAACAGGAGCCTTCCCAGACTGCTCCATCCATGCTGACAGACCCCAAAAAAACACCCGCCAACATGCAAAGCAGAGCCCAAACTTCTCTCAGAAGTGGAAGAGAGAAGTAGAAATGACGCTGAAGTAAAGGTGGAATTTATCTCTCGGGAAGTGGAAAAATCAGCACAGTACGTTCCTTGCTGTCAAGCTCATCAGCACTGGGAAGGTATCTGTTCCAAAAATGCTACCCAAAGGCATTTATCTCACAGTTATGAGTACAAGCTAGTAGCCTATCTTCGGATGACAGTTTTTTTAAAAAAACACACCCTATCCTCGCAAAAGGTCAGAGCAGAGATGTGAAGGGAAGGGAAGGAAAGGAACAGGAGCAACAGAGCACGGGAGGCAAATGAAGGGGCAACTTTTTACTTTTTTTTTTTTTTTTAAAATCTTCTATCGATTATTCTTCCTGACTTAAAGTCTTCAAAAATCAAAAATCAAATGGGCTCAATGGTGCGGGCCACCTGCTGAGCCAGAGAGCGTCACGCCAAACTGACCTCCAAATGTCCAGGTTATTTACAAACTAATGGAGGCAGCAAGCAATTCCACTGCTGCAAGGGCTCTTTCCAGCAAAAGGCAGATCAGAAGACATCACAGCCTGATTTAATAGATCATCAAAGGCCGGTGATTGAATTATCACGTTGGACATCAATCTTGCTCCTCAGTCAGACTTTATTACAGAGAAACAGTTATAGAAGGACCTCTGTGAAGAAGCCAGAGAAAGATCTGCATTTCAAAGCAATGGGTGAGTCAAGGTGGGGAAATTATAGCTATGATTCACCAGAAAAGAAAACTGTTCATTTCACTCTGCCAACCTGGGCAGAAGGGGAGACAGGAGAGCAGGGTGGCAAGGGAAGCAGTGCTTAACTGCTCTTGGGATTTTCGTCAGTGTGTAAATGATTTCCTTCTCCTTTACTGAAGACTCAGCAACATCTTTGGAAGGACTTGTAATGGAGTCTCCTGCTGGAGAAAAGGAAAGCTTAATTCCATCTGAAACCCATCCTCCTTCTTTCTAATTCTCCTCATTAGAACAAGAACAGATGTCAATAACAAACGCATCTCTGTCTCTTAAAAATACTTATTTCCTGCTTGGGCCCCAAGCCTGGGGGATAACAAATGTTCTCAACCGCTACCGGACAGTGAAGCTCAGAGGAAGGCCTTGGGGAGGATTAGAGACCAAATGTCACCAGTCCTGATTATCTCCCCACCAACGACTCCCACAGAGGGAAAGTTAGGATTGGGATTCCTGGGGGTGGATAGGAAAAAGCGGGCTAGGGAATGTAAAAGCAAAGATCTCAAACAGATTAGGGAAATCTTTCCAGAACCCAAATGTGGTATTTTGATAGGACTGGAGCTAGTCCCATCAGAAACAGTGAAAGAGGAAAATTAAAGCCATTTGAGGACCTGGGAAAACAGGACAAAACGAAACTTTGAAGATTTCTGTTTCTGACCTTCTATATTTCACTTCCTTTCACAACAATTTTCTTGTCTTCTTGGTCTTTGAGAGCCAGGGCCTACAGGGTGATTAAAATGATGTGTATTAATGCAGCATTTACTCTGTATGCTACCAATCAGCTACCTGAAATACCCATTCAGAGATGTGTAGGTGTGGGGATCAAAACAGGAGAAGCAGCGTTTGGAGGTGAGCATTTGTCTGAAGTTTTAGGGGGGAAGTCTCAGCCTGGTTCTCGGCAGAGCACAGCTTCAGGAAGGCTGAGACTAAAAAGTCTTTCCGAAGGGATGCTGCATGCCGATGAAATGATGTCAAAGCACGATGTTCGGGGGGAGCCTGGTCACAAGTCAGTAACTGAGTCTCAGTCCCCAGCCCTGCCATTCAACGATATCCCAAGGACCAACCTGGGATATCCTGTAGCAAAAGAGTAACTATGGAAAGGTCTAACAGTATAGAAACCTAAATGGAAAAAGAAAGCATCATTTTTACAGGCCACTGAAAGGTCACTTTGTCCTTTTGCCTGTTGTTTTCGCAACTCCTAGTTCCTCCTAACCCTAAAAGCACAAGGCAAGAGAGGCATACATGTAAAATACATGTGGTTTTAAAAAGAACAAAACAAACTGAACATCAAGAACTTCTCTAGAATAATTGGAAATATAGAATGAAGTTGAGGAAGATATAAAGGATAGAATCATAGAATCATAGGGTTGGAAGGGACCTCTGGAGATCATCTAGTCCAACCCCCCTGCCAGAGCAGGGTCATCTTAGAGCAGGTTGCACAGGAACGCGTCCAGGTGGGTTTTGAATGTCTCCAGAGTGTTCCGCCTCCCTCTCTCCTCTTCCCCCAAGCTCACCCGACAGGAAGAGGCAGGTAACAGACTTTGTCAGCTCCTGATCCACATGCTCATTTTTGATGGCAGAGACAGAAATTAGAAATTCAGCTTTCACCCACCTCCACACACCCACTGGAGCTGAAAGTGATAGTTTGAATTAAACCGATGATACTTCCTTTTAGTCTCCAGGGGGGTGGAGAGTTTTGGGGGTGGGAAGAACAATTTCACACTGTCTTTTTTTCTGTCTTTTTTCCTTTTTTTTTTTTTGGACCAAGTGTGAGACAAAAAAAGCTGTATTTGTTTTGTTGGGTTGTGAAAGGTGTGGAAATAATCATTCCACGGGATAAGTAAAGAGCAGCCTCCCCCTTTCCATCAAAGCTACTACACCTACAGCCTGTGAAGAGCAGAAACCAGCAATTGGGTTATAGGAGTGTGAAGGGCAGGAATACCCTGTTTTTAATTCAGAAGTTGTCGACTCCGGCAGTCGTTTGCCTCTCTTGTCTCTGCTGGTCTCCATGGCAACAGCAGGCCAGCAAAAGCATTCTTCTCTTGTGGGCTCCAGCACAGACGAATTCAACCAGGGGTCAAAATTAGCCCGTGCTTTCAGGAAAGCAAGAAAACGTGCTGTCTTCCTTCCCATCCCTTTCCACTGCCATCCTCTTTTCCGTTTTGTTTTTTTTTTATTATTTTTGGTGCATTTGGGCGGGGGCTAACCTATCACACTTGTTTTTCTTCATAAAACAGCAGAGAGAAATCTGTTTTATTTTCATGTGTCTCTCCCGACAGCCCGATCGGCCATATTGCATGCAAGTTGGGATGTTTGTGAGAGAGGCACGCCAAGAGAAACCCAGGTCGGGACATCAGGCTCCAGCATGGCTGCCGGGACACGCGTGCCTTGCGATACACTGTGGAAGGGCTGCCCAAGCAGCACCCGCACTGGATTTATGAATAAAAGCAGAGGGTGCACCGCCGAGCCATTTATAAGTGCTGCATTGTTCTTTGTTGTCTTGTTATTTAAATATCTCTTATTGGACATTAAAGGCTTAACGGGCATTGTCCAAATTGACAACAGAAATTTATTATTCTCTATTCTCCTGTTGCATTTCTTCTACTGAAAATGTTTCAGACATCTGGTCAAAGAGCAAAAGCGCTACTGGAAAACCTATTCCAGAGACGAGTCAGTCATGCAGCAGATAGCCACAACCTTCACTGAGCAAAAAGTCACACACTGCTTGGACAATACTCAGAAAGAATGCATTCGCCATAATCAGAATCAGTTTGCAAACAGAAATGACCCGTGTTCACTGAATATTTTATCTGGAGCTAAAAATTGTCCCAGTTCTTTTTCTGATTTCTGTGGGTTTGACAACAAGCTTTACTTATAGATACATAAACAGATAAACAGCTCAGTGTTTTCTGAAGACCTCTGTCACCACAGGGCACCCATGAATATAAATATAAGGGAACAACAGGAGTCCTACATCCAAAACACATCACTCTGTGCTGTTCAACATCTTGCTTTACCTAAGAGTCCTGGGCAAGAAGGTGGTGGCTAAATTGCGCCTTTGCTCCTCTGCCCCTTCCCGCTCATTTCCACTTTGCCTTTTATAAACTCACCAGCCCTCTTAGTCCTTACCAAAGTCTCTTGCCAATCTTCAGCTGGTGCTATGGAGAAGGCTGGAGTCAGAAGATATAGCTAGGTCTGCCCTGGCTCCAAGGATGAGCTGTTTTCTGTCCCGCCATTGATCCTTGCTTCCCTTGCTGGGGTGGGCAACAGAAGCTGCCGCTGGGAGTCAGGAGAGCCTCGGGCCAACTCACAGTCACCCGTCCACATGACAGGGAACCACCTCCAGGCAGCAGGAGACTAAAAATTGCGAAACAAACATTTTTAATGCTGTCACCACACATGATGCTGTGAGGCTCTGCTGCCAAGAAGCGTGGTAGCTGACGGCATCCCGGTGTCTGGTTCTTTGCTGGAGAGCAAAGCATTTAAATGTTTCTGAAATGTCTCCTGTCCTCTTCCCTTTCCAGGCTGGGAGATGCCGCCAGCTGCTTCTCCCTATCCTCCAGATGTGCTCCAGAGAGGGCACTGCTCTCCCACACCAAAAAGAGAGGAAAGCTGTCAGAAATACAAATGTGGTCTTTAAGCGTCTGTGGGCCCTACCCACTCTTGCTCTGTTCCCACTCGTTACACCCGCTCCAAAACTTGTTTTCACATGTCAAAACCACTCCCACTCCACTTCCACAGGTCCCACGTAGTCTTCCTTAGCTTCCACCTGCCTCCCCCTTGCTTCCTCTCCGTCTCCACTCACCCGACCCACTCCTGTTCCACTTCTGTGCGTCATCCCACTTCTGGCATGGGAAAGGGTTGACAACCTTAATGCTGAGCTATTGCAGACTCTCCTCACTCCCCTCCCTTCTCCCTTTCCAACCTTGCACGTATCTATTTATATTGATGATATACTTTAATCTCCCCTTAAGTACTGTCTTGATGGCCTGTTTCTCTAACAAGCATGCATAACTACTGATTTTGATTACCCGTCTGGTCTCTGCTTCACAAGCAACCATCACGGCAGAGACTGCGAGAACATTTTGGAAAAGCTTTAAAATAGCCAGTATTTCCTTATGCCAGAGGTCACTGCATGAAGCCCCAGGGATACCTTTACAGCATTAAAGACAAGATGACCCCAGAGCTTGCATGCATTTTCAGGTTTTGGTAAGGGCAGTGATGCTCCTAGAGAAAGTAAAACAGCTTTGTTTCCTAAGATAACCAATATCAAACAAAAACAAGGTGGGGTGAAAGGGGACATGAAGGATAAGAAGGATTGTGACAAGCTGACAGGATCTTACTCCCTCACTATACAGCTACATGTGTGTATGCTACACTGAGGTATGCCTTTTCATGTGTGTGAATTTTGACTGACATCTAGCATACCAGTTAATAACCTCAAGAACAGGAAAGCCTTGGATGTTTGGTCAGTAAAGCCTTCACTCATAGCCATCCTCAGGCTGCAACAGAAACAGATGTCAACTCATCTCGGCAGGTTTTATTGTAAAAGACACTTGAGATGTCCTGAGAGGGTGTACTGAAAGACAGGAACACACACAAACACACACAGTGTCACCTTTCGCTTTTAAATAATCACAATGGTATGGTGGAGGTTTTAAATCATCCTCCTGTTGAAGGGAGAGGTGAGCTGACTGAAATGAAGTTGACCCAGGAGATGAATTTAGAATTAGAAGCCAAGATTAATATGTCTGTTCCTCTGATTTCCAAAGTAGAAAACAAGGTGGAGAATGAAGAAAGAGGGAGGCTGGAAGAGAAGTGGAGTATATAATTGCCTAATTAACAGGATTTTCTCCACTGATTATAATCACTTCCAAATTAAAGAGAGTTTAACTGCATCATAACCAAAATTTTTCTTACGCTTTTTTTTGCATTAGAGAAGTGCCAGCAGTGTCAATAAGACCACTGCAAGGTTGGAGCTCCAGTGACAGAGCTCTCATTAGTGACCCAGGGCCAAATTTTCACAGCTGGCCTAACGTGGCACAACTCCAGTAAAGTCAGCAGATTAAATACGACCTCGAGACTCACTCGCCTACTGTGCTATGGAAGAGGAAGAGTGGAAAAGCAAATCTTATCTGGGTTGTTTGGCAGTGTCCAAGAATGTTCAGTCAAACTGCAGAAAGTATTTCAGCAATTATTTTGGGAAAAGATACTCGGTAAACCATACATTATTATGCTATGAGATGGGAGGAAGGGACATGCTTTTCAAGGCAACGGCTCAAACTTCATGAGATGAAAATTTCCTGTTATGCCCCAAACTGCAGCATTTTCATGCTTGTTCCTTTGCTGCTGCAAACTGGTATTTGAGCATCCAACTTTGGATGAATTGCCTATTCAGACACCATTTGTTTAAGTAAGTGAAAACATGTTCCAAATTTGCATGCATTACCTTTCCAGCCTTGTCTGATGTTGCTTATTTTTTCAAACGCAAGCAGGAAACATTGACAAATCTCTTCAAAAGTGTCTTTGTGAAACTTCGCCTTAGTTTTGGAAAAATTAAAAAATGTCCCCAAAACACCTGGACATTTCTTTGCACCAAGTCTCTGAACATTTCAAAGTGGAAAAGAGTCCCCTTGGATACACATGATATCCACAAAGCATAGAAGGCCCTCCATTTGCCCTGGTTCATTTTTTTCTTATGATAGCCACAGAAAGATCCAATGACAGCTCTTTTCCAGCTGAGGAGAAGCACTGGGCACTTTAGATTAAAATCTTTATAGGTGAAATGGGCTTCCATCATTTAGACGTGAAATGACCTTCCGCTGCAAAATGAAGAGCCATCTTTAAATAACAAACTGATGGCTCCCTGTGGATAACATAATGCCGTACACTGTACTACACTGGATTTTTCTCTTCCTTTGAGAAACTATCACAAACATTAAGAACTTCCCATCAGTCCTAACAATCTTAGGAAAATATTCCCAAATGTCTCTATATTTTACAACAAAAATGCACCTGTATGCATAGTAATATTTTTTCAACTCCACAATATATGTCAGGTTACCCCACCTAAGCGTTTATCTTTGAAAAGTATAGGAACGCAGGAAGACCCACATGTATGCAATGCATAGTGTACATATGTATATATTACAAGCTAAATTCTTACTTATAACTCAAACATCTACAAGCGCAGGCTTGGACATATCTTCACATGCACGAATCACATCCATGTATCCTACCCTAACAGCCAGTAAATACGGTAAATGTTCCATATGCTTATACAATAATACCTCTGCACTCCTGCCTAACCCCTCCGCACACACACATCTGTAGTACACCCTGCTGTGATCACACAGCTGTAAGGTGAGTTAGCACCATTATGCTGCGTGCACCACAGCCACACGCAGGCATACATGGCATTCCTACAATGCCATGCAAGAATTCTGTGCCTTTTGCTAAAACATACACATGCAAACAATCCCCAGGGAGTAAAAGAAAGGTATTACAAATAAGAAATCTCTTCAGATTATCTAACCCATTCTCAGCTAGTGCAGCATGACTTCTTCTAGATTACTTCCTACTTATATCGTAGATGACCGACAGGCTCATCCAACCATACACAGAGATGCAAAGCACCTCTGAGGAGGACTGGGAACCCACAAACGTCAAAAGGCCAGGTGTGCCCATCAGCGCTGACAGAGAGCAATATACAGAAGTATACCACCTCTGTCTTCCATACAGCGTTTCTCCCCGGAATAAAGAGATATTATGAACGTCTGACCCTGGTCTCCCTGGGGAGCTGAAATGACATCTCCACCTGCCCGTTTATCGCCTCCAGCCCTTGACAGCATTGGCAAGGCCATCCATATTGCTGACATTTTTCTCCACCCTCCCCTCACTGCCACCCTTGCTTGCTATGGCCAGGTAGTCCTGCTAATGTTGCCATTTACAAGAACAGCTGAGACAGTAGCGCTGATCAAGCATTTCTGCAATGCCATTATCGATTCAACAGGCGTATGAAAAGCCGAGGGGCGCTCACAATTTTTCTGTGCACTTGCACAAAGGAGGGAGAGTCGCAGAGCACAGAGCAGACTCCCCCCTGTGCCTCCCAAGCACACACCGTACCATGGCTCGCCCTGGATGCTGAACACGTCTGCCAAACCCATCAGCAGCTTGGCCCTTTGCCATAAATCAATAAGTTCTCTTTAGAATTCCACCTTCCAAAAATATTTACTGTACATAATTTAATATAATACTCTCCTGGATAAAGAGCTGACATGTTTAATTACCTGGCTCAAGTGCTTTCCTGCTACAGAATACTGCATGCCCAGCCAGGAACGTGGACAAACACACAGCAGATTTTTAATCTGTTGGGACCTTGGAGGGGAACAAATTTCAGTCTAGAGACTCTCCTCTGACAATGTCCTCCCATTCCTAGGGTGAGCTTGGGTTTGACCCTAGGAGGGAGCAGCCTCTTGCCCACACAGCTGGAATAGGTTCTGTCTTTGTCTTACCAGCACCTGAAGGGTTTATCGGGAAAGGAAAGGCTGCCGAAAAGAAAGCCCATATCATAATCACCTCGGCAGATCGCTGTTGCCATTGCTTTGAATGGTTGGACCACTTATCCCAGAGGGACTTCTTGACCAAACAGCACTAGCAGAGCTCTGTCACCCACTACTGTTTTGTAGATATGAGTGTTCAGGACCGCTGTTCATAGGGCAGCCTAATTACACAGGAGCAGTCCACCAATTTTTCCTCACAACTTTTAGACTGTAGTTATATTTGAAAATTTTTGGTATCTAAACCCCCATTTACCCTTTGTTTTTATCTTCCATCTCAGCATGTACATGCTGCCCTTTGTCTAATGTGGCATCCTTGCCAAATGCAATGCATCCCCTCCTGTGCTTAGGATGCCATCCTAGAGACCACCACCACTAACTGGGGCTTTGGTTTATTTAGCCTTTCTTAGTCCCCTAGCTGGGGAGTTTTCATTCCAAGGTCAAGGTTTTTGATCACTTATTCCATGCTGCCTGCTCCAAGATGTATAAAGTCAGTGAAAGGTGTGCTAGGAACCAGGTATGGACCACTGAATACAGGTATATGAAATGAAGGTGGCACGTGAATGCAAGGACGCTCCTAGGAGTCTCAGCCAGTACACTTCACACAGCTTTGTACAGACTTCAACTTTTGAACATCCAAAAGCTCCAAAACTTAGGAAAACTCACTAGTGCACACAGATATAATTTCAGATTTCTGGGAATGAAAACATCCCATTTTGCATATGCTGCTGAGAAGTTCTGAGCTAATTCTGCCAACTGTTTCCCTTTGATGACCAGACAAAATGGCAGCTCTGCACCAAAAGCCAGAACCAAAGTCAACTGAAGCTTAGTCTAGGTATGTTGGAAGAAGGTGCCTTTTCTTCCCTGCATGACACATGTCAGCAAATATGTGTATCCCAGTTCTACCATGTTTGTCTCACATTTTCATGAGGAGGTCCCAGTGATCAAGGAACATCACTGCCCTAGTTTTCACTTACATCAGCTAAAATATTTGTGGCTCTTTTAATGACAAAATATTTCTCTGAGGCTTATTGATATACTGAGTAAAATTTTCTCTACAGTTGCTACCCCTAGAAGTAATCCAGGGGTACAAGTGCTTGAAGTGAAAAGTGAGTGTAGGTATTATCAAAGCTGTTCTTTTGTATGTTAATGATGCTTGTTCAGCAATTCAGAATGGCAAAATATCCTGGACTGTTTCAGTTCTTTGGAAAAGACAGTCAACCTATTCCTTCAGCTAACCTGATACACGTCCCCTCTTTGAAACAGAACCTAAATTTCATCTAGTTCTCATAAGAACCCTTTTACCTAACCCTCAGTTACTTCTGGTCTCACTCAGTTAAAGCTTGATGATCACTTCCAAATGCAAATCAAAACCTACTTCTAAGAGGCGGATGTGTACTCTGAGCAGGAAAGTATAAATTTAGACCCCAAATGTTTTCCCAGTAGGGGTTTTGTCAGGTTTTCAGACCTGACAAATTTACTCCTTTTCTTGGTAATTCAGGTAGGTTCTCAGCAACATTTGATTTTTTTGGTTAGGTTGCTTTAGGGATTTTTGCAGCAAGGCAGGTCTTGGTTGATCAGATTGGTCCCTAGCTTGAACACAGTCAAAATCAAAATGTTAGTAAAAGTCTCCCTCCCTCCCTTGTCTCTGAGGAAAGCAGAATGTCTCGCACAGTACTGTGGCGGATCTGACACCTTGTGTGCAGCGCTGCTGTGATGCTGCGTTGGGTGCAATGTTGTCACGCGTGACATCCCATGGTGACGGCAACATGCATGTCTACAGCTCACAAAGCTGTGAACAGGAGTCGCTAAGTAGCTCTTGAAATGCAAGAAATGTGGAAGAATTTGGAACCCCTTCTGCTAAAAGCAGAAGTCTGAAACCTTCAGAATGGCATATCTCCGGAACGGATGCAGAAGCTTATGTTACATGCTCTATCCAGTCATGCACCGTGCAATTTTTCTACACGCAATAATAGATCACTGTCAATGTACCTCAGTCTTCATCTGCAGCGTTTTCTACTATTCTTGTCTCCAGACTGTCTTACGCAGAGGCTGCCTATCACGCTAAATTTTCTGCTAGTGACAAACATCTCGCATGTAAAAATAGCCCTGAACCAAATATCCTTTTTCTGGCCAGTTCCACGGGGCTGAGAGAAAACAGATTGAGAACAAACATTTGGAATTTGCAGCTGAAGTTAAAAAAATCCTCCTAAGCACTGTAAAAATCTAGTACTGTTGTAATCTAGATTCAGATCTGGTGTCTCCAGATAATCTCTGATGACCAGGTCTACAGAGAAACCACAGATTGGTTTCTCTTGTGACCTAACAACAGTTACTGAAAGCAAAGCGTGGTCCTCTGCTGTCTTCAGAGGTCTGAATCAGGCACTATATTAGATTATAAAACAAATCTAAGATCTAACCAGTGTATTTACCACTCTGTATTCACGTATCCTTGTCTCTGGTTACTCTCTAAGAGAAGAGAGCTCTGCTCCTCCGTGACCCACTGCATACCAGCTCCCTGCTTTTTGTACAGGCTAACTCCTACTCTCCCCAGGAATAACTTATCAGAGTCTCCGGCATTGTTTAGCTGGCTATAAACCAGCAAGCAACTTCTGTCTCCATGGTGAAAGATTCTTTGTCATTTTTTCCTCAAAGCTTTCTAATTAGGCATCCTGTAATTTGCAGCTTTTCTGTAACATATTTGCAGTGGTGTGTGTGTGCATGTGTGCGCGTGGAGAATAAAAATTAAAATGTGGCAGTGAATCAAGCAGTCTGTAAATAATTGCAATAAATAAACAAACTATTTTATTATTATTTTTTTTAATGAGACATGGGCTGGATCTTCCTTTCAGGCAAGCAGCTGGTCATTTTATTGCTTCATCCTTAAATCCCCAAAGCCAAGCTGCTATAACAAAGAACAACATCAGTTTCCACCTATTCTCACCATTATGGGATACATTTTGGTGATCTGTCCCACAGCCTGTGGGTAAAGCAAAGAATGGATGCAGAGAAAGTAAGAGCACAATAAAATAACCTGCCATTTAAGAAAACATTCACCTCCGGTTTAGCATTTCTTCTTTAGTCAAGAGCAGATCAAATTTGTTAGCATTTACTAGACACCTAGCATACTTTGTGAAATGAGCTGCTGATTTCATCTGGTTCATGCTGGACAGGTATTTACCTCACAAACGCAATCTTTACAGCAGGTATTACTTATCAAGCCATGGAGACACGCCAAAATAAAAAAGGAGCTAAAAAAAATACCGAAGCGGGGAGAGGGGAGATAGTGGGACAGAGGAGAAAAGGGAAAAAACAGAACTTGTGATCCAAACGACTGCTTTTTCCACTTAAGATCCAAACAGCTAAACTGCTTATGCCTGTGTCCCCATTTTACTCACGACTGCCTGGCCACCCAAAACATGGAGACCTGAACACTGGTGCAGTCTCCTCTGACACAGCTCCCCGGCTGCACGAAGGGAGTGAAGAGTGCACTGCCTGGCACACCTCCAAGCACGAAGCAACTTCAAAACCTAGACCTGCCCCATGGCATACTCGCTCCTGACAGAGGAATACTTTCTACTACCCAAATGAATGATTAAGGGGTATTCATCCCTTATTCAAAGCAATGAATAAGCTCTCTACTACTGCCTTCTGACCTCCTCAGTGAAATAGTCACATAAAAATAATGTCTTTTTATACATTACATAGGCTCGTACATACATCATATATGCTCTCTCAAATTGATTTGACATCACTAGGAATCCTGCAAAGAAAAACTGATATTTCATCAGTGTCTCACTTGTTCCCTGGCTGAAGTTGCAAACCCCTGCTTCTGGTAACGCAATCAACTCCACAGAAATATACTGCATTGTCACAAAGAGGGGCTTACAATTTCAATTTGGGAATAATTAGATGGAACAGATGTGAATATCAAGAGTATCTGTGTCTGAAAATTCCTCCAATAATGCATCTGATGACCACAAAATGTTTTATGAGGTTCAAGCCTCATCCACGGCTAATGGCTCCCAGTTAATAGAACCAGTCAAAGGGCAAAGAAAGGAGAGGGGGGGTGTTCATGAATATTTATGAAGCAAAACAAGCAGCAGAGATATTCCCTTTTAACAGGCTTCATTACTTCGTCTTCCACTCTCCTGATGAGGTAACTGCATTACAATCCAGGCATTTGAGTGTTTCTCAGCTGCCACTCACAATCAGACTCATAAAATCATTGGAACATATATGTATTTATATCTACAAATGGAAACAAGAAGAATCAGACACACTGTATTCTTTTTAAACAATTTTGTTTCTTGAGGACAGGACCAGATTGACAGACAGCCCTCTTTGGTGCCTAATTCTGCAAGCTGCTGAGTACCTCCTGAAAACACTTGAGTCTTCTCAGAGCCACGAATGGAAGATGAGAGTGCTGAGCCTCTCTGCAGAGATGTTCAGCAGTTTGCAAGGCTACTTCCTTCATCCTCAAACCAAAGGTAGTCTGGGAAGGCTTTACCAACGTGGCTTGCGTCCATGCCCTTGGTCAGCATGGCTGACTTCTAATAGAAGGGTAATTCCTCGTCAGCCCTGGTTGCTCCTTAATGGTTCTGGTGAGAGAACTGAGGGGAATGGACCTAAATGTCTATAGGCATGTAAAAACTTAGTAAGATCCAGGCCTACCAACCCTTATTACATCTGCCTATAAATAGCAATGACTTACTACTCTCAGCAGGTTGGAGTTGCCTGTAACCATATCAACCTACTTTGTTTAAGAAGTAGGCTCACACCAGCAAGCAAGTCTACAGTTGGAATTTCTAAACTTGGTACGAATGTCACAGGTTACAGGAGGACTCCCTTTACCTAGGTAGTGTGCCAGGCAGCCATCAGCATGCTGAAAGGCAGAAAGTGGTGGGTATAGGAGTGGACAGGCCCAACGTGTGATGGGGTTTCTGCACAGCACTGTCATAGTTCACAACAGAGTGCTGGCAGAAACTGGAAACACATCAAATCAGGCATGAAACTCTGAGTTTCTTCCCAGGTCTGCAAGACTCACGCTGCATCTCTTGCAGGCATGCTGCAGACTGTCAGACAAGCGTACATGCAGAAAACATACTCCGTGCACCCCTACAAGACACAGAAACGTATCTAAATTCCAACCGTAGCACAAAGAGATTTGTCATGATTGCATCTGCAATGTGCACCTTGTCCTCCCTACTGGTCTCGACTGCAAGCTCAACAAAGGAATGGCAAAATTTTTGCACAAGCTCAAGGGATAATATTCATAACCAGTAATCTTAACAATCTAATTGATACAGAGAACATTCCCTTGGCTGAAGTTCAACCCCAAGACCTTGGGAAATGAAGCCTGGTCTTCCAACCAGCCCTTCTCTGCCTCCCAAGCAGTCCTTTCACAGTCTTGATCCTGAACACCTGTGGGAGGAAGAGGGGAACATGAGCTCCATATATCCAGCCACATCCTTGAGGACTCCAAGGACCAAACACAGAACATTCACTGTCAGTACCAACAGCCTCTGTATCTTGAGCTTTGAAAATAAGTCTGTTAGTTGGGTCTGATTCCAGACTTTTAACCTTGTGGATGAGCTGAGACAGGAAGGCTTCAAACCAAGCCCCTTGATAGCGAGATGGTTGCAGCGACCATATAAAATCCCCACATCCTGACCTGACACTGTTAGTTAGTCCTACCAACTCTCTTCTATGAAGAAAACTAAGGAGGAAGACAGAAAAAGAGACAAAGAGCATAGCATCTCATCTCTTTGTTATTTCAGTGTCTTGGTTACCATGCTGAAATCCAGGTGGGAATCAACAGATTTATGCTCATTTCCCCAGACAGCGCTGCCTAGACTAGAGTGTCAGCGATGCAGAAAGTTTGAAATGGCATCCTGACAAGATGTTAACTTTTTCATAGCTCAGCACCATACGCACTCAGAGTCTACTGACACAGCCTGGCAGCCCCCCCATACACCAAGCCTCCAAAAGCTCCCAAAACCGTGGTGTCCCATAGGCACATTCACTCAGATCAAGGCAAAGCTCCTCACTGAGTTCTTAAGCCTCCAAGCACTACAACATTGCAGAAGGCTGGAACATGGTTTGCTTGGGTTTTTTCCTATGAACACTTTTAATTGCAAAAAAAAAAAACATTCTTTTCATGAAAAACTTCTATTAGTAATGCAAACTTTCATGAAAAAATAAAACTTAAGATATTTTATTTTTGAATTAAATGCTTGTCTATGTATTCTTGATTTTGTCTAATGATTTGTAAACATAGATATATTCTTGTAAGAAAGTACGTATTTTCTGGAGACAAAAACCAAATGACCATGGTTTAGACCAAAATAGAATTTGCCATCAAAGCAAGCCCTTTTTTACCCAGTCCCATCCAAAATTTTGTGCAACAGATGAACGTTTTTGGCACCTCTTTCACACAGGGATAAATTGGTATACCTTTCTAGCATTTTTTGCTGCTAGGGCAGCTTTTCTCAAGCAGATTTCATCATCCACAGCCATATACCTGACTGTTCACACCTTCTGTTTGTAAATCGTTCAGCCTTGATTGTTCCCAAATTATCAATGCCTATACTTTTTCATAAATGTACCTGGTCCTTTTAACAGCTTCTTGACCTCAGGTCTTTATCTGCACATGTAAAACACATTAATTCTGGAGATTTCTAGCAAAAAGTAGACAGTAACGGCTATTTTAAATTTGAACATGGATCAGCAGGTCTATGTCATTTTAGCCCCCTGCCATTAAAACTGAAATGCCTCAGCAAGATGTTTACCCTCAAAAATCCCACAGGATCATGTATGGTAGAACCAAAATTGTCCTTCTTGCAGCAGAAAAATGGTCCTTCTTTCTTTAAAACTCCTTTTAGTACATCATATTGGCTAAATGTAAATTTCTTTGCACAAAACAATGAATTTTATCTTCATCTTGCATTAACATAATAAGCGTGAGGCTCCCGTGATTTTCATGCAGCTATTTTTTAATTTATTCCAATAGAAGAGAAAAGGCAACTAGGTTTTCATCCTGCACTTATTACTATACACAAGAGACATTTCTTCCACATATTCACCACTCCTGAAAGCCAATTCAATCCTGATCATCAGATTATATCACTTATTTGTCTAACATGCAACTTTTTCCCTAGATGAGAGGAATAAGCAACAACCTGTGCCTCAGTATAAATTGGGATAGTTTGGGCGTCAGCAGTACACGTCTGTTATGCTACACTCAATACCACAATATGTATATAAGTCACTAATGAATTCTGAAATATATACATGTGGCCTAGAGTTCATCCATAAAGTTTTGTTCCCAATGGCTAGAAATATTTGGGGTCAAACAAAGGTGAAGGTTATTAGTCACTTTTAAGCTCTCAAATTGGACCATTAATTCCAGTCTGCTCCCAGTGATGCTTAGTTGCAAGCAGCAGTGGCTTCTCAAGTATTTGTGCAATTGGCTCAAAACTACACAGAACATTTTTAATGCATTTAAGAAAAGTAAAATGTTTTGTTAAGTAAATTCAAATGGATGCTTTGTAAATTTTCAATGTAAAAAGGAAACGTTAAGGTTTTTTTTCTTCTATAAAAACCTTAAGGTTTCCTTTTGACTTGCAGCATCATGACTGTTGGGTTTTATCTACTGACAGTTCTGGAACTTATTAGGAAACAAATGATTTCCCAAATTAATAGAATACTGGAAGTCACACTTCTGCAATTTCATTTCTGAAGGACTTCTACAATGCTCAAGCCCAAAAGAATTGTTTCCATGGGGTTATATGTTAATTAAAAAAAGAAACATAACAGTGGAAGGCATTTTAAATATAAACTAACAATCTGCTCTGGCGATTGCATCTCTGTGATGCTGCATAAAACCTAAAATTGAAACTGAGTAGAAAATGACTATATAGGCAAAAATGAAAATCACTATCACCTCATTAACGGAAAAAACTGCATTGTGGTCAAACCATATGAATACTGACGAATGAAAACTATTATTTTAATCTTCAATTTAAATCTTCTAAGGTTATTTTAAGTAATAAAGTAAGTACATTTGTTTTATTATTACCTTTAAATACAGAGACAAATTATTTGCTGGAACAGCTCTATGGTGTACTAGCAGCCCCATGATTTTTACTGTGATCAAACCCTTTTAACTCCCCTGTTTGCAGGGAAATTCTGCCCTCATTTTGAGAGCAGTCAGCTGCTATTTAGCCTGAAATTGTACGAGGTTTTTGTGGGATTCAGTCTAAGACATAGTTCAAGAAATAAACTATTTGGAGATCCAGAAACTGACTGTGAGAAATCTAAGGTCAAAAGTTTCTGCCAGAGCTTACTAGATGATGTATCAAAGGCACTCCCCAAACAGATGACTGAATTTCCTTTGAGAACTACTTTACTTTATCAGAGACTGTTCCTATTAGCTCCTTTAGAAAGTCTGTGACATCTACACAAAAGTGCAGGAGAAGCATTTCCCTACTTAACTTGTTGTTCATAAACCCTTTCATAAACCTGGGCTGCCACCTTTCAGCTCCAGAAGCTGGGAAGTGCCATTGCAAGTCATCATCATACTTCATGGAGAGGGCCACAATACCCGGAAGGGCTTCATGGACTGATCCAGAGGAGACAGGCTAACTACGGTCACCGTCTGTGATTTCTCCTACTAGCTGGATAGAAATGGAGAACGTATTCGAGGTCTCTCCCAACAGAGATGATGGATACCTGGTTTCACAATTGAAGAATCTCGTATTAACCATTAGGCAACTGGGTACTACAGAAACCATACGCCACACTAGCGACCTGTCAAGCCACTAGCCTCCCTTTTCAAAGCAAGTCTGTTGAGAACCTGGCACAAACCCAGACTTGTGTCAGGGCGCTCGATGCTGTTTGGTCACCTTCGGACCAACGCACAGTCTGAGGACAGGACTTGCTGCACTGTGGGATGAAAGGGAGGCGAAGTGCACCTCGTTCATCAAGGTCGTGTTGCCCTGTGAGAGGTTGCAGGAGTGTACAGGGCCATTCTTGAAGCAAGGTTTATGGAGAGAGATAATATCTTTTGTTAGACCAACTGATATAGCTGGAAGAAACAGAGAGACAAGCTTTCAGCCTGAAAAAACTGTTTGGTTTTTTCCAGCTATACCAGTTGATCTAATAAAAGATGTTCTCTCCCTATAAAACTTGCCTCACTTACGTGTTTTAGACAATCATGACTACAGAGATCCTACCACTGCTTATTTTAACCACTCCAAAGTGGCCCTGGGTCCTTCCTCTCAGATCAAAGACAGATGGTCACTATGGTTAATTTTTTCTTCCACCTCCACAGCCCCTTTGGGTCCATTCCTCCTACCCAGGCTGCTGGTAGTAGTGATAAAACCATACAGCATGAAATGCGGATTCCTCTAAGGTGTATTATCTTCTTTACAACTAAAATAAATAGCATTTTTTCCAGGTTTTTCAACATAGGCTTGCAGAAGGAAGAAAACACATCAAAGACCTTTCTTCCTCTAACACTGCAAGTCTTCTACCAACATATTAAACCCACACGATCTTGCAGTCCACCTCCACAACAGGCAGCTTTGCCTTCCTGTCTCCCAGCCATTCGTCCTCTTCACTGCCCTCTCCTTGCTGGCAGGGGACAAGATTGAGAACCAATCTGGATTTTAAAATTTTGTATATCTTAGGGTCAACTGAATACCAAAGTAATGAAATCAGGAAAAACATAGCCTACATCCTTTTGCCGCTATAAGGATTACATCCCATCTCATCAGACATATCTGGCTATTAAAGTTCAGGTATCCATGATGTCAACATTTGACTGTGACGACTAGTTGTGCTTAATTACCCAGCCACATAATTAGAAGAAGCTTAAGCGCATGTAAAATGAACCTGCTTATTTATTATTAGCTATATCAGGTCATTGTACACATCAAAGACTCCTCGTTAAGTTTGAGGCCATTTCAACTTTTCTGTCCTCTGCTCAAGTTTGGGGTTTTTTTCCATGCTACTGACAGTAGCAACTGAAGGGAACCCCCTGTAACCTCCAAGATAACTGCACTGCACCTGGGCAATTAGACCACTTACTAGCAGTAGAAGACTCAGAGACACAACTTTTACACACTATAGCCATCACTCACATATTTGTTAAAAATGCAGGTCTCCCCATGTTCAGACCTGAACACAAAACACGTGTGTAACTGCCCTACTCTCTACAGAATTGCAATTCATGTGTTTAGCTGCTGCAATATACTCAAATATACTACAAGATACATATGCATGTACATGCACAGTCTGTGGAATGGGAACAAAGATTATTAATATTATTTCACTTGTAATACTTTAGCAGAAGTTCATACACTTTATTTATGAGGTCATATAAGCATTCACGTGATAGCTTGATCAATCAACAGATCAATAGCTCAACTGATCATCTGTCACCTTTAATTCTTTCAGGATTACATATCTTAAGACAAAAGAAAGACACATCTTTCAAATACCTTACAAAAAAAGCAGACATATCAGCTGTTTCTCTGGACTAAGTGAATATTAATGATCACAGGATCCTTATAAGCCTCTACTTGTCTTTTGCATCTTCATCATTTCTAGCAGCACATTCAGTTACTGTATGGAAATAGATGCATTCACATTGTTCACTAGAACACCAAGGATTTGAATGAAGCACACTTAAGGTCTGTGAAAGATGCTCAACTCATGTCTCATTGCTTTTTATTGTAGCTCATGTGGTAAACTAAGTTCTTTAGCTGGGTTACTTGACCAGAAACCAACCATCAAACATTGATGCTCCCTGAACTACCTCACATCTCACAAACCATCAGTCAGTCCAGCAATTGCAGGAACAGAGTCTGGATTCTCAGGTCCTTCTTTTCTTTCTGCAATTGACTGCCATGCATCTTTGGAAAAAAACCATCCAGTCTTACTGTGTCCAAGCCTGAAGAATGGGTGGGTTAAGTCACACTATGCACAGCAGGCATTGCTAACCAGCATCAATGAAATGCAGGATGCAGCAACCTGCATGTGAAAACCTCATGTCTGGCTCACAGCAGGAACTGAACAAGGGTCCTGCAAGCACTGATGACTTTAATCCGTCCGATTTCAGGAAGATAAGAGGCTTCCTATACTGTCATCTCACACAAAGTAGGCACAGAGGGAGGATGCACCCCCTACATGCTGCTTATGGATTACCCTTGGACAGAAATGTTGAAGATCCTACAGTCTTCTGTGGCTATAAAAGGTCCTGGTCCTGGAGAACAGCAACACAGTGATGCAGAAGCAGAGGCACAATTTGAAGACACCTTTCCAAAGGCAAGTCGTGCTCTGGGGAAGCTCACAGGGTCAGGAAACAGGAGGATCTGCAAAGGGCAGGGGTGCAGAGCAGCAGGAGCTGTAACACAACCAGTGATATGAGATCCTTAATTCACAGTGAAAGAAGAGCAGTCAGGGCAGAGGCTGGCACTTCTCCAATGCCAGAAGAAAACTGAAACATGGAGAAGTGATGGCAGGTCCATCCATCATCTTTGGATTTCTAACCACCACATTCAGAGTGGAGGGCCCACAGTGAAAGAGGCTTACCGTGTTTCAAGTGGAAACATTCAATGACAATTTTCCTTACAACAGGAACTGCTGCTTCTTTCAGCTGGGATCACATCTTGACAGGAAGATCAGTGAGGTGAGGCACCACAGGAAAGGGTTAGTGTCATTCATTTCTAGGAAAGTTGTGTAATAAACAGGAAGAGCAGTAAGGATAGCAAGGGAATCCTCTCCAAGAAAACTTTCCCAGTCCTACCAAAACAGCTATAGGTTGTGTTTTTTCAGGAATTCATTTAGTCTGAATAAACTTAATGCAGAATTGACCAGATGCTTCGGTCAGCATAAATCGGTGCAGATCCCCTGACCTCTGGGTAGCCAAAGCTCAGCACAGGGTACACCCAAAGTGCAAGACATTCATCATTACTAACATAACATACCACTGCTCACTGGAGTAAAGGCTTTAGTGCTGCTTCAAGACCCACGCAACTACAGAACATTTATCTTTCCTGATGTTCAGTTGTTCCCTGCCTCCTTGAAATTAGTGTGCGGATTTGTTAAACTTTTGGTGTGGTAATGTGCCTTACTTTTACTTACTTCTGGAAAAAGTTACAATTTTCATTTATCTCACAACACACACAGTGTATACAATCAGCTTGCAAAATGTCATGTGACCTAGCCGCCTGAAAGGTACTCTATGAGTATCATAAATCATTCTTTATCTGCCTTGGCTTTTTTTATAAATAGCACATCTTGGCTTTGTATGTCTTGAATGCTTTGGACCATTTCTTTTGTTTAGGGGGGAAAAACAGCGATAAGGATTTGTTTATTAACAGGGAGAGAAAGACAGGTATTAATATTTTTGTGCTGTTGCTGAAAGCAAAGTCCCAACAGGGGCTGAATTTCCAATCTTTTGTATAAAAGCCATCGACAACCTTTTTCACTAGGCTACCCAGGATGTTGTTTAAAGCTCAACGCACACAAGAAATTTCATGTAAATTAGCCACCCGAGGGTACCAACACGGACCCATGATTGTAATAGAAACATATTGACATTGGCATAAAAAAAGGCTAATTAACTGCTTCCTTTCTGCCAATTGCACGCTAGATGCACGCTGCTGCTCAGCATCTCCTGGGCTGCTGCAGATATGCTGGCAAATACTCTCATTTCATGGAGTTCAGCACAACAGCTGCTTAAACGGTCTGCACAGAAGCATAGGGGGACAGCAATACGAGGGGATGAGTGCTCTGCAAGCAAAGGGATAGAGAGTTCAAAGTATGTCCCCTTCCTTCATACGGAGTAAAGCTCTCTTCACACATGCACCATTTCTGGAAAATCAGACTTGACTTCAGAAGTTTTTCTTCCTCCGTACAAAGAGCCATTGAAATGCTGTAGTCCTATGCAGCATGTTTTGGGCTGATAAGAATAACAGTGGGGGGGGGAATTTAGTCCTTCATTTCACACAGAGGAAAACCGACTTTGTGGCATATTCTGACTGAAAGACAACCCCAAAGAAGGATGTGAACTCACAGCTTCTAGAGGTTAAAGTCAGACAATTCATCCAGGGAGTTGCACACTCTGATTAGAGGATCTTAAGGTGTTAAGTAAAAATCTGTACACTTCCATGAATGCAACTGAAATAAACTGTGAATTACTGAAGTAATTCTCAAGCGGTACAGGGCTTGATTGCCTTGTATAGTGATTTGCACCCACACATTGTGAGTATCAAGCAGGTGTAAAATGCCTGCAGTGGAGGAACAGGGAATGCTGATTTAAGAGCATTTTATACACACATTTCCCTGAACTTAATAGGTATGAAAGTGTCCTGCAAGGTAAAGCGTAAAGAATTCAGTCCCTGGAACTCAAAATACATGTCCTTTGTGACTATTAAGCCCTTTATTTTTGAAGACATTTGAATATTGATGCTTATTCTTACAATGAGAAGTCCATAGCAAAACCCTGTTTTAAGTCACACAAGGATCCGGAATACCTGAAACCTGCTCCCAGGCTTTCCTGTTCACGCCCATTTTTTTCAGTTTCTAATCTTTCCATTTTTTTGACTTGCTTTTTTTCTCTGTTGTACACAGCAGACATTTTCCCTGTAACCGTCCACATCATGACCTCACACGAAGAAAACCTTTAGCCACAAAGATGACGTAAGAAAGAGTGACTGCGCAGGTCAGGTGAGTGCTAATGGGACAGTAAGCCTTTCATCTGAGGTCACCAGAAAGAATCCAAATCATCTCAACACAAAATGAAAGCAAAATGAAAGTTGTTCCATTTTAATGACTTTTTGGTCAACTGTGAGAAAGGAGTTAGTTTCACAACAGATTGAGCTCCATGTCACAGCAAACAAATAAGTAAAGTACGCAAACAGAAAACAGTGCAGTCAACTGGTGTCGATTCTACCACCCAATAATGAAATCAGGTCTGAACACCAAACTAGCTTCTCATCTTTTACCTTCTAGTTAAGAATAGAGGTGCTCTAGTGGGAGGCGGAAATGTGCATTTCTGTTGGCCTGTTCTGTCCTCATTCTGAAGACAAACACAGGACTCTGTCTGGGGATGTGAAGCCCACACTAAAGCCACCACAAAAGAGGGGAAGAGATGAAGGGAATGTAGGGTACCAGAAAGAGAGATTCTCTGTTTACTCCTTACACAGTCGCAGCCCAAGGAGGAGCAGAGGACGCTTCCCTTTAACATCAGCTCCTGGCAGCTTAGTATTCTCTCGCTACTAGATGGACGTGCACACTTCTAGGGTAAAGCTCTTTATGTGTCAGAGAGCACCAGACGCAAAAAGAGTAATTTATAAGTAGCCAGCACCCCTACAAAGCTAGCTCATTTCACATTTTTACTTTCTCCAAGCTCATCTTAGAGATAACACTTTCCCCTCTGGCTAGAAATTAAAACATCTTTTTTCTCTCCTTTTTATTTCACTGGATTCAAAAAAAAAAAAAAAAAGCATTGAGAGGACACTGCTGCTGTGGCAAATGCACACTGAAAACGTTAAGAGTTAACAAAAACACTGGCTAGGAATAGAAGATACGGCTAAGGGCAATGACCTTCTTTTTGCTCCTGAAAATGTAGAACAAAGGTTAGCTGTTCTACTAACCCTGCTCACTGTTATTTTTTGACTCCTCATGGCCCAAAGAAGGCCTTGAAGCAATAATATTGCCTCAAATCTCATGGCCTGTTTGAGGTGTTTGTTCTTTGAGAATCTCTTCCTTTCATCAGATACAAAGGAGGTGATGAATGAAGCCAGCTCTCCCCGAAGAAAGGAGAGATGCACATGAACACACACTGGGCTTGGGGTACTTGAAGCACTCTGGCAGCCATCAGCTGCAATTAGGCAATTTATTTCTCCTGTTACATGCCTTCACATTAACCACTGCATGCCCAGTTGGATTACTCCAAAGGACCAGTGCTTAATTCCATTAGTGATGACCAACTAAAATTCCAATAAAACAGGGCAGGAGAATAATGCTGGAAGGCATACTGATATGTCACTATCCTAAAAAAAACCCAAACCCTGTAGTTGACCATAAAATAGAAAAGGAAGCAAATCTCTCACATACCACTTCGCCTAGGCCTCCAGACCCATTCAGACTGGTATGGCCTCTCTGAATTGTTTCCTTATTTTATTAACAGCAACGATCTGCTTCCTCTGTCCCAGAGCTCTGCTTGATATTGGAGACTGGCTTTCAAACTGCAAACAGCTTTTGTGCAAGACGCTTGCTTACCTCTTTTATTCTTAGATCTCTGTCTTTAAACAAAATTGTAAGGCTGGCAGGATTGGACTGAAAAAGAACCATTAAACCTTGATAATTTTCTGCTAGAAGAAACACTTTTAAGCCAAAACAACAGTCAGATCAGGAAAAAACATCCACTTTGATAAGCTGGTAATTAAACAGCAAGCAAGCTGATGAGGCAATATGATCAGTCAACCATGCTGGCCAAGATGTTATTGTCAAGTGGGACAGCAAGTTTTAAAGGCAAATTTTGCTCATCACCTTCTTAAAAGAAAAACAGAAGATGCCACAGATACTCCACAGCAGAGGAGAGGCCATGAAGAGAAAATAAGAAAGGATCCTGGTCTTACAGAAGAATCCAAAACACAAATGTTGTCCCAAAACTCGTGGGATCGTTTACCCAGTGTGCAAGCCAATAACACTATAAACAGTATTAGCTGTTTATTAGCAGTTCTGTGTAGATTTCGGTGTTAGAGGGTATTTCCTCAAAGCTAGCACACACAGCATTGAAATACTCATTCATTTATACATTGTAAATTTGCATAATTAACATATTCATTGTTTATCAACTTTTTATTGGTGCTCACAATTCCTTATCTTGAGGCTGATTGGTGTAAAATGTCTTTGTCTTCATTTAATGGTACAGTGTCTCTTAATTTTACTGCATAACTCAGTGGGTGAGTGCCCTCAAGCAGAGGCAGGTATCCTAACTTCTAGAGGGGTGGTTTTCATATTATAATTACTCAGGTTCACCTAAAGAGCATATTTTTAGCTGATTCATGTGGTATAGCCAAGTTTCTTGGTCGATCAGCCCTCTGAAGTTTCTGGTTCTTGGTTTTAGGTCTGTTTGTTCCTTCTATCCCATTGTTTTGTCAAAAACTGTTTACCCAAGTGATTTACAGAGTTGCAGTTGTAGAGGTTTCGACATCACAAGGAACATGCCAAAGGAATGAGAAAACTGAAGCAGAGAAATGTTTTTAGTATTTTATTGATTTTGTCACATGCCTTGTGATGTGTGAGCTGAAGGGTAACTGACTTGGAAGCCCTCAGACAGCATATTAAGTATTTCAAATGTCCCAGAGCAATAAGCCATCAGCTGAAGCAATCATAAAGCTGAAGATTCGGGAAAAGATGGGTTTACATGGTATATTTTGTGAGGACCAGAACTGGCCCTGAAGGCCTAGGAGACTTGGAATTGATATGGGCCAGAGGAGTCAAAGAAAGGGACAGTACAGAAATCTATGCAGAGGAAAGCATTTAAAATCACATCAGCTCAGCCTGTGGAAACTGAGCAAAGGCAGGTGGGACAGACCGTTAAGACTCGGGCCTGTAAAAACAACCAACTCGCACTAATTTAGCAGTTAAGCTTTGCAGAGCCCTCCCACCTCACTACGTTTGCTGATGTTGCTGAAGCTGTTGCTACCAATCCCTTCACCTCCTCCCTCACTCAGCACCAGTCCCTGACATGAACAACACTGGACATCTGGGGAGCCTTCAATTCAGGGCTGAAACCCCTGCTCGGGAAACGGTGGTCTGCTGGCCACTGCACAGCCCCACATGTCCGCCGGGGAGGAGTGTTGGTTTTGTTTTAGCACACCACATGTTCAACCATGAAAGAGGCCACCACAAAGTCCAAGTGAGGAAGAACAGTAAAAACCCATCTTTTGCCATTTTTACCTCTGTGTACACGTGCAGCCCTTCCCTGCCAGACACTTGGCATGTGAGTCGCCCATCAGCGTGCACACCAAAGGTTCCCCATTCCTGGCAGGTTTGAGTTGAAAACCAGCTGTGTGGCAATTGCAGCCCACATGACATTACAACTTCAGTATGTGGCTACCCAGATATCTCAGTTATCACCTATCAGACAGATGGAGAGATCAGCACCTTTAGCAAAAAAAAGGCAATTTTTTATGGCACAAGCTAAAAATATAAAATTCTATTCTTTATAAGACTACTAGGGCTTACAAAGTCTGTCAATATAACAAAAAGCACCACAACTGGTCTATCACCTATTTAATACAAGACACAGAGAGTCCAGAACAGGTTTTTCAGAAAGCTCAAATAGGAGAAAAATACCAAAAAAACCCCACTGAAATCACTAACAGCGTTAAGCAATGACCTCTCACGTCACTAGAAATTCATATTACCTCCAATGGATGCTGGATTAGACTCTTGTAGAGTTATGTGAATTACTGAAAGTAAATACTTTATGTAGAGGTTGATACTCTGTTGTGGGGTTTTTTTTGTTTTGTTGTGAACAAACTCCTAAAAATATGTTTCCTAGTCAATACTGATGAGTGAAGGTTTAGTGCCAACAAATCTGACCTATTAAATGCCTTTCCTGGACAATTGTTATGTTTATTTGATCACTTTATTCCCATGAAGCTGCCTCAGTTCTTTGAATGAGGTGAACGTAATCATTAAGAATAAACAAGGAGTGTTTTAAAGACAGTGACTGAAGAGAGTAAGAAGTCTCTCATTCTACAAGTCTGTCTACTGACAGATTGCATTGTCTTTCAACATAAAAAAAAAATTGTCAACAGGTAGCAAAGTCATACTTACAAGGAAAAAAGGACCGTGTAACACATGGAAGAGGAATAAATATGAACCAAAATAAAATTTGACAAATTATTTCTGAATACTTTTTGCTACCACTCAACTACTTCTGCTCATAAATCAGTAGTAGTACAATTCCCAGACCAATTCAAAAAATAACGAAGTATTTTTAAGAGTATCCTTAAAAAGTACCGTAACCACGTGCAGTGTGTATTTAAGGAAAGAGCATTTTAGAGTCTGAATATTATCAAAACATGGCATGTTTTGATTCCTGACATTTTAGGTTATAACAAATCTCCATAACAGTCAGCCAAAACAGCCATTTGAATAGCAAGGCGTTAAACAGCATCCTCCCAGGTATTGCGGTCTTTCAACCAGGGTTCAAGACTGTAGAAAAAACGACGAACCAAAGATAGCATGTGAAAAGAAAATTACTGACAGAAGTAGGAACAATCAGGAAAATTAAGACCTGTGATAAATAAAACCAAGCTATCACTCTGTTCTCAGTTATTAGCACAGGAATGAAAGACATCTCTGGTCAGGTCACTGGGTCTTTGAGTCTTGAACCCTGCTGCTGCCTGACGCTTCAGAAGAAGGTAATAGCTGTGGCAAACCAAATAATAAGCTGTGGTGTGGAATGGGGGTAAAAAGACATCTATACTGGCTTCTGCACATGATCAAAGATCACGTGTTGTATGAATTTGTGTCAGAGCCTTCTAACACACTTAGGTCAAATTCACATATTGAAATAGATCTCAGTAAAGAATGAAGATGGACCTATACACCGTTTGTTCCCACCGTCCAGTATCAGTGCTCCTTTACCTTTAATTCACATACACGCATTGTCACAAGTATATTTTGCCACAATACTTCATCTGGGCTGTAATAATAGTGATTCTGACTAAGCGTTGGAGCTAGCCAGTACCACTGTCAATTACCTTCATAACTTCTGTTTTCCCCCTGTAGCTACACAGTAAGGAAACGGTCTTATAAGCTCCTTCTTAACATACTGTTAAAAAGTCAAGTGCTTCTCCATAGCTCTTCTCAAACCTATCGTAGTCCAGGATGCTATTCTGATTTACACCAAATATAGTGCAAAGCATGCAGCAAAACCTGCTGGAGAAACATAGGAAAGAAAAGGAACTACTGATGGATCACGGGGAGGGTAGGAGGGAAAAAAAAAAAAAAAACGAAAAAAGCTTTGCAAATGTGTAAGGAAGCTTCAAAGCCAGAAGTTTCAGTCCAAGTTTCAGACTCTTCCAAATCCACAGGGATTTGAATCTGTAAAATGTAGCTTCAAATTCATAATCTAAACTTTTCCTCCAAAGCCTCCACGGACTTTGAGATTTTAGGTTTGTATTCAGGCATATGGACTTCAAAACTGGTAGAAGTTTCCTTGTCACCCCGAATAGTCTGAAACATTAGCAACCAATAACACTTTCATTATCGCTACTGCAGTTTCTCCCATAGCAGGGGGCAGTCTCTCACTCCCTGCTCTTAGGTAATCCTCAAAGCTTCTTCAGTTTTGGCTGATAAACACTTGATTATTATCCTGTGGGCTTCTCCCCACCTTCTCTTTTATGTATGCTCACTGTGTATCTGCACAGAAGACATGATGTATATTTTGCAGCACAGTGCTTTAGCACATGGCTCAGCATGCAGAAATGCACGGTCTCTAGTCCGACTGTCGGTGTTCCCAGCGTCAGAACATAGCTAAATAGCTCTCAGGATAGGGCTCATTAGGCTCCACCGAATAGCCAAGAGGAGCAATAGATTTCATAAGTGAAAACATTCACCAGGTGGAAAATACTCATCACTGGATTTGAGCAAGGACACATATTGCTCCTAAAATACTTCCTAGTAGAAAAAAAAAAAAAAAGGTAGAAAACTTCATCTGAATTAGTTTTCTTTGGCTTCAATGTCACTGCAGGGAAGGTGTATTTTGCAGCACACCCCAAAGTCCTGTGGTCCACCTGAGTGAGGAAATCACTGCAGCCTTGTCATTCCCATCTGCCCAAGTTTACTCCCAAAGGAAACAGGAACAAGTTGGGAATTGACATCTGCTTACGCTCTACCAGACAGTTTTAACACTGCCAAAGCAGCCACTGCAAACCACTATGAAGAGTTCCCAACCCCAATTTTAGATGTATGGGATCAAATCTTGTTCCTTTTATATTGAGTTTTTGTCTGCACTCCAGAGGCCTGAAAGTGGCCATTCCAAACCACCAACTGCACATCTTGACTGCTAAGAAGCACAACTAAACACTTGAATCCACTGAGTACATTGGAAAGCACAGGCGGAGAACAAACGTGATGAGCGGGCATTAGGATACACTGTGGCTGTACAACTCAGAGATGTTTCCTGATATAAAGCTATTTCATTGTCTTGATTCATAAAGAGGAGTTTTCTGGTACGTTCACTAAATTTGAGAATCTTTCATGCCCCAATGAGTAAATTTGCATGATACAGAAATAACTTATTAAATGCAGAATGCTCCTACAGAATATGTTTTTGTTTGATTACCATTAATCCTTCTCAGGACTGCTTTAGCACAGAAGCACATCTTTTTTTAGACCATGCAGCTGTTGAACTGAATTTCCATTTATTGCCATGTGAGCACTCGGACAAACACCAACAGACAGCAAGAGAAAAGCTGTAGGGATCTTCTCAGGGCATCTAGTGGATCTGTACTGAGAGGGATCTTCTGCAAAAAAACAGTTCCCAGGACAGCCCGTGTTTGCAGGGTAAGTGAGAGGCTAGGAAATTCATGCTGGAAGCATCTGCACCAGCAGAATCTGCAGCTGCAGCAGCAGGGACACGAGGCCTCGAGGAATTTGTCTTCAGAAAGAGCTCTACCCAAACAGAGCCAGAGCAGACAGCCAGCTCCTGACAGCAAGGGTTAAATAACAGCTCAGAGATAGTCTGAAGGAACCACTGAGAGTGTCAGGTCAAGAAGTGAAATCTGTGAGGACACTAACTGTGAAGTGATGAAAACTGCCGTGCCAGAGGCCATATCATGGGCACCTTCTACCACATCCCTGCAGAGGAGGCACTGCCCCGGCAGAGACGGCACCCTACATCCACAGAGAGAGGGACCAAGGGAGAGGGGTCCATTGCTGCCTGGCCCTCCTCACTGCTGTAGTCAAGAGGATGGCGTCGGGCTGTAACCAGCCCTCTGACACCAGAGCTCAGTGCAGCACTGCATTCCCAGAGGAGCCTTTGCCCTGCTGCTGCCACTGCGGAGACAAACCCGTGACATGTTTACTGAGACAGGGAATGCCATTTTTTATACTGACACCATCCGTACTTTGGGTTTTTTATCTTTTTACTGCTGATGCCTGCCCTTGCTGAGACTAGGGGAAGTCCCACATTCATATGACAGTGGTTCATGTCAGGATTTATTAAGCATGTTTAAGTATTAAATAGTCAATACATGCCAAATAGAGACAAATATTCATTTAAAATGTAAAAAACGTTTCAAGTCAGCAAAAGCCGATGATACATGAGCTCCCACTCAGGGGAGTGCGCTGGCCTGATAGCACCAGAACAAATGTCCCATCCCAGAAGCATTGTTTCAGCTTCTCTTGGCACTTTAGGATTTCTTTATGTTTTTTGTTTTGATTGCAGCGTCAAGTTTACCCTTCTTTTAGAAAAAAAAATAACAGAATTGCCCACATACAAAATGCATTTCACTCCCCCCTCCCAGGTCCTGAGGGAGTTTAGAAATAGCATATAAGTCATCCCAATTCAAAATCTTTGAATGACTAGTATTTCATTGGTGCACGCGATGCAGCAGGGCAGCATTGAAAAGGCCACCTTTTGCCCTGTCACTGTCAGCTCCAGATGTGGCTGTGGCATGACAGGAGAGTTCAGACACTGCAGCTTGCCTGCAGGCTGTGCTCAGTCTCTGCCACCTTGCAAAGGATGTGGTCGACACCAAGCATCACTGAAAACCCACAGCTGATGTGGAAAGGTTGCTGAGCACAATTTTCACTGCTGAAAGAAAATTCAGCACTTTCCATATTGCTCTGCCTGTTGAGTTCAAGGTACCATGGTGCCCACTCTTCACTGTTGCACTCTTATTGATACGGCAAAGCTACAAGACCCTTTAAATTGCAACCATGATTATTCATGCCATACCCAGCACTTGGCCGCATTAGGTTTCCTTGAGAATGTATGGAAGGCCTAAAAAGGAAAGATACTGTACACAAAAGTGTCATGCCAGAGAAAAGCTCTTCTATATTGGATGAGGAATATGGTTAGCAGGTAGCCTGAATAAATCATTGGAGATCCATGGTGAGACTCCAGTCACAGCTGCAGTTATAACCCAATGCTGGAGTGAGGAGAGGGAAAAATACATGCAGGGTCTGATTGAAACTTCAGAGGATTTACTTCAGAGGACTTTGGCTCAGGAGCTTGTTTTACAAATCCTCCCAGGCTTGATTTCCACACCAGCCAGGTCTGCACGGTTTTACATCGTTATGCGGCATAGTGTATGAGTCAGAATGCATGCAGAAGCTGCCTAGAGGTTTTCTCTTAGGTGTCTGCAAAGAACCACATATTTAAACTGCATTTCCTAAATCATAAACAAGTAAATACGTAAGACTTCCTGATTTACATTCAAGGTGGGTTTTTTTTTAATGTGAAGGTCACCTTGAAAGCTGCAGTGTAAAGAGCTAACTCACTTTATCTCTAGCATCATAGTCCTGCCTCTGCCTACAGTAGCAAAAGATCCTCACCATATGAGAAACTCATTTTTAACTCTTGTGCAAAATTGACTTGTCACAGGTTTTGACTATGCATGATCAAAGAGCACCTGCCTGGCCACGTTGAAAAGCTGGCTGGGTAGACAAGCGCAAGATCCCTTGGCACTTTGCAACCTTATGAAATAACTTTGTAGAGGCAACATGGTTTTGGAGATATGGTGGTGGCCCCGGCATTTAGGAGACCTGGATTCTATTTCTGGCTCTGCAACTGACCCACCGAGTGACTCACGACAAATGACTTCAACGCATCTGCCAAGTTTCACACAGCAAGTGAGAGACTTGCACTCTCCCATTCCCCCCCGCTAAGCTGTCCCCTCACAGCACCTGCATCCCATACGTTTGCAGCGTAGTCATGGTCTCTCTTCTGCCTCGTGATCCCTTATACAAGCTGCAATTTACCAGCCCCCTCCTGACATGCCAGCCTGCTGCGTCTGGGGTACAGGGTCCCAAAGCAGGAGGGAGAGTTCAGTGCTACAAGACACATTTTCCAAAAGCACCTACCTCAGTTGTCTCTCCATTTCTCAGGGCCTGATGTGTCCATGAAGGCTTCCTTCGTGGGACACAACCCATGGACTACACCAGCTGCGCACCCAGTGTTCACATGCATGTATCTCACAGCAACATGGGAAGTCAAGTGCACTTCCATTTGCAGGCCTCTATTTTTCCTTCTACTACTTCCACTGACATTAAAAATTGCTTGGCACAAGGATAAATTTCCCATGGCCTGCGTGGCACAAAGAGGCTCCAGCTCTCCTGAGGACCCCGAGTCCTTCTCTGCCTTCGTGACCATAGATTCATTTTCCCATCCAGTAGACCCTTCCTCTATGAAACCATCTCTGCAACCACTGAAGTACATCACTAGTGATCCCTTTTCCCAGGGTTAACATTAATTATTTGCCGGATGATTTTGAAAAGTATTTTACTGTCCTGGGCTTATCTCTGTCATCCAAATGCAAATACCACCGTAAGAGGGGAGCAATGTAATCTTTGACTGAAAAAAACTACACGTGAACCAGCTATTATCATCATTATTGTTAAATATTATGATTATTTCATTAGTTACTCTGGCAGAAGAAAATATGTACTATGAATAGGAGTCACTAGGGGATTCTCTGCCCAGCCTGGTATCAGCCTGTTCTCTGGAAACGTGGACTGCCTGCAGCATGTTGATTTTTGTTTACCTTTCACAATGGAGAGTTAGAACTCTAATGCATGAGTTTGATGATTTTTCCACAAAAAGGTGTTACAAGGAAACATAACTACCTGTATGATTTAAATTAGGCTTCCGTGCATACATTCATTGATGTTGTTCTGCATTTGGTATTGCTTGAAATGAACAGAATTCTGTGTGAGAGGATGGAGATTCTCACTCGTTTTGAGGGGAAAAAGAGCCCACATCAAGCAGCAGGATGACCAGACCTTTCTGCAAGAAATTTTAACCACTCCTTGCATGATATAGTAACAGGAGTAAGATGTCTGCTTCTTAAAAACACACTTCAGTTTAAGTTACTTTATACAAAGTGTCTCCCCACAGCCCCTGGATAGTAACAGAAGAGAGGAAAAGGTGTTGCACCAGGTCATCAGCACTATAAATGGCAAATGCACAGAGGGAGAAAGGGGATAACAGAACATGCCTCAGGGGATGGGGAGAAAATCTCAAAGGGAACCTCAATCAGCAGTGAAGAAACCCTCATAGACTTCTCTGAGCACCACTTTTGCTCTACATGGAATAACTAAACTGCCAGCAAAGGAAAGGACATCACTGAACGGGCACCGTGCTTACACACAGAGGGTGAGGAGAGTGAGCCTGAAAACTACATGACGAAGAGACAGAAAAGGGAACCAGAAGGAAGGAGCCATTTGACAGAAGAAAAATCGTGGCCAAGAGATAACAAGTTGAACATCACAGCGGAAGCCTGTTTCAGAGGTAGGAGTTTGAGACCCAGGAGCGTGCCCTCACCTGGACGGTGCCCTGACATAGGAAACGCAGCTTGTCTCCCGAGTGTCCCTCAGCAGGGAGGAATAAGTGGGAAGCTGGGACAGGCTGAGGAATAAAGTTCACTTGCCTCTGTTCAAGAATGCCGCATCCAGGAAACAAAGAAAGTAGGAATTCTCTTTCCTTTCAGTGAAGGACATTACTTTAAGCAAAAGCTCAAAGGCAAATACCTTGACAGAAAAAAGCCAAAGCCCTATATCTGAGAGGTGGGATAAACCACTCACACAGGCTTCTCTGAAATCCTGGTTGTGTTATTCTTTTCTCTGAGAGGACAGTAGCTTTTTACCACAGTTTTTCCCAGCCTGAATAATCTTTGGTATTTAAAAACTGTGAAACATGTAGTTCTTCCACCCTGGCTTTAAAATGGGGTCCACAAGAGTACTGAAGAAAGACCATTCCTCTCACTGACCTTCATTCACAGGGAAACCAATGGCAAGAAAACACTCCAGCCCAAGCCTTCTTCCTTAGGCTTGCATGCACATTCTTTTGGTGGGACTACTCAGTCCATGCTCACGCTGGCTCAAGGAGCCAGGAGCTCTTCAAGCCTGGAGCTTGAGGTCCCCCCTCAAGCTTACTCTGTGTAGGAGGACTTTGTGCCTCTGTCTGCAAAGTGTGTGTCAGCAAGGATCCAGCAGCCCTTCTCAGCAAGCTCCCACCACTCACTGAGTGTATCAACAGGAGAATCCCATTCCCTGCTTCACCCCTGTCCAACAACTCGCAGCTGAGTGCCAGCACAGCAGTGCTCTCCTTGGCATTAATTTAGGCATATGTAATAAGCATTAAACTACTTCCTATTTCCTGATCTTCTATTTCTGTAATGCTGCCAATACACACTTACTGCAGGCTGTTCTCAGTGGACTCGGAGATTTATCTGGGGAAGCTTCTGGTTGCTCAGTGCACGAATCTTAAACTCTGACCTTGGCAAGGCAAAGTAGTGCACTGGTAACTCTGTCAATATTTCAGGTCACTAACACAACAGAGGTTGCAGTCTTCCTCTGGGGAACACAGCCACAGAGTGGTGAGCAAAGGCTCCTGTGGCTGGGTTATTTAGGAGGGTCAGGATACAGTTATCTAACTGTTTACAGATGAAGACCTGCAACCAGGTTAGCCATGCATGCCAATGAGAAGAGGTAAAAGCAGGCTCCAAGGTCCCCTGAGAAGCAAGAGCGCTGTGCGTCTTCCCTGGGTAAGGCAGCATTCTCCTCCAACAGGCTCAAGGCTTCGGACTCCTTACTCAAAGGCAAGCGAGTAAAACACAAGCACTGAAGAGATGGGTATGACAGAAAGGAGAATGGAGGATTACCTGGCTCTTGCAAAGTCACAGGGAACCCATCCGCTTGAAATGTGAAATGAACAATTCGCCAAAAAAAATGTGCTGTGGATATAGGGTCTTGTTGTCAGCCCCTTCACTGTTAGCTATTGATTTTACAGTATTTGTAAGATTTATTCCCTTTTATTTTCACCAGGGGAAATTAGGCTGTCAGGATCTATTAACCCGAAACAAGCCATTATCCCTCTCATGATTATCGCCTTCCAGGGCTGCCTGCAAAGTGCCCCCAGGCTCCGTCTGCCGGGGAAGGAGGCTGTCCGCTTCTACGTGCCTCTCGAAGCCGCACTGCCTGTTCCGCTCAGGGTGCGGGTGGATCCAGCTGACTAACCTGCAGAGGACAAAGCCAGAAACCCATGCCTGAAGCAATACATGTGTCCCCCTTCCCTGCTACTTGCCCAAGGTCCAGTGCCAAACAACTCATGCAATCCCGTTGAAAAGCATCTCCCTCTCATGTCCTCGTAGCAAACCGTGACACCCCCAGGGCGGTGTGTGCCCACTGCCAAGCAGCAGCACTCAAACCAGAGGTACGATCATGTGCGTGACTCAAGATGACTTACACATTAAAACTCAAATGCAATACATGCTTTTCCATTTACTTTCTTACAGTGTTTTTATCTGCTTGCTATGTAAGAAAGGAGACTATCAAACGAGATAATGTTAAATCCACAGGGATACAGAGCTCCCAAAAATACAGAAACTAATTTGCTAACCACCACCAGAAAGGTGCTCTCTCTCATGAAATTTTGTTTGAAAAGTGTGTGCAGGCTCGTTAGTGGCACTTCCAAGGAGATCGGGGACTTCAGTCTGCACCTGACCTCAGTCACTCCACTTTTGTGGAGCACAGCCATCCTCAGGGGCTATGTTAATGTGCCTACTAAAACCTCTGCTACACACCTTCAGCGTGGGATTTTCAAAACCCCTTAAACTGGTCAAATAAAAATCATTCGCTGTTGGATCAGAGCCATAGGCTGTTCCCCAGTGGCAACTATTTCCATAACGAACCACAGCTCTCAAATTCCAGCCGGCTCGGCCCCAGCCAGACACACTAAATAGGAGTTGTGAAGCACAGAAAATTATGAAGCGCAGACCTCGAAATAGGATTCATGCCCTCTCAACTTCTAGAGCTGAGTGCATTTCCCCAGGCAACAGAGGCATTTTGACTGGTGGAGTAGCAGGCACTATAGGACACGCTTTTCTTACCTTAAGTTTTTCAAGCCATGTGAAAATCAGCCTGGGCTTTTAAAGCCCTTTTGAGGCCTACCCAGTTGACTGCAGAGTGAAATTATTCACTCACGAACAGTACCTCGTTCCTGACATGCACACTTAAGCCCAGCAAAAACACTTTACAGTGCAGGCTCAGTATGTGATTTTCAGTGCTAATAGTGTGGTCAAATCAAACCCAATTTCCTTTGGAAAAAGGCCACACATCACTCTTCAGTGAGGAACATTTCCACCCTAAATCACAACTTTCAAACACGTGCCATTACTGCTGAAAAACAGCTTCAGAAAACCACCACCACCACCTAAAAGACATTCCTCCCCTATTTATTTTTCTTAGGAATAACTAAATTAACTTTGCTCTTATTTGAAAAGATGGAACAGAAAAAAAAAAAAAAAGAGAAATGAAAAAGCTTTATTTCAGACCAGAAACTGAGTATGACAAGTCTTTGCCAAATGCAGAATGCCTCCCAGTCTGAAAACAGAACTTTAAAATTTAAAGCACCTTGATAGCCTTAAGCATCGGTCCCTGCTAAAAATTTTCATTCCCTAGTCTTTCTATCACTTAAAACTGCTGGTGGTTATGAGAAGAGAGAACGTGGCAAGTACATCAAGGCATATGCGTGTCGGCCACCGCTCTGCTAAGTGAACAAGAACAGCCAGCTTCCTCCTAATAGCTGGTTACCAGACCTGGCGCTGCAGGCAAGATTGGGTCCAACGGGGGACTCAAACACTGCGGCCAGGACATAACTCCTTGGGAAAGGCTGAGCTGCACCATCTGGGGTCAGCTCACGTCCCTGCCATGGGGCCATCTGCATTCCTCTGTTGTTCAACCTTGCTCTGCAGAGACACACACAAGAAGCCAAAATAGAGACTGCACGTCCCCTAGATGTGGTTTGGGCTTTCCCTCCTGACAGCAAAAGGGGATCAGCCCTGTTAAGTTCTGTCTGGGTGCAGGTACGTTGCCAAGCAAGCCACCAAGATAGTGTGTTTCCATGCATGTGATAGCAAGTAGCGGGGGCACTGGATTAACAATAAAACTCTTAGAGCAAGCTCTCATCATGCATTTGAGGCTCTACGAGCTGCAAGCTTTATAGCCATGCTCATGATCAGAATTTGACCGCTTCTGCAAAGAAAACAGTGTCCTGGAGTCACTTGTAATGAGGTACTCCCAGTGCAGCCCCGATGGCATGCGGAATATGTAAAAGCCCAGCTGGGGACCTCAAGGGTAGCCACCACCCCAAAGACACTTTGTTTTGGGGATTTTTAAACTAGGCCTAATGTGTTGTGGAGCTTGTACCACTGAAGTGCTCTGGGGAGATTGGAAAGGAACAGTCTCTGACACACCATTCCTCATTTAATTCCCTCTGGAGCAGGATGGTGCCAGAGCTGACCAGAGTAATTAAGCACACCATCTGGGCCTCAGTGTCTCATGTATGCACAGACTAAGACTGCATCTTATTAACCCTTCTGCATCTATAGTCTATAGTCATTCACTGAGATAAGTTATGCAGTAGGATGAACAAAAATTTGGAGTAGGCGTAAGGGATGCAGCTGCAGAGCCTTATGCAGGTGGACTCAGCGCTGCTGGGCTGAATTAGACACTCTCCAGTTCAACCATGGGAAGGAGAAAATGATCCAAGGGTGGAGCGGGTGCAGTCTGAAAATGATCATCCACAATGCTAAAAGCAATGGTTGCAATCTTTCAGACTTGTCAGCAGAGGCAGTCAAGCCTTTTCATAGAATGAAATTAAACCAAGAAACAACAGAAGGGACTGCATCAGCAAGAGCAGGAGACTGGTCAGATCACAGCTGTCTCTACTGAAAGGTTTCTCAGGTTCAAATGTTGCAAGTCAGAGGATGACCTAGTGTGCAGATGGTGTACTGAAGATAGAAAGCAGCAGAAGCCCTCACAAGAGAAACCCTGAGTGGAGGCAGTGGATGGGCCTCCTTGGACATGGAGCTCATCAGAAGGGGGACTGTGGGGACTTCTGATAAGCTTCAAAAACTCCTACTGTAATTTGTTTCATTTTAGTCAGAGAAACAGAATTTGGTTTAGTTATCTTAAAGAGAAACTAGGTTATTCCAAGACTCCTCTTATTTACTCTACTGGCTTTCCATCCTACTAGGAATAGAATCCTAAAGGGCCAAACTTCAGCTAGCCATAGAAGTAGCAGGATACCATCACCCAGGTAATGCAGGTGGTCTTCAGGAAAACCTCAGCTAAAGGGAAAGATTTGTTCATTAAAACGCATGCATTTGATCAAACTGAAATGTTTGTTAGATTTTCAGAATGGCTGGCTGAATTAAAAAAGTGGAGAAGGCAATCAGAGAGATGTTGTGCTTACCAGATTATGCAGAGACTCAGGATTGAGGATATGATGTAAATCATGTTAAGAGACTAAAGAGTAGATAGGTAACATTCAGGACTGAGAAGAGGAAGATTATGTTCTGGCAGAAAACCTTACAGAGTCTGATTTGTGATGTGAACTGTCCTTAAATGTGCAAATACCACAGTTCACTCCAGTAGTAACAGGCCAACCCATGACAGTCTCACCTAAGAAAAATGCCTCTTAAGCCCTGCCTGACTCAGAACAGTGCTTAAGGAACAGCCCTTTGCTTCCTCACCTTCCCTCTTCAAAAATGCTTCACTGAAAAGTATGTAGAAGCATCTTGACACTGCCCAAAAACACAAGTATCCCTGGGGAAAATGAGACAGTGCATGATAAGCACACAGTGCTCTTAACCAGCTGAGAAACACCACTTGTCCTTTCCGCCTACCTTTAGACATGCAGCAATGGACAGGCAGAGAAAAGGCAACCGACCAGTTTATGAGTGCACCCACGACATCTCCAGGCCACATCATACAAGTTTCTGGCTAATCAAATATTCCTCAGTGATTCTGGAAGAGGAGTTATAATAAAATACTTGGTTTACATCCTGTTACCACATACTGCATCTGAACAGTTCAGGAAGTCAGGCAGCAGCTTCCTCCAAGGGTCTCTAGGAACATAGCCTACAGATGCAGAGGAAGGAAAGTACTATATTGTTTTGTTCTTCTACCTGCCAGGGCACGCATTAAACGCATTCCTTTATTTTAAGAAGCTACATCTTATTCTCTTACAGTCTTGTTCCTTAATACGTGCTCTGCAGTCTTTGACATGCTTGGATGCCTTGACAAAAGGGAAGAGCAAAGGAGGGAAACATGAAGCTTTGAGGAAGGGAGCCAATAAATGATGTGCAGTGGCAGGCACTGCTGAGGTTGCAAGGAAAAAGTACAGCCTAGTGGATAAAACAAGCAAGGTCAGAAGTGTGTATTCTTCCCAGCTTTGCCACTTGCTTATGACGTGGTTATGGAGCACCCCACCTTCTTTACCTATTAAAGGAGAACAATAATGCTAACTTACCACAGGGCACCATGAAGATGAGCAATTAGTCTTTGGAGAGTGCTTTGAGATCTTGAAATGCAAGTTATTATGAAACACATCATCATTGTTTTCCACAGAGGATCATACAGATGAATTTTAGTGGGAACAGGTATGTATACTGCCTTTGTGTAGTACATCTATAGCATGGCAGGATCTGTTTAGGTCTATATTTTATTCCAGTAAGAGGAGAAGGGAGATTTAACAGTGGCAGCACAATAGGAACAAATGAAATCCCAGGACCTTTCTTCATCGCCAGATCTTCCTCTGAAATTCCTATTTATTGCATTTTCCCCGCAGCAACAAAACCACAGAAGCAGTAGCTATTACTGTTCCCATATACAAACCATATTAGACAGCATTTACAGTATTAGCTGTCAAATATCCTTTCCCCTACCACCCACTCCTTAATATACAGCCACTGATGTGAGGAAATGAAGATTTGGGTATTGGGAAGGCAGGCATCTCTCCAGGCAGGTGTGGCTGCAGACAACAGTATCATAGGGACACTATCTGTAGGGCATGTGGGGAAGAATCTCAGCATTGAAAAGGAAAGGTAAAAGGGCAAAACCTGAAGTATTTTCTGCGGAGATGACTGTGCTTGAATTTTCTATGATATTTTTCTGTCATGCTGCTACCAACTGCCTCTTTCAAATATTGTGGAAAGCTGTGATCTTTATTTGTATTCCTGCAAGAAACCGATTGCTCAAACAACACACAATTAAAAACAATTTTTTTCTTTTGCAACAAAACATAATAATATATTTCTTATTTACATAATAGCTTTCAGCCTGCGATTCCAAAATCATTTGCAAACAGTAAGAAGAATTTGCCCTCTAAGCACGATACAGCAAAAAGCTGCAGTCCCTTTTTATCAACATGACAACTGAGGCACAAAGATGTTGTGTTACCGAGTTACGGTCGCAGAGGATGGTGGCAGGATTAGGAGTTGGAATCCAAGTCCCCTGACTCCCAGAGCTGCATAACAGGACTGCATCCTTCGTCTTCCACTTGTTTAGCCCTGAGCAATCATACCCCCTAGCCCTGTCTGCTGCCAACAAATATGCCAGCTCCAGTCCAAGCTTGCCTTGGACACTCAGGCACCTCAAAACATGCCTGCAGTTCCCCATATGCCTTTACGTATCGTGCAAGCACACGTGTGCCTTCCCTTGTGCACAACCACTCGCTGAGAACTTCCCTATGACAAGTGAATGCACGAAACAACTACAACAACAGCAGCAATGAGATGGAGAAAGGACCACCTCTGGCCTCTCAGACCACACAACAAAGAAGCCCTGTACCACTGCAAGGACCATGCGACAAAAGGGAGACCAAGTTGAACCGCTGGCCCCAGCCCACAGTAGCTCTTATTGACTGTTGAAGCAGGGGGGTGGCGGGGTGGAGTAATCTGCATTACTCAGCAGCTCTGTAGGCTGCAGAGCAATGCTTACCACTGGAGCCATGTCCCAACTCTCTTTTTCATGTATGATTTCTCATGGAGTCTTGTGGAGCTTTTTCTTGTATAACAAAATGCTAAAGCAGTTTGTTTAAAAAGAAAACCAGACTGTCTCCCGGCACTGTGCGCAGCCGTTCGCATGGGCACGCAGTGACTGCAGCACGCCACCAGATCAAAATGGTGGCACTTTGAAGTCTCTTTTGCAGTGATGCAGATGACCACATGTGGCACAAGGCAGCAAAGGATCAGAGTCTATCCCCGAGCTGTTTTCCCTGAAGAAGATGAATGTGCTGTCAGCCAGTGAGAAACCTCTCACATCTAGAACCACCAAAAAAGGGAGTCTGGCTAGCAACTTGCAGGCGCTCCTGCAGTCCTGTACGTGCCCATCCTTTCACGTACAGCAGACCACATGGACATACATGGCCAGGAAAAAGCTGCTACCTTCAAAACACAAAGCTTCCACGTGCAAACACGCACGCTGAAAGACACCTCTAGTTATGCTGACAGCTTTTACGCTCTCCCAAATTGCTTCTGCAAATGCAATTGTTCATCTTCTGTCAAAACACAAGGAAATAAGTTTGCTCTTTGGTGGCAGTTTCTTAATGGGGAAGAGGGATTAGCATCAGCCTTTAATACAAAATGAGCGTCCACTTCATCATCACAGTCAATTCCACCCAGGACCATGGGACCTACGCAGCCTCCTGCCCTCAGTCCATTGATCCACTTCCTACATTTTAATGAAAAACTGGACCAAGGAGGAGGACGGGGGTGGAAAGAGGGAAAGCAAAGGCATAAGGTCAGAAACTATGTCAAGTAGACATTATTTCAGGGAACCCTTCCACTGTACTAGATTATTTTTTTTCTTAACTGTTTCACTGCTGGTATTTCTACAGCATGCTGGGCTGCTGTTCTACAGTGGGAATAAAACAGGACGGTGTGAACTAAAGAGAACAATCTAATATTTAGGATCTTAACTATCCATCCAGATAACTTCAGTGCCATCACTATTTTCATCTCAGAGATATTAAACTGGAAGGAATTTCAAGTGCTAGATTCAGCTCTATGAAGGGTAAACATGTGACACCCCCACATTACAAAGTTGCAAATGTACACCAAAGCAAGGTTTTTTTGTTAAAACTAGGTGAAGTTAACATTTTAATTCTAATGGTAACTATAACATCAACATTTGAAGTCATTCCAAAAGTAGACGTAAACGAAATTTTAAAATTAACTTTTCATTTAGAAGTGAAGTTTTCTTCAAAATTTCTTGGGGAAAAAGAAAAACTTTGAATTTATAAAGTGAACGAAAATGAAAAAAAATGAAAAAAAAAAAAATCAGGAATTTCCATTCATATATGAAGCTATTAAACTTATTTTGCTCACTTGGCCATCTTTTGATCATTTTTTTTCCCCCCCAAAAAAAAGCTAACAGTCAAATGCCCATAAAAGACTGCAGGGTGCTGTGGCATGGGCAGTTTTCGTGACTGGAAAGCCAGTGCCTGTCCATAAAGCCTTTGCATGAGCCAGACAGCAGAGGGGAGTACCTTGCTCTGGGTTCAAAAGCTGAAGTTGTGCCTTGGGCTGCTGACCCTGTGCTCCAGTCCTGGCGTGGGCTGCAGACCTTCCAACTCTGCACCAAGTCCCAGCACTGGGACTTCATCTCAGTGAAGGGGCCACATGGGGAGATGATCACCAGTGTAACCACTGCCCACCTATTCCCCAGGACATCCTCTCCTGATTCACAGAATCATAGAATTGTTAGGATTGTAAGGGACCTTAAAGATCATCTAGTTCCAACCCCCCTGCCATGGGCAGGGACACCTCCCACTAGACCAGGTTGCTCAGAGCCCCATCCAGCCTGGCCCGAAAAAATTCCAGGGATGGGGCTTCCACCACCTCTCTGGGCAACCTGTGCCAGTGTCTCACCACCCTCATGGTGAAGAACTTCTTCCTAATGTCCAATCTGAATCGACCCATCTCTAGTTTTAATCCATTCCCTCTAGTCCTACCATTACCCAACATCCTAAAAAGTCCCTCACCAGCTTTCTTGTAGGCCCCCTTAAGATACTGGTAGGCCACTATAAGGTCTCCTTGGAGCCTTCTTTTCTCCAGACTGAACAACCCCAACTTTCTCAGCCTGTCCTCATAGGAGAGGTGCTCCAGCGCTCTGATCATCCTCAAGGCCCTTCTCTGGACATGTTCCAGCATGTCCATATTATTCTTGTAGGAGGGACTCCAGAACTGGACGCAGTACTCCAGGTGGGGTCTCACGAGAGTGGAACAGAGGGGGAGAATCACCTCCCTCGACCTGCTGGACACGCTTCTCCCAATGCAGCCCAGGATACGATTGGCTTTCTGGGCTGCTAGTGCACACTGACGACTCATGTTGAGCCTCTCATCCACCAGCACCCCCAAGTCCTTTTCTTCAGGGCTCCTCTCAAGCCAGTTGCTGCCCAGCCTGTATCGGTGCTTGGGATTGCCCCAACCCAGATGGAGGACCTTGCACTTGGTCTTGTTGAACTTCACGCAGCAGAAGGTACACTTCTGCTTATTAGAAACAGAAAATGCTACAGCCTCCAAACTTGCAAAGAAACCACTGAAACCATACCCCAAGTTGAGGTGAGCGATAGCCACCTAGAATAGCCACCAGCTTGAAGGTGTGCAACTACCACTGTTCTCAGCTCTGGGCATCCCATGGACAGCATCGTCCAGCATACAGTAGAAGAAACGTGGCACAGCCTGGGCCAACCAGGCAGTTACTCCCCTAAACAATAAAACAAACCCTTTTTCTCCATGTTGCAGACGATACTGGTACTTCCTTCACTCGAAGGAGAAGTGTCACAGCAGGGAAGAGGATCCAGCATTGCTGTGCCCACCTCTACGAAACGGGTGGGGATACCTGCCAGGGACATCTGAAGTGGGCGCAGAGGGAATTAAGACGTGAGGGTACAGCTACAAGTCACAGCATGGGTATCACCCTAGCTCTGGTTTGGTCACAGTCCTCGGTTGCTCATTTAAGTAGCTATATTTTACATCTTCCTCCAAATAATTTTTTGGATTACCTGTGTCCATTCCTCATCCCAGGTATGCAGGGCTTTACATTATAACATGCCCAGCATAACAAGTCACACCAACTCCTCCAAGATAGTTTCCTTGCTGTTTTTTAATCCATGTACAGTCCCCAAATATCACAGTGATAAGCACTTTATAAAAGGCAATAAATAGAATCTATGGATTCTGACACTTTCTAGCGTAACAGGCACTTTTCAAGGATGAGGAACAGCAAAACATTCAGGAAATTGCCAGTATCTGAAAACCTAACATAATTCTCTAAAACAGAACCTGATGTAAGAAAGACAAGGCATATATTTTTGAGAGCCATTATCACCAGCAAATCCTTTCTTTTGACCAAGAGAAAGATGCTGGACTAATGGATCTTTTATAAAATACGCTTTCACTAACAGATTTTTTCTTGTGAAAATTTCAAAGCCATTACAGGTACATCAAAGTCACTTCCAAAAATTACCAGTTTAGACTGAAAGACTCGTTTCTTAAATCGAGTTACTATTTAATATTTTTTTAAAGCACCACTGTCTCTTTATTTACGTACCAACAAAAAAATAAACTAAACGCTTTATAAAATATTTAAAATCTTGGAAAATCATACAACAAAGATATTTTGACTTAAGCAACAGTTAACATTGCTAAAAGACAAGTATTTATTCATCTATAAAACATGGATATCAAGGGCGGAACTTGGGACATACAAGCAGTGATATTTTCTAAAGTTCACTCACAAAGTACAATACTAATCTAACTTGGGACTAAGTACTAATGTACTTGAGACGACAAAGCAAAACGTCAGCCACAAATCCTGCAGTTGTTGAAACTGCTTTCATACATGTTCTGCCAGGCTTCTCTTGGGAGAGTTCCACAGACGGGACCAAAATTAAGGAATATTTAAAACTGGCCTGGGTGTAGGAAAATTCCTCCCTGAGGTGCCAGGTGATCCTGATACGCCAGTTGAAATAAACAACTTCTACTCCTCATTGCAGAGGAAAAAAATGACAATGACAAAAAAGCATCTGTTTGTAATATGTTCATCCCTTTACCGCACCAGAAGCTGATCAGCAGTGCTGCAATTCGTGATGTTACCACTGAAATTATATTAGCCAGGCACCAGACTTGCATGCTACCAAGACAGCTCCCAACATGTCCACAAGCTATGGTTTCAGGCTGCCTGCAGACTCAGGTGGACGCTGCTCACTCATTTTCATAATTTTCTTCACAGCCAGGAAGTTCAGTGACTTCATTTAAAAAAAAAAAAAACAAGGGTGTGAAACCAGAGAACAAGATGATAGCCAGGTCACTGATCTCCTACAACCCAATTCAAGCCCCAGGAAATAAATAGCTAAGAAGCTCATAAATTGCATTCTGCCCATGCAATAAACACATTATTCTTATCAAGCGGGAAGAAATACCTTTCATCACAGCCCAGCAACCCTGAAAGTCACCTGTAAAGGGACAACCAGCTTGGGTTTGAGCTTTTTTTTATTGCTCTATGAACTACGAGAAGATTATTTTTTTTTAGGCATTTGCATTTTACAAGGTACCTTCCTGCTGGTGTCTTATATGTGAAGTCTTTATATTTTCTGGAAGATGTTATACTGTCTTGAGAAACTGAAATATTATTTATCACAAGTCTAAAGCCAGGAAAATTGAAGGAGTGATTAGTGGAAGGGATTTTAGTCAGGCTATTTAAAAGTTTGGGGATTTGGGCGTTTCTGGTTATATTTGGATTCAGATGTGCGAAGGAGGTTGCTTGCTTATTAACGTACTTTCTAATACCAGAGTTATATAGCATTTGAAGGAAATCAAGCCATTTTTAAAGATTCTGCATCATTCTCCATTCAGTTATATAAAGCAGCTAATATGCTGCTGGCCCACCAGATCACGTACTTGGTCCTGATACAGGCTGAACTCTGCACACGCACCTGTGTCCTTAGAGAAGATCAGAACTTACATTTCTCATATTTTTAACAAGCGCTCCAAACTATCACAGCTTGAACACTCTTCTAATTTACGTGAATTGCCAGTTGTCCCAAAAGGTTAGTATGACAATGAAAAAGTAGCACTGTACAGGAAAGAGATGGTATCATCCATTGACTCTTTACCTCAAAATTGCCGGCATCAGGAAAAATCAGACAGAGAGAAGCCAAAAAGCTAGTATCACCAAAGACAACAGATACTACATTTTCTGCTGCAAAATTTGACCAACAGGGAGTATCTATGCCAATGAATGGGATTTCAGCCATTACGACTTTTCAAATTTTTAATATTTGTTTCCTTCTGAATGCCTGCATTTTGTCTGTGATGGAGGAAACACACTTTCTCAGACCTCAACCAATTGAAGGAAGCTTTTTGGTTTCAACCTGTTATGCATACCTGGCATTACAACCTTAGGCACTTGCAAGGCGGAGGTTTAAATAAACTTTATCTTTTCTAAACAGCAGTTTGCTAATGACCTTGCTTTCCCTACCAGAGACCTTACACATGGCTCAGAAGTTAGAAGAGGAAGCAAATCCATGAGTACAACTGTCTAAAAACTGCAGCTCTGTGATATGAACCATGGATGCACAACACAGAATAGAAAGAACAATGGTTGGATATACATCAGGCCAGAGCTTGTTCAAAGGTTCTTGGCTTTGTAGGTAAAATTAAAATTTTGAGCAGCAACAAAGCAGGTTCTGCTCCTTTGGGGAGTGAGAAGCAGTGGATGCCAGAGGGACGAAGAGGCCTGGCAGTGAGTTGAAGGCTCTCAGGAGATGGTGGATCTAGGCAGGGGCCAAGAGAGAAGAAAGGAGCTTTAGGGAACCTCTTTATTCGTACACGGTCTGCTCTTCCTCTTTGGCCCTCTCCTCCTATCCCCAGTCCTCTGAGATACAGCACTTCCCGTAGTCTAATCTGAGACCCCTAAACTGTCACTTCCAACCTACTTCTGCAATCAAGTCTCCTCCTCCAACTCTCCCCCCACCACCACCTTTGCCAGCTGCTACAAAGGGCTTAAGAGGAGGGAAGGGCAGCGCTGCCATCAGTTCCACTCTTGCATGATACAGGGCAGAGAAAGGGCAAGATCAGGAGGGGCAGGGTCCCCACAGAGCAAGGATTTCTGCTCCCCCCACGCCAGGAGTGGGGCAGGAGCAGAGGTGGGGGTTGTGATTTTTTGCAATTAGGAGATGTGACATCTCACAGCAGTTGTCATGCCCTCCCAACTCCCCCTGTCCCTTCCCTGGCAGCCTGGACCCTGCTTGCAGGGTGGCTTCTTGGAGCAAAGAGGCTGCTCTGCTTTGGGGCTGGTGGAGCAGACTGCCAGGAGGAGGGGACCAGCCTGGTGACAGAGAGGGCTAGGAGCTGTCACTGGAAATGCAGGGCCAGGAGGAGCTCCTAAAAGGCATTGCAAAGCAGAGGCAAGGGCTGGATGGAAGAGCTCCTCGCCATTTCTCCAGAAAACCAAGCCGGCTGCCATCTCACAGCTGCCTACTTGTCCTCTGCCCTGGGTCAGCTCTGGACAGGCTGACTCTGGACAGCCCAGTTCAATATGGATTTCATAACACTCTAGTTTTGAGGGAAGCGCTGCTTCTGCAAAGTACCCCACGGTGCCCGGTGGGACTGACGCCAAGCACAGATCATCACGTACACTCCAACCACTGGGCTCAAGAAGTAACAAATCATGAAATAGTGCCAAACAGGAGGCATCTCCACCATGGGGACTACAGAGTGCAGGAGATAAATGGGCAACATACTAAAACAGAATAAAGCCAATAAACTGCAGCTGGACTACAAGGAACCTATTAGAAAACAGCTATTAGCTGCTCTGATCAAGCCTGGCCAAATAGTGCTGTGAAGCAATCCCTCCTTGAGAAACAAATACGTAGGCAGACAGAGCTTGCTGTGAGAAATGAAAAAAAACAAGAAGGGGCAGAAAGATAGCCAGCTTTTCCAGAAGCTCCTCCAAGTTTTTTGTGTTGCAAGAGAGAAAATACCAAGTGCCATACTCCAGAGCTGGGAGCTAGGTATCAACTCTCATCTTGTCATGATCACAGAGGAGCTGGCATCAGCCCTGCAGTCACATTAGCTTTTAATCGCTGCTTCTCCTAGCTCTACAATTGATCTGTTTTACGAGATTGTGCAAAATGTCTGAACTATATGTGACTCAGTTTCCTTAGCTCCAAAATACAGTTTTTGCTTCTCTTCCTCATTGGGACTTTTTAATTAATGTTTGCAAACTGCCTTGGCAACATAAGTGCTAACTATCACTACTCTCATGTACCCAAGAGAAAAACATTCGCATTGATGGTGAAATTACATCTACGGAATCAGGCAAAGAGAACCATGTAGTATGTTCATCTCAAATTTTCCTTCACTGTTTGGCAGGCCATTCTCTCCTCAGCTGAAGCCACTAATCTTAGGAAGGTTGCACTTCTTTTTCCAGCACAATGAGCTGTTACAAGGGCTTCTTTGCCACACATTGTTTTGCTAAGGGATGCAGAGGCCAACTTGATGGTGCAAAGGCACAGTGGGTGAAAAATCCAAGAGAAAGATTACAAGGTCAGCTACACTGCTACTCTGCAAAATCCACACTCCTTGGAGTGCCTGGAATGCCTGGAAAACAAATAAAAAATACCCAATTTCATTCTAGGAGTTCATATAAACTGGAAGAAGTTCCTACCTTCCCCTACCTTTATTTAAAACAGATAGAAGTTGGAAGAGGAGTGCAATGGGTTTAGAAGGCTCTCAGCAGGTCTGGAAGGTACATGCTTGGGAGGGCCCACAACCCATTTCTAAGCCAGCAAAACCCTTTCCCAATCAGTTCATGTGCCTGTTTCCTGCAGTTGGCTCCATTGAGAAGGAAAAAGACCTCCTATGGCCAGGAGATCATAACCCCAGGTCACAAAGTGCAACAGAAACACTCTGTTGGTCCCCAAAGGGAAGCACAATGCAGTGGCTTAAAAAAAATAAAAATCACAGTACAGGAAACAAAAGCACAGGCTGGGGTTGCGGCCTGTGGACACGGTGACTATTAACAATGTACAAGCTCAGTTACCCGGAACCTGCCTGCCCAAAGTTGGGTGAGTAGAGAGAGGTTAAGTGAAGAAGAAGGGATTTAACTCTCTTCCTTCCCTTCCTTGAAGCAAAAGATCAGTGGTGAAAAATGACATCTGTACCTTCCCTTTCACCGCAGCCTGTTCCACCTGGCTCTCCTCTAGCGCATACACATGACAGCTTCAGCCCTGTCTGCTACCCCCAGGTGAAGGTGCGGATTTCTGTCCATGCTGCTATTCCCCAAAATGGGAAAAGGGGTGGAAAAATGAGAGAAAGCAGCTGCTTGCAGAGTGAGCCAGTTTGGGAGATGCTCCCACTGCTCACAGCCCAGGGGGGACCATCTCCAGGAAGGGAGAAAAAAGTAGTGAAAGAGGAGAAGAAAACCAAAGAAGAAGCAGCAAGAAGACTTAAAACAGTGTGGAAAGACAAAAGAACCATAAAGAGACGGAGAGACGGAAAAAGGGGAGAACAGAGAAGGGGACTTGTCAACTGAATTTAGAGTATGAGTGTGGCAGTCCTACTCCCTGTGTCAGTGCATTTACCAGTGAATATCTGTGGAGTGTGTGCAGGTCATTTTTTAATATGGGTGGCATACCCCTTAAAGGGATATTTCTCTTAAAGGATTGAGCACAAGACCAAACAGGATTCACAGTTTCAGTACTAGTTTTCTGGATGCCCCTGAGCATCTAATATTTGCACCCCAACCTTTGCATCCTTTGCAGGAAATGAAGAAAATCCAGTTAATCTCACAAAGGGGTATAGCGAGCTCAAATTCAACTTTTTGTTCCCTAGGAACCAGGAGGTCAGTTCTTGGCTTTAAACTTGTTTCAGAACAGCAAAAATAAGTTGACCTATACTAAAAATCAAGAGACCTACATTTCCCAGAACCAATACAGTCATACCATGAGATGGCCTGAAAATTTAACAGATTAGCCCTGGGTAATGCTAACAGATGGCATGGCAGGGCACACACATGGCAGAGCAGGCAGGTACCACTTGGTCATCTCCCTGCTCTGCTGTTACACTTGCAGTGTTCCAAAGTTGTATTCAGCAATGGGCATTGTCCCCAGTTTGTTCCACTGGCAAAGTCAGCTTTGCCTGGGAATAGAGCAAAGACTGAATCCCTGTGCTGTCAAGCAAAGGAACACATCTCAAAAACCACTTTGGGACTCCTTGTTATTGTTCCTGCTAAGGGGACTGTAAAGTGAAATCAATTGGCGAGCAGGTCGAGGGAGGCGATTCTGCTCCTCTACTCTGCTCTCGTGAGACCCCACCTGGAGTACTGAGTCCAGCTCTGGAGCCCTCATCACAAGAAGGACATGGACCTGCTGGAACGAGTCCAGCGGAGGGCCACGAAGATGATGAGAGGGCTGGAGCACCTATGCTATGAGGACAGGCTGAGAGAGTTGGGGTTGCTCAGCCTGAAGAAGAGAAGGCTCCGCGGAGAACTTATAGCGGCCTCCCAGCACCTAAAGGGGGCCTACAGGAAAGATGGGGAGGGACTCTTTGTCAGGGAGTGTCATGACAGGACACAGGGTAACGGCCTCAAACTGAAAGAGGGTAGATTTAAATTGGATATCAGGAAGAAATTCTTTACTCTAAGAGTGGTGAGGCACTGGAACAGGTTGCCCAGGGAAGTTGTCAATGCCCCATCCCTGGAAGTGTTCAAGGCCAGGCTGGACGAGGCTTTCAGCAGCCTGGTCTAGTGGGAGGTGTCCCTGCCCATGGCAGGGAGTTGGAAATAGACGATCTTTAAGGTCCCTTCCAATCCTAACCATTCTGTGATTCTGTGTGAAACTGGAAAAGACAGGGAACAATTAAAGATGCCAGGTAAAAAGGGGCAGGGAAGGAGAGAACAACACAAGTCATCATTAAAGGGTCACACGCACATGAAGAAAAGAGCACAAAGCCCCTTCAAAAGGGGACTGCAAACAATTTTCCAAGACAAAACATCTGTTGAGAAGACACTGCCTGTAAGTTGTTGGGGCAGCCTTAGAAGAAATAAAGTGCTAGGGGAAGGGAGCACCTTCTCTCTAGCCAGCACAGCGTGGTTTTTTCTCATTGCCTGCAGCAGAGCTAGTGCAGTGCCATCTCGTGGTACTTTTGGATGACTCACGCTAGATAAAATGCCAGTCTAAAGCTTAATAAACAAATGTCAAAATGGAGCTCATCCCATTGCAGTTGTGCTGGGGCCTAAGAAGTAATACCAAGGACCTTGAGCAAAATGCCAGTGTGGGTGAACCCACTGACATTGCCATGAGCAGTGGCACCAGGCTGTGGAGATGGCTGGTTTCAAAAAGGTCTCGTCCCCCGTATTCAGACAGCTCATCAGGCATACACCCAAACAAATGTAGCCTTCCAGCTCACACAGAGATCCCAGACAGACCAGGTCCGGTGACACAAATTCAGGTAGGAACATGAGGCGGAAATACCCGGCAGCATAGGGAAGGCAGTATTTACCCCAGAAAGTAAGCAACGCTCTGCTCACTGCCCATCTACCATAAAATGGACTTTGTACTGCAGTGTGGCACTGCATTAAAGCCATCTCTAATCTTCTTTGATTACAGCCCAGGAGCACGTGCAAAATCCAAAGCCCTAGAACTGCACCCATACTGTGCAGAAACTTTTTAAGACCAGCACCTTCCTTATCTGAGATTCTGAAGATCCAGAGAGTTAATATAAACCAGCAGCAAATAGGGAACAAAGACTTTGCCTATAAATGTCTCATCAGTACACAGAAAGGGAGCTATGCAAAAGCATAAGGAAGCAGCCTTGTACATCTTATTAAATTTCATTCAGCAAAAGGTATTCTTAGGATACAGTGGAGATCCAAAGATTTTCTAGAACTACTTTTCCTCTTCAAGCTCAACGCTGGATGAATGGGTGCACAGGAACCAAGCTTGCACATATGCTTTCGTTATGCTCTGTTGTTTTAAGCTAACTAAAATGGTACTAAATCCCAAATTAACATGTCCCTAGAGATTCCGTTTCACCTTCATACAGAAACCTGCATTCCGGATCTCACAACTAGCAAATAGAGCTCATTGCTGCGCCTAAGATGAGAGCCTCACAGACCTTTACTGCCTGCACGATGTCTATTTCTGCTTCTGAGAAAATACGTCTGCCCCTTCAGCACTAGCCCTTCTAGCCTCATCTCCTTTGTGGATCAGCAGACCTCCCTGCAGGAGAGTGAAGGTAACATTAACTGAAGTTCTGTGATCAGTGAAGGTAGATGGCAAAGCCTGAAAAACAGAAAAAGTTTTCTTCAGTTATCTGGGACTAGGCTACTGATTCTCCAGAAAACGACAAAGAACATGAACTATAAATACTTAAACAACACTTATAAATACTTAAAGGGTGGGTGTCAGGAGGATGGGGCCAGGCTCTTTTCAGTGGTGCCCGGGGACAGGACAAGAGGCAATGGGCACAAACTTGAACATAGGAAGTTCCACCTAAACATGAGGAGGAACTTCTTTACCCTGAGGGTGGCAGAGCACTGGAACAGGCTGCCCAGAGAGGTGGTGGAGTCTCCAACTCTGGAGACATTCAAAACCCGCCTGGACATGTTCCTGTGTAACCTGCTCTAGGTGACCCTGCTCTGGCAGGGGGGTTGGACTAGATGATCTCCAGAGGTCCCTTCCAACCCTATGATTCTATGATTCTATGATTCTGTGTCCCCACATTTCCTCCTCTTCTTGCATATGCCTACATAATCTTTCCTAAGAAGCTGCTTCTTTTTTTTGGTCCATGCTCAGCACAAACATGGCTCCAAGCAAGCTTTAGGGATAGGAAGAGTGAGCCTACTTGACTCTACAAAAGGTCGTATAGATTGCACTGCACTTTTCACTGTGAGAACACTGTGAAGTTAAGTCAGGTGAAGCTTATTTCAGTGCCTCTCACCAGAGAAAAATAGTTCAGATGACTCCCTACAGAAAACAACCAGTATGGAATATCTACAGGTTTTGCGAGAAGTTTGCCCTAAGCACGGCTCAGACTCACAGACCAAGTCTCCTGGTGACCCGCAAGACACAAATTAGCTACCAACAACCTGGCCATGTGGGAGACCTATAGGATGGTGTTCCTCTTTTGCAGCCTTAACCAGCCTTTCACTCATGTCACAGAGAAAGGACATGAGGAGTGAGGGTAGTGCCGTGCCCTAGCAGGCTTTGTGACTTTGGCCCTTGTGAAGGTTGGAGGATATGGACTGTAAAACACCTCAAGTACATATGTCCCTTCATCTTGAACAGACACAAAGAAAAGTGTGGAACAGACATAGCCTCAAGGAAAAGATTAAATGAATTTATTGTTTGCCTAGCAGAGGGTACACAGAAGGCTAAACTGAATTTTTTTGTGTCCTACTGGCCAGTAGGGATGAAAGTAAATGTAGTGGTTCAGTGGGAATAAGTGGCTGTAATCCTTTACTGAAAGTGGTTCCATCATGTGGGCTCGAAATTTCATTTAATTTAAAACTGTCACATTCTGTATGGGTCTTTATACCTTCTCCCTTGTTCATCTCATTATCTATCCCAGTGAAAAACAGCATTCAGATATGGCAGAACTATACTGATTCAGAGGCCAGCGTGCACAAGCAGCCCTGCCTTGATGTTGCAAAGCCACTTCCCCCTGGTCTCACACCACTGCCCCATTGCACATCCCATGGGCTGCGGGCCTCTGTAATAATCTGGGCTGGGAAACTGATTCAGAAGAAAAATAAGCATTATGAAAGGGGATCAGCATCCTGATCTAGTCCACTCTACAGACACCAACAGTTTTGCACTGGCACCACTAAGGAGATGGTAGAGAGGTAGAAACAAGTAGACAGGAGACAGCACACTACTAGTAGAAATACGCACATCACAGCACTTCTCAAGTGACAAAACCACGAACTGCACAGTGTCTCTTTACTGTATCAAGTAGACTTCATAGCCTACTTCCAAAACTTTATACTAACATATATTCCCTATATGTTACATGTTAAAAAGGTCTTTCTGGAACAATACAAAGAGATTTTTAAAGTGCTGCTAGGACTGTGTTACTCATTTTTTCAGCTTAAGCACCAGGTGCCTTAGTTACGACAACCCCAACCACAGAGGGCTCAGAGGGAGCCATTAAAACTGCAAAAAAAACCAACTTAAAAATAGCTTTCCTATATCTAAAAATATGTTAACTCTTATCTCAGACCTTTTGAAAGCTGTAGGAGAGAGTTTGTCCCACTGGGAAAAGAGGGTGACTTCCCTTCCCAGTGGCACAAAACTCTTGCCTCAAGCTGTGCACGGCTGCAAGTTATCTGACTTGCACCATTTCATATCGTTATGTCCAAAGGATCAAAGACCACGCATTGACCATTTTAGGCCATGTTAGTAACCCTGAAGGGGAAAAAATATATATATAAGCTCATTGTAAGAGAGGAAACACTACTCTGGCCAGGCTAATTTTTTTTTCTTATTTAGTGTCAGATTTCTTTTTTTAAAAATACTGGAATACAATCAGAAAAATAAATTACTGAACAGAAGCCAGTTGACATACGTGTTTAATTGGATCACATGACTTCTCAGTTTAATATCACCTCTGCATCTGTGAGGGGATGTCCATGTGTATCTAATCCACAACTGCTGCCAAGAAACATTGAAAGAGTAATTTTCTCTGTTTATGTAGGTCCTACCTTGTGTTGTGTTTTACAGATTCAAAATAAGCAAATGGAGCATCTGCTAACTGAAAAAAAAAAAACCTGAAAAAAAACCACCAAAAACAATTCCCAGGGCAGAGAAAACGTTATCCAACACTGTGCAGGTGTTTCAATAATGCACTAAAGCCAGGTTAATTTTACACCTATTGGAAACAAAGAATTATGGAAAAAACTTATATGCTCATATAATGCATAACTATCCCACCCATACCCTGCGGCATAACGGCAAAGGATGGAAACATTACTTATGTCCCTTGAGAAAGTTTCACAAATATGAGAAAATACACAAATCCAAAAATAAAAAGCAAAGTGAAATCTTAATTTTCATGCCAAAAAATCTGACTCCACTTCATATTAGCTATTTCAGTTAGTTATACAGGTGTTTCAAAGCTCCTTTTACACTCAAGAGCCAGAATTTCACTAGTGCCCATAAAGCCGCTATTTAGAGCTTTTCTCTCCGGCTGTCCAGCCATAATCCAAAATTCAGTCTGAAGTGCTGAAATTTTTACCACCACTGCATATTATACCAATATATGTAAGAAATCAGACTGAAGAATATGCTAGCAATTTACCACTGGGATTAAACTGACTCTTTTATTTTTGTTCTTTCAAGATTGCATTGCTTGCAGGGAAAAAAAGCAGTGCTCCTGCCTCTATTGCTTGGTTTGTTGTTTTTTTTTTTCCTTTGAACAGTTGGCAAGCACAGCGCTATTTCCCTGTTCTTCCAAAGCCTTAGATGCCAACATAATTCCAGTTTGGTTTCTGCTATGTCCATACATAAGTATTACTGATCCTTGCTGTTCCTTGGTCTTCCTGAAGTGCCTCTGGCAGTAGAAGAGCAATGGAAATTTTAATGGAAAAGGTTTTTTGTCAAAGCAACTGATAGAAATGGAAAAACCAAGCTGCAGTCAGACACGCAACCCGTTCTCCAAGGGGTAAACATTACCTCTTCCTACAAGACTTGATGCAATTATATCCTGAGACCATCATACCTAAACCAACATTATCAAGACTATTTGGGTGTGGTTCGTAGATTATAGTCAGACCACATTCATATAGGACTGCCTATGGTTAAACATTTGCTTCTGCTTTTATACTCATAGCTAGATTTTTCCAGCTTCCCTTTAGGGAAGTTTTCAATGAAATGGCAAGTCCTGCAGTGAAACCTGAAAGCAGCGAAACTTGGATCTCGGTGTACCACTGGAAGCTTTCACAGAGCATGCTCCCCACTGTCACACTTCATGTACTGCATCTACATGATAGACCATGTTTATCTCTCGCAGGCTTACAGCAGGTTCTCTCTGCTGTAAGACGTTGAACAACTGCAGCTTTTTTGCCAAGTCCTGTCAGGCTTTGAGATCATACAGCTCCCCCTTCAACACAGGACAAGGCTCGTCACACCACGCATGCACTTCACAAGCAGAGCTGTAGCTTCAAGTCGGTGCAGTCCTGAAAACTATGGAGTATTCAAGTTCTTCAGTCTTTGAGTTCACTCAGCAGAAATGAGTGCATTATCACTGAGTACTGTTTATATTCAACAAAAAAACAACAGTCTTTTTAAATGTTATTTTTAAAAGTCTACTGCTATGAAAAATATACTAAGTAGAAAATTTAGCTCTGCGGCACCAGTTCTCACCAGCATCCCAGAGATCTGTGCTTATGTGCCTGCCAGCAGAATTTAGTCCCTACAATTTAGAGGCAGGCCTAGATCAAAATATAGGTTTTGAACCTAAGGCATAATCTTAGAGGCATATTTCCTAAATAATAACTCAAACATCAGAAAATTAAACTGAACCAACTAGATAAATACTTAAAATTATTTAGTGTTAGAGATTTATGTCTAACTGACTAGCTCTACTCAGAAAATAAGTACAGTTTATGGAATCCCATATATATCCACTCAGCGGACTGGAATTCTGCTTCAGGTTGAACTTGTTTTTCATTCTACTCATCTTCCCCCAGTTATGCTCATCTACACATCTGCATTATTTACAGGACGTTCATTTACATAGTGTTTAAGCACCTTATAATTTATAACATCAGTCAGGGAAGCAATATTTATCCCAGTTTTACAGATAACAGCTGAAATGCTGCAGTTACATGGCTTATACACAGCCACCTCATCAGGCATCAGTGATGAAATCTGGAACTCGAGACTAAATCAAGCCTGCACACTGCCTCTCCTTCCTGCTTATTTCTATGAAGGTTGTTCTTTTTTATGCTCCTGGTTCCCTAGTTTCTATCCTGAATGTCAGCAAGGTACGTTATCAGCATTGTTTAAAATGCAGTGGATCTGATAGCAACGATATCTGTCCAGATTATCAAGCCGTAGTGATTGACACCCATTACCTCTGGGCTGGACGTAAACTCAAGATTTAGAGATGAAAGTTCTTCATCCTTGAAAATGAAATAAAAAGATGGAATCAGCAGCTGACCTTGTGTTTCTACCACACCACTATCTCCAGTCGTCAAAGGTCAAAACCTATCCCACTGAAAAATGAGGAAGAGGGACCCTCTTCTGGAACGCCCAGATTGCTGCAGTGGTTTGCTGGAGCCATGGCAGAGAAATGAAGGAGCCGAGGGCCAACTCCCCAGTGCCAGACTAGCCTAAACCATGACAGATTGGCAGAGGAACCAACCTTTTCTAGTGCCATTGTAAGGAACGTGCCAGGGAAACAATGAGCTCCAGTGGAAGTGGCTTCTGGGGTGAAAGAGATCCAATAACCCCAGAGCAGCTTCTAAGGCTACCCTAAATCCTGTCAGACTACAAACTCATCTTCTCTGTTTTTTCCTGGTTGAAGTTTGTGTGTGGCACTGTTCCAATCCACAAGGGGCTTTGTTAGGAGGGGAGCTGGTCCCTGGCACTGCATCACCTACTTACAGCAGCAGCAAACACAAGGACCACGGGTGACTGCAATACCTACAGCAGGGACATGGAAGTGCATGTTACCTCTTGCAGAGAGTGTTAATGAGTGTGAAAGGGAATGGGACTGTAGCAGAGCATCAGAGTAAAATGAGATTTTGTCCAGAGAAATCCCCCAAGCCTCCACAGGTGTCACTGTCCTACAGTGAAGAAGTAGCTTAGAGGCATGAACCCAATCCCTTAAGCCTCACAGACGTTGTGTAAACAGAGATGTGATGTGCAGCATGTAGGGTTTTGGGCTTTGTTAACGAATAAAAACAATTCATCAAGCAGCCCACTCCTAGGTGCTTCCTAGGACTGTTTCCGGTGCTTGCCACATCACCCCTTTCAGCATGGATGAGACCCCCCCCTAGGCATTGCATAATACTAGCATTTAGAGGATGGCCATGCTAGCACCTCAGCTTGGAGAGTGGAGAACCAGCAGAGAAGCAGTAACTGCTCCAGTACACAAGCGATGGCAGAGCAGAGGGCTGTCTCTCTTTGATCAAAAATCAGATTCATTTCCTTACCACTTTTTAAGCAGAGGCTTGCATGGAACAGGGTAATTGCTAGCTCTCTATCAGGCAAGTTTTACACCACTTTCAGTACTGTCAGATAAAAAAGATAATAAACTAATTTTCTTCCTCTCCTCTTTATTTCCTGACTCACTCTCCCTTGCCTTCTTCTGCACTTTGACATTCCATCCTTAGCAACCAATTTTCACTCTCTTCACTGATTATTTTTAGCTTGTGCTACTGACTCTGTCTTTCCGTCTCTCTTTTTTGCACTCTCCTTTCCCCTCTCTCTCACTCCACATACTCATTGCCTTCTTCTGTCCTTTGCTGTCCTTCCCTCCTCTTATCTCTGCTCATCCCTATACCAACACAGAGAGACAAGTCTTTTCCTCTCTCATGCTTCCACTGGCTCTTCTAGGAGAAGTGGAGGATATAAGTAATTATCTGAGCCAAACCTTGACATGCTAAATTAAGAAAACAACCTGGGAAGCTTTTGGCAGGTGCATCTGATGGGCAGGAGTCATCTTCTCTCAGTTCACTAATGTGCTGAACAGTGCCGAGTGACCTAGACACAGGAGACGCTTCAAGGCCTGCCACTCTCCCCCTATTTCATGTACTTCTGTAATACCGCAAGACGTCTGCTAATCCACCTGACTGGAAAGCAGGGTCTTTACAGCATTCTGGTAAATCTCTCATTTGAAGCAAAAATCAAGAATTTTATTTCTGTTTCAGAACATTTCTTGCTTTGCATTATTAATAATGTTTTGGCACGCTATAGCCCTTAGGTAACTAATCCTTACAACCACTTCTCACTTCCAGACTGTCAGGTAGGGAGATGTTATCATTTCAATTTTAACGTTACAGACAACTCAGTCAGAGATAGCAACTGAGCTGGTGAGCCACTGGAAGAGCAATGTCAGCACCCGGGGAGAAGCCAGGAGCCCCTGCTTCCCAAAACCGTTATTTCATCCAATTCTCTGGGGAAGGTAGTGTCACTAATAGCGTCTTATTAGCATATGTGTAGGAAAGCTCAGTGGGAGGTATAGCTTGCTATATTCCCCTGGGGAAAGGCAAGGAGGTGTCCTAGAAGAGGGATCTAAGGGCTCTGACAGGCCTCATATATGGCAATCTAGAAGCAGCCTAACAGAAGGAGAAGACTTAAGGGTAAATCCATCCCAGGGAGGGAGAGACCCCAGTGGAATCTCCACATTAAACCCAGAAACAGAAATGCTGAGGAGCATCCCACAGAGATATCAAAGGCAGCGGGACACAGGCTATCTCAGGTCTGGGTGGTTAGCGGGCTCTTTAGTGCATGCACGGTGCCACTGGGAGACAGTTCTGCTGCTTCAAGGTGCAAGAAGATGCATCCACTGGGATTTTCACAGTGCTGTACCACACACAATTAAGTCACGTTGGTATTGCTTGGGGGATCCTGCACCATGCCCCATCACACAACGTACACAGGATTCAAACTGGTGTTGGATTATCTGGACCACCTTAAAACCAAATCTCAGGAAAAGATAAAAATACTAGTCCTAAACAAAATCCGTGCAGCCTCTCTTAGCTTGGTAAAGCATCTGGTTGTTTATACGTGCCAGTACAGCTTGCTGGAAAGTACTGTCAAAAATTGTTATGTTTTAAAATGGGAGCCTTTTAACTTAACATTACTCATCAGAAGTTGTCAAAATTTTTCTGTTGAAACATCTTTTTAAATAGATAATTAGATTTTGACAAAAAGCGATGTGGAAAGCATTCACTTTCCTTGGGAAAAAAAAAAAAAGAAAAAAAACAGTTTTTGTTGAAGAAATAAATACTAAAGACTTCTCAGCATTTGTCTGCAGTTTGGGAGGTTTTGGCAGTTAGTAGTTACAAAAGATCAAGACCCAAAAAGTTTTTGCCTGTACGCTATAAAAGAATTGTTGGGAAATGCCAGCATTCTCCTCTCAAAACAAGCATTAATTTTTTTTTGTCAGGACCTATAATGAAAAAACATTCTCCAATCATGCTTATTAATCATACTTGGAGCAGTGATAACTTGATTCATTTAAACAAGTAGCTCCAGTTCATGTTTTCTCTTGTACATGATGTTATACTACCCACTTGTTTTATTCATGCAAACAAGCTTTTTTTCTACTATGCTAACACAAAAATGAGTAAACTGAACAGTATTCTGCCTTGCACATCAAAGTAACTATTAGCTAGTCTCTTTCTGGTAACTCTCCTTCGTGTCATTTTGCAAAAAGCAAAAACCACCCACCTTGTATTTCAGAACAAAGGTTGGGTTTAAACATTTTTGCAGTTGGATTATTAAGTAAAATATTAAGTAAATTCAATAGGAAAACCAGAGTAGGTAAGGAACACTGATGTTCTTTCCACGGATACTTTTCTGTCTACAGATTCCCTCTTTACAGCTCTTCATACCCTATCTCATTGCCAATGACCTGTGTGGAATGGAGGAACAAAAACCTGGTATCGTATTTTTATGAATAGTAAGAGTTTGATTAAAAAAAGGTAATCTTAGAGGTGCATTTCCCACAAAATCAGCCTAAATATGGCATTTTTAAAGCTATGGCGTAAGAGTTTTTCTATTCAAGTCTATTTGTTTATTATTATTTTCTTCTCCTTGTTAATGTAGCGCTACTGAAAGTTGCCAGATTGAAAGCTCTAGAGGCATAAGTCCTATTTACTCCCCAAATAGGTCAAAAACAGTCATTGAAGCAAATACTTCCCCACACTCACCTCAGCCAAGAAGGCACTGTAGTTTGTGCAGATTCAGTGATGCCAGTTTTCTGTGCTCAGCTGCTAGCAAAGGTATTTGCTCTGATTAACTGTGCTATGGACGTCTCATTCCTGTGAACTATATTTGCATGTCAAATCTTTAAAGAGGCACTACATTGTAAAAGCTTTTCATTAATTTATGAGCTGATGATGTATCTTGAGGCTCAACCCCCACCAGGAAAATGGGAGAAGTACCAGTATTCCACCCATCCCATTTAATTCCAAACCTGTCTGTAGTTTCTGAGTTGTTGGGCTTTTTTGTACAATACAGGTGTACATACAAAACAAGAAGACATCCTACTGCTATTTCTGGTGTACACACCTTAAAAAACCCAGAAGAAATAGTATGGTCATCTAGGATCCAGAATTCCCAGACATTACTAGCATCCTTAGTTTGCAGTTGACAACAGAGACAAGCTTTCATTAGAAGACATTCACTGCCATCAATCCTCAAAACACATCTGGTTCAACACAAAAATACCACTCTGCTCATCTATAATTTCCACACTCATTCTTTCTCTGTGTATCTTTTATAAGTACGTACTGACATTCAACAACTGTAAATTAGGTTTGTCTGTGAAATCACAGCAGGAAGCATTAAAGTCGCAGTGGGAAAGAATTTATCTCTGTATTCAAAAAAGCCTATCTGGCAAAAAAATAAAATAAAATCCCCTGGCAATAAAGAAACTAAAAGAGAAGTGTTCGCATACCAGAAACTGGCATCCTCCATCAAAGAGTATGTGTGTCAAAAATTGAGGCACCTTCTTTACAAAGATCACGTCAGTAACAAACATCCTCATCTGTACAACGATGAAAACGCAAGGCAACTTCCTACCTCCCGCGAGACAACCTGGGCCTCAGCAAGCTCGCAGGGAGTGAGGTAGGGATTACAGAACAGCACGAGACCGCACCATGCTGCTCTCCTCCTCCCCACGTTTGGTGAGCTGTGTCAGTTTTCAGAGACTGGTGAAAAGCCAGAAGGGTGTCTCATGTTATTATAAAGGCCCAGAAACAGTTTACAATGAATAGGCTTGAAGGAGACGCATAATTATCTTTTTTAATGTAGTTCCTTGCACGTCTTTTTTAACAGTACTAACCAGAACACTTTCAGATAGATAAGATGCTTTCTAGTTACAAACAAGTGAGAACATGGATGACGGCTTCATGCCACGACACTTTTACCTCTTAAGTAGTTCCTTCAGTACTGCTGACTCCTCATAATTTAAAGGACTCAAAAACTGCAGCCCTTTTAGTATCCTACGTACAAGTACTCACGGGCCAAATCCAATATGCATGGCGTACACATGCCCAAGCCTGTTTTCACCAGCCAAACTGTATTTTAAGAGGATTAAAAAAACAAGGTATGTGAAAAAAAAAATAAAATCTGATTTTCACAAGACATCTTTCATATACACATATATGAGGGGTGCCTCATATATGCCACTCAGGTGACACAGTTTTATTACTAGTTCTATTTCCCAAGTTGCTCAAAAACACTGTGTAAAGAAAAGCCACTCTTCCCTCCTGCAATCTGCTGATAAAGAGGGCAAAACCTCAAAATTATATATGTCCAAGTTCAGCTCAAGCCTGCTCTCTGCATTTCAGGAGAAGGCTCAGGAACCCTCTTCGGAATCCTGTTTCAGGGGTTGATCTCAAGCAAAGTTATCCAAAGCCCAGTGCCTCTCTCTCCTTATAAGTAATATACTATATATTCATCGATGAGCCAGCTAAAAGAAGATAACCTCTTCTAGCAGCATAAATACCTGCAAAACGTACAGGATGATGCCAAAGAACATTGCTGAGTAACCGATGTTTGTGAAGTTTAGCGTGGGTGAAAATTTGCCGTACTGAAGTCCTCAGTTTATTCACACAGCAGAAACAGCTCGGAGTGGCAGCTTGCAAGCGCAGTTAAAAAGAACAAGAACTCATCTCAGCTGTGACCAGGAGGGAGCTTACCTGCCAGACTGAGACCAGCACAGTCTCTTGATTGATTCAGCCCTTGGCCTCTCTTCTGAGACTGCTACGAGGTACCCACTGCATAGGTGGCTGTGTAAAATGGCTGGGGAGCTCACGGAATGAGAAGGGAGAGCACCTGTCTCTCAACACTGAGGCCCTTGCTCTTTCTGTCTGAGCACACAGTAACTCAGGGATGTTGTATTCTCACTGACAGCATTTGTATATCAATGTTAAGACACTCGTTTAAGGGCACTAAACCTTGAGAAGGCATAGAGAATATGTGCAAGATGTCAACATACGTGTGACAAAAGTTACAGATACTGTCAAACTCTCAGAATATCCAGTTGTATTGACTTCCACAGTTTTTCAGTGCAGACAACAGTACCCAAAGTTAGCATTAGTAACTGCATAACAACCAAATGTTTATTTATATTCACCTCTTGCACAACTGGGACATCTAGACAACATGATGAGTTTGCGCTCAGTCCCATACATATATAGCATGTGTATGTGTGTGCTACAGATACACGGGAGACAGTTTGCAAGAATAACTGAAAAGAGACAAATTCTATCAAGGAATGAAAACTGAAGACTTCAGTGCTCTTCGGAAGGCAAATTTATTAGCTACACTTCAACTCAGGCGATCACATCATGTGGAAGGGAAAGTTGTTGGAGCATTTAAGTTCTTGCTTGAAACAAGAAAATACCAAACACCAAGAATCTTGTTGGTATGACAGTTATCTCTCAAACTAGAGGATATTTAGGACTCAAGAGGACACAATAGAGCAGAAATGCATGAGGAAAGGCAGCCTCTTTCTGCATGGACTAGTTTAGGTAAGTTCAGTGGGAAAGACAAAAAACTCTCCTCTGGAGATGAAATGGGATGTGAACTGTGAGGAGAAAAACCCAAGAGAACATCCTTAGATGTCAGTACAGTTCTGCTTTTACTGCCCTGTGAGAAATCATATCCAAATACCTGTAGGATGAAAAGGGTCTATTGAAGAATGAACAAAAAAAAAAAAAAAAAAAGAAACAGGGGGAAGTAGTCCTGTAGAATATTTATAGAATAGGAAAAGCTAGACAACTACAACGTAAGGAGATCGCTGGAAACTGCAGAAGAGTTTATTCAGACACAATAAGATTCCTGTCATTCTGTCACTGGGACAGAGGCAGCATCACTCTCTACCCAGAACCACTGAGACTATAGCTAAAAATTTCTGCCTGAACATAAGTGCCTCAGCCAGACTGCTTTTAAGAACACACAACCCACACACACACTTCTGAACTTGAACTGAGCTATACTGCTAAATTTATCTCCAGCCACTTAACTAATTCCAAATAAAACACCTTTGATATTTTGTGCAAGCAGTCTGTTTAAATCAAGTGTCCTGAAGAAACCCCTGACTACAGATTAATCCCTTGGGCACTCCCTGGCTAAGAGTTGTTGTTTCTTATGCTTATGTATTCTTCATGGATTTTTAACATAAAACAAGATCTGTCTTCATTTACCAAAGGGTTAACAAAAATTCCAATAATTAAATTAACAGCAATCAGCTGAGAAGCTCCCCAGTGCAAAGTCTAGTAAATATCAATTCCTTTCCTCCTCCAGCATAATGGACCAGCCAAGAAAACTTCCAGCTGTCCCCTGCAGGGCTGTAGCTAACAGGCACAAATGTGTACGTGTACTGCCCCATCTCTCCTTCCATCCACAGCATAACTCCAGCTCCCTGTGGCAAATGTGACTTTACATAAAATGGGCCAACTCACTTCTGGTTTTCCTGCATTCTCCAAGGCTGAATGTCTACTATGACAACTGCAGCAAATGATTAGAAAGAGAGACTTAAAAGCATGTTTTAAAAGATCCAAATACACTGTGGTCCCAGAAAACTAGAACTTACACATGAGCTCAGCAGAGGACTGAGAACGGCTCTCAAAATCCTCCTGACTCCCTGACGTGGGCTTTCTTTTCACCATCCCCCGTGAATGAAATCTCTGGGACAGAGACAGCCTCTCTCAAATGGTCAATGTTCTTTCTAACAGAGCAGAGAGCATTCCTCCTCTTTCCAGATGTTAAAAAGTCAGTTAAGACTGCAGAGTGGGGAATAAACCACAAAGTTAGATCAGCCACAGAAATCTCTCTTGCACCCTTTGGATGATGCATGATGTGTCTTGTTCTGATTCCCCTTGAAGGAGGGCCATAAGTTGGGAAACAGAGCTTTCTAGAGAGTCACATCAAGAGAGTTAAGGAAATGACATCAAAAGATTATAAAAAGTAACTCCGTCATGCAGATAACCTCCTCATTGTTAGACTTTGCACGTGTCAAAAGCTCTCTCTACAGTTAATGGGCCTCTAAAACTGAGGTTCACAAACTCAGACAAATGATCCTACCCAAGAAATAATTTGCAAGAAATCACATGAGAAAAGCCCAGTGCAGCATTTGCTGAACGACGCCACCAAGATATTCTTAATCAATGATTAAGGGAATCATGCCACATCCTGAGCATCCGCAATGCCAGCCAAACCTATCAGAATATTTAGGACCGAGCAGGATGCAATCCCAGAGGAGGGCGGCAGCTGCTTCTTTCCCCAGAGAGAGAAACACGTGGATTTTTTTTCCAACCAGAGGTCCATTGGCTCGCTGCTGCTGAGGGCTTCCCAAAGACATACTGCATCAGCACGTTCACCCATCAAGTTTGGTTCTGCTACTGCCTGAAATAGTCTTGTTTATTTGTGAGCAGCCACAGCTGGAACCCAAGGTATTTGTGTGCCTTGTGCCATTATGTCTTAATCCCAGCAGTGAATAAAATCCACAGTGATTATGAAAATAATTTGCTTTTGTGATGTAAATTTATAAAGAGCAGTGCATGCTATTTGTTTTGCAGTAGGGAGTGTATGTTTGTCACTGAAAATATGAAGGTGAAAAGTTATTTGTTGATCTCAGCATTTACAAGTTGATTTAAATTTTACATCAAACATTTACTGCAGCAATTTTGAAATTTGCAATAATAAACGGCAATTATCAATACTATCTGAGAACATCCACCTTGCCACATACTTAAAGGATATTAAGAAAGGGAAGCCTTAAATTTGTCCCTAAGGGAGTGTGAGGTGACACACAGTAACAGCAAACTAACTCAATCTTTATCATCAATATTTTTAATGTAAACTGAAAAATACAAGCTTTTTTCAATATTAACTACATCAAGACAGAAGTGCAACCACATAAAGAATGAATTATCTGTGCATTACTGTTAATAAATAAATTCTGTGCACTGTTAATAATAAATATGCTAATAACATTCAGTTCGTAATGCTGATTTTCCTCAGATACTAGAACTGTGTGACAGCTGCGTCTGAATTTTATTCTGTAAGTGATTCAACTAGAATAATAACTAGTTATTTTCTTCTCTTTTGTAACTAGAATGTAACAAAAGGTATCCCTGTGATAAAACTAGCACAAGGTTAAGGAAATGACATCAAAAAATTATAAAAAGCAATTCCATCGTGCAGATAACCTCCTCATTGTTAGACTTTGCACGTGTCAAAAGCTCTCTCTACAGTTAATGGGCCTCTAAAACTTAGGTTCACGAACTCAGACAAATTTTCCTACCCAAGAAATAATTTGCAAGAAATTCAAATTCAAATCACGGCTTGCTCTACCACCCGCTCCCTAGGATGTTGTGACACTGCGGTACTGGACTTTCTGCAGCTCTAAAGATAGAGCCGTGCAGTCAGAGCCTGAGAGCTGCCAAAGCAGCACGTGAAGGACCTGGGCCGCCCCGGGCAGGAGCACGTGCAGAGTAACTGCTGCCTGCAGGATCCTGAGGCTGAACGTATGGGGACAGGGGCAGGATGCTGACATTATGTTGTGTGCAACGTTAGATCTTGCTCAAAAACCTATCTTGTAATCAAACTGTTGAAGAACAAACCTGTCACAGGTGCACTCTGGAGCTTGGCTGGTAAGAAAGCAGAAGCCCAAGTCATCTCTCAACTCGGGCGCAGGCAAGTCCCTTCCTGCCCAGCCATGGCCACCACCATGTAGCTCCTGCTGCGTCCCAGAGACATCAGGGGCTCACGCTGGACAAATGCACTGGCAGCGTCTCCTGGAAAACACCCCAACCCGCATGCTGCAAGTCTTATTAGCAAGGTGCTAGTCTGACCTTCTACAGAGGAAACGTACATGGAGAGAGGTCATAAAGGAAACAGAGTAAAGATGAAACATACAGACATGTTTCATCCACATAACAGTAGCAAATTGCTGACTCTGTCTCCCTTAGGGCAACACGTTCAGTAAAAAAAAATACCCATATGCAATGAATAAATATCCAACATGCGAACGTCAGAGAGATGACGAAGCCAATGAAAGCACAGAAACAGGGCTGACGGAAGCAGTATGAGAATTTAATAACCATATTGACTATTATAGGAAGGATTCACAATGACTTTTTAAAGGAAGTATTTTACAATCTGGCTGTTGCAACTTTTGCATGGCAACTTCTAAATCCCATTAGGGAGTTATAGAGGAATTGGTTTGTTTCTTTAATTGCTATGGATTAGAAGCCAATAATGGAAAAATTCAAACTCTGAGTTCACGCTACAGTTTGGAGACAGGACAACGTATGAGTATGGTTTCTTTTTAAACACATAAATTTGAAAGTTTAACTCATTGCAAGTATATGCTATTTTATGTAATTACAATCCTCAGTCTTCTCTTGAAAGACAAGTTGTTTTTCCTATGTTTGGTCTACAGGGAGTTCTGAAAATAAGCAATCATTTTTTTCTAAAAATTCTGGATTATCTGAGATTTCTCGAATGTGCTCTCATAAAAATGAAACTAGGTGTGACTTGATGATGACACTATCAAACATCTTGCAAGGGCATGCAAAACATCCATGTGAACTCAACAAGACACTAAAGCCTATGTTGCCTGAACGGGAGACTTTGCCAGCAGTATAATCATGTTCCATTTGGAGCTAAACCAGAGTTTCACATTACTAACCCACTTAATCTGAAACAGGGCTGGGCCAGTAATCATGGTGGTCTGAAAGAGGCTGTTTCAGGAATGAAAATGGGGAAAGAGAACAAAAGTATATTGCATAGCCCAATAGGAAATATTAAGGTCTGTTAGTTCTACATTCGCTAAGCGCTGATACCAGGCAGGCTCTTACCTGGAGTAGCAGCCACACACTCCAGCGGCAACTGCTGCCACCAAATGTTGCTCCCAAGCCCCCTGCCAGCTCCACTAATGGCCCCTACCATACTCCAGGTTGTCCCCCATATCCCTCTGTGAGCTATGTCAGCAAGCAAATGAAGAAGAGATGATGTGCTTGTAGTAGAACGTTGCTTGCCCAGCTCTAGATGGTACTTTAAATGGTTCGTACTGAGAATTATCTAGAGCTCTTCACCCACTCATCCTGGCAAGAAGTCAGCTTGCCACTACTCACCTCTCTCAGATCAAAGGAAACTCAATCTCTGCTCTGTCCTTTGACTGTCACCACAGGCAGAGGCAGGGAAATGAACCCAAGTATCTGAGAAACCATTGTTCAAATAACTAAAAATTCTCTTATCACAGGGTACCTGGCACCAGCCTCATTGCTACAAAAAAAAAAAAAAAACACAAACAAAAAAAACCCACATCAGGCAAAGAGAGAAATCATCTGGGAAATCACCTCGTAGTTACATACAGAAACAACAGGGATATGCCTATGGATACTAGATAATTTAAAGTGAGAAAGATAATAAAATGGATGCATTTGGGAAGGAAGAAAAAAAACAGGAAAGGAAAAGAAACATAATTCAACATGTTTATTGGAAGGTGGGAGGTAAAGGGAATTCTGCCTAATGAATGACCCACTCCCCCAGATCAATACTCAAGCTCATGCTGTGAGATCATTATTTCAAATAGCATGTCTGAAGGAATCCCAGGTTTTGCAATACAAGCTACAGATGTAGCGGTAATTATGACTACTCATCTCATGAGAGAAACCTGGTATTCAGGAGGTCCTTTAACTTCAGCTGCTATTTGCCACGTGTCTCCCAAAGCCAATTCATACTAGGATCACCAAGACAGTTTGCATCCATCAGTCTTTGTACTGCTTCATCTACTCTAGGAACAAAATATGGGATTTTCAAGATTTGCCTGTGACTTTCAGGGTTATTTGGGATCCCAAGCGGTCCAAGTGCTTTTAGAAATCAACACAGTATGGTAATTTGTCCCATAATTATAGTTCTCCTGTTTTTGGAACACCAACATCCACTGTATGTGCAGAGGAAACTTCAGACATAGCACCAGTACCATGGCACAATTTTGCACACAGCCTTTTCTCCATGACTTGGTTCCTAGACAAAGTTTGCTCCTCCAGTGAGAAAGCATCATCATCACTGGAAATCTCAGGTCTAACGCACGCAGAAATAACAAATACAACCAAATGTGCCAAAGGGACACCTTTGTTGGGCAACTGCCTATACTAGGAGGTACTGATGCACATAACCATAGACAGATACTGACAATCTTATTCAGGTTATGAGGAATGCCAAGCCCTTTCCCACTGACCATCAGGCACCTTCAAGCATACTTCATGTCAGACATCTCAAAATAAGGTACCCCAGTTCATGTCCTTCTGAAAAAGCACATGCTTTTATAAGTAAATATCTCATTGATGTGAAAATCATGATCCAGATAAAGGACTGCTTTCTGTCACAGCTAACAGGGCAGCTTTCTCCACGTGCTTTCCCACGGCTGCCTAAAGGTCACATTTTTGTCTACAGCCACTAATTTTGCTTGTGTGACAGTGGGTGTAAAATATGCTTATGAGGTTTTTGCCTCTCCTTTGTAAACATAGCCTGGAATTCTAGCATACGCACCTGTTCTTAGCACCAAAGAGTTCAAGCACATGGAAAAAAGACCATCCTGCCTTCCCATTTCAAGGCCCAGGGCTAACCAAAGTGTCGTGGCTTAGAAATGGATGGAAAGCAATACCAGGACCCTAGACAAAAGGATTTACAAAAGCATTAATAAATGTCTATCACTTCTCTTGCCTCAGGACTTTTCTAGGTAAATTATTACTCTTTAAAGCAGTGCACTAGGAGTAAGCTGCCTGACTCCCATTAACATTAGTAGCAGTGGCATAGCATAAGGTTTATGTGCCAGTTCTGAGGATTAATCGCAGAGTCGTATCTGTAGGGCACTTGCTTTGAACTCAGCAAATCTGCAACGGAAGAACTCCTCTTTGTCAGACCCTTCTTTGAAGAAAAACCACAAGAAAGTGGGTGGGCTGCCAGCTAAGCCCCCTTCTTAACCCACCAGCACTTCCCCCATAACTCTAACAGAACAGTAAATCAACAAGTGAAAACATTAAATAGCTCTCTCTTGCTGCATCTCCAGTAATATTAGCCAAGGCAGGGGAGCAAGAAGGGACAATTTTTTTGGAGCAGGAATAAAGGATAAAAGAAATAACACGAAAATAATGTAATAAATGTGCTATCAAGTAGAGATTGGGTTGTTGGGTGTTTGGTTGTTTTGGGTTTGTTTTTTTGTTTGTTTTTTTTTTTTATACAGGATGAAAGCTGGAACACTTGAGAATAATTTCCATGTATGGATTTGGAAATCTAAAAATAACACCTCGTTTAATACAAAAGAAAGCGACAACAACTGACCTTAGAATAGATGGTGATGAATACATTCAACATTAAATTTTCTCTATTCTCTCTTCCCTTCAGCGCTTGCTGGCGCTTTTCCCCCAGCCCAGCCCTTGTCATTTCCCTAAAGAGGGAGAAGAGGTAATTGTTTCTGAGCAGCCACGAAGTAGCTCTGGCAGAGCAGGACAGCTGCGATGGCTAAGGCTTCACAGGAGGGCGGCTTCATCAACTCAGGGCTTGTTATTGTTTACATGAGGTGCTGGAATTTTGTCTCACTTAATGCTACAGTGAAAAATTTCCACCTCCTGTGGTTTCCACGTGATGTTGCTCCATAAGCTTTTAGACCTCCCTTTTCACAGCTCTTTTGTTCTACTCCACTCAGCAGCAGTACATCTCCCTGGCACAGGCTTTTGGCTTGGTACAACCCCGAGAAGGACCCATGCGGGGGCACCGCCAGGGAAAAGGGGAGTGCAGGGATGCTCTTGAGGCTCAGCCTTCCCCTCCCAGGGGCTGCCGACAGGCCCATGGCCCCTCTCTGCACCACTTCGGTTGTGACACAGCAGCAACTTCACCGACTCCTCAGGCATCTTGAGCACCTTCAGCTTACAGAAAGCCCAAAATCACTGATTCCATGCTTAACGCTGTTTCTCCCACTTCACAGCTGAATAAGAGATGACCAGAGGGTGTGAAATTTACTGGTGCAACAAGTTCTCGGGGCCATGTCTGTCAGGCCCAGTTAAGACACACTTGCATCAGGGGCCAAAGTGCTTCCTAGATAGCTGTATAATCAGCATACACACGCATCACACAGGCTGCCTGCCCCAAAACTAGCAGCTAGGTAAAGCCAAACAGGACTGAAGACTGGGGCCATGAGTTGAACCCTACAAATAGGTACAAGTCTAGAGGTTCTAACTTCCTCCAGGAGAGCACGACACTGAAGCAACACATGTTCTGACACGAGTGGCAGCCCCAGGAGCAGGGCTGCATGGCTGCTGCTGCGATAGTGCTACGTTTTGGGAAAAGCAGGGCAACACTGCAAGGGAAGGCTCGATACACAGCAGCAAAGCTGTCTGAAGACAAGAGAGTGCACCACACCAACAAGGGATTAACTCTTGCTAGAACAACACTTTATACACTGTGATTAAGCACACCGGTGTGGCTGTAACTGGGAAAAGTGCCCAATACTTGCCTGCAGTATGCCTGGGCTTAGCCGGTGCTGTCAAGTCTCTTGCTTTCACAAGCAATACATTATTTCAGCCTTCACACACATGCACATAACCCCAAATAAAGAGAAAACTCATCTTAACACAGGAGCCAATGTTCTGTTCCTGTGTCTGTTCATTCACACCAGAGGCCCACCAGAACGGTCACATCCAACTGCATCTCATTCACTTTTATTTATGATGGTAGCATTGTAGCAAGAAAAACAAAACAACACATTGAGTTCAGGACAACTGAAAAATCAGTTTTCCACTCCTTCATAAAAGGAAGAGTCAAGCATCAGCTACTGCTATTTTCTAGCAGTAATATTCCACTTACGCTGTTTACTCTCCTGTGCCGCCTGTTGTTTATCCATCCTAGACATTCACATACAGGTGGTATAAGATGGGTATACACACCAGCTCCACGGACTAGTACCTACAATAGTGTTTTTATAACTTGGTGCTCTAAGTAGCCAGTGATCCTATCAGTACAACTATTTTCTTGACCATACTGTGTACTGATAGACCTTTTAAAACTACTTCACCAAAACCCTTCTCTTCTCCAGGCTGAAGAACCCCAACTCTCTCAGCCTGTCTTCATAGGAGAGCTGCTCCAGCCCTCTCATCATCTTCATGGCCCTTCTCTGGACTTGCTCCAACAGGTACATGTGATCTGGTACCAACTGACACTACAGATACTGACTAACACCAAAGTATAGTCCCACCCTCGTGTCACCTGCAGCTCTGCCCTGGATGCTGTGGTCTAGGAAATACATATGCCCAAAGCTGTATGGCACTGCAGCCAGTGTTGTGGACCACTGGTAAACAGGAAAATAACAAATCTAGCCCTAGTGAAATACTTTGGCCAGGGTCCTCCATGTACGTGCCTTAAGGCATATCTACCTGCTGTGTGATCCTCATGCCTGTGCTAACAAGAAGAGTGTGGCACGCAGGTCCAGGGAGGTCATCCTCCCCCTCTACTCTGCCTTGGTGAGGCCGCACCTGGAGTACTGTGTCCAGTTCTGGGCTCCCCGGTTCAAGAAGGACAGGGAACTGCTGGAGAGGGTACAGCAGAGAGCTACCAAGATGATTAGGGGGCTGGAACACCTCTCTTATGAAGAAAGGCTGAGGGATTTGGGTCTCTCCAGTCTGGAAAAAAGACGACTGAGGGGGGACCTTATCAACACTTATCAATACTTAAAGGGTGGCTGTCAGGAGGGTGGGGTCAGGCTCTTTTCAGTGGTGCCCAGGGACAGGACAAGAGGTAATGGGCACAAACTTGAGCATAGGAAGTTCCACCTAAACATGAGGAGGAACAACTTTACCCTGAGGGTGGCAGAGCACTGGAAAAGGCTGCCCAGAGAGGTGGTGGAGTCTCCTTCTCTGGAGATATTCAAAACCTGCCTGGACGCGTTCTTGTGCAACCTGCTCTAGGTGACCCTGCTCTGGCAGGGGGTTGGACTAGATGATCTCCAGAGGTCCCTTCCAACCCCTACCATTCTGTGATTCTGTAACATCATCCTTCTGATGGGGTCAGTATAAATAACATGCAGGCAAGGGTTTGCCTGTGTGTCCCTTGGTACTTTGGTTTTGGGAGCTGCCCACGCTATCGGCGTCAAACATACTTTTAATTGCTGTTTTCGTTTTGTCATTCAGTCAAAATGAAGAGATTGATCTATATCGATCTGTGGAAAGGCTCGCTTTGTTTGCTTAACCTTTCTGTTGCTTATCAGGGTTGTGCCAAGAGCTTGACACATACAGAATGAGAAGTAAATTTTAAAAAGTAATGAGTGAGTGATGGCAAACTCATGCCAGTTCCATTCACTATCAGACTTTGCTGCAAAAGGAAAATCAACAGCTTCTGGTTATTGTCTCAGCGGTGCCAGCGATGTCAGGAATTTGTTTGATTTTCACGTGAATCTAATGCATCCATACTGATGCATAATAAACAGAGAGGTTCTCTCTATAAGCAGAAGAGCATCTAGGCATCACATTTTTATTTCCCCCAGCAGCTTTTCCATTATTCTCTGTTCTCTCTTTTAGCTTCTCCCCAGGTGTTTACATCTGTAAACCCCCAAGGTTTACATCACCTTGGCTTGCTTATTCATATTCTTAAAGGCACCACTAAAAGCTCATCCAACTGTGTCCTCAGAAGAAAAAAAAAAAAAATACAAACACACAACCACAGCGTACCAGTCATACAAAGAGTTCTTCTCATTCAGCACCCTCCAAGGCTGTAAGAGTCCTGCTGCTGTACCTGGGAGTGTTTTCTCTGCTCCCGCCTACAATGAAGGAATAAAAGACTTGGAAAGCAGCAAAGTTCTTCCAGCTGCCAACCACGCCCCTGAACGCTCACCCATTAGATGTCTTTCCCTTTCTATCAACATCAAAATGAAGGTAGCTGCAAAGCAGGTGGCTTTCTACTCCAAACTACTTTCCCCCCAGCTCCACCAAGAGCCCTCTGCGGATAACTTGGGGCCGTGTCAGCATCCTACCTATATCCTCTTTGACTGAAGCTCCTTCTGCCAACTTCATAGACAAGTTTGCAATTATTATAGGCCATTGCTGCCTGCTCCCCCACTCAGGTGGAACCCTTTCAGCTAATGGACCTCTCCTGGGGACTACACCACCAGGTTTAGGGCCTCCCAGACCTTACTACAGGGTCTTAGCCCCTACAACAGTATCTACTATGCCTTCTCTAAGCATTGATTTTGTACAGCAACAGATCAACTCTTCTGCTCTGTGAGAAAAGGACAGCAAAACACTCATCATTAATCCAACAAACTGATGACAAATGTCCTCTCTTTTCTGGCTAGTAAAATACTGAATCTCCCCCAACAGTGATAAAAAAAAGAATATCCTTAAATTGCACTTGGTGTCATCTGACTGCCATAAAATGGGGATTCATTTACTTCTGGAACTCTGCTCTCTTACTTGTGTAGGGCATGCATTCCCATGGAAAGCCAAAGCCAGAACCGTTAATCAGAGAATCCAATGAACTAGCAGCCAGAGAGATACATCAAGTGATCTAAACCATCCATGTATCACAGATTTTCAAAGTGCTCCTGCCTGTACTATCCTTGGTCCCTCAAAAAGCTTCACCTAGCAGAGCTGTCAGTTCAGCTCTTCAGAGAGCCACTGATTCCTCCTAGAAATCTTTGGGAGGACTACTCTGAAAAGCTAACTTTATTGGCATATCAAGTAGTTTTTGCATTTCTCTGCCCTGTTCCTTGTTACAAAAGGCTTTTGTGTGAATTGTCTGATTCTTTAAAAAAAAATTCTCAGCTCCTTCCACATGAAAAATCTGATCCTCCCTGGAAATGATGTCACCACAGACTTTTCCACTTCTTCAACTGAAGTCAGTACAGACAGCTAGTGCTCCAGTAAAGGGTTAAGTGTCAGAGACAAGTCTTACTTACTGAATAAAAATCCTGCTTTCGTGCAAAGACCTAAACAGCAATAAAATACATCAGAAATAGTCAACACATAGGTCCTGATATGCCAAGTTCCATGAGGGATGAAGATATTCCTGAAATGAGCCAAAGACCAGTTCAACCTAGGTTTATGTTGGAACAAATCACAGGTAGCTTTACTATACCCTGGCAGTGGATGGCTGACAGCTAGTAATCATGGTGCAGGACTATAGCTGTCAATTAATCAGTTCCTCACCCATGCCATTTTAGGATGAGTTGCAGAGCTGGCTGTGGCCACTCTGCTGGCCAAGGGGCATTCATCATACAGCACAGGTTCTCCCCAGATCACATCGGGAAGGCCATTTCAAAATTATTTGCCTATAGTTTTCCACTCGGTGTGTGTGTCTTCTTCCAGATGATTTTTTGGCTCTGTAATAGGGCTGATAATTATTCTCTCTCAAAATGTACTCATTTGATCACTTTTCAAATAAGATGACAGTTAAGATTACTTGCAGGTAAAACTCTGAGTACCAGTATGTCATTCTTGCCGTGCGTATCAGTTGTCATGACAATCAGTGAGGACACTGGTTTAGAGTCCAATTCATATGTGGCAGAAAATCCACAGCACCTACACATACTCTAATGGAGATAATTTTTGAAACTATTATTGATTCTAGTTGCTCTACCCTCAGATGTCTCTGAGGACCTGGTTTTCATCAGGTGCTGAGGAATCCCTACTTTGTATCCCTTAATTCACTACCAGCCTTTTAAGGTTCTTTTGCCATTATTTCTAAGAGAAAATCACCACTAATGTATATAATGGATCCTGGGTTTGGCCAGTTAGCTTTCACTTGAAAATTATTATTATTTTTTTTTTAATATCTTTAGAAAACCCATTATCCTTGATATAGGGTTTTGCAATGGTCTTTTCAGGAGATATGCTGCCTAATCTCTGGCACTACAGGAGGCAGCATTGTCTAGCACTTACAGCAGTGAGAATCCAAAGACCTGAGTTCTCTTTCTGGCTCTTTCACTCACTCTCTGTGAGACATTTAGCAGGTCAATTAACTTCTCCGTAACTCTTTTTCTGCATGTGAAATGGGTGTGCTTGGGTTGTATTCCTCCTTTAGCACCCTGTTTAAGTCAGAAGGATATTGAGTGAAAACCATTGGCCAAGTGTTTCAAGACACTAGGATGGAAGGTGCACTGCCCACTGTCAGCAGCAGCATTAACAGGAAAGTGTAATTGTGGAATCTGTTCATTTTCTTTAAAATGTCAAAAAATCTGAAATCTCAAGGAACACTTTTCTTTTCCTGAAATCTATTGAGGATTTTGCATCCAGATGCTGATTTCACATTATTTTTGTCTTAGAACATCTACTCTTGTTTCAGTAGAATTATTATTCTGGTATAAATATAAGCAGAACTAAACTCTTAGTCCCAGCCTATTGGTCCCTTCTGATTAGGATCATTGTGTATATGGATTCATGCCACTACTGACTTCCTCCTGATACTAGAAAAAAAATATTAAGCCTTGCCTTGGCATTTAACACTTTTCTTCCCACGGCAACACAATCAGGCATGAGAGTGAGTTATAAGGAATGGCATTACATCATGCTCAAAAATTATAACATGCTGCAGAATGGATTCTACAAGGAAGACTGATTTAGTATGTGCCTATCGTGATTAATGAAGAGCAGCTAGTACCAAGCTAAAGATTGTATCAGATAAAACCAGTAACTCAGCCACCTCCACGTCCCCTCCCATAAAATTTTAATAAACCCAATCTTATGGGAGGAAAGAAAAGACAGGGACCCTACTGAATTATTTACAGCCTTAGTTGTGTATGGCAAAGAAGCCCCTCTTAGGTCAGTAAGTGATATTCTTCCATTGATTTCCTTCTCTCGGAATATCTAGTTGAGAATCAAATTTGGGGTTAAAAAATCCAAAAGAAACAGGGATGCAAAGGGCAAGCCAGAAAAGACAAAGCTGATGGAGGCACAGATGAGAGAGAGTTTGTATTTATGAAAGAGATATTGATCAGTTGCACAGACCAGCAGCAGATAGACTCAAATTAGCTGTCATAATTCCAGTGATGCAGAGGGACATGCAGGCCCTAGCTCCATTAAATATAACCTACATCCAGAGCAGCCAGATGAGATTTGCAAGACTGAACTCTGAAGTCCCACAGGAGATACCCGCAGTTGATTTATATTCCTGATTTCCTATTCCCTCACCAACTGTGCAATCAATTCCTGGAGGTGGGCAGGGAATAATTGAACAGCTAAACTGTGATTCACCCAGCCAATTAAGGAGTCTTGGGATGGGCCTTAAGACAAATCCTTCAGCTTCATCCAGTCTTCCGGGGCAAGAACTGGATGGATACATTCAGATGGGACAACATGGCCAAAACCATCACGGCCCAGTTAACAATATAAAAATCTGGGGATGTAAAGCTGTATTATAGTTTTCACACATTAATATTCACACATTTTAGACCTTTTCAGAGGAGCAAGTAGGAGGATGTCCTGGTTGTACATGACGATCAGGTTTATTCTGTAATTCAATGTAAAAAGAACATCACCGCTAAACAGTAATTAAAATGGCAACCACTGCCTAGTAGCTATCAACATATAAAAATCACCCACATGTTTCAGCCTGCAGCTTCTGTCAGGGTCAAAGCCAGGCTGTTTGATTCAAAGTTTCTTGGCATCTATCTCATGCTGGCTGCTGTGATGTTCCCTTGTGGATGGTGCATGGCTTTGTGAACAAATCACAATAATTTCATTTCCAAAATGTTCCACTTAAGTCTTTCTTCTTGCACTGAAGCAAGGAAGCACTTACTTCTCATTACTAACCCTGTGTGTGGCATGTAATCACCTTGAAATATTTAACTGCATGGCTTTCATCTTGCTAACAGTGTGGGGTGGGGCATCGGATTGGGGTATAAATAAACTGGGATATAAATCATCATAAACCAGGCATTAAATTGGTATATAAATCAAAAATTACAGAAGTCAGATGGAAGAGACCCATTAGATCATCCTGTTTGTTCTTTCCTGTGTTCTCACCTTAAGAATGCACAAGGCATCATTCTTGATTAGCCAAGAGACATAGAAAAACGCCCATCTCTCCCCCTCTGTGTCTCTCAAGAGGGAGAGAAGGGAAACAGAGAGCTCCGTATGCATATTAATAAAGCTATATTTTGACTGGCTGAATGACTGGAAATGATTAGCAATGGTATGTTTTACCTGTCAACATCTTCACACTGCAACAGGCAAAATGTCTTTAAAACTCCTTTGCAAAAAATCACCAGTAAGGCTGGAGGGGATTTGCTCTCAATTTTTCTGCACTTAGAACAGCCCTGTAAATACCTAAAATTCTTTTTAATTATGAAGATAAAAACATGTCTTCTTTTTTCCAATATAACAGTAAGAAACAACATAAAACATTGCCTAAGCCAAGGTGAATGCAAGTCCCTGCACTAATAAATATAACAAAAAACCAAAAGCAAACTAAAAAAATATCAAAACATTATGAAGGCTGCCGAGTCAAGCATAACAAAGTTCAGAAATACAAGAATGTGACCCTTTGAAAGGGTCGGTGTGAAAGGTGAGAACACATGCAACACTAAGCTGCTAAGAGCAGTAAGTGCTGAGATCAGTCAGTTGACATATACCTTCCTCCTCCCACTCACACAAGCGCTGCCTTCTACATGTACCCCAAAAGTCCTTGGTGTTGAGTCAATTAGTCTAAGAAATCTCTTTAGAGGTGGTCCCTAGCCATGTTTTCCTCATTTACTCTGACCCAATGAGAGCTGGGTGACCATTTGAAGTCTGATTCACAGGGTGTGAAGCACTTATAGTTGCTCTGAAAGTCAATGAGAGCTGTGCTCTGAACATACAAAGGGTATTTAATGCTAAGTACTGTAAAACCCAAGTCTTCATCATCTCCAACTGGACACCCCAAAAAACCCAAAACAGTTAACTTTGATTGCCAGGCCTAAAATGGAAGTTACAGCCCACCTCAAAAGGTTATTAGATATTAACATATTTATCTTTACATGTGTCAGTACAGTAATTAGAAATGTGACAAAGCTCATGAAGCAGCTAACTCTGTCTTTGGATCAGGAGCTGTGTGTTCTGCAATAAAGAGGCCAGCAACCATACATTAAGCAATGAAAAAGAAACCAAACATTGAAGACATCATTGAATGGAAACAGAATATCCCAAATGTGTGGCACAAGGCAGGAGTCCTGTGGAAAACACAGTATATGATTACAGTAATTAAAGACTTGATAATGAGTGTGCTCGAAGGAGATAAATTAAGGCCAAGTATGCAGCCTGAACTGCGTCATCTCCTAACTTTACATGCTTGTGTTTGCAACCTTAAAAATGCTCATCTGATTTTATTTAAAGTTCTTAACTTTAAAACAAACAACAAACTGCAAAAGCAGGAATTCCACTGTGGGGTTTCTTACCAATTCAGAAGGGTGGCAAGTGGTTCGTCAGCAGAACCCTTCTGATTCACCTCTGAGCCCCCTGTTATGTGAGCTGGTAGAAGAAGCTGCCAGCTGAGGGAGCAGGATGATGCCTCCCCTCCGCCAGTGTTTCACAGGTGTGCTAGTGGTAGATGTACAGTAAGACTCCTGACTTGTGCACTTTCAACAGGGCTTTGGAGGGGATCCTTCCCTGTTTGTTCCCTGCCCTTCTCCAACACACAAAAACAGAGCTTGGCCATTTTTGCACCTTCCCTTCCAAGTTGTTCCAGTTGACCACTCCAGCCATTATCCCAGTCTCAGTGTCCAATAATCCCTCGTTTTACCTCTCCCAACTCACCAGCACAAAGTTTCACTCCTTTCTCTGTCCTCATTTTCCTTCTTTCCCAAATCTTGACCATGTTTCCTACTCAGACACCCCTTGTTAGCTCAGGACTGGGAGGTCTGCTGACATCCTCCCTTACTACTGCCCTGCTCTTCTGTCTAACAAGCAAAGGTACTATGGGAAATAAGTAGTAGTATGCAGTTGGGAAAGCTATTCACTAGCGTAGGTAATTAAGGTCACAGCTATATTAGCACATCCTAAGATGAAGCCTAGCAAAATAAAATCCGTTACAGATTTCAAAATAGGTCTTATTATTTTTATGCCAAAAAAACCACATTTTTATATCTTAGCTTGAAATAGCAGGATACGAAGAAAACCCTACAGCAGAGAGAGAGGGAAATGAGCAGGTCTGTCACTACCACCTGGTCATTAGCTATAGGAATGATGAATATGATGGATATCCAACAACTAGACCTCCAGGCATGTGAGCACCTGCTGCCTGACTAACCTCCAGGTTGCCTGCCCCGTCTGCTTTAATAACCAATGCTTTAAGAAATGACATCATATTGTCAGCCAAATGGCACTGACCAGCAGGACAGTGTCATACTTCAGGGTGTACCTCCATCTGGGGGTCAAGGTAGCTAATTAAAAATGAAACAGCATTTCCTTGTAGAGGAAGATAAGAAGGGAAGGAAACCCGAGGGAGTATGGGGGAGAGAGAGTGGAAGAAAGGAGCAAGAAAAGTGGGTTGCTGCCTGCTTATTTCAAACATTGCTTTCAGTAGCACCCAGGAAAAAAAACCAAGACCAAAAATTCTCTCGGGTCAGCACTTAATACAGATACAACAATGAAATATTTATTGTTGTGTATAAAAGCAGACGGGGTCAAGCCCGTGAGCCTACTAGTGTTACTAATGCATTGCCAAGCTATCAACAGAGCTTCTGTGAAAGTCTCAACATCTTGTTCCATAGAGTGATAAGGCTTGGGAAGCCTGTAGAAATTAGAAGCACAGACATTACAGTCTTTTCCAGAGTGCTAATTGTTGCCACTGCCATCAGAACCATAACTGACCTCCACAAAAGATTTTTTCCAGCTCCCCCCCAGTAGTTTTACTGGTTATAAGGAGATATTTGAGTGCTTTGTAGGCCTAAACAAGGAAGCCTTAATCTCCTGTAAAGTTTGGACCATTAAGGCTGATAAAATCCACTCAGCTTTCAGCATAGATGCTATATGAATAAAAATATTACCACTTTCCACATCCTGTACAAATCCTTCATTTCCTCCAATACTTGCTCCTCTCAGAACGTGCCAGGCTATTACTTTTGACTTTACAATTCATTTTTTACGCAAATGGGTTTCAGACCACCACAAACACAGGATTATTGCAATTTTCAACAGCACAGACAAACGTTATCATTCCAATTAACACAAAGCATTATGGTTCCTTTTCTCCTGACAATGCAGCTCCCCATGCCAATGCTCTAAATTCATAGCCCATATCCTGTGGTCCTGCAGCAGAAGTGGGGGTGTAGGAGACAGGCAAAGGAGATCCCACAGTGCCAGACAAGGAGCATTTCCAAAAAAAAGCAGGAAATTCTAAACACTTCTCAGGAAGCATCAGCTACCTATTTGTGAACTGGTTCTCTCTAAAGCAGTCTGGTGACACAATTTCTAAGCCATGCAGGAAGAGATCAGTTTCCATAGCAATTCCAGCCACTTTCTGCCCACATGCAGCACTCTCCATGTTCCTGGACACAAAACACGGCTTCTGTGGAAGACAGGCCTAGGCGGCAATGGCAAGCTGGAGAAGAACAGACAAACAGAAATGCCCTCTTTTGTGGCCGCATTTAATCCAAAGTACAAATTCAGGTTTGTGATATATAGGGAGGAAGGAAAAAAATAACAGACTGAAAGACCCAGCTATCTACCTCGCATGATAGGCTCTGTGAGTCAGCAAAATAAAAGCTTTTGGAGAGAAGGAAGTATTTTTCATCTGTTTTCTGATGCAGACACTTTCATGCGATACAACACAAGGCACTGGGAGCTCTGCCATACAAAGGCTCTGGGCGCCATGCAGCATTTGTCCCATTTCAGCTACCAAGGTAGGAAAAAGGGAAGAGGCAGTGGTTTAACTTATTCTGAGAGAAAAAGAAGCCTCACGCTTCAAGAAAACACATCAGCAATTTGCTTGTCTGCAGTGCTTTAAAGCCACAATACTTTCTTCCCCTGCTCTGGAGAGAAGGTGGCCCTGGAAAAGCCCCCTCTAACCTTTCCCTTGCCAAGACCTCAGCAAGGAACACTGCAGAGTGACCCACAGGCGTTAGCCCTGTGGGGTTCCAGGCAGGTCTAAGCCCACAGCAGGCTAACCCACAATCCCATAATACCTACACAGTTGTTCTTGTTGAAATCGTTCAACAAATGGATACACAAAGAAGTCCCTTGGCAAATACAAGTATGTTCAAAGGTAAAAATGAGCAAGGAAGCATAAGGTCTAAACAAAAGCAGCTAGAGGCAAAAATAAAACATCATCATGCTAGACTGGCTCTAAGAAAGAATGAAGACAATCCCCTCTCATCTTATCTGCATCTTCCTCCCTCTTTTGCACTATTTGGCTTCCTCTAAATAAATTTCTAATCCTAACTCTCCCAGCAAGACAATGACATGCAGATAGCTGGTTTAAGCATACTTAGACATTTCTCTCTGCATCCATCTTCTATGCTGTGGTTACCCTTTTTCACAAAACAGTTGTTTCTTAAAGACTGAAGCAGAAGATCAATTTAGAGCCTGGGTTGTCTATAGCCTATTTGAAAACAAACAGCAAATAAACAACAATGGAATGATTTTCCTACAGTCCTTCTAATGGTATAAATCAACCCAACAGGTTTCTAGTTTGCTCCGGGAGTAAGCCAGTAGACTAAATACTCCCAGGACTTTCAGTGCTTTACCCCTCATATTGGCTTTAGAGAACAGCACTGTTGGTTCCTGGAAGATGCCAAACTGAATATATCACATCCCCTCATTGCCTTGGTGGTACTACCATTTTCAAAGCAAACACAGCCTTTCACCTTCTTTGCCATAATATACCAGATAATGGTGTCCTGAAGTTTTTAGGACAAGAGCAAAAAAAAAGTTTAGCACCAACACAACCTCCTTTTTATGGACAACTTTCTTAAAGTACAAGTGTCCAGTTAAAGTGCTCATTCCATTACCTGAAAATGCCTCTTACCCCTCATAATGCCCTGTACCATATTCCACAGCTCAAACCCCTGCCATGATAATTTTCCCCATGTTTTGTGAACACAAATTTGTAGCACACTGAAAGTGAACCTATGAGAATAGCATGAAACTCATGGAACTGAATATGTGAATAAATACAGAACTGTTCAGATTTTTTTTTATTTTTATTCTAGTATATACCTCCATTTCTAAAAGCATCAGCGATGCTGCTAGAGTATTTCAGAAGCCAGAAATATGGACCAAGTTTCTGTGCCCAAGACTGGGGCCAAAATGCAACATAACAAATGCCTAATACTGACTCAATCACATCACATTACACTGGCATCTTCCATAAAGAGCCAGTTACTCATGCTCAAAGTTGTTTGACACAGCTTTCCTTCCCTTCTCCCTTCCCCTCCCAGCTCATACAGGTACTCGTTTTGTCTAATCAGATGAACATTTATCTCCTGACAGGTGAGAGCTGGCAATACTACAGTCATCTTTCCCTCCCTCCCCTCCATCCCCATTTAACCAGAGATAGTTGAGAGGAAGTGATTGCAGGGAAGTGAAGTCCTAATTTCCCCAGCTCATGCTGCCATAGGCAATCAATTTGGAGCAAAGGTTCCATCTTGAAAATGTCAAACAGAATAAAAAAAAGATAAAATCAAAACTTATAAAGTCAGCTCCAACCATTCCTCCAAGTTCACCTGCTCCCTTGGGTTCCTCTAACATCACCGACAGTGCAGCTAGAGGAATATCTGCTTTCTGTGCTGACTGGTGCCATGGGGTCCTCAGACTGAAATTAATTGCCCCTCATCCACTCCTGCAATTCAAGAGAAACTGCTGGAGCATCAGTCCTGCCCACCAGTCTGCTGGGCACAGCTGGAGCCCTCTCTCTTCTGCTCCCCCAACCCCATATGCAGGCAAAGCAACAGACTTCCTCACCAGGCCCACAGTTTGCCGCCCATGCACCAGGGAAGGAAAATAACCACCACTGAAATACAGATATGTCAAAGCACAGCAGTGGCTTCAGCTTGGAAAAGGCATTTTCTTTACTAGGGTGATCAGACAGCCTGGCTTCACCTTTCTAGTTCCTCTGAAATTGTCCAGGATGACATTTTGCCGCAGTGTTTCATCAGGACATAATGGGTTTTTTTTTTTCTTTCTTCCATCTTATGCTACAGAACTGAGCAATTACCCATGACAAGAGCATAAGGAACAATAGGCCTGCGCCCTGCTCTTTCACTGTTTGCCATAACACTCAGTGAAAGGGAAATTCTGTATAGAGAATTGTTCAGAGGAAAATAATGGCCAGGTTGAATTGGAAATGCTATTCTGCTTCAGGATGAGCAGTGGCAGGATGAAGTAACTGTGCCTTGGATGAAGCTAGTCCAGAACTACAGAACCAAGCCAACTGCTAAGGCTGAGACTAAAATTACAGAGACTTTCTGAAGGGACTTAGAGTCTTACCCACTTTTTGATTACTCCATTGCAAATGTTTTCTAAAGGGAGAACATCTCTCACAACCAAAACATGATTTGAAGAGATTACTATTGCCCTTGTTTTTTTAAAACAGATGTTTTACAGCAAGGTCGCTGTTCCTACACAGGAAATAGTCATATAGGTTCAGTTCCTTCTTAAATGCAGTGACCTCCAGATCCTCCAGTGGCTAACTCACATGTTATCAACCACTCACCATTGCACCTAACTGCTCTGGAGAAGAGAGAGATTCATCAAACTATTTCTTTCCTTTCCTGTCTTTAGATAGGGAGATTCAAGTTTCAGCTCTATCTACATCTACCTACACTTACCTGACTCATGAACTAGCAAGAAAATCTGGGTCAGAAATATGCATGCACACCCACACACTTAGTGTACCCTCCCCAGGGAGGGAACAAACAGCCTCGCCCTGAAAGTGCCTTGGACCAAATCAGATCTGTAGATGTGTGAGTACAGCTTGTCTAGACTGACACTTTGGAGACTGATGAATGCCTTTCTGAAGGCTCCTGTCAGCTGCCAACACACCAAGCTCAGGAACTTGCTGATGCCACCAAAGGATGCACACACCGAGGGACTAACATGGCCAGCCATGTTAGTAATTATATTTAAGCTGAAAAAAAATACAAATACAGCTTACAAATAACCCTTTACCTGAGCCATTCCTAAAATAAAGATGAACTTCTTTAAGACAATGACTCCTACATTAATTAGTGAGATTCCCAGTGGATAGATGCAGAAAAGTCATTGTTGCTCGCAGCAGTGGCAAAAGCATACATACACAGTCAAAAGCATACACCAAAGACCCTTCCTACTGCCCTATGAACCCTAACAGAAGATGTCTTGGGTGGTGGGTGCACTTCTTTTTGGCCAGATAAACAACATTAACATAGAACTGGCACCAGCAGAAATGACAGGTGGTAGCAGAAAACCTGAAGGAAACCGAACTGCCTGATCTTCTGATTACAGGAACAAATGAGCACACCACAGTATTCTGCAAATCCAGCCTTTTACAACCTTCTGAGAGGCATAAGTTCAATATTCCTTTTCTTCATGTCACAATAAAAATATGTATTTATCCAGACACATTTCATAAAAAAAAAAAAAAACAAAACCAAAAAACCTAGGAGTTTAGCAAGACCCTGTAGAACTTTCTTAATGCTTTACCAGATTTGACAAGGCAGATCTATAAGCACCAATGAGTCTCAAACCAGGCCTGATCTTACCAATGCAGGAAATAGACTATAGCATTACACTTTCTCCTCCCCAGAGCTTTAAAGGACCCTCCCAAAGCAATAGTCACATAAGGAGGAGTGAAACAGGGACTGAGGCACCTTTGCAACACCAGAGGTCTTATGCAATTCTCAAACTGACACAGTCTGGACAGTAGCTGCTCACTACCACTTTTCAAGGTTTTCAATCAGAATCAGCATCCCTCAACCCCTGCCATCTTCAAGGAGCTGTTAACGGCTTCCTGTTAATAGCTCCTCTGTCTGAGACAGAGGAGCTCCAAACATTCATCAGTCCCCATGACTGTATAGTAACAAGAGCAACTTGCGGTGGCATCCTTCCTTGTGAAATCCTACCTCTTCCATTTTATCAGTGAAACCCCTTTTCCATCTCCAAGATGAGAAGGAGAAAAGCTTTAAGGCCAGCCAATACATCTCAAGGCAATTCCATCCCTGTCAGATCTTGTTGCTTCAGCAAATATTACAAGTTAGTGACCACTGGCTACAATTATCACTAAGGGCTAAGCTCCTTCCCTGTGCCTTAAAGGGTGCAGCATTTCTCTTTCGAGATCTTCAAAGGAGAGTGATGCCACACTCGCCCAGGAGCTGCAGGCAGCAGGACGTATTCTACAATAAAAGCCAGCAATGAATTCTGCTGAAAGCAGGAAACTCAGCAGCAGCATGAACTGCATGAGAATATGCTCACGTATAAACATTCTACTGAATTAAAAAATAGGGCATTGATTTTGGTATTAATTTTTGTATTTAACTCAATATTAATTTCTGCATATGAATGCCTCTTCCCCACTGCCACTTTTTCATGCCTCAGCAGAATTTCTAGTCAGCAGCAAACAGAGATGTAGGTCTTAAGCACAAATCGATCAGCCTGCTGCAAAGGCAAACTGTATGTGAGAAGAGGGCTCTGAGCGGCTTGTCAGTCAGAGCCTTCGTTCTCGTTCTCTGTTATCAGTGAAGTACATCCCTTAGTCCGCACATGAGGACAACGTAGAAGAAAGCCAGCAACACTTACGCAAGGCATGCCACTCATCCTGACGGATTGTCTTCGTGATGTTGTAGGTGAGGTTCTTGGGAATGGTCGCTGAGGAGTAGTGGTACTTGATGTACGTGCACCGCTCAATTGCTCCTGGGAAGGGCAAAATACAGAAGAGAAAGTGCTGTTAAATGAATGCCACGCGTCCTCCCAGCTGTAGGCTAGATGGGCTTGACAACAAAAAGCAAAGGCTAGGAGCAAAGCAATCTGTACCATCAGTCTACTGTGACAACCAATGCTATCTTTAGCCCATGACAGGCACAAGCTACCTGTAGAGTAAGCTCGCATCCAAACTTACAATACACCAAAGGCCCTGCAGTAGCTGCCAGAGTATCTGCCTTCACCATCAGATATATATGTGGCAAATCATCCCTTCTTTCATTTCTTTTCTCTGAACCATGAGCTAGAAGCAGGCATACCAGCACTTACTGTGTAGAAACTGTAAATTCACATCTTAGCTTATCATGCAGTAACATATCTCCCATACTCCAGGAGATACACAAAGGAAACATCTTTGATCTTTCCTTCAGTAATAAAAACAGCACAGGAAAAATAATATATATAGACCCAGTGAACAGTTTTCCTGACCCCCTTCCACCTCACAGCCAAAAAGCAAGACAAGCAGAAGGATACGTGACAGGCTATGGTATGTCCCTTGAAGGTACCCAGACACTTTCATGGCAGGCTCAGAAACAAAATTTATTGGCACCCCTGAATAATGAGCCTCAGATGGCAACGCAAATGGCTGAAATGAGCCATTTTTTTCCCCTGTAGGTAGGATCTCATCTATGTTCCACGGAAAAAAGCACCACGTGCTGCTTCTGTTTGTCTTCTGGTTACATTACTACATTCTCCTTTAACGGCCAACTTTCCTTCCTCTACAATCAGCACACCTCCAGGCCTTGATCTCCTGGGATCCCTTTGCATAGTTAGTGTCCTTAGAGGAACTGGTCTGGCATAGCCTGATGCTTTCCATGAATTATAGCCTAGCCAAATTTTGCATCTGATCAGAAGAAACCTGTGATAGTGCAACCATTCTTGCATTGATGAATAACAGTAAAGTTTCCAACATCCCTTTTGCCAGCATCCTCAGCTAACACTGGCTTTATTAGACCTTCTCACTAAGCAGTCAGATTCAAAGCCCATGAAAGTCATTTTTCTATTAATATTATGGTATTTTGGATCAGGCCTTTAATAACTAAATAAGCATCCTTTATGTGGTTGGCCACACTGTTTGCTACTAGCTACCACTGGTGAGAGAAGCAGCTATGCTGGAAATGCTTTTATGTATTAAAAATACATTAAGACAGGCACTCAATAGAATAAATTAAATGAAGCAATGAATTATATAAATAAGAACGAGTGCTATACACCAAGAGGCAGGTAGAGAACGCTTACTATCAGCCTGAACTGAAAAGCCAGAGCCATTAGCCTTATATCTACAGCTATAAGGGGTTAAATATGCTTTTATGCCACTAGAAATACAATTTTCTACCTCAGGTTGTAAAATATTACTTGGCATGAACTTAGATGATACACCATGAATTCACAGCATGAATAAAAAACCCCATGAAACAAAATTATTAGTTACATCACAGTCTACTAGCATCTTCCAAAGTTAGCGCAATACAAACATTTGAGGTCCTCATTGTTTGCTCCTCTTAAGCATTCTTCACATTCTGCCTTTGACAGCAATTAGATTAGACAAAGCCAAATATTATAGGGGAAAAAGGCAAAATATTTACATATGTATCCGCCTGCCCTGACAGCGTGATGGGCTTCTGTGTGAGTCTGCACCATCTGGGCACCAAATGTACGCCCAGAATTAAAGTTTCAAACCAAGAATAGTACTTAAAAAAAGACAGCTAGTGTGCAAAGAGCTTTAAAAAAAGCCCCAAATCACAACCCTGTTGTCTTACAGGCTTTTCTATCCCCTTTTTTCAGCTGCCTTCATGGATCAGAAGCATTAGCAAGAAAATGGGAAATGCTTATTTGTCAGAAAATAATCTCTAAGGTATCAGATACCTGCCCAGAGAAAAGATTTATATAAAATAGCAGACAAAGACACAGAGCCAAGATTCAAAATAAAAGCATTCAGAAGGAAGGAAGAAAAAACCTGTTCTATTTGCTATAACTTCTTAAAATAATCAGTAGAAAGCGCCTCCTCTTACATCAAAGAGGCTAATTTCTAGCAAGGTCCATCAAACTTTTTATTCTTACTGCAAATACTGTTAATAGTAATGCAGTGAGCTGTTCACAATCTTATATCACCAAAGCCTAAAGCAGAAAGAGAGATTATGGTCTGAATTCAGGTCACCACTTCACCATATATATAATTTTGGGCTTATGCTTACATCCTCATGGCTTTAATGAGACTTAAGTACATGTTTAAAGACTGTCTAGAACTAAGAGTACAACTGCAGTGGCAATGGTTTCAATGGTAGCTGAAGTACTGGCAGATTTTTAATTGTAAATTCCATGATGATCTCCTTTCCAGCCACACAATGTATTTCAACACTGTTCCCACCTCTAAGTAACATGCTATTAGCCAATAAACATCATGACTCCAACCAAGAGTTTGTAGGGACCAGAAGGTAAAGTGCTCTTCAGTGTACATGGTGAGATACATATTCCTTTTCCCCTACTTGCCTCTGAGACTTGGATAGATTGCACCGATGGGCCAATGCTAATGGAATGTGCTTCAACAAGGCCAAGTGCCGGGTCCTGCACTGGGGCCAAAACAACCCCACGCATCGTTACAGGCTTGGGGAAGTGTGGCTGGAGAGCTGCCTGGCAGAAAAGGACCTGGGGGTTCTAATTGACAAGCGGCTGAACATGAGCCAGCAGTGTGCCCAGGTGGCCAAGAAAGCCAATGGCATCCTGGCTTGTATTAGAAATAGTGTGACCAGCAGAAGTAGGGAGGTGATTGTCCCCCTGTACTCAGCACTGGTGAGGCCACACCTTGAATATTGTGTCCAGTTCTGGGCACCTCAAAATGAGAGAGATATCGAGGTGCTGGAGCGAGTGCAGAGGAGGGCAACAAAGCTGGTGAAGGGCCTGGAGAATAAATCTTACAAGGAGCAATTGAAGGAGCTGGGACTGTTTAGTTTGAGGAAGAGGAGGCTGAGGGGAGACCTCATCACTCTCTATAACTACTTGAAAGGATGTTGTAGAGAGGTTGGTGCTGGTCTCTTCTCACAGGTAATCAGCGATAGAACAAGAGGGAATGGGTTCAAGCTGCAGCAGGGTAGGTTTAGGCTGGACATTAGGAAAAAATTCTTCACAGAAAGAGTGGTCAGACACTGGAATAGGCTGCCCAGGGAGGTGGTGGAGTCACCATCCCTGAATGTGTTTAAGACTCATTTAGATGTGGTGTTAAGGGATATGGTGTAAGGGAGAACTTTGTAGAGTGGAGCTGATGGTTGGACTCTATGACCCCAAGGGTCTTTTCCAACCTAAATGATTCTATGACTCTATGAAATATCAGGGCTGGCCACTGTGTGCGCTCAACAGAGCTGAGCAGAGTACGGAGATTTCACTTGTACCTGGAAACTGTCCCCACTACTTGTCTTAAACAGGGAAATAGACCCCCAGGTCAGACAGACAGGTATGCTGCTCCTGGATTTTCACCGTCTCTGAAGCATTAAGTATAGTTTCACTGCTAGAATGGCTAAGCCAAATTAATTTTTTGTTACAGGACTCAAAATACTTTAGTCTAATCCAAGTTACTGGGCTCAATAAAGGGATAAATGGGTGAAATGTAATGGTCTGTGATATACCAGAGGTCAGCCCACATGAGCTAATGGGCCCTTTTGGCTTTAGGCTATTAAACTCTCCTGTGAACGCTGAATTTAATACACTCAAGAGAATGTAGTTCAGAATGTTTCAGTGCTGTCTTCTACTAGCTTCCCGCACTTCAATTACTTCAGACACTAGAACAGCAGCAAGCGCTGGAGAGAGTACGTGGCCATCCTCATCTGCATGGCCACTGCTGATACGAGAGGCAGTTGGAATCTTACTGGGAACCTCTAGCTTTTCATATCCCAAACTGACAAAGTTTGTGATTGCTTGGCATTTAAACATGAGCCATTTATCTAAACTTGCTCTCATAGGTACAGAAGAGTGACCCTGCTGAGTTAATGCAATAGCATCAGCATATATCTAACTAGAGGTGAGAACTAGCTTTTGAAACTTAGAAAAAGGCTTTCATTTGCCTGGACCTGCCAATACAAATTAGGAAAAGGATGAGTTTATAGCAGTGACAATTTCATACTTCTTGATGTCTCCCTACTTGTCCCATATGGAAGAGAACTAGGCTCATGATCCCCAAACATCCGGTTCCTGGAGGTCCCTGGGAAGACAGAGACAGTGACTGCAGCAAGTATCAGAAGTACTGCTCTCCTGGAATGTCCTCTCAGAAAAACCATAAGAAATCCTTACCTTCAGATGAATTAATAGCTATGCTTACTCCAGTCTTTCAGGTGGGAGGGGAAGCAAGAATAAAAAAGAAAAAAAAATATAACACTTTCCTTTCCATCCCTCAATAGGATAACTGCAATTTATGGAGCATCTCCAGCCTTCAACACTAACTTAGACCAAATGCAACTGCAGCTGAGCTCTGCACTTTGCTCAAATAACTGGGAATACTATTTATAGAGCAAACCAGTGAGTGGGTTTTTTCATCTACACAGCTGCCATAGCAAGTGTTATAGCTGGCCACAAGAAACACAAAACAACCACAAAGCTGCTCCACTGACAGATGCAGTACATCCCATCTTCCTCCAATCGAAGGGGAAATGTTTGCTGAAAATCCTAAAGAAAAGTGGCTGACATCTCCAAACAGAGTGCTAGGAAAGGGATCAGCAGGAAGCGGCAGCTAGAACCATGCAGAGGAAAACTCTGCCATTCCATCCTCACATAAGCACAGATGCTCAGAGGGGATTTGGCAGCTGTAACTCTATGGTTGGCAATCCCCGGTTCCAGCAAAGTTCAGATGCCAAATAGAATTGAGATAAGGAAACTAGAGATAGCTTCAACCAGAGCAGCTAAGTATTCACAGCATCAAACACGCCAGTCCTCTTACTGATCCCCTTACCTGCTCAGTTCCCTCCCATATCTGTTCAGCATCGCCCCATAATGTTACTTTATTATCATGTAATATTTCCTCTTCTCTCTATTACAAGGAAAATCCTTAAACTGTGCTACAGCAGGAGTATCACCTGAAACATTGTGCGATCCTTTTCTATTCAATTTTCAAAACTATCCCAATAAACTGATGTTAGTTCAGCTGCTAGTGAAACTTGGCTCCCACTGCATTACTAGGGCTGTAAATACTACCCTAGTGGAAGCCCCAGGGTGTTTGGTATCTGAACCGTTCTCCCGCCTCTAGGCTGAGCAGGGTTGAGATAAATTAAAAGGAAGGTCATACTGCATTTGTCTGGTGGGTAAACAGACAACTTCTTTCAGAACTTTGGGGCCAGTGTCTTTCTTCATCATCAAACCCCTCCCTCCACCTTTGAAACATCATAATATTTCAAACTTTCAAACCACTCCAAGAAACAGTCTTTACCCATGGTTAATTTAAGAAATAGAAGGAAAATTCAAAATGCCACCAGGGTATTGGTCGCATTAGTCCTAAAACGTGGATCTCTGAAGTGCCCAGCAGCATTTGCCCTGTGAGGTCAGCTTGACTTCTGCAAAGGTGGTTGTCAAGTTTCAAGAACTTACTTACACTGTCACTGTGATCATATAGTTTAGTCTTCTGCATAATACAGACCAACTCATCTGACAACAGGAAGTAGTCCTTCAGGTGGTTGTTCATGAAACTGGTAATCTGTGAGAGCAGTCAGGTAAACGTCAGTAATGTCACTTCAGATCCAGCCCAAGATGGTACACAGGAGAGTTACTTGCACAGGTTATCTGACTATACTCCTCTTCTGCCAATGAGGGCTACAAGATTTCACATTTTCCCTCCACCACAACTTTCAGGACTGCAGGTTGTGGAACCATCCTTAAGGTTCAAGTACAGATTAGCCCAATGCCTGTGAACAAGTTACCTTTGGTAGCTGGAGAGCTCACAGCTACGCATAAGAATTTCTCCCACTGTAAGAATCTTTGCAGCAATCCTTGGGTAAGAACAATCAGGAATCTCAGACAGATGCAGGGAACTAGCAGCTCACTTGCTCTGGATGAACTGTGGCATGGCCATCACAGAGTTCACAGCAAGCTAGCACTGACACGACAGTCGCCTTGCTTTCTGGAATATGCAGAGATCTGAAACCAGGTGGTACCCATTCTTCTACTGTAGTATCTAAGAAGGATCCAGCTGTACAGCTAGTATTTGTTTTATTACATTTCCTGCCAAGGCTTTTGATATGATGAGCTTCCCTGAAAAGACTGACGTGGATGTTCTGAGCCTTTGCTACCTCCAGGCAGCTTTTCATTCTTCCGTGTTGTAGATACCTCTGGATGAACTGTTCATAGCAAGCAATTTATTCCACAAAATTCACCCTTTGTGCTAGCTCTAATTTTTACAAATCTATTTGAGAATTACTACACAAACATTTCCTAGTAAAAGGAATCTTAGCCTCTGGCTTGCAAACTGCACTCGCAACATATATTTGCTATTCATTATGAGAAACTGCCTTCTATAGGAGAGATTGCCTTAATCCCATGGTTTGGTTACTGTTCCCTCATTGGGTAACTATATCCATACCAAGCAGAAAGAAGATGTAGACTGGTCATTTAGCCTCTAATTGTCTCACATTACCTTCAGAAAATCTGCAGAGCATAGAAAGTTTACAATTTTTTGTTAGCATAAGTAAGGTTTCCAGAGGCTAAAATCATAGTTAGGGCTAGAATCAGGTTACACAAAGCAATTGCATGTGGCATATATATCTGTTAATGTCTTAGAAGTCTTGTCTCCCTTGGAAAAGTTCACTGTTGTGCTGGCATTTTATGCAGCCTCCAAACCAGGCTGGTGCAACTCAAGAATTATTGCTTTCAGCTGTATGTGCTACCCTCAGTCTCTCAATTCATCTCTCATGAATCATCAGAGCTCATCTGGAGGTACCTTAATATAGGCAAGGTTGTTGTTCCAGTTTCAGCATGCATTAACTGGTCAAACTAAATCCTGGAGGAAGGTAGGAGGAGAAATTAGGCTCTGCCTTGACCAGCTGCTATGACAGAATTGCAATCAGATATGCTGATTAGTTAATGAACTCATGATGAGTAACTATCTTCTTAATGAAGGCAAAGACTGTATTAGAAAGTATTGCAACACACTTAGCTGGATTATTTCATTACCTCTGCAGTAATACTAACCATGAAAGTACTGGTTACATATTTGTGCCCATCTATAAATACATTAATGCCAAAAATGAAGGAACATTATTCTTGTGCATTAACTGTAGAATCATTTATGTTAGAAGGGACCTCTAGATATCAGCTGGCCCAATCCCTTGCTTAAAGGGGGAACAGCTTCAAACTTAAATTCAAAGATAGTTCACATTGCTCAGGGCCTTGTCCAGTCAAATTTTAAATACCTCCAAGAACGGAGGTGCACAACACTTTTGAGCACCTGTTCCAACGTTTGACCACCTTCATGATGAATTTTTTTCCCCTAATACCTAATCAGAATTTCCCTTGGTGCTACATGAATATCTTGAATACTAGAATACCTAAGGGTAAAGGCTTTAAAAAAAAAAATCCAAGAAGAATATGCAAATAACATCACCTTAATCAACATGTCTGCTGAATATTCATTAACTTATATGCATAAATAGAAGCCAATGTTCTAATTAGTGAAGCTCAAGATAGATTTTCAGACACAGCATGGGCCAAATTTTTAGAACAGGAGATCGTATTTGTTCCTGGCTGGCTCTGGCATCATCCTCAACTGAGGTTCAGCTTGGGCTGCCAGTCAGACTTGTTGATACTTGTCCTAGATAAAGTGAAACAACTTCTGGTACTGGTTGTTGCTGGCTGTGGGCTGCGAGGAAATTAGTTTGATGCCGCCCCTTCAGTTGAGAGGTTGGTGTTTGAGTCTTTTGGGTTTAAGACTAAGTTGCTAGCCCCTAGCTGCTACCTCTACAAGTGGTGAGAGGTGCACTATCAGCTTCTATTCACCATTTGCAGGTTCGTGTAAAAGTCAGAGAGAGGGATGTGATACAGTCCCCTTCCCCATTCACAGACAGACCCAAGGGTCACATATTGGGGGAGACAATGAATGTGTCTCAGAGGTAACACTTAGCATGTATCAGGAGTGCACTTTTGAAAATGACCTCCTGATCATCTCTAGTTTCCATGCTTTGATTCATAACACAGTGTGCTGGAAGACTATGCCAACTAGATTCTTCATAAATAAAACTAAATTGGAAGATGAGCTAATGGAAATTCAACTAATGGTGCAAGAGCAGAGCCAGTCTGAAGTAACATCCCCTCCCTGAAAACACACACAAAGTGAACATTCGGTCCTAAGCACCTATTGTTTCTTACAAATCCACCACCATTGTACCACACTTCACAAATGTAGATCTAACCTATGCTGCATCTCTGCTGTTAGAATCATCCTAGTAAGGGCTGCCAAAGAAAATTCAGCTCCGGGTGCCCACAGGTCTAGGAAAGCCACCTGGAAGGATGCCTTATCTACCTAGATGGTTGACCTCCAAGACTAGAGAAGCATATGGAGCAGCCACCACAGCACAAACACAAGTCTGCAGTCAGGTCCGAGGTGCAGAGCTGCAGTCATCACTGATACACTCACACCAGCAACGCTCAAATACAGCTGGGCAAATAGTCTGTGTTTTGGGTTCAAAGATCAACTTGAAAAATCGGGGGGGGGCCCACAAACAACACGACGACACTGACACAACCAAGAAAAAAAAAAAATAAACAAAGCAGAATTTCAGAAGAACTGAAAAGTTTTATACAGCCACAAAACTTTATTCATCTGTAACTTATTTATACACCTTTAAAGAAAATTTTTAAAAATGTATTTCAATTGAAAGTCTGAAAAAATGTATTCTGAAAATTCTAAAGCACTGATATTTTTCTTAATTTCATAGTGTTTTTTCCAACTGAAACCATCAGTCATATTGAATCAAGTTTCACAAGTGGTTCTGCTCCCTCGCAAGCTCTTTGCTTCAGCACCAATTTTCTGCATGAAAATAAATAACAATTTGCTAACTGTACTTAACTATAGATGTACTTATAAGCACACTAGGCACCTAGATATTCCCTGCTGGGTAAAATGTAGAAAACCTGAGAGGCTGCCAGTGGCAAAGGGATATTTCAACAGCCAGAAATCTACAATATCACCTAATTTTACTCTTTACATGTAGATGCCTTTACTGACCACCAGAAGATATAATGAACACAGAACTTCAGCAAAACACTCAGAAGATAACAGCATTCTCTGTTTTACCTGAAGCTTGCTTGTATTCCCCAAGTTGGCAGATACTGAAAGGATGAGGCATTCATAAGATAAATATTACTTCATCCCTGAAACGGCACATACCCAGCAAATACATTAACAGAACGTACAGCTTAAAGATTTTCATTAGGAAAGTAAGCAAAGGTTTTTTCAGACTGACAAGCAGAACCTTCCAGCTCTTTTTTCCTCCCATTTTTCTTTTACAGTTCATCTCACTTGATTTCCAAATAAAGGTTCTCTCAAAGCCTCTATAGCTTAGTAAAACTTGTTAGACAATGCTCAGCTGGTGAAGAAGTCTTGTAAAAACCCAGTGAAAACATAGCAGGGGGGATGGCTGAAAGGATCCACATACTGTACTATACTGTACTATCCATACAGAAATGGAGTAATAGATGACAGTATGCCATTCCCATTCTTCCCAGGTCATCTGGGATGAAAACCTGCCAGCTCACTTTCAGTGCTGATCCATTAGGCCTCTAAAGATATGGAAAAAAATCAGATACAAAGTGCACATGAAATGGAAACAATCCATGCAGCTTATGGATCTCCAGATGCACACAACAGCTTTGTCATCTGTGGGCTGTATGGTGACCACATTCCACACAGGGACTTCCAAGTATTTCAGACCAAAACGCCTACATTTCAATTTTAACGTCTGTTTCTACACCGAAATACCTAAATTTCCTTTTCAACTCCTGTGAGAGTAAAGATAGAGGTGCAGACGTGTGCACGCACTGAGCAGACAGCAACATTTTCAGAGTAGAGGAGAAATGAAAGTGGCTGAACAGCTTTTGCCAGGCCTGTTTCCCACATGCTCTCTGGATATCCCAGCAAATAGCAGCTTGCTTAAAGCGACCAGCTGGCAGAAGATAAATATTCCACCCATGGTAAGAAAAGAATCCAAGTATGAGACCAAAAGCTGAATTTGCATTGGAAAGCGATGAGCTCACACTTTCGCTCCAGGGACCAAGGAAAGGGGGCTGGCAAGGAAGCTGGAGCAAGAAGATGGTTATGAAACACATTTTTACTTCAGCTATTAATAACAGTCTCCAAGCCACAGGGCACTTGAGAGGAGGAAGGCATCTCCTTGCTTCTATTAATCTTTTTGTCCACCTATTTGCATTGGGCTGGCCACAGGGGAGGGGGAAACAGAGCACGAATGAAAAGTTAAGGAGGTTAAAAGGGCTGAAAAATATTTGCTCCTACTTGTTTGGAGGCAGAAATTAAATGATCAATAAAAAGTCACTGAGACAGCAATTACCAGTAAAAACTCACTGATGACCCAATAGCTCATGGAACAAAGCATTATCTCAGCACTGCTGTCAAGCCAAAGAAAGAGGCACAGCAAAGGCTGTGCCATGGACAGGTTTATTTTATATGAACTTATATCTTCTTATTCTCATAGTAAAATATTCCCATGAAGCTTGGTATTTATTGAAGCAGCTTTGAAATCTATTTCAAAGAGATGTCTGGGAAGCAGGGTCCCAGATTGCCAAGAAAATAAGGATGGGTCCATCGATATCACTAATTCCTCAGAGGATCTGTAATCGCATGAAGTGAAGTCTAAGGATAGCTATCTCTGTACATTTGAAAACTATTTTATATGCTGCTTTACAATGTAAATGTGCCTTTCTATACACATTTACTCCTCTTTACTTCTTAAAGTGAGAGGAACATAAGCCCTCCTCCACATCTCCATACTGTTAGTTTACAGCGAGCTCCACAAATTGCTGAGCTGGAGAAAGCACTTAGCTTTCTTGTAGCACTTCAAGTTCTGGTAGCACTTCAACCTCGTGTTTAAACAGCAGAAATCACAACATGACAGAGAATCATTCCGATGCTTTGCATCCCACATTAAGGAACTTAAGCTGAGACCTAACACAGACTCACATCCCCGAAGGTCCCACTTACAGGCTCAGCCTCACTCAGCACCTACAGCAGTCTCTTAAGTCCTTTCATTTAAGTGATGTTATGTGGGCTATGCAACATATCTATATGACGCTACTTTCATGTAGGTTTTGCCCCTCAACTGAACTTGGGGCAGGGGGAAAGGGGGGGGACACAAGAGTTTCACAACTTTCACTTGAACATAAGTTGTTGTGAGGAAAAAGGAGAGAGAAGGATTAAGTTCTTGGCAGGGGTCATAGATTAGGGATTCACAGGAATCAAAGTAAGGAGACCAATTTTTAGAAGAATAACTATTTTTTTCCCCCTATCTTAAGGGCTGGCACACAGTCAAAAAGCATTTTGCTTATATGATGAAGTTAAGATGTGGTTTCTTAACTCACATGGGTTACATGTGAGAGGTCAACTGGCTTGCCTTACGTTTTGGCAAGTAAAACACCATTAGCATGGATCCTTTTTGCACACTTTAAACAAAAAGTAACTGTGAGATACCACAGGATTTGAAAGGATTACAGTTCCAAAAAAAACTGCCAGCAGGCAACTTGCCTACCAAAGAAATAAGTGAGGAAGGAATTCAGCATCAGCTTGTCAGCAAGGCTGGGGTTTTTTTTTTTTTGCCGTGAGAAGACTATAGCATAGATAGACCAGAAAGGGTGCACCCTGCTATGCCCATAAACTGTTCTCTCAATCTACTGTGCACTGAGCCCGTAACCTCCTTTGCTGATAAGACAGACTATTGCCATCCACCAAGGACTCTATTGAGACTTCAAAACTATGTAAACAGAAGACTTTGGACTTACTCTCTCTTCGGAGGAAAGATTCTTTTCTTAATAAGTACATCCTTATCTTCTAGATTCCCTAAGATTCACTAGCCTTTTTTTATGCTGTCCCCATTCTAGTTATTTCAAATAAGCGTTAGGGTAGTGTGGTTGGAAGAAAGGCATTTTCAAGACATCGCTTCATACACAAAGAAGTATTTCCCAGATAAAGGTACCCTGCTGTTATTAAATGTATGTGCGGTGTAAAGCTAACAGACAAGATCATCCCTAAGTGAGCAGAGTTTCTCCTGCAAGTTCATAATATCTCTTGCCCCATAAACTCTACCAACTCAGATCACACAGCCCGATGGACAAAAGCTACTAAAACTACCTTGAAATAAACCTTGGGACTGTTTACAGGCAAGTAGAAACCACTAAATTGTAAAGATAGTATGTATAATGGCTCTCCAAAGTAAGTAGTTTCATGTTTGACCATGCTCTTTCCCTGTGAAGTCATTCCCTGGATTGTCCTTGTTCAAGTTATTCATTAACTGGTGAGTTGCCATCACTAAATTACAAGGATGCTCTATCTTCCTTTGTAAAGGAGTATGCATTCAGAGGGACAAAAGATTTCACAGCTGACTGCCCTTTCCTTGCAAGGCCATTTGCTGCACTTTTGTAACTGGACTTACTATCATACATGAAGGCCTGAATCAAATAAAGGGCTTAAGAAATTAAATGTTGCGTAGATATTTAAAAAGTAGTCCTTGAATAGTTAAACAAATTGAAAGACAGAACTAGAGGGAAAGGGAGAAGAAGATAAAGAAGATGGTAAGAAGATCAGACAACTGTACTGTGAAATCTGAGATGAGCTAAAGCACAATTTGGTCATTCTAAAACCTATGAACCACAGATATTGTTAATCTCTCTGCAGCTGTCTGAAATCATAAGTGGTTTCTCCCTTACAGAAGGAAATGATTCTTGAAGATGTATTTGAAATAGTAGAGGTTGGCGGATGTGATCAAAAAATATTTTTCCAATTGACTGGACTGTGCCGTTACTTATCCAGTGATGAGTTTTGCAATACCATCATACGCTCTTGTGTCCAGAAGGCTTAGACATTGAGTACCTCTTCTCAAATGCTACAATAATTCATCTTTTGGTGCTAGCATCAAGTTCTGGCTGTACTCAAATGTACTTAAGTCAACAAATTAGGGCAAGAATCTCAACATCACTGCAGGTACTCTGCACCAAATGAGCAACACGTCTTTTAGAGTGGCTGAAAATATTGAAAGGATAAATGCCCTTGTATGAGGATACAGGGGGCCAGAACCTGAGAAGGGACCAACTTATCTCCAGCCACAACCTTTCCTTTGCTTATTCCCCATAAAAAACTGGGAGGACCAGGGTACACCAACAGCTGCCAGCTACAGGAATGTTAGTAAATGAGCATACCTATTCCCAGCATGGTCTTCAACTGGGAATTAAATTGCTCTAGCCAAATCCCAACGGCATGCAGTCTCCAAGCACATTAGCCAAGATTCATGTCATTCCTTTTCTTTTAAGACATGTATAAGATGTGCCATTTAATGCAGAAATAAAAAAATGGCAGAAGCCAGCCCAGTTTATGTAACGAGGCAGCAAAACAGAGTAGAGAAGACTAAGTAGCCCTAATAGCATCTATTACTTTTTTACATGCCAAAGAAAGTTACAGGTTGTAAAACCATGCGACCCTAGCTTAGACACAGAGCTGGTGCATATTTAAATGCAGAAAGACTATTGTGGGATGAGAATTTCTCATCCAGTAGACACATGTCTACTGCTGGGTCAAGTGCAGACTGGGCTTTTGCTGCTGCTGTTGGGTTTGGGGTTTTTTGCAGGGAGAGGTAGATGTTGCTTTGCTTTTGGAGGGTGTTGTGGCATGATGTTTTCTTGCCTATAACATCCTCTTGTCATTTGGTAAAACTAATCTAGCACTTCTTGCATCTTCCTGTCTGAAATGTCAAATCAAATTAGAGGGTCACAGCATGAAAATTTCCCACTCACTGCAATGTAAGATGTTCTAGCCAAGGCAAGCTGGACTAAATATTTCTGCTGCTTGTCAAGAAGGATTTGTAGCTTGAAAGACATGACTCAAAACGTACGGAGTGCCATTAGTTAATAAAAATATTGACAGCAGCAACAACCATTACCTAAAAAGTAAGTGTCACAGCTCTGAAGAGATTTGTCACTAGCCATCCTGTCCCAGCACCCCTATGCCTGAAAGGCCAGCAGAATCCCACTGGGGCTTATAGCCCTAAGTGTTATTCAGCCCTTTACAATTCAAGAACCTGCTTTATGATCCTCATTCTGACAGAGAAGGGGTCAACCATATCGCAAAAGACCCATCACCATACATGAGACCAGAGAAGAAAGCACTTCCAGTACCACTTACAAGGTACAGAATAGCCCTTTAATTCCACATTAGAATTTCACCAGTTTTAATCATTGCGTCACATTTAGAGGGAAGGAACTATGGAAACAGGCATTTACTCAGACACTGTCAGCTCAGGATTTATATTCTTTTGCTCTTTACTCCTAGACCGAGCTGTAATAAATGCCTGTGTCTCGGTAGCATTTATAACACCCAATGGGACAGAGCTCTTGAGGCAGAAAGATGTACAAATACAGTGAATCGAATCTGTGCCCTGGAAGACTACTTCTGTTCCTGTTTTGTATCTTCCCTCCCCATCTAGTTGCTTATTTTGTTTAAAATGTAAAGATAAGTCTTGAATTATAATGCTTGGTTTTAGAAATTAACAACTCTATGATTCAGAACCCTATGTGCTTCTGGACTCGTATTTTTAACTGTACAATTAATTCTAAATTCAAGTATTATTATAGACCTTTATATTCTATTAATGCTTTGCTTTCTATCTTAATTACTCCTCTAACAATACCTTGCACAGTATATTTCTTAATAATATCTAAAAGCATTTAATAGAGACAGTACTGCTGACCAGCATTAAGTTACATACTATCCCCGCAAAAATGTCAGGCCTTCTGTTTCCTACCTTTGTACATTAACTTGTGGACAGTACAACCAATCCCCTTTGCAATAGGTCTAAATGCAGACTTTAATCCATCATTCTATTAACTATAAATTAAGTTATTTAAGAGACAGATCTCTATTGCATGCCCCCCCACATCCCAATTAAAAATTAAGGCAATAAAAACATGGATAACAGGTAATCACTGGTTGTCCCAAGTTAGGGACCAATATCTTATTACAATATGGAATTCTTCCTACATTAAATTACAACATGGTTTAGGAGAAGGATTGGGCAGATGCTAACCTACCCCCCTAATTTTCTTTCCCCTTATTTTGTTAGGCACTCTGTTCAGCCTCTCAGCCTCCAAAAGCATGAGGCTTCAGTTCACTGACTGCAGGATCAGGTGAAGAAGATCCAGGGTGATTCTTAACATGCCTCCACTGGACCATCAACCACTCTGATGAAGAGTATGAAGAGAACATGTCAACTTAATGGAAAATACATTCTTTGGAAAACATCCAAACCTTTAAGAAAATATGCCATTAGCTTTATTCTTACTAGGGTTCTTCAATATCAGGTTTAATTACAACAGTTGTGACAAAAATCACAGTGAAGAGATATAGCTGCAAGCTGATCTTGCCCAGAGATTCCACCCATCAGGGTAAGAGCCAAATGCAGCACTAGGAAGAGACTGCAGTACAGGCTCAGTGAGCAAACTACATTCAAATCACTTTCAGCAAAAATATTTCTAAGTACAGCCTACCTCAAAGGGAACAAGAGATTAAGGTGGCAGGTACATGGCTGAGATTCAGGGAAGCACTCCCAGGACAAGGGGATTTAGGAAGGAGAAGCAAAAAGCTAGTCCCATACTGCAGTACAAACGCAGTGAGGGTAGACAAGGGCCAGACTCACTGGCAGAACAGTCAATGCCCCGAATTGTCATACAGTAGACTTGTTTTTCCTTGCTGGAATCAGCTAAAGAAACAAACACTAGCATCATCTCCTCTGGCAACTGATTAGCATGATCATGCCTAGAGAACAGAGCACCCAAGCTTACCTAGTTAACAGGGTGGGTTACAGCACTTTGTTTGTAGCTACGCAACGGTGCAACAGGAAAAAAAAAAAAAAAAGAGCTAGCAGCTCAGAGCTCTAGAAGAAAAGGGGAGAGGAATAAAGGACAAAATAGCCCGATTTCTGAAATCCTACATCTTTGTATAACTCATTTGCAAGCGTGGTGGATTTTACACCTTAAGGATTAAACAGCTTTTCTAAAGATATCCACAGCAGATGCAGGATACAGGGGTAACCATTCTCAATACAGGGACACAGTTTTGGTAAAATACTCCAGTCCTGGGATACCAGAAAATGAACAGCTTGAACTTACATGAACGTGACTTCATCCACACAAAAGACAAGCCTTTGCCAGGAGCATGCACAGTGGTGAGACTGGATGTCAGCACTTCATAATGAATTACATTAAAGAAAAGACACCTCAGCAATACAGAATCCCAGAGGTTTAATAATTATCTGTCCAAAATGAGCGAGCGAGTGGCCCAGCAGCAGAGAATCCCTCAGCAGGTAGAAAACAGAAATTTCTAGGTAGTGTTTCCCACCTTCCAGCAAACGTCTTTTCTACAGGAAAATAACCAAGTTACCTTAAGGAGTGAGAAATAACAGTATTCACCCATTCCTCCACAGCCTTTCTGCTATGGAAGATAGATTTGGCGATGAAATTGCATGACAAGAAGTTACTTTAAAGAAAAATATGCAGCACCCCATGTCAAATAGACTATAATATTTAAGAACACTGAGGTTGTCACCAAAAGGAGGGAGCAAGAGAAAATACTTTTGTTGTCTGTTTAGGTTTCCTACAGACTTGGTGACATTTGCCATATTTCAGCAGTGCTGTGGCAATGCCTAGGAGCCTCAGTCTTGGATCAGGTCCCCATGAGGCCAGGCGCTCTGCAGTGCTTCTGAATGTTTCCAGTGCCACATCTAATAAGCTGATTTTGTACTGGGGTGGGGAGACATACTTAAAAATCAGTGAAAGAAAATAGCTATTTGTATTACTAATATTCAAGGTCCAAGAAAAGACATAACCAGGTGGAACAGTCTCATTGTGCTCAACCATACATCTCACCTACCCACGTGGCCTCATTATGCTCAACTATACATCTCACCTACCCACAAGAGTTCTTCCTTGAGGACATGCCTGTAATTTTACTATTCATATTATACCAGGGCAGAAAACAGAGTTTGAAATAGCCCCGGTTGTTTAGAAGACTCGGGATCCTGTACCCCAAGAGGAAGTAAGAAATGGGGAAGTAGTAAATGGTCGTGTAAGCTGCAAATTGCCTCTGCAGTGTTCCTTAAGCCCCAACATGCACCTCTGATTTAATCTTAAAACTGACATCAGATGCCTTTTGTCTGATTAAGATAAATGAAGTCTGAGGTTTTGATCATTCCATAGGCCTGATTGCATGCCATGAAGTACAAAATCACTAAGGGAGGTTACTGCGAATGATTGCACATGACCCATGGTAGTAGCATAACACTTGAAGCATTTCAGCAGTAGATGGCTCTGCAACTTCTCACCACTGACGCTGCAGTACTGGAGACCTAAATATGCCGCCCCAGGCATCAAGCTGAGCATCATTTCCTCTCAACTATTACTCCTAATACCATAAAATGAATTTGAGTAATGCCACGTGGCCTTTGTGCACGATAGAAGTGAGACTGGCATCTTTCAGCTAATAGGAAAAGAACAGACTCCTGTCACCACAGATACTCTTAACAGAAGATTTTTTTAGAAGGAGAAATTTATATTTTTTTTTTAATCTATGCTAGATATAGTCTGTTACTTCTTTCTATCTAGAGAATGTTGGTGCCTGCTGGATCCTCAGCCTACTGTTAGAAAGGACAGGGAAAAATCACTAGAGTGCCGTGTAAAAAATGGATACCCTCATACTTGCAGGAATGGTGAGATTCCTGCAACAGCCGTGTTGCATCAGGGATGCAACCTCCCTAGGCAGGGAGAGGAGATATTCACACATGAGCTGTACTGCTCTGCCACATCACATAAAAGACAGCACAACGGCAGGTTTTGAGAGTATCTTTCATTAGGGTTAGGGCTATGCTGCTCTCATCAGTCAGAAGGAAAGAACTAGGAAAAGTTTGCGTATTGTCCTGCCAGAGACTCCATAGTGTGTCTTGGTCAGCAAACCCAGTCTCCTGTCACAAATTACCCAACCAGAGGAAGTGCAGCTTGTTGCAAGATTAAAAACAAATATCCCCTTCATTGGTTTAACCTTTGGTTCCTTAGCCCTGCAGTTCATCTCTCTGAACTACAATCAATCACAAGCCATGAGTATTTAGGTGAGGGCAATAGCTTCTCCCTAGTCCAGAAAAGGAAGTTTAGTGTGAATGGCACTATTTAGCATGAACCCACACCAGATGATTATGAAATGAATTAGCAATAAAAATTTATTTCATGTATAAAAGCCTTTTAAAAAGAAGAGAAATAAGCCAGGCTCCAAATTACCATTAAAATTAACTTCCATCGACACTCTGCCAGTGCTGCTGAACTAATATTCTTTGCAGAAGCCGAGTGGATTGTTTGATGATTGAGCGATATCAATCAACACGAACTATTGTGCTAGTTGCTTCATCTGCAGATCAAAGGGTTTTGTTCTAAGGAGAGCGGAAAAATACAGCACCACTACGGGTTCCCCCTTCTGCATTACACTCCATTTCCAATAGATAGTCTCTGGCACAACTAGCATTCTTTCCCAAGCAGAACTCTCTGTATTTAAGTAACCACCAACCATAAAGGCAAAACAAAAATCCCATCCTCTGAGAATTAAAGCTCCGAATAGGACAGCTCACAGACCACGGGCAACCGAAATGTTATATTACAACACTATCACACAACTAACCATGGATGAGTGATGTTCAGGTAAGTGGACGCAGCTTGTCCTGGTTTCTTTCCCTGTGTCTCCCTGGCAAGAAGTCAAATCTCTTGTCAAGGTGGCTGCCTATTTCTTTCATACGTTTACAAGCAGCACTATTGGGTCTTTTTCAGCTCGCTTCCTTGTCAAATATCAATTTGAGATAGAGTGATGCTTATATTTTTCTCAGCTTATAAATAACCCAGTTTTTTGATCCATGCCAGTGGGCTGCAGCTGGGGGCAGTTAAGCAGTGAGCTAGTTGTGACAACAGTGAAGGAGCATCAAGAAGGAGAAAATTACATATGAGAGAATTCTGACTGCCCCAGAGACTCTCATGCAAATTCTCTCAGGTCTCTCAAAACACTCAAATCAGTAGTCTAAACTGAAGCTAGTGTCTGGGTAAACAGTTCAGGAACTATTCTAGCCTTTGTGACTTGTGCCCAGACATCATCTGTGTATTTTGCCTTTGACTCACACATGTTAGGTCAGGTACACAGGATTGCCACCACCAGAATTTCTCCGTACTGGCTGCAAGTCCCACTGTGGTAACCAAAGTCAAAAAAAGTGGTCTACCCTGATTTCAAAGTAGTCAATGTCACTACAACGCAATCCAAATATGGGATGTCAACAAGTGCATCAACTACAGACACAGGAAACAGGTTCATGAGATTTGTTAATATAGCATCTTAATTAGCACAGGAGTTATGCCTGAAAGGACTGGACCACTTAATACCTAAAATGCATCCATTGCTGCTCTTTAAGGGCAAAGGCAGCACAACTCCAGCAGCTGCAGCAAAACATGACTTCACTTGGCTATAGCATGCTCTCCGTGCTAAAGTCCAAAATACCCTTTTGTAGAGGCAAATAAGTAACGGCAGGTACAGAAAGGTGTTAAGGGACAGACAAAGGGTACATTTTCTGATGTGTTTTGAGAGGAGGTAGAAAGCCAACGAGGCAGAAAAAGCAGATTCCGATGGCAAGAGCCGCAAAGGAGAAGACTCACATCAATAGGGCAAGACTATCAACTATGAAGAGACAGAAGGTTAAGAATGAGGCCAAAGCAAAAAAACCCACATTGGTGCAGTGCTATGTTTTGGTGTGAGCCACGAAGGAAGGGCAGGAATTCTACTTTTTCACATGTAGCTTAAGATGTCTATGGCTGGGATTATACAGAGCAGTTGCTTGCAATAGCAGAGGACTACTCTGATTCAGCAACTCTCTCTAGTCCTACACGGAGATGTCAGAAGACGACAGTAGGAATGATCTTGATTTCTTGGAAGTGAAGAGGGAAAACACACATGAGTATCTAAACATTTTAATACTCTACTGTGTATTCTGACGCTATGACAACACTACATTATTTGAAGAACTCTCTACTTGTAAAAAGTGATTCTGAAATTAGTTTGACTGCTAACGAACTGCATCTTCTTTCACTCTACTATAGATCTGGAACAGTGATTCCTGCTTCATGTATCTGCCTTAGTTTAATTTTGTTGTTGTTTTGTTTTACAGATTTGTTTCTATCATGATGAAAGCTAGACAAAATACTACAAAGCAGGAGAGAAGGAATGCCAATATTAAGGGAAACTGAGTTTTCTCTTACCTTTCTAAAAAAAAAAAAAAAAAGGTTAGTCAAGATTGGTGGGAACAATCTCAGTGGAAACAGAAAACCTGCAAACTATTTTATTTTGAGGGGAACTGAATTCATTGGTATGATTAGAAAGTACCAGGGTAAAAAAAAAAAATCAATATATTTCACTAGTTAAACGTTCCCTTCCCCCTTACATTTAACATAGGTACTTCTAGTAAGGTAACACTAGAGTAAGGACTGACTTTTGGAGTGGAAACAGTTGTGTTTAAAATTACTTCCTTGTGTTTGATAGGCGGATAGCACAGGTGAAATCTGGGTAACACTAAGGACCTGACTCAGACTATGTCCTCTCCATGCCCAAAGCACCCCAGGTAACAGTCAAGATCCGAGTTCTGTGCAGATCTGCTTTATTTCCCTGGCAAGCAACAGGTATTTAGCAGGATAGGAGCTGCTCGGGTTTATACTTAGTCTCTGAATGGCTATATCATCTTAGGAAGCAGGATTCACACACCTTGATCATTAAAGCCAACCTCTTTCTTTTTTTTTTTGCCCCCACACTCATTTCTCCCATGTAGACCTTTCTCAATATTTCCATTGCCTTTGTTCATTGGCTCTGAATGCAGAATGAAGCACCGGCCACTTCCACCTTTCAAAGCAGGTATGGGTCACACACACGCCAACACCAGAAGTTTTTACATGGCGCAGGTTCTGAAGACATTCCCCTACGAGACTGGGTAGCCAGTCACCAGTAATCTCAGTTAAACATGAAGAGCAGTTAAAAACTTAGATGCTCTGTGTGTGGTGCACATGCAACTCACATTCCTGAAAAGATGCCCAGCAATTACAGAAACAATTAAAAACATCTTTTCCTACTATGCAGTGAAGTGCATTTCAATAACACTCCTGTGTACTTAGTAGATGTTTTCCCCTGGAAGATCTCCAGAATGATAAACATTCGTTAATCACCACAAAGAACCTGTAAGGTACCAAACTACTTGAAAACTACATCAAACAGGTGATCAGAGACAGAGCTAGAGGCCATTTTATATTAAGACAACTTCATGCTGCTCTGCTGACAAACAGCCAACTTGCTGTGAGCCATTCCAGCCCCAGAAGAGTTACTTTTCTTGTAAGAAAACATACTTTGGCCAACAGCACCCCTGCCTTTGTCAATCATCCCAAAAGCTTCAGCCAAGAGAAGAGAGGGAAGATCCAGGCATCCATGAACTGATAACCTTCAACTAACTCAGCAGCTGAGCCAGACCACAGGCTGTCAGCACTAAGTGACCTTCAGCCACCTCTAATGAGTTCTTATGGGCCAGGATGGAGGGGAAGGAAGGACAGAGCGAGACCCCACATTTTCCCCACAGGATCACAGAATTACGGTTTAGCTAGCCAAGTCACCCACATCTCAGGAAAAAAGGACAGAGACCCTTGCCATTGTAGCAGGTGGCTCCCATCACCCACACCTGACAAAAGCTTCTCAGCCCATAGCGTAAGACTTCACTGGAATTAACAAAATCCCCTAGAACACAGACTCAAGGGGTAGTCTGTATTTAAATAAGGTTTTGACATTATTATTGCAATAAAGGCAAGATTTCTTCTGAAAAAATCATACCAGCAGAAATTCCAGTGTTACAGGCAAACCACCCAGTGCTAATGTAGCTCGGTTTTGTTCCACAACTGGAACAAGCTATTCTATTGGAAAGCTTGGAGGTTAACTAAGAAAATTCAGACACCAACAGGTTTTTTTGCTTATTTCTCAGAACAATTGCTAACACATCACCAAGTTTGAAATGTTGTACCAATGTAGAAAAAAAAGACTTGAAACAAAGTTTACAGATAATTTGCACTGCAGAGTACTGCTGTCTCTGATGCTCAACCAGGAGAGCATGGAAGTTTTGGTACTTGCATTTGTATACACGAGTACATATGCATAAACATGTTTTCATTAAGCCTTATTAATGTACTTACTCTTTTTCTCACTATAATTATACAGTTATACAGAAAACCATTCAAAAGTCTAGATGACTCAGGAGTTCGACAACAAGATACAAACTGCCAAATTTAGTCAGTAGTACAAACCCTGCTACCCAGTTTAAGTCATTAATCCTGAGCAGACTGAATAATTTAAATACAACTTTGACAAGTTTTGTCCTTTTTTCCTTTGTTAATTGTCTGTTAGCAGGCTGCAAAAAAAAAAAAATCTGAAATTTATTCATTATTCACAGTGATTCATAAATGTCTTCACTGACTAACTCTTGGCCTACAAATATCTTAAGCTATGACTGTCACAACTAAGTAAACAATTTGCAATTCATGGTGTAACTTATGTAATGAATTTCCTCACCTTATGTAACCAGCTTGAACAGTTTAAACAGCTGACAAACACAGCATACATTTTTAATTGCACACTTGCAGCTAACAGTTGGGTGGTTACAGGAATCACCCTCCCAGGAAACAAACGATGCCATGTGATTTAGGATTGCAAACACAGAATCTCTCACTTGAGGATGTGCTTTGAAACTCCCTTTCTTTGCCCACACCCAATGAAGTATGCAAGCCTTCAAGCTATAAATGAGTTTTCCACATATGCTTCTGCTCTAGTAGTAATATTAAAAAACCTTCCAATTTAAGCATGATTTTCTGAAATTTAGAAGATGGCAATTTAGTTCATCTTCTCTAGAGAACGCCAAGATTCGAAAAATGCACATTTACCAGGAAGCTGTTGCCTTTTTTCCAATATCACAAAGCGTGCAGAAACTCTGCATCAGGCGTTGGCGTTACACTAACACGGGCCATGTGCTCCTCTGCTCCCTTCTTGATGCTGCACTCACTTCAGGAGCTTGAGATAAATACATGAAATTACATTACAGAAGACAGCTTTAAGCAGTTTCTCAGACAAATTAAGAGCTTCAGGCAACCAGGGTTTACCATTTATCTCAGAATCCAATTCCACAGCTTATCAGCACACTTGATTCTGTCTTGTATTGAACTAAAATTTTACATTCCAGTTCATTATTAATATTTCCTCTAGTGTTTCTCTAAACTTTCCTCTTATTAGAGCCATGGAGAGCTTGATGATGTCTTTCCCTCCATTTTTTGTGCCAAGGTACAAGCCATTAATCTGGCTCTCAGAAGTAACCCTTTTAATTGTGCGTAAAGTCAGGAGAAAGAAGGTGACTTTAATGGGGCTACTACTGAACATGAATAGAAGCTCTGAAATCTGGCCCTACTGATTTAACTTTGAAAATAGTTTAACTCCTAAACCAATCATCCCAGTGTCCCAGTTTTTACTGTTCTTTGATTACCACCCAGTATTATTCTGATAGCAGAGTGAAATATTTGTGCAGCCAGACAGTAACTATCAACAGTTCTGGGGTACTCTGATGCTTTGCCCTCTTCTACACTACAATTTTAAAACCCTGTCAGTTTAATATCTGTTCTCGCACAGGTTTGTATTTTTCACTGAAAGGAACTATTCCCAGACAGGACTCTGCCCACCAGCAATAAGAGCTTTACAGAGCCCGGGCTTGAAAGAGCAAGGGCCCCCCATGAGGGCTCTGGCATTACATCTGTGAAGCACCTCTTGCCAACAAGCGTAGGGCAGTGGTGAATCAGACCCTGGGATCATTGCCTTCAAGAAAAAACACCTTTCTTCACCAAATCATTTAAGTCTTCCATGGTTTTGCGTGTTGTTTTGGTGGTTTTTTTTTTCTGCTACCTTCCATGGCTATATACTTCTATGGAAGCCTCATTGAAAATTTACTTTAAAGATTACATGAAGATGTCACTGAAATGCCATAGAGGAAAGACAAAAGAAAATGAGCCTACTGTGTACTACCTAAAAAGACTGAGACTATCTTTCCACAACTGTCTTCTCATTTTTCAGACAGCTCTCACCCCTGGGACTCCGTCTGTTCTCAAGACTTTCCTTTACCAGTGGTAACACGTTCCTGATGATTTGCCCTGAATGTACAAGCAGCCACGTGTACTCCCCCCAACACACACACTTGCCTTTTGTTCCTTCCTGCCCATGTTCCACTGTGCTATTTTAGTCTCTCTCTCCTTCTGTCTAGACAAGTTTTACAGCTATTCAAATTACTGCATTTTCCTAATAAAAATACCCCTGTGCAATCTGCCATCACAGGGCCTATATACCATTTAAGATAAACACCCAAAATAAAGCTGAAAAGGTGCCCAGGCCTCGTATCTTCTGGATATGCAAGATTATTACACAAATATTAACTGTAAAAGCAGGTTATTCCAATTCTTCAGAGTAAACAATTAGATCCTTTTCTGAAAAAACCTCACATAAGGTGGATGACGGTCCCACCAACCTCAACTTCAACAGCATATCCCAGGCAAAACGATCTTTTTTGGCAAGACTATAGCACTTACAAAGAGTAGCATCAAATTCTGTATTATGCTCCAACTGCAAAGCAGTAGCCAGCCTTTTATATTTTACCACTACTTCCCATAATATTTTGACTTTTAAAAGGCTCACCTCCAGGAAGCTAGCAGTTGTACTCACAGAGGACAGCCGAAAACACACCCTGAATATCTGGTTATTGATCAATAACGAGAAGAAAATAAAAATTAAGCCAATAATTGTCAGCCATGTATTGGTTTTAAATCTCAATTATTTTTTTTTAGAGATAGATTGACTTTTTTGCACATTTGAAGTCGATGATGTCAAGTAATGCACAGAATAAAATTCAGAGATATGAACAAAAGCATTAAAACACAGACCTTAACCATAAATCCTGCATTTAAGAGATGGCCTTTCTAATACCTGTCCCATTTAGAATATTCCTCTCAGCAATATTTGGCACAAAGCAGCAGTTATCCCCCAAAATCTCCCACAATGTGATACATATTATAATAGGGTTCATTTAATATTTTCACTTACAATGCATAAAATGTCAATTCAATTAGGCAGCTACCATTATAGCTTCCTAGCGATAGTTTGCTCCACAGATGTGTGACCTAGTCCTCTTACTATTTGTTACTCTGGGGGAAAAAAAAGTGTTGCTATTGCACTATATAAGAACCATCAGAAGGTAAGAAAGCTGTTAGAGCCATGGTTTTCCACCTATTTAAACTCATGGGCCTATAAAGCATCTCAAATAGAGGTATGGATCCCTGGATAATGAATTTAAGCCTAATGACAATAGCCTCGCTTTTCTCATTACCTTTCACAAACCCTTAGAAATAGTCCCTGGACCATTGGTCGAAGACTATTACTTCAGGGCAGCGAAGAATTGCATGCTGACACATACAATACTGCTGACCGAGTCACGAGCTGAATAATTACACATATTGCAGCAAAGCAGTCACTCCTGTGACTGGCCAGTCCTAGGCTCTGTGCTGGTGTACAGGTACCTGCGTGAGCAGCTGCCCCAGTAAGCAGTGTCAGTGTGGTAAAGGAAACTACGCAAAGGTGTTAAATTGCACACAGAAGTATATGCTGGGTTAAAGACCTAAACAAGGATGCAGAGTGAGAACTTTTAACTCCCCACCAGCCCACCTCGCATTCAAAACACCCGAACTGGAAAAACAACACATACCTAAAGAACATGATTAGTCCCATTAATTCAATTGAAGCCACTTTTCCCAGTCCATTTGGCCCCTGAACAAAGACCTTTCTTGGGAAAGCGTTGATAAAGTCCTTCCTTGTTTAAATCTGTTTCCAGTTATTTATAAGTAAACGTAGACCAGACGAACATGAAGCATGTTCCCCACACTGCTCGTTTAGCAGCTCCACTGGCCTAGCTATGCTGGGCCCTGGTCCCCCCAGGCCCACAAGCTTGGAGCCACCATGGCCTGCCAGCGCTGGGCCAGCTTCAGTGGGGGCAGTCGGGCAGATGGAGGCCCCATGCTATAGCCTCCCCAGACTGAGAATAAAAAAGTTTAAGAGGCAGCCTGCCTGAGGACAACCCCTCTGCCGTCCCTGCCCAGCCTCAGGCACCCACCAGGCAGGGGGTCAGTGTGGTGCCTCCCTCACAGGCAGCCATTTTCCTTACCGGGATCACACACAGCTGCTTGACAAGCCAAGCCTGCGCTAGTGCATCAGCCAGCACCTCTCATGTGGGCGTCACCACATTAGGTGGCTCACCTGAGAAACCCCCACAGCTTCTCTTAAGGGGCGATGCCACAAAATAATGGCAAAGTCTCCCCAGGCCAAGGGGAGAAAGAGATGCCATGTCATCCCCAAGCTAACATGGTGTTTTCATTTTCTCAGGCTGCACAGCCGAGAGCTGCACAAGCCAAGCAGACACCAGGGAGATCCCTGCAGCACCTGCAGGTCCCATGCCACCTCCCAGACCAGGGGAGATCCCCACCTGAGGGAGGTGCCACATCTGCACCCACAGAGCCACACTCCAGAGCAAACAAGCAGCATGGCCTCTCGTGCTCCTGCCTCGCTCTCCCCTCACCACCACGGGGTCTCAGCCAGCTGCTGCTTGCCTTCACAGAACCTGCCCGCAAGGAGACCTGTGCCCAGTCCAGGACATCGCTGAAACCTGCACTGTTGGTTCAGCCTGTGGGGACCACAGCACCCTGGTCCTCAGCCCACAGAGACAGCCCAGCACCAGCCCCCAGCAGCCATAGGGGAAGCCAGGTGCACAAAAACAGGCCCTACATGCACCACAGGGCCCGGCCCAGCACACACCTTGTTCAAATGGCAGGCAAAGACTCATGAGAGGCACAGCCCTACCAGGCTGAACATGGGGGACCTGGTAGCAAGTTCTATCAGCACAACAAGAAATAAGCCAGAACAAGAGAACCCCCCCAGAGAGAGGATGGGAGACCACCACCCAACAGAGCTCAGCAAAGGGCAGAGCTGAAATGGCCCCCAGGTGTGGGGACAGAGAGGCCCCAGGTGGGGCCAGTTAGGGCTGTTAAGGCCTGTTAGTGCCCTAGGCCAGCACCACCATTGGCCCCATGTGCTGTGTGGGGCCTGTTCTCCCCACAGAGATGTGGAGGAGCTGTATCCAGAGCGGTGCTTCCCCCCACTGCCTCGGTGGCTGCCCACAGCAGGGGTCACTGGGCTGAAGGATGGCAGCCACTGCAAACGGCACCGCTGGCATCCAGCAGTCAGAATCCGGCCCTGCGATGGCAGGGCTTGAGTGAAATGTGGTGTTTCCTTTTCCCTCAAGAAAACTTCAAACTGATAAAAGGCAAACAAATCCTCCCATAAATTTTCTCAGGATTATTTACAACGTTTGCTTGGCAGAAGCAATTAACATCTAGGGGCCTTATGTATCTTCCCCCTCCAATAGTAAACAGCCGCTGAAATAAATGAATTGTCAAGCAAAAAGCAAGAGAAAAGCACCCAAAACTTCCACCCCTGCAGCAATGCTTCTGTCTCTCTCTTGCCTCCCTCCTCCAGAAACCACGGCACCCGCAGCCAGCTGACATCCTCCTGCTCATGTCCTCGACTTCTTCTCCTTGCCCGAATCCACAGCCCTGCCACAGCGCCCAGGCATGTTTCATGCCCACTGAAAGCACCCTCCGGTCATCTGGAGTCCAGAAATATTTAGGAAGCAAGGACCAAAGATCTGATCCAGACCTGCTGTCTTCAGATGTAAACAGTCTGCCATGCTGCTTCAGATGAACAAAATGAAAGCCATGTGAAGTTTACTTAGGGAAGAAACCTAAATTGAAAGGAGCTTTTATTAAGACATCAGACAAGGCAGATGTTTCAGCCCTTCTCCATCATGAAATAGAAGCCCGGGGGATGCGGGGTTCAGGAAGCAGGATGTGGGGTTTAGGAAGCGGGATGTAGGGTTGAGGAAGCAGGATGGGGGGTTTAGGAAGCAGAGCTGCAAGGGGCACGATGGCAGGCACGCTTGGGTGCTGGGATGGGCAGCTCTCGCCCCTGAGCGCCTGGGCACTGTTGATGGAGGCTGCCCTGCAGGGTAGAGAGGAGCTGGGCCTCAGGCAATGAAGAGATTTGTGAAGTGGCACAATGGAAGAGTTTCACCTTTAAGAAGGAGGAAGACCCTTGTCCTTAATTGTGTGCCAAGGAACACGATGGGTTAACTCACCAGATTGTAATGTGTTTAGACTAGATATTTAGATAAAACATTTGCAATATTGGGTTACATTAACAAGATTCCCGAAATGTGCACGCTCACTGGGAACATAATATGGAAGTCATAACCATGTAGCAATAATGTAATATGCAAATTAGTTGTGTTGGGTTATAAGAGGACAGGTTGAATGAATGGTGCATTCCCAAAGATGATATTTTTAATATTTCTTGATCATCTTGTTCTATCAAGCCAAGAGTTCACAAATGTGAAAGGGATGACAAGCCCCTACATGGTTTGTGTCATTAGAGCGCTCCTTTGGTCGTACTAATGAAGCAGATTAGTATTGCTTCTATAACTTTCCATAAAGTTCATTCTTGTAAAAGTATCTAGTATTGATCCATCTCTATAGTCAACCTGTACTTTGGCCTTTTTGTGTGTGGCAGAACATATGGAAGAGAAACCAACAGTGCAGAAGAGACAAAATGTGTGATAGACGGAAGTTGCCTCAGCCAGGTGAACGGGTAATGTCCAGTTCACCTCTCTTCTGGGGAGGCTGACGCCATGCAGTATAGCCTCCGATATTTGGCCTCCAGCGCCTGTTACCTACCTTTGTTGACCCTTCACTGGCAAGAAAACCCAAACAGAAAGCTAGTACTACAAATTTCAACAGCAGAAAGTTCATGGTAGTTTTCAGACTAATTTGTCACTTCATTGTGTGTCATTTCTCATGATATACCCCTTTGAATCACACAAAGTAATTCTCCTTTTAGCATTAACACCCCCCAAATATTTGTAGTCTGTTAGCACATCCCCACCTTCATCTCTTAGCCACATTTAGCACTTCTAATCTTTCCACCTAAATCAGTCCTGAAGCCATCCTGATAATTTTTGTTGTTCTTCTTTGAACTCCTTTCAATTTGTTGAGATGCTGCCAGTAGAGTTTTGTGCAAAGCTGGATGTGATGGTTTTAGGTGTGAACACATCAGAACTGTATAGAGTAAATCTATTACCACCTTGAGCTGCAATACAGTGCTTCCATATATGCAGCGCAAAACCATATCGTCGCTTTTCTGCAAACATGCTGCTTTGCAAATTAACATGTAATATCCTATCCCAAGTCTCAGAGTGATCTCCAGGCTTCTGCGTCTTTCTGAAGTGACATGAGTTCCAGGTTATTTTCATATCTTGCTTTTTCCATTAGTAGACAGATACAGAGCTGAGAGGCTCAGAAAGTCTCAACTGGAGGATCATCAGAATACACAATAATAATCAGAAAAGAAGGCTTCTGCACATTTTCCAAAGTCCCCGTGGCATTTTGGCCCCAAAGAAAAACTTGTTTTGGCTAAATCCTTGTCTAGTTTCTGTGTGCACAGACATTACTCCTGGGACGGCAAAGGACCACCAAATCCCACAGTCACACAGTCCTGAGACCACTGTGGACCAGCATCCATCACTATATACAACCTATACGGCCTCGGATTGTGTATAGCTGCATTCCCACAGTGAAGGAAGCTGCTGATCCTCCAGTCACAGGATCACAGCTACAAAGTCTTGCACACAGATGGACGGATTCAGAAGACAGTGAGGAAACAGCACTGGATCGGGGGACTCAAAGATCACCCAAGTCATACATGGGACAAACAATCACCCCAGCCCTGTTTAAAACCCTCCTAACCTTGCCTTGGTGAGGTGTAAGTCTCCTCTCTGACCCTGGACCGACTGCTGGCCACTGACTGTCCTAAGGCCCCCTGAGAAACCAGTGACCTGTGTGCTCCTGCTGTGGGAGGCCAGGACTGCCATGTGCTGGCCATCTCTGGCTCTTCAAAGATAGGGAATCTTATGAGTTACACTGTATAATTTGCATGGGAAGGCACGGGGTCAATGCAGAGGGCAGGGGATGAAGGCTGGGTTAAATAACAAGCTAACTTAAAAGGACAAGCATAAAAATAACAAAAAGGGACTAGGGAAAAGGACAGAAAGGAAGGGAGCAGAGAAGAGCTGGATCAAAGGCACAGAAAGAATAGCAGCATGGAGGCAGAGAAGAAAGGCTGCTGAGCCCCAGACTGTCACGCCGCAGGGCGGCAGACTGCGTCAGGCCATTAGGAGCACGATCTTGTGTCACTCACAAACATGATCCAAAGGAAGCCCTGGCAGCTTCCAAAGGGACACCCTCTGCATTTCAAACGCTACTGACGCAACATGGAGGAGCCCCAGACTGAGCGGCTAGTAGGTGAGTAGGTGTTTGAAGGCAACAGCCACCAGCTATTTCTACTGAGATAAAACCCGGCCACACGTCTGTTTGAGAAGCCAACAAAATCTCATCTTTCTCCAGAGAGAAACTGAGTAACTCTAACAGCGTCGTGGCAGTAATACTCCTTCCTTTAATACTGCACTCTCTACTAACAGATTTCAAAGTGCTGTGCAAAGGAGGTATCTCATCTCCCTCACCGATAACACATGAGCAGGCTGAGGCGCTCAGGAGGGTGAAGTTGCTTCCTAAAGTGGTCCAGCAGCATATCAGGGAATAGAGACCAGCCACCACTGTCCTGCTCTAGTGTGCTATTGCAAAGCAAAGCAAAGCAATGCTTCCTGTAAGTGTGATCTGCTCCCCTCTCTACCTAATGGGGATCACTTCTCCTTCAAACTGAAGAATACGCTTCCTCCACTTTCTTAGGGTTACCCTGGTGACAGGATAAAAGCCAGGTGACATCCACTCTTCCCTTTAACATTCATCATCAGAAATGAGGAAAGTAGGTATGGTTAACGGGAAGGACCAGAGCCCTCCCAAGCAGAGAGATACCCCGCTTACCCTGCATCAGCCTGGCTCCCTCCTCCTCGCCTGACTGCTCAGCATGCTAAGTATGTGGCAAGTGGATTAAAATAACAAGACTTAACACTCATTAAAAAGAGGTGAGATCTCAAAGCAAGCTCAAACTGCGTCCTTACCTCACCCTGAAGAGATGGAAGATGGCAGCGTGCTGCACAGATCGCTGGCGGTTTCTGTCACAGCCCATGTCAGGCTGTCACACGCACATTAAATACAAAAATGTCAAGGAGCTCAGGAGGGCGTTCAGTGTCATGTACTGAACCCATGTAGTACCTATGCTCAACAAGGAAAGCTCCGGGGCCAGAAACCCCAAAATCTGACCACATCTTTGGTTTGCCAGCTGATCACTTTGCAGAGCAGAGTCCCACAAATGCCTCTCTTTCCCCCCTCCTTTGATCCCACAAACCCATTTTGCTTTGGAAGCTGGCACAGGGGCACAAAGGTGGGGGGAGAAAGGCAAAAGGGATTTCTCCCAGGCTTAGTATCACAGGGGTGATGCTAAGTGGGTCTGTCTGGGAAATATTTGTCTAAAATGAAGTGCATTTGTGGTGGAGGAAAGCACTACATAAAAACAACTCCATCAGGAGATCTGCTCTTTATATCATCCTGTTCTGGCTTGCTTTACAGATAGCATGCATTTAACCAATTAATGATGAAGAGTAAGCCTAGCTATGGATGAATGGCTTGGATTAATCTTTTTTTGTCTTGTGTATGATAAACACCAACTTGACAGCTAAATCCTGTCTGTAGAAACTTTATTAAGGATGATTATGCATGAGTCAGAAAGGACACAGCTTGACTTTCAGATCCCAATTTGAGTCTAAGGGCTGGCTGGTTAGAAACATCACCTTGAAAACCAAGTAAATTTGATCTGGATGCCACTGAAGAGAATAAATACGGAGTCTGGTGATGTCATTTTTCTCCAAAGTCACTTTTCTGTCTGCAGCAGGATTTTACCTTTATTTGAATGAAGACCTTCCTTTTGACTTTTCTTGTCTTTGCACTTTATAAACTATGTAAGAAGAAAAAGAAAGCAAAAGAAAAAAAAAGATAATTGTCAGGTTTGTGCAATGACATTCTTAGCTGTGACACTGCGTATAGCTGCAGATGACAAAAACCAATAAAAGTTATTTATAGGGTTTTTAAGTTGAGTAAATAGAGGTCAAGATGTTTACCTGACCCATGGCTACAGTCAATGGGCTGGAGGATGTTTCAGAGGAACCAGAGAGGGATGAAATATTTACAGGCCCATAATAAAGTTACACATTATGAAAATTTTATGCATTTAATTTTCAAATCATTCTTGCCTTTTTCACATTCAAAAATATAAACTAGAAACTGTCAACCAAGAAAATATTAAATGTCAAATTAGATGTGCAAGATCAAGCTAGCAAAAGTAAAGATGCTCTTTTAGTAAAGAATGATCCATCAGATACAGTTGGCTAAATGGAAAAATCAGGAAAAATTAAATTTGAATCAAGCCGAATAAAATTTTTAAAGCTTTTCAGTGAAATGTTAAGACAAAAAATTTCATTTTAGGTCAACCCAGAATGTTTCGGTCAAACCATAATGAAATGCTCTGACTTCTAGTACTTTTAGCTAGATCAATTTTCCTTGAGAAATATCCCTAAAAAATGAAAGTCTATTTTAAGAATACTAAAAATTGTCATTATTTCCCCAACGATATTTTTTGTCCTGAAAAAAAAATGCTTTTTCTGCTCTTTGTTTCCCTCGACCCGTCCTTACCTTCTAACACCATAGTGACTATTTTGTCACTACACTTGACAAAAATTCACAAGAGCCTTTGATAGTCCCTCAAATTGCTAAGCTTACCTCTTAACAAAAAAAATGTTTGACCAGCTCTGCAATGCCAGTAATTCAACCACGTCACAGAGACGTCACCTTTTTTTTTTTTCATGTGTCTGATTACATTGACCTGAGGCTCTACTCAGATTTATAATACTGGAGACAAGAGTCTACATTTCTCTGCATTCCCTGGGTAGACTATTACTTGAGCTATTTAGGAAGGAAGGATGCTTTTATAGCTAAGGCATAATACTAGGAGTCAAGATATTTGGACACATTTCCAGCTACAGCTCAGATTTTTGTGCAATTGTGGACAAGGCATCCTGAGTTTCTCGGAAAAAGAAGGAAAACAGAATATTTCAATAATTCTTTCGCTGTTTAGATTTTACGCTTTGAGGCAGTCTTTTTCCTTACCGCATTAGTCAACCCAAAATTAGATACATACTCCTTAACTGGGAACTAGGCCTTCTGTTGGGACCCTTGGTAGAAATCTCATGCTGAAGCTCAACTTCAACGCTTTTGAGGTGAATTTGTTGTGGGTTTGGTTCTGCTTTTTGGTAGGGGGAAGCTGCATATTTTCCCCATCAGCAGAGCTTACTGTAAGCTGGCAGCACCGTCCCTGGCAACCTGTACTCCTCCAGGTTGGTGGTGCCCTTCCTATTTATTGGAAGCACCGTCTGCTTCAGCTCTCTCAAGCCCCGTCTGCCTGGATGAGCTGCACCTTGACAGTTCCCACCTGGCACCTCACGCCAGCGCCACGCAGGCCACATGCTGCATCAGGAGATGCTAACAGAGGGCTGCGGCTCCTGCAGGCTCCCCCGATATACCTATGCCGTGCTGCAGCTCCACTGAGGTCTGTCAAGATACTCCTGCCCGCGTTTCCTGCTTGTTTTGGGCAATCCCTTTGAGTAAGCCTCACTACCTCCTATCACCTCCCTTGCTGCACAGTCCCCCGGTCAGGGGACACAAACACCTCCGTGCAACCCACGTTCAGCTACGACAAAGACGGGCTCACTGTGAAAACCCAGTTAGCAAAAGCAGCAGAGCCCCGTTGGCCTCTGGTCGGCATTCCTGCACAAGGAGACACGCGAGGCATTTTGCACCCCAGATCACCCCAATGAAGAGCATTCAGGGCATTGGGCAGGAGGCATTTCTACAGGGGTTACCAGACGTCAGCATCCAATTCGTACCCTCGACCGGCAGGACTACGCCCAGCTGCAGAAGCAACCAGGGTGCGGGCATGGAGCAAAGCTTTCCCCCACTGTAAGGAGAGCTATAAAGACATGATTAACTAACGGCAACGGGTCCGGCTCCAAGAAGGCACTTTCCTATAGCTGTGCACAGAGACATTTCAAGCCCAGTACAACTGGCAGGGCTTGGGGAAAGGAGAGTGGGGGAAGAGGGGAGGCTTTGAGGATTTAGCAGCAGGCAGCGGACAACACGTGCTTACCAAGATAAATGAATAAATAAAGAAAAATCAAAATGAAATATTTCAGTTAATAAAGCAGGGGCTTTCAGCTGATTCAAACTGAATGTCTACTTTTGGTGGTTTGGTTCTGAGAAAAAATGCGCTATTTTGACTTTCCAGATCAGTTCTTGCAAGCCTTCCCCAGCTTGGAAATCTGCTGCCTGTAGCTTCAAGCAAAACGGCCCAACTGCTCTCCCTCCTCCTGGGCCACGGCTCTGGCTCGGCATCTCACCCCATCTGTACCCCAACAAAGCCAAGTACCTCTGGGTAGTCATATCACATCTGATGGTGCTCTGTGGCTCAGAAAGATCTGGCAGACAGCATCCCTGTTTGTCCGCAGTGTGATACCCTGCTTAGACCAAGGCTGAGCACGTTGTCGCATCGGCACGCTAGGTAAAAACCATGTGCTGAGCACACCCTGGGCTGGCAGCCTCTGCCCTGCCTCAGCTGCCGGAAAGGCTTTATGCCGCCACCTTTGTATCTCCTGAAGATGGAGGCTGTCTGGGGAGCGGGACCGTCCCATGTGTAAGTCAGAGCAGCCCCAGAGACTGCTCTAATTTATGCAGGCCTGAAGTACCTCTTACGGCTATTTTACGGCTTGTGTTATTTTCATTCTCTTGAAAGTGAATAAGCACAAAACTTAAAGCCTGTTCTCCTTGCACTTTTGCTGAGGTTTCAGTCCAGCCGTACTGACCCTGGCTCTGCTTAAGACTTCCCAAAAAAGCACCATTTGTGATAGTGGTTTGGTAATGCAGACAACTGTCTGCTAATAATTGACTGAGACCAATACATTTCACGTAAGCCACTTATGGTAATAACTTTTGGTCACCGGTGATGCGATCAAGGTCAAATTAAAACCCATGGGTAAGAGACGGCATAGTCCGTTCTGAGTCCCTTAGGACATCCGTTCTCCAGTGGTGATAACTGAAGTAGCAGGGTGGCTTGCCGAGAAAACTTAATCTGCAAGCGAGGAGCTTGTGCGGGGCTGTCAGCAATGTGACTCTGCTGGGATGGAAATATTCTGAGTGAACATGATAAGGTGAAATTGGCCAGCACCAAGGCCTCAGCACCATGTCACTCCCAGAGCTCTGTTTTAAGGGTTCCAGAGACATTTAAGTGGTGTAAAAAGTGAATTTCTCCCCAGAGACAGAAACTGCCTATCCCAAAAGCAAAACAAACACCAAGTGATTTTAACTTAAGCAAGGTCTGAACCACGTGTCCCATAATGACAGTATACTAAGAAACAAAAACTGACCATCCATGACCTGAATTATAACTGAATGCCCCCAAGCATAAAGCAAAGAGTTCAGCTCATCTATGTTTTAAAATGAAGGGATTCTTCCCTTTCTTTCACTTCTTGCAGCAGAGCACAGCCATGACGCCATCTTCTCCAGAGGCCATCAGCTCCTCCTGCAATTGCCCAGAACCCGCTTCTGCCAAGGAGGTGCCGAGGGCAGGAGATGTAGGAACTCAGGAACTAAACAAGGAGGCCAAAAGGGCTTCTTCTGAAAATGCAGTTATATGGGTTAGTTGAGAGGGGCTGGGCAGTGAACACTTCGGAAGTTTTGGCTAGTAAGTGCTGATTCCCTGAAAATTGCATCCTGTGACTATCTGCAGGCTAGGGAAAAACATAAATGAAGTTCTTGCTTTTTAATTGAAATACAGCATCGATCTCTGTTTTTTTTCAATAGCCTGCGTTCCCATATGGTATAACATCTATGTAGGAATTTTTAAGTGACATGATGCAGCATGTCTCTGTTTAAAATAATAATAATAACAATCTTATCTCAAGCCCGCAGGATGCTGAGGGGTTCAGCGTTGGGTGAAATGTCACCCTTGCAGAGGACAGGCAGAGGAATTTGTGTGCAGCGGGAGCTTGTGATCTGAGCACAGGGGTTTAGAAGAGGGCTGCATTTCATGACCTACAAAAGAGAAAAAAATGAGATTTACATTCCAAATGTGCTGAGCAGCCCTTTCCCTTTAGTTATTAGAGGCACTCGGCATATAATTCATAATCGCCTAATGGCAGGGTGGTGGGGGGAGGTGCACCATTGCCGTTCAACATCAAAATCCCTCCAGGAACAGCAGTAACGGGGTTCTGCTCTTATTTATATCGTGACACTAAATGGCTGGCAGGAAGATACCAGCAAATATCAGAATAAATAATTCAGTAAGTGTAACGGAAGGTCACAAAGACTAACAAACATGTTTCTGTTTCCTCTCCTTTTCTCTCTCCCCACCCTTTCTTTAGATGCTCTTGCTCTTCTAGTTTCCCCCTCCCAAATCTCCCTTTTTTTGTGCAATAAATACTTCTCCCCCTTTTTTTCTTACGTACGCAAAAATATGGCTTAAAATGAAGCTTCCCATTTTTCTGCTTTCTAGCCTCTGTCATGCTCCTGACGGTTTTCCTCCATCTGTCCTTCCTCTCTATCTTTTCCATATATTCTCTCCCTCTCTTATTGCCTGCTCCTGTCATCACCCACCACATCCCTTCTTGTGGGACAACTGACAGCGCTGACTTGCCAGGGTAAACTCAGGTCTGAGTTACGCTACAGTAAAATGCTGCTGAACTTGATAAAATCCTCTTGGCTTGATCTCGGAAGAGCAGCAGAATATGGCCCTACGTTAAGAATGTTCCTGGGTTATTGCATTGCTATGCCACCAGATCCACCCAGTTACCCAAAGTGCGGCAAGGATGTGTGCTTTGAAGTGGATGTGTTTATGGCTCTGCGTACTGACACACATAAAATACTACAAGTTTTGATCTACATTCAGGAAAGCCAGAAAACCCCTTGGCTGACACATAAAATACAAGTTCTTGGTGTCAGGCTCTCATTTTCCAGTGCCGCAACTTCTGTGTAATGCTAAATCACAAATTACGAGCTCAGAAGGCAACTCTGTGATTATTCACTCAGATATCCAGTAGACTACAGGCCATGGGACTGTCCTGAATTCATTTCTGTTCGGAAGATATAATCTACGTATTCAAAGTGTTTTCAATGGAGAATTTGCCACCTCTGAGAGCAAGCTGTTCACGGGGTTAATACCTTCCCAGCTAAAATGTTTGGCCTTATATCTTGTTTGAATTCAGCTGGTTTAACCCCAGCCTTCCACTTGTGTTGAACCCAGCATCTGCCTGCTAGATACAGAGTCCTCTCTGAGCAGGTTGCCTTTCCATTCGCAGGTTTTACAGCCTATGATAAAGCCACCCCTCAATCTTCTCTTCATTAAGCTTGGCTGACTGAGCTCCTTAAGCCTTGCGTTACAGAGCGCGCCCTCCTCGACGGCACCGTCACTTCTGCCCTGAACCCTCTCTGATACCTCAACCCTGTGTGTGAGGGCCAAAAATGGACAAGCCACAGAACTTACATTGGTGTAAAACCAATATCATTGGCCTTATGAAGCCTTTGTTGCCCCGTGGGGTGCTATGCAGGGATGATGTCTGGGCCAACTGTATCCCAAGACTTCGTCTGAGGCACAGCTAAGGTACATCATTTGCTTCTGGTACAGATGCTAGGCAAGATCAACCATATCTATATGCCATTTCACTGTCCCAAACGCATGTACCTAAAGTACACGTTGTTTCTGTCCACTTCACAAAGAGATCCAAACCATTTCCACAGAGTTACCTGGTTTTCATTGTTATTTATCACTCCCCAAACTATTGTTAGCATACTTTATGGATCACTTTGTCATGGTTTTTTTCTAGTTCTTTAATAAAAACGGTAACTACCCTAATGCAAAAAGCTGTTAACTGTTAACATCCTGTGAAATCTGTTTTATGTCTGTAGACAATTTCATTTTAAAGTCTATAATTTAGACAGCTTTTTAATCCGTAGAATGTGCATCATGTTGGTTTCTGTAGCTTATTAATCAAAATGTCATCTGATACCGAGTCAACTGCCTAAAAGAGAAGGAATATTCAATCAACACTAGCACCTTTATCAACAAAAATTAGTTTAGTGACATCTATTGTTATAAATTCATGTTGATTAGCATTAGTTAGCATATCTGCATTTGATTCTTTATTAATTTATTAACTAATTACATTAGCTGCTACATTACTTTTCCCAGTATTGCTATATTTACACTTTTCAAGAGTTTGAATAATACCAGCTTTCTCCTCCATCTTTGATATTTCACCAGTATCCTGACAAATTCTGAAAAATCACCATTTATGTGAATTAAGTCTGGAAATTTCCTTAGCCAGCTCTTTTAAAATGCTTGGTATCAAATTATTCAGATCTATTAAGTTAAAATGACTGACTTTATTAACTGTGCTCTGCCAGTCTAAATTACTGCTGGAAAAGAAAGTATTTTATTGTCATCATATGGCAAGAATAACTCATCTAGCTTTCTTCCCAAAGAAGAATACAAATAATTATTAAACATAGACTTGATTTCCACTTTTTTTTTTAATCATTTCCATTTGGCAGAAGACAAATCCTATTGTTAGCATTTCTATCGTTAGTATGCTTTGCTATTGCAGAGTATATAATAATAATTTATTTGAAGTTTCTGCTTTTTGATAGCTTTGTTTCCCGTATTAACTCAGCTAGTCATAGCATTGCACTTCTTTTCCTATCTAGTTTTTGCCATTCCTAGTTTCTGATTTCCAGATATTTCAGTCTGTTGCCCTTTCTTCTTCCTGCATGTAAGAACAAGCACATTCACAACTTTTACTTCCTACTACTTCTGCTTCCCCTCATAGTGAAGTTATTGTAGTTTTTAACAATATGGTCTTCTTTCTCATATATAGCACCATGGGTTTTTGCAGACGTAGTATAACATTGCCAATAAATTCTCAATTACCTGTTAGGATTGTTTAGATTTTATCTCTGAATTAATTTGGTCCTTCATCAGTTTCAGCTTTGTGAAATGCTACACAGCTCTTTCTCCTTTTGCTTTCAACCTTCAGGGCTTTTTCTTCTTCAGTACGTTTGGTGGGATCCGTTTCTCAATAAACACTCTCTCTGTATATGCGGTTGCAGACGTGCAGGGCAGGGAGATGCTCATGCAGAAGGGATAGGAGCAGTCCAAATCTACTCTTCCAACGCCAGACCAGCAAGACAAAACTTCACAGGCCTGAACGTGCCATCGTGTCACCCTACGGTCTGACATCCCCCCCATGCTGTTAGCCCCACGCTGACCCCGACAGTCAGCAGCCTGCCTTTAACTTAAAACCCCCATACCCAACTGTAGAGTCATTAAAGTGTACTTAGAGCTACGCATCTGTGCTGAAAGGAACAATTTAAGTGAGTTAAGCAGAATGACTTAAGTCACCCCTAGCTATGCAGTGCGCTGCCACCCATGGGTAAAGCAAGCGAGTTTTGTAAGCAAATCCTTTCCCAGCACACGGGCTTAGTCATCAGTGAAAGCTGCTGGCTCGCTCCCATCCCAACTGTGGTTCAGCTACTGCTTGGAGGTCAGCTCTGCAGGCACTTGATAAAGCTTCAATTAAGTGCTCTTCTTGCAGCACTTGCTGATTTACACATCTTCTGCCCGCATCGGCCATTCTGCTGAATAAGCCCGCATAATGGCAAGGACCGTGTGCACGGAAGTGTCGAACTTTCCATGTCTACAGCACGAATTCAGCTCCTCAAGCCTGGGCGTCACCAGGCAGCTTAAAATAAATAATAATATTCAAATGAAGTTTTTGAAAGGGTTGGAGGGGGGGAATAGAGCTGCAGAGGGCATACATTACATTGTACATACAGTACAAATACTACTATAGATACTTCAACTGGGCAATTAATAATACATGGTGTATCTATTGCAGACAGTCTCTGAGCTGTATTTCCTTGTGGAGATGTGCACGTCTACGTTTAGACCCTACCGTGACAGGATGGTATAAAAATTTCAGTGACGTGAACATCATGGTACGCTTCTCCAGCCTGTGTAACAGCCTGGCAGATCAGCCCCTCAAAGAGATTACAATCAAAAGGCCTGACTTTACCTGTTTATTAATGGGGGTCGCACTTAACTGCAGTGAGCGGTTCTCATACCGAAGCCTTGCACTCGTATTCAATTGCTTAGACTACAAGTCAAAATGGAAAGTGACTCGTAATGATTGCAAATCCCTCTGGGAAAAATGAAAAAGTAACAAGCATCAGGCGATGGAAATGATTTGGTCGACACGACGCGCATCAAGGAAGATCTGCGTTATTTATTTGTGGGTGACACTGTTTGAAAGGGAACGTTTACATTTGCAGCTTTCACAGAAGAAATGAGTTCTGCAGAGACAGCGAAGTTAGAGGTATATTGGACTATTCAAGGAAAGGCCCAACATTTTCTTTAGTGAAGGTAGTTATATGAATTGATATATCAAGTCTGAGATGATTTTTCCTTGGACTTTTTTGGGCAGTGGCTCAGAATAACAACCTTAAAAATTCACTTGAAAATTTATCAGCCCTGGCACAAAATCTTCCTCCTTGCCAGGAGCCTAGTAAAGAAACAAATGAACATCATTTCATTCCCTCCTCAGGAAAAAATACATATCCCAGCCAAATAGGCAAGTGGAATTTGGCAAGACTGAATTGTTGACATGCTTTTATTATACCAACAAATAAAACGTTAACTGCAAGTGTAACGTGGCACTTGCCTTGTATGTAGGTCATTTTCTCTAGGCAAAACTCTTGCTCAACTCAAGGAAATATTTCAGGGGACTCACATGGTAGTGAACCTCTGCAAGACAGAGTGATTAGTAAGCCCCTGGGAGGTTTGGTCTAGAAGGCCTTTCTCTACTTTTTCCTCAAGTCTTTTCACAAGCAAAAATTAATGCTGGGCAAAATCTGTGTCCCACTGAAGTCAAAGACATGCTTGCTTCCAACTTCAGCAAGACTGACTTTGCTCCCCTGGACTTAAAAGCAGTTTTGCTCGAGCAAGAACAGAGTAAAAGCTATGTGTGATCTTCAGCACATTGCCCTGGGCTAACTCCAGGGAACATGATCCTCTCAAAGCCCAGCTGCAGACATGAGAGCTTATTTAAGGCTACTTTAAAATGCAAATTACACCAGCATGCTCATCATATGCCTATGGATCCAGTAACATGGAAGTATGCACAGTCCAGAAGTATCCACGATCTGAGGAGGCTCACCAGAGCCAGGACGCTGAGAGTTAAGACTGAAAATCCTGGACAAGGGTCCATCCTGAACTTATGCAATGAAGAACAGGCTATCAGCATGGATTTACTCTGATTTTTCATGTTTTTCTCCATTTTTTTAATATGGATTTTCTACAGACTCACCAACAGAACCACTGCCAGGCAGCCCTGAATTGCAAGGATATAAATATGTCTGAGGGCTGTGGTGGCCAGAGCTGATACAGTAAATGATTACTCTAACAGATTACTTCTCAGCGCTGCATTTTGAAGAAGCAATCTCATCGCTGATTATTCCAGGTAGCAAGCTACAAAAAAAGGCACCATGATTACTCTGACTTAATGATTCTGGCATGGCACTTAATGATTCTATTGTGTTGGTGCCACTCACAGTACCAGACCCAGGGTAACGTCCCAGGGCTTACACGCTAGGCAGGGTTACGCAGGTCCTATGGAAACGGTCGTCAGCAAAGCAGGAGCAGTTCTCCCGTGGGCAGCAAGAGCCCACACAGGCGCAGCATTGCAGGAGGTCACAGTCCGCGTGCCGTGGAGCACAGGAGGCATCGGGCAGTGCAAAGGGGACCCGTCAAGCCAGTCTTCCTCCAGTAAATTGTCCCACAGCGATGGCTATAGAATACCTGCATTGCCAAACATGAGGCCTCCAAGGGCGAGGGAGACCAAGTGACTTTGGCAGGCGTTGATGCTGCCTGGAAGCTATGACCTGTCTGCATTTCTGAGAGTTCAGGTAACCTTGGCTCTGCCTCCTCCCCACCTTCCCTTGCTTCTTGCTGCAAGGGAAAGCCATGGGGACCACGATCTCCTGGACATCTTGCTCCCAGACTGAGCTTGTTTGAAGTGGTTAAATCCAACAGGCTCTTGCATCCTCTCACATACTCCTCTGTACGCACGCCTCATGCTAGTCACAGCCTCCTAGCAAACTGTATGCTTTCATACAGGCTGTACTCTGCCCATGATGTCAGAAGGGGCCTGTTCGGCTATCTGTCCTCGCCCCTGATGGAAACAAGCTGATGCCTGCTGTATTTTCACGAGAGCTGTGTCCCATCTAATTTTAAATGTCACTCGTAATAGCTGGTTTTTCTTCCCCAAATACCTTTTGCAGCCCTGCAGTTGAAGTCATCTGAAACCACAAGATTGGAGTTTGAATGGCCCTTGATATTATCAGTGAGCCGAGCCATTGCTCGGTGCCTCAGCCACTGCTTTCCCTTTCCATCGTTCACTGAGACGTACGCGCAAACCCAAAGGAACCAGTCAGTCAAATGCAGTGAAGCCATCAAACATACTGCTCCTCTTCCTTGGCAGAAGAAGCCTCGCTAAAGCTCGGGGGGTATCTAGGTAAGTGCAGCCAGTGGAGGGATTTAGGGCCTCCACAAACGTGACAAAGCTGTCACTAAAGCAATACAGCAGTACTGGGATCCTGAAAAATGCAAAGACAGTAGCGTAACCAATAAGGAGGTCTTGTTGTATTATAAATTATTCCCAGCATACCACAGTATGCTCTTGAGCCTTGTGAATTCACTGTCATCTGCAAGGCTCATATTCCCTTGGAGGAATTGCTGCGTTATCCAAAAGCTCAATTACGCAAACTTACTCAGGGTCCCTTACAGTGTTATAAGGCTTGCACTGTATATTGATTTGTCTTCTCCTCCTCCCTGCCCACCTCGGGGCCTCCTCTCCCATTTCACGTACATTGCCTTCCTGGATTTCAGAGGGAATTGTCTCAAGGTCATACCAAGATGCTTCAGTATGGCTCAGCTATGAAAAATGTATGTAGCCCAAAATATTGTTCAAAAGTAATAGACTGCAAATAATGCCTGTGGCCTGAAGAAGCCCTGATTTATTTAAGATACAGGGGTATATATGCACACTTTTAAAAACTGTCTGTACTTCACCAGTTAAAACAATGAGAACAAATGAGGCTGTGATCTGTCAAGTGATCCTTCGTCACTCCCAGCACAGGCCCATAATCCTTCAGTTGTGATTAGGCAAAGGAATATTACATTGATCCTGTAAAATATCTCTGATTGGATCAACGTTATTTTCTCTCGCATTGACAAGGTCTTACCAGAGAATGACTATAATTCCACTGCTAACACTGTCTTAGTGAAATCCCCCAATAAATCCTCCAAGCAGCACTGTTAGTAATACCTTTATTAGACTAACTAAACAAGATATTTATATGCAGGGCTTTCCAAAGGACTCTGGCTCCTGCTTCAGTTTCTGGAGGAAAACTTGATCAAAAGTGCTCTGCTGGAAGACTTGCCCCCAGGGAGGCTCTGCACAGACGTAAGTGGCAGGTGAAACTACCCTTTCAAGATTCACATGGTTGGTCACAGTTGTCCTGCCCATCCTACAGTAAGGTCCAAAATGCATCCTTGGCAGAAAAATCTCACAGCGAGTCTGGTTCACAGGCATGACCGGAGTCCAGGGTCTCCCCTCACCTTCCACCAACTTACTGTCAGTACAACAGTTTGCTAATAGTCAAAGGGAAAAAACGGTCTTTATGTACCCGCTATCATTTCAATATTTGTTCAAGACCAAATCCTGGCCTTCATACTCAACAAAAGACCTGCTCCCCTTGTAGCCACTGCTGTCTGCTCACTGGCGCTTCCATTCTCCTTCTCTCTTCCCCTTCACTCTTTGTGTGATTCTCTTCTAATTTTGTCTCCATTTTATTTTCTCCACAGCTCAAAGCTTTCAGTCTCAGTGGTTTCATTCCCACACCATCCTCCCCTTCATCACTGAATTTCAATTGTCATCTTCTGGCTTGAAACACAATGCTCCAGTGAGAAGAATGGCAGAGTCCAGCGATCATCTTGCCAAGCCATTTTTTTCAGGCTGGCTGAGTGCTCAGGTACTCACTGTATCTCTGCTTTCCCTTCTTTCATTTCAATAAAGTTACCTCTAAAACCATGAGAGCTACAAGCGTGCCTCAGTGTTACCTTCCTAAACCTTTAAATAGGACCGTAACAATCATGAATAAACAAAGTACTGTGTCTAACATAAAGCTCAAGCACAGCTGAAAGACCAGTGTATACAGCCATACATCAATTAGCAGATGAAAAAGCTACAAAGACAATATATCAGTAGAAAAATATCAAACAAACAGCACAGCAGACAATATGCCTTCTTAAATCCCTTGAAACCGGGTTGGCATCTATGATGGGTAAACTCTGGCTTTTATATGCTTCATGTGAAAACTTTCTCCTTATTCTTTACAGCAATATACTGAAATGTCAGAGGAGTCACTTCTCAGCTCCCAGGCCCTTAGAAACAAAGGAAAAATAATTGATATTAGCCTTTGAAAAGGAACAGCCTAACAGTAAAAGAAACTGTTAATGACTATAGAGAGGACTCCTGGCCTATTTCCTCCATCCACATCCAGTTTTTTACATGTGCCCTCCACTTTCTGCTTCAAGTATCTGTGCACCAGATGCCAAAACTGTGGTGTCAACTTTGAAGGTCATTGTCATCGCTGTGATGGATAGCAAAACTTTCTCAAATGAAAGCTTAAACTCAGGAGCACTGACCTGCCTTAAGGGGTAGGTTCTGTGATAAATGCTACGGCTATGAAATCGCACCATATAGGCAACCCAGTCTGCAGACTCTGATGGCCTTGGTTAATACACTGTCACATCGGCGGGGTCCAAGATGTGTGAGACGAGCTCAAGGACTCCCACCCGTTCACCAACCAGGCTCCACCAAATCTACCAGAAAGTTTCTGTGGCCTCTTCCAGCGCTATGCAGAATTATGTGCTCCTGCTCTGGAAGAGGGGCGCAGGTCAATTAGCACAGACTGAAACTCTGGAAAGAAAGTGTTGAAATGCATGGAGGAGTGCTTGTATTGGATCCTTAAATGTTAGGACAAAGGACCTACCAGTCCTACCTGGTAGAAATGGGGCAATTTGTGCCCTTTGAGAGCTGGACAGTTGGATCTCACTTCAAAACAAGGACGCTGAAGACAAGCACTGAAACATTATCTCAAGCAGCCTGAAAAGTCTTAGTCCTCAGAAGAGGTATTTGAATGCCTAACTCACGTGCCCAAGATGAATATTCAAATAACTTAATTTTCTAGATGACAGATACAATTGTACCATCTCACCACAACGATCAAGTGCAGGTCACCTCAAAATGCAGGTCCAAGACCTCCTAATATGCCATGAACTACATTCAAAGGGAGGAGAATCTTTAAAGAAGGCACGTCCTTCCAGTCATCCTAATGCCACCAGCCAAAAACTACACCCTGGCTGAAGTATGGCAACACTACCAAATGGACGCCACAACCCCTTGGTTTGAAGCAAGGCTGGCAGCAGGCAAAGCGGAACTTGGGCCTGAAGACTTGCCCAAGCCTCAGCACTGCGAGCAACTTTCTGCTAAGAGAAATCGTGCTTCTCTCACCTTCCTCTCTCTTTGTACTGAAAGACAAGCACAGGAAAAGAAGACTTTGGTGCTGAAGAGTTCATCTGCTCCTGCTGCTTCTTCTTCATTGGAAGCATTGACAATGCAATTAGTTGCTGTGTCACAGGCAGGGATGCTAACAGTAACTGATGAACAAGAGGGGGAAAGATGTGCGGTGGTGGTGTGGTGTGGCACGGAATGCAGGGACAGGGTTCCTAACTGCAGGGATAAGAGTGAAAGGCTGGGTGGAAGGCAGAAGCCATCCCCATAGTGCCATCGCTTATGCTGACATACACCTCTCCTCCTTCCAACCATTCAAGTAGTCTCTCCCTCCTTCCCTCAAAGGCACTTAAACAAGTTGCCCCACTTTGTCCCCTGAAATCTCCTGTTTAAAAACCTCTTCCCATGTTTGAAACAAGTCCCCATGCTTTCCCCAAGCAGAAGTTTCAAAATCCAGAGGCCAAGATGCTGCACAAGCCCCTTCTGCAGCCACTTCATTACTGGGGAACAGGACCTTATGGAGTGGTCAGTGTGAGACAGTGTTGTCATGCTCCTGTCCCCACAAAGATGATGTTACCTCTGGGAGCCTGTGGCTATCTCTCCCAGTTTCCCACTAGGATCAATGAATCACAAGGAATAGCATTTGAAAACTGGAGGCTCCTCAGGACACCAGGTAGAAAGGATTCCTCTTTTTGATATGAAAGATTATTTCATAGAAAAAGGACAGATGACTCAAGTCTACATAAATGAGCACAGAAAACCATGTATCTCTGCCTTTGTCACAAACCCTTAGCAGGGCATAGTGGCTTAGCATAGCATCCCGCTGCCACAGATATACAGCTCCTACAAAGCAGCTGTCTCGCAGTCACACAGTGCACAGGCAGAGGACCTCACGTCCAGCTGCTCCCATGTATGTGACGTGCTCACAGAAGCACCAACAACCTCCAGTCTCCCTCTCTTGATCCCTGCCACTGCCTTTTCCAGTTCACCCGGAGCAGAACGGAGGCTGCTTTTCCTACAGCTGTGGTCATTCCTCAAAAGTAGAAAACAAAAATGCCTTCTCTGATCCACCTTAGATACAACCCTCTTTCTCCAGGTGCTCAGGGGCAGAGCTGGGTAACGGTTTCTTCCAGGAATCTTCTTCCAGAAGACAGCTTTGGTACTTGGAGTCTCAGGCAAGGTACCCCGAACATCCGGACAGACAGAACATCCCAGCTCATCTTGCTTCATACTGATTGATGGAGCCCTACTTCCACCTTTTCTGGGAGCTGAATTATAGCCTAATAGGCTATGCCAGATGATGCTTTCCTGCCTTTACTGCTGTGGAGCCTTGCAGTTCCCTGTAAGACCTTTCCCCAAAATTCTTGAGAGAAATGTGGTCTGCTGCTGCACACACAGCAAAGCCCAGGAGTGGGTGCCTTTAGCCCTCATAAACTGGTGGATCCTGTAGCAAAACCCTTCCCGCTATAAGGAAACTCACCCAGCACCACCAGCCAAATGGCTGAACATTTTGTGAACTGAAATACACATCTCATAGTAATTTAAATATGTGCAAATAAGAGTTTAATTCCGTTGCTGCCAGCCATCCCAAATGTTTAAATATAGTATGGAAATTCTCTTTTATTTTATATAAACTATTTTAATGTAGAAGTTGAAGGCTCTGCGTTCTCCTGGCTTATGAATACAAATAGTTGAGAATTTAACAGGCCTTTGCTGTCATTACGCTAAGGCAATATGAAATGAAAGCAGATGAGGAAGCCAGGAAACAAAGATCCTATTAACTGCATTATCTAAAGGAAAGGTATGCAAAGTGTGCGTTAAGTGCACACTGTCCTCATCCCTAGTCCTTCCTGGATGTGTGGGGTGTCACAGGGAGGAAACAAAATGCCGCTCAGATCTAGGTGAAAGAGAGAAAGCAGCTGGGATGATGCAGCTGGATTTGTCTTAGGTCCCTTCCCTCTCACCAGACACCCATGGCTGGTATCAGGCAGCTCAGTGACAAACACTCCTTCCATCAGGTCCTGCTTGATACAGAGCTGAATATGCTCTTCCTTGGGGGAAAAAAAAAGAGGAATTAATAGTAATAATAAATTAATCCTTCACAGTCCTATGGCATGTTTCACAAGGACACAGCACTAGAAAGGACCGTATTAATTTTTCCTGCATAGCAGGCAAGTATATCATATAATCTCCTCTTCCTATATATATCCATCTTCACCCTTAAAACCTGTTAGAAGTGCTGTGCCCTCATCACTCTTTCCAGAGCCCCACTTCAGCACAGCTTCCAGCCTACATATATTCATGGCCCTCACACAAACAGTTTTCCCTGATAATGTTGTCCTTAGCTTATACACACCTTCCTTCTCTCCTGTGTCTAACTCCATTTCCTCTGGACAACAATTATATTTATAAAATAGATTTTCCATTTGTCTCCTCACACTTGTAACCCCACCCTGGACCTGCTTCAGCTTGAGTTCATCTTTCTCAGAGGCGGCTGACAAGAATAGCAAGGATTATAACAGAGAAGCCTTGATTAATACCTTGCCCACAACTTTAACATTTCCCTAGTTGAAATATCTGGCCAGCCCTGTTCTTCAATCACATCTGACTTTCTCCTGGTCGTGGCTCTGCCACTCTCTGCCTGCACTTGAAGATAGGTGCACCCTCATGAGCCCCTTTGTCCTTGTCCCCACTGAGGTGCACTCTGTGATCACATCCCGACTGCACGTAGGGTGAAATTCAGGTATGCACCTTTCCAACCTTGAAAGGGAACTTGCCGCAGTACCTGGACATGGAGGAAGCCATCTGAGCCCCAACCTTCCCACAGCTTGGATGTCTGGGGGACCAGATTTCCAGCGTGAAACACAGAGGGTATTTATTTGCCCAACAATGTAAACATGTCCTCCAGGACCAAACGTTCACATTGAAAAGAAATTTCACATCTTTCCTATCACCCAGTTCTCAACATTACCCAGTTCTTCATATATAATATTGCAGGCCGCCTTTCTCTTGGCAATGCCTCATCATTGTGGCAGCAGCAAATGTCTTAAGTTCACTGCTTTGTGCCCAGCTCAATGAGAGCTACCATCTCCCCTTACAGACAATATCATTAATGACATCATTATTAAATAAAGTTGGTCCCCTGCTTCAGGAACTCTACTGCTGACCTTCATCTTGATACACCCTCTCTCAGCACTTGTTGCCTTCCCTTGGCCAGGTCCTTAAACACACTGTGAATTGTGTACTAATTACCTTAATGTTGTAACAAACCATTTCCTTAGGGACGGAATATAAAATCCTTTACCAAAATCCCGATAACTTACGTTTAAGGCATTTCCTTGTGTCAAAACCCATTTAGCTTCCTAGTAAAATATACCAGGGTAGTTTGGCACACTTCAAAAAGAAAAACATACATTGAATGTTTATTTCATTTCCCCCCGTGCATTTAATTAATCTTTCCTTTAGAACTTACTTCAAACTCTGCTTGGTATTATTATGATCAAGCTAAAAGGTCCGCTGTGGCCCAGACAACTTTTTCTCTTTTCTTTAAATATAGATTTGCTACTTTTCATTCCTAATGTACCACCCTAATTAAGATAGATTTATTGAAAATCCTTTTTACTGGACTGGCAATGTCACATACCACGTAATTCAGAAGTCTGAGATGGAAATTATCCAACTTCCCAATTTGAGCCCATTAAGCTATTTGAGTTTTTCCATTTGCCCTGTTCCTGTTAGCTGGCTCCTTTGTCTCTCTGATCACTATAACATTCCTCCCTCTCTCTTTAACCATTATGGAATATCATATGAGCAGAACTGGGTAATCTTGAGGACTGGTGAATAGAAAAGGGATGAAATTTAACACAAAACACCAGCTCATGCAATTAGGGACTAACAATGAGAAATTTCTTTCCAACGTGAACGTTTGTCCTGAACGATGTTTGCATTGTTGGGCAACTGTCCTCTGTGTAAAACAGGGATAATTCCACTCTTCAGAAGTCCTTTATGGTTAAAGATCAAGAAGTACAGTATTCAGATACTATCTCAAGGGGAACCACCTAAGCAAATTATAGAAGAGAATCTGGGGTAGTGACCTCTCTGCCCCTTAAGCTTTATGTTTTAGTGTCTCCTCCATTCAGTCTACAACCCCGTTTGACACTGTCAGTCACCGAAAAGACAGAACTTCATACTGCACTCTCCCCCCATCCTCCTGTTCCACTGCTTGGACCATCCCCTGGCCTCTTTCTGCAACAACCATCAGCCACCACCTTCGTGCTAAACTTGCTTGGCCTTTCTCATTATCAGTATTAAGGACTTCTTGTGAGCTGTCAGTCCTTTATCACTGTCTTTATAATTTCTTTCCTTTCTCTGCATGCTGATGTTATCCATGCTCCACTCTTTCATTCATAGACCTTTTCCCCTGCATTTCCCTACCTGCTCCTGCCCTGCCATCCCAAATCCCAGCAGACCCATAGCAGTTGCACTCTGCTATGTCTCACACAGCAGAGCATCTCTGACCAGAATCCCACTGTCTGGCTGACTTTCTCCACTGTAAACGCATTGTTCCTCCATTCAGTTCTGCTCATTTCCTAGACTTACTACTCCAGCTCAGCTCAGTTAAATCTCAGATTCAGTCATAGTCACCTCTTTGCCACATTTGGCTTATTCTTCAGACCCTCCCACCTCCTCCAGCCCCCACTTAAGCCGTTACACAGGATTTTACCCAGTTCTTCCATGAGAAAAATGACAAACTATGATCTTCCTCTTCCAGTAGCTTTGCCTTCTGTTTCCTCTTCCCCTCCTACAACTCCTTCCTCATTCTTCTCCCACAGATGAAAAACGTCCTATGCAGCTCTCTTCCTTCATTGCTTCCATTTGTTGCCAAGCCAGTCTTACCCTATATCCTGACCTTCCTTATGGCTGTCCTTGTCCTCTCATTCTCTCTTCTCCTTGACCTCTCACGCCCCTCTGTCTCTTTACTCTCATAATGCAAGTACCATTCAAGCTCTTTTCTCTTAAAATACTCTCATCTTAAAACATTCTTTCATCTTAAAACATTTATTTTCCTCTCTAAATACTGTGTCTTTTTTTTCTCCTCCCTTTCATCATCAACCTCTCTGAATACGCCAGGTACAAATGCCACCTGGAGTCCCCCCTACCGGTTCAGTGCAGCTTCCTCTCCCTTGCAACTGCAGCTGCAAAATTCTTTACTTAACGTACTAGGCAAATTTCAGCACAGTGTGACTACTCTGTTCTCATCTGCTGCAGCATGTCAGCTACCTTCAGTAGTCTCCTGTGCTGTTTTAACCTGAAATAGTGTCTTTCTTCAGCTACCGTGACATTACTCACTTCTCTTGCACCACCTTTGAATCTGCTCCTTTTGCACGCCCTCCAGAAGACGTTTTTCTTCTCCCAGCTCTGACAGAAATTCATAGGGCTTTTCTCTTTCTGTATTTTACTCCTTGGTAATTTCCGTCACAAACATAGATCCCACTACCATCTCCATGCAGCAATCTGTGGATTCACTCCTCTCAAACAAACTTGTCTCCCTAGCTCCACACCCACAGTCTCTGATACTCCTTCATAGACATACATAGGGCTTACCATAACTAAAACAAAGTTCCTAATGTTCTTCTCCTGTCTTTACTATTTGCATCCTTCAGTGATTCCTCTCTTGCTCATCACAGCAAACACTATTACTTTCCTTGTTGTTCTGGTCAACAACTGGAGCAACACCTTCATCTCATGTCTCTCACTACATCCACAGAAGCCAGGGATTGTCTAAGGTTTGCATATTCTTTCTCCATCCAGGCGCTCATTATCTCATGCCTTTATTACTACAATATTTCTTTTTCTGACCTTTACAAATGTGATCCTGCCCTCCGTGTATCCATTCAGGATGCTGCTAGAAATATAATTTTCCTAACACATCACTCTGACCACGTCATTTCTCTTAGCAGCTCTAGACTGCTGTCCCAATATCTATCTCATTATTGTAATCTACTTGTCTTCATTAAGGAAATGTCAGCTTCCTCCTGCAGTCAACCAAAGAGGTCGATCCCCATCACCTACTTATTAATTTTTCAAGCTGACACGACCCATGATTCTTCTGGTGCTATCCCTCAATATTTGGAAGACCGTCTTGTAAACATCTGCACCTCTTATTCATTACCTTTCTTTACAACTCTTTTAGGAATCCCGCATTTCGTGGTGCTTACAGCAATGTGGTGAGCCTGTTGGTGTTTTAAAACCACTATCAGTCACGCTGAACATAATTACTTTGTCGTCACCTTGTACTCTCTCATAAGGCTGCATTACTCTCCAACATTTAAAGTGCAGCAACATGTCAAAAGGACAGGGACATTTTTCTGATCCATGATTTCTGATCCATGATTAAGGCTCATAAATCCTACGGTAGAACTCTAACTGATATTAATAATAATGAACGAAATCCCTATTATACTGCTACTGAGCTGAGGTACAAGGGATTAAGTCACTTGCCTCAGGTCATGAAGAAAGACTATGGCAGACCTTGGACTGAATTCTGGCTTTGTAAGCCCTGCCCTAACTGCAGCGCTACCTTTCTTCCATCTATTTTGGTAATTATCTACAAAGGATTATGATTTCAGCAGGCTCATCTGGGCAGTTCTGAATATTTATTTGTGGAAGAATTAGGCTTTATGAGAAAGAAAATGGGGAAATTTCCATTTTATAGTCTGATTTCTCTCCTGCAGAGAAAATATGTTAGTTTAGTTTATATTCTTTTCTTTTAAGTGGATTCTGGATTCCAGAATCCACATTCTTTATTTATTTATATCTTTAAAAACTAAGAAACACCATCTCATTTCTTTCTTTTGATCTTAAAGAGGTGAATACGTACTCAAGGGTTCCAGCAACATTTTGTTAGCAATGAGCCATTAAGTAACTTACAATATAAATGATTGTCATTATTTTTGCAGAACCTACAGAACATAAATTCTTCTTCCTCATTTACTGGCTCTGCAATAGTTAATGAACTCATTCTACTCTCGATGTTATTCTGAGTGCACAGAAAGACTTCTTCAATGAGAAAAAGCAATATTAATATGGATTTTTATTGCTGGAGATGACAAAATAGTTCAGATCATTTCACCTCTATTTAAGTGAAATAATCCTTCATATTTTTTACAGTAAACAGAACACATCTGCACTCATATTAAATCTTTCCTCCTCACTTTTAAAAAAGTTTTTCGGCCATAGGCAGAAAGGATAAAAATGCTGAGATTTCTCAAAAGGATTTGGATGCTCAATTAAATGAACAGGAATTAAACATGCAGTCCTGCAGGCAGCTCTGCAAATATCAGTTTCTCTTGCGAAGGGCATGATCCCGTCATTTTTACTCAGGCAAAATTTCCATTTGTCTTCAACGGCAATTTTGCTTGAAAGCCAACAGCTTGATTGAAATTTGCCCTTTAAAACAGCATGATTAAAACCAGTTGCAGCTCTGTTAAATTACATATATGTTCTTAGTATTTTTAGCAGATATATATTATCAAACTAATTATCTCAGATGTGTCAGAGGAACGTGTCAGATTCTCATTACTCGTGGTAAAGATACTCTTTAATGAACTGCTATTTAAGTTTAATGCAATTAAAATATTAAAATTGCTTATTTAAAATATGATGGGCCAAATCCTCCTGGAACTCACATGCGTGGAACACCAGTGATTTCATCATCGAATGACTGGAAAATCTCTGAACGAGAGGATGTCTTTGCTGTATCTTCGAAACATGCAGTTATTTGACTTCCAGTCTACATCGACAGATAATTATGGCATCGAAAACGGTGAAGGCTAAATACCTGGTTAGCCTAAGATTCAACTGAAAGCCTGTCTACTGCTTAAATTTCACTGGAGATCTCCAGCAGAACTCTGCTGTGACAGAAGGGAGCACAGACCTCGCATTGGCCTTTCTATCCAGGGACAATTTTAACCTCAAAGGAAATACTAAAGGCCTGAACTTGCTGCATCACCACGTTCAATAAAACATTACTATTGACTTCACTAGGATCAGAATTGAGACTTCAATAAAGTCCTTTTTATAATGGAGAACAGTTGGGATTTCAAACACATTTTAAACAAAGCATTTGGATTCTTTAATGTATGAAGGATACATGAAAAAAACGGCTGTCCTGGCAAAACCATAGCAAAAACCTGGCAAAACCATTGCATTTTAGAAGTAAAATCTACAGCAACGAAAGGTATTGCAAGTCCTTTTACGGGAATAAATCTTTTTACTCCTAGAGATAGCTGCAAATAGCCTCTCTTCAGGCTTTTCCAACTGTGTATAAATAATCCCTAGTGACGGCTGGAGTAGTCCTGTTAAGCCTTTCTTCCTCAGTTGTACTGTGCATCTGACAAACCAAAACAGAGAACGCTTTCATCCCAGAAATCTTGCATATTATTTGGGGCGGAGGTAGGCTGCACAGGAATTACTTGCCTTTTTTTTTTTCAATGGGCTAAGTATACTCGCAATAAAATGTTTTAAAAATAGGATTTACTATGACTTCCACAGATCTTGGGGGAAGAGGGAAGGTAAAAAGGGTATTGAAATAACAAGGTCATTGTGATTATTTTTTTTAAATACAATTGGATTCCAACAGCAGGCAGCAGAGACCCATCCAGACAGGTTTAACTGGCAGCCTTCCAAAAGCGAGATGAAAGGTCCTCCGAGTAGTAATTGTCTAAATGGAACAGTCTCTGGTTATTGTGCAACTTCTTCATCTACTTTATTGTACCTTTATAATTAAATGATGTAATTCCTTTTTTTCCCTTTCTTGCTTTCTTCCCGACTAGTGCAGGAAAGCATCTGAGCAACGCTGCCATAGGATGCAGACAGACTTTGTGGCTTCCAGTTTTTTTCAGGATCACTACAAGTCATACACAAGGAGTTGCGAGCAGGTGGTTGCCAAAGCAGGACAGAAACTCTGCCTTCTCCTGGCCATGAATGGACACTTACCTGCATTTCAAATCTCTGCTTAAGCATTTTAGTAGTGGAGGTGGTTAGTTCACTGGGATTTTTTGGTTGGGTGAGGGCATGCTGCTTTTGCTAGAAACTCAGTGGTAAACCGGCAAACAGTGGATCTAACAGGATACAGGGAACGCTACATTTAACAGGGTATTAAGCAGCGGGTCTAATTCGCTGAGGAGGCTGAACAGACACATGACAATCAGAAGAAGCTTAGAGTATTGTGCTGAACAAACCCAGAGCCAGCGTCTCCTGACTGTGCAAGGCTTTAGGGATCAGGCGTGAAACTCTGGTCCCAAGATGCTAAAAGACTTGATCAGATGCAAAAGCAGAATCAGAGGACCAGCTTTGCAAGCCTTCTTTTTGGCTGGTCCTTCTTTACAAGAGTGCCCTGACTCTACGTAGCCCATTCACAAGAAAAAAGATTATTCAGGCGAGTAAAAGTTAGCAAGACTGGGTATGTTCAACTCCAATAATTTCTTTATTGACTGTAATTTATGTTGTTTCTGGTTTTATTTTTTTTCATTCATTATGACAAAAAGAAAAAATTAATTGCCTAATTTTGATGCAGTTTTAGAATATTCTTCAGGTCTTTGGTCTCATGTCTGCCTGGCTCTCCCTGAGTATGCTAACTTGTGAAAATCTGTTTTAATTTATTGCCAATTTATCTAATTGTATTATTTTGAAATATGCACCTGGATTCTATAGGAATATAAAAAAAGGAATAGAAGAAATATAAATAGGTCCAACTAATTTATATATGTATTAGTGTCTATTATATCTATTCATGAGAAATCTGAAGTAACAGTTCTCCAGTTTTTCTATCAAAATCCAACAAAAAGGTTTTGATTTATTTGCCAGAAAGTAAAACTAATAAATACAGAATAGAAGCACAGAAGTGACCCAGCTTCTTTAGAAACAGACCTGTTTTTTAAAACCACTGTCATCAGACCACTGCCAAGTACCACAGGGCCTGATCCTGCCACAAGCCAATTGCTTACGGCTTGTATTAATTTCAGCAGAGTTCATAAGCAGAATAACTGGAGGGTATTTGCAAAGCTAGTTAGGCTCTTAATGACTATTTTTTGTTATCCTTTGACAGACAAACCTACCATTCTCAATACTGGAATTTTTGCCTAGGGAAAGATGTAGGATCTGTCTCAAAATAAATGGATCACTTAGATCCTGTCCAGCTGAAAAAAAAAAGGAAAAAATAAAGCACCAACCACCAACCCTTAATAGCATTTACATTCAATTACATATAGCATTACACGCAATATTTGGGGCCAGAACCTACATTAGTTTATCCAGCTCCGGAAGAGGTGTGTTAGATTAAATTAACAGCTGGCAGAGGAAGGAGAGTAAAAGGCCTATGTACCAATAACATCCTCTTTTATATGGTATTTGCCCTGGAGCTCTCATTTTATACAGAGAGAGATTTCGTCTGTGCAGGAATATGTCCCCAAATCAGGGTATTTAATTACTACAGGTAGAGAACTTCTGCAGCTCTTTACATCTGCACAGGGCATGCTTTGCCCAGGCACCCACCCCTGCAACCTCTAACTCCAGATGAGTGTCTGCCACGGAAGAAAAACTAGAAAAGCAAGGTGGTGCTGGCGGGATGAACCTAGAACACCTGCATGATTTTGAACTCATAGCTGTTCTCAACATCAGATAGCAATCGCAAACATACTTATGCCACTTTCATAATATAGCTGAGGATTGTAAAGAAACAAGTCTAGCAGCTGGCCTTTGGTGGGAACAGGGACACTAGTTGACTATCCATGTAAAGCTGGCTCCTTCTAATTCAGTGATTCCAGCATACAACGGTTTTTGATAGATGAGTATTTTACATTACTTTTTGGTAAGGGGAGAGTTAAATCCATTAGTTCTTTTTGATCTAACAAAACATAAAGTGGACAAGCAATCCTATAATATCTCCAGTTTTATCTCTGAGCAAGTCAAACACTTTATTTTATCAAATTGCCATTATACTTGCTTTTCTATGTTTTGATCTGGAGGTGCCAAAGGAACACACCTCTATAGCATTAGTGCTAACGTGTATGACTCTTCACCATGGCTGAGGGTTATAGTATAAGATGATCCTCACTCCAAAAAGACCATAAAATGAACTATAACATTGGTATTCAGTAATACAAGTCTCCCTCCTTTAACATTTCTCTCGATGTACAATGAAGTTTGTTAAATGTGTACCAAAAGCCTTTAAAGAAGGCAAGGATGACACACACTGATATTTGCACATACCTCCCTTATGTGCACAATTTGCACTTCTGACCTTGTGGCAGCGACTCTGCGAAGTGGCTATCTGGCCATCTGCAGACACATATGTCCAGGAATATGTGTGCTGGAACGCACGCTGTACCTGAGCCCGGGAATCCCTTGCTACCAGCTGAACACTGTATATTTAGAGTTAGTTCACCACACTCATTCACACACTCATACACACACACGGTCACACATAAATTACAGCCGGATCTTTCAAAGACTATCTTCTCCTGCATTTAACCACCTCAGCTTGAGTTGCCACATTTTCTCTACGGTTAACAATCAGCAGAGCTGCCCTTACACATAACCCAGTGCCAGACAATTTCAGCAGTTTCTGGCAGAAGAAACAGATGTTCCTGAGCCCAGGACAAGGCAGGCAGTGAAAGAGGGACGAGTCTCACTTATTTCAACATGAAAAAGCTCTCTAATAACTTAAACTCCATTTGCCAAAGGTGAGCTCTGGTGACATGTTTGTCCGCTGTCAAGGTTGAATTTCTTTGTTTATGCCCCAAGCACAGCAAGCACACGTGGCAGAGCAATCCAGCCATCCCCAGCCAGCCCAGCACATCCATGCCCTCACCCAGATGAAGAGGAATCCCTCCTTCAGCACTGAAGGCAGCAGCAGGGTGCTGGGATGCTGACAGGCTTTAGACATGTTGACATGTCCATTAAAAGTGGAACTGAAGCAACCAATTAATTTCATATAGGTCGTTAAACAGCAACTAGGCATTAAGGGTCACTAACAACACAGACAGGATCCCAACTAGTGATCAAGGTTCCCTGCTACACCACCTGTTTTTACTGTCTCAGTGCAAGGCTATACTGTGCTACTCACCTCTCCTGCTCACTTTGAAAACATCCAGAACAAAATGTATACATTGGCAAACACATGTGAGAGTATATCCCTCATGAATAATTAGCTTTAAGCAATAATTCTGTTTCCAATGTCTGAAGAGGGAATTAACGCAGGCTATCAAGGGAGTTTGGGACAGAGAACACACTTAGAAAACAAATATTTTTAAAGATTGCACGGTGTAAGAGACAATGATTTCACCGTGACGGAAATAAACCACTGGGGAATCATCTGAATGCAACAGAAGAACCATGGGAGGGAAATGTTATTTTGTTGTATGGAGTAACCATGCTGTGGATAGCAAAGATGCTGTCATCCTTTACTGAAACCCTCACCATCCTGCAAAAACATACATCTTTGGTAGACCAGATGTTTAGGCTGGGTTGTATGCATATCTCCCCTTCCTATACTTTGGATCAAAGAAAAATTCAAGGCAAACTGACCATCACCTTGAACCTTGTACCTTGGGGGGAAATAAAGAAGAAGGACCAAAAGACAAGAAAATACATAGCACAAAAATGCTACAGGCAAACAGATGCATCTGCACCCCAAGAGAAAATTATGCCTTTCTAACACTCTTAATAAATTCATGTAATGTTTTGTAGATATTGAAAATATTCCAAAACATAGCTCAGTGTAAACAGCAAGCTGGGCTTCCTCCTGCTCTTTAGCATTTCTCTTTGTTTACTCTCCATTTGAGGATAGAAAAAGCCTACATGTGAGCACTGCAAATGGTGTATTTCAGGACTGATGGTGTATTTGGTAGGGGAATGACGAAATACAGACATATGTAACCTCCAATAAAATAGTATGTACTTTGCTTGAGTCATCAGGGTCAAACAAAATTTAAAAAAAAAAAAACAGCAGCTGCTTTATTAATACTTTTTATTTGTATGTGGAAACTAATCTGATACCATGGTGATGGGCAGACTATATTAAGCTTCGAGAGACAGAGATATGAGAGACATTCTGGGGTGTGTCTGCTCTCACCCCCACTGCCTTTCTTGCTCCCAAACCCCACGCCTCAGTCGAGACCCCATGGGAAACTGCCCTGGCAGCACTTCAGGAAGCGATGCCCAGCCAGGCCAGTTCACCCATTGCAAGGAGAGGTACTTGGCTAGAGATGCCAGCTCCCATCTGTGAGCCCAAATGGCTCTGCTCAGCCTCTGCTCAGCTCAGGAGGGCCTGGCACATTTACATGGTAAAAAACAGCCCTTACCTTTGGCAATCAGCTCCTCCAGCTCTTGGTCAAATCCTTGTCGGTGGCATTTCCTCCAGAGCCCCATGTTGGTCGAGTTGTACTGTCTGTTGCACTCATCGACTGCGCTCATAGCAAAGATCTGCCTCCTGTTTCTTGCCAAGAGGAGTTTCCCTTCCCAGCGGTCCAACCTAGACCTGCTGGCCCTGAGAGGCAGGTTGTTGTTGGAATTATAAATGAAGCCAGGATCATTTCTCTTAGTGGTGATGCTCTTGCACCTCTCTCTGTGCTTCCTGGCATCAGTTTCGTACCAATGGTCAGAGCAGATTGCCACAGCCAGCATGCCCAGGGCACAGAGAGCTAAAGAGAGGCCAGCATACAACAGTAACCTTCCAGCAGCCATACCTCAGCTTCACAGAAACACCATGGACATCTTCACAACAGGCAAAGCCCTTGAGCGTGAGACCACGCAAAAAACCTCCGGAGCAGCTGCTAGGTGTCACTTGGCAGAGACTGCCTCAAACATCCCAACTCCCGTGGCTCACATCCACGCTGCAGAGGGATGCTGAGAGCGCTACAAAGTTCTGCCCTGGAGGCAGTCCTGGAGTCTCATCTGCCTCTGCTCCTCTGTGGAAGAGACCTGGCGAGGAGAAACACAGCCTTCCACCTCGAAGCCAGCAACCCACCTACTAAAGATGTCCTGCTCCCCTCCACCACGAGCACCGAGCGACAAGGGCTGATGGGTTATATCCCCCCTGAAGCTGAAAGCTACAGCTGTTTGATCAGTCCATTAATCTCTTTCAATCTGGCCAGCTCGGAAACCCAGAAGAGATGGCTTTCAGATCAGCAGGCTCACCACAGCATCATCACAGGACAGAAAAGTTCAACAGCTAGAGATCTCCCGCTTGCAAGCAGCCGGGTATCCGGGTTGCAGGAACGAGTGACTTGCCTTTTCTTTTGTCAGCGGCTCAGCGAGAGCATCATCGTCTGGACGGTCGGTCGTTTGCTTGGGTTTAAAGCGGGGTCGAAGGGGAGGGAGCAGGAGGGGGGAGCAATCTGTTGTTGCTGCTGCCGCTGCTGTTTTAAGTCGTGGCTAAAACACAACCTCCTCGGCTGGATCTGGAACCGCAGGCATGCACAGGTCTCTCTCTCGCTTAGCAGACTTCGCTGACAGTCACTGACATCTTGGCTTCGGAAACACCTCGGCTTCTCTCTGCCAGCCTTGCCATTCACTCGCCTGCTTTTGTCGTCTGCGCTGTCATCCAGGCAGCGTTAACGCCACGGCCCCTTCCCCGGAGCGCCCCGGCAGCGCTTCGGTTCTCCTCCCTCCCGGCGAGCGCGGCGCCGACCCTCCCCGCTCCCGGGCCGGGAGAGGCGGCGGGGGGACCTGCCGCGACCGCCCGCCTCCCGCTAGGCAGCACTGGAAGCAGTCCTCGGCCCCGGCATCGTGGGGTTTTTTTCCACCACCACCACCACCCCCTTTCCGCTGGTATATGAAAAAAGGCTTCCTTCGTCCCCGGCGCTGGGATGTGTTGTGCACAGTTTGCCTAACACGGCGGCACGTTAGCCATCTGCAAGATGAAGGCGGGCAGGCAGGGCTACGGCTGGCTGAAAGGATGCTAAGGAATGGGGAGGGGAGGGAGGTCGGGGGAAATCAAACCAAAACAAACCGGGGGGTGGGGATGAGGATGGGGGTGGGGGGGAGGTTACACACACCTTACGCGGGGAGAGGAAAGCAGCCCCTAACAGTTGTCAACAGCTTTCGGTCTGCACCATTTCTCTGCCATATGGGCCGATCTCCACGTCGGAGCTGAGATTTTTAGCTCAGCAGCTTCATACGAATCGTATCCCCAGCATCAGCAGTTATATATTCAGACATATTTTTCTTTCTCCTTAAATTTCCACTCCCTTTCTCTCTAATGGGAATAACTCACCCATTTTGTAGAGATCAAGTGCAACAGAAGGCGAGCTGGAGTCCCCAAGCTTTAGAAATCTCATTTCACCGTTTTTAACCCAAATAAGAGCAAATCCAATCTTCTGTACACCTGGGAATCTTTCCTTGTTCAAACACCGAGCCCTGCAGCCTTGGCTAAAGCCTACAGACAGAGAATACAGAGCGCTGAGCCAAAAGCCAGTGATGTCACCCATGCAACGTGAGACTCATTTCTTATTTCTCTAGCCTCCTTAAAGATAAACTGCACCACTTCCCAGGCAGGAAATGTCGAAGCCTTACTTTCTTAAGAGGGGAAAATGTAAAACCTGGATTTAACTGGATCCTCCTCAATCTTGGTCACAAGCCCTTACATTGTGTCAACCAAATCCAAGACAAGCAGAGCTGTTTCTTACTGCACCAAAAAAATCCCAACCTCCTATGTAACACAGAGCATGAGCTTGGAAAAAACCCTGGATTCAAGACCTGTGCGGTTCAGAAAACTGAGGCCTCCAGACTCTGAACTGCACTATTTAAAAAGGAAATAAGCACAGCCATTTCCCTTGCATCAAAAAGAAAGGGATCTTGCATCAAAAAGCATCTGGGATCCTGGCACACCCCGTCACAGCATCCTGGAGCTGGCAGAGGAACCTAGTTAGCCCCATCCAATATTTGGCTCCTACACACCAATGACTCCACAGCATGAATAGCAAACAACGCAGTCACTCCTACTGCACCAAAAAGTCCACAGCCCAGTGTCTCTCCATGGCCAAGTCACCACAAAAATCTACATCCACGCTGGATCCTATCAGCTTTTGGCCCTTGAAGCCCAAGCCATGTCATCTGAACAGAAAATAAGCACAGCGTTTATGGAACCCCTGGGCTGGTGACAGCCCTTGGCCCCAGGAGGGGAGTACTGTGATTTTGCTAGCTTTTAACCCTAGCCACACAAATTGTACTTGTTCCAGTGGGGAGAGCAGAGCGGGGACCACATAGCTCTTCAGGTATCAGAAACACATACCTGGATTTTCTTGTGGAATAAAGCTGCATCAGAAAAAAACACAGCTGGATCCTACCAGGATTGTATCATCAATAAAGGCAAGATGTCTCCTTCCATTTTACCTGGCAAAAACAGGGCCCAAGTCAGATGGGATTTCAGCTATGGAAGGTCATCTCTCCCATTAAACCATTTTTGGTTTGAAATGTACTGTATTGTCTAACCCCCTTGCATGATTACAAAACTTGCAAAGGAAAGTTGATCATCCAAACCACAGGCACTGTGATCATCCACATCCTCTGAAATACCTCCATTGCAAAATTTCAATGTTATGTTATGAATATTAACTGTACCTTAAAAGCTCCAGAGTTAATTGTTCAATTGAAACAAGGCACTGGTTTAATTTTTAAATTTTTTTTAGCAGTAACTTCCCTCTGTTGTTCATAATAAAGGCAAATATTTAAGCATCTAAGGCTTTTTAAAAACAGTTAAGCACAGGTGGATCCACTTCTATGACTTGATTTTTCAAGCAACTACATGTCAGTACATAAAAAGAATTAAATTTTATAGTGGGCTTGGAGCAGCCATACTTGTCTGTTCAGAGATAAAATTTAGAGGTCTGTGGTCAAAAAGCTGCTGGCTCCTATAAGAAGATGGCAAACAGGTTTCTTGCATTGCACCCACACAGAGATGAGACTGCACCTGGATTTCTTCATCAATTTTTAGCGTCAAGTCCCAAGCTGAAGGATGAGAACAGGGAACAAGCCTCATGTTAACAAATGTCTTTTTTGGCTGATAGGATTGTTGGATTTTTGATTTAAGCACAACAGTCTGCTATATTTATTCTCTATTCAGACTGAACTGAAAGACTGGAGGTAACAGCAAAATGGAGGATCCAGCTACTAGAGCTATTTTTCTCATGATATTAGCCAAAGATACATTAGGGGATAGGAAAATCATACAGTGTAATCATACCTACATTTCTTTTCTAGTTAAACATTACGATTACAGTCCAAAGAGACAAGATTTGTGTGGACCCAGGTAGGTCCAGGTGACAGGCTTTTCCATCACACTCCAAGGCAGCAAGAGAGTTTGGGGCAGAGGGACTTTTGTACCTGCAGAAGCCAGACTTATGCCCTCTTCTCATTCTTAAACATGGGTTTCAAAGCCAAAAATTGGCATGCAGTTCCAGGTTTTCACTTTTTCTCTGAAATGGCATTTCAGTGGCAGTTTCTATGCATTTTTATTTTTTTGCTCACATTTGTAGCTTTATCAGATAGCAATCTATATCCTCCTCCAAGTCATCTTAAATATATAAATGTAGGAGAGAGTGTTGTATTTCAAATGAGCTCCACTTTAACTCTTAGAATTAAAGATTTCTCTCCCTCACCATCATTGTCCCCTTCTTTTCAGGAGGGGCAGAATATTGCTTGCTGCAGGCGTTAGGAACCTTTCCTCCGTCTCTTCCTGGGATTATTACAGACAGCCCCTTCTCAGCGCAAACAGATCATTATTAAATTCTCTTCCTCCCACCCCACCCCCACCTCGCCACAGGGGGAAAAAAAACAATTCTTGTTGATCTTCAGATGAATGTAAGCTGGGAGAAAGGCATTTAAAAAAACAAAACAAAACAAAACAAAACCTCCACGCACACTTGGGCATGTTACGTGGAAACCGCTCTCTACAGTGAATTAAGGGCATCTTGGCAAAAAGGCAAGTAACTCATGGGTCTTGAATGAATCGGAAAGGGAAAATGCAGTTTTTCTAAAGGACTGAAAGATGAGGCTTTCTTTTCTGCAGGTTACGATTTCAGTGATACAGAGGGAAAGCTAAAGCACATGGGTGAACAGGAAAAATGTCTGAAGGCATGGGACAGGGAAGCAGAGCCCGGCAAGTCTGTTCAGAACAAATTCCTTGTGACAAGGCGTGCGTTGCCCGCTAGACCTCACCACGGATGTTGTCTTACAGAGAGGGACAGTCTCCTCTCCCTGTCCTCCCAGGATTGTTTCCGCCTTCCTTAGCATCCTCCAGCTACCATCACCCACCGCCTTCCAAAACAGCTTCAGACACCAAAGGAAGGAGAGCGCCTGTACCAAGGTACACACAGGCGAGGTGCTGGGTTAGAAGGGGGGAAGGACAGAGTTAATGGACAACCAATTGCAATTTGCTTTCTTCGTTGTTTTTTTTTTTTTTACATCAAAATGACCTCCACCATATTTTTCTTCTTCCTCCTCTTTTTTTTTTCTTTTAAAGAAAAAGAGTTCAGTGCCATCTAGTGGGGGAGGGGATTGAGCAAGTCAACGCGCTTCCCCCTTATCAGGATCTGTGCCGGTAACTCCGTTTATTCAACAGGGAGAGATGATCCCCACTATTCCCCTTCTCTCTTTGTGATCTTCATTTCCCAAGAGGTGATGCTTAATTTACATGGACTCCAGCCTTCATCCATTGTAAAGAACCACCTACTGAAGCCAAAGGAACTCATACTAGTGCTGTATTACTTGGGGTAGCACTGGCCCTGGAGGCAGTTCGCTGCTCTAATTACAGGATTTCAAATACAAGACAGTAATCAAATCAAACACAGATACAACAAATAATATCTACTAATATTTTTTTATCGTTCCAGTGCACCTTGGATACTGCTGTGGGTGAATCCTGAGCATGCCAGCCCTTCCACTAACACAGACGTAAAAGATGCTGCCTATCCCATAGAAGCATCTTATGGTAACTCCCAAAACACTTGACCCATCAGTCAAACAGATTTTGGGGTGTTCAGGTGAGTCAGAACCAAGCAGAGGCTCTATAAAGGAAGATCTGGAATATAAAACGCCACATAAAAGTTTGTCATCTAAAACCCAGGCATCTATACCAGTTTTAATGTTTCTTCTAGTATTTTTTTTTAACAGAGAAAGGCATTTTCAGAGGGAAACACCAGCCAGCTGCATAAACAGAAGCTCGCCATACGCACAGTCACGCACACAGAGATTAGGCAGACAGCTATGGATGCACTAGTGTTTAGCTGGGCACACACTAGTATCTAGCTGCACACACCAGCACCTACCTGGACGACTTCTGCCCTCCCCCCTGCCAACTCCCCAAAGGGATTTGTTTTGCTCTCTCTAAAAAAACCACATTTGGATTGCAAAATCAAGCAAGTTAGTGAATGCCAGATTTAAAACAACGCATGCAACATTAATTCTCCCCTTATGCAAACACATTATGATACAATCTTTAATTACATGACTTTTGTTTCCATGGGTCTCCTGCCTTTTTCAGTGCAAAGGATGGATGCTGCCCACTTAATGAACGCTATTCAAATTTTCTCCTATCCTTATCATCCAATGTGTGGTGCATGTACTATTTACTGCAGAGCATCCAGATCTTGCATTGAATACAGAATGATTAATTTCCTCATGGGCTTTTCTATAGTGGTGTTCTCATTGTAGTGTTTGAGGAGATTTTTTTTACAAACATCAATGAATTTATCTTCAGAGCTCCCTGCTGAGGAACACAGATAAAAGCCAATATTTTCAAACATGTCAGTGTATTTTGGGTGCTCAATTAAAGAAGCTTAGAACCAAAACTTTCAGTGTGCTTAGCACTTTCCTTCCTCAGAGAACAGCTCGCAGTCACCTTAGCTCTAGACACAGTGGGCAGTATTTCTATGAATTAGTGCATGGGTGACTGGAACTGGATACACAGAAAATGGGAACCACATGGACAGCAGTTGGGAAGAATGTCATTTATTTGAGTCACCCAGCTTCATAATAGCAACTGTCACAAAGGGTGAAATAAAATCCAATTTTCAATTTCAATTCAATTGCCTTAACCCTGTGACCATGATTTTTCCTACCTGTATTCCTCTACTAGTCTACTACACAACCTCCAAACTCTTTACCAAACAGCCACCATCTCAGGACTGCAGAGTCCCAGTTCATCCATCATCTACCATGAATAGAAACAGAGTTTGTGTAGAAAGTAGGGTCTGATCATGTATCTTACTTCATGAACACACGACACCAATGGCAATTCATGGGCAATTTTTACTCTGGTGTTTTCTTAGAGTCTTAATCTAGTGACCTGAAGTTGTGATGAACCAGAGAAGCATGCATGAGATGAGACAGAATTAATCAGGGGGTCAGGAGCTGAATGGAGTGTAGCATCAAAAGAGTAGATTTGTTCTGGGAGGAAGCAAAATGAATTGTTGGGCAGAATGCAGGAAGCCATGTAGGTGAGCAGTCCTATATCATCTTTTTCAATAAAGCTGAGGGAACAGCCAACACTAAATCGCCTCATACAGAGACAGGTAAAAGACAGTACCCAACTAAAAAGAACGACACTATAATGTTGTTTTTCCAAAGACAAAACCAAAAAAATGACTGGGGGCTTTCCACTAAAATTGCTTCCTCCAGTGAAAACTTACTCTTTATTATCTAGCTGTCAGCTGTCAAACCCACATCACTACTAACAACCTAAGGCTACACTGTGGACACAGTTAACTATGTATGATAACCACTGTTTCTCATCATAACATCTCCAAGAATATTTTTAAGCTCACACAAAATAAGGATGAACTTTTTTAAAGCAAATTATAATTAAACTTTCCCCCAAAGTGCCCAGTGCAGACATCATGCTTGAAAAATGTCAGCCCAAGCAGTTAAAGTTTAGCAAAGCTATAAACTACTGAAAACAAGGGCTGATAGGCAAACTTAGTCAAATGAAGAGATTGTCCATGCACCACCTGAACACAGACTTGAGTGTTCAGGGGCACTCTGGTAAACTGCGGAATAACTTGGAACCTATCACTCCATCTTTAAAGGTCTTGCCACAAATTTTAGCTTCTTCAACCAGGTGGTAGGATCTAAAAGTGTACCACACTCACAACTGAGTGCTAAAGTGACTGAGGAAAGCCAGCCTTGTCCCTGTCTCTGTTGAGTTCTGAGTAAACAGTGAAGTTCTTGCAATGTCAGAGGAGCATCAAGAAAATACTTAAGAAAAAGAAAAGGTCTACATTGCACACGTGTAAGTCTCTGTTGTTACAGGGAGTTCTGCTGGGCTAGGAGACTACTCAGCCAAAGCACAAAGGCAACCTTTAGCCCTCAGGGCTATTTCACATTCATCTCCCTGCAACAAAAAACACATCTTAGACCTTGCTTTCACAACCTGAGATTCAGCTTCACTGTGGTGCTCCCTGTGATCACAGCAGGCACGCTGTTATGCCTCCTGCTTATTGTCTTGCCAACTTGGTAGTCAACATCTTCATATTCTACAGCTCCTTCTCCTCTGAGTTGGACTTGATTTCACATGAACTCTCTCCCATTTCTCCAAATGCCTTGCTAAGAGGGCTATTGTTTCATATAGCCCCCATATTTCCCCCGGTTCACCTTATGGATGCATCATGCCCAGCCTCTTACCCTAAATCCTGCTGCAGGAAAAAGCCATGACTTGCTGCAGTGACGAAGGTGACATTGCTCTGAATGCAGGAGTTGTACAGCAAGGTTACTTGCTGCCTAAAGCCAGCTACAGAAGGAAGATGGCTCTCCGACATTGCCATCATTGGGCTCATCTGAAAACACAGATATTACTTCTCATTAAAATTCATAGATCTTGCAACTTTTATAGAAATAGCAAGAAGAATCCAGGATGGCAGAGATGAGATGTTAGGGCCAAAGAGTACTGACTCAGAGCAAAAGCTCAGACTTCTGGCTGCCACTAATAAGCATATTTTGTAAAAAGTCACTTTTATTCTTAAAGCTACATCTAACACTTTCATCTTCAATACATTAAAGCTTGAATAATTCTGATTTTGCTGTAGTGCATCAATATTATTTCATATGGGCAGTCTAAGATGAAGGTGCATCTGCAGTACTGTTAGTTTGCTCGGCGTGGCAAGTCACGCTGCACAACCTTCCCTAAACTTCTGACAGATTTCAGAACCCATTCTTCATTCCCAGAGAGATTTCTGGACATGGGTTCTATCAGTAGATATTTGTTAACTGATCTACTGAAAGAGCCACAGTCTCTGTAGACCACTAACATGGTCTTTGGTAATGAATCTATCTCATCTGTAATTGGCTCCCAGCTGCCAATTCAATTTGTTTCTTCTTTTAGTTACAAAAGAAGAACAAGGATTAGTTAGAAATCAGAATTCATAGATCATAGGAAATGATCATAGAAGGGACTGTAAAGAAAACCAGTAAGCAAAAACCAAAAATAGCACCTGCTTAGAAAAACTATATTCTCTAAAAGCAATTCATTTTGGAACATGACTCAGAAGACCTCGATCTTCATGTATTTCATTTGGCTGTGAAGTCCTAGCAGAGTAGATTCATTTAAAATCAAAAAAAGAAAAAAAATATATACATAAACATTGTGTGTCTCTGTAAAAGCAGCTGACATCTAGGATGATAAACTCTCTATTTAGACACAAGTATGCTGCTATTTTCAACGGTTTTGCATTTATCTGTCCTCATTTATTGTCACCAACAATATTTGCATGAAAAGAAAGCATTTGGTTCCTCAGAGTTTGTTCACTCATGCAGTCCCCACCTGAAACATTAGCACTGTGATATCACAATTGGTTGTCGAGGAATTGATTAGATCAAAAAGAGAGGATTAGAGCTCCAGGTGGGAAACACACAGCAGGAAGAGATGAATGCCTAAGCAAGAAGACCTAGTTTCTATGCAATTGCCATCGGTTTGTTAGTCTTAACAAAGAATAAAGGAAAGAGGAGGAAAGAAAATCTATACATTTTGGCAGAATTGCTACCAGTGCTCATTTTCTAAGAGATGGCCCCAGCTCTCTAAGGACTATTCTTCTTCTGTCAACACTGAGTTGAAATCACAACAGCAGTTAGTTTCACATGCCATTGTTATTTTTTATTGAAAATTGCAATCCAATATATTATACCACTAAATCTGATACACAAAATGAAGCCTTTACAGAAACCTACAGCTTGATGTCTCTCTTCTAGAGCACCTTTCAGAAGCTGGGCATCTCAAAGGGCTTTACAGCAACAGTGTAGATGCTTACGGTGCAGTGAATGGATGCAAACTCTGTAGGTACAACGTGTTAGAGGGAAATGCCTGTTTAGAGTGTCCAGCCCAGACAGTGAGTAGCTTTCCTCCCCACATATCTGACTTAGGGCCAGAGTGATCTCTGCAGTCCTGTATTCAAGAGGATTTATGGTTGGAGACCCCACACAGCAGCTGACCATCTGCCAGTGACCCACATGCCGTCAGCAGCAGCTCCGATTGTGAAGACCTTGTGGAAAGCTAGGTTCTGCAGGCGCAGCCCCTTGCTGCCATTTTCAGGAATCCCGTTCAGAGCAGAACTGACCCATTACTGGGGCAGACTGGGGCCACTCCAGCCAGGTTGGACACAGTTGCATTTCAAAGTTCGGTAGTAGTTAGCTGCTTGTCTGCTCAACTGATGGAGGAAGAGCACTCCAAGGCATCTCCAGCACTTCCAGGAATCCCAGTGTAACAATAGCTCAGCAGGACATCTCTAAGACCATGGCAACAAACGTATCCCTGCTTTAAATACCATGTTAGCACGGAATACAACAAGGCCATTCACAGAGCAGGACTGAGCCTCCACCACTGAGGGCAAGCAACAGACACCAAAAGGTCTTAATGCCTCCAGAAAGTAGTTTGTGCAGACTACCCACCACAGCAGGGCAAAATGAGGAGTTTGATATGCTTTCAACAATTATTTGGAGTATTCAATCACCTGCAACATAGTCATTATGGCTCCTAACTCTGAAATTGTTCCAGTGAGAACTGCTGTGCCATGAAAGACATACATTTATTCACCTTTGCTGTAAAGGCCTCAATAAGTACCCACCACCCAAGAAACAATGGAGAGTACTAAGCCTTAATGCCTTACTCTGATTGTCCAACAGGTATGTTAAAGAGACTGGCCTGCAAGAAGCTAATTCTCTTGATTGTTTCCAGAGAAATGGACTAAGGAACAAAACTTCCTGAAGACAAAAATGGAAAAAAGGAAACCTGGGACTCACAGCCATAAAATCTGAAGCAGGAATTTTTCACACGAAAAAGGGAACAGATGCCCAGAGAGCACGTATAGGAGCAGGGCTTGTTCAGCCTGGGTACTGGCAAGGTCAGAGAGAAAAAAACGTTTGCAGCTCAAAAGACAAGCTCAAACTGCAAGAATAAAGATCCTGAATACTCCCCAAAACCTGCCAGACAGACAGAAGAATGCTCCCACAGGCTGAAGAAACGGAGACTGGGAAGTGCATGCAGGATTAATTATGTTTCTCTAGGCAGGCAAATTCTGAAGCAAAGAGCAATGCTAGTTACTAGTGCTGTGCAAGGTCACTGAGTGTATTCTGGGGCATCATAAACGGCAGCTTCATGTCACCCACCAGAACTGGAGCAAAGAACTTCAAACTAAAACCAAAGAATTATCTGTTTACACGGATCTGCCTCCAAAAGACTGTAGAAGGGGAAAAGGCTGATCAGTGATGTTTAGGTCTACAAAGAGTGCTACCAACATGACTGGGTACCTGGGAGTCCAGCCAAATCTTGGAAAACCTGCTGACTTGCAAATAGAGGCAGTCAGAAGTGGATATCTAGAGTTCTCCCAAAGACCTAATGATGTATCCTGTGATCAGCGTTGGTCGGGATACGCAAAGACAAGAAGGTACTTAAACTAGGAAAACAGAGAGAAACCTCCATTGGGATGCACTATAGAGATCAACAGGGATATACAATATCAAAGCCTGCCAAAACTCAGGGGAGCCAACAGCTCACAAACCCAAGAGGTCCTGATCCAAGACAGCATCTTGACAAGAATTCAGCATGCAGAAACAGAAATATGAGCTCAAACAGACCTCGCCAATCTCCTTGGATTTTCTGTTTAAGAGATTGATGTCTTCCTGAAAATTTTACTGCTGGAACATTTTTATTCGCTCTTTTTTTTTTTACACTTGGTGAAACAGAGTTTGAGATGGACAGCTGCTTTGACCCCATTTGAAAACCTTGGTGGATGTCCTTTCAGATGAATTCTGCAAGGAATGATGGAAGAAAAACTACAAAAGCTTTTATCATCAGTGAGCCAGATGTCTCCATTATTTCTTCTCTTTTCAGCTGATTCCATCATTTAAATATTTTTCCTTTTTTTCCTCCCCCCTGCAATACTTTGTTCCAGCCAAAAAAGATGCGACTTTGTTATTGTTGCCTTTAAAAACTTTATATGCGCGTTGTTGGTAAAGTAACAATAATACTTCTGTAGTGTGTTTTTTTCACTAGGGGAAGCTGGAGCATTTTCTAAGAATCAATTATTCTTCACAACCCATTTCTGAAGCAGACATTATTATCCCCAGTTTACAGAGGGATGAAATGGCAGACAGGTTAATTAACTTTCTTAAGGTCATTCAGTGAGTTAGTAATGGAGCTATGAAAAAACAAGATTCAACATTTCTCATTCCCACTCCCTTGATCTAACCACTAAGAAATATTCCTTCTCTTCAGTCTTAAGTACTTCATTGAAATCACTGATCATTTATTCTGACATATTGTTGAACTATAAATTAGGCAGTCTAAATGACAAGCATGTAGATGTGTGGCGATCTACAGCACCCTCCCCTCACTTGCCCGTTCAGCTTCATGCACCCCCTTCTATGCTCGTCTGCCATTAAAAATGGATGTGCTACAGTTCTTCTGGAGAACTGCTGGTACCATTTCAGGCATCAGTCCAAGGGCACCATGAGAGAGAGGAAGAGCACTTGCTCCCTTTCCCCAGGAGGTGAGAAGGCTGCCTCAAAAGCCCAGCTCTCTGGGAAAGCAATAAGCTCAAGATGCCAACTGACTTTGAAAAATAATTTCTATTTTTCTTCTATGCTGCATCTCCCTCCCAAGTGTTTCCAGTGTCAGATAGCTGGAGTGTCAGTATTTAATAGCTGCATCTTTGTAGATTTCACTCTGTGGCACTCGTTTGATGAGTTATTTTAAAGTCAAAATATCCTTCAAATGCCCACCCAAGGTCTGTCAGTCTTTTAACACACCACATTCTCTCCAGAGGGATTTGCATTGCTAGATGTCTCCATGGCTCAGTGTGAATCGCTGCGCAACAAAATACAATTGAAGTTCACCAATTAATCATGATCATATAAAAAATTAATAACAAATGTGTTCTAAACACAGATGTAGCCAATGCAGTTTTACCAAATGCTTAGAGGGTCCTTCTACTTGACTCAGATGATTTTGTTCCCTTGTGTCAATATTTATAACAAGAAAATGTTAGAGATCGTCTTACAGCATGAGATGATAGTTCTAAGCGTAAGACTTAGAGTGAAGTTGATTACTGTGTCATACAGGAACTACTCAAATGCCTCGTTTCCAAGATCAAATGAAACAAGTTCAGAGTCTTCTTTCCTCATAAGTGTCAATAAACAAGCACCAATAAGCAAACTGGCATCCTCATATTTTTTTTCTTTTTGGATATACCTTAGTCTTCTCAGGACAAAGTCACAGTGTTGCTTTTTGTTAAAACTAAAATGCATACATAGGAGGAATTAACCAGATAAGTAATTCCAGATCACTATTGATCATATAAAATAATTCCAGATAAAATCCTGCCAACTCGTCGTAAAAAGGTCTTCCCTGTACTTTATCATGAAGTCTCTTCCCCACACACACTATTTTTTTCCCTCTCTGCATGTGCCCTATGCATGTTTCTTCACTCCCTTGATTTCTTTCCTTCACAACAGTCCCCATGCAAAGAATGCCCATGTTATCTCTGAGGCCCACATCAACTCACTCTCCTCTTACTCCTTTCTAGGGTTTTACCTTTTTCACTCACCCATCTGCTACTGATTTTCTTCTAAATAATTGCTGATGAGTCCAACCACTTTGCTTTATTTACAACAAAAAGCTCAGGAGGATCTAACAACATGTCCGTAGAATTCAGCTCATCACAAGCCCGTTCCAGCTGTCAGCCTCTGCTGCTTCCTTCCATTCCCTGTTATTATCATCCCCTAGCGTGTCAAGTCTAATTTGGACTGTAAAAACCTCAGAGTAGGGATGTTCACTTTATGTGTCCAAAAGACTCTATGCACACTTACAGCACTACATAAACAGCATTACATTGGTCTGTTTAGAGAGGTGGCTTTGCATAGCAGTTTGTATGCCACCAGCTCCAGGAAACGCACGTCTGGCTCTTGTGCATCCCATCTCCACAACCACCCCATCATTCTGCACTACCGTGACAGTGGATGAGGTTCACGGGGATGAAGGAGTGGGACATAAATGTCTTCCACTCCTGCCACCTCCCCACAGTGATAACTAAAAAATTCAGCAAAGAAACACCTTCTGTGACTAGAGGTGCAGTAATGAAGAGCTTGGACGTCAACCTGAATGTCAAGCACTAGCAACTAAACCAGGACTGCAGCCACCTGTATAGCGACGATGGTAATTGTTCCCAGGGATGCACGTTACAGCACTGCTAAGCAACCTGACTGGTCTGTCTTAACTTGTTCTCATCATGTGCAATATCTCAGGGAGAGTGACTTGGACAAAGTCCTCCACCATGAAAAGATGAAAAGCATCACCCAGTGAGCTTAAACTCCCCAGCAGAACCTAGGGAGAACCAGTCCCTCAGAAGAGGTGCTGAAGACCAGTTATGGCTACATGGGTTGCAAAGCAGACCATGGCTCCACCTCTGCAAATTTGTAGATGGGTTGAGTTGTCACTTTGTTGACTGTTGTGACCTTGATATTCCTTCCTGAGTGCCTGCACGCTGCCTTACTAGCTAACACACTAACCCTGGCTGGGAACTTTGCGAGTAATTCTTCTCATAACCACAGTAATAATAGTGATATAGTAACGAAAACATGCTCTTGTGAGTGCACATTTTTCCTTTATTCCTGGTCTCAGATTTAATATTTGCATGTTATTGCATGGCTGACAGAAGGAACAATTGGTTGTAGAAGAAAAAAGCAGAAGAAATGAACTAATACTGACCTGATTGTATGTGTGTGCTTCCATCACACCAAAAAAGCTGGAGCTCCTCACGAGCACAGAGTTATACATTTGTGTTCCTGCAATGTATAGCATTGCAGGCAGCAATGTCTGTGTCTCTGAAGAGAAAAACCATGGTATTCCGACTCCTTCCTAGTGATCCAGAGCTGTGACGTGTAACTCTCAATAAGAAAGTCAGTTTGCCTTCTGCCGTGACCAGGAACACTCATAATTCTCACATCAGCCTAATCCACTAAAGTCTCTACTCTGAAACCCAGCAGAGTAACTTCAGACAATCAAACACCAGGCTGATAATGTTGCTGGAACATAGAAACGGAACCAGAACCGCGCTCTTTGGTCCATTTTTAGGGAAACCAATAGTTTGAGGGAAAAGAGTTTTTTCAATGTTTTTCAATGGTCTATATGCCACTTCTCTGAGGTTGTGTAACATGGAAGAAAAACTGGATATTGTCATTGATGAGAAGAAATGAGATCAAACTGACATAGTTACTGAAACAGGAAAGATGATTTACCAAATTGGAATATTAAAATATTTTGCCACAATCCTTTTAAACAAATAAAGAATTTTGAAGATCTGAGAAGTTAACAGCACAAGATAAACCAACATCATTATTTTAGAGATGCAGAGGCAGTAACTTGTCCCAATTAACCCCATTGAGGAGGCGTGGAACGGAGACAGCTACAGAGAATCTAACGACTTATTCCTCCAATGTGCAAAAAGTGTGCTCAGTTTGGAGGTGTATGAGGAAAAAGCCCCAAACAGCCAGCAGCCATATCTCATTAGAGTTTATAAAACTTATTTTCTGTTACAGAAGTAATTCCAGTCTATATGGAATACGTTATTTTGGAGCTCATAATGTTTAATTGATTTAATCATGGGACAAAAAAATCGGTGGTTTCTTAGGAGCCAGCAATCACAATTTGATTATAATAAGCGAAAAGGACAGTCCTAGCCAGGGAAACATTCTCCTACACACACACAGACGCTTCAGAAAGACTATCTCCATCAAGATGAGATGATGAGAAAAAAAAGATTCAAAAATAGAGATAGAAATGTAAATGAGAATTCTTATCATCTTACTCCGTAGTCTAGAAGTCATGATTGCATAATTAACAAAATGGCCAATTTTGGCTGAAGGACAATTTTGGCTCAGCAGCAGGATGAAGGCAACACTCAGAAGTTAAAAACATAATATAGAATAATGTGTAAAGGCAAAAATATAGGAAAAATGTTCTGGAGTATAAAAAAAAAATGAAGACTAAAGAAAAAGCATGAGTGATGTAACTCCAGACAGTAAAGTGAGGAGTGCAACAATGCTGACATGTATGACTATATAGAGATGGTAAAATAGCACAAAAGTGACAGAAATGGTAAAAACTTCTATTCCCTCCTTAGAAAGATTAAGGAAAAGGGACTTTATTGTCTAGCTAAAAAAAGAAGCACTTTTCAGTCTATTAGTGAGTAACGAAGATGGCAAACAACATCTACTAGAACAGAACAAGTATTTTAAAATTAGGGTATCTAGGCAACTTTTGCGTAACAATCCTCGAAGAATTGGCAAAAGAAATCTCAGGAATGTTAATTTTAATAAATCTTGGAATATGAATGAAATTACAGATCGTGCCAACATTCAAAAAGGGCAGGAAAGCTGTCAAGGGTGCCCAGGCCACAAGGCTGATCTGCCCAGGGCAAGCATGGAAAAGGCAACAGAAAATTAATCAAGGAAGGACTAACAACGTATTTGATGCTAGTTAATACATGCTCTTCTAGAAAACAGACCCAGCCAGCCAAACACACTTTCATTCTTTGATGGCATTACACGTTTGCCTTATACATGTAATCACCTGAGTGTCATTTACTCAGATGTTTGCACAGGGCCTGATTTAGCACCTCCTGGTGCTGATTAAAAATTAGGATAAATCGAGCACTGAGAAGGCCCGCATAAAGCGGGCTTGGGAGGAGGTGGTGGTGTGGAAGTGCTAGAAGGCCAGGCCTCAGGGCTTTCCCGCCGCTCTCCTTGTCCCCCAGCCAGGACCAAGCTTGGGGACGCGAGGGTGAGTGACCCCGCAGGCGCGGGCAGGGGACCCGCATCGCCACCGAGCGCCCCCACAAAATGGCGCCCGATGCGGGGAAGGAGCGGCCGCTCCGCTGAGGTACAGCGCCAACGGCCGCTCCCCAACGGCCGCCCCTTCCCGCCTCGCGTCAGCCGACGCGACGCGACGGGGCAGGCACCGCGCATGCGCCGCGGCGGACGGCAGGGCGGAGGGGTGAGCGGTGGGGGCGGCCATGGCTGCCGGCTCTCGCCGTCCTTGTCGGGAGAAAAGGGGGAGCGGGGCCTGGGAGTGTGCGCGGAGAGGGGGGAGGTGGGCTCCAGGCCTTCGCCCCGGGGGGCTCGGCCGAGGCCACGCCGCCTCCCGGGCCCTGCGGCGGGACCCCGGGCCCTGCTGGGGCTGCCGGGCGGGGAGCCGCTGGCGGCGGTTACCCTGAGACGCGGTTGGAGCCCGCGGGTGGGTTTCCCTGCTCGCCCTCCTGGAGGGAAGCAAGGCGGCGGAGCTGGAGGGGACAAGGTTGTGCTGGGCTCTGCCTGGTTTCGGTGGCCCGGGGCAGCCTTCTCTTCCCCGTGTGGTCATGGAAAAATCAAAAGTAATTCTGGAAACAGGTCTCCTGGCATGTGTTAAATAAGAAGGAAGCGGTCTGAAGCAGGCTAGCGCATCGGAAAGAAGAAAACTCATCCTGGGCTGGGGAAGCAAGGCTTTGAGTAGCAGTAAGGAGTGTGGAGCAGGTGAAGAAGCAGCTCAGCGTGGTGGTTTTGCTTTGGGCTTAGGTGTGTTAATTACCAGTAGGTGATCCTGAAAATATCATCGCTGTTAAGTGGCAAGAACAAAATTGTTCTGGTAGCATCTGGTAGAATCAGAGGTTGCCCTAAAGCAGGCTTTGGATAGCTCTGGCACTTGGTGTTTGTAGGGTTTGCCCTTCTCATCTCTCAAATGTTTTTTGACTGGCAAGGATTAATGGAGGTTTCCAGCCGAAGGTGCTTGGGCTATTTAGATTCCTCTAGTGATTCTGAAGTGAAAACCAGGTCCCTCAGACTGGTTTGTGTTGTTCAGGAGCTAGAGGTATCTTCATTTCAAGGCTGCATTTGGAAGAGTTTAAGCAGGCTTTGTATTTGAGTTGAATCTGGTGATATTTTTCAGAGTGATGATGTGATGAAGAGTTTTGGGGATAACTTGTTGCTTTATCTCTGAATATAGGAATTAGGACTGGCTGTTCTGAAGTGGATAATTTAGCAAAACTTAGTGATTGTTCCCCCATGTAATAGATGCTCAAGTTGAAGTGCTGCCCTGCAGTCATTTAAGAGCTTCTATCTTCTCACACTAGGCCTGCTGCCTTAACTTGAGGTCTCTGACACTTTGCCTTCCCTTCTGTTACTCCTTCCATTCTTCTCTTTGATTCAGATTACTTGTATGTTTTTCATGCTTGAGTATTTTTTCCTGTTTCCTTTCTAATGCTTTGCTAACAGGAGTAAATCAGAGTAGATGGTTGTACATCAGGTCCTCCAGTGGGCAGACATATGTAAGTGAGGTTATGAATACTTCAGACTGGTGTTATTAAGCAACAGGCTCCCTGTTATCTACTAAAATGAATTTAGCCCTCTGCCACTGATTAAAGAGCATACAGCAGGGACAAGAATAATTTTTTATGCTCATCTTCTGGAATCAGCTGTGCAATACTTACTAAAACAAGAATTTAAAACTTTAGCATAAGTGTCGTTCACTTGAACGTGAAGTCTCTGGAGACTTATGTCATCACTTATTCAAAAAGGCACAGTACAGGCAACATACAGCTTCAAATACAGGATTATGGGACTCTTGTCTATTACATCCCATTCTGCAAAGAAAGAGTAAAGATGCAAAGAAGAGGAGAAATGGGGAGGAGTAGGAAAGCTGAGAGAAAACCCTTGTGCATGTTCCTTTAAGGGTGTGAATGTTATCTCTGGTAGCCTAATAACAATGGTTTTGTCCTTGGAGCGTTTTTGTTGCAGAGGTGTCTTTAGATGGGAGATGACTGAAAGAGAATGGGAAGCTGCTGATGTGGGGCTTTCTTGAAAAAAAGAATCTAGCATGAGGAGATGATTTCTTTCCTCTCAAAATAAAAAAAATCATAACAGACTGAAAAAAAAAAAAGGGGGGGGGGAAAGACTATGGAAATGATCAAGGGAAGGGAGTTGTGATGAGAAAGACCTGTGTGCTTCATCTAGAGAAACATGATTTGTTTTATTTATTTTTACAGTTAATAGTCCATTTTTGCTAGATGTACTGTAACAGTGTTCGTACAGTGGTTTTAAATAGGGTGAGAAATTTTAATGAGGGAAAAACTCCAGGTTGCTTGCTCAGTACATTTAAGTGGTGTCTTGCCTTCTTGTATAGAAGTCAGAGGCTTTGCAGCAGGCACCGCTTTTGGCAGAGTTCACATTGTGATTTTTTTCCTGTGACTGGAGTTTAAAGGTAGCCTTAAGCAAGCCGAGTGGGATCTGCTAATAAACTGGCCATGGTAAATTGTGATAGGTACTTCTATAGTCTGTATAGCTGTCTTTAGTGTCCTGGTTAGGCTGTTAATTCTACCTGAATTAGTGTAGACATTCTTTATATTCAGGATTATGTACTGAGAATTAGACTGATTTCACGCAAGGAATGCATGACTTAAAATGTATGATCAGTCTGTGATGAGTTGTTTTGTGTGCCTAAATCATCTTACAGTTGTGGCCTTTTGTGTTTCCTTTTGCAGGAAAGTGCATCTGTCTATGTGTGCCCACTCTTCCTTGGGAGATGTCCAATGTTTCCAGTTATGCCCTTCGAATGGCCCGGCTGAGTGCTCAGATATTTGGAGAAGTTGTCAGGCCAACTGACTCAAAATCTATGAAAGTAGTGAAGTTATTCAGTGAGCAGCCTTTGGCCAAGCAGAAGGAGGTCTACAGCTGGTATCCTCCTCACAACACCTACTATGCTCTCATGAAGAAACTCCGTTACTTTGGTCTCTACAGGTAATCGCCGCGCTTAGAGGGTGGGAGCAGAACTGGGGATGGGAAGGGGGTAGGTGTGAGTTTTGTTACAGTTTTTTTCCTCAAGGAAAAGAGGAACATAGGAGGAGGTTTAGTTCAGAATATGGTGTCCATGGAAATAATGCACTTGATTGTTGCACTGAGGGCAAGGAGAGTAAAATACGTGGCTACTGTCTAAGTAACTTTTAACATAGCTTTTGTGAGAAAGACTTTAGGTGTAGTTATGGGCAACCAGTTACTTAAGAAATAGTTCTTGCTTTGGTGTTGTGGGGAAGGGATGAGAGCTTTTCATAGACAAGACTCGGGTCTGTAGATCTGAATACGGCAAACAAATGTGCTACAAAAAGATGATGTTACCTTAACACAAAAATTGCACTGAGACAATCTTACCATATATTCCTCAATCATTCAACAGCTAATAAGTGAAATTTAGAAGAGAAGGAAAGTCTACGTTAGGCTGGAGAGGCTTTTTATCCTTAAAATAAGTTAAGTTAAATTAAATTCAGATGCGGTTTAAATAGCCTTGTTGATTCCAGCTTCATCCAAATCAGTTGTCTGCTTTCTAAAGTAATTTCCACAGTCTTGAGTAGGAAAAACTGCACTGCTGAAGAACATCAGCAAGAGTCAAATGCAATCCTTTGACTTCAGTCAGGTAACACTAAAGAAATCCCTTTAAAGTGAGGCTGCTAACCTTGTAAAGTTAAAACAGATTAATTTCTGTTGCTAGTATCACGATACTAGCCATCAAGGATTGCATCCAGGATGCTCTTGGTGTAGGTGGGCATGCAAACAGTTTTTAGAATAGCTGTCTGTTGACACAGAAAGCCTCAATGACAGGATAATGTTCTTTGTGCTTCTCCTTCCCCTTCTAATCTCAAGTTTCTTCTCTAGCCGCTCTGTGTATAGAGAGCTTGTAGGGGATCAGGTTTGCTGTCAGAAATAGGTAATGAAGAGTTGTAGAGTAAAAGGACCTGATAATAACTTGCAAGCTCTTTGTTTCTCTTCTAAAAGAGTTGTACTTAAAAATAGCAGTGCAGTAATCTTAGGCCACTTAAGATGCAGTTGTGACTTTTGAAGAATACTTTCACGCTGAAAAATACAGGGACAGAGATTAAAGAAAATTTATTAGAACACTATTGAGGATTCATTATCTCTGCCAGCCCCTTTATCCTCCTTCCTGTTTTATTCTCCTATTAAGATTCTACAAGTAGCTGATGCTTTCTTCATAACTCATTCTTGAAGTCACCTGAGAGTAGTGTTGTGTACAGTAATTACTGCTCAGCATGCCCCTGTTTTCTTAGAAGCTAATGACCTGAACTTAGTATCTAGCACAGAAACACAATGTGCTATTGCTAGACTGCTGAGCTAGATGAGAAGGGGGAAATTCTCATATTTGTCTCTTGCTGATTTTTTAATATTTTATTGCTAATTTAAACACAGTGGATCAATAAATGCAATGGAAATAATATATATCCACACACCATTTGTTGCTGAAAAGGGCAACCACGTTAGTTTTGAAAGTACCAGAGGAAACCTTTCATATTCAGTCCAAAATTACTGCTAGCAGTAACACTGAATACATTTCCATGTGGACTTTGCTGTTAAAAAAAATGTTTTGAGAGTTTTTTCATTATACAGTTCAAAGAATGTTTCACATCCAGGTGTTCCAAGAAAGAGTAAACTTTTTTTCTTTCCTCCCCCATCTAGGGATGAGCATCAGGACTTTAAGGAAGAGATGAGGCGATTGAAAAAGCTCCGTGGGAAGGAAAAACCAAAGAAGGGGGAAGGAAAGAGAGCTCTCAAGAAGAAATAGTGCTGCTTGGACAATATAACGAGCTACTCCAGAAATGCTGGTGAACAGCTGTAACCCAGAATTTCTGTTCCTGGCTGGAGAGGGCTTGGTGTGTGAGCTGCGTGTGGGGCACAAGAAACACACTGTGAAATACTGGAGTCCACCTTGGGAGTGCACTTGGGTCTCTGTGGTTTTATTGTTTTTTAATTCCTATGTATTGTTTGTTGTACCACATTAGTTTCAGAGCCCTCTCTTACCCAAGGAGTAAAAACAATAGTAAAAAAATAAGTGCTCAGTGTTTTTTCTTGCAAACACCTGTAGTTGTTTCAGTTCTTCTGGACCTGGAAAATTGTTTGGTTTTCATTGTCTGTTCTACTTTCTTAGATTAAGATCACCCCTGTTCTGCATGTGGCCACAAAAAAATTAGGTTTCCTGCTTCTACTGCTGCTTGTCATCTTGCCTATTATAATGAGTTTCACTTCAGGTACCCTTAGTGGTAAAGTTTAGGGTTTCTTAAGGTGCTGTTAAGATCTATTGTTCTGCATTTTGCACTGGACAATATTTGATGGTCCGTTGCCTGGCCACAGCACCCTTATTGTACCTGGAATATTAAGATACTGCAACAGAAGAGGCTGAAATATGAAGGCTCAAACTGTTCTCCAGTTTGAGACCCCTCTACTAATTAAAACACAATATTCAAATTTAGTGTAATAAAAGGATTTTGAATTTATTTTGATTGCCTGGAGGACATGTATGAAGTACTTCATAAGTTGATGAACAGTTTTACTGGTATTCAGTAGGTGGGTTTTATCACTAGGCTGTTTCAGTGTTGCTATTATTAATGGTTTTATATATTTACCATTCTTACCTGTCAGGGGACAGAAAGTACAGAATGCAGCTATGCTCCTCTGCCTGGCCACATGTGCATCTTGCTTGTGTGTGCCCTGAAATGGTGTATCTTAACTTCCAGACCTTGTAAGCTTAGAGGAACATCCTTGAGGTAGCAGAGGAGAGCTATTAAAAATGTAGAGTGACTGGAGCAGAAAGTATTTGCACAGTGAGCTTGGTGTGCGCTTGATTTTTCATACAGGGGCATTCTGAAGTAGGGAGCAGTACTAGCCTACTGACACTTCTAAACCAAGCTTGTTCAAATTTAAGTGTTAAATGTATTTGAAGGGATTTGTCTGATCACTGAAATCAATAGATCTACATAAATTTGTAACAGCTCGACAACTGTACTTCACCAAGGTTATTAATTGAAGAGATGCTGATTGTATGAAAGGTGTTTCTGGTGAGCTGTGGAATTCTAGGTCGGTATCCTTACTGAGTGTTACCTGGTTTTCTAAGCGTTGAGAAGCTGATTTTTAGGAGGTCCGCAGTGTTGCGGGAGAAGCACCTGAGTTCTTAGCACTGGCAACAAAATGCTATAGAAGTTAGTAAAATCTGCTCTGTACTGTAGTGGTAAGTTTCTCTCATAACTTAAAATCCTTTTAGTAACTTACAACTTCTGATGAACTTTAATGTACTTACAGCATTCCAGTGTTCAATGTGTTGTCTATGGGTTGTGACCTCTCTGGTTCTGAAGTATACAGACAGTACACAAAGGGCCCTGTGATGGGCCCTCTGAGGAGTACTTATTTCCTGGGACGTGTGTGTAGCCAGGGGAAGTGGTCTGGACCCTTGCATTCCTCTTCAGGAGAACGGTATGGAGCCATGTACTAGGTAGGGGAGGGAATTGCCTGAGTAGAAAGGTTGCTGCTGCCTGATGCTGTATTTCCGGCTGTAAGGGGGTAAAGTTGCTCAGTTGCTTGTTTTGGTGGAGGCAAAGACCAGTTCTGAACCTCTTCAGTAGAATTACTGCGGCAGCTTTGGACAGATGGTGATTGTACTTCGAACAGCTTTGTCGCTGAGAACTTGATGTCTTCTAAAATTAAACCAGACATCCTAGAATGGCTCAGGTTGGAAGGGACTTTAAAGATCATCTAGTTCCAACCCCTTGCCATGGGCAGGGACACCTCCTACTAGATGAGATTGCTCAAAGCCCCATCCAGCCTAGCCTTGAACACTCCCAGGGATGGGGCATCCACAGCTTTTCTGGGCAACCTGTTCCAGTGCCTCACCACCCTCACAGTAAAGAATTTCTTCCTAATATCTAATCTCAATCTCCCCTCTTTCAGTTTAAAACCATTACCCCTTGTCCATTGCTCCACTCCCTGATAAAGAGTCCCTCCCCACCCTTCCTGTAGGCCCCCTTTAGGCACTGGAAGGCTGCTATAAGGTCTCCCCAGACCCTTCTCTTCTCCAGGCTGAAGAACCCCAACTCTCTCAGCCTGTCTTCACAGGAGAGGTGCTCCAGCCCTCTGGTGGCCCTCCTCTGGACTCCCATCAATAAAAATGTCCTCCCTGAAATTTCAGATGAAAAATCAACAGGATCTTTTTTTTTTTGTTCCTGTGGAACACTTTGACAGTATAAACATGCAAGAGAGAAAGTGTATGTGCATCAAAGAGGGAATTATGGTCCTGCTCCAGTAATGTAAGTATGTGTGGCCCTGAACTGTGTGTGGGGGTACCCGGTTATGAGTACACATATAACGATATAATAATACTCATACAGCATGTTTGGCTATGCTTCTGAATCCATGTTCCACCTACTTAAGGACTGAGCATGTACAGAACCTACTGAGGGCAGTGAATTCTACAGATATTCTGTATCTTATTGTGCCACCTTGCTAGACGCAGATACGGACTCAGCGGTGTAAGATAATTAGGCTTGGGGATCAGATCTGCTCTTCCTTGTCTACTCTGAAGCTACCTAGCTATTTATGGATCTTGAGGAGGTCCTGTCGTGAACAGGAAAGTGAAAGGCTTGTTTGGCTAGTCATCTGTAATGATCCCCTTTGTCTGCCACCTGCCAGAGCAAACCTGCTCTAGAATCAAAGCATCACCCTGGGAACACACTTGGCGAAGATACTTAACAGTAGCGTATCCAAAAAGGGAGAGAAACTGATGGAAGTTCCTGTGAAGTATGCAGATGTGAAACAAATGGACTTGAATTATTGACTTTCATCTTTCCTCTATAATGTTTGCAGAAACAAAGTGGATGGAGTGAAAAACTATAGCTTTTAAAAAGAGCAGTATAAGTACAAGAAAGGTTCCTCCACCTAATTTTTCATGATTTTTCTTCTGTAGTACTCATTCGTGAGAACTAGGTCTTCTCAAATATGGCTGTTTCCCCTTCCCTGAGACTTCACCATAAAAAAATGATGATTCAGCCATTTTTTGAGTTTATCCTAGTATCAGGGTAATCCACTGCTTGCTAGGTGTATTTGTGTAACTATTTTGTTCCAGAAAATACAGTGTTTCCACTCCATAGCTGGGATGGATAGAAATAGGTACTTTCCGATCTCCCTCATACCCCATGCTCTGTCATTTAGGAATAGCTGTTGCCTGAATATGACTGCTTTTTGTGAATCACAGCATCTAGATGAATTGGAAGTCAATCATGAAACATCATGCCAGGTATAAACTCAGTATGTCCGCTTAGGAGGGGAAGAAGAGGCTCAAGCACATTCTGAGGGGTAAGGATGGGAACGCATGATTCTTGCAGCTCTTGGTATTGTGGTATATCCCTTTTCTGTACAAATAATCCAATTCAATTACATTTTTATTTTGGGCTTTCCCCTCACAATGATTCACTTCACCATTCAAACCCTACTGTGCTTTGTTAAAAAAAAATCACTCTCTTCCTGAGGGTGCGAGCTGACTGTCCTCACCAGATGTTTAGATGGTTGTTTTAATTCTCAATTGGAATAAACCTGGTTAGCTGATCTCTGAGGGACCAAGAGAATCAAAACCCTAACCTCTTCCTGATCCTGAACAGCTTCATTAATTGCCACCGCTTCCTAATTTTACATTGCTTTAACTATGTCTGTCCTTAATTATATTCTGGTATAATATAGCTGCTGAATACTGCCTTGATAATCACAAGTTATTTGGTAAACAGGCCGACCCAGCTATATCCTATAGGTTCTATGCTGGTATTGCTAGATCCTCTTATTGTTGGAAGTTCTGCAGGCAGGCAGAAGTTCTCTTGTGTACGACTGTGCTTTGTAAAGATGGAAGGAGAAAAATAAAAGCAGTGTTGCTTTCTGGCAAATGTACCAGTATGTTAAAGCATAGATACATATGCTCTGCTCAGGAAAGCATTAACTTGAAAACAATTTTCTCCTAGGATAGAAAGATTTTATTCCACTTATTAAAGCAATGCACTGAGTTTACACAGATCAGCAAAACGCACTTGAGTTACTCTATGGCTTTAGACAAATGCTTTGTCTTTCTTGCCTGTGTTTTTTCAATAGTAAAATTAGAATAATGATCACTTAGTGAATAGTGTCATCAGAGTAAGGTGCTTCTAGGATGGGAATTTACTCCAGGAGAACCTCATCTAAAGACCAGCTTAGTCTGGCTATGGTAGGACTTGTACCTCTGTGTTTCAGAGCTTTATTTTGGAGAGATGATTGTATGCAACAGGTGATGACATTTTTAAGGTATAAAACAAGCCATGGGAAGTTACTGTCCTCACTGTTCTGTTTTAGATGTTAGAGACTTCAAATGCTGAAAAAAATAATCTTGATTTGGTCAGAAAGTAAATTTTTTTTCAAAAATAACCACAGGTATTTCTTAAGCTGTAGATATTTTTGAAATGTTAAAGTATCTGTGTACATACTCCTCTACCACTTTAAGTTTGGAGGCCATTTTAGGATCATTTTTTAAAAAAAACACAATCAACAGGGTCTATATGTTTTGGAAAAGCTTTATGAATCTGAAAGGCTGCTTTGATAAGGGAAAGACTGTGTCTTGTGGGTTTTGCAGGGCTTTTTGCCTTTTAAAGCACAAAGGATAATATGCAACAAAAACAAATGCTATGGAGATCTCGGATCAATTCTTTTAAGCTCAGTTCTCCTCTGTAACGGTTTGATTGTGACACTTTGGGAGTAGATCATGGAAACAAAATCCTCCAAGGGGACATGCTCTCTGTTCATGATCTTGAGATGTGTGAGAGCAGAAGGTCTTGCTGTTTAACCTCTTCTGGGGACAGCTTCATTGCTCTGAACAGTCCGAGCAACAATGGAAAACTCAAGCGTTATAATAATAATTTTTAAAGAGGATTTCTTAGGCATAAGCAAGGAAACAGAAATGAAGCAATATCCTTGTCTTAAATCCTAGAGGTACCAGGGCCAGATATTTAGAATGGATTGTTCTGTGTCTGCACAGCAGGGGTAACATGAAGAAAGAATTTTAGTCGCCATTTCTGTCTCCTCCTCCTCTTGCTTTTCCTTGTCCTTTTCCTCAAGAGTAATAATGTCTTGAGTACAGAGAGGAAGGAACAGACATGAAAACATCTGAAGGAATTTGCATGTGAAGGCTCAGTCCCAGCAGAGCACAGCTACTATGTGTCTAAATGGTGAGGAACGTGACTGTAGACAGATATTAGCAACCCATAACCACATAACCACACTGGCTGGGAAATTATTTAGGGCTGTCTATGGGAGTAAATATGAAATCAACATGATAATGATCACGACACCGAAGAATCTTTATAAATACTGTGTTGAATTGTTCTGGGCGGAATACCGGGGAAAATTCCACAAAGGGAAATATTTAGAAAAATTGAGAAGCCTCCCAAGAAGTGGGTTTGGCTTCTGTTGTCTGAGTCAGGCAGAGCTAGGCTGAACCAAGCGTTATAAAACAGAGCACTGGGACCACTTCTCTCCTGGAAGAGGAGGAGGCAGACTGGATGACCTCATACATTTTCTCACATCATAGCTGGGTCTGTGAAAACAAATCTCCCCAAGAGCTAAAAAAGGATTTTTATACCCATTAGGTTTTCTGTCTATGCTTGGAAGTACTTTACTTCATCCCAGGGCTCCTAAAGCTGTTTGTAAATGTTTCATGGAGTTCAGAGGGTCTCTCCCGCTTCAGTTGTTGTTTCTGCAGGTCTGATGTTTGCCTTATGGGCTGTTTCAGTAAATAGGCTTTTAATGGTATTAGGAGCAAAAGCCACCTGAGCTCCAGAAAGTCTAAAACCTATTCTACTGCCACATGCAATGGTGTGTCACTGCAAATGCACAAATGTAAATGCATCGCATTCCTCAACTTCCACTCTAGTCTTGCCTGGATAAAAATGAATGGGGTAACTTGGCCCCAAACTTCCAAAATGGATATCTAAAATGTGATTCCAGATTCAAGCAGCAACACAAGTGGTCTAATTTTAGAAGCTGTGTGAATATTGAGTATCTCCAGCTGGTATCAATGGGACTTACCTCTGAATAACAGCTAGGTAAATCCTATGCCAGCATACAGGGCTGTAGTCCCCTCAGCCTTTGACCGGTAGTGGTCTCTTTGGGACAGGACTGATGAAACAACGTCTCTCTAGAGACCCTGTCACACCTACGCGTGCAATAGCTACTTCCCTGGTGATACTCAGTGATGATCAGAATAATATTGGGCTGTCTGGGTACCGTGTGTTGGATTCCATGAAGAGAGCTGTGGGTGGCTTAAGGAAAGCCCCGTCCCCTGAGAGACGGGAGCGGTACAGCTGTGCTGACACCTGGGTGATGCTGTCTTATTTACAACCAGCAACTCTTACGGACAAGGTGCAACATTTCTCATTTCTATACCTGCACGTGAAGGAGCCTGTGTGTGAAAGGCAGCATCAAACTGCTGCTCAGAATATTTCTGGGGGAACAGCAGGCAGTGACAGAGAGAATCCAGGAGATGTGGGGGTATTGCATTTGGTTTGAGATGGCTAGTTTACAGAGATGTTTATTGTATATTTGGTTTGGTTTTTTTAATTATTTCAGAGATGTCAGAGTTTATGCTGGCTTTTTATTTAAGTAAGAGATATGACTGATATTTCAGCTGATGTTACTTACTATTACGTTTAGTTTGCAGGCGGAGGAGCACTTCATGATGGCTCCAACTTAAAGCAGTATTCAGTTAGCTTGTCCAAACTGGCACACTCATATGGGAGAGCGGCCCCTGAATGAGGCAGTGCAGATGCCACCTAGACAGACGACGTTTCTTGTGTGAGTGAATGGGAGGTGTTTAATACCACAGGCTGTGTGTGAGGCAGCGTGTGTTATTTCCTGGCTGTCTGTCCTGGGTCTGTTTTGGTGCAACTGATGTGCAGGGAAGTGTTGTTCACAAGCCCTAAAACTCACAAATGCTTTTTGAATGAGCAGCATAAACCAAAAAAAGTATTAATTAGGCTAGGAAATGTCAGAGTTGTTACTGACAACTAGAAAGTAACACTGCAGCCTCTTTCTTTTTCTCCTTTTGCGCTTAGCCATTCTGCTTATATCCTGTGATGTTTGACAAAATACTGCTCCATTGCTTCACACCAATGCAGCCAAGTGTGATGTGTCTCTGTATTTTCAAACTCAAGTTGTTTGATAGTATCATCAAGTTTATTAATAAACACTAATGCCCTCTGAGGACAGATGGTAGGGTATTGACTAGGCATGCAAACCACTTAAAAATAAGATAAAACGAAGATCTGAGCTGGAGCCTTGCAAGAATTCCCCCAGAGGGGGGTAACAGAAATTGGGTTCATTTACCAAAACAAATGCGTCTTCTGGAGAGAGAAGTCATATCATATTAAAAAGGAATAACCATGTCTGAGAGCCTTTAGCATAACCACAAGCTTTGAGCAATCCACAGCATCAAAAACGTTGAGAGGCCATTGACCACTGCACCAGAAATTTTGCCTTTGGCCAAATGCATACTCACAGGAATGATGAGAATAAAGCAACGTGGTTCAGAGACTGTCCTAATTCCCACGTGTTTGGCAGGCAGCGTGCCTCTTTAGGGAGACTAAATGTCTGTGGAGCTTGTGTTGGCTCGCTGGTAGTGAGGATTAGAAGACAAGGATGGGTTGTGAACTGTGATACTGACTCTGTCAGCAAAAGACATTTATGTTTAAATGCATAAGATGCGAGTATATTACAATACAAGCATTCATTTAAAAACATTATCCACCCTATTTGACCTGTCACTGAAGAAAAATAACTTTTAGAACTCCAGTAATGCGGGGTATTGCCCTGAAAAACCATGATCGGTCACCACAGTCTCTCTGTCCCTCATCAAAGCTGCGGTTTCTGTATGTGATTCAGATTACTGATTTAGTCTTTTTGGACTCTTCCTTACTCCAGGCCAATACCAACCCTAATGGACTCTTTGTGCTCAGTGAAGAGGCTAGAAACTAAAAGGGGCAGTTACAAACTAAACTGTTATTAGATCAGAAATGTAGAGAGTTGCCAACCCATTTGTAAAGTGCTGGAGAATCAAATTACAGCAGGTGTTCAGGTCGGGGGAAGATCAGGTAGCCTGGATATTATGATGGAAAATCCTAAGACAGGAACATAACTGAACACTCATTTTCTGAACAGCAAAATAACTTGCTTGAGATGGAATCCTTTCTTGGAACTCACTCAATCGCGTTAGTGCTTTTTTGTGCCTAAATGGGATGGTTTTGAGTTATGAAATGCGATTGTTCACACTGGAATAATAACACTAGGAATATAAAACTACTTAGTCCTTAAAGCTGATCAGCTTATCACTATCCAACACAAAGGACTTGGAAATCAGATATCCGAACAAGCTGAATGCGTTAAAGCAATGACAAAGGATGCTAAGGTAACAGAAGTGTCTTGACTAATCCTCTCAAATGCGAGAGTTGGTCACAGTTTCAGTGAAGTACATCAGGCAGGAAAATCAGTGCTCCTCACTCCTTTGTTTCACTACTTTCATCTGCTTCTCATTTCTTAGGAGAGCTGTATTTTCTCCTCCGCTGGCTACTTCCACTATTTTCTCTCTCCAACTAATCTCTCATCCCATTCCTCCCTCTTCTGTTCTACTGTTTGCTACTTCTGTTCTCTAAATAGTGGTTCCAGGGCTCGTTCTCTTTTGGGTTCCTTATATACTACATTTGTCGGTATTTACGCTACTGTTCAATAAAACGTGTAGTTTTCTCAGCTTCTCGTGCTAGTAGGCAAGTGAAGGCAAGAAGCCAGCAGAGAGAGAGGCAGAGCACCATGATGCAGCACATGTGATGCTGGACCCTGACATCACTACTCGGACAAGGAAGGAAACAGGTTAGCATGTTGTTCTTGCGATTCCAAACAATGTGCAGGGCATGGAAAGGACATATATGCAAAGTTCCATGTCCCAGTCCCATCCTCTTTCCTGCTCCCTGCCTCCCACACACTGCCTCCAAAGGAAAATGTTTTGGTTTTAACTTTTTGAAGGTCTGGGCTGTGGTTTAGGGAGGGAAGAGCAACAGTTTTATAAATAATGACTCTAAAATAAATTATGCTTGACTCAAATGAAAGCTATGTAAATATTTCCAATATCATTACAAGAAAATCCAGAATATGTTATTATTTATATATATAAAAGAAAGCTTATTAGATCAAAATTGTTTTTAACGGTAGAATGAAAATTGAGTTAAGAACCTGGTGGCTTCACATTTTCTTCTTTTTTCCCTACCTCCTTTTTTTTCCTCTTAGTCTCCACCCAGCCTCATCACTTCTGTTCATGTATTTAACTCAAAGGCAAAGAGCTATGAAGTCTCCATGAACTGAAAAAAAAGATATAGATGAGATTGTTCAGCTGCCAAAGTCAAATCAGCACCTGAATATTACCTAATTTCTCACTGAAGGTATGAAAGTTTGAGGTTCAGCAGTGTCACAGTAATGGTAAATCTCTTGAACTAGAAGTTCTCAAGAAGTTACCAAAGGAAAAAATACATATGATCTGTACAGCAATAGTTTAAAGAAAAAAAAATAGAGGAAAAAAAAAAGCAGCCTTGCTTTCTCTATTGCCTCACATTGGAACAATCAGACAGCAATCCCTAGAAATACGAAAAGATGTATAGTATATCTTAAAGTGAGTAGGATAATATACCTATATAGGTGCTAATGAGAAGGGGGGGAGGGGAATAAATCTGGGTTCTTTCCTCAAAAAATATCTTCAACATTCTTTTCCTGGAGAGCAAAGTAATTTTCTTAAGTATGTATTATTCTGACTAGTAATCAGAAAATGACTAAACTCTGGACAACAGCCTAATTCTTGTTCTGCTTCACATTTTCTGGCCAAGATGACAGGGAATAAGACTGTTGTCATTAGTATCTGTGTTCCATCAACACCTGTATTTCCAGTGGTAAGGGTGAGGATTAATCTGATATATAAACAGTACCGTTGCCTTAGATACATGAAGTTGTGCATTTCCATTTCAGTGAAAGAATTTAAAAGTGATGTGTATATTTTAAAATAATTTAGAAGGTCTGTAACTACTTTCTAGTGGTGCAGAATTTAATTCAGCATTTTCAAATGTACGTGGGCCAAGCGCAAACACTGCCCTACAGGGTATGGGACAAATATTGTCTTTTCAGTGTGTGAAAAGGCGAAGCCGTTTTTGGAAATTTGGATGAATTTAAAGGGCACTTTAGACATCCAGAGTTTAAGATGTGTTGAATTTTCACAGCACTTTAAAAAATCTGTTCCTATTATCATACCAATATGGAAATGATGTACTTTTTTTTTATTATTAAGAAACTGGAAGGCTGGGGTTTTTTTGAGACATTGTCTTCTATTGAAAGTATATCATAAACGAAACCAATATTAGGTTTCATCTAATATCTCTTTCGGACATTCTCGTTTTAGAGCATCTCATTAATTCTTTTTTTTTGGTGGGGGAAGGGTAAAGATGTGTTCAAATGCTCACAAGGAGAAGTTGCTGTCAGGTAGCCATACAGTTTTTTTCACTGACTCATTAGAACATCTTTCTCTGGAAGTTCAGGTGTTGTTTAGATCAGACAAATGTTCTGGTGGTGGGCAATCTAGCCAAAGAGTCTTTGCCTTTTAACAGCTGGGCTGCTTTTCTCATCTGAATTAAAATGAAAAAAAAATTCTGAGGAGGATCAAATCCCAGTGCATAACTAAGACTTTGATGGGAGGTGGCAGGTTTTGTGTTTACAAGTATGCGTTACCTGCTGCAATACCAGATAAACTGGCTGCGCTGCATTGTAGGCATCAACCAGCCAGTGCCCCACGTGGCCTATAGATTTGGTAGCAGAAAACAGCCTTTCACATCTCGGTTGTAAGTTTGATTTTGACCTATGTCGATAACGAAAGCTAGCCTCTGTAGAAGAAGTTGATGGTATCAATTCTTAGTAGATAGGATTCCATATCACCAAGAAATAGTGACAGTTAATAATGATTTCTCTTCTATCTTGATAAATGAAGCAGAGATCAAAGATGCCACCACGCAAAGGAGCAGGAAATTCCATTTATGGCTAGGTGTGGATTCCCCCCAGACAAAAGGAAAGTATAGCATAAATAATATATTTGTCTCCTTCCTACACAAGTATCTTTTAAAATAGTATTCTGTTCTTTATTAAAAAAAAAAAAGTACCACCTATTTCATGTATTTTGGGTGGTAACTCTGCTGTCTTCCTAGTTTTGGTCATCAGTTGTCAACTGATTTAGGATTTAAAATTAAATAGGGTTTAGAATTGCAACCCTTCAGGTGGTACATCAAATGTAATAACGAAGTCTAGCAAACATATTGTATGTGAATGCAAATCTTCTGAAAAAAATCAGAAGCTCAGGAACAAAGGCATGCACGTTGGGAAAGGCATTACAAGTTACAGATTGATAGTAGCCTACTAATTCCATGGCTAGTTATGCCCTGGACATAAGTTGCTTGGGGAATAAAACAAGGTTTCTGACTATGTTCTGTACCTTGAGACTACATTATTCCTTTGGTATAAATTCATTGAAACGAATGGACCTACTCTGTTAATTAACGTATATTATTCTATTGGCTTTTCCATTAACATCAACAGGCTGGGTGCTGGGAGAGCCATCTCAGATTACCTCTGCCGCATTTTCCTTCAAAGATCAGAGAAATTTGTCCCAGCATTTATTCCTCAGCACGTGTGTTATTTTCCAGAGTCTGTGTGCGCTTTTCGTTTCCATTACGCATTCCCATCGCCTAGCAGGAATTGCTGATAATTATCCTCTTCATTAACGTTAGATAGAAATTTCTAAACTTGGTGAGCTGCTTAGTTTGTACATTTGATTCTTATGCATCTGTAGAGCCTTTTTGTTGACTGTGCTGCAGGCCACCAGTCGTAGGAAAATCTAGGCTATCTCAGGAAAGGGTAGCCTGTCAGATAATCAATTAAAATCCATTTAAACATTAACTAGATTATTTTGCTTAATTTCTCATTGATGTTCAGGAGGCGTTTAATACCACGTAGCCCTCTCCAGAAAAGACCCTCAGCTACATTCATGGCCAAAGTTCCTTCCCTCCATACCCTGGGGCCTGTTATGCCTGACGCCATCGTGTTTTTGATGTCTCCATACAGTAAATTGATGCCACATTTATTCACCAGCTACAGCACTGCCAGTATCGAACTGCATTTGAAACGCCTTTACACTCCAATGGCCACAGTGTGAAAGGTGAAATATAAACCTTGGATCTATCGTCAGGATTATTACATTAAGAGGTTGTACGGCTACGTGTTCGCAACTCAAGGGAAACAAAGATAAGGATGTTTGCACTTGCATGTTTTAATCGGCTACCATAAAATATATCAGGTTGTGACAGAATGGCCTTTACCTTCTCCAAAATCCTGCTGCTGTTGTGATGCGTTAGCTTTTCTTTGCAACGCATTAAAATACTGTTACCAATGTGGTATTTATCATAAAGGCCTTTTCAGCCAGAAATCAACTTAAAACACCTGATTTTGTGAATGTTACATGTGTGTAAGTGGCATTTCCGTGGGTGTGGCAGGCAGGGATATGCCACAGGTCAATTTTTTACTTTAAACAGGAGCACTCTGACATGGTGGTGGAAGATGTTGCTGGAAGATGGCCGTGGGCACTGGGGACATGGGGGAGCCGGCTTTGGGGGTCAGTGGTGGCTGCTGGTTCCAGCTGCTCCTTGTTTCTGAGATGGAGGGAGCGGCGTTTCCCAGCACACCCTACCTACCACCCCGGTTCCTCTGTCATTCACACCAGAGGACTGAAGGCCACCGCAGCTCCTGCTGTCTGAGCCCACCTTCTTTCCCTGGTGAGCTGGGCAGGCCCTGCACGTCCCCTCGTGCAGACAAAGCGCAGACAGGATGGATGCTCCTATTCGGAAACTGAGATCTGCTCCTAGACCTTCACATTGGACAAAGCTGGCCAGAGGGTAAGAGATAGGTGTTACCAAGGAGAAGGATGGTGTCCCGATGTCTGCTGAGCTCGTGACCAGGCCTTTCCCTCATCTGAACCACCGTATGTAAATAAAGCACCAGCTTGTGGCAGCTCAAGGCCTAAATGCTGCTGACGGAAAAAATGAGGATGTTTTATGAATTCAATTATTTTAGTTATAGCTAGAGTAGGCACAACACTTTCAGAGGAAAATGTGATTTTTAGAAGTATCTCTGTCATTGTCACACGGTATGTATTTATAAAGATTTACCTCAAAGCCACAACACTATAGTTTGTCAAACGATGCTGAACCAGCCGAGGGTCTGGTGGTCCCTCTCTCTTCCCTGTTCACCATTCTCACCACACTCCTGTCCCAGCTCACACAGTATGTAAGAACCACAGAATGGTAGGGTTGGAAGGGGCCTCTGGATATCATCTGGCCCAACCTCCCTGCCAAAGCAGATTCACCTAGAGCAGGTTGGACAGGAACACATCCAGGCGGGTTTTGAATATCTCCAGAGAAGAAGACTCCACAACCTTTTTAGGCAGCCTGTTCCAGTGCTCTGTCACCCTCAAAGAAGTTTCTCCTCACGTTGAGATGGAATTTCCTGTGTTCCAGTTTGTGCCCGTTGCCCCTTGTCCTGTCGCTGGCACCACTGAGAAGAGCCTGGCCCCATCCTCTTGACACCCACTCTTTAGATATTTATAAACATTGGTGAGATCCCCTCTCAGTCTTCTCTTCTCCAGGCTAAATGGACCCAGGTCTCTCAGCCTTTCCTCATAAGAGGGATGCTCCATTCCTTTGGTCATCTTTGTAGCCCTCCACTGGACTCCCTCCAGCAGTTCCTGGTCCCTCTTGAACTGGGGAGCCCAGAACTGGACACAGTACTCCAGATGTGGCCTGGCCTGAGCAGAGCAGAGGGGGAGGATGACCTCCTTGACCTGCTGGCCATGCTCGTTATAATGCATCCGGGAAGACCATTGGCCGCCTTGGCCACAAGGGCCCATTAATGGCTCATGGTCAACTTGTCCACCAGGACTCCCAGGTCCCTCTCTGCGGAGCTGCCTTCCAGCAGGCCAGCGATCAAAGACCCCATTAGCTCCTGATCTGAACCCCGCCGGCCCATCAGCCCGCAGCCCCGGCTTCGTTCCACCCGCACTTCACGGGGCTCCCCGCGCTGTCACCGCGGCCGCCGCACGGCAGGACCCGCGGCGCGGCCAGTGCTGGGACCCCTCCGCAGAGCCCACTCCGCTCCGTGTTCGACCTCCCCCCTCCGCCGCCGCCAGCCCCGGGCCCGCCCGCCCTGACAGCTCCCAACGAGCCGGGACGCGCCCCGCGGGGAGCAGGGCCTTGCTCCGCCCGCTGCGCTTCCGCGCCGCTAGGGGGCGCTGCGTCGGCGGCGGGGGCGTGGCCGCGGCGAGGGGGCGTGGCCCAAGCCCCACCTTCGAGTTCCCAGGGCGACCGGGGTGGTCGCGCCGTGACGCCAGGGTGTTTCCCCGGTGACGTCGGGGCGACTCATGCGCAGTGAGCGGCGTGCGGCGATTCTGGGTGACGTCACGGGCCGGGCGTGACGTGCCGGTGGCGCGGGCCGCTGGGAGCTGGCCGGCATCTGCGCTCGCCCCCCCTTCCCCTCCCCCCTCCCACTACGGGTCGCGGCTGGGGGCGTCCCGGCGGCGGGGACGCGGCTCCCCCCTCCCCCGCCCTCGCCCCGGCGCTTCGATCCAAGATGGCGGCGCTGAGCAGCGGCAGCAGCGCGGAGGGGGCCTCGCTCTTCAACGGGGACATGGAGCCCGAGCCGCCGCCCCCCGCCCTCAGCGCCTGCTACGCGGCGGGCAGCGGCGACCCAGCCATCCCGGAGGAGGTGAGGCCACACGCAACGGCTGCGGCAGCGGCGGCCACCCGACGCCCATCCCGCCCCCTCCCCCTGGCCCGCACCCGGGAGCCGCCGGCGGGCCCGGACGGGGCGGCGGCGCGGGGCCGGCGGCGGGGATCCCCGCTGCGGGGAGGCCCCGGCCTCCTTCCCCCCACCTCCGGCGGCCGGGGGCGCCGCCGGCTCCATCCGCCGCCGGTGATGCAGCGCCGGGGCGGGGAGGCTCCGCGCCGGGCCGCGGCCTCGCTGCCGCCGCGCATTCCCCGGCGCCCGGGCCCGCTCTCTGCCGGGGGCGGGCCGCGCCGCCCTGAGGCGGCTGCGCCCGCGGGGGGCCGGGGCTTCCCCCGGCCGCGGGGGGGGGTGTCGGGTCGGGGTCTGGTTTCAGGCGAGCCCACCGGCGTGCCCCGGCTGTCAGGCGCGCCGTGGTTTTATAATCGGGTTTCCCGCCCCCGATGGTTTTGAAACACTTGAAATACATTTTAAAACCAGGGTTGGGGTACGGTTCCTTGTGTGGGTGTGGGCCTGGCCCGCCGTGCCTGCAGGAGGGGTCTGAGGAGGCGTGAAGGGCCGGGGCACTGTGCCGGCGCGGGGGGCGTCGGGCCTCGGGGTCTGCGTCTCCCTTAGACACTTCCTGTGTTTTGGGGCATATTACTTAACTTCCCAATCCCACGGAGAGCGAGCGGTACTACCTGTTTTGCTAGCGTTAAAGCGTAAGTTGCCAGCGCTTCTGAAGGGTTTGCAGAAGGTGGAATAAAACGTGCCGTGCCAACACGAGGTATTTTGCAGGCTGGAGTACTGTAGGCATTGAAGTCAGGAGGAATTGCCAGATGCCATGCATCAAGTCTGTTCTGGAGGTAAATACAGATGCCAGAAGCTCTGCCTTCTTGTGCCGAGCGTTAGTTGATGAAGATGATTTCAGTTCAGCTTTCCCGAGTGTGTCTGTGTAACTGGTACAGGACCTCTCAACTGTGAGCGGAGGCTTGTAGCCCCATGAGGTGCCAAGCCCACCAGGTCATGGCTCCTTGCTGCTCTGGGGGGAGAGCCTCCAGCAGGGAAAAGGAGCTGTCTTGGATCATCAGCTCACAGAGGGGTCCAGTTTGACTCCCAACTCACCAAAAAAAGGCTATCTTTTTATCCATTTTATTCTTCAGTAGCTTAGTAGATTACAGCAGAATTAATGAGTTGAAAAGTTTGACAAGTACTGGAGCTCAGGCCGGGTAGGTGTCTGGAAAGGAGAAATAGGGAAGGTGTTTTCCCCTATTGGTGCTAGTAAGAGATGAGATTGATTCCCTCATCTTAAGAAGCTACTGGCTTACTTGCTGAAGGAGGCAAAACTCAGCAGTATGCATGTATTTAACACCTAACCAGCAGCGTGATTAAATGCTTTGAGTAATGCAAGTCTGGTCTTAACTTTCCTGAGTAAGGAGAAACTCAACTGGTTGAGAAACCTAAATACCTAAAGAGTGGGGTTTGACAAATGCTTTCTTTCAGCAGCAAAATGAAGTTAAAAAGTTTCTCGCTGACTTTTATCATCCTGATTGTGCTAGCACAACTGGACACGGAACTGAATTTCTCAGTTATTTCTGCCATAAAAAACTCCAGATCTCTGTGGAATCATTTCAATAAGTGGTTTATATTGTGTCCCTAGGAACAGTAATACCAGTACAGTTGAGTTGGATAATTGAACTACAGTGCAAGAGAGAGGAGCGGGGAAAGCACTGGCAGGAACCAATACTTTTTTAAAAGTCGGTTTTTGTACCAAGGGAGATGTTTGTGAAACTGCTGTAAGTCACTTGAACTTCAAAAATGCTTTAGCCTGTGTCAGTCATTAGATTTGACTCCAAATGCTAAGTTATATAGTGTAGCTTTTCCCTGCTCCTCTGAATATCTTATGTCCCTCTACGAGAGAGAGGGAGAGAAGCAGTCTGGTGTCTGAAACACCTGCCAACTAGAGAGGTTGGTAAGTCACAAGTATGCATGCATATATTCACGGTTAGGAAGTGTGTAGGGGTATTCTTGTATTATTTAAAAGGAAATGTTTTATACGTTGGAAATACTGAAACACACAGGTCTAAGGCGGAGCTGGTGCTAGAATCTTTGGTTTCTGATGTGGTTTTGTTCTTTAGTTAGCTATTTCTAATTACTTTTTGTTTACTATATAAGTGCACCTATTACTTCATCTAAACCTGTAGTTTTAATAAAGTTCAAGACCAAAAAATTGCTGATACAGTTAAAATGGAAACTATCCCTAATACAAAAACAAGCCAACCTAAAGTGTAATTCAAAGTCAGAAAAATACTGATGTGCTTCTAAGTGGCTCGTGGCTTTAATGTAAGTACACGTTCTAGTGTTCTGTTTCGTTCCTTCAGGACAATGTAAATCTAAGCTTTAAGAGTAAAGTTGCTGTGGAAGCCTATTAAGGAGCATAACCTCACTTATTTTGAGGAGATACCTGGAAAGGTTTTAGTTCCCTATAATTTTTTTGGGAAGGAAAGCGTTCGGTTCTATACTGGAGTTTCTGGTTTTAAAAGAGGATTGACCAATAAGAATCTCTGACAGACCTTGAAGTAGCCTTACACAAACTTGTAAATTGGAGCCCTCTGGTAAAGGAGGTATTCTTTATCAAGATCGTAATCGAGTGCTGCTGTGCTGGTTAAAACTACGTCAATGCCACTTACAAATTCAAGGATTGGGGTTTTGAAAAACAAGTTTAAGCCATATCATTCAACTCATGGCCAGTTTTTAATCAAATAATGAATTTAGTTCTTCAGAAGTTGCTTCAGTAGCCTAACTGTTGATATGAAAAAGCTTCTTCTGATAATGAAGTCATTACATAAGCTAAAGCTTTTTTTTCCCCATATTACAATTCAAGATTAGCAAGAGGAGTTGCACATGCACTCATATAGTATGTTTAGGAAATAGGTACTTGGAGGCATAAGGATTTGAAAAGGGTAGCGGCAAATGAATTTAGCAGAAATTTTCCTCTTCTGCTCACCCTTCAGTTGCTGGTGTTGGGAGGCCTGGGATGAGTGCTGGCATCCGGAGACATGTAGGCTGGCTTCTACTCCAGGATGAATTCTCGGGACAAGAGATTGTTTGGATGGAAGGTTTTCAGAGTATTACAGGGTTGTTGATATAGTAAGGAGTGTGTGACAGCTGGGAGGAAAGGCTCTGTTCTTGTTGCTAGAGATTATTTACACCAATATTAAATAATTCAAATGGGATTTTCTGTACTCAGAGCTTTGTGCCCTGAACTGCTCTTTGGAAGACGAAAAAAAGACTTTAAAGGTTGTGAAGTGCAGGCCTGAGCTGTTGGGTGGTTGACCGTTTTCTAGGCGGCAATGCTGGAATTTATCCTGCATGAATATTAGTTATATATTTAGAAACCTTAATCTTATAAAACATATTTAAGAAGAAGAATAAAATACACAGAATGGAAAGATGCCTCTAACCTTATAATATGAAGTAAGTGGTGGGTTCTCATAAAGCAATGTAGGTACGCAAAGAAAAACTGGGGTTGTTTTTGTTGCTTCTGTTTGTGGTTGAGTTAGGGAACCTATCGTGCTGAGAATTAGAATAACTTTCCTTTTAAATTTCTATTTTTCTGTGGAGTTTACAATTAAATGTGCTACTTATTTGGAAAGTTGAAATGATATAAGCATTTTTTTTCATTTATAGTTTGGGGATATGTTTTATGTTGAATCTTAGTTATGTTTCACTGCATTTGTGTTCAGTGTTGAACTAACTTTATAGTCCGTGAATGACATCCTATTTACTTGTGAGGACAAGTTAAACTTTAGCTACAAGATACTTCATATACAGCTAATATTCTGCAGGAGTGTATCTCAAAAGATAAGTGAAATAGTTCTATTCTTTTGCACAGCACAGGAAAAGCCTTAGCCAAATACTATGTCTGACTTTGGGTCACAGCTTCAAGAAATACATGGTCTAGCTGAGGAGAGCCTAGAGAATAATAAAGTCAAGAAGGTTAGAGCTCTGAGGGAAGACTGAAAAAAAACCCCCAAACCTGAGGTTGTTTAAAAAAGAAATGGAAATTGTCAAATCTGATGCAAAGAAGAATGCAAATAACTTGTTCTCTGGGCTTGTGGCAGTTACTGCCAGAAGAAGTGAGCTTAAATGGTAGCAGAGGAGGTGGCTTCACATTACTGTTAGACCTTTTTCTTTATGGCTAGGTATAGCGAAGCATGAAAATAGTCTTTCTTAACTTTATCTATAAAATGTCCATTAATAGATTCTGTCGCCTCCACATGTGAACTGATGTCAGGAGTGAAGGGGAAAAGTTGATCGATGTGTAGAAAAGACAGTGACTTTGATAACTTCTCATCTTTTTTTCCTTACACTTTTTACGATTTATTAGTGGCAAGGTAATTCAAACATTAGAACACAACCTTGAAATACTTGAATTCAGTGGGGATATTAAAGAAATTTCTGCTTATGATGTTTTTCCCCAAAGACAATAGAATTAACAGCTCTGTCCTGTGGTAGCTTTTTTGATTACACAAAACTTGCTTAATGGAGTAGTAGCTTCTTCTGAGAAGTTTTTGTCTCGGGAGGCTTGGTTCTTGTCTCTGTGAATATCCACAAACTGGTTGGGTACGAAGTGTTTGGTGCTGAGTTTTTTGGTAATTTATGTTGTTACTTAAGCCACTAATGCTATTCCCATTTGTATTTTGTTGTAGTTGTTAAACTCAAAGACCTCTTATTTTTAAAGCTGTTCTAATTATAACCTTCTTGACACTGGTTTAGCCAGGAAAGGCAATTCTTTTGTTGCATGCGGTTAAAAATAATGTAGACCAAGTGAGATTTGTTTTGGTGGGTTTTTTTGATTTTTTTTTTTTAACGGGCAGATCTTTTGATGGTAGCTATTTTTTAAAACTTAAAAAAAACCCCAGATTTCCTTGAGGCTCCAATATTTCGCTTTGTTTTGTTATTTTGTAACAAGTCCGTAGTTCAGTTTTATTAGTTATTATTGCAATAGAAATTTGACTGCATGAAATATTTTGGAGGGAATTTCAATTAGAAGAACATATAATTTCATTTGTCCTTCGAAGGGAAACAAAAGGTTTCAAATGATCATGAAATCGCTAATTCTCTTCCAATCCAGTTGTACGTAGAAGCTGCTTCAGCTTTAAGAGTTTTTATCGGAGACACTTTTTGGCCAAGTGTAAGTTTTATGTAAGTCTTCGTTTCAGTTTGAATAAGTTTCGGTTGAAGGGCTGTGTAAAGTATGATATAGTAGAAATGCTCTGTCAGAACTGTAGTCCTTAAGGGTTGATGCTGCTCCTTATCACTGCAGTTACACTGACGTCCATCAAATGGTGCTCTGCTACCCGGAGGGTAGGTCTTGCTGTTGCCTGTGCCTGCGTTGGGCCACTCAGCCACATCAACTTCCTTATGCCAACTTAGTATCACGTAGGTCCTTTCCGAAGTTGATTCAACTCCATAATGCGTAAGAAAATTCGCATCGCTTTTACTGGGTTAGTTTTCTGCAAGGTTAGTGAACTGAGTCTCCTCAACATGGCACCCAGTGAGCTCCAAAACTTCTGCAAGGCAGGAGGCAAAAGGAATGTGGTTAGGGGGAGCAGTGGTAGTATGGTGGGTTCCCCCCCTCTTTTTTTTTTTTTTTTTTAAGATCATCTCTGTCCCATGGAACTACACTGCCCTTCGGGTTTTTTTTTTTAATATTTGAATGAGAAGTTTTGTTCAGCTGAGGCTTCCTTAGCTGGACGTGCCAGGTTTAGATCCTGGCATGTTAGATCTTTATGGGCTTGTGCTTTTCCCGTGCTTGATTGTACCAGTCTTGGTCTCTCTGGATTGCTTCTGAGTGTACCTTGCACACAAATATGATTACATCCCATAGTTTTGCTGGTGTGACAGGGATGTGAAGGTCCTCTCTGAGCTTCTTGTACAGTAAGTATAGTTTTCCAACAGCTGCGACGATGGGAGAGTTCTGGGTACAGTATTTAGGTTTTTGAGGTGTGAGATGGGTTTTCGTAATTTTCAACTGTTCACACATCTGTGTGTGTGAACACAGCTACTTTCTCATAGCTAGTGCAGGATACAGAAGCCAGTATGCAATATACGTGCTTCTTTGCTTCAGCTTTTTTTTTATTCCAGTTGCTCTTGAGCTTTTTGGGCGTACAATGGAATGCTCTTAATCTTCCCTCCTGCACACAGCTTCTTTCCAAAATGATGAAATACGTATTTGTACAACTGATTTCCTCTTCTGTGGCCAGTGCTAAAGTTAAACAAGACTGCTTGATGCATGATTACATGCTTTTTCTTCTTTTTTTTTTCCTGTCTAACCCCCTTGCTGCAGGTGTCTGGCTTGTTACTCCACCTTTTTAGCATTTGTGTGGCGGCAACAGTGCCTTTCTTTATTCTGTTTCTGATGACGTTTTATGCATGTGGACCCTAGCAAAAAAGGGTGAAGTGGGCAAAGGTCTAATTTTTACCCATTCCCATTGCCTGACAGTGCTGTCAGTTCAGGCAGGAGTTTTCAGGAAGGGGTGCTGCCAGCTATCATTCCACCATGGCGCTCCCCAAACAACGTGAACGTTAAAGATGAGAAAACAGAACCAGTGCTCTCATCAAAATGGAGCTTGTTGTGCAGGGTGGGTAGAGCGCTTGGTATCAAATGAATTCTCCACGCTGTCTATATTGAATTCAGATCACAGGAGTGTGTGTTTGGGCACTGAAGGAAGCTTTTATTTTTCTAAAGTTCTCATTGAGTGAGACATTTTTGTGGGTTCTCCCAGTGTCCCTGCACAAAACTTAATATGGAGAGGCAATTCAATTTCTACATAAAGGCTACCAACTTTCTTTAAAATCTTTCTTCTAGGAGGCAAGCAAGTAAAGTTGTTAATGGCAAAATGTACTTACTGTTTAAAAATGTGGTGCGTAACTAAGTGGCTAGGAATATTATTTTTTTTACCACAAAAAGGGGGATACCAGCCCTAATATAATACATGTTACGTAGCGAGGTCCCTTAAGCAGTATAGTCATTAGTAAAGCTGTAGTTAAATGCACTGATACATAGTAAATACTTTTCAAATGCAGTTACAGTGGGTTCAGTCAACATTTTCTGACACTTGAAGCACAGACTTGGTAACTTTTAATCGATTTTTTTTTCTTTATTTCAGATGAAGGGATTGTTTTGAGGGTAGGCATTTCTGAAGTCTATCTGTCTAGTACTAGTTATTCACTAATGGTGTTTGAAAACCAGTATGAAATCAACATGAAATAAAATGCATCATTATGACTTTAAGAAGTTGGTCATGTTTAGGTGCTTGAAACTGGATGGTTGTATATTGGTGCCTCAATCTTTGAACTGGTTTTGTAAATTTATTCATTAAATCTTAATAGCTCAAACATTCTCCTAGTTAGTGGTAAGTAATGTAGATTTAAATGTGAGTCTTCAGCATCATCTGACGTAGCTTTCAGAAAGGATTTCTTTAAGCATTCTCGTAATTTTACTGCAATTTGTAATTGCTAATAAAAATCTCTTGTGACATTTTTAAGCTTATGTACATCGTTTTAAATTGATGTAACTTTTTCATTTTTTTTTCATTTTTTTTTTCAGTTTTCTAAACTAGATGGTCGTTTTCAACATCCTTCCATGGTAGCTGTTGTATCTTGGTTTCGTTTTGTTTTTTTAAAAAAAACTCTTCTAACTCTACAATGGGTGGCAAGAAGCCAATTCTGCCTTTTAAATTATTTCATTTTTCATGTTGGTACTGGGGTTACTAAGGCAGCATGATCTGCTGAGTAGAACATAGAATGCCATTTAGGAGAATGTGGTTTCTGTGGCAGTTTCTATTTGTGGCTGTTTTCTGTGATTGGGAGCAAATTACTTGTGTTATACAATTAAAAAAAAAAAGTACATTTGCTCTGTTTCAGATTTTGAGACCTGTTTGTTGGCCATAAAAATGGGATACCTTAGGTACTTCATTGTATCACAGATATTTCTGAACAAACAAAATATATTTATACTTGGCTAACAATTCCATCTGTCTCTTACGTTTTCCGAACCAGTTGGTAGAAGACACATGCACAGTGTAGTAATAGTTTAGTGGTGAAATATTGCAAAGTGTATAACAAATTATTTTATGGATTGATAACATGAACTTTTAAATAGGTGCTGATTATCTTTTCTGGATAGTCTAATTAATTGTGTGCTCTGGCGAGGAGAGAGCAGAATAAGTTCTGTAGTTCAGCCGAGACTGAGTTTATTTGTTTTGTCATTTTAATTAATGTGACCCAAGCTCTGTGAGAGCTCTGCTCAACTAGCATTTGCTTCTTATAGGCAATTATTGTAATTAGCTGGTTGGCTGCTTGCTTTCCATTACAAATATGACTTGTCTTCAGCTTAAGGTGTGCGGAGAAATGGTCTGGTGTATGCATGATAGTATTTTTTTAAATTTCCCCACTGTATGGATTTAACATGTTGAGAGTCTGTGGTAGTTACCTCTCTAAAGCAAAATTGCATTCTTAATTCAGGAAATCTGGATAGGTTCCCCACCCCACCCCACCCCCTTTTTTTTTTTTTTTTAAACCCATGATAGTCTAGGGAGAAGTTGTTAAATTCACAGATGTAAATACAATGAATTGTACAAGAACTTGATCTGTGCATGATCCTTATGACTACTGAATTAGTACCAAATTCAGAATAAGAGACTAGTAGTAATGCAGCACAAAAGCCTCGAGGAATGTGGAATTAAAGATTTAGTTAGATCAAAGAAAGCTGTGCAACTGGTGGTTAATGATTTAAATGAAGGATACAGACACCTCTTATTTTTCACGCTCTGCCGTTCTCCTGTGGTAGAAAACATTTGTAACTTTGCTTTTTATAGTGCTGGGGGGCAAATTCTACTTAGCAGCAAGCAGCAAAGATGGCAGGTGATGGAAAAAGTAGGAGAATGAAAGAGAATTGAAACTTAAACAGGAAGGCTGCCACTTCATGGCAGCGTGAATCCATCTAACGGTGGGCTATAGAGAGGAAAGGTGACTTTTTGCACCAGCTCAGGTGGTCGCTGGGTCCTCTGCCAAGCTGCTTCAGCACAGTAGACTGGCAGAAAACTAACCTTGACAAAGAGAACAATTTTGTGCTTGTTTAGCATACTGAAATGGTTCAGCCAATGGTTTAAGTTCTGAAGAAAGAGTAAAGAAGGGGGCAGAGGTAAATAGCCAAGGACAATACCATAATTTCCCCTACCTTCTAAGTTGGTGAAAGCTGCAAAGCAGCACTGCCTAAGACTCTTGGTCACTGTTCCCACAGGGAAACTGCTTCGTTATGTTACAAGGGTAGACTTTATTGAGCTTTATCCTTTACAATTTGTCATTGTATTCTAAAACATATTTTTAAACACTTATAAGAAGTAAGGAACTTTTGAAGTCTGAATTCCTTTTCTTAAAGAGGAGGCAACTTAAGAGACAAAAGCTCGATAGGCTGAAAGGCTATTTATTCTGCTTTAAGAGTAGGGCTGAATGATGAGCAATTCAATTTGTATTTAGAATTAAACAAAGGAAAAGACATAGATTACGCTCCGTTGCAACTAATGGTTTGCAAATAAATGAGAGATGCAAGAATATTAAGTAAAAACTAAGTGTTAGTAATACCAGGGTTTTGTGTGCCGTAAGTCCTCTGGTAAAGAAAGCAAGTCTTTTATTGAATGTGTTTTTCTTAGAATCGCAGAGTTAGTCTGCCACTGACTTTTTTCAATACGGTTTCTGCTGCTAACTACTCAAAAATGTTACCCTGGTACTTGAGCATTAACTTGATCAGATGTTTCCTAGTTTTTTTTGGAGTAGGGAGGGAGTTGTTCGGTGTTTAGTTTTAGTTGTGTTTTGGTTTTTTTGTGGTGGTGTTTTTCTTTTGCTTAACAGGAACAGTGTCACAACAGACACAGTTGAAAACTTGTGTCGCTGGTTACAGCGGTTAAGAATTGGCCTTTCCTTCCTAAAAAGTGTTACCTGTTAAATGGAAAATAGTTTTCATCTTGAAGCCTTTTTAATATTTTACTAACTGTTGTGCTTACAGCAGATGCCTGCTGATCACATTGCTGTATTAGCTGACCTAGTTATGATCCTAGTCATCAGGCAGAATGGTACAAAAAATGTTGTACCTCTTCTTGACAATTTTTCTTCTTGAACCTACTATTATACATCTTCACCAAGGCCTGTCTTCATCAGTCTGGAAAGATACATTCGTAGTCTTGTGTGGAAAAAGAGATACCGGATCATTTTTCTCATTGCTGCAGTAACTTCTGTAGACATTGTTGTCCATAACTTATGTACTAATCTGTGACTGTAAATTTTACTGGACTCATTCTGAACTGTCTAGCTAGCCAAAAATGAAAACACACTGTTAAAATTTTTTCAGACATTGTAAGGGAGCTGTGATAAAAATGGTTCACCAACATTAATAAAAAGTTTGTGAAGATAAAGTAGGAAAGGCAGCTTCAGTGTTGACGTTTGTGTCACTTGTGTAAACTCTTAGTGAAACCCATCGTAAGCTGGTTTTCAGTTCAATAAAGTCTTCCAGCTTTTATTCTTTTTCATACTTGCTTAATAAAAAGTTTAACTGCACTGTTGAAAATGTGGTAAGCATGAAGAGCCAGCAGAGAGTAGGAAAAATGCGAGAATTAACACAATGGATGTGCAAGTTGAGAGAAGCTTCCACTGAGAGATGTAAAGGAGCTAGAGCCTGAAGTATAGGAAGAAGGAAAGGATTATTCATCCCACTGTATGTGCAGGTTCCAGCGGATGACTGCAGAAAATGAAAAGCAAGCTTTGTAAGAGGCAAGAAGAGGACTAGCACCGTTCAAGGTTGATAAGGGGGGAAAGTAACTTAGGAAAAGGTATCAAAATGTGAGGAAGAGGTAACAGTGGTTTTCAGCCAAAGAAACTGGGAAAATGCAAACTCTGCATCTTGACGTGCAAATGCTGAGGTGCAGTGCTGAGTTATTAACCCCATTCATATGTCCTCTTGCCTCCCTTTCACTCTAACACTTCGCTTTCAAGCTAGTTAAGACATTAGTCCAGCTAAGAATGACCTCAGGTATAATAGCTTTCTAAAGCGTTTTCTGACAAAACGGATCCTAGCTCAGTGGACCAAACAATTGAATTGATTCTGTAAGAAAGAAGCCTGAAGGGGCTGATTAGAGTAGTATTGGATAGGTATTGATGATTTTGTCTTCCTTACAAAACAGTTTCCAAATCAAATGCTAAATTACTGATCTTTTTAATTAACTAGTTGGTTCTATCAGAGTATTCTCCATCATCACCAAGTGTGATAATCCAAATGCGGGACATACTGTGCCTGGACAAATAATGGCTTTTTTCTTTTCTTTACAGAATAGATTTGAACTCTCAGGTGTCTTCTACCAAATGTGAATCATAGACCTTAGAGTTGGGACGTGCTGCAAAATTTGAGTACTGATGCCAGGTGCAAAAAGTATAAAAGATAGTTTCCTTTGTGCTTTCTCAGGCACTGTGTATTTTGACAAGCAGCAAAGGATGCGAAAATAACTTTGTGGCTTGTAGCCTCGCATTTGTGGAGCCACAGTCTTCCTTGAATAGGATGGATTTTAGGCTTCTACTGTATCTGACTTGCCTCTGGCTTGAAATAGGTCATCATCTTTATTACATTGCAAGGGAGTGCTTACTTGCAAAATTAATGCACAATTATCCACAATAGGCAGATACAAGTTGATATATTCCAGTATATCTGGAATATTTCCAGTCTTCTGGCTGCCTGTGTCCACGTTAGCCTGCATCAGCTTCCTTGTGTCAGCAGCACTAAAGGGAGACTCAAATCTAATCTCTTGTGATAGAGAATAATCTTAGCCTTATGCTACCAGATAAGACTGAAAAATTTATTTGAGGCTTTTTTTGGAAAAAATGATGAGGTTATATAGGCTGTAAAGGATTCATTACTTTTTCGTGGAACTACAGTGAAACGGTGTGACTCAAGTAATGGTGCTGTTTCCTGTGAGAAAGGACTGGACTTGCATGTGGACAGTACAAGGTGCATTGCAGATTTACTTCAGAATACATTAAGCTTTCTAGCAAGTGTCCCTTAGGCTGGCATTGATTTTTGTATTTCTGCAAGATACTTGGTAGCTGTGGTTTTATGGCTTCCTACAGGTATGGAGTTTCATAAGTGTAGTGGAGTGCCCATAAGAGTAACAAAAAATATGTCTGTTCTTTCTTAATGACCAGCTGGCTTCTGCAGTTTTCTTTTACTTCTAGAGAAAGTGTGAATAAAGTGTGGCTAAAGGGATTACTGTGAGAGCTCGAGGAAGGAATGGTATTAGTGTGTACACATTTAGCTTGAAAAACTTGTTTTTATTCTGTTGTCTAGGAACAAACTCTTCGGTCCAGAACTGATTGCTAAAAGGATTCTATATTTCATGTTTTTTCTCTCTGTTGTTAGGTAATTCTTTGCTGCTGTCCTGGAATGTATGTGTTTCTGGGGAATGAGATGCTTACTAAAATCCTAGTCAATTTTTGTACAGGTAGGTTTTATTTGGGTAGTTGAAAGAAACCCATACATCTGTGAGCGCTACTGAACTCAAGAGACTTAATTCTTAAGAACCAAGTGTTTCAGGGTTTTTTCCACAGAGATGATGGGAATGTGTCTTGGCTAGAAGTCTGTAAGGATGGGCTGGTGCATGTGATGTGAATTTAGCTGGAGTAACTTAACTGAACAAGCAAGTTAGAGAGGAGAAAAGAGAGGCTGAAGTTGCTGGCTCCGCTGGTTGTGTAAGTGCAACAAGTCTGGTGGGTTTTTGGTGAGGTAGAAGCTGTGGGCACTGTGGAGTGTAGAAGCAGATGTTTTTGAGTCGCATGGGGTCACTTGCGCAGAGCACTAGTTCCGAATTCCAGTTAGGAAAAGGCTTGAGTTCCTTCAATTGAATGGAAGTAGTCACAGATCCTGTGTAGTAGGATGCAATATATTTGCACAGGGGTTGATTCTCAAGGAGCTATCTAGTTAAGCAATGCTCTGGACCACCAAAAACTGTGCATCAGCATATTCACTAATACGGGAAGGCAGAAGGTAAGTTTTGTTTAAGTAAAACAAGTAGAATTTGCCACTTAAAGGGAAATTCTGAAGCTTGGAAATTTGCCGTGGCATATGTATTCTTGAGCCTACTTGATTAAGGGTAGAAGATGCTAGTCTATAGTAGGATTGTGAAAGTTTTTCCAGCTTGTCAGAAGACTTTTGATGAATATGGCACACAAAATAGGTTTTCCATTTCTGTGAGCAACAAGTAATGATTTGTTGCTATGGTTGACTTTGATAAATTTCCTTCTGCCTTCAGCGTACTTTTAACTGTGTGAATAGCTTTTTGAAGATGATAGAAATCCAGATTAAGTTTGCCTGTAAGATTCACTTGTGGAAAGGCTCTTGGTTTGGTGCACAGATGTATAGTAGGTAATTCAGGGCACCATTTTCAGCTCCTCTGAGCGATGTTGTCTTCCACTAGACTTCCACTAGAACTTCAGCTTCTTCTGGTGAAGACATTTTTTGCCGTAGCCTGGTAGTTGGCACTAAGTTTCAAAATTTTTTATTTTCTTCATTAGTCAGTTCTTGCTTTTGTCATGATATTTACTTAGCAGGAAGATTTCTGCCCTTGTTAGAGGCTGTTTGATTCTCTTGCCAACATCTCCTAAATAACATGCTTCTGTTGTGCATATTACTGCTGCTCAATTATATTTTTCTATATCTTTACTGTAAAAGAAGAGAGAAGCAAGGTTGTCGTTACGGCACAAAATAGAAAATAACATATGAGCAGGGAACTTACTCATTATCCATCTTCAAAAAAAAGTATTTGGAAACTCATCTGATGTGTTTATTCTACTCAGCACTGCTGAGGACAATTCTGGGCTCCCCAGGAAAAGAGAACCATGGCCATACCGGAGACAGTCCAGTGAAGGGCCACAGAGATGATTGTCAGTGAAAGGAAGACGGAGCCAGAATCTTTTCAGTGGTGCCCAGTGACAGGAGCAGAGGCAACGGGCACAAACTGAAACACAAGATGTTCCCTCTGAGCATCAGGAAGCACCGTGCAAACAGAAGACTAGGTCTAGGTTTTGTGAATGTTGTTTACACATATTTGGTTTGATAGAACTCCTTCACTAAACTCTGTAGTGCTGTAGAAATTGGGTCGCAAAGTCTTGCAAGGAAATACTTAATATGGTTTTGATAAACATGAAAAATAAACTGTTCTTTAAACGTGTTTATTCGATGGTTCCTGAATTTTAAAACCAAATTTAATCTTTCTCTGTTTATCTCGTAAGCAAGCTGCGCCTTACTGACAGGGGGTGAACAGGACAGCTTTGTGCACTCTTTTACTGACAATTAAAATACTTTTATTACAGACTCCTGTTATTAGATATCAAGAAAATGTAATTTTTTTGGTTTGGGACAAATTCTCTAGGCTCCTTTTGATTATGAAAATTTTTAATTTTCTGTTTTAGGTGTGGAATATCAAACAGATGATTAAATTAACACAAGAACATATAGAGGCACTGTTAGACAAATTTGGAGGAGAGCATAACCCACCATCGATATATTTAGAGGTAAGTTTACGTTCACATGAATGTGGTTAGATTAATGATGCGTTATCTTAATGTTAAATGAAGCATCTTATGTTAAACCTGAGAATACCTGTAGTAAAAGAGAATATTCTCCTTGTGAATTAGAAACTGAACTGTTTCCCTGGAGATGGAAAGGAACTGCATGGGATTCCTCATATGCATCAGTAGGGGAAGATCAGTGGCATGGTCTAATAGTTATGTTGGTGGAATTGAAATGTAAAATGTTGGGGTTTTTTTTTTGGGGGGGGGGGGGGAAGAGAGATTGTGTGTGTATAATAGAATAATGTGTTGTTAAAAGCAAACACATACACATGAAAACATCTTAAAAGACTAGCATTGCCTTTAAAGCATTTGACTTCATGTTTTTTCTCTTTGACAAGTAATCATGTAGCATCCAAAAAATGCTATGAGTAGAAGGGAAATTTTTAAAGTAATACATAAAAATGTAGGGCGAAGTAATATTTTTAAGCTGTGTTTAATTGTAAACTAACTAACTACAAATTAAATTTCTGTATTCTTTCATCACTCCAGATTCATAAAGTTGCACTGACATAGGACCATTAAAAGCATAAAAAAGGGTTGCGTCCATAAGTTACATCTGTTAGAAATTGAGTGGGTATCACTTGCTCCAAACCCTGCCCTTTTCTTGCTTCTCTCAAGTATTGAAATAACTGGAGGTCAACTAGACTTCTTTTGTAGTCTTTTTAATTGTAATTGCTGCCTAAAGGCACTGGGTAATTAAAAATAAAGATCTCATTATTTGAGGTACCTCTAGCTTTTTATCTTAATATGTCAGAGCAGGGCACTAGCTTGATTATACAAATGTTGACATAACATCCTTAACAGTTAAGGTCAAATGAGGCCCTCTACAGTTGCTTTACTTATTGCTAATGTGAAATGGGAGTATTGAATGAGTGCTAATCACTATTTTAACCACTCAATGGTATATAAACACACCTCTGTTTTCACACGAGCTGGTTCATTTCATATGTCTGGGTTAATATTGCCACGTGTATGTTGGTTTCATCAGATTGTGGATCAAATTGCAATAATAATGTGCTTAATTTGCTCTAAGTCTGGATTTCAGGTAGGGAAATCCATAGTTCATTATAGCCTTTTTCACTTGCTTGTGTCTAAATTAAAACTGAGATCCCCACACTGAAAGCTTTTAGATTATTCTCCAGTTCATTGGTAGAGAAGAGGGTATTTACAGTCATAAGTGTGTACTAGGAAATGATTACGATAGTGTAAAGAGTCTGGTAAGTCTGAAATAGTTGGAGCATAAAGTAGGTTTGCAAGTTCAATGGTTCCATGTGCTCCTGAGATGAAACTGCATTTGTGGCTCATCAGCATAGTAGGGAAGCCCCGCAAGACAGAGCGGGGTGTTCGTCTGCTGCAGTGAGTTCTGCTGGATCATGAGGCCAGTCTTGTGACAAGTAGTGCTGATGCTGACTAGGGAGCAGTAAGCCATTGGGAAGAAGGTGGGAGTGACAGGGATTCTGCTTTTTCAGTTGAATTATCCCATGAGAGAGTGAGTCCTGTGAAAAAGCCCGCCACCATTGGAACAAGAAGCCTTGTTTTCCCCAGCTCTTTGCTATGTGATTCTTCTAATAACCTTTGTTCAGGTATTTGCAGTACCAGTAACGGCTAAGACACTTGGAATCACTAACCTGGAAGGAAAATATTCTGGTTTTGTTGCATTAGTTTGCTATCCGGTTAGTAGATTGAACTTGATCATGAAGTCTGTTGAGCCCCAGGTCTGTGGTTAAGGTTAGGGAAGAGGAAGAGCTTGCAGCTGTGAGCCAAGAACCTAGAAAATGGCGTGAGAGAGAAGAGGAACTCTCTTTTTTGGATGGTCATTAGCTTGGATTAGATCATCCTCAAATGGATTGATTGCAGTGACTAGGATTAAATGCTGCAAACCTGTCGTTTGTTTAGTGTGTAGACTGTAGAACTAAAGGGGGGGATGTAGAAGAAATACGCTACAGAGTACCTGATACAGTCATAAGCAAGATTACTGTCTACCCTTGGCTGTTCATTTCAATCTAACAGCAGTTGTCTGGTGCATCCTTTCTGTACATTTCCCATATTTTGGCTGCTTTTGGCTTGGTCAAGAACAGAGGTTGCTTTCTATTGTCAGAATTTGCTTTGCAGCAATTTACCTGAACCCAATCTGTGAGTGCTACAGCTAACGTTTTGACTTTCTGTATTCCTCCACCTGTCAGAAAAAGGGCCAGAACAACCCTGGTTGCAGCATGAAATGACAAAGCTGTATGTAAAAAGCTCTGACTGTAGTGTGATTAAAGTGTGGAAGAACACATTTGCTCTTAGGAAATGTGGAAGTAAGAAAATACAGTTTTGATATGAATAAGAAGAACAGGAGAGCACGTAGAATACACATGGATAGCTTAAGTGGTTCAATAGATAACTCATCCTTCTAACAGGGGTTAGAAATAGCAAACTCCCTATTAACAGAGCTGCTGTGTGATATTGGGCCTGCTCAGTCCTGTACCTGTGCATCATCACTGACTTCTGTGCATGACCCCTCTTTCCCTCCAAGCTTTCACGCCTAGGCTGTTGTCTAGGTCTTGATGCTATGGTCTGTGTATCTCCATAGTGCTTGAACAGGAAGGTCATGTAACTTATACTCTGGCCATCCTCTTCTGACTTTCGTATGTTGTTTGTTTTGATGAAGTCTTATTTCTGGCTGTAAAGTGCAATATTGTCCTGCTTTTACCCAGAATCTGTATAGCTAATTTTGGTAGTCTGTTACTTGAATTGTATCACCCTTCCCTTTGTTTCCTTCCGCTGCTCTGATCTCTTTGCATCTTCCATAAAATGTGAGCGACTCTTAAGGACTTCTGCACCTTGTGCCTGTTGATTTTCTCGAGTGCTTCTTTGTTGTTTTTTGCTTTGTTGTTTGCTTCTCTTGGCAAAAGTTGGAATTAGCCAAAGCTAATTGCTAGCCAAGTACCTGCAAATGAACACTTTTGCTTTCACCCGTATTTCCTTTCACTGTTGTAAACATCTAGTTTGTTCTTGTAGTACTTTCTGCAAAACCGTGCCTTTTTGTATACCTGTGAAAAGCTTGACAGCTATCCATCCATCTTCTGACCTGTAGAGTTTCGGTACAAAGGGATTTGTTGAGTTCTTTTGTACTTGTCTGGCTTTATATCCTTTGTTTCTTACATATCTTACTAACTGCTCACGCTCACAGACCTTACACAGACCTTGCGCTAGCTCCTGGACTGTGCTGGAGCTGCCTCTGTAGACGTGTCCAAGTACAGTTGTGGTTGAAATTGGTGACAAAACTGCATTTCAATTAAAAATGGAAAAGAAGAGGTTGGGGGAGTGGAAACATGCAAAGGAAAGCGGAAGAATTGAACAAGAAAATTAACTCTGAAAACTGAGCATTCAAAGCATGTAGTAAAATTATTTGTGTTTTGAATATAAAACATACACCTCATTTAAAAATAAAAAGGATTTATGCCTTAGTTATATAGTTGGTCAAGAAAATAGACGCTATCGGGCTTTTGTTTCTGTGCTCATCTGAGAGAAGACAAAATGTTTTTTTGTGGCAGACTTTTTTTTTTTTAGTTATGGGGGGGTTCAATGCATTTTACATCAAAAGAACTTTAAAACTGACAGCTATTGTCGCAGCCATCATTTCAGGATTCATCAATTGACTATGAAAGAGGAACGGATTTCTTGAAATACCAAAAGTGATTGACGTGTGCTCTGTTGAATTCAGCATATATTTAATTATTCCTGCAAGAGGGGATACTTGGATTTGGGGGTATCTCCCTGCCTTGACCCATCACTCCTCAGTGATGGCCTTAAAAAGGTGACTGTACAGCATCGGGAGTAGTGCGTGTAAGCCTGCCCAGGCTGCTTTGGATACAGCTGCTCAGGAGCGGAAAATGTAGCACGAAGCTGGAGCGCAGCGGGTGGCTTGTCTTTCTCCTCTCTGGGCAGGAAAGTAGGGCCTGAGGAAGGAGAGCAAAGCTGCAGAGGTACTTCTGAGTGTGTGTATAAGGTACAGGGGTAGGAAAGAAAATGAACAGAAGAAAGAAAAGAAGGTTTGTCATTAACCGCATGATTTTCTTCTAATTGTTATAACTAGTAATAGCTTCAGGAATCTTATCAGTGTTCTCTGGTATGATCAGAAGGAAAACTTTTCTGTTTGTTCCAGTGGGAAGAAATAATAAACGTGGTAAGCAGTGGCTGTATTAAAATCTAAAAATGGCTTATAGCTAAAATTCTTTCTTAGGTAATCCTAGTTCTTAACTTCTTCCATCCCCTTTGTGTGAGCATGTATCTCAGATCTAACAGACTCCTAGAAATCACTGTCAAATATTTGAAATAACTGCTTGACTCAGTAGATGTAGAAATATCACTAATAGCATTTTTCTTTTCTTCTGGAAAAGAGGCTGCAGGAGCTCCTCGGTAGGTTTTGCCATGCTTTTTGGAAGCACTCTGTATCACAGCAGCTGAAAACATCAGTGATTTTTGTCTTCCCACATAATTTCTTAGCGTGTTACATCTGTCCTTGAAGTGCTGTTTCCCAAAATACACAGTTCATGATTCACTGTGGAAAAACCCTTTTCTTAAGGGTTTGTCTAAGCATTGTAAATATTGGAAATCTGTATTGCAAAGAAACCTAGTATTATGATACTGGGAAAAGCTGGGATTCAGTTAGCAAAAACGATTAAAATATGCAGTTGTGTATTCTTCTGTAATGACCATCAGAATTAGGGGTTTTGTTTTGTTGTGGTTTTTTTTTTTTTTTTTTTTTTTTTGTCTCTACCAACAAAGTACTGATGAAGAGGATAACCTAAGTTAAGGAAAGGAGAATAAAGATCTGTGCATTTCAACTTAGCATTGGCAACAAATGTGGTTCACAAACTGAAATGGGTTGTACAGATCCGAACTAGCCAAAACCAGTCAGCTCAAACTTGGAAAGGAGAGATGGTGCTTAAATGACTTAATAAGATTTGTTAGCCTTTGTAGACTTGTAATGACTGTCCAGGGAGGTCTTACTTATTTAAACTTCCAAAATGCATTGTGTGTCCTTCTTGTCTCCTAGTTTTGTGTACAGTGTTATCTACCAACACGTAATCTGTGAGAACTTAATTGAACAGTATTAGCCCATTTGCATGTAAATAGTTCTTCGGGTGGTGTGAAGTTCCATCGTGGACCTGTGGGTTAGTTCAGCTAACTGAACACGAGCAAGCTGCCTGCTTTTTTTATTCGGTCTCCACACAAAATAAAACAGTATACAAATGCATGGATAGAATGATAGCGGCATCAAAATAAGCTTTAAAACTCAGTCAGCTTTCTAGTATTGTCCTAAAAGAATCATCCTCTTTCCTACTTCTACTCTTGGAAGCAATTTAAAATGAGAATCAGGGGAGTAGAGGTATGTTTATCCTCGACTACTGTGATTCTTTTTCTTTTTTTTTCTCCCTAGCCTTCTCTTTTCCTGGGCTATTAAACATATCTTATTCAGAGGCCTTACTGTTGCCATTTTTGAGAGTTTGTCTGGTGAATTTCAGGAGAGGATTTCATTCCTTATTCCTGTATATCTGAAAAATCCACACAGGAGGTCAAATTAATTAATTAAAGAAGATTACCTCTTTGCTGATTTAAAGGATGCTTATTGGAACAGCAGGCGGATACAGTCCAAAATGGATCTTAGTACTGAATCTCAGCTTGTTTCAGACTGTTTGTGGTATTCCAGGAAAACGCTAACTCTGTGTATAGGCACTGGAAAACGTGGCGGTTCTCAGGGGAAATTCAGATTAATTTTTACCAGGCTCCTAACAGATGCTGATCAAATATGTTGGACCAAAACTGGAGTGTCTATAGTTAGACTAAGTACAGATTTAGGAGTCTTACTAAATGAAGAAGTCCTGACGTACATTACTGTCTATCTTCAGCTCCCATTTAACTTAGTGGGATTTGCATTTGATCAACAGCCTAAAAGGTCAGACATCTTTTAAATAGAAACACAGTCTTGGTTTCAAAGGCAAGGAAACTGTAGTTTAGGCTTTTAAGAGTCTTGTGATGTGTGGATTTATCTAAAATTGATGAAGGAAGGGGGAGAGCATGGTAAAACCAGTTGGTCTGCTTGAGTTTAGACTGAGTTTCTAACCAGATGTGGTAGGGGGCCGGGAGAAGGAGAAACTGTATTTTGCTACTTGGTCTTGTCCCAGATCAATTTTTAAAATAACATTGAACTTGTTGCTTTTTCTTTCCTTAGATGTTATTACTCAAATGAATAGCCTGGTTATGGCCCAAGAAAGCAAATTTCAAATATAGTATAAATAATACGTAATACAGAAATACATATATTTCTGAGAAAATCCCATGTCATCATCTTGTCAACAGAACTCTTTTGGTGCCTCTGTGTAATATCATGCAAATTCTGTTGACTTCTGAGGTCAGTTTTTATATTGTCAATGGGTTGCAATATATAAGAAGCAACTTTAATTATGGCATGTATATACATTGTATATAAGCATGCCAACTCCTAATGCTTTATATGGACTGGGCAGTTTACCAGGCCTTAGTCACTTCGCTTAGTTGAAGCCTCAGGAGTATTCTCACATCTATGAGACTATAATATGATATGTGTTCATACTGATATGCAATATAATTAAAATTAGCTTTTTGTTCTATTTTAGATAGCCATATGTAGATTGACAAGGTGTGCCAATTTCAGTCTAACAGTCAGCTTTTCAAATGTATATTTTCCTTTAACTTTGTGAAATACTGTAAATTCACACTTAAATGGGATCCCTGTAGCAATACAGCAAATGAATGCATTTGTTGAGGATAATGTATGTTATTAAAGACAGTCTGTTTTTGACAACTAATAAACAAGCTGGAGGGGTTGAAGAACAGAAGCCTCGTGACAAGAAGCAGCATAGTGACAGAGCTGAACGTGGCACCTTGCACCTGGGACAAGATGGCTGCCCATCAGTATGGACAGGGGGTGGCTGGGCAGCGGCTCTGCAGGAAAAGTACTGGGCAGTGCTGGTGAGCAACGAGCCGAGCTGTCAGGAACCCACCATCACCCAAACAGCAGCAAACTTCAGGCTGGGTTGCATTAGGAAGGGTGTAGCCAGCATGAAGAGGGACCCATCTGCTCACTACTTGCATCACCCCATTGTGGGGTCGTGTTTAGCATGGAGAAGACAAGGCTAAGAAGGAACTTGCAACTAAGAAGGCTCTTGCAACCTGAAGAGAGGGACAGACTCTCTTCAGACATCCCCAGCAAAAGGGGAAGAGGCAACGTCATCAATAGCATCGAGTGAATTTCATAAGAGGAGATTCTTCATCATTAGTGGTTTTTGAGACTTGAAACTGGTTGCCCAGGGGTTGTGCAGTCTCCATCCTTCAAGACTTTCAAAACTTGCTTTGGCAAGGCCCTGAGCAACCTGATTGAATTTCAAAATAAGCTCTGTGTTAAACAAGTGTTTGGACTAGATGACTTCCAGCGATACCTTCCAACCTATTTTTTTCTTTTTTTTCCTCCTGTGATATTCTATATCAAGCTGAAAGCAAGATTTAAGTTTTCTTGTAGAACATTACTGAATTCTTAATGGGAATATGTGAACTGAATGGATTTCATTCTAGATTTCATGAACTTTTCCTTCTGAAATATCTTTAAAATCCTTAATTTAATGAATTGCTGGAGCATTCTGATGAATCGTCTTCATGCTGAAGATACTGTAAAAATAAGGTTTTTTTGTTTGGTTTTGAAAAACAAGGTTAGAAATCACCCTTATAGTTGACCCCGAGGGCCTTGAGTGACTTGAAGGTTTGGGTAGCTGTTGATGCCTGTTTGCTTATACAGCTGTGCTGCTGAAGGTCTCTGCTGTAGACAGGCCAACCCTGTGGCATAGTCTTTCTTTCAGTTAGAAATACTTGCCATCGGTCAGCTTTGCTGTTGTAATACTCTTTCAATTTAACCTTCATACTTCTGTGTTCTGTTGACTTGGTGCTGTTGGCTGTGTAAGGTCTGTGGGTTGTAGTCATCAGCTGAAACCAATGTCTCACCAAAGTACTTAATCTTGGTGAAAATAAGATTTTATTGGAGCTGTTCTGTTTCTGCTGCATGTACTGTTGCTGCTTCTGTATAAAAAGAATTTATTTTTTTAAGACAGAAAAATGTATTTAAAGTCTACTGATGCATTTCTAGTTCCGTTATGTTTTTTTACAGGATCTTCTGCTAAGATATTGAGTAACAGTATAATACTTGAGAGCTTTTGTCTCCATAAAAAATAGAGAGCTTTTCACGCAGAATTTAATGGTATAGAACCCAAAGCCAGTAGCAGCTCCTAGCTTTCCATGCTCATTGTTTATTCTTGTAAGATAAATCGTTTGACTTTGAGTTTGCATTAGTGACAGATTAAGCTGCCGGTGTAAACATTGTAGGATTGAGTATTTTGAAAGATGTGTGTAATTTTGTGAAGGAACTAAGCCCGCAAGTATCGGGAAGCAATGTAATGTTGCATGTGTTCAAATAATATTTTGCAATGTTCATGAGAAAAGGAAGTAAGTATTTAGAAAAGTATTGGTGAAATGGTAACAGTTTATGATTCTTAATTTTTGTTTACTGAAAATAATTCTTGACGCATGGAACTTTTACTGGAATTTACATGAAAAGTTGATCCTGGAAGTCAGAGAGACACTTGTGTTACCGTACAGCCAAAAAATGCCATTGTTTATAATTGGGTAACCTTTCAATTTACTTTTGACAGTAGAAATTGGGTAGAGTGAAAATATTTTGGTTTTAAGTTTCTAAGTTTGGGGTCTACTTGTGAAATGCTAGACATCATCAGTTTTCAAAAGAAATAGTAAGTAGTTCTCAGTTTCCTGCAACTTATGTCCGTTTATTAAAAATGGAACCCATAAAATTTATAATTTGAAATTGTGATGTTCACCACCATTCTTTAAAATATGTTTTCTTTCTTAGTCCTTACTGTCAAATTATCATTCTCTGTGTTAATGCTGAGGGTATGATGACACAAATTTTGAACGTCAATCCATCCTGAGGAATGCTAAACCTTGATGAAAAGGGAGGAGCCAACCACTCTTTACTTCACAAAACCAGCCTGGGTTAGGTGAATTTGCACACACTACGCAGAGAAATAAATTAATGGTAAAATGTAGTATTTGTCGCAGCACTACTGTATGCGGATTATTTTTTCTATTAACCTTAATGTTTCTTTTCCACATGTAGACCATGCAGACTTTTTGGTCAGTTCAGTTCTCCTATAATTTAACTAGCAACATGTTACACACACAAAACTTGAGGAAAGCAACTTGTAAAAAAAAAAAAAAAAAAAGTATCTTTCCCTAACATAAATATCCTTTGTAGCATTGAAAATTTATGCATCTTAGCATAGATCTTGGTCTTGGAGAGCTAAGTAGAAAATTCTGTTCCCTACTGCTTAGATGTTAGGTTTGTAAGATGTTTGTTTCTCCTTGTTTGTAAGGATCTAACACATCCTTGGTTAACACTGACATGCTCATGCAGTGTGAAACACACATTCCTTAACTGATTCAAAGTTTTGAAAATACTTTGTACTAATTTGTATGCTAAAGAAATAATTCTTATACTTGGATACAGATCAAAATTTTCTTGTTACGAAGGCAAACAAAGTTGATGAAAACAAACTTTAAACAAAAATATATACCAATGACGTATTTGTGTTATAGAGCTTGGCAATAATGTCTAACTTGGCTATATTTAATAAAAAATTAATGGACAAATATAACGTTACTGAATTGGATTGTTTAAGAAACTTGGTCAGTGTGTGATCAGGTTTTACATAAACTTGGTGGAAAATCAAATAAGTCTCATACAGATGTTAAAAAATTGTTTCAAAGGATCACTTTTACATTTTTATGGATGACTTTGTAACAGGGCAAACTTACTTGTGTTCTAACTGAAATAAAGTTTTTTGTCGCATCTGGTATGAAAGAGTAGTGCCAGAGATGAAAGGTGTTGAACAGTGAGCTAGGTGAGTTGTCAGATACAGAAGGTAAAAAGCAGATTTCAGCTTTCTCTTAATTATTGCATTAGATGTATTTAGCTGTCATTCCACAGAATGATAAATTTAGCTGTAGTACAGTAATTCGGCAATGCAGCTGACAACATTTGGTAAAAATTGCTGTCGTCTTTAATGTAGTTTTGAATTAGACTATTTAGTGCAGATGCTTTGAAACTGTGGCTTATGATTTCTTTTATCCACTTATCCATTTAATCTATTAGAAAAAATTAGTTGTTGATTCAGAAGGTTTAATATAATGAATTATATGCCATTTCTTCTTCGTGTCCTACTGAAAAATTTGACCAGACCATTTTGTTCATATTACTGCGAAATTTGAATTAGTTTAGAACGCGTTTTATTTCGTGTTCATTCTGGATTTAGATCTCTGGTTTTGTCTGAGGCTACGACATCATTAAAACAGCTGCTTTTCCTTCACAGGCCTATGAAGAGTACACCAGCAAACTAGATGCTCTACAGCAGAGAGAACAGCAGTTACTGGAGTCCATGGGGAACGGAACAGATTTCTCTGTCTCCAGTTCGGCTTCAACAGACACAGTTGCATCATCTTCCTCCTCTAGCCTCTCTGTAGCACCTTCATCCCTTTCGGTTTATCAAAACCCTGCTGATATGTCACGGAATAACCCTAAGTCTCCACAGAAGCCTATTGTTAGAGTCTTCCTGCCCAACAAGCAAAGGACTGTGGTGAGTCAGTTTCTGTTCACATACTTGTAACCTCAATATTTCGTGTATCTCTCTCTCTTTCTGTATGTAACAGTTAATTTGGGAGCTGAAAAAATACCTGTGTGGACGCCAAAGAGGTTGCATGATCACTACTTGTGCTCTGCCACGCTCATTTGTTTTGGTGTGTTGAATGTTTTGTACAGGATTAACACAAAGACATCTGTTACAGCAGTAATACAGGATACAAAAATTTCAGGAGTCTTATAACAATGAAGATACCTCAAGAAATATTTCAACTTTCTTGGATAAATAGTGATCTACCATTTTACAATGGTAAGGAGGTGGCAGGAAGCTCCATTTCTTGTAATATACAAAATTATTGATTAGCTTAACAGGGCAAGATTGGGGAAAGTGTTTTCCATGTTATCAAAGTTACTGGCAGCAGTGAATGCTTTAGAGCAAGTACCAGCCTCCTGCAGCTAAGGGGAGGCTGCACAGAATTGCTTAGGTTTGTGGTTTTTGGTTTTTGTTTCTTTTCCTCCCCACTCACTGTGGTGAGTGTTTCATGTTGGGACCCTGATGCTATCAGGCCCTGTGTAGAGGACTTGCTAGAGGATGGACTAGTTGCTATTAGGAGGGGCAAGAAGCGTTGCCTGCAAACTGCTCAAAAAATAGCGTTTATCAGTTTTGACAACGTTAGTGATTTCTGGAGTCGTGGAAGAAGAGCTGATTTTTTTGCTGGCTATTTGATTATCTGTTACAGGCAGGATTTTTTTATCAATTAAGAGCTGACAACTGAAGAGCCTTGATATGTGCTTGTAGAATAGTACACTGCAAACTGGTACATGAAATTGCTGACAAGCCATTGTCTAGGCTCTGTTTTGCAAGGGGTTGCATACTCTTAGAAGGGAAGCTGTGGTTCCAGAGGACGTGGAAATGAATGGATAACACAGCCAGTGTCTGTGTGAAGCCAGTGCTTTTCATAGCAGTAAGTCAGGTGTCGGCTGTCACTGGACTGTGACTGCCTGTGTAAATTGAGTTGCTGGCAAAGAGAGGAAAACATAAACTGAGTAGTGCTGGGCATTAGGAACATGTTGCTCTCCATTCCCCTGCCACTTTCCTTCCTTCCATCCCTCCCTCTACCTGCCCCGCTGAACAAAAGAGATCATAAAATTTACAGTGGGAACAACAGATTAAAGGGCAGTTGTTTTCACCTGATTTGTGGTTTGTTTTTTTTTTTTTTTAAATATTGCTTAACTGTTAAAGATTGAAATTAGTGTTTGGCTTCGAACTAGAGAATGAGGGTTTAATGTAAACTATGAAAACTGTGCAGATGTACAGTGTTAAGCAAGGTGAATTTGTTGTCTGCCTATGAGGTATGGCTAGGCACATAGTACTACCCACATTGTAAAATTTGAAGAGAAGGTACTGGATTTCAGAGAGACTCTGGTTTCTTCGTGTGTTCTGACCCACCCTGTCTGGCTGTTGTAGGCACAGCCCTTGTCATGGGGCTGTCCCACAAATTGTTTTTCTCTTCTACAATAGGCCACAGTATATGGCTTCCTGCATTGGTCAGTGCGTTTTCTTTTCTGTCTTTCCTATGTGTTATCTTGCCCTCTTCTCTAAGCAATATAGTATATATACTGCAATATTCCTCTTCTGCTCCTTTCCCTCTCCTCTTTTTCACCTCTTCCTCAATCCTTTTGTCAGAGCTGTAGTAAGGCTTTTCTCAAGTCTGAGCGCCTTATTTCAAGGAATAATTTTATATAAAGAATAGTTTACGATTATGAAATACCACATTAAACTCAGTCATTAATTAAACTTTTTTGATGTTTTATGTGTATATTTCACCAAGTTTGAGTTATTTCTGAATATGCAAATGTGCTTACAAGTTAGGAAAAAGAGGCAACTGTATTTCAGTGTGAACCAGGTGATACAAGTTTGGGCTAGTACAGAACTGTCTTGCTTCATCTGAGGCATGGTTTTGTGCATGATGCTGGTCCATTCTAATCAAAATAAAACAGGTTGTCTTCACCCAATGCATCTTTAAGTTCCTAAGTAGCAGTAACAGATCAGCTTGGTATGCCCGAAAACATGTATAAGATTGTGCTTTCATGAACTCGTGTGTCTTCTCACTTTTTGTCCCTAAGCTTTGGGGGTTTTGGTGAATATTGTGATTCTGTGGTATCAGTTGTGCTCACTAAGAGCTTGCAGATTTAGCCAGAGAGATTAAGTTTAAGAGTGACAGCTCTGTTGCCATGTCTTCACTAAGAGTTAACTTCCTAGCCTGAGGACATGCTGCCATTTGAGGAGGAAACTGTAGCTCTTAGCGGTAATACTCAGTGGCTGGCAGCAGGACATAGGAGTTTTTTCCAGCACTGAATCTAGATGCTCTTTCCTGGCTGTGGGAGACAAACGTGGTCAGGGAGAGACTCTTGCTCCTGTCCTCAGCTCTCTGCTGGAGTCTAAACACCATTTGCCTTATCAGTCTAGCCTTGCAGCCTGTTTCCAGTGCTAAATGTAGATCACTAAGAGTAGAGCTTCAGGAAAATCTGTAGCCTTGTGCTGTGGCAATTAAAAAAAAAAAAAAAAAAAAAAAAAAAAAAAAAACGAAACCAAACCCTAAACCAAAACAAAACAGTGATACCAACAAAAGAGTAGGAGACAGGCTAGTGATAGAGGGAAGGTGCAAGACACTATGCTAAGACACATGGAAAATAAGGAGGTGATCGGTGACAGCCAACATCGCTTCACTAAAGGCAAATCGTGTCTGACAAATTTGGTGGCCTTCAACAACGGCATTACAGCATTGGTGGATAAGGGAAGAGCAACTGACATCATCTACCTGGACTTATGCAAAGCATTTGACACTGTCCTGCATGACACCCTTGTGTCCAAATTGGAGAGATGTGGGTTTGACAGGTGGACCACTTGGTGGATAAGGAACTGGCCGGATGGCCGCATTCAAAGAATTGCAGTCAGCAGCTCAATGTCCAAGTGGGGATCAGTGATGAGTGGTGTTCCTCAGGGGTCAGTATTGTGACTGGTGCTGTTTACCATCTTTGGTGACATGGACAGTGAGATTGAGTGCACCCTCAGCAAGTTTGCTGAGGACACCAAGCTGTGTAGTGCAGTCGACACGCTGGAAGGAAGAGATGCCATCCAGAGGGACCTGGACAGACTTGAGAGATGGGCCTGTGCCAGCCTCATGAAGTTCAACCAGGCCAAGTGCAAGGTCCTGCATGTGCAGGCAATCCCAAGCACAAATACAGGGTGGGTGGAGAGTGGATTGAGAGCAGCCCTGAGGAGGGCGACTTGGGAGTGTTGGTGGATGAGAAGCTCAATATGAGCCAGCAGTGTGTGCTCACAGCCCAGAAAACCAACCGCATCCTGGGCTGCATCAAAAGGAGCATGGCCAGCAGGTCAAGGGAGGTGATTCTACCCCTCTACTCTGCTCTGGTGAGACCCCACCTGGAGTACTGCATCCAGCTCTGGAGCCCTCAGCACAGGGAACATAGACCCATTGGAGTGAGTCCAGAGGACTTTTTTACTTCTGTTTTACACCTTCTTTGGATCTAGTTGTGTTACTAAGTTGAACTTTTTTTAATAGACCTGGTAAACTGTCTCTGTTTTAGAGCTGGGACATGGTGCTTATAGGAACTCCGAGTGTTCGGGTTATTGGCCTTGGAGCTGAAGTTCATTTCTCTGAAACCTGAAACAGTGCTCATGTTATTGAGCAAGTCAGGAATTTCTTGTATGGTGACTCTTAAAGTAGTTAATGTAGTTACTCTGTTTTCAGTATTTATTGATCCTGCATGAAGTCTGTTGAAAACTGAGGAAATTCCAGAAGCAAACCCAATTCAGAAGGATTTGCAGCTTACTGGCATTTTTAACTGCTGGTAGTCAGATGATAGCAGTAGGCTAATAGCCTTAAAAAGCTCCCAGCAGTTTTCAGTGAACACTGAGATTACTTGCTGTACGAAACTTCCTTTGTTCTCTCAATGGATAGAGAAGGGTCCTACACGTCTTTAGTCTTTCTTCATAACCTTTGGCTTTAGAAAGAGACCTGTCGTGTCTCACTTGTGCCCATGAACTGAGCCATTTGCTTATGTAGCCATGATGGGAGTTTGGGGTTTTCAACTATACAGGATAGCTTCTGATGTGATGGGTTGAAGCAGGAAGGAGATTCCTTGTGAAAATACATGGTACCTGCCATTAGGGCCTTCCCTTTGCCCCAAGGATAAAATGTGGATAAAGGATAAAATGTGTCCTACAACCAAGCACAAAGCTGGGAGAGGAGAGATGCTGTTAAAAGTTGCACTGTTGCAATAAGCTTCCCCCCACCCCAACCGTAACTGCTTTCAATTAATATCTGCTTCTGAAATAAATCTCTTTTTAATATCACAATAATATTTTTGGTCTCTTCCTCCAACCACAGACCCACTTCAGGAGGGGAGAAATCTTGTCAGGTACCAGGGAGCCTTGTTTTACTTTTATCTGGGAATGCAACGACAGTTCTTAAACTGACTTAAAGTGACTGGAATTATGTTGGTAATGGAGAACGAACCTCCTTATTTATCTTTGATCATACTCTGAAGCAGTCCCAAGTACTACAACAGCCTTCTGCTATTTGTTTAGAGCTGTTAAAAATGCAGGAAATGAGGGGGGGATGCTTACATTTTTGGGTAGCAACTGCCTTGTTACTTGGGGGTTGTCAATGTTTTTTGTTTATTAGTAGTATTGTTTGTGTGTAGGATCACGCAAATAACATCTGTTTGAATTGGCTCCAATTAGAAATATAATGTGAGGAAACTGATGGAGTACAAAGAAATGAGACCGCGTTGATCAGCGTAAGTGACTTCTGTGCATAGCTTGTGTATGTGTTGTGGTAAAGCAGAGTGTTGGACAAAGTTTTTCCTAATGTGGGAAAACATGTGATGGTGCTTCCTTGAAAGTCTAGCCGGTATGTGGTAGAGCCTACTGCTACTGACCAATTAGCAGTTGAAGTCGGCATCTTGATTCAGCCGTCTGCGCAGCAGGCTTGGAATGTAACTTTTTTTGAAAGCAAACCCAAGTAGCTGGCTTGGTTAGTTGGAGGGGAATCAATGAATAAGTAGAGTCAGAAATAGAAGATTGTTTTCCTTTTTAGTTGTCCTGGAAAGGCATGAAGTTTCCTTCTCTGAACAATCTCCTAGGGGAAAAAAAACAACAGATTGTTTGCTGTTCTCGGGATGGGGGGGGCGGGGGGGGCTGGGGAATGTTTATTCCCTATAATGCAGAAGAGATAAATGTCTGAAATACATCCACTTCCTCTTTCCTCAGTGGCATGGTTCAACTGTCAAGTTAAATGTCCTTTGGAGAAGCATTCTGCATAGATGTGACCAGGATAAGGCTGTGCGGGTGGATTTGTTTTGTTTTGTCCTAGGCGGGAGGGGAGGATGTTGAAATAATCCAAGTGCAAGATGGTAAAAATCTACCTGAGACCATCAGTTGTTTTTGCAGAACAAATTGATGAGGCTTATCCAAACTGCGGGTGGGAGAATTTAGGGAAAAATCAGTTTGAAGGTTGTTTGGGTTAGGAATTTAAATGGCTGTGGGGTGGATAGTAACAAAACTGATAATTACGGGAGAGCTTTTGGATGGGAGAGGGAGGTAAGAACTCTGACCTTGAGCTGGCTGCTAGAAGTCTGAGAGATTGTGTTAGATGCTGAGACTTGGTTTTGGTGGAAGGGAGATAGTCTTGAATGGGAAGTGGATGAGAGTGTGTCAAGATAAAAGCACAGGTTACATTTACTGATGAGATTTCTGAGAGAATGCATGGAGCCAGAAGAGGACACACCCTTGTGGGGTCCTTAGATAATTGTGTTGTGGTTTAGGATTATTTTTTTTATTCCAAATTATATGACTGAAGGTGCAAGCAGAGAAGGAAATGAAACAGAAGACAACACTCATACAAATGAATGGGAAGAGACGCATAGCTGGTTATTGGGAAAGGGTAGTAATTCAAAGAGAATGAGGATTAACAACTTGATCCAGAGGTATGAGAAGTCATTAAAGATCTCAATAGGATAACTTCAGTTTGATGTAAGAGGCAGAAGACAGTGAAAAAGTTTAAAATAAAAAGAGGAGGAATTCCGGGCAATGCACGTGAGCAGCTTTCTGTGAGTGTAAAGATTACAGGAATATGGTATTTGCATATAGGACAAGATTTAAGCATTTTTTGGGATTGCTTCTAGTTGTGGGACTTATTTGTTTGGTTTTTTTATTTTTCTTTGAGGGTTTGGGGTGGTGGGTTTTGTTTTTTGAGCATCTGGGTAAAGTATCTTTTGCATGTCTTTGGGAGTGCCAATTTTAAACTGGTAGGCTTGAGATAAGTTAAAAATCCCCATTTCCAATTGCAAGGACTGTTCCAGTTTTTGCCTTCCCCATTAAAGTTGACCAAACAGTTGAAATTATTTAGGAATTTCACCTGTTAGATTGCTTGGTTACTGGAGACCTTAAGACATTAGTAAGACTTTTTAGACAGGTTTCCTTGGGTGCATCAGTTGTGGCTGATCCCTTGTAGGAAAGTCTTCTGAGACCTTGAATGGAATGAACATTTTGTGGATGTACCTGGAGTATTTCAGTGTTGCAATGAAAGAACACAAGAACAGGGCAGGCACGTGTGATACTTTCCCTGAGTCGTCTTCCAAATCGGAGCTATTTGTCACTCAGGAATGTTATGAGTTTAAGTGTTTTCTATTTGGAAACCTCTGTCCAGTCTCTGTTAAACCCATGCTACGGTTACTGGAAATTTGTGTCTCGTGGTAAAGAATTCTATGGGAATGGTTATATGTGGTGTGAGCGTGTTGATCTTTAAATCTGCCATGTGCTAGCTCTCCATACTGAAGGAAATAGAGGCTTCTGAGAAAGCTGTTTAATACCAGGCCTGATACAGAAACAAGTAGCTAAAACAGGTCATAACTGAGGAGAGAAACAGTATTAGCAGGTTTGTGATGTTGAAGTGAAGTCTTGTAGGAAATAAGAGAATGTACTTGGGGGAAGGGGGGTGGGTCTTCTAACTCAAGTACTTTATGAACAAGATCATATAACTTGCTTATATTAGCAGCCCTGAATGATTTTGATTACCCAAGAAATCTCTTCCAGCCAAGTACTTACAGTGTGGGAAGAAACAGGCTGAAACCAAATGAGCAGTCCTGAATGATGGTATGCTGGAGTGTGGAACACTAGAAAAAAATTGGTGGTTGGGTGTAAGAAATGATGGGCAGTTGAAAGGCATCAGGTGGTGATGGTCCTTCTCTTAATCTGTATGTAGCCTGTTGCTGTCTGCTGCACACTGCTAGCCTCCAGAGGAAATGTTTGCTTTGTGTCTTCTGGCCGCCTTGGTGGAGTGGCTGTAAGGGTGGTGAGGAGTCTCTGCTGCTCTGCTCAGGGAGTTTATAGGTCCTCTTACAGCTCCAGTGCCTGCTCTCTTTCTGTGAGCAGGAACAAGGAGTGGATTTGTTAATTTTGAATTTCATTTCTGTCCATAGTGGTCTGAGTAGTGACAGTGAAACTGGGTGGGGGGCGGGGGGGGTGAGAAAGGGTCGGGAGGAAGAGGAAGAAGATGCTGTTGCTGCTTTGGGAGAGCTTGGTGGCCTCCAAGTACTTCAGCTCTCAGTCTGCAGATTCTGGGTAGGATCAAATCATTGTCCGTTTTCACCCGCCATGAGGTCTCAAAACTTCCTATGGCAGCTTCTAAACCAAAAAGTAATACTTTGGTAAAGAAGAGAGTTTCCCTTTCTTCTGTGTTCAGCTATGGAAGATTGTCTGGTTTTTGGTTGTTCTTTGTTTTGCTTTTTTAAGTTTAATTAGAGTAATTTGTGTAAAAACTCAGCATAAATTTGGGCCAGTAAAGCTCCTTTTCACTTTGTGCGTTGGTACGCTTCATATAAGTGTCATAGTTACATATGTATTAGAAAGTTAATGGAAGTTCTCAAAATGCAAATGTGAGACTGAGTTTTTAAAAGGGAAAATTTGTATTTTTAAGACTTACAGAAACTAAACAGGATTGTGAATGTTGTGCAGAGGGACAGCTCTTATTTCAGGTTTCTCACTCTTGTCACACCTTGGTTAATTAGTGTACATCTGCCTTTTAATTAGACAAGCAATCATGTGATCTTCTCTGCAGTCAAGACTGGAAGAATCAGATATTTTTACCCTACCTAAATTCTTAGCATAAATTAATTCATCATGCATGCACAACTGGGATCCTTCAAATGTTCTGATTTTAGATCTGGTACTTGATGTGTTCCTTTAGACTTAAGATTTGCATCTTGCTTTCTGTGGTTTATGCTGTGAGTTTGTGCCTCAAGCTTACTGAGTAGTGAGCACTGGATTTCTATAGGCATTCAAGCTGCCCTGCCGGTTTCACCTGTCAAGTATAAGGAAAATTCAGAGAAGGGATGTTCGGGCAGCTGAATAAACTAGTTTCTTGCTTTTAGTTACACACCTGGTTTAAGATGATTGGGTTTTTCTAATCAAAAGCAATTAAAAATTCCTATGTTGTATTAAACATGCAGCAGAAATGGATTTTATTTTTAGCGTATGCCAATGGATGCCTGCTGAATGTATCTGAATGCTTTGGAATTTTGTGCATCATATAAGCAGACTGGTAGAATGAAGTAAACGGTAGTTTACTTTCAAGTAAACATCACTTGATTTTTTTAATTTTTTTTAAATACTTGGATCATCTGGCAGAGCTATTTGCCTACCTATCATGTTGCTGAAAGGCAAAACCGTATTAGAAATTAAGTTACCAGTTTTCATTGGGAAGAAGTTTAACTATGGAAGACCTCTTTTAAGCTGTCAATAAGCAAACAAAACTTTATTACATCACAGGAGTTGTACAATGAAATAAACTTTAAAGCTACCATGAGTAACTGCTTCATGCCTAGGAAAGCCTGAAGAATGTGTCTTTGGGAGGTGTTTAGTGAAGCAAGGTGAGCAGCGGTGCTACAGCAGACTGTGCCCGGGTCTGGCTTGAGTGGAGTTAATTTTCTTCACAGCAGCTCATATAGTGCTGTTTTCAACTGGTGAACGCAACTGTGCTGACAACACAGCAGTGTGTTAGCTATTGCTGAGCAGTGCTTGCACAGGGTCAAGGCTTTCCCTGTTTCCCACTGTCCCTTCCCGCTGAGGAGGGGACACGGGCAGGACAGCTGACCCCAGCTGACCAAAGGGATATTCCATGCTGCATAACAACATCCTCTGCAATAAAACGGAGGGGAGGTTTTTCCAAAGTAGCTATTGCTCAAGGACTGGCTGGGCATCAGTCTGCTGGTGGTAAGTGATTGCTTCTGCATCACTAGGAAAATTTTTTCCCTTCTTTTTTCCCTTCACTTAATAAATTGTCTTTATTATGACCCAGGAGCTTTCTTGCTTTTGTCCTTCCAATTCTCTTTCCCCATCCCATTGAGGGGGGAGTGAGCAAGCACCTGGGTGGTGCTTACCTGTCTGCCAGGGTTAACCCAGCACACAGCCTAAACTCAGTGTTGGTTAAATTCAAAGTAGTATGTGTTGAAAAGAAAATAACTTAATCTACTTCCATTTTATTGACACACAGTCTTAGATTGCAAAGTCAAACAATATTGAAAACTTGCCATTATAAAATTGGTGGTCTGTCATCTGGAACGCTTCGTGCAACATTGATCGCTGCTTTTTAAGAATATTCCTCAAGTAAGGAGAGATTAGTGATTTCTTAAGAGATGGAAAGTCTGTCTGTAGAAAGTAATGAATGATAAAGGAAAATATTATTTGGAGTGTGTTTCCTTTATCTCATGATGTGGTAGGCAGGCACTCTGTGAAATGGAACGCAACTCACAAATCTGAAAATAATTGGAAGAAATTTTTTAATTCCATGTCTAGTAAGTCATGCTTAAATTTGTGGCTTCTTGCGTTGTTTAATCAAACTAACCAACCAAAGCTTTAATGTTTGTAGAGAATGTGTATACTACCTGAAGATGAAAGTATCCATTTGTTTTTAGGATTAGTTGCAACAGTTTAGAGAGGGATGTGAATTCTAGCCCTTCTGCAGTACAATTTCTTCCCCCCCTGTCTTTAAGGCATTTGGAGTGTGATCATCTGCAACAGGATACTACGCAAGTGAGCTATGAGGCTGACCTATTAGAAAGATTTATTTAAGCTATTTTGTAACTTAAATTCCTAGTGTGTTTGAGTTTTGGTTTGGAGAGCAGCCAGCTGACTTTTTCGTCACGAGATCAGGAACCTCAAGGTCCTCGGTTTTGATTCCCATATAGTGGTTATGTATATTTTTCTAGATAAGCATTTATCTCGAGTCTGAAGCCATATTTTCCAAACTTGTTTTTAATCAATGGGTCACTGTCAGTCTTCATGACTTCTGGCACTGGTATTCACTCTAAAAATTTAAGATGGTGATCCTGCTGTCTGCTATCACCTTACAAATGATGAGTGCTCTTCTGAACATGGTTTGGGTGCTGTCCCGCAAAAGCTTGAAAAATGATAGTGTGGAGCCTGCAATTGACTAGGAACAGCAGGTTTGATCCAGTATGGTTTAGTGACGGCATACTCTTGAGCAAATGTTCTGTATTCACATAAATCAGTCCATTGTGTTCTACAAATGAGTACCCCTTAATTGCGTTGGAGGTACAAGTGGGTGCTGATGCCGATATCTTTGCAAGTTAAATGGGATACATTTGATGGAATGGTAACAGCTTTGTAAAATGGGTAAATTCTGTTCAGCTTCCCTTGGAAACAAGATTTAATGCAATGGAATTGTCTCCCATTTGTCTTACTAATGTCCCCCATTAAGAATGTATGTTCTTAAATGCTGCTTTCCCCTGTAAGTTGTCCAGAGCTTCGCACCCTGAAATCCAGAACAGCTGTGTCTGAAAGCCGTGCTCTTCATTTTACAGAGGTTGTGATGTTCAGTATCATCTTATGCCCTCTTTGCCACAGAAGGTGTTAATTTTATCTGTTAGTGCTGTAAAAAGTGTCTGACTGATTTGGTTAAACGTTTGTCCTTCATTCATTATATTTTTACCAAAAAAACTATCATGTCAGAAGGCAAAACTAGTTATTTGGCGAAAAGACAGCTTAGCTTATTTCTCTCCCAACACATTGAACTCTGTGAGCACGTTGCTGGCATTTTTTAGTCATATAGATACCACAGTGGGAAGAAGTGTGATCTTTCAAGGTGTATGTGTTGAGGTAAGTAAGGCAGTATTTTGAAGTGGTATTTCAAGATCTGTACTACTTGGAATATTCTCGCTATTGTATCCAGTACTTTGTTTAACTGTTTAGAATTTTTCTGAAGGTCTAAGGTATGTTAACTTTACGTACATACGTAACACTTGGCTAAAGTGAGCTGAACTACAGTGCTAGGCTGAAGGAAAAAAAAAAAACAGAACCAGATAACTAGTTTTAAGAAATATAATACTAGATATTCAGAGCTGTCCAGTCTCTCCACTTTCAGAAAATACCCTTACATTGATTTTTTTGAAGTGGTTCTCAGTCTCTTCAGTCTCTTTATTGCTGTAATATATTGGAAACTGCACTGGGTAAGGAAGCATTTTTAACTTCCTGAGACTATGCCAGTTTCTGCTCTGATGTTAGAAAAGTGATGTAAGAGTTATTTAGGGATGTAGCCCTCAATTTCTTACTGAATCGGGAATGACCTGATTTACAGAAAGAAATGATTTATTATGCATTGCTTAAATGCTTGTGGCTGCAGTACTAAGTATATATCAGCAATGTTGTTATGAATACTTACTGTCCACAGAAACAGTTTACATGAGTAACAGAAATGAGGGTATTAAGTGCTATAGTTCTGTTTAATCTGTCTAGGTAGTAAGACTCTGCTTTGAGAATTTTTGGAGCCTAGAATAATTTTCACTCGTTTCTTGGGACTTCATATTTGCAAAGTTGAGCGTGTGTTTTGGTGTCTGCACTACTTGCCTGATTCAAGATGCACAAGCAAATCACTTTCTTTGATATATTATTAAGCTATGCACTGAACACAGCTTGCAGTCTGTATTGGCAGCTTCTCTACTGTTCCGTAGTACCGTATAGCCCGTACTCTGTCATGTTCTTCGCTTGTGAAAATTGTTCGCGGAATCAACTTTCAAGTTGTTATAAAAACCTAAAGCTTTTCTGATCTACAGATCTTAGGTATATAAGTAACTTAAAAAGAAAGCACTTAGCAATTACAATTTGGAAACAGATTCCCTAATTCCGTAGCATGAATTTCTAGGTGGTAACTGCTGTTGAACATATTAAGATTCCCTTAGTTACAAAACTGAGGGATCAAAAGATAATGGAAGGAAGTGGATAAAATGGGTTTGAGATAGCATTGAGCATTCTTTGTTTCAATAAAATGCAAATTTTGTTCAATTTACTGAATTACAGTTACAAGGGTGCATATTTTGGAGTAGATCAGAAATTTTCTCCTGGGGAACCGATTTTGTCAAAAAATGCTGATGTGATTTGGTGAAAATACTCTGTGGGAATCCTGTCAAAACTCTTGATGGAATTGATAAACCCACTTTGGTGCCTGCCTGCCTGCAGTGGTGCAGCTGCTGGGGTGGCTGTGCCGTGCCGGGGGGCTCCTGCTCCCTGCACTCCCCGGCTGCGGGGACACGCTCCCTCCCTCTGGCTGGGGGTGAGTAGGAATCTCTCTGAAACTCCTGCTTCGGGGGCAATGTCTGTTAGCCAGAAAAAAGGAATTTGTTTGGTTTTGTTTTCTTAAGACTGAGTATCTCTCCAAATCACTTTCTTGGAGCGGGATTTCTCTTTAACTTTGCCGTGATTTGGGTGTGAGAAGAGGATGAGAGGGGAGGAAAGGAGAGGTTTTAGTGGGAATGCTTAGCAGGGCGAGATTTCTGCTTTGCAGCAGGTGCTGGTAGGGACTGAAGGAGGGGGCTGAAGGGCTACATGGACAGATGGTGATAGACCGTACTGTACCAGTCGGGGAAAATGATTAATCAATACTACAGGGATTTATTCTAGTATTTAGTTCTTTTAATTTAGCCTTCTGTTTCATTGCTCAGGATTCTGTAAGAGAATGTTCTAAATGTGATGCTGATACAGGATCTGGTGATTTTTTGAAAGTAATCAAAACAGTTCCCCAACTGTTTTTTAGCTGGATCTTGTTGCAAATGGCAGTAAAGAGAACAAATGTTCTATCCGTGTTTCTAATTGCAAGTTGCATAAATATGACTCGGATTTTAATGAAGGGGACTTGGGGAAGTAATACTGAGGAATAGCAAATGATAAGTGAGCAAGATGTTTAATGCACGTTTTTTATAGTTCTATTGCACTTGCATTGCTGTAAGCAACCTTCATTCTGATACTTCCCAAGCTTTGACAGCTTGCCTTTCTGACTTTATTGATTTCTTAAAAGGAAGCCTGTAACTTCATAAATCTTGTTTTCAGCAAAATTAAAAATAAAGAAAATATTTAATCACCTGAAGTGTCGTTATTTACACCAGTGTAATTTGTTAATAGAGTTGGAACTTTTAGGTTCCTGATGTAGGTCTTTGCTTCATAAGGTACTGGAGGATGTTATCGCCCTTTATGGAGGATCAGTGCTAGAGGAAGAAAACATCTTCCTATGAGCACAAGGCTCCTTCCTTTTTTCTATTCATCTCTTCTTTAATTTTAGTCACCTTTCCACTGCTAGGGTTTTCCTCCTTTTTCTGTTCTGTTCCCTCACCCAGGTCTAGATTTTACTACTCTGGTTTCTCTTAATACTTACTGCCTTGAAGTTTTCTGCCTAAGCTAGAACCTCTCCCCGCTCTGTGCTCACTTCTAACGCGTCTCTTAGGCACTCCCTCCCCCTGGTGCTCCTTGTCCAAAATGAGCTGTCTTTTCTCCTAATCACAGCGCACAAGCTTCCTGTTGGAGATGTGCTTCCATCGCCTCCCCAGCTGTTTCAGCCTGCGGTAGTTCATCATATCTGTGTTTCCTGCCCTCTGCCTCAGTCTGTCTGTCTTCCTGCTGTCCTGTTTGGCTGTTTCCCACCAACCTGCTCATGTCAATACCCTCTCTCCATGTACACATGCTTTCCCTTGTTAGTTCTTAAGTTTGTCCTGCCCCTCCTCACTTCTTCATGCCCAACCACTTTCCTGGCTCTCTGAAGAGAGAGCCTTTCCCCCTGCCCTGGGTCAGTCTGTCACCTGCTCAGTGTTTGAATGTCTTCTTCCACTCTGGGTGTCGGTGGTGAAGTAACTGAGGTTGCTGGAAGGGTAGATGTGAAGTGTCTGTGGGGGCTCTACCTCAATCCAGCAGGAGCTGTACTTACAGGACAAATAGCCTTGAGCCAAAGAACGCTCACTTGCTCTATCGAAATGGCTTATGATGGGACTTGATTTGTATGGGAGGTTGGAGCCTGTCTCTGAAATCCTCAGAGATTTTAGTCAAATTCTTCAAAACGTATACTCTGTATTTGTGAATAAATATGTTGGAGGCAGGGAGAACTTGTCACCCAACACTGAGGGGAGAGAGAGGTTCTTTTAGGGATCCTTGGCAGAATGATGATGGCACTAAATTGTAGTTACAATTAAAGCTTTATTTTCTTAACATTATGTTATGATTAGTATAGCACAGAATTTTTTTTATTAGAATGGCACAGGATTTCTACAAGCAGAATCAGTGTAGCGATCAGTTTATTAGTAGCATAATACAGAAACTATATTGCAATTTACAATTTCTAATCACCTGGACTCTCTGTGGATTGGGTCAAATCTTAGCACATGGTTTGCTGTATCAATATAACAGTCATACTCTAGGCTCTAAATTCATATAAAAGAATATGAGTCACTCCCTCAATCTTCTGAGGAAGCAGAGGACGATGGACGTGTCCCTGGCCACAGTGGGCCCTGGGTCTCACTGTCCAACAGCAGCTCCAGTCCAAGTTCCTCCCCTTAGGACTTAAAACTGCTTGATTTTCTAGACAGTGCTCTGGGTGCCGTTACGCTTCCCTGTTCTGTGACGGGGCCATCACCAGCGCCTGGTGGCCCCGGGTGCCTTGGACCATCAAGGCCAGCAAGGGAGGGAGTAATCATCCTGGCGCCCAGGAACCTTGAGGTCAGTAGGGAGGGGAAGAAGAAATCTGTTTGGTTTGTCTACTTGGTTCACAGGACCTTCAGGGCCTTGTAACAAGGGGAAAGGGAACAAATACGTGACCCACTCGGTCACCGAGAATGGCTGCTTGCCTTAAAATGGCGTTAGTTATGCTAACCATATTGCCAGGGGTCGGGAACACGGGGTACCGGTTACGGTGGGACCCTGTGAACAGTTGGTTTTGGTGTGAACAGTTGGTTTTGGTGTGAACAATTAGTTTCATAGAGACATAAGCAACAGAGGGCTCGGTTTTACAATGGAAGATTGTTGACAATATTGATGATAACGCATGCTCCCAGGCTTCCTCTTAATACCAGTGACAGAAATTTTGTAACAATTAAGTATGTTTTATGCTGGAGGATTGATCTACAAGTGATTGAAAGCCACAGGGTTAACTCCTAGGATGGGCAGAAGTTGCTTAGATTAATAAAAAGATGCATTAAGAAGTAATGGAACGCGTAAAACAAAGTCACTTAAGGCTGGACATCAAGATTGTAAAGCATTATGCTATAGGATGTTTTTTCCAAGGAATTAGTAGAAATTATCTTTTTTGAATGTTTACATGTTGATCAGATGAAACGCACAAATATCCTGTAAGAAGCACTTTTGTATTGATGGGAGGAAGGTTATGAGGCAAAATGGTCCTTTAATTTGTCTCTTCTGAGAGAGCATATGTGTGAGTTCTAGAAATGCAATATATAGCGTAACCTCAAGTGGTGTTCACAAAGCTACTTGAAATAGACTGCTACTTTTCACTGTCACCCTTAAGTAGGACATAGGGCCCCTAAATACCCATGGAAATTTAAGTGCAAGGAGCAAAAACTAGGCCCTGATCCAAAGCCAGTTGAAGCTGATTAAGAGACTGCTTTTGGCTACTGAGGGCTCTGGCTTAGGCCACTAGCAAGCTAGAACTGGGTCTCAGGTGTTCAGGCAGACTTCTTTGGTTAGTTTGAGGGTTTTCCTTTTGATTCACGTTTGAGATGCTGTCAGTGTTTTTAGGAGATGTCCCAGTGTGTATGCCACCTAAAGTGTTACATATTTTCACTATTTAGTTCTAGAAATAGTAAGTGGGTAATAATCAACACCTGAACTACACTTAATTGCCAGATCATGTATTGTTCTGTTTTTATGGCTTGACTCTATACATTGTTAAATCACAGGTATACCTAGAGATTATATACTTATTCCTTTAAAATATGCCTACAGCTAGAATAGAGGCAAGGAAAATCTTTGCTTTGCATAGATTGCAGTTCTTCGGCTGGTTTTAGTGTGCTTCTCCATTCTTCCCATCCTGTTAGATGTTTAAACTTTTCGAATAGTGAAACAGAAGAGAGGAATATGTTTTTCAAGTAGGAAGTGTCTGTAGAGTTGTAAATATAGGTTTAAGTGAGAGGTTATGGTATGTCTGACTCAGATGATTTATTTTACTTGTTTGCAAGTTTCTCTTCTATTTTTGAAATAAAATGTTTACATTTTATCAAATGTTTTTTTGAGTGCAGTCCAAGTTAGTTCTTTCATTTTAATTCCACTTGGCATGTTGCCCCATTTAATTTCACAGCTTGGCCTGAACTTTCTGTGGATGTATGTAGTTATTAGCTGTCTGTGTGCTGTGTCTCCACTTTCTTCAAGTTGAGAAGAGTTGGAAAGTCGCTTTTGGAGTTGGGTCAAGACTTCATTCTAAAAGTTAATAGAAATGTAGAGCGTGTTCTCTTCCAGCTGAGCTAGATTGCTTATATACTATTCACCAATAAAGCTTTCCATAGTACAAAATAGATTTTGAGAAGTTTACCTAGCATTCTGTAAAGCATCATGAAAAGTAAGTTTCAGCACTTGAGGGTCAAAACGCTTGCATCTATTTGGGGGGATAAATTGGAACTTGTTTTAATTAATTTCTTTTATATTTGACCTCTAGGTTCCAGCAAGATGTGGAGTGACAGTCCGTGATAGCCTAAAGAAAGCTCTGATGATGAGAGGTCTTATTCCAGAATGCTGTGCTGTTTACAGAATACAAGATGGGTATGGTTTGTGTGTGATGGTTGTTGTTCTTAGAATCTGTTCTTGGAGTTACCCAGTTTGGCTGATTCTATCCAGCATTGTGGAAGTTGTTTCCCAAGTTCAGAATGATATGATACTTTGCACTAAAACAATTTGTGTCTTGAAGACCTATAAAAAGAATGACAAGACTCCTAGAAAAAGACTTAAATCACTTCAAGAATGGGCATGATATAGAATAAAGTGAGCTTATAGACTGCTGGCAAAACACTCATCAATCCAACTCATGCTAACCAAACAAGTATTAAATGGGTTTTGTTAACTTTTTGGTTTAATTTTACTTGGTTATAGTGCATTCCTAACTGAATATAGAGTTCCTGGGGGTGTTTGGGGGGGAGTAAATGAGTTTCCAGCACTAAAAAGTTTGTAGATTTTCTTACTGCACAAAATTAGCCATCTCTTTGGATCTCTTATGGAGCACGTATTTTCAGAAGGACTTTGTTTGATCAGAAAGGTATCTGTCACGTTGGAACCAGGGAATGGGCCACTACCGGAGCTGGTTAAAAAGAGTACATTTCTTTCATGCAGTTTGTCCAGGGAAGGCGTGCTCTCCTTGGCGTGTGCCGAGCTTAATGTCTTGCCTCTAAAGTTTCCTGCAGTTAGAGACTGGGTGGCAAACCCCCACGGTGCAGCTTTCTACCTGATCTCACATCTTCAGCAGGAGACCTGCAAGGGCTTGTGGGCTGGTGCTAATGAAAGGCTTATTTACACTTTAGAGAGAAGAAGCCAATTGGCTGGGACACTGACATTTCCTGGCTCACGGGAGAGGAGTTGCATGTGGAAGTCTTGGAGAATGTACCACTCACAACACACAATTTTGTATGTATTGGTTTTTGTGCAATGTTGAGTAGGGTTAAGCCAACTTTGTGCTTTCAGATTCAAATTAACGACTTTGAATAATATTTTGTATCTGTGGGATGTGGTGGGGGTTGCAAAAGAAGTTTTTAATCACAATAGCCGAAGTGAATTAGATAGAATTGTAGTTGACGTAAGTGATGTTAGAGTACTTGATCGCCCTTAAAACTTTCACAATTGGATGGAATACACCCTCTAGAATCTATAAATGGAGGGGGTTTAAATCAGCACTGCATTGCAGAGCTGTAATAATAATCTACTATTTTTGTATTGCTGTATCTATAAAATGTATTCTGGGCCTCCCTGCTGGCTCTGCAGCAGCAATTAACTAATGAACTAACTATTCCCAGAGCAGTGCTGACATCATCAATGATGCTAGTGCACAAATATGTTTTGACCTGATAAGGCATCAAGTAAATGGAAGCTGATAAACAGAATCCATCTAAACAGTTACAGCTACATACAAAATCCTGGAAATAACGTTTTTCACATTGAGAAGAAAGACCTTTTATTTAAATAAAACCTCAAAATTCTATTTGCAAGATACTTAAACTATTTTACGCAAACAAGCCAGTTTGGCTATGGCTAGTTAGTTGAAAGTCTAGTAGGCTTAATGTTTGGGGTTTTTTTTGATAGCCACCTGAAATTTTGATTACTACATGTAGTAATACAACTAGAATGTGTTTTTATGCCAAGTATTGCAAAATTTGAAAAGGAAACTAAATAATTTCCCCCCCTATAATATGGGAATAATTAATGTTCACCCTTTTGCAATTTTAAACGTTTCTGAGTTTCAGTAGTCAAAATTACAACTATATATGTAACCATACGTAGAAGCCATATATATAAGCCATATCTGTATTTCCAGTCCTGTGAGCGTTGCATAGAAATGTCATTTGGCTCCTGGAAAAATTAGAAGATGAGATAATCTTTCAGCAGCTTTTGTTTTTGTAGGTTGTATCCAATTAAATTCTGAATGTTTGTCTCTTGCATTATAACAGTGACTGTTTTGCTTTGGATTTGTTGCCGTTTTTCTTACTGCTAATGAAATGAAGCATTAATTCCAATAAATAGTTGAAAGAAAATTTTAATGTATGTAGACTATTTCAAAAAGGAGACAATCTTTTATGTCAGGCTGTTTGATATATAAAACTGTAGCTCCAGCATCAAAAAAGAGGCTTTTAAGTGTATTTGAGGGAGGTAAAAGCAAATAGCCTATCTTAGGCTTGCAGAAGAGCTCTATTTAATTACGATTATTTTTTGACAATATAGGTACGAAAAACATTCTTCACGTTAGCTTTCTGCGACTTTTGTCGAAAGCTGCTTTTCCAGGGATTCCGGTGCCAGACATGTGGCTACAAATTTCACCAGCGCTGTAGTACAGAAGTGCCACTGATGTGTGTTAATTATGACCAACTTGAGTAAGTAATCACAATTCTTTTTAAAGTTGAGCCTTTTATTAAGCTTACAGCTGTCGGTGATTTCTTATGTTAAATCTGTGATGCAGGAAGTCAGAGGTGGTGCCTGAAAAAAATATAGGAGCTCAACTGTTCTCATGAGAATGCATAATTCATATTCTCTCTGTGCTAGCTCAGACAACCAGTTCATTTTTTTTTTTTCTGGACTATGAAATGCTTTCTTTGAAGCATGAATGGGGTGGCTGAGTACTTGACTGTATCAGACAGGCTTCTCATTGTTCACAGTTGTTATTCTTAATCAAAACTGGGTCTTTATGATGTGATGGCTAGGGCCCTGTTCAAATGTTTAGATGTGGGTTTATTCTCTTCAGCCTGAAAAAAATGTTAAGAGACACTAGTTTAACATGGTGAAATTGCAGTCGGTTTTACAGCGATTGAAAACAAATCCGTTAGTGAGTTTGATGCCTAGGTAAGAAACATAAAAGAGAATATCCCAAACAGTCATGTGTTCTTGAATTTAATTATTGATCTATTTGTGTAAGTCTTTGAT